>NC_069659.1:358169249-359646233 GCF_027244095.1 Hemicordylus capensis
CCCTGTGCCCACAGAAGCAAGCACTACCGGTGAGTGAGAGCCAAGTGGGACCTCCAGTCTCGGTGGTGGGTGGTTACCACGAAGCTGAAATGGTTCTGGCGATGCTGCTGGGAGTTAAGATATGAGGGGTGGGGTGTGCATGGAGGGCCGGATTGAAGAGAGGAGAGCTCTCCAAGTGACCCCTGATGTTTGTGGCTGCTGCTTCTTTTCCAGGCCCAGGGGAAACGACCAGCCAGCCGCTTCCGCCTTCTCCAGAGGCTCCTGCTTCAAGCACCCCCAGCGGTTCCTCCCCTTCCACCTCTCAGGCAACAGCCAGGCCGGCCACAACTGCCGGGAACCATCCTCCACCTGCAGGTGCGTCTTTTTGGTTGGCTGCCCCCAGCTGACTCCTCACGCTTCCTTGTGACTGGCAGGAGCTGCGTCAGTGGTCTGAAGAGGAGTGCGGAGAAGCCACGTGGTGGAGAGCTCAGGCGGGGTGGGGGGCACCTCTTCCAGCCTCCTGAGTCCTGTCTCCCAGCCGTGGCCTACCAAATAGGCCACAAGCAGCCGCCTTCTCTTTGTGTGCCCCCAGGCACCTGGTGCACAAAGGTAGACTCTCTCTGAACATGGGCTCTTGATTCAGCACCCTCCATGCCAATGTGAACCTCCGTGCTGTAGTGGCAGTGTGGAGCCACACCTGCTGCATGATGTGACAGAGTGGCCCTTTGACCTGCAGAGGTCCCGGATGGGCCGGCTCCAGACACGGTCCCGGTGGGGCTGTGGGGGAGGGGAGCGAGGCTGCCCCAAAGGTTGCCTGTGCAGATGTCCTGGATTTGGGACACACAAAAGCCTCACAGTTTCCCTTGGTGCAGAATTTCCCATCAATATAATCCTAGATCCTCATCAAGTCTGTAGAGGATCTGGAGCTTGAAGTCTGGAAGTTGCTTTCCAGTTGTCAGAAATGGACCAAAGTGGGACGAAAACGTGCTCCTCGTTGCTGTTCTGCTGCCTATGCTGGTGGCAAAGGCCAGGGGTGGGAGGGGGGCGCCTCTGCTGCTTCCCAGAGGTCTTTGGCTGGCTGCTGCTAGAAACTGGAAGCTGGAAGCTCATTGGAGCCACTCTGGCCTGGGCGGTCAGGCTCACTGGATGCTCTGTGCGTCTGTTCCCGGGGTGTTGTGAGCATCAACTACATGCTCGTTCCTGGCAGCAATTCCAACATTCCATGAAGGGCAGCATCGCCGGTGACTTAATCCCCTGTCCTTCCTTTTAAGGCCGGGCCACCTGCAGTGCCTCTGGGGACCCCCATTACACCACATTTGATGGCCGAGTCCACCACTTCATGGGCGTTTGCACATACACCCTGTCCAGGGTCTGTGGCAACTCCAGCGGCCTGCCAGGCGCCTTTGACATCTCCACCACAAATGAGCACCGGGGCTCCAACACGGCCGTGTCTTACGTCAGCTCCGTGCATGTGGAGGTGTATGGCAGCCAGGTCTCCTTGCTGAAGAACAGGAAAGTGAATGTAAGGAGGTCGCTTTTTGTAGTGGCAATGAGGCCAGACAGTGGCTCGTCCCAGCAGGCCAGGGGGGCACCACAAGAGGCGGCTAACTGTGCCACTCTGCCGGACCAATGGCCAGCCTGCAGGCAGTGCGGCTCCCAGGCGGGGCAGGAGAGAGAGGGGCCACCTGAGCCCCAGGCCCTGCTGGAGGGTCATGGGCAGAAGAGAGGAACAGGAGAGCTCAGTGGGCGTCCCCAGGGACTTCCGCTCAGTGGGGATGTGCCAGATGTGCCTGCTCTCTGGTGCTCGGCCGGCTTGCCCTTGGACTTGGGGTGGAGCCCGCTTGTGAGGCCCTTTCTCTCCCAAGAGGTTTTAGTACAGGCCCCAGGGGGCTTAAATGTCACCCGGACCCTCCTCCTCCCGTGGGGCTGCTTCATCTCGTAGCTCCTCTCTGGGGACCCTGGCTTTCTGCCGCCACCTCTTTCCTTCTTGGCTGCTTCTTTCTGCTCCTTCAGTACTCCCCACTCACTGCCCAGCTCTCGCAAGGCCTCCTAACCCTGCCCTGGGGCTTGTGGGAGCTTCCTTGCACTGGTTGCCCTGGAAGGCAGCCATGTGTGAGTGCGCATGCGCAGTCCTGCCAGTGTCCTGCTGTCTTCTATCACTGCCCAGCCAGAAGCATGCCAGGCTGCCTGCTTCCCACAAGCTTTTCTCTGCTTGTTGTTGGAGATGTAGAGTGGGCCAAGGGAGGAAGATTCCTGATAACTTTGGATAAGGTGGTATAAAAATGTAATAAATGAAGAAGAAGAAGAAAACTTTAAAACTTACCAAATAAAATCAGGCCAAGAAGTGCAGCTGCTAAAATCTACCTCGCTTAAGAGCCCTGCTTAGGTCGCCAAAAGCTGCACTTCCAGAATATTCCAAGGCTTAGTCCTGAGTGAGCTCCTTGGATCAGGGAGTTCTAGAGGTGCAAGTCCGCCACTGATAATGTTCCTTGAAAGCTGTAGCTCTGCAGTTTTGACACGGGGAGGCAGAAGCCAGAGGCTGCTTTGAGCAGTCCCCACGGGCCATGGACTCACAGTATCCAAGCGTCAAGGTACTCAAGGTCTCAGCCTATCTTATGCTTTTTTCGTAGATCAACGGCAGTAGAAGGGAGTTGCCCGTGATAATCGGGAACAACCAGATCACAGTGCAGATCAGTGGCAGTTACATCCTCTTGGAAACAGATTTTGGGCTGGGAGTCCGATTTGATGGAAACCATTATGTGGACGTTTCTGTGCCTCCAGCTTTCCAGGGACAGCTCTGCGGCATGTGTGGTGAGCCTCAGACTCTTCCGCTCTGGAGTCCTGCCCTTCCTCCAAGCATGGGAGCACCCCAGGCAGGCAGCAACGGCTCAGAGCTCCATTGCAAAGCTGCCCCCGGGAAAGATGATCTCCTTAGGCGAAAAGCACTCCCTTTGCTGTTCCCCACCCCCCAACATGTTCCCATGGCTGCTCTTCCGCTTTCCTCCCCATCCAGTGATCCCCAACGAACCCCCTCTAGGGCTGCATCTTTCACCCCACTCTTCCCAGCCCCGGAATGGACTCCACTTCTCCCCCCTGTCCCTCCTTCCATGGCCAGCTTGGTGCTGGAAGGGATAGACTCAAGGCAACAGGGTGTTTTCCAGATTACATGCTGCAACGTACTCGCAACATGTCCGCTGAGTGCCCCTCCGTATCACCCGTGTTTCTACATGGGTGTTGCTGCGTTGTCAGTAGGGTGCCATTCATATTTCCCATGCCTTGGTTCGAATTTTAATTATGTGTTTTCCCCATGCAATGTTGTAAATGCACTGCAGGAAAGTAGCTGTATTTTTCCATTGTTGGGAGCCTTGTCCCTCATTTTATCCGTTGCAGCGTGTGGCAGATTTGTCAGTTCTCCACCCCCACCCTCACCCGTGCTTGCTTCCTTTGCCCCCTCACCACAGAGAAAGAAACAGGCAGGGAGAAATCTCGGCTTTCCCCTCCTTTCCTCCCCACAGATCCCAAACCCCACACCTCGCTCCTCCTCCGCTTGCTTCCAATATAACTTGAGCTTGTCAACACAGAAGGGGAGGGGAGTGCAGCTGAGCAGGTTTCTGAATCCAACCCTTTCTCTTGCACTTTTACTGAAGAGGAAGCCCATTGAACTAAATCATTTACTTCTGTGCAATCCCACTTGCTTACTACAAGGCAAGGAGAAGGGAGAGAGAACAGTCACTTACTTAAAAGGAAGCCCATTGAACTGAATCACGGTTCATTTATTTCTGTCTGATCCCACAGATCTCACTGGAGGAGCACTCCCCTCCCCTCCTCCCCTCCCCTCCACCTCTTCCTTCCTATTTATTTATTTTGTTTGTTGTTTGTTTTGTTTATTTGTTTATTTCGGCCCAAGGCCAGCATATTAAAAAAAACAACAGCAAGAATAAATACATAAAATAGATTAAATACATCCCATATAATAAAACCCTAAGTGAGTGTCCGTGGCTTTGGAACGTTGGCGCCTGCGTCCCTGTCTCCCAGAACAGCCCAAGGGAAACAGGACCGCCGACACCAATGTTCAGATACTATGTTGGCCAAAATTGCCCTTAACCCGCCCGCCCTCCCAGCTGCCCGAGTCCTCCTCATCCCCGGCCCCACGGGCGAAATTGCTGCCACGCCTGCCGATCGCTCGCCCGTCCGCCCTCCCTCCCTCCCTCCCAACTGCCGAGTCCTCCTCATCCCCGGCCTGAGTCAGTCGGGCGATGAAAGTGTTAATTTGATAGGCGAGAGGAGCTCGCAAGCAGAGCTCCTCTCTGTGCAAAGGCTCTGTCCGAACTGGCGCTTTGGACGCAAAGTACGCCTTTTGCGTCCAAAGCGCCAGTTTGGACAGAGGCTTTGCACAGAGAGGAGCTCTGTTTGCGAGCTCCTCTCTCCTATCAAATTAAACACTTTCATCGCCCGACTGACTCGGGCCGGGGATGAGGAGGACTCGGCAGTTGGGAGGGCAGGCGGCGGCGGTGGTCGCCATTCTCCCCCTCTCACGGATGTGGATGAGCAGCGCTGAGAAGGGAGAGGGAAGGACGGGTTGCGGAGCTTTGCTGCGCGCGAGCTCTTGCCTCAGGCGCTCGCAGCCAGCAGCTCTGTGGGAAGAGCCTCTCCTTGGGCTTTGTCAGGTATGCTACTTTTCTTGCACCAGAGCTGGCTTTGTTTTGTAAACAAACATTAAAATGTATTTGAGAGGAAAACAATGCCCCCCCCCAAAAAACAAAACTTTCTGTAGCTTTGGTGCTGTTGTAATAAAAGCTCTGCTCTTTGCAACTGATGTTTCTCATCTTGCATGGTAAAGGCATGCAGTGCAGGGTGTGATGAGCTGGAACAAATGGCATAAAAGCCAAAAATGGTTTAGGGGTTACAGTGTTGCACAGGGGAACCTGCTTCAAATTCTTGCTCAGTCCTGCTGCTCACTTGATGGCCAAAGATCTGTCACTGTCTTTCATACCGGCCTACCTTGCAGGAATGTTGTGAGGATAAAAAGAAAGGGCCTGTATATGCTGCCTTGAGCTTACATGGTTCTTAGATTGTGAAGATAACTATCTTGAAATAATTGATACGGGAGAGGGAAGGGTAAATTTAAAAAGAGTGGAGGAAGGAAAAGACAGAAAGCAAGAGAGAGAGAGAAAGAGACAGACAGACAAACAGAGAGACAGAAAACAAGGAGTGAGGAAGGGAGACAGAACAATAGATAAAAGAAAAGAAATAAAGAAGGAATAAGAGAGAAGAGAGAGAAGGGAAAAAATAAACAAAGAGGGAAGAAGGGAAAACAGGAGAGATAGAAGTAAAGAACAAAGGGGGGGGGACGGCCCCACAGAGCACGCCCATTAGAGAAACAAAAGAGGAAAAGAGAAAGAAAAGAATAATTTTTTAAAAAGGAATAGAGAGAGAGGGAAAAGAAGAGCGAGAAAAGGAAGAAAAGGAGAGAAAGGAAGACAAACAGAAAGAAAAAAGACCCCCCCAAAAAAAGGCCAAGAGAAAGGAAGAAGGAATAAAGAAAAGGAAAAAAACCTAGCGCCCGTTATTATAACGGGCTTAAAATTACTAGTTTAACATAAAATGGATAAAACATTAATGGCTCCTGATACCGCACATATAGTCAATTCCATTCAAATAAGCCAGTCAATCTAAAGTGCACAGCCCAGCATCTTGTGCCTCCATCATTCTAAATCGAATCTTACTTGCTATAAATAAGAATTTTGCTACCCTCCTGTAAACATACTCTGACTTGGCAGCAACCAAAAAAAGAACCTTGTCCCTACCAGAGGAACAATTAGAATTGAGATGAATTAACAGTGGGGAAAGAAGCTTTCCCCTTAATTCAATATAAAATCTACACCTCAGCATCAGGTGTTCTGTGGTCTCTACTTCACCATTCTGGCATGGACATAACCTTTGATTGTAGGGCACCTTCCCAAAACGTCCTTCCAATACTGCCGTATGAAGGGCGTTAAGTCTGGCCACTGAAAGAGCCCTACGATGGTCCCCGTTAGAGATCCTAAGTAAATATTCAGCAGGAAAATAATTGCTGATTTGGTCTCCTAAGAATAGGTCCGGACCTATTTGGGCAACATCCCCCTGCTTCATCATGTCCCAAATACGTTGGGTTATAGCAGTTTTGGACTTGTTATGGCCCAAGGCTCTAATTAGAGGCAGGGAAAAACCCAAGGACGCTAACATTACATTAATATCGTTTTTCCAGCGGGACATTTATTTATTTATTTCCCTGGAAGTGCACCAGTTCCTGTCTTTCCCCTTTCCTGGCTCACCACAAAATTCCTTTTCAGTCCCCACCCCACAATAAGCAGTTACCTTGTTTTGTCACTCCAAAGGATTTCCTCCCCACTCCCCCCTTTTTAAAAAAGAATAATAATAATTCCCCGGTTATTGCTTGCACAAGACTGGAATGATGCAAGACAAAGTTAGCTTTTAGTTTGGGAACAGCGCTTCCCCCTGCTGGAGGATTAGCGCAAGGCAGCTGAGAAGTTACCAAAAAGAATTTCACGTGTCCCCACCCCACCCCCACCCACCCCCCGCAACTCCTTTGGCCCAAATGCAGCAGGAGGAAGGGCAGATAGATGCGTTTCAAGGAGAATATGGACAGTGCTGCTTTGAAAACACGTTGCAATGGACGGAAAATATGAATGGCCACCAGCCTAAAAGGCAGCCTAGAATAACGCTTTACTCTCGGTTTGAAACCATTGCACTATTCTGTCACACTTTAAATGCTTTACTGTTGCAAATCTCATAGTCTGGAAAATGCCCGGGAGGAGGCGGGGGTGGGTGGGGGGTGTCCTCTGTCAAGCCAACCAGTACAGCCGCATCGGTTTCTCACCTGACCAGCAGAGGGCACCAGCCACTCATAAATGCCCCTTCTCAGTCCCAGAGGAAGGACTGACCCAACAAAGCCTGGGTCTGGGAGATGGACTTTTCACCTCTTTCCATTTTTCACCCCACAAAGGTAATTACAACAGTGATCCACGCGATGACAATCTGAAGCCAGACGGGAAGCCTGCAGGAGACTCCACCCTCCTGGGGGACAGCTGGGTTGTCCCAGCCAACAGCACAGAGTATGGGCATATGTGGGGGCAGAAGTGGGGCATTGCATCCTCTTGGCTTGGGCACATTGTGGAGAGCAATGTTAGGCCCAGCGCATAATCCACTGGCTGACACCGTGCCCCCCTCCCCAATTAAAAGGACAAGTGAGGCAGGGCCTAGTTTGTCTCATCATGTAAGGATGAAGAGAACCTCTCTCCCCAGCTGCTGCTGCTGCTGCCACGGCTGCCTTCCCTCTTGAGTTGCACTCTCTCGCATGGCGCTCCATCCTGTCCCTGCACCCTGGACGCTCCGACTAGCCAGTCCTCTCCCATGCTCTGTACGGAGGGGGAAGCCTTCCTTTTTGCCCTGGCATCTGGCTCTGCTGGGCCTTGCAAATGACTCTAGAACAATACGAAGAGCCTTTCCGGACAAGGCCCAGGGACAATGTAGTCCAGCATCCTATTCCCCACAAGGGCCCACCGGATGCCTCTGGGGAGCCCACAGGCAAGAGATGAGGGTGGGGCAGGCCCTCCCTGCAGCCACTGCTCCCCTGCAACTGGGATTCAAAGAGGCTTCCTGCCTCTGAACCTAGAGGTCGCCTATAGCCCTCAGGACTAGTAGCTATTGAGAGACCTGTCCTCCATGAATGTATGTTGCTTCTCTGCTTGGAGAAATTGCTGGAAGCATGGAGTGGGAGGTGGACCTTGGGACAACCAGTGGCCTCTAGAAGCCAAAGATTCCAGCTGTTGCTGCTGTCTGGCTACTAAAAGCCCAATTTCCTTATAATGGCTGCATTCAAGGGATGTCGCTGTAATTGAAATTGGGGGGGGGGGTGGCTCGTGCGTTTCTGGCCCGTGAGTTCCCCTACTCTCTGGGAAACAGTGCATTCTTTGCTCTCCCTGCCCGCCTCCCAGACTCAGTGGCAGAGGCTTCTGGCTCCTGATCAGAGTGTGGGGGGAGGTGTGAAATTGTTTGCCCAGGAGTGGGAGAGCAAGGGCGTGCTGAGAATGTTTTGTTTTTCACTGTGTCCACATTGTTCTTCTGCAGAAAAAACACATGGCAGGGAGGGGAGAAAAAGAGGGCAAGGGGGCCCAGGGGCACACCTTCCCTTCTTGTCCCAAGGGGGTTCCCCTGCTTCAACTTTGTGATGCCCCTGAGGCATTCTGGCAGTCTGGCCCTCAATATGAGCTCTGAAATGCACCGTGTGGCAAAGAGAAGGTCCTTTGGTGCAGAGAGCAGTGCTCAGCCTACCTCCCAAGTCCTGACCTAGTCCAAAAGGATGAAATGTAGCCCCGATCGACCATGAAGTTGCACCTCCAAAGCCACCACTCTTCTCCCTGTCTTGGCCAGGTGCCCCAGTCTGCCTCCGCCTACTTGTGAGCCAGAGATGGAGAATGAAATTCGGAGGAACTCTGCATGCACCATGATTACAGATTCAACAGGTAGCCTTCTTAGCCACTGATGAGAAGAGGGGGCTTGAAACAGCGTCAGCTCGGAGGATTGCTGCCCAGGATGTGGATGACTGATCTACAGTCATCTGACCTTGCAATCCACAGACCTGACCTTGCCTGTTTTGCATGTAATTGTACCCTCTAGGTTGGCTCTGATCACCGGGCCGTGGCTTAGTGGCAGAGCAGATGTTTGGCACGCACAAAGCCCCAGGTTCAATCTCTAACATCTCTACTTAAAGATTCTGGGTAGCTCGGGGCTCAGAAAAGCCTCCTGCCTGAGCCTTTGGAAAGCTGTGGCAAGATAGATGGATCAACGACTCTTTGCAGGGCATCTCTTTATATCTGTTTGAGAGTGTAGGTCAAAAGAGGTGGGGTGGGTGGGAGAATGTCTCCTCTAGCTGTGTTGAGTCCCAGGTAGGCAGCCACCACCCACTTTTTGATAGGAACAGATTCGCCCTTCCAAGGGGATATTCTGGGAGAGTAAAGTGGAAAACCCCTCCCTACACGAAAGGCTTGAACAAGAGTGTGTGACTAGGGCAGGAGTCAATAAGGAGTGACACTCTATAATAAAGTAAAACCCTTCCCCAGGAACTAGAAGAACCGTTCTGTCAGATCCAAGTACTTAAACAAAAATAAATTCCCTGATATGTCTAGCTAAACTGGTCTCTATCCTTCTTACTTACTTCCAGGTAAGGAGCTCCCAGTTGATTCCCAGCCCAAGGCTGTTGGTCTCCCTTTTCCCCACAGTAGCTGCTGATCGGAGCTCACTCAGAGGACTCCAGGGGAAAACTGAACTCTAACCCACCAGTGATCCCTCTAACAGGGATTCCCAGATGTTATTGGCTACAACTCCCATAATCCCCAAGCAAAAAGCTATTGCAGCTGGGGATTCTGGGAGTTGTAGTCAACAACATCTGGGAAGAAACCCCTGTTAAAGGGAACACTGTAACCCACGCAATCCCTACACCTCTGTAACCCACCCAATCTCTGGCTGTTGTCCAGTCAACCCTGCCCCTCACTCTGGATGGGGCCACAGGGATTGGGTTCTCCTGGGCTTTCTTCCTTATTTGGAGAAGCCCACCCTCCAAGCAGTTACTCTAATGGAGGCCTAGTCCTCCCTCAAGCCTGACTATCACTGCAGGGAGGTTCACCTGAAAAGTGGTCTATAAATGCCAAAAATAAATACATAATAAATATCTGCATTCAGCCCATGGCGAAGAGCTTGCAGACTCTCCTCCCAGGAGTCATCCCGGTGGCCACCAGGACTTGGCCGGCTCTATGGATCAGCTGGTGCTGGTGATTCGGGAGCTCAGGGCGGCAGCGTTTGGCTCCGCAGGACGCTGGCTGTGCTGACGTCTCCCCCTCCTTTTCCACAGGCACCTTCAAGGACTGTCATGCTGTGGTGGACCCAGCGCCTTTCTTTGAGAACTGTGTTTATGACGTCTGCCTCACGAACGGGCAGCAGACCTCCCTCTGCTACGGACTGCAGGCTTATGCGGAGTCATGTGCCAATGCTGGAGTGTGTCTGGAGTGGAGAAACTCCACCGTCTGCCGTAAGTGGGGGCCTCGGGGTGGCCTGGCGTCGCTGGGGACCCACCGAGGAGGGAGCAGCGTTGGCAGGAGAGAAGATGAGGCAGGATTGGACCTCCGGGTCGAGGGCCAGGGCAGAACAGGACCATGGGCAGCCACAGACAGGGGAGGCAGGGAGTGGGTCCTTCCTTCCTTCCTTCCTGCGCTTCCAACGGACGCCCTCCCCCAGGCCAGGACTGAGGGTAGCCTCCCTTCTTTCGTACCTCTGAAGCATTTCTGAGCCCTGCCTGAAGCCTGCATGGCAATGCTGCTGCGGTGCTGGCCGCCCTCCTCCTCCCCCTCCTCCTGGCAATCGGCCCCCCAAAGCGGGATCAGCTGGGAATCAGCGGCACTGGGTGTGTTTTTGCAGGATGGGCTTCCAGTTTCCAAGAGAGAGAAACTCCCGCTCTCTGCTTGGGCGGGAGCAGCAGGTCTTCCTCCTCTTCCTTTTGGTGCTTGGAGTTCAGAGATCCAGCTGTGAGCTGGGAGGCTGCCGGGCTGCCTGTGCCGGGAAGGGGAGGCTTCTCTCTCTTGATAAATGGGAGCCGGCCAGCTTCCTGCCTTGTCTTCGCGGGCCGGTTCCTGCCCATGTCCTGCTTGGGGGCAGGGTCTGGAGGGGAGGGGGAAGGAGGCCTGACTAGGCTGTGAGCCAAGAGCCTGCGGACCTCCCAGTGACCTCTGGTGCCCTCTTCTCCCCTGCAGCTCTATCCTGCCCTGCGGGGAGCCACTTCAGAAGCTGTGGGGACCGGTGCTCCCCCAGCTGTGTGGCCCCCTCCTCGCTGCTCAGCTCCTGCAGCCCCTTCCCCGTGGAAGGATGCTTCTGCGACGAAGGCTTCCTCCTGAGCGGAGACCGATGCGTCCCTGAGAGCAGCTGCGGCTGTCTCGATCGCCAGGACACGTACCATCAGGCAGGTTCTCCAGGGTGGTGAGAACCACACCAAGGGCCTGGCCGGCTGGGAGTCTGGGGAGGGAGCTGCCCGCCGTGGGAGGCCCTGCCGCAGCTTCCCAGGCCCAAGGAGGACTCGGGGGGGCACTCGTGACCATTCCCTCCCCTTCTGTCTCCGGCAGCTGGGCGGCAGCTGGTTCTCCAACGGGGTCTGCAGCGAGCGCTGCACCTGCGGGCACAACAACACCATCACCTGCCGGCCGTGGGAATGTGGCGTGCAGGAGACGTGTGGCGTCCAGGACGGCGTGTTGGGCTGCCACCCCAGCAGTGAGTCGGGTGTGGAGCTCCCGGTTAGGGCCCCATTTGGGCTGGAGTGGCCGGAGGCCGGCGGGGGGGGAGAGCTGGCCTGGCGCGTGTGGCCCAGAGTTGTGGAGGGATGTCCTCAGCCTGAGGCTCAGGGAAGAAGGCTTGTGGCTGGGGAAGCCCTCCCCAAGGAGGGGTGAGCCTCAGGAGCCCCGGGAGTGTGTCTCTGAGCGGGGGCCGGGGCCGCTGGCCGGCTGCCCCCCCTGGCCTTTTCCTGGGCAGTCTCTGCAGCGGGGAGTGTGGGGAGGAGCCAGGCTGTTTCTCTCTCTCTCTCTCTCCCTCTCTCTGGTCACTCTGAGCTGCTCCGGGAGCAAAGTGCCTCCCCCCGGCAAGGAGGGAGGAGGCTCCCCTCACTCCCGACTCGACTCCCGCTGCGGACATGCTGCCCCACAAGGGCCTCTGCTCTGGCAAAGCTGAAAATAGGAAAGACAGGGCAGGGGGCAGGCGGGGCGGGGGGGGTTATCGCCTGAGCCTCCTTGGATCGGCTCCAAAGTGGATCGTCTCCAGATTAATCCAAGGCAGGCTCTGGAGAAATCCCCTCTCTCTGCTTTGAAGTGTCATCCAAGAGGCAAGCGCAATGGGAGGTCGGAAGGGGAGGCCGAATGGCCAGGACTGCCTGCAGGGAACACCCACCGCACCTTCCATCTCTGCTTACGGGACGGGACTGCCTCACGCGGCATTCACAGGCATGGGCGTTGGCAGTCCTGGATGTTCTGGGATGATCTAAGGGCAGCCTCAGGGCAGCCCTGCTGGGTCAGGCCCAAGGAAGCCCATCTAGGCCAGCATCCGGCTTCACACGGTGGCCCACCGGATGCTGCTGGAAGCCCCCCCCCCCGGCAGGAGTTGAACGGGGCCTGCCCTCCCTCCCTCCCTCCCTCCTCCTGCTGCTGCTGCTGGGACTCCCTTGGCCCTGAGCCCCGGCCTTCTCTCCCATACAAACCTGCCCTTCTGCTGAGAATTTCCCTGGAGCCCAGGTGTCTCCCCCTCCCCACCCTGAAGCGAGGGAAATGATGGCCAAGGGCAGCAGGACCTTGGCTGTGGCGGCACTTTGACTTCTAGCTCCCTGTTGGCGCCTCTGACTGGCAGCAGCTCTCTGGCCTTTGAGGCAGGAATCCCCCCTTCCCAGCCCTGCCTGGAGAGGCTGCCAGAGATGGACCCGGGGGCCTCCTGCCTGCCAAGCAGAGGTCCTGCCCCTGAGCTAAGCTCCCGTCAACAGAGGAAGCTGCTTGATACCCCGCAGGCCGATCCTTGCTCTGTGACTGGCAGCGGCTCTGCAAAGAATCCGGGCAGGACCCCTCACAGCCTGACCCAGAGATGCTGCCAAGGCTGGACTCCGGCGCCTTCTGCCTGCCAAGCAGGGTCTCTGCGGCTGAGCTGCAGCCCCACCAGGCAGCTGCTCTGCACGTGTCCTCCTGGGCTCACCAATGTCTCTGTGCCTCCCCCCCCGCCCCCCCCAGGCCGAGCATCCTGCCACGTAGTCGGGGACCCCCACTACTACACCTTTGACAAGGTGATGCACACCTTCTTGGGGACCTGTACATACACCCTCGTCACAGTCTGCAACAGCAGCAGCAGCGTCACCCCTGTCACCATCAGTGGCAGAAACGAAGACCGAGGCCAGACAGGGGCCGCCTACCTCCGGGAGGTCTACGTTGACGTGTACGGCATCCGGGTCACACTTCAGAAGAGCAAGAGGATCCTGGTACGGAGCGGGATTTGGGCCGCTTGAAGAGCACGCCTAAGCGTCGCCTCCATGCCCGGGTGGCGGTGTTGACGCATGCATGCCTTTAGCTCTTTAGCCCACCCCAGGCCCAAGTCACAGCCCCTTAAAGCACACGCAAAAGACTTGGAGCGGGCACAGGTGATTGGATGGGTCTCCCAACCCTTAGCTGCAGCTTGGCTCCTGAATGCCAGTCCCAAGAAAACACCGAGAAGGCTTCGGGCAGTGCTTCGGGCAGCTGCAGAGGTTCGGGGGGCTCTGGGGGGAGGCAGCAGCCAAGAAGACCTCTCCACGGACGGCTCCTGCAGCCCCAACCTGCTCTGGCCAGGCCAGCGTTCTCCCTCCTTGGCTGCTCTCTTGACCACGGCCATGGAGGGTGAGGTCTGCCCTGGCAGGCTGGCCGGGGGCGGGTGGTGGGTGTCAGCCTGGCTGAGCCGTTGCCAAGAGCCTGCTGAGACCTGGCCCCGGCCCTCCTGCCAGTCCCCGGGGCATTTCCAGTTCCTGGTCTCACCTGTAATGGAAAGGTCTGGAATTGTATGCGGCTGGGCTTGCTCTCCCTCTGGCGTTCCCTGGTGCCAGCAACAGGGCTCTCAATCTTTGGGTCCCCCACATGTTGCTGGCCAAGCCATTGTGGCTGGGGATGATGGGAGTTGTAGTCCAACAGCAACTAGGGACCCAAGCGGAGACTCCCACGCAGCCTTCCTGGGCATTGCAGTCTTGGGGGACCCCTCTCTGCGTCCCACACTGGCATCGTGCTCTTTCGCCTCCAGTTTGATGACGAGAGAGTCTTCGCGCCTGTGGAGAGCCGCTCCAGAGGAAACGTGGCCGTCGGGAATGTGGGCATTTACGTGGTGCTGGAGACCGACTTTGGACTGTTGGTGAAATATGACGGGAGCCAGTACCTGGACATCAGCCTGCCAGGGACTTACTTCTCTCAGGTGAGTTCCCAGGAGCATCCGGCTTGCCCGAGAAGCCCCCAGCTGTGCCTCCAGGGCTGCCTCTTGAGGGCAGAAGAGCTCACAGTTGCCCTGATCCAGCAGGCGCGGCTCTGATGCTCACGCCAGCAGGGGCTAGCCAGTCCTGGTGGGAACATAAGGGAGGCCCAGCTGCAGGAGGCCCGGGGCTACTCCAGGATCCGTCTCACTGTGCCCCTCTGCGAAGCTCACAGCCAGGGCGTGAAAGCCGTGAGGCTCTCTCATTGGCATGCAGGGACAGACTGCCTCTGGACAGGGAGGTTCCATTTAGCCACCAGGGCCAGTTGCTGCCGACAGACCTCGTGATTTCTTTCTCCGTCCCCTTTTAAAGCCCTTTAACACCACATCCTGCAGCAGCAGGTCCCATCAATATCTACCGTCTCTCCTCCATCTCCTGCCAAGCAGCTCCAAACCTAAGTTCCAGTTTGCATGAGAGAGGGAGGGAAAGCTGCTTCCCTGCCTGCTTCTAGAAGCCTCAGTCGTGTGTGTGTCCCCACCACCACCACCACCGAGTCGCCTCCTTTCTGAGTGAAAAAGCCCCGGAGGATGTTGTGGCCTTGCCTCCTAGGGCAGGAGCTCCGGGCCTCTGCTCATTTGAGTTCCATTGCCCTGCACTGCCCAGAACGGCCCACGGCCCCCTAGGCCACGTGTGGCTGCTGCGCCCGGAGAGGCATGGATTTGCTCAGTCATCCAAAGCGGGAGGGAGGCATGAAGGGGGGGGGGGCGGCAGGCAGCTGAGCCAGCTTTCTCCAGGGAGAGGAGGCAAAACCCGACCAGGGGCTGAGGTGGGGTGGAGGAGGGTTGCCTCCTTCACTGAAGGCTGAGGCAGCTCAAGCAGGGCAGAGCAGCAGTCCCAGGAGATGGGCACCGGGGAGGACGAGTCGCCTTGCTTTGTGCTTGGCTTGAAGCAACAGGCAGGTTTTGCTTCCCCCATAGAGGGTGTTTTTCCTAAGGCCAACAGTCTACTCAAAACCCCCAAATGCCATCCTTTGTAGTTGTCTTTCTGTCAACAAGTAGGAGTCACATTCAGTGAGGTGGGGTGTGTGTGTGTGTCCTTTTGATGGGCCAGAGGTGGGGGGGGGGTTCCTGTCTTCAGCCCCCAGGTGAGGGGGTGGCTGGAGCGGCTACTAAGCAGGCCTCTTGGGCCGCCTCTGTCTTCTTGGGCTGCAGGTGTGTGGCCTGTGTGGGAACTACAACGGCCGGGCTGAGGATGAGCTGCTGCTGCCCAGCGGAGCCCAGGCCAAGAACGTCACCCAGTTTGGGAACAGCTGGAAGGTGGAGGCGGACAGCGAGGCCAGGTCAGTGGGGCCCTCCTCCCCATGGCTGCCCCTCAAGCACCCGGAGCGCCTTTCCCCTGCCACTGGTGGCCTTTAGACGTCCTCCTCCGGGGCACTTGGGCACCTTCATGCAGAGCTGAGGAGAAAAGGGAGGAGGAAAGCAGACCCTGAGCACATCTGGCCAGCCTGGGAAGCAGCCCAGTGGCTCCCACCCCAGGCCTGCTGCTGGGCCTCAAACCCCCCGCTGGCCAGGAAAGGGCCCTCCTCTTCCGAGACGCGGGACGGAGGCCGGCCGCCTTCTGCTGGGCCGCTGCTGCTGCTCAGAGGGCCCCTGCCCGCTCCTTCTGTGTTGCAGCTGCGTGCCAGACACACGGGAGGAGCTGGGGCCCCCCTGCACCCCGCAGGAGAAGCCAGCCATGGAAGAGCAGTGCAGCGTCCTGCAGTCCAGCCCGGCCTTTGCGCCCTGCCACCGCCTGGTCAAGCCGGAGCTCTTCGTCCAGACCTGCCTCTTTGACATGTGCAAGTATGGCGGGATGCGCTCCACTCTGTGCGCCATCGTGCAGGCCTACGCTGACACCTGCAAAGCCGAGGGGGCCGTCCTCAGCTGGAGGAACAGCACCTTCTGCCGTAAGCACCCAGGACAGGAGGGGAGATGATGAGCGCGGAGGGGCTGGCTCAAGGCTGCCGGAAAGGGAGGGGGCCAGGGCAGCAGCAGCAGCAGCAGCAGGAGGAGGCTGACTGAGGGGCTTCAGCTGAGCCAAGGTCACTGCAGGCGGATTTTTCCGGGTGGTGTTTATCAGCATCCTTTGAATCCTTTAAATGGGCCTCCAAAGGGTATTTTCCTCCCAGCGGCTGGTGCTGGAAATAAGATCCCTTGTGTCCCTTTTTAGAGTGTGAGCCCTTCTGGGGCAGAGAGCTATTTCCTCATTCCTTGCTTTATAGCCTGCCTCTTTGTTTGTGAAAAGTGGTGTATACATATTTTTGTTAGTAACAATACTCCAGCAACTAGTGATGCAAAGTAGATTGCAGAGCATCCATTTCTCGTGGTGAATATGTATTTGTGGCGTGTCAGGTGCTAGCTCCCCAGGCCTGAGGTGCCCCCAAACAGAACATTCTCCATGTGAAATGAACCTGGAGGAAACCAAGGAGAGTTTTGAGAGGAGAGCTGGTCTTGTGGTCGCAAGCATGACCGGTCCCCTGAGCTAAGCAGGGTCCACCCTGGTTGCATGTGAATGGGAGACTGGAAGTGTGAGCCCTGCAAGAGATTCCCCGCTTAGGGGATGGAGCCGTTCTGGGAAGAGCAGAAGGGTCCCAGTTCCCTCCCTGGCAGCATCTCCAACGAGATAGGGCTGGCAGAGGGATTCCTGCCTGCCACCTTGGAGAAGCCGCTGCCAGTCTGAGCTAGAGGTTCCTCTGTTCCTAAACCGCTTCATGATGATATTTTCATGTCCCAACCTCCATGCTAATTATGTGATCCACTGCAAAGAGGGGTGGGGGTGAGTCGGCCACTCAGGAAGTGGGGGGCGTGCAGGGGGGAGGGGGTGCCTGGGCTGCAGTCAGTGTGTGCGTGGGGGGGGGGTGTGGCCCTGGGGCGGGGGCCTGACTGCAGCGGCTTCTTCTCGCCTCCAGCCCTGCCGTGCCCTTCCAACAGCCACTACACGCCCTGCGCCTCCCTTTGCCCCCCCACCTGCAACAACCTCTATGCTGACGCTCTCTGTGAGAAGCCGCCGGGGGGGTGCCTGGAAGGCTGCGCCTGCAACGAGGGCTACGTGCTCAGTGACGACCAGTGCGTGCCGCTGAGCGAGTGCGGCTGCCGTGACGGGAACGACAACTACCACAAGGTCAGCCCTCCCTGGCCCTCTCCCCACGACACCCTGCAACGGGGTCCCGTCGGATCTCGGAAGTGTGTCCCTCCACAGACAGCCCAGTGCCGTTCACATTGCCAGTGCCCGGCTGCGACACAGAGCTAGGGCTGCGGCTTTTCCGGGTGGTCAGTTTCCGCGAGACGGCTCCCCCAGCTGTTGACGTTTCGCATGTGACTTGCCGGAACGGAGGCATTTTGCTGCTCTTGAGCGGCTAGGCTGGAAAGCGCCCCTGTCCAGCTACAGGGCAGGCCACTTCCTCCCACCTTCCCTCCCTCCCTCCCGCTGCAGCTAGTCATAAAGCGGTGTTGGGGGGGGGAGGCTCTTGAGTCCGGCTCCTTGTCGCAGCAAGGCTGGGCCATTCCTCTTCCCTCCCCATCTGCCTCGGCTGCCTGCTGCATGACTGTGTACCCTGAGGAAAGGGAGCAGGAGCTCTGCAGGTCAGTGGCGCATTCGCTGCCAGCCTCCAGGCTAGACTACTGCAATGTGCTCTGTGTAGGGCTGCCTTTGTACATAGTCTGGAAATGTCCATTAGTCCAAAATGCGGCAGCCAGATTGGCCTCGGGGGTAGCCCAGAGAGGCCACATCACCTCATACCTGTTCTTAAACAGCTGCACTGGCTGCCAGTCTGTTTCCAGGTGAAAAATAAAGTGCCGAATGGCTTAGGCCTGTGTTACCTTTCCCGGCAAGACCCCCAGGACTCCTTAAGATCATCAGGAGGGGTCTGTCTTCAGATGCCCCCGGTTCATCTGATGGTGACCTGGGATCGGCCTTCTCGGGAGTCACCCCTAGATTGTGGAATGTGCTCCCCGTGGGTATAAATAAGAAGCATATCTTCTGTAGAGGCCTTCAAGAGAGCCATAAAGACTCATCTTTTCAGTAGTTTAAAACTACTCAATTAGTTTTAAAATTATTTAAAATGAGTTTCATGTTAATACCTTAACGGCTGTTAGTTAATGTTTTATTTTAATAAATGGTTTGGATTTTTAATGCAAGCCACCCGGAGCCCTTTTAGGATGGGCAGTATATAAACAAACAGACACAGAAAGATGCCCCACAGGGTCACATGACTTGACTTGGGAGACAGGGGAACCGTTCTCATCGTTGCCTCAGAGACACCCTTGATTTTGGGGTGGGGTTTTTTGAATGTCCAGCCAGAACTCCTGGAGATGAGCTGCTTTGCACACCCGGTCCGTGGCCTCTGCAGGATCTGTGCATGGGTGTGACGTTGGTCCCACTGGTTTCCAGTCCCCGCTGTGCTCTAACGCCAGGCTCACCTTCGGACAGGTTGGAGAGAGCTGGGTCACCCCGCACTGCAGCCAGAAATGTCGCTGTCGTCCGGGAGGCATCATCAAATGCCAGAGCTTTGACTGCGAGGTTGGGGAGATCTGTCAGCTCAAGAACAATGGGAAGTACGGCTGCAAACCAACAGGTAGGTGCACACGGAGGCGCGTGGAGGGGCCTCTGGGACCGAAGGGCACCTGCACGGGCAGGATTCCTAGCTCTATCTCGCCTGAGCCTGGGACCTCAGCAGGATCGTGCCACGCTCCGAGCGGCGTGGCTGCCCCTCCCCGTAGCAGCTCCTCCTCTCCATCCTGGGAGACATCACAGACCACTCGGGGCTAGAGTGGAGCCAGATTCTGGATCGAGCCAGAACACAGAGGCGGAGGAGAGCCAGCCCAGCGGCCCCACTTGCCAGGCCAAAGGGGCTGCCTGCGGGGCTGCCTCAGAGGCTTTGAGGAGGTCCTGGCAGGAAGTGATGCTGGGAGGTTTCCAGCCTGCTGAGCCCAGCCCAGCCCTAACCCCGCTCTGGCGCCGTCGTGTGGCTGTGACCCTCCCTGCTTCTCCTCCCAGGCTTCGGGAAGTGCTTGATCACAGGGGACCCTCACTACCTGACCTTCGACGGCCTGCTGCACCACTTCCAAGGGACACACACCTACGTGGTGACCCAGAGCCGCCCCGACGCTCCGCAGCGCCTAGAGCCCTTCAGCGTCAAGGGCAAGAACGAGGCCCAGGACACGGCCGGCAAGATCACCTTCCTCAACGAGCTGGAGATCACGGTCTACAACCACACGGTGCTCTTCAGGCAGGGGAAGGAGCTGGTGGTAAGGGCTCTGCCGGCGGCCTGGCTCTGGAGGAGGGCAGCAGGGCACCGAGGCCACCTCCCACCTCCAGCCTAGTCTTTGAACTGGAGCATTGAGGGTGGCTGGGAGCCTGCTCTGGAGGTGGGCCGGGCGTCTGAGCTCTGCTTGGCACTGGGGAGGGAGCCTCTGCATCTGAGCTCTGCTGAGCTGTGCCCCACCCCCTACCCCCCACCCGGCTGAGGGTGCAAGTTCTCACCTGATCCTCTGCGTGAGGCACTGTCTCTGGACTCTGACCCTGTCAGCCGATTCCTCGGGCTCAGCAGCATCTTCCAGGACCGAGTCTGAGCCCTTCCTCAGCACAGACGTGGCAGTGGCTGTGGGTGTCGCTGCATCCGCGCTTATGGCCACGGGGGGGGGCTCTGGAGACTCTGGCCCTTTCCAGTCCATTTGCGGGAACCAGATACAAGCAGGGGCTGGACATCAGCCATCGGCCAGGGGTGCTGTGGCTGCCTGCAGTTCCTGGCACTGCGCAGGGGGTGGACCAGAAGACCCCTGAGGTCCCCTTTGGCTCCCAAAGTCTGTGATTCACCAAGGAACGTGGATTGAGGAGGGAGCAGCAGACTAGGGCTGTGCTGCCAACAGGCCTTGAATGCAGCCCCCCCCCCATTCTCAGGTAGAGACCCCTCCTGCCGCAGTCATGTCACCAAGGGTGCCTCTGGCCCTCCCCCGGGGCTGCTTCCATTCGCCCCTCATTCTCCTCTCACACTTAGATGCAGCTGACCAGTTGGGAGGGAGGGAGGGGATTCACAGGTGCCCCAACCCCCATCCAGACACCAGGCCATCTGTGCTCCCTGATCTTGTCAACATTTCCCTATTTTCCTCCCTGGGAATTCTTTCTCCCTCTCTTTTCCCCCAAAAGAATTATTGCAATGGAGAAATGCACGTGTGGAAAACATTTTGTCACAACTCTGGCTCCCTTGTGGAATACACACACACACACACACACACACACACACACACACACACACACACACACACCCCACTGCCCCACCCAGGACTGTTCTGTGAGCAGGTTCCCTACAAGCTTTTCCTCAGCAGCCTTTTCTGCCCAGTCTCCAAGCATCGCCTGCTGCCGCCACAGGGCAAATCGGGGGGCGGGGGGGGTCCACCCCCAGGGGCTGAGTTTGGACCCCTCCTTTCCTTCTGGGTATATCTCCACACATTCCGCTCAAACCCAGGAAGCCCGCTGTGCCCTGCTTGCCAGGACGGGGTCCATCATGAGCCGGAGAAGCAACCCCCTCTTCCCCCCGCGACCTTGGCCTCAGTCCCCAGAGCTCAGGTTCCCCTTGGCCTTCTGCTCTCCATGTTCTTCGGGTTTTGCAGCCGGGTCTGGTGTCGTTCTCTTTGCCGTCTCAGTGCTGGCACTGGCTAGCTTGAAAACCTCCCCACGGCAAAGGCCTTTGCAGCTGCCGGGAGCTCTGTGGCCAGGGGTCTGGACTCTGGGCACTTTGCCCGTGACGCTTTTCTCTCTCCCCCGTAGCTGGATGGAGTGGTAACGGTGCCTCCAGCGCAGCCTCACGAGGGCCTTCGCATTCAACAGAGGTCCACCCAGATTTTCCTGGAGACAGATTTTGGCTTATCTGTCAGTTTTGATGGGGCTGAGAACTCAGGTAACAGAGACCCTGCTTTAAGGCTTTAAGGGACTCTGGCAGTGGCCAAGAGAGGGCTCCGGAGGGGGATGCTGGCCCAAGGCTGCCTGGCCCCAGGGTCCCCTCTGCTCACGCGCCCCGCCCAAAGAGCTGAGGGCAGGAGCAGCCCTCCACGTGACGGGGTGAGGCAGTTGCCTCATGGGGGAGGAAGCGTGCGCCAACCCCCCCGCCACCAGAGGCGTCACCCCAGAGCTGCTCACAGGGGCCCCATTCTTCCTCCCCCATTGGGGCATGCTGTTTATCATGTCCCCCTCCTTGCCCCACTGGGATGTGCCTCTTCTCCCCTGGTGGGTGCTGAGCACCCACCCACAGGTGGAGGGGCGGGTGTCACGCGGTCCGCCTCAGGCAGAAGGATGTCCTGGGCCGCTATTGGCTAAGGACAGAGACCGCACTTGAGGAGTGACGCCATCCAACAGGTGGGGAGGGGGAGAGGGAGAGAGGGAGATGCTGTCTGGGGGGCTGTGGGTCAGGGTGCTCAGCCAGAGGCTGCTTCCAGGGTGACACGGTCCCTGCCTGAGCACACAGAGTGGAGGAGGATTGGGTGCCTCCGGTGGCCTCCAAGAGAGGCCGAGGGCAGTTGGGAGCAGGCGGCCGACAGCCTGGACTCACGGGGCGCCCGCCATGTTCAGCGGGAGGGCTTGGCCCTGAAGCAGCACAGCAGTGCCCCTGAGCACCTGCACGGCCCATGAAGAACAGGAATGCAGAGCTTCCAGGGCACCCGGGGGGGCCACTCGAGCCCCTGCCCTCACAGAGTGTCACCTCCAGCAAGGCCCTTCCTCCCCCCAGACCTCACGCTGCCAAACACCTACAAGCAGAAGGCTGAGGGGCTGTGCGGCAACTTTGACGGGAAGTATAAGAACGACTTCCGCACGCCAGACGGCACGTTGGTCAAGGATGTGCACACCTTTGGGGAGAGCTGGCGCGTCCCCGTCGTGAGGGGAACCTCCCGTCTCAGGTACCAGCCCGGAAGCCACGTGGAGGCAGTGCTGGACCCTCCCGTGCCCTGGAGAGGTCTAGGCCAGAGTCCTTCCTGGGAGAGGTCCTTCCTCAGGCGTCAGCCTCGAAGGTCAAACCCAATACCTTCTGAAGCCAGGCCTGCCAAACAAGCAGAGTGTCCTGATAAGGGCTAGAGAGGCCTCTGGATTCCTCTCTCCTGCCCACCAGTGTTGATGCTCATTGGTAAACCTCATGGGGTGCAGAGCACAAACACTTTCTCGGCCTCGGGGATTATTTGGGCTCTTGCCCCAAACATGGCGGGTCGGTGGGGAGGGACCTCTCTAATGTGTGAGCAAATGCAAGGGGCTAGCTTCTGCCTCGTAGCTTGTCCAGGAAAGGATGTGCAGCAGGGGGCGTGGCTTGGAAACAGGACACGTGGTCTCGGGATGAGAGTCTGGCCAGCCCTGTGGCAGGGGAGTGCCCCATGCCTGCCATGAAGAAGACACCAGCATGTTGCCAGAAGGCTGGCTCCTCCCCTCTCCTCCTGCAGGAGATACTCCGGGACTGCTGACCGCCTGCTTTTCTGTTCCAGACGTCACACCCTTTCCGAAGAGGAGTTGGACGGTGCTGAACTGGACTTGGGGTTCACGCTCAACTGCACCCTCAGCCAGCTGCAGCAGGTCAACAGCAGTTCCAACTGTGGCATGCTGGCAGACCCAAGTGGGCCCTTCCAGGCATGCTCTGGCAATGTCTCTTCAGCCCCCTTCCTGAAGTAAGCCCTGTTTCCCTCTTCTCTTCACTAGGCTGTAGGATGGGGCTTGTGGGCATGGAGGAGCAGGAGCAATGGACATTCGGGATGCCTGCAGAGCTATAGTGTTTGCACCTTTCTGGGCTGAGGAGGAAAGCAGAGACCTTACAGAGAGCAATGGCGATGCTGGACCCAGGACAAATCCCTGCAGCCCCCCAGCCCAGCCCCAGGGTCCAGCAAGCTCACCACACAGTGGCCAAATTCTGCCCAGCTCCCAGCACTGTGTTCTCTCCCAAGCCCAGTGTTCCCATGTCCAGGCGCTGAGCCCCTAACGGCAGCATCTTGGCAGTCTGGCTGTGCCTCCTCTCTGGTTGTCCTGCTGCTCAGCCCCAGGGGGCCTCTGGAGTCAGGGCTGATCCCGGCTGGCTGGTGGATGTTTTTGTTTCTCTGTAAGCTGCTTGGATCCATTGGGGGGGAAGTGGGGTTTGCATTGATCATGTACTCGACAAAGGACACAGATGATTCTTGGCCACCACTGGCTGGCTGACATGGCCTGCTGTGCAAGGGAACGTGGGCAGCGCTGGCTCTCCCCCCGCACCCCTGATGATGATGATGATGATGATGATGATGATGATGATGGGGCTGCACTGCAGGCAGTTGTGGCCCACCGTAAGCGCTCTGTGAATGAACGCAGTGGCACAGCGCCACACCCAGCCGTCCCCATGGGCATCGCACCACACACGCCTGTGTTCATGAACCACGCTGGCTGCCCCTGCCCCTGCCCCAGCCCCCATCGGCAATGCCTACCCATGTGCAGGGATGTGGATGTTGCTCCAGCCGCCGCCACCCCCCCCCCCCTTGTGCAGGGTGCCAGGTAGCCCAGCCGACACAGCACTTGCTTGCCAGCTGCCTGGGTAACTGGCGCGCTTTGGGTCGCACATCGTCAGTGCGTGCCCTGCCCCGCTCTCTGTCCCCTTAACGGCTTCTCCGTCGGCTCCGTCTGTGCTGCTCTCCTTGCCGCTCCCCTCCCTGCTCTCCTGCATCTCGGCAGCTCCTCCTCTTCGCGCCCGCCCACCCGCCCGCCCGCGGCATTTCAGGGCTGCGTCTCCAGCTGCCCTGGAGAGGCCCACGTGCCGCCGGTGTGCTCACTGGTCGGGCCTGTCCTCCTGCAGGAACTGCCTTTACGACATGTGTGTGGAAAGCGACAGGCGGGCTGTGCGGTGCCGCAGCTTGGAGCAGTATGCGCTGGCCTGCCAGGAGAAGGGCGTCACCCTGGCGGACTGGAGGGAGAGGACGTCCTGCGGTGAGCTACGGGGAGGGGGGCTGGGAGAGCCATCTCCCGTGGCGGGGGAGGGAGGCAGCAGAGCCCCCTCCTCGTGGGTCCCTCCCTCCCACTTGGCCAAGCTCTGAGCCCGGGGCCAGCCCTCGGGCGCCTCGCCTCCTACTCCGCCGCCCAGCTCCAGATGAGCAGATCTGGGGGTGGAGGGTGCAGAGGTGGGCCAGGGCGTCTGCCCAGCCTGGCCCGGCGGAATCAGCAACCGCTGGCCTGTCTCTCTGCAGCTCTGAAGTGTCCTCCGAACAGCAAGTACAGCCCCTGCACATCTGCCTGTCCGGCTTCGTGTGCAGACCTGGCTGCCCCGGCGGAGTGCCAAGGCCCCTGCCTGGAGGGCTGCCAGTGCCTTCCCGGATACGTCCTTAGCGGGTTCGACTGCGTGCCCTTCCGGGAGTGCGGCTGCACCTTCCTGGGCCGATATTACAAGGTACAGGTGTGGGGGGGACCCTGTTCTGCCCTCCCCGCAGGCCAGGGCCTGGCTAGCCGGAACAGCAAATCCTCATCTCAGGGAGAATTTTTCTCCCATAATTAATGTTGTGATCCCTTCAAATGTTGGAGCCTCTAACGAGTCACTGGAATTGGGCCTGCCAGAACAGAGCCAGGGACTTTGATGGGGCCGTCTTCTAAGACTAGGTGTGTGCCCACTCAGGCACGCAGCACATACGGAAGTCAAGTGTGGTCACATGTGAACGCCCACCTCTAAATGGGAAGTTGGCAGGGACCCGCCCCCCCCCATGCCTTTCCTCCTAGCCTCAGGAAGGGCTGGAATGTCCCGCGCGGCCTGAAAGATGTTCAAAAGCTTTTTGAGGCAGGCTGTCTGTCCGTTGCGCCCAACTGAGGAGCAGGTCATGACAGCATGTCCCCCGGCCCCCGGCCCCCGGCCCCTCCTCAGGACAAGGCGAACTCTCGGCTCTTCTTCCGCAGGCTGGGGAGAGCTTTGTGACGGAGGACTGCAGGCAGCTCTGCACGTGCACCGACAGCTCCAGCCTCGCCTGCTCCAAGGCTGCGTGTGCCCCCAGCGAGGTCTGCACGGTGGCCAACTTCACCCGCGGCTGCTACAGGGGTGAGCGGCGTCCGTGGATGATGTGGGCATTGCTGCCCTTCCCGCCCCCCCGCCCCCCGACGGGGCAGCATTTCAGATCTGGGGGAGGGGAGGCCAGAGTTGGGGCGCCGCCGTGCAAAGGCCTTGCCGGGCAGCCTCTCCTGCGCGCCCCTCACACGCTCTTTCCTCTCCTTCGTCCTCAGCTGGCTCCTGCCTGCCAAACCCTTGTTTGAACGATGGAGTTTGTAGCGAGAGTGACAGCCCCGCGGGCTTCAACTGCACCTGCCCTGTGGCCTTCCATGGTGACCTCTGCGAGATTGAGGAGGCACAGACAGGTAAAGCCCTGCTCACTGGGCCAAGAGGCACCTTCTTTTAACGGGGCGACGATTCTCTTGATTGAGCAGGGGGGGAGCAACTGGCCCTCTCCAGCCCCAGCACAGCATCCCTCCAGTGGCTGTTGCTGGCGTCTGTCTTATGTTTCTTTTTAGACTGTGAGCCCTTCGGGGACAGGGGGCCCCTCTTATTTGTTTGTTATTTCTCCATGTAAACCGCCCTGAGCCATTTTTGGAAGGGCAGTCTAGAAATCGAATGAATGAAAGCCTCCCCTCCCACCCCCACCCCCGGCTGCCGCCTTATGAGAAAGATGCGCAGGCTGGCACAGGCAGCCATGGGGCTGAGTCCTGCTCCCCCTCTGCCCAAAAGCCATGTTGGCATTTCCCCTCCTTTCTCTTCTCTGGCCGGGTTCACACCATCATTTGAATCTAGGTTTAATGGGGGTTGCCCCCATGAGCATGTTTGTGTGGACCCAGGCCAAGGCGGGAATCCCAGAGTCATCTTGGGCCACAAACCACCTTGGCCTGGATTCACACCATCACACACATGTCAGTAATCCACATGACCCCTAGATGTGAGCAATTGTGTGGACCATCTCACACACTTTCAAGCCTTAGAAGAGGGCTCAGAGAGGCTCACAGTGATGAAACACATTCGATAAAAAGCACGAGCACGTATTAAGATGCAACCCACTCACAAACCAAATAAACTGTTTCAGGGCAAGGGCCACATGGTTGTGCACAGCCCAAGTGCAGGGGAGGGGAGGAGGAAGGGCCTCCGTGCTCACGGGGGGTCTGGCGCGCGTCTTCATGGCTTCTGGCCAAAGCAGCATCCAGCAAGCTGCACCCTGGAGGCAGTGAGGCAGCAGCCCCTCTCAGGGAGGCAGGCAGGCAGGCAGGCTCTGGTCCTTGGGGAGGGGGCTGCCTCTCCCCACAAGGGCCCGTGCAGCCGGCGGGGGCAGCTTCGGATCAACCGGCTGCTTCCTTGGCTTGAACTGCGGCTCCTGTTGGCCAAGGCGCCCGCTCTTGTGGCTCCGAGATGTGGCTCCGGGAGCAAGGCCCTCCTCCCTCACCTCCTGCTCCCCTTTCCTTCTTAGGATCGCCCCCAGGGCCGCCGGCCTTCACCCTCTTGTACATCATCCTGGGCATCGTCGGAGCAGTCATTCTTGTCCTGGCAGTGGCCATTGCTGTGGTGCTTTGCGCATGCCGGCCCAGGTCAGCCTCTCCCAGCCCTAGCCGGTGTGGCGAGGAAGGCGTGGCGGGAGACAGCGGGAGTCTGAGGGCCCCAGCAGAGGGACACACCAGCACATGCCCCCCCCTTCCTCCAAAAACACAGGGAGGGCAATTCTGGTCAGGACTGGGGCCAGAGGGGGAGAAGGGGAGGGGGCGGAGAGGCAGGCTTGTCTCTCGCGTCACTTTCTGCTGGACACTGAGCCCGTGAAGCAGCCGTTTGGGCCCGGAATGCCGATTCCCTCATATGGTTGTCCCAGGGAGGCACAAGGGGGAGGAGATAACCAACCTCCCTCCCTGGGCCCTGATCCTGACTGGAGTCCCCCGAGATTAAGCGAAGAACGCCCTGAGGACAGCGTGTAGAGGGGGCGGGGAACAAGGGTGAAATGGCAAGGACCCCACCCCCAGGAGAAAGCAACCCTCCCGTGAGGAAGGGGGGCCAGCCACTGAGTGCCATCCTGGAAAGCAAGGGTATCATGGCGGGAGACGGGGATGAGAGCTCTTGGAATTGTGCGGTGCTAATTTCTCCTTTCAATGTGAACAGAAAACGTGCGCAAAACCCCCGGGGGAGAGATGCCTGGTCCTTGCACCCTTCCAGACTCCCTCGAGGTGCTCAGCAAGGCCTTGGCGACCTGTCCAATCTCGCCTTTGAAGAGGACTAACCCAGCCACTTGGGAGTTCTTTCCTGGCACTCCGCAGCCTTCCTTGTTGCCCACTCTGTTTGGAATTAGTGCCTCTTTTTCCAAGCCTTCCACCCAGACTAAATAAAAGCTAAAATACAAACACACCAGCAGCCCTGCTAGATCTCTGTCCACTCTCTCCACCCCATGCATACTTTTATACACCTCAATCATGTCTCCCCTTAGTCGCCTCTTTTCCAGATGAAAGAGCCCCAGATGCTGCAGCCCTGCCTCCTAGGGAAGCTGCTCCAGGCCCCTGGTCATCTGGGTTGCCCTCTTCTCCACCTTCTCCAGTTCTATAATGTCCTTTTTGAGGTGACCAGAACTGTACGCAGTACTCCAAATGTGGCCGCACCATCGTTTTGTATAGGGGCATTATAATCTTAGCAGTTTTATTTTCAATCCCCTTCCTAATGATCCCTAGCATGGAATTGGCCTTTTTCACAACTGCCACACATTGAGTTGATAACACTCACCCAGTTTTGAAAGATCCTTTTGGAACTCCTCACAATCTGTTCTGGATTTCACTACCCTAAATAGTTTTGTGTCATCTGCCAATCTGGCTGCTTCGCTGCTTACAACTTCTAGATCATCTGAAGCACACCGGTCCCAGTACAATCCCTGGGGGACCCCACTTCTTACTTCCCTCCATGGTGAAAACTCTCCATTGATCCCTACCCTTGGTTTCCTAGCCTGAAACTGCTTATCAATCCACATATGAACCTGTCCTCTTATCCCAGGACTGCTAAGTTTGTGGCTGGATCCTGTGTTCTCCAACAGACTTTCCCCATCAAACTTATAAGATGTTTCGATATCACCTCTCTCTCCTATTTTTTCTTGCCCAATAAGGCAACCTCATGCCCCATTTCTATGCTCCATTTTTCAGGGAATCATGAATGCAGATCATCTGGACAAAAAAGGCATCATATGAAAATCAGTTTATTTCTTTTGTAGGGGCGGTTGGGGGGCGGGGGAGAATCTCCTTCCCCACAGCATACTTAGCCGCATGAGTCCTCCAAAGGGCCACTGACTCAGTGTCAGGACCACTGAACGATGCTTCTTGGGCCGGCCGGCCTGTGTGCTGCCAGCCCTTAATTTTCTTTAATCAGTTTATAAGTGAGCAGATCTGCCTTCATTCCCTGGTCTAAAAGGTGGCTCTGGGGGGCCAAAGGGAGACAGCTACACAGCTCTAACTCTCCAAAGGGCTGTCTTCTTGCCACCACCGCCACGTTCAGTGGCTTTGTAGGGAGGAAAAGTCCCAGCCTGCCCATACAAGGGAGCAGGTCCTGGCTCACCAGCCCGCTCTCCACTGTGCTGGCAGCAGCCTGCCCACTAGTTCTCCTCCCCATGTTCGTAGATGGGATTGAGGTGGGCGATGGTCTCTTCTGCAAAATCTGTTCTGTTCATAGGAGGCCAGGCGGCATCTTTCTCGAGCTCCCTTTGCCACTTCCGGTACTGGCTGGAGGAATGGAACCGAAAGCAGGCCTTGATCAGCAGCCAGAGGCGCCTGTTTTGCAGGATGGCGTCCTGCAAGGCAAAGAGGAGAAGGGGCTGCTCAGTTTCTCTTGGATGGGAGAGGCAAGCAGAGGCCCCCTGATGGGCTGCAAGCCGCAGGTCCCAGCCCAACATAGCTCACTAGGAGCCAAGGCGGATGACCACGCCAGCCATCAGGCACAGAGGAGGAGGAGGTGGAGGAGGAGGAGGAAAACCACCCAGACCCAGCAGCAGTGAAGGCCTTGCCCCCGGGGCTGCATAACTTTGGCCCTCATGCCAGCGGTGGACTACAACTCCCAACATCCCCAGTCACCATGGCCAGGAGTCAGGGATGATGGCAGGCAAACATCTGCAGCAGGGCCAAAGCTGTGCAGCCCTGAGCTCGCCCACGACCCTCACCACCCGCTCCCCAGAGCCCAGCCGTCGCTCTCAGGCTTCCTCGGCAGCAGCAAGGCTGTCTGCTTTCCATCCAGCCGCCTGCTTGCCAGACAAACGCAAGGCCTGCCGTCTGCTATGGAATTCAGAACCTGAAAGGAATCGGAAATCCCTCCCAAATGAAGACAGTCGGAGCAGGCAGCTTCTTCCCCTTGGAGTCTCTACATTTGTCGAGAAAATGGCGACATTTTTACAAAGGGGAATTTTACCATTCCCGACAGGACTTGGGAACCTGGACACGCTGGGGCAAGAGAGGACCAGCCTATCCCTGTTGGATTTGCCTGTATTCTGGAGTCCTCTTGCTTGTACAGTCTGGCAGACAGACACCGAGGGGAATGGGAGACGGTTGGGAAATGCCGCCAGCCCTGCCTAGCAAGGCCCCCT
This sequence comes from Hemicordylus capensis, assembly GCF_027244095.1. Taxonomy (NCBI): domain Eukaryota; kingdom Metazoa; phylum Chordata; class Lepidosauria; order Squamata; family Cordylidae; genus Hemicordylus; species Hemicordylus capensis. Next base: position 358,198,821 of record NC_069659.1, read on the forward strand.
CCTCAGCAGACCGAGGGCCCTTGGAAGCGGCCGGACAGCTCGTGAGGCCAGCTAGGGTCCCTCTCACTCCGAGGTGTCTGCACTGGCTGGCAGCAGCTCTCCCAGGTTCCAGGCAGGCCTCTTTCCCAGCAGCGCTGCCTGGCGATGCTGCTGCCGCCAGGGCCTGAACCTGGAACCACCTTCTGCAGGCCAAGCAGAGGCTCTGCCCCTGAGCTGGGGCTGATCGCCAAAGGGGGCTCTATGGGCCATGTGGCTCCCTGGACCATGCTCTGGAAGGTGAGGGGGGCTCCAGGAGGGCCAATTGCCCCATCTCTGCCTGACTGCCTTGGACTCCAGGCCACATGCTGTAGGAAGCCCAGGGAAGGTCTCCATTGCGCTTGGGGACAACTTGTGCAATCCCCGTGAACTCCCGCTATTCTTCCCATGTAGAGAAGGGAAGCGGGAGGAAAGGAGCACCTCAGATTGGCTCCTCTTCCCACAAACTCCTTAAGAGCTCACTTCCCTGCACTCGGTATATTGTTTTCAAATCATTCTCATTCCTGTCTTCACTGTAGATAGACCCCAAAATCTCCGTTTCTGGGCAGTACCAAAAAGGAGGGGTGTCGTGTCATCTTCCGTCTGAACACTGCTGGAGGGCAGGAGGGTGCTGAGCAAAACGGACGATTTCCTGGCAGTGGCTAACATGATGCACAATGTTATGGAGCCACAGCAGGGCTCCCCAGGACCGCTGCACATCTCAAAGCTTTCACTGTCCTGAAGCGGCAGGTGGGAAGCATTGTTTCCACCAGCCTCCCCGTTGTTGCAAAAAGGGAAGCCTATGGAAACGCTGCTTCAGAACTGCCTGGGGGTCACCCTTGATGTCTGAAGCAGCCCCGGGGGGTCACCATGCTAGCCACCATTCTTAATCCTCCCCATCACCTGAGCCTACCACCCATTAGGTAACACCAGCAGCAGGTACCTTTCTGTTCAGGGGGAAGCTTGGAGCTTGTTTCCAGAGAAACTAAACAAGAGGAGTCTGCTCACCTCAACCAAGAACGAGACAGAAAACATGACCAGCAGCATGATCAGAATGCAAATCCTCCAGATGGCCGGGGTGCAGAGAAACTGCAAGGAAAGAGGCCCCAAGCAGTTGGTCTTCAGTTCAGCAGACCCAACCAGACAGTCCTCCAGCCTCCCTCCCTTCAGGGCCCCCCGGAGCCCATTCTGCATTTGACCCGGGGGGGGGCATTGCCTGACATCCATCCCGATGCTGCACTGGGTCAGCGATGCGGCCAGTTCTGTCAGTTGGGAGCTTGATTTCCCAGCTAACCTTGCACCGGGGCCAGGCTGTGCATGCCCCTTCCTCCACCCATGTCTTGGCAGGGAAGGCTTCAGAGCTCTCCGCTGGCCTCGAGGTGCATGCTCTGTGCTTGTGCCAATGGACAGAGACCACCAGAGGACTCGGCCCCTTTGAGCATCTGCTCGGCTATGCAGCCGCCTTGCGTGTGCACATCTTGGTTCCTTGCCCAAGTGCAGCATTAGGCTGGAAGTCCTCTTCCATTTGGTGCTGGCTGCCAACAACAGGATGCCTGAGGGCAGCTGCCTGCAGTGAGGGCGAGTGGGAGAGAAAGCCCCACCCCCACCCCACCCCACCCCACCCCACCCCGAGAGCTCCAGTGCTCACCTCCATGCCCTTGTACACCGTTTCAAGGTTGCTGAAGAAAAGGAAAAGGCAAACTCCAAGCTGGAGGCTCAGCAGGCAGCAAAATATATCTGGGGGGGGGGCCAAAAAAGCAAGAGCCTCTGGTTACTCCCCAGGAGGGGGCTTCTTTGATCGGTCAGCGTGCAAGAGAGAGCGGAGAGGAGCCAGCGGGTTGACGTGAGGCAAGGCCAAGGGCTGGCAGTCAGGGAGGGAGGCACTTCTTGCCTGGGCTGCTTGGCAGCCTGCAGGATGACGGCCACCGCCCTCTTGCAAGAAACGCTGCAGACCAATTCTGGCAGCAGGTGGGCTCCTTGGACCTGTAGCACGGCTGCGCCAGCTCTTCGTCTCCCCAGACCCTTGTTCTGTCTGAGCAGAAGGCCCTGTCCCGCAGACTCTTCAGTCCGCCTCAGCAGCCTAGGAGTCCTGGCCTGCCTTGTGGGGCTGTCTGAAGGATAACTGCAACAAAGGCCATCTGGATGAGCAGCTGTGGGCTTTAGGGCAGTGCTTGAGGAGGCAGCATTTCCACTGGTTTCCAGAAGTTGCTTCTGCAACCGCTGCTTCTGGACAGCATAGTCAGGGCTACCTTAGAGGTCTGCAGCAGCCTCAGGGCCAAGCACTGGACGGAGCTGCATCTGAAGCTCTCTCCTGCACACCTCAGACAACCGCCACATGAATATTACAAGGAGTTTTTCTGCCTTATGTGGATGAACCCTCCACCCACGGCCAGGGCCTGCAGGACCTGCTGCTCAAGCAGGGCTGTCAAGAAGGGACGAGAGCCCCCTGGCCGTCCCCATCAGGCCGACTTACAGTTGGTGTAGATGGGTTTCCGGAAAGGCTTCCCCTTGGAAAAGACGAAGGCCATGATGACGCAGTTGATGGTGACGAGCGGCCAAAGGGTGGTGCACTCGTAGCTTAACACGCTGTGCTGTGGGGCTGTCGAATTGGCACTGCCGTTGTTCGGGAAGAGGGGCTGGTTTCCTAAAGGGCACCCACTGGAAGAAAAGCCCCAAGCATGACCCACTCGCCCACCTGGCCTGCCCGGCTTCTCCCCAGCCCTGTCCATTTTTGCATGCCTTTACCACTGAAGGGCTCAGGGCATGATCCATAGTCACACATCGAGCAGACTACTAGTATCATTATTATTATGGATCGCATGGAATCGAATCTGCAATTATGAACTGCAGAGCTTAGCCCCAAAGCCGGCTTCTTTGCCCTGGAAAAGAAAGGGAACCTAGGTACAGCCCACCCACCCCCCGACCCCCTTTGCAGGATGCAGATAGTGACTGTATTGTGTCCAGGGGGTGAACATAATATGTGAAGGGGTGTGTGTGTGTGTGTGTGTGTGTGTGTGTACACAGACCAGTTCATGCATGCACTGTGCACACACACATACCCAGACTGGACACAATGTCTGAGCTGGACTAAAGAAGCCTGCACATCTGGGGATAACAGGCAGACATCTGTGAGTCAGGAGGGCACTTTGGATGAGCCCCAGCACCTCTGTGCTCTGAAGAGAAGCACGACCAGAAGAAACATTAAGAAAATGCCCTGCGTGCCCCACTGGCCTCCCCGTGAGAGCACCGATCAGACAGGTGACCTTACCTGTGGCTGCGCAGCTCTGAGTACCAAGGCTGCTGCTTCACAATGAGGAAGCCACAGACCTCCATGGTGAGGGTGAAGCCAACGTTGAGGACGATGGAGAGCAGCAGCGGCGGTGAGATGAGCTGTCCAGGGGGACGGTAGGGGGCCAGTTTGGGATAGGCATTGGTCAAGCTCACTGAGAAAAGAGAGAGAGGGTCTAGGGAGCTGCAAGATGGCCAGCACGGAAGCCCTGTCCTTTCCCTGCCCCAGAGACCTCCAGCATAAGACCCACACAGTGCTTTTAAGGTGGGTGGAGGAGACCTGCAGGGGAGAGCCAGCCTCGAAGCAGCAAGGAAGCTTTTGTTTAGGCCAAGCCACTCTGGAAGGGTGGGGCAGAGCCCCCTACAGAGGCTCAGGTGGCTGTCAGCCAACTGGCCAGCCAGGCAGAGGCAGTCTTGGTGGTTGGGCACGAGCCGGGAGAGAGACTAGCCCAAGGGCCAGCCTGCACACTGCTTGCTCATCTATGGCTGGGTCCAGCAGAGGCAGGCTCCTTACGTCTAAAAAGAATGCCACGGACTCACAGTCCTGCGTGTGCTGGCCCAAATAATGGGATTCAGGCGAATAGGAGGCTCAGCTGCCCTCATTTCTAGGTTCTTTCCCAGAAAACCACATTTAGAGAGAGCGTTTGTGAACACCATTATACCTTCAGCCAGAAGTTGCTTCTGATAACAAACAAACATCAGAAGATGGTGATCAGTATCAATCAGATTTCAGGCTCAAGAAATCTTTCCAGCAAAAAGGAAGTTATCCAAAGGACAATAAAAACGGAGCATTGGTCACTTACCGTGAAGGCTTCTTCTGGTTGCTGCTGTCAAGGCATCTCATTGGGTTATCCTCGTCACGTGCTCCTGGGCAGGACTATGTAAATTCTAATAGAAAAAGCCTATAGAGCCTGACGGGGATAACCCCTCCCCAGTTCTTATAGGCCGAGTTAACAGATAAAGTACATATAACCATATATAATAGAATAACTGAATACAGCAGAGCAAACATAAAGGGTCCAAATGATTGAAATAGCCTGAAAGGACAAGACGTTTCCTTACAATATTCCCCAAAAATCTTCCCTTGGAGTAGAGCAAGTCTAAACTATATACATGTAATAATAACCAGAAACTTAGGGTGGGCTGAGATGCCTTGACAGCAGCAACCAGAAGAAGCCTTCACGGTAAGTGACCAATGCTCTGTTCTCGGTTGCTGCTATCAAGGCATCTCACTGGGACATACCCAAGCAGTACGTCTCCGGGAGGGATCCCACAGATTTGCTCTATTTGGGGGGAAGAACTCCCTGAAGAACCCGCCTCCCAAAGGCCGCCTGAGTGGAGGCATATAAGTCTAGCTTATAGTGTTTAATAAAAGTGAAGGGGTTCTTCCAGACTGCCGCCTTACATATTTCTTGAACCGGTGCATAAGTAGCGAAAGCCGCTGACGTAGCCATTGATCTGGTAGAATGAGCTAGTATGTGTTCAGGTGGGTGCACCTTTTGAGTCTCATATGCCAGAGAAATGCAAGCTCTGATCCATCTTTTGATAGTTCTAGCAGAAACTGCTTCTCCCATAAATGCTGGTAAATATGAAAGGGAAAGGGACTTCCTAAAATCCACAGAGTATTCAATGTATCGTTTCAGGCAGCGCCGTACATCAAGTTTATGCCACAGCTTTTCTTGAGGGTGTGTCGGATGTGGGCAGAATGATGGACGGTATAAATCCTGTGCCATAAGGAAATCCGACAGGACCCTTGGACAGCTGAATGGGTCCGGTATCAGACGAGCTGCATCCTGTGAAATTATGCAGTAGGATTCATGCACTGACAGTGACCTTAAATCGGACACCCGCCTTGCCGCCGTCACGGCCACCAGGAAGGCCAGCTTCATGGATAATAATCTGAGAGAAATCGATCTGATGGGTTCAAATGGTGTACTTTGCAACGCTTTCAGTACAAGGTTGAGATTCCATGTAGGGAAGCGGTGTGCCACCAGTGATGACAGCAAAGTCGCCCCTCTTAAGAATTGTCTTATCAGAGGGTGTGATATCGATAACTTCGCCACCTTCCCCATCAGTAGCGGGATCAGAGAGGCCGCCTGTCGTCTGAGTGTGTTTGGTCTTAGACCCTTATCAAGCCAGTCCTGTAGAAACTGTAGAAGGTGGTTTAGCGTGGCCTGACCTCTTGGGATCTGATGTTGGAAAGACCAACGGAGAAATGCCCTCCATGTATAATGGTATATCCTGTTTGTGGAAGGACGGTGAGAGGCCAGGATGGTAGCAGCCACCTTTTGTGTTAGTCCCTGTGCGTTCAGCAACCGCCGCCCAGTCTCCATGCAGCTGGCTGAAACCACGCTGGGTTCGGGTGACGCACTGGTCCCTGGAGCAGCAGGTCTTGCCCGACTGGTAGATGCCATGGCCTGTCCGTGGTTAGAGCAACCAGCTCGGCAAACCACGGTCTTCTTGGCCAGTAGGGGGCCACTAGGATGACCTCTGCCTTTTGTTCTCTTATGTTCTTTAACACTCATGTTAGAAGTGGTATTGGAGGAAAAGCATACAGTACACCCCTTGGACATTGGCAAGAGAGGGCATCTGTCCCCACCGCCGTCCAGCAGTGGAACCTGGCGATGTACCTGTTTAGCTTGCGTTGAGAGGTGTTGCAAACAGGTCTACCACTGGGGACTCCCACCTGCGTGGCAGTTGTTTGAAAACTTGAATGTTCCATGCCCATTCTCCTGGGAGTAGATCCTCTCTGCTGAGTCAATCAGCAACTGAGTTGAGGTCCCCTTTCACATGGTGGGCTGCGATGGATTTCAGATGGCGTTCTGCCCAACACATCAGAAGGATCGATTCCTGATACAGGGACCTGGACCTCGTACCGCCCTGCCTGTTGACGTAGGCCTTTGTTGTTGTATTGTCCGTCTTTATCAGGACATCCCAGCCTGACACTTGAGAGCGGAGATGTAAGGGTGCTAGCCTGATGGCTCTCAGCTCCAGCCAATTTATTGAGTGTTTCTTTTCTTCCTGACTTCCTTTCCCTTGGACCGAGGATAGGAGACAATGAGCTCCCCAACCTCTGTTGCTGGCGTCCGTCGTCACGATAACCTGACCCTGGACGGGTTAATACTGGGCTCTCCCATAACTGGAAGGCCAGACGTGCTTTTGATATGAGCGTATGGATTCTTTCCCTTGGTAGAAAAAGGAGCCCTTGCAAGGTATCTATGACCACTCCCAGATGTTGAAACCTGTGAGTGGGCATAGGTAGCTTTTCTTTTTGTTTATGAGGAACCCGTGTTGTTCCAGGGTGGATAGAGTCACTGCTAGGTCGACTGCTGCTGCTTCTGGAGAGCTTGATTTCACGAGAAGATTGTCTAAACATGCAAAAACGTGGACCCCTCGAAGTCTCAGGTGGGCCATGATTGGTGCCAGGGCCGTGGTGAAGACCCTGGGTGCGGATGCCAGGCCGAACGGCAGAGCCTGCACTGTAAATCGACTTGAAACGTAGAAACCGCCTGCTCTTTGGATGGATAGGTATATGTAGGTACGCCTCCATTAAGTCGAAAGAAGAGAGCAGGTCTCCCTGCTTCAAGTCATTGTAGTAGCTTTTGACTGAACAGCTTGCCGTTTGTAGGTACTAAACCCTCTAAGGGGTGCTCTCTGACGATTCCAAGATCCCCTCTGGAATTTTGTATCTCTGTCCCGGCCCCTGAAGGGCCAGAAGCTATGAAAGGGCCGATTGTATTGGAAGGGCCTTTTGAAAGGCTGTTTATCAATCTTTTATTGGTTGAAGGCATCATCTTTCACTTATCAGACGATTCTACAAGAATGTCTTGTAGGGCAGACTCACCAAAAAGCTTCTTGCCGTCGTAAGAGACAGTAGCGAGGTTAAGCCTAGAGGTAGAACCAACTGTCCACTTTTGAGTCACAAGTGGCATCTGCCAACAAATGATGAAACTGCCACTTGTGCTGAGAATCTCATCGTATGAAGAGTGGCATCGGCCATAAGGGCCTGCGCCTTCTGGATCTTTAATAGTTGCCATCATATTTTAACTGGGTCCCCTGGAGGATCACTCAGAAGATTGACCACCTATACTAAGACTGACCGCCTATAATAAGGAGTCACGGGCTGCCCTGGATGCTGCTGCTGTCACATGGACCACCAGGGACACGTTCTCATGACACGATTAAATGACAGCTCGACCTTCTTGTCAGCTTTTTTTTTTTTTTTTGGAGAAAACTTACCCTCTCGAAATACCAGGGAATCTGACACCAATTGCGAAACCAGGGCATCCGCATTTGGTGTCCTCAACATATCTGTAGTGCTTTGCTGAAAAGAACAAAGTTTGTTAGCCATGGACATAGCCTTGCAGTTGGAAGCTGGTGTCAACCATTCCTGTTTGACTACATCCACAAACAACTCCGGCATGGGCATCAGCCTGTCCCTGGGGCGTGCTCTAGGAAAGACCAAGTCCCCTTTGGCACAAGAGTCAGAACTCTGCCCAGCCTCAGTCCCATTGTTTTAAGAATTCTGGACATCAGTGGGCTGAAGTCCTCTGCCACAAAGAGGCGCTGTGACACTGAGGCATCACCAGTGTCCTCCCCTCCAGACCATTGGGTCCGGATCAAAACCTCCCCCTGCATTAACTGGGTCTTCAGGATCAGAAGGCAGATTAGGCCTCTCTGAGTTTGCAATGCTTTTTTTTTTTTTTTTTTTGGAGGTGTAAGTAAACCCCTAGGGCCCCCAGAGTCTGATCAGAAGCATCAGAGGAATGGTCCCGTGCCACCTTGCCAGCCAACTTGCCCAGCTCACTATGCTTAAGCTTGCTTTTGGCCTTCTTGGGAGAAGGACTGACAGACCTGCTAGGTGAGGAGCTCACACTGGGTGATTGATGCCTTCTCCCCTTTGTGGATCTCCTACTCCTCTTAGGGGGCCTAACCTGGCAGATGGTGCCAATGACTGCATTGCGAAACCATGCCAGCTACTCAGGTGGCGGCACAGACTTAGGCAGAACAGCAGAGTTAGAACTGGAGGATGCTTCAGGCCCCGTCTCTGCAGCAGACTCCCCCTGCTGGCCAGACTCCATAGTCACAGTCTTAGGCTTTTCCCGCCCTTTGAGAGACGGTCTCCCTTTTGCCTCACCGGCTCCTTCAGGTGAAATGGAGGGATTCTTCGCAACCGTCGCCATCTTAGGAGGGGCAGGAGATGCCTGTGGTGGCCTCGCTGCCCTGCCGGTCAGGTTGCTAGCCAGCCCGCCAATCCGCCTAATCTCCTCAGAGGTTGGTGGGGCCTTGGCAAGAGGGAGCCTCCCAAAGCGCTCTTCACAGCCACTCCAAGCTGATTCCCTGACTCTTCCCCTGAAAGTTCTGAAGAATGCACTGAAATAGCTTTTCTAACTGCTTTAGTGGGCTTTAATTGGTAGACAGTATCTACTAGGGCACTCTTTAGCCCTGCTTGCCACTCGGGCGGGACCTGTTTAGGAATCGCCACAGAACATTCCTCTCAGAGGTCCCCGCACCCCCCATACACTGATCAGATCTCACCACCGTCTGTTGTGACGAGGTCTGAGTTTTGGCGGGCTTTTCTCCCGCTCGCTCCGTGTGTCCGCCATCTTGGGAGAGCTGATTTTCGCTGCACGTAAAGCGCTGAGGTAAAGCAGCGGAATGCTCCCTCCTTAGCAAGGCCCGGTTTTCACCGCTCAGTGGCGGGAACAAACTGAGGCCCTCTCGCTCCGTCTGCTCGGACGGTCTTTCGGCCGCCGAGGTAGGATCGGGGAGACAAGCGGCTGACTCTCGAGGAGAGGCGCAGCCGGTGACACGGAGGGACTCTGCACCCGAGCGAAGCTGCTCTGTTAATTTCTCAACGTTGCCCGCTCTGCCGCCGAGCTGCGCGTTAAGCGCCTTGGGTGATCAAGCTGCCTCGTCCTCTCCGTCGTGCTCGCGAACTCGCAGCCCGAGGGGGGTGCGATTGAACGCGGAGCCTCTCCAACTGCCTGCTCGGACGGAGACCAGTCCGCCGAGACCGGGGCAGGGAGGATCTGAGAGCTGGCCGGAGCGAGCGAAACTGCCGACGGAGGAGGGTCACCGGGAAGCCTTGAGCGCTTTGGAAAGCGTGCGGATGGGCGTCCCGCCGGGACTAGAACGTTGAGCCTCCTTCCCTGCCTGTTAAAACTCTACCTGCGTGCTCCATAGACAGATGGAAAGGACGGGGGGAGGGAGGGAGGAGGACGGGTAAGAGTAACACGAAGGAAAAGAGTTGACTCACCGGATACAGAGGGGTTTTGTTTTGTTTGGGTTTTTTTGGATATATATAGAGAGGGAACACAAAGGAACTGAACTGAGGAAAGAGACAGGAGAGAAAACGACAAGCCTGATGAGAAGAGCACGAGCAACAGCCTGCCAGGAGCAACGCAGGACTGTAAGAACTGGGGAGGGGTTATCCCCGCCAGGCTCTCCAGCCTCTTTTCTACTAGAATTTACATCGTCCTGCCCAGGAGCACGTGACGAGGATAACCCAATGAGATGCCTTGAGAGCAGCAACCCAGAATCTGCCTTCACACCATTAGCATAAAGAAAACCCCATGCTTAAGTTTCCGGTTAAGTTTCCTAGGTTTCACCAAGGCTTTTCTATGATTGTCTCTGCTGCTGCCCTTTGTACTGTATTTTTTATTGTTTTTATGCTTATGTTTTTTAAATTTTTTAATCAGATTTGTTTTATATTTTTAGCTTAATATTTTAATTGTGTTTTTATAATCTTGTTTTTAAATTCTGATGTAAACTGCCTTGGGATTGTTGTAATGAAAGGCAGTATATAAATTTAACAATCAATCAATCAATCAAAATAAATAAGTTCTGCGTAACTTACCAGGCTTCTCTCAAGATAAGGCACTGCTTCCTTGCTGTGCCTTATCTCTGCTCTTCTTCTCCCTTATTCAAGATTAAAATCCCTGCATTCCTTAAAACAGCCCCGTTTTTAGCCCCCACTGGAAACTCTCCAACTCTGAACTCTCCTCTCTTCCGCTTTCCCTCCTTGTTCAGAAGCAAGAAGTGCCCAAGTGGCTGCGAGGAGGAGGAGGAGGAGGAGGAGGAGGAGGAGGGAGGCCCCTCTGTGCCCGCGGAGTGTGGTGTGATTGTGGTGCAACTGCTGCCACTGGGGGGTTTCTTATTTATTGCCTGTATTTGTATATCACCCCAAACTCATGTCTCTGGCAGTTTACAGTACATTAAAATTAAAACCACAATCAGAGCATTAAAACAGTTCAAAACAAATCGACAATGTGCAAAAGTAACCAAGAGCCTGGATGAAGAAGTGTGGCCTAACAGGCTCTTTCAAAGCCGCCAGAGATGGGGAGGCTCTTATTTGGGCAGGGAGCCCCTGCCTCTCCCTTCCACCCGCAGTTCTCTGCACAGTATGCCGGCCACTGTCTGCCTTGTTGACTTCGTCTGGTTTTGTCACGGTCAGCTTTACGCCAGTTTGCGGACTCCTGAGGAGCTCGAGAGTCTGTTTCAATTCCCCATCTTAGCTGAGACCGCCCTGGGCCTATTGCAGGCAGGACAAAGGCTGGGCTCCCCTTTTGTTTGCACCATCCGCAATCCCACAGCTCAGAGGCAGAGCCTCAGAGGCAGACCCTGCAGGAGGTCTCCAGACCCTGCCTGGCAGCATCTCCTGCTTGAGACCCCTGCTAGGAGCCTTGGAGAAGCCGCTGCCAGTCCGTGCAGACCGCGCCAAGTGAGGTGGGCCGAGGGCCTGGCTTGGGAGAAGGCAGCTCCCTACGGGACTGCCCCTTGCACCTCTCCGGACAGCAGGTGCTGTCTTGCGCCTGACTCCATAGTATGGGTCTTAGTTCCATTCTCAGTCTTATACTGACTGCAGGGGCGTAACAAGGCTGGAGTGGGCCCAGAGACAAAATTTGAAAATGGGCCCCTCGCTGATACACACGAGGGAGGGTCGAGTGACAGAGAGAGAGAGATACTAGCCAGGTCGAAGGAAGAAATACGAAGGAAGCTCTACGGGTGTTGGGGAGTCATGTGACTTGCCTCGAGGCGTGGGGGCCCCCAGGCAGCTGCCTCCCCTTGCCTAATAGTAGTTACGCCCCTGACTGACTGATCCTTCACCTTATCTGTCTCTTAGCTATTATTCACCCAAATATCATCACCTGCTCCAGCATCCATGAAAATCAAGGGAGACCTGCTTACTTGTCAGGCACACAACGAGGGTAATGCAGACGTCTTGCACAAGGAACTGGTAATTGCCAAAGATCTGAAGTTGCTGGAAGGAGAAAGGCCACGGTGAGCCACTTGGCTCTGCTCAGCACCTCCCCTTCCGCACCCTGGGAGAACCTGCACACATACCCAATAAAGCAGAGCAGTCGCAATGAACTGAGTCAGGCCATACATGGTCAGGTATTTAAACACGGCAAAGGCAGACACAAGAGAGGCACGCCCTTCCCTATGGGGGAGAAATGGAGAGTGTGTTGAAAGGCTGCTGCTGCCGCATGGCCGGCTCAAAGTATCTCCGGTGGGTGGGCGACCTGTTCAGGGCCCAGAGAAGACAGGCCACCCACAGAAGGCCCAGCGGCAGGCCTCCCCGGAGGCAAGGGGAGAGGGCTGCCTAGAGTGGCGGATTCAGGAGGCGCCAAAAGGCCCCCAGCCGCCTCCTGGCCCCAGGGGAGCAGCCCTTCACTGAAAGGCCACTGCCACAACTCAAGCCCAACCAGCCACCACTGCCACCTTCCCCACTTTCCCGGGCCAGGGTGGGGGGGGGATGCCATCACAGGAAGTGTGGAGTCCACGCGTGGCCCCACCCCCACTGCCGGTGGTTCGGTTCCATGCCCCTTGTTGCCATTGCAAAAGGCAGCAGCAGAGAGAAGGGGGAAAGAGGAGCAGTTGCTGGGTAGGAGTAGCAGCCAGCCCTGCCTGGTCAGAAGATGCCAGGAGAGCAGACCAGGAAGAAGGGAATGGTCAGGGCTGGAGGCTGGCAGTAGAAGCAAAGAGGGAAAGCCGGGGTGAGGGGCAGAAGACAAAACGGGGTCCCTGCAACTGGAAGGAGCTGCCTGCTGGCCTCCTCCTCTGACCCCGGGGTGTACATCCGAAAATCTGCCACAGGAACTGGATCAGGATAGGAGTCCCTGCAAGAGGTTTTCAAAGGAGCACACAGGTAGCGTTGCCATCTCCCCCGATTTTCCAGGTAGTACCCGGATTTTAAGCATGTCATTCACATTGCTGAGCCCACCCAGATTCCCCCGGATTTAAACTTTCATTAAAAAAAAAAAGGCTGAGCCCTAGCCCTTGTAGAAGTGGAGTTAGGGAGCAAAATGTGCCGTCACTAGTCTTCTCAACCGCTAGACTTGGATTAAGGCAAGGAAAGCACAGGAGTCTGACTGGGAGAGTTTCACAAGTACAGCAATCCCTGAAGAATGTTGCCTTTGTTTATCAGCAGGGGATCTCTATCGGGCAGCTAAGAGGATAGTTTGCTTTTTATGTAAATCACTGCCTGCCTACCAGGTTGTGTACTGTAATGCCTAAGGAATTAAATTGTAATGTTTAAGGACTTGACATTCTATGCATGCCTACTTAGAAATAAGCACAGTTGGTTTCAATCAGATCTCTCAAGAAAGTGTGTGCAGAATTGCAGCCTTAATTGGGAAAAAAAAGCATTTTTGTTGTTCTACTGCTGCTAATATGTAAAGGAAAATGGCCAGGCAAAGATATCTTCCCAACTATTGTTGGTAGATATCCAGAGCAAATACAAGTCAACTGGAAAGTGCAGTTGCTAATTTACATAGCATGCAGATTAGGGTACCCAGATTTGAAAACCAGAATATAGTTACTGAAATACTAAAGAATTGTCATAGGAACATAGGAAGCTGCTATATACTGAGTCAGACACTTGGTCCTTCTAGCTCAGTATTGTCTTCACAGACTGGCGGCGGCTTCTCCAAGGTTGCAGCCAGGGATCTCTCTCAGCTGTATCTTGGAGATGCTGCCAGGGAGGGAACTTGGGACCTTCTGCTCTTCCCAGAGTGGTGCCTCCATCCCCTGAGGGGAAGATCTGACAGTGCTTGAACTTCTAGTCTCCCATTCATATGCAACCAGGGCAAACCCTGCTTAGCTAAGGGGACAAGTCATGCTTGCTGCCACAAGACCAGCTCTCCTCTCTCCTCTATGGCAGCCCTGCACACAAGGTGATGAGAAGGGAAAGATGGTGAGGCAGGGGAGAAAGAAAAACTGCTCAGGGTCAGGGGCTGGGGGAGAAACACAGAAGGGAAAGGTTGCAGGGAAGAAAGAGAAAGACCAGGCCCAAGGCCTATCTAGTCCAGCATCCCATTTCACACAGTGGTCCACAGGATGCCTCTGGGGAGCCCACAAACAAGAGGTGAGGGGCATGCCCTCTCTCCTCCAACTGGTATTGAGGAGCATCTTCTTGCCTCTGAGGCTGGAGGTGGCCTATAACCCCCAGACTAGTAGCCATTGATAGACCTGTCCTCTCTCTCCACTCTATGCATAATTTTATACACTTGGATCATGTCTCCCCTTAGTCGCCTCTTTTCCAGACAAAAAAAGCCCCAGATGCTGTAGCCTTAAGGAAGGTCTCCTGATCATCTGGGTTGCCCTCTTCTGCACCTTTTCCAGTTCTACAATGTCCTTCTTAAGAGACGGTGACCAGAATTGTGTGCATACAGTACTCCAAATCTGGCCACACCATCGTTTTGTATAAGGACATTATAATATGTGCATTTTAATTTTCAATCCCCTTCCTAATGATCCCCAGCATGGAACTGGCCTTTCTCACAGCTGCCACGCACGGTGCCTCTGCTCCTTTCCTCTGCTGGCACCCCTTTTAAACCCTGCAGGGGCAGAGATGGCCCCAGAGGGGGGGCTACGAGGAGAGGCAGCGTCTGGCACCTGCCTCAGGCACGCAAGGACCTCAGCCCCGCATCCCAGAACAGCTCCTTGAAGCAGGGCAGGCCCCTCTGCTCAGATGACCTGCCAGCCCCGGTCACCCTCCTCCTCCTCCTGCCTTGAGATGCTGCACTTCACAAGGTAAAATCCAGGCAAGGGACAAGAAGGGCAGCAACAGAGCGGAAGGGGCCATCGGGAGAAGGGTGGGGCTTAGGACGCCTGCTGGTTCCCGCCGGCTGCCTACAGGGTCAGGGTGTTCTGTGAGCACCAGAAATGCAAGCTTGCGGGAGGTAGAACTCACCGGATCAGTTCTGGCACACACTGAATGTTGGAGACTTGGGAGGTGAAGGGTGAAGCCACAGAGGCCTCTTGATCAGAAAGGGAGATCCCAGCATGAGCCATTTTCAAGGCCTGAAAAAAACAAAGCTCCAAACATTAGTCTGAGGAGGAACAATCTCTTCTCTGGGTTCATGCAGGCAGGTGTCCTGGGAGCAGCCACAATCTGTTCCAGGCTGACTTTCAGGCGCCGCACGCGTGCCTCCCTCCCCGCCCCATCCCCACTTCCCATCTCTCCGTGCCCAAGAGAGGGTGAGCAGGGAAGAGGCTGACACTGGTAGAACTGAGGGTCTTCTGGAGCCTTCAAGAACCACGCATGTATTTCAGCATAAGCTTTTGAGAACTGCCGTCCGCTTCATCAGATATCCAGCGTCTTCCTGCGAGGGATGCAGCAGACGGTAGCCCACAAAAGCTTGTGCCTGAAGTCTTGAAGGTGCTACCAGACTCGGTGGTTTCTGCTGCAACAGGTTCACACAGCTGCCTCTCTGGAACTAAATTTGAACATCTGTACTGTTGTCTCCTTCACACATCTGCAAAAACATATGCTTGAGAAAACCAAGGACTCCTGGTCACAGAATTTGGGCCAGGACTAGCCAATTCAAATTCCATCATTCTGCAAAAGCTGATCCTGGATTCCCCCGGTCCAAACCCAGCACTTGAGTAGCGTGACCTCAGGGAGGTGTGGCAGGGCTGCCATTATTTTTCATGCAAGTACAAGGGCAGACTGGAGACTGAACTTGGCAGTTTGGAGACAATTGCTCTGCAGGTGCTTCCAAATAAGGGCTGCCTGACATCCTGACTCAGGCCGCATTCAGACATCGCAGGAACTGCCTTAGAACTGCAGTTTGCAGTTAACATTCTACCCGGGGGGGGGGGGTCGTGTCATTGCAGACAATCCACCATTCCCAGTTTGGGAGACTCCAGAGGCAGGTTAGAATTTCCCCTCCCACTTCCTGGTCCTGGGAGCCGGGTTCCGCCCACTTGTGCAGCCATGCCAGTGCCAGGCTGTGGGCATGGCTTCACAGCTGCAGGAAATCACTCACAAGGGGCGGGGGTGGTTTCTACAGGTCCAGCCTGTCCAGCACAGACCCACCACCACCGTTGCTCCAAGGATCGCAGACTTCAAGCAGTGCTCCCTGGTCGTGCTGCTGGCCCTTTAATTCTAAGAGCAGCCCAGTGTGCCTGCCGGCAGGCAGAGGAAGGAAGTAGGCGTTGTGCAGGGAGGGGCGTGGCGGCATCCAGTCAGGGAACCACACACCATGGAGTGCTGCTGAGTAAGCCCTAGAGCGTCGTCTCCACTGTTGGAGCTGCTCTGCCTCCGAGCTGGCTTCTCACTGGTCGCCTCACCTGTAGCCCCAGTTATAGCGGCGGATGCATGCAGACAACCCAGCAGCCCCTTCTAACAGAGGTTGAGGAGAAATCCCAGCTCCAAATTCCAGTTTGGTAAGTAAACTGAACCCTGTGGTTTGGTTGTGAGGGGCCGTGGTTGCATGCATTCAGACATCACACAAAACTGGAGTTACAGGTTTGCCGGTTCCATGCAATGTCTGAATGCAGCCTAACCCCGCGCTTGACGCTGGGGCTGGTGGAGTCCTTTCCCCGTCCTCCTCCCCTTGTATTCCTGGGGGCTCCTTCACCACAGGGCTGTAGGACGCTGTCAGTGCAGTGAGCCGGGCATGGAGTGGGAGGACTTCTGCCATTTTTAGCACGTTTTCTACGCAAACCCAAGAACAAAAACGACTACTCGGGGGGGGAGGGGGCAGCATGGGGGGAGGGCTGCTTGCCAACATGGCACACCCGCGGCTGTGGATGGAACATCGTGGGCTGTACATGGAAGGAAAGTGCTGCCTCCACGAGAGCGTGCAACGTCAGTTGGGATTCTGCAGGTGAGAAAAGCAGCCACGGGGTGGTGCTAAGCAGAGCCCCTCGTCTGGAAGCACCCTGAGAGAACATTTCCTTGCAGGTCCTTTGCCATTTCTTTTTACCTTTTTCACACCCCAGTAATCGCTCCAGCCGGCAGGCTGGAGGGAAGGAGAAACAAAACCCGCAGCCTTCTCCTAAGTCCCAGCACCACCCCTCAGCTCCACTGACCTGGGCGCTTTCCGATTAGCCGCTCAACAGCAGCAAAATGCTTCCGTTCAAGCAAACCGCTTTCGAAACGTAAACAGCAGGGGGACGTCCTAGCACTCTTGCGAAAATAACAACCCGAAAAAACAGCCACCTTTTAACGCCAGATCTACGACGTCCTAGCACTATATCGTAGCGATGAAATCCGAAAGAAGGCATTGGCAATGTGAACGGCCCCCTGCTGTCTGTGTAGGGACTGCGGTGTCACACGCCAGAGACACATCCTGACCCCGTTGCAGGGTCTAGTCTGGAAAGCGTCCTGCTGGTGCTTAAGTTGTGCTAAACTAACAGTTGTGAATAAATGGATGTGCGAAGATGCTAAGGAAGAGATGGCATCCAGGACCGTCTACGTCAAAGCCCTGCAGGCCCCTCCAGAGCCACCCCCCCTCCCCAGCACAGAGAGGCAACC
Source organism: Hemicordylus capensis (assembly GCF_027244095.1). Lineage (NCBI taxonomy): Eukaryota > Metazoa > Chordata > Lepidosauria > Squamata > Cordylidae > Hemicordylus > Hemicordylus capensis. Next base: position 358,215,892 of record NC_069659.1, read on the forward strand.
AGGGGCTAACGAAGAGCCGCTCTGCCCCTCCGGGGAGGGGGCCGGTTGGGCAGCCCCTCTCGCATGAACAAAAAGGAGCCTGTCCGCATCTGGACCTACCCCGCAGTCGTTGGCACCATCGCCACACATCCCCACGTAGTAGCTGGAAGACAAGAGAGAAGAACACCCCCTGGTTACCTCTTCGGTTTCTACACACTCGGGGGGGAAAGTGATTTTCCCTAGGAAATGTGTGGGGGCGGGGGAGCAGGTTGAAGACCTTTCTACAAAGAGTTGGAATTCACTCCTTGCTAAGCCCACAAGTGCCGGGGGTGGGGAATCAAAATGGCCGCTGACCACAAGGACATTGGCTAGATCTCTCATATGCACTTTAATCTTTGTTTTACCCATTTGCCATTTTTACCCATTAGATAAAAATTAATGCACTGTATGAAAGAAAGGAAATTAAAACGTCTTTTTCTGCTACCCCCAGACATGCTCTGATATTTCATCATTATGTACTTCACGTGTCGTTAATAAATAGAACCCACCATGGGATCTCAACCAATTAGACGGGTGATATCCCGACCAGCTCCACTCGCGTCGAGGGGGGAGGGGCGGTTTTTGCCAAGCCCTTCTTCCCTCTGCAGTCCAGGGTGCCCTCCAGAAATATGTCCCTAAGGGTTGGAGGACCCTCAAGAGCAGCTTTCTGCCGGTGTGGGGGCAGCAGAGGGAAAGGGGGATCAGCTAGAAATCAGCTCTCCGCCCCTGAGTGGACTTCTTGCTCAGTTTTGAGACAACCTGTTCAGCAACCAGGCAGCCACAGCAGTTCCTCTTTCAGTGGTGCCATGTGCGGCTGGAAGGGTAGCATGATGAAGACTGCCGCACAAATCAGGAAGACTGCCACACATGACTATCACACATGTGTGCAGGTGGACTGAGAAGCTGTGGCCAGGCACACTTGCGTGCCATCTCAAAGGGCCGGGTTTGCATGAGCATGACACACGGCTCCATATGCCCAGCTGCATGACGTTTCCAGGACAGAAATGCTGCCCAGGCAGGAAGTTCATCCTGTTTGAAGCAACCCAGAGTGTTGCTGGAGGAGAGACCTGGGCCACCCTCACCAGCCCTGCTCTGTGGGAGAGAATATTCCTGCCACCATCACCTGAACTGGAGGGAGAGGGAGTGCCTGTATGGTGGGGGGTGTCCCTTTGGAGAAGGCAGAAGGTGCCATGAAGCGACACAATGGGCCATCTCTCCCTGGCTGGCCACAAGCACACACATCCCGGGGCTTCTGGAGAAGCTCGCCACTCTCCCTCCCTGCATTCTGACAACCTACTCCAGTTTCTGAAATTCTTCCACCAGGCTGGACTTCTGCACTGGAGACATCCGAGCAAACACAGTTCCATTCAGAAGTATCTGCAGGCAAAAAAAAGATGTGGGTTGGAAACGCAGCAGCTTATTCAGACCATGAATGGGGCGGGGGGGTGGGGGGCTTGTCTCTTCCTCCAAAAGAAAACCCCAGTCCCAAATGCATGGTCTGCCAGGAAGCCCACAGCTGCAGACTGTGGGGCAGCTGGAAGAGAAACTCCCCACTCGAACTGGGGTTGAAGCGGGGAGAAAAGGTTGTGGGGGCGGGGGGAGTTCAGTAAAATGAGAAGCGGAGCTCCTCAAATGCTTAAGATGAGAAGAAGATCTGCTGCACCCCTGAGTAAGGCCCACTGACTTCAGTCCAAGCCAGCAGGAGTCTGACCCCCTGAAGGACAGGAAAGGGAGCTTCTTTCTGCCTCACAGATGATTCAGTAGTGGGAGACTGCCCACCTCTCTTCCTACAACTTACTTTTGGCAGCAAACTGTTGAAGTGGCTCAGGAGGACCTGATAGGATTTCCCATTCAGAGCAAAATGGAAATCGTTGTCTGCAGTGCCTGGTCCAGAAGGATCATCTGTGCCCTCGATGGTAATGCAAGGATCCTGGAAACCAGGAGAGAAGGATTCCCAGCACTGATTATTCCCTGCTGACTATGTCTATAGCCCACCTTCCTACCAATGCAGGCAAGGTGTCTTACAGCCATAGCCTATGATCGGCCAAAAGATACAAGAGGGTAAAGGGATGGGAAGGGAAGAGGAACATGAGCCCAGTCAGGTACCCATTCTTGACGCCATCTCACATCAGTGTTAAAAGAGGAGTGGGGGGGGGAGGCTGTGGATGGGGGCTGCTCTGGAAGGGGGAAGGAGCCAAGCAGCAGCTGGTTGGTGCTGATACCCAGTGGAGGGGCTTCGCGGTCTCACCTCTCCCTCAGAGGGAGCCAGAGCTCTTAGAACCTGGGAGAGTGCAAACCAACCAGAAAAAATAGTAGTTCTCCAAAGAAAGCCCCTCCCACGCACCCGCCACCCCTTGGGGAGAGAGGAGAGAGGTGCAGGCTGCCGGGCTTCCAGCTCCCATGTCCCAGCAGAAGTGGCCACTTCCTCTCCAACTGCCCCCACCCCACAACAACCAAAGAGACCATCTTGCTTGGAGGGGAGGAGAAAGACGGCACGTGAGCCTGAAGTGCTCAGCATGTAAAGATCTAAACATGTTGCTTGTTGTATGGTTCTTTACTGAAGCTTTTAAGTAACATAGGAAGCTGCCATATACTGAGTCAGACCCTTGGTCCATCTAGCTTAGTATTGTCTGCACAGACTGGCAGCGGCTTCTCCAAGGTTGTGGCAGGAATCTCTCTCAGCCCCATCTTGGAGATGCTGCCAGGGAGGGAACTTGGAGCCTAGATGCTCCTCCCAGAGCAGCGGCTCCATCCCCTGAGGGGAATATCTTGCAGTGCTCACACTTCTAGTCTCCCATTCATATGCAACCAGGGCAGACCCTGCTTAGTTAAGGGGACAAGTCATGCTTGCTACCACCAGACCAGTTCTCCTAAACCACTTTGGGAGGTCTGCCTGAAAGGTATGACATAAATGCCATAAATAAATAACGTGAAATCCATCCCATATCGCATGTGGCTGCACCCGTGGCATTTCCCGACAGGTGCAATCCTAAACATGCCCTAGCAGGGGCCTCCCAGGCTGTGATGCCTGGCCTGTGTCTAGACCTCGCCCACCAGCAGGAAAGGCAGAGACAAGCCTTATGGCCCACAAGCCAACACGCTTGAGCCCACTGACAAAATCAGTCCCGCCGCTGCCACTCATCTTTCCTTTGCTTCCATGGTGATGAGGAGGAGACTACAACAAGGGGTAGAATGTCTGCACCCTCCTCAGGGATCCCGACTGTATTCTTCCTTCCCTATTCATAACCTTCAAGGATCCCTTTCCTGTGACTCTGATCTCTGTGCTGAACTACACACCTCCGGCATGCCCCACAGCCGCTGCCGCCGCCTCCAAGTGCCAGGGATCTGCATGCTTTGGAAGTAAAACCAAGCTCCCAAAACTAGCTACCCCTGCTCACTGGGCCAAGAGGCACCTTCTTTTAATGGGGTGATTCTCTTAATTGAGCAGGGGGAGAGTAACTGGCCCTCTCCACCCCCAGCACAGCACCCTTCCAGTGACTGTTGCTGGTGTGTGTCCTATGTTTCTTTTTAGATTGTGAGCCCATTGGGGACAGGGATCCATTTTATTTATTTATTATTTCTCTGGGTAAACTGCCCTGAGCCTTTTTTGGAAGGGCGGTATAGAAATTGAATGAATGAATGAATGATAAATAGTGGGAGGAATGGCAGTTGTTGGAGTGGACACTTACGGAGGTTCCCCACCAGATGCCTAGTACAACATCCTACCCAGTACAAAAATCTGTACCAGGCTCTGGATTTGCTGCCTTACATGGATTTCACCTGACTTTTGTTGCACATCCTCCATCAGCTGCCAGGTGATGGAGGCTGAAGAGGATCCCTCTGGCAGGCTTGCTTCCACGAGAATCACTTTGCTGCTTCTGGAAATCATCCTGGAATTCTTAGCGACCGTGATGGCTGTTTGAAGATTGTCACCTGAGAAAAAAGCCTAGGGTTTTAGGGATGCTTTACAGGCTGCCCCCTTGTGCCCCTACTCTTTAAGAAATAACATAAATTCAAGGTCCCTCCGTCTTGCTGGTCTGAATCAAGATATCTGGAAGCAGACATGCATAATCTGAAGAAACCCTGAAGGTTTGGGAAAATGAAAGGAGTTGTTTGTTTTGTCCAAACGGGGAGGGGCATGGCTCAGCTGTAGAGCACCTTGTGGGCAGAAGGACTGAAGTTCAGCCCCCAGTCCAAACATCTCTGGTAGCAAAGAGGGAGTAAGAGCCTTTCCCCTGGGGAGTCGCTGTCAGCTGGGGTTGAAAATACTGGGCCAGGTAGACCAAGGGTCTGACTGCGTAGACAGCAGGTGCCGAGGTTTGTTTTAAATCAAGCTGCAAGGAAGGGGGAACGGAAACTCCTCCAGTAGAGACTTGACTCAGTACAAACTTGAGTCTTGGTCCAAAGAAGTGCTGAAGTACTTCACACGCAAAGGGTTTTTTGGCTTCTGTTTCTTGAGCAACACACTCCCCTCCCCCAACCATCTCCACCATCTCCATCACTCTATGGCAAACAGCTTTTGAAATTCTTCAAAGCACCATGGTGGCCCACGAGGCAAAAATTCAAAAAGACGACAACACCTGGTGGCAAGTTCTATGGAACATTCATCCGGCTGGATGTTCATCAAAATGAAAAGCGGGGCTGGGGAAGACAGAGGGCTTGCCTTCAGCCATGCTCTCACTCAAGCACGCCTTCCAGTCGGAGAAATACAGGCAAACCTCATTCTCCCTCAGAAGAGGGTGGTATCCAAAGGAAGTCCTCGGCACGTGAGTCGAGGACTAGCGGGTCCAAGGCGGCAAGCGACACTGTGCTCCAATGTTGGGAGTTACTTCTGCATTTGGCAAGCAACAAGGGGGCAGGGGTGGCAGGGAGGATCGCTGCCGCCCCGAAGATTTTGCTTAAACCTGGAGCGCCGGAGTGGGGACAGCGGCGAGAGGGGTAAGTACAACCCTCCGCCCTTAAAGCAACACACACACCCAGCATCAGACTGCGCCTCCGCGGTCCGTGCACATCCTTACTCTGTATCTGCAGCTCTGTGTATTCATGCATGTCTAATTGACACCCGGTTTCATTATCCTCAGATACGAAAGGATTAACACCCACCTAGGATGCTGGAAGTTACCACGGAGGTCACTTCCTGCTGCCATTTTGTCCAGAGGAGATAGGAGGAGCCATTTTGTGGCTCATTTCTTCCAAAAAACCCAACCCCACCCCCACAACATTTTCCCAGCAATTTTTCATGGTTTGGGGAGCATTCTGCAGATGTGGGGGGCATTCCTTAGCACATGGGAGCATAGTATAGTAAACAGTTTTAATTATTTTTGCCTTTTTTCACGTTTTTTTCACCTTTTTGGTCCATTGTGGAACATAACCCTCATTTCCCCATAGACATAATATTTTGTTATTTGCAGGAGCAGGTGAGGAACAGAACCCCAGCAAGTAACGAGGTTTGCCTGTACTCTGCTTTAAAACAGAAGTTCTCACTGCTTCTCTATTGGCTATTGTGCAATTTTACACCACCATCTGCTGGTCATTGGCTGTCAGTCCACGATGAGAAGCAAGGTTTTTGAGACTACCTTAAAAATAGCCTCAAAATCCGCAATGCTCATCATGGATTGGCAGTACATGGCCAGCAGATGGCACTGTGAAATTGCATGACAGGCAAGGGCATCACCTGACTGAAGATGTAGAGAAGCAGTAAGAACAGACTGTGGAACTTGCTTTCAGACCTACATGGCTCCCTCCCTCTCTCCCAGCTTTTAGGAGTAAAGTGAAGAATGTCTTTTTTATAAAGGCTTTCGGCCAATGAGCTGTCCTTTGCTCTTTTTAAACTTTTAGCTGTACTTGTCGTCCTGTTTTAATTGAATTGTTTTTATCTTGTTGTCAACTGCCCTGGGGTCTTAGGAGGAAGGGAGGTATAAAAATAAATAAATAAACATAAACCAACTTCCATTTAAAATGGAATATTTCTCCATCTGGAAACACCCTAAGAGAAAAAATCCTCATGCAGATCTTGATTTTAAAAATGAGACAAGTGTGTAGATCTTGGGGTGGAAAGAGAAACCTTGATGGCACCATCACATTTCAGAAATGCCACTCAAGCTGACTGGAGCTATGAAGAGTGAGAGAAAGGCAGTTCTGGGGTCACAGGAAAAGCAAGGAGGAGATATTGAGGGGCAGTACAGCAAAGAAAGGAAAGGCGGAGAAGAAGACACAAGTGGGGAAACAGCATAAGAAGGGCAGGCACGAAAACAGAAGAGGCATTTAAGAGGTTCTGCAGACTGAATCGGGACGTGGCCTGGGTCACATGGGGCAGGCCACCAAGTCAGAGCTGTCCCTGGTCTTCCTCGTGGCAGTGCCAACCACCCTCACAGTGCATGGTCTGAGCAACGTCTCTCCTGGGCCAAAGCCAGACAAGCAGCCCCCCTTAAGGTACCTGTGACCATCACACTCCGGATGCGGGCAGCACTGAGCTCCTCCAGGACAGGCTTAGTCTCATTCTTCAGCCGATTCTCCATGATCAGGAGGCCCAAGAAGGTCAAGTCAGACTCCATCTCCTCCCTTGGACAAGTCATAAAGCAAAAAGGCGAGGGAGTTACTTTCGTAAGTGTAAGTAGGACAATGGATGGTCCAAGCAGGAGCCAATTCAGCAGTCCAAAGACCACGGAGGCACACAAGTCTCTCTCTGGCTGACATGCCTGGCATGGGGGAAACTGTAACCACAGGTTTTGTTCCTGTCATGACATGTCTAGACATACATACTTTGAACATCTGTGGGGCAGAGGTATATATCAAGAGATTTCCTCTCCGAGATCAAGCTCAGAAAAATCCATCCTTCTTCTTTGCATCTGAGCAGAATGCTGATTGGCTTGACCTCATGACAGTCAAGAAGTCTCCCTCCCTCTCTTCCCACACCTCGAAGCAATTTTTCCAATTCAAAATAATCAAATGTGGGGGGGGGGGTAGGAATAATAATAAAGTGCCAGGCAAGGGTTTGATTGGACACACAAAGACAAACAGCCCACGACTTGAAGCATGTTTTGCAGGGACATCTGCCTGCATCGTAAGTGGAGTGGCTGTGATGAACATTGACTGCGATAAGGCAGGATTGAGAAGCTCTGTCAGTAAATGTGCCTAAGCCTGACCTTTCCAAGCCATTCAGGTCTGTACCCTCCTCCTTGGAGAACTCCTTGTGTGCAAAGGCAATGACTCGGAAGCCTTGGGAAGTGTAGAATCTGAGTCCCTTCATGAAGTTCCCTGGAACTGTTGGGAGAGAAAGAAGACATCCCCAGGAGAAAGGGAGAAAGAGACTCAGTCAGTTCCTGGCATCTCCTAACCGGTGGGCCAAACAGTCAAATGTAGCTCTCAAGGAGGGGGAGGGGGACACAAATCCTCCCCTTGGCTACCCAGGGGAGGCAGAGGGACGGCAGGCACAACATTCCCAGGACACCCAAATGCAGGTGAAACTGGCCACCATTCTCAAAAGGGGATGGCAGCCTTAAAACTAAGCAACTCACACTCAGAGCTGGGAGAGCTGGAAGCAGACCTGTCTCTGCTGAGCCCTTCTGGCAGGTGTAAAGATGGCCTGCTGTGTGCTCCAGCCAAATCAGGGTCAGGGAGAGAATCTGGTCCCTGGGAATGCTTCCCTTCTCCCCCTCCTATGCTACCCAGCATCAGGGGCGGTGTATTAGAGCAGACACACCCCGATGAGAGGAGTTGTGAATGCCAGGCTTACCAAATCAGCATGCAGGACATCCACAACCTATAGAGGAGACTGCAGGTCCCTGGTTGCTCAAGTGGACTAGAGAAAGTCAGCGCAGGTAAGTCCAGTGATTGGGACGCTATGCCAGCAACAAACCCCCTCCCTAGCAGGTCCCTCTCTTTGGCGTGACTCCAGATCCCTCCTCTCCCACTTTCCCCACCTCTTCTACCCACATGCTCTCCTCTCCCCCATCTTCACCCCACATCTAATACAGAACATAACCCCCCCCACCCCCAAGCAGGGACTGTGTCACATCAAGAAGGTTCAAGAAGGAGCAACTGCCCAACAGTAATTCCACAGGCTTGCCAGGACCTCTACAGGTCTTGCATCCAAGTCCTAAGGGGAAAGACCTGGACTCTTGCAGACTTTGTGGGTCACACTGGACTCTTCTTGTTCACGAGGAAGAGAGCACCACTGCACCTCGTACCCAACTTCAGTGTTACACTTGCACTGCAGAAAGTGGCACCACTCTCCGTGTAGGACGGCAAGCACTGAAAGTCAGCCCCACGCTTTATGAATGCTGTGGGAATCGCGCACCCATCACACCATTGCTTACACATGCCGGGGAAGCTTGACTGGACCAGACACACGTGTACATGGGTGCTTAAAGAAGTGTGCAACATCCACACATTATGTGGAAGCGACAGGGGTAAGGTGTGGAGCTCCCCTAACCCGGAGCAATAATGGGCTACCAACCCCACTCCCTGCTTTTGGCCATGCACACGTTTCCACTCTCTGCCCCGTACCGGTCTTTGCTTTGCAGAAACTGGCCACCATCTCCGGGGCTCCCTTCATGTAGAGATCAAAGGTTCCTGTCTTCCCCATGTCCTGCGTGATGACAGACATCCTCTGGAGAGAGGAGCAAAAGGGAAACTGGCACAGAATCATGATTCCTTCCACGGAAGCCTGCCAGGGGATGACAACAGAGAGTCCTGAGCTGGATGTCTCCATGCAAGTGGCTTTAAGAGAGTTTCACTGCTGTGACTCCCCACCCCCCACCACCAAGGGACCCTAGGAACGGAGGCTCTTAGAGGAGCCAGGGCTGGAAATCCTCATAGATATACACTTTCTGGGGTTCCATGGGATAAAGCTAGACCACTACATCACCTGAGAGCCAGTTTGCATTCAGTGTCGGTGGTCTGCCCAAGGAGGGAAGCAGCAGTCATCAGGTTCCTGCCACCATTCATGCCCCGGTCTTCTCCTCTCTACTCTCAACAGTGTCCAGCCCCTTCCAATGATAGTTCCCCTGCATTTCTCCATTTGGCCTTCCCTTTTTTATTTTCCTACTCCAAATCAACTTCTGGATGGATAGTGACCCATCAGGATACCCCGAAGTGCTCTCCATCTTCTGGTTTAAGCCTGGCTTATTTTCCCAAGCCGTTTCCCCACTAAGGTGCACACTCTGGGCTGGGCCAACGTTTGGCTTCCTTTTTTGTCAGTTTCCACCATGGTGGGGTGGTGACTTCAAAAGCATTGCCAGCATAGCGGCTGCTCAGCAAAAGACTCTGTGCTTACCCGGGAAGCGGCAGGCCCTGGCTTAACAACTGTGCAAGATTCTGCTGGGCTGCTGTGAGCATTCTCTGGACTGGCCTCTTCTATTTCCTGTGCACACACACACACAAACACACATAAAACAATACAATACACCCTTTGTATGGGAGACATTTCTAGATGGCAGCTTACAGACAGAGCAGTGGGTGTGATGAGATTCAATAAGAGTGAGGGGAAAGCCCCAGCATGTAATCCTGGAGACAGGATTCAGCATCCCAAGAAACTGATTGCTGGGAAAGCTAGGACCAACCAACGGAAGTACTTTTTCACACAACGCATAATCTACTCGTGGAATTCTCTGCCACAAGATGTGGTGACAGCCAACAACCTGGATGGCTTTAAGAAGGGTTTGGATAACTTCATGGAGGAGAAGTCTATCAATGGCTACTAGTCAGAGGGCTGTGGGCCACTTCCAGCCACAAAGGCAGGATGCCTCTGAGTACCAGTTGCAGGGGAGTAACAGCAGGAGGGAAGGCATGCCCTAAGCTCCTGCCTGTGGGCTTCCAGCGGCATCTGGTGGGCCACTGTGTGAAACAGGATGCTGGACTAGATGGGCCTTGGGCCTGATCCAGCAGGGCTGTTCTTAAGTTCTTAAGAATCGTCTGGTAGTTATTGTTGTTTTCCATGTAAAAAGAGGTCAAGCTTCTAGCCCTTCTGGCTGTACAGACAGACTGAAATGTTTGGGCTGTGTTTGCCAACACCTCATAAGCCATAAGGACAGCTGAATCAGATTCCCAGCGGCTAGAGAGCAAGACTTCCATGCCCTGCAAAACCAGAAGGAATTAAGCAAAGCAGAAGACAATGCAGAATACAGTATGCAGAATTAAAGAGATTTGCTGCACATGCATAATCCATGCAGGGCACAGAATTCTTGGCTCCTGATTCCCAGTGCTCTGAGTATGTACACACAACTCGTGATGACTGAGACTGGTCTGGTGCTCTGCCAGGAGCAGGAGAGCCTGTACACTCGGGAACTTTCCCTTCTTAGAAACTCTGGCGATTTGGCCCTCACACATCTTCACAACGAGAACAGAAGTCCGGTGTTGTCCAAGGGGGAGTGGATCGAATCTTGCCACATGGGGAGGACGGCTGGTCTTGTGATAGCGAGCATGAATTGTCCACTTTGCTAAGCAGGGCCCACCTCAGTTTTCAGTTTGATGGTAAGATATTCCCCTTAGGAGATGGGGCCATAGAGCACAGGGATGCTCCCAGACAAGATCCACTGGTGTTGTGAGCCCATGACTCTCACCTGTCCTGCATACCCATATGCTGCATTCCCTGCTCTGTGCATCCAACATAGACACCCGTGCCTAGAGTGGACACCACACTGAGGCACTCTAGCATCCCAACCCTATTGCATGGCTTCTGAGCCCCAAGACCTTTGACCACATTGCCTGGCAACACACCATGTCACTCTCACCTGCACCTGCCCACACTCTCACTCCTTCAAGCTACCACACAACATGCCCAGCAGCAGACCGACACTCCACCCACAGGAGCCGGCAGGGAGACCTGACCAGCCATGTGGCAGCAGCCAGCTCCCCTGCCTGTGGGACCCAGCTGCTGTCCAGGATGCCCCCCAGGGTCCTTAGATGGGCCTCATCCTCCCATGGGTTCAGACAGGGCTTGCTGATGGCACCACTCTCTTGCCTGTGGAGTCCTGCAGGACAGCCCCTTTCTGCTTGGCTGCCTTCCCTGCTCCCTGCTGGGGTGATCACAGCTGAGCTGCGGGTGGCAGGGAAAGAGGCAAACTGCGACTCCCTGGGATGCCCCCCCTACCTGCCTGGTGGATGAGCAGCTCCAACATGTCCCAGAAAGTCTCGTGGGCATCCGAGAGTGCCACCCACAGTGCCCTCAGGGCCAGTGGGATTGGGGCTGGTGACGTCATGAGCCCTTGCCTGACTGAGGGCAGGATAGGGCCCATTGGGAGGGCACCCGGGCCCCTGGAGGACCAGGCAGGTGGGCCTCACAGCCACACAGAGCCACTGCCTGGCCCAGGGAAGTGATTGTGTGCCTCACACCCCATTTCAGAGGGCTCCCTCCTGCCCTCCCAAGCAACGTGTGAGCCAGCCCTACATTTTAGTGCCTGGTGAACAGCCTCCCAACCCCCCACCCCTCACCTTCTACGTACAGAGCTCTGCTGAGCTCCTCCAGACCTTTGGCCCTGTCCTCCATCCCCTTTCCCCGGAGCCCTCTCCTCTACCTGCCTCTGGCTTCTCAGCACAGCTTCAACTCCATCTCAGAGCTTCTTCTTTGTTCTCTGCACTGGAGCTTCTACTCTCACCTCCTCCTGCTCCTGGAGCTTTCCCAGACAGCAGGCTCTACTGTGAGTTTGAATTTGCCCCCCCAAAACAACACAAAAAGTGGATTTTTTTACCCCGGACATAAATCAGGCTACACTCTAACGTACAATTAAAAAACCGAATTGTGTGTGAAGTGCTCCCCAATATCTTGCATGGACTGGCGTGAATCTGGCCGATGTACGAATGCACACCCTCCATTCTGGTGGAGAAGCGAGCTAAAAGCCCCGTCTGGGAATGTTCCTGGGCCCCACGTGAGAGTTATTCCCAGCCAAACTGGTTTTTTTGTTCCCTCCCCAAATGTCTCAAGCTACCATTGTGAGCTTTGTTCCCTGAGCAGCTGGAATATGCAGGAACATTCAGAGACATCTTGTTCAAACCAGCTCAAAGTGGTTCATCGCATCATTGCCCACAACCTCACTGTGGAGTTATTCACATGTGGCTTCATGCTGCAGGATACATGTTGAGCAAAGCCACTTCAAATCACACTTGTGGCATTGAGGAAAGCTGTCCCTCCCCTCTGCTTTGCTTTTGCAAGTTCACACAGCATGCTTCTATGTTTTCCTTCTAGCCAATGGGGGCGGGGGGGGAGAGAGAGAGATTTCTAAAGAGAGTATCCCTCTTATCATGATCTTATCAGGCGTTTTCAGAAAAAGTAGCTTAAAACCAGCATTTTAAAAACCCGGAAATAGAGATAAGCTAGAATTCGTAAGACAAAGCCCGATTTGTGTGTGGAGAGGGTCCAAGGATCTCGAAGGGATTTCGGGGTAAGTTTGGCTGTTGTGTGAACGCACATGCTCTCTCCCGAAGGAAATTCGGGGCAGAAGCCCTGTCTGTAAAGCCTCCCTGTAAGTGATCCATAGTGATTAATGTTGTGTTGTATTGCTAAGGAGAAGACTAAATATCTAACAAACAAATAAAACAAATGCCAGAGAACTGTCTTGCTCCACACCCTCAAAAATGCACACGTGCATCAAACTGTTATTTGAACTTGAAATAATGCATTATAAACACACAGATGAGAATGCATCATCAAGTTAAGCCAAACGCCTTAATTAGCTCCATCAAGGGGTATGTTTTGCCAAGCAAAACTGGCAACAGACCAAAGCCAGAATGCCTCCTTCCGCATAACATTTCAGGTTCTTTTTCTGTTGGGTGTGATCTGCCCTTGCTCTGTGCGTCCTCAGATACGTGAATATGACGCTTAGTGGGTCCTCTGTGCCAACAATGTGACTGCCAGGCGGAGGGCACGGGGTTGGGAAAGGACAGCTCAGGCTGATCACAGTTGAGCTAAGCACATGCAGACTCAATCCAAATCCAGACATAACAGGAAATCGGAGGTCCCTTCACCTCCGGTTTCCTTACCTGCACACCCGAATTCGGAAAACCGGAGTTTGTGGCAGAAAGGGGCCTGCGTTCTTCCTCCCCAAACTCCAGTCTGAACTTTTGGTTCAGAGTGGAGTTTCACCACCACAAACTCCATTTCAGTGGCGCTAGTGTTACATCTGAACCCTGGCACCGCAGTTGCAGTCCCATGGAACCGGAGTTGAGGGAGGGAGCTCCTCACTCACTCCAGCCTGATTGGCTGTGTGGGCTGTCCTGTCAAGAAGGAGGCCCGCACAGTCAGCTCCCCTGCCTCTCTGCAGTCTCACTCACTGCAGAGAGGCAGCTCTCCTGAACATCTGGATTTGGACTGGAGAGCAGGGGGAGTGCGGGGTGCGGAACCATGGTCCAGTGGACTGCCAGCCACTCTGCCCAGAACAGCAGGCCAGAGGCAAGGGGAGGGGGTCTGCTCCAGGGACCCACGGTTCCGTGATGCAACTGAAAGCGGCCATTATGTCTGCATAGTATCTACACCTCCAGCCTCAGGGGCAAGATGCCTCTCAATACCAGTTGCAGGGGAGCAACCGCAAGCGATAGGGCATAGCCACACCACTCGCCTGTGGACTTCTGAGAAGCATCTGGTAGGCCACTGTCTGAAACATCAAAATGCTAGACTGGATGGGCCTTGGGCCTGATCCAGATCCAGCAATGCTCTTTTTATGTTCTTATGTTGCTGTTTATTCAGGGAACCATGTGCAAGATTTTCAGTGCGACAGAGTGCTTTTTGCCCTGGCTTGACCCTGCTAATCACCACCTCATAATTCTGACACCCAGCCGCTACCTCACCTTCTTTTCCCTGTCACCAGCTTTGCATACTGAAACAAAGGGCCTCCTGGACACAGCTGGGGAGAGCCTGAAAGAAAGCCCCTTTCTTTGTTCCCAGGGACCTCTGAGCTGAGGTCAGCATTCTGTGACAGCCCAATCATCCTGGCACGCCCTTTGTGTGGGGCAGCTGCCCAGAGCCACGTGAGCCAGTGGAGGTGAAGAAGAGGCACGGCTCTCAGATCCTCGCTGCCGCCTTGCTAGATCATCAGTTAATAGCTCTGTGGAAGGAGGCTGATCAGATGTGCCCTGTCTAAGATGTGGCCCCACGGCAAAGCCCTGAACTCGGTGCAGCTGGTGAAATGCAGGCCTCCTGCCCGCAAGCCGCTCCCTGGCCATCAGGGTGTGCCTAGTGGCACTGTGGACAATCCCAAGGACCTCCCTTCCAGCACTCAGAACCAAGAGGGGCACAACCTCTCCCCATCCCTCCCCCAAGGCCTTTTGTGATGCTGGTCAGTGGGGCGAGCACATTCTTGGAGGAGGTGCACTTCGCCCTCGTCCTCCAGCCCATGAATGATGCCAAAGCAGCAGCTCTTGGATGGGAAGCATGGGCAGGCTCAGGGGAAGTTCCTTGCCCTTTCAAGAGCTCCTCTCCACAGAAGGTGTGCTTTCCCCAACCCCACCCCATCCAGCCCCACCCCACCCCACGGCCTCCTGCCCTGCAGCACACCGACTCTCTTCTTGCAAGGGCCCCACGAGCTTCCCCTTGCAGCCAGCTGCCAGGAAAGCTGCCCCACCACAGACTCCGTCCCGGGCCAGGGCAGTCTGCTGCCCAGCGCCAGAGGTGCCCCTAAGGCACTGGGTTGGCCAGGGCTGGGGTGGGGGGCTTCTGCATAGGCTGCGGTGCTGAGAACTGACCCCACGACCTGCTGCTTGCAGCGGCCCGTTCACCCTGCTGCATGTTAGAGACCCCTGACAAGACTTCTCAGGTTGCAGACCTGGGCATTTCCCTGCAAAGACGTTGGGTTCCTTGTTTCTCGGCATTGCCGATGCTTGCTCAGTTCCTTGGGAGAGCCTTACAGGCCAAACGAGATGTGAAGGGAGCCTTGGGGAGTTGCCATGCAGGGTCTCTCCTTGCTCATGTCCAACACAAGCACAGCTTGACCTGACAGCATCATGGCACCTGGTGCATCTTGTGTCGCCTGCTACCAGCCAGTGACGGGGGTGGGGGACACACAGCATGAGCTGTCACATCCAGCTTTGCCTGGACTGCACCCTCAAAGGAAGGGCGATGCAGATGGGTGGCAGGCAGCAGCTCTCTGCATAGTGCCTTATTATCACAACTTCACACTTGGCTCTCAGGCTGTGTGTATGACAGAGAACGGTCTAAAGTCCTTCTGGAAGAAGAACCAGGTTCCAGACAAGAGTGCAGAACAAGCCTTGTAGCACACAAGGAAGCGTGCAACTGCAGAACCACAAATCATCATAATCAGCAAGACTCTTAACAGGAAACCCACATTACGACAATCAAATGATGAAAGACAATCATGTTTGTGTGGAGTGGCTTTGTTCTGCCTACGCAGTTCTCCTCTTTCAAGAAGTCCTTTGGAAGTCCTTTTTCAAAGGAAGGGAGTGGCAGCCATGAAAAGGGCACGGAGGTGTTTCTGAGGCTTTCGCCAGCCAGCCATGAGGTCTACGCACTTCACCCATCTTTGCAATGAGGATTAGCACCGCGCCTCCCCCCCCCTGCCCCCCCGGATGCTAATTCTGCACTGGAGAGCAGATCCCAGGCTTGTGGGCCAGTGCCACACACACAGCCCCGCCACATGAGTGCCCTGCCTCCTGGACCTGCCTGTTGTAAGGGGAAAGCACTCACCCAGCCAGTGCCCTCAAACATTTTCATGTCCATCGGATCTCCCTGGATCTTCCCGTCCAGCAGCAGCAGGGAATGGCAGGTGGCCATGGCTCGGCAGACGGGCCCCCAGGGCAGAGGGCAGCCCGAGGAGAAGCTGTGGAAATTCTGGAACCTGACACAAAGCCAGAAATGAGCCTGTGTGGCGGCTTGGCCTCCGTCCTCAGCTGCTCAGGCCCAGACTGGCCATGGCACTGAGTACGCACCAACCTTCGTGGGGAAGGGACTGTGGCCTGGTGGGCAGGGATCCCACTCCCAGCACAGCTCTGCTTGCCCGGCCACATTCCACAGCCAGGCAGAAGGAGCCGCTACGACAAGGGCTGCCTCCTCTGCCACCTGAGGCCACGCTGCCTGCTGTGCAAGGCTTGAGCGAGCTGAGCAGCAGGCCTCACGATCCAGGTTGCCCTGGCCTTAAAGAGCCCCTACAGGGGGCCAGAAAGCAGCAGCAGCAGCAGCAGCAGCATTTGGGACGGCCCCTCCTTGTTGCACAAAGGAAGCAGCCAGCGCTGAGGTCTGAAAGGGGCGTAGCTATAATTGAGCGAAAGGGTTCAAAGAACACGGGCCCCCAGCTCCTGAGGGCCCTCCAGCTCCTCTCCTCCCTATTTTCTCCATTATCGCCAGAGTGAGGGATGAACACGGGCCCCCTCTCCCCGAGCTACGCCCCTGGCCGTCCCAGCATCTTTAGTGACACTGCAAAGGAATGAATCCCGGGGGGCGTTTCTCACATCACATGGGGCAGCCATTTGGGCTGGCAGAATGCCTGAGGCAAGAGTAAAGGTTAAGTCACCCGTTAGCCCAAGCAAGAAGTTCCACGTGGACATTTCCAAAAAGTAGGGGTGGGGATATGTCATTTGCTTCTTTAACAAATGTTCAAAACGGCTGTTTGTTTGTATGCACACGGCAGCTTGCAATTTAAAGACAACATCTCCCAAACCAACAGTAGAGCAAAGTATCAATAAATGAAATGAGGAAGCAATGGAACCCCAGCAGTACTGCAGGCCAGCAAACAAGAGAGCCTCGACGAGAGCAGCCATCCCTTTCCAAAGGCCTTCTGGGAAAGGAGAGTTCCATCCCCCGGGAAGGCAGCTGGATGAGACCTCCCCAGTCCGGCATAGCAGGGCTGCCACCTAGAAGATCCTACTCCTTGTGGAATCTATGCTTTATGCATGGGGGCTTTTTAAAAAGGGAAAAGGGGAAGCACCTGCAGCTGCCCAGGTATTTTCCAGCCTCAAGGACAGAGAAGCAACTGGCCGAGGACTGCCCAAGTCAGCAGGACCCAGCCATGGTCTTCTAAGGGGGCTACCAAGTGCTGCTGCTGCTGTGCAGCTTCTGCTAATTCCAGAAAAATCGTCATCAAGGCAAACAGGTTCACCCAGTCATCATGGATGACCCAGGTTCTAATATTATGAGAGAGGGAGAAAAACCTCCTTCTTTCACTTCCTCCACACTACGCATAAAACTAATTATACAGTGGTCCCTCGACTTATGAACTACTCGACATCCGAATTTTTCGACTTACGAAAGGAAAAAGTGGCCGCACGCTTACGAATTTTTCGACATCCGAACGGAAAACCGTTGGCGGTTTTAGATGCGGTTTCCTCGACTTACGAATTTTAGATGCGGTTTCCTCGACTTACGAATTCTAGATGCGGTTTCCTCAACTTACGAATTTTGATAATGTGGTCATTGCCCCATGGTGAGCAATGCTCCGCAGGAGTTTGCAGAGTTTGCATTTTGCATGCCTTTAAAGTGCACTTGATAAAGAGTTTTGCACATAAAACTGGGTGTCTGGGTCTTTTTCCTAGGCTCTGGAACGAATTAATCCGTTTCCAATGCATTCCTATGGGAAACCGTTTTTCGACTTACAAACTTTTCGACCTACAAATGTGCATTCGGAACGGATTAACTTCGTAAGTCGAGGGACCACTGTATACACCTTTGCCATGTCCCCCTTTACCCACTTTCTTTTTGAACAAAAAATGCCCAAACATTGCAGTCTTCCTTCATAGTCACTCTAGCCCCCTTATCATTTTGGTGGCCCACTTCTGCAGCTTTTCTCGCTCTTAAGATGCAGTGATCAGAAACATACACCGTATTCCAAGTGCAGCCGCACCATAGATTTGAATAAGGGCATTATTGGTAGTTGTATTTTCAATCCCTTTCCTAATGATCCCTAGAATTCTTCCTTACAGCTGCAGCACACTGGGCCAACATTTCCAATGAGTTGTCCATCATGACCCCAAGATCCTTTCCCTGGTTGGCCATGCCAGCTCAGACCTCATCCGCTCAGTATATGCAAAGCTGGGGTTTTTTTGCCCCCATGTTCATCACATCACAGAGCCAGCGTGGTGTGGTGGTTAGAGTGCCAGACTAGGACCGGGGAGGCCCAAGTTCAAATCCCCATTCAGCCATGGTATTTGCTGGGTGACTGTGGGCCAGTCACTTCTCTCAGTCTCAGCCTAACCTACTTCACATGTAGTATGCTCTGGGTTCCTTGGAGGAAGAGCAGGATATAAAAATGAAAACAAACAAACAAAAACATTCCACTTACAATGAACAGCATCTGCCATTTTAAAGCCCATTCACTTAGGTAGGAGAGATCCCTTTGGATCTCTTTGCAAAAAATAAAAATAAAAATGTTTTTACTACCCTGAATAATTTGGGTGCTTACCCCTAACTCCAGATCATTTATGAACAAGTTAAAAAGCACTGGTCCCAATAAAGATCCTTGGGGGACCACAATTTGCACATCTCTCCACTAAGGAAATTGTGCATTTATTCCTACTGTTTGCTTAGGAGCCTGGGGAGCTGCCTTACACTAGTCAGATCACTGGTCCATCTAGCTCAGTATTGTCTAAACTGATTGGCAGCGGCTCTCCAGGGTTTCAGGCAGGGATCTCTCCCAATCCTACCTGGAGATGCTGCCAGGGATTGAACCTGGGACCTCGGCTCTTGTGTAAACCTAGCTGTTGTGGGATAAGGAGACAGGTTCATTTGTGTATTGGTAACTGAAGGAAAGGAAACAGGGGAATACAAGGACAATTTTCACAAGGGAGAGATGTAAGAGGTGGGATCCCGCACGAATCTGTATTAGGACCTGTGCTTGATTTATTCATAAGTGATCTAGAAACTGGGATAAGCAGTGAGGTGTACAAATGTGCAGATCACACTAATCTATTTAGGGTAGTGAAATCCAAAACAGATTATGTGGAGCTCCAAAAGGCTCTCTCCAAACTGGGTGAGTGGGCAACAAAATGGCAAATGAGGTTCAATGTAAGAAAGTGTAAAGTGATGTACATTGGGCCAAAAAAGCAAAAGCAAAACCCAACATCACCTGTACACTTATGTGGTCTGAGCAGTTGATGATGGACCAGAAGAGGGATCTTGGGGTGGGCGGCTGCCTGGGGGGCCCCACGACTCGAGGCCCCCCCCCCAGAGGCAAGTCACATGACTCCCCAACACCTGCAGAGCTTCGGTGCCGTGGAAAAGCCAACCCCAAGTTTGGAGCAAAGGCTGCATGCATGCAGCAAAGTCCTTGTCTGCAGAAGCAACTCTGAGCCGGGAGCGCTCTTCCCCATGGGAGGGTGGAGGGAGTGGGAGTTTTCTAGAGAAGCTGGCATAATGGGGAAGTGAGTGTGAGTGCACTATATATTGTGAAGTATGTGTGTATCAGCGAGGTGCCCATTTTAAAATTTTGTCTCTGGGCCCACTCCAGCCTTGTTACGCACCTGGTGCACAGCATGAGAAACGCCATGCTAGGGATCCTTAGGAAGGGGATTGAAAATAAAAATGCTAATATTATAATGCCCTTATACAAATCTAAGGTGTGGCCACATTTGGTGTACTGCATGCAGTTCTGGTCACCATATCTCAAAAAGGACATTACTGCAAATGGAGAAGGTGCAGAAGAGGGCAACCAAGATGAACAGGGGCCCAGAGCACCTTCCTTATGAGGCAAGGCTACAACATCTGAGGCTTTTTTCATTTAGGCGGGGAAACAGCTAAGGGAAGCGAGTAGAGAGCTATAAAACAATGCATGGAGTAGAGAGAGTGGATAGAAAGAAATTCTTCTCACTGTTTCACAATGCTAGAACCAAGGGTCTGTTGCACTTTAGGAACCTAGGAAGCTGCCTTATACCGAGTCGGACCCTTGGTCCATCTAGCTCAGTATTGTCTACCCAGACTGGCAGTGGCTTCTCCAAAGTTGCTGGTGATGTGTTTAGAAAACCAAAGCAACTCCATTTTACTTAGTCTCTCTCAGCCCTATCTTGGAGATGCCAGGAAGGGAACCTGGAAGCTTCTTCATACAAGCAGGCAGATGCTCTTCCCAGAGTGGACCCATCCCTTAAGGGGAATATCTTTCAGTGCTCACATAAAGAGGCTATTCTCACGATGGGGGAAAACTGTGGGGCCCAGTCCAGTTTCCCCCATCGTGAGAACCACCGGGCTTGCGGGCGAGCCCGGTGGTTCTCTAGCGGCTAGACTGCCAAAGAAGCCCTCCTCTTAAATGGGGTTAGTAGAGCGAGTGCTCCACTAACCCCATTTCCCCCGATAGTGAGTCGCCACAACACGGCTCCACGCTGTGGCGACTTGTGAGGAGACGCCCTCTGAGAGGTTAAAACAAGCCTTCCAGTCTCGGGGGTCCCCCCAGGATGCCACGTACACCCACACGGGGCATCCTGGGACTTCCAGGGGCCGGGCGTCCCCTGATCCCTGCAGCCCCTACTGGCTCAGGTAGTCTTGTGGGTGGCCAATCCGGCTGCCCAGCAACGAGCGACTGCTTGTCTGCAGGGAGAGTGGACTGAGCCTGCTCTCCCCGCAGAGCCCGGTCAGGCTCTCTGCACTGCTTGTGTAGAGAGCCTCATAGTCTCCCGTTCAAATGCAAATCAGAATGGACCCAACTTAGCAAAGGGGACAATTCATGCTTGCTACCACAAGACCAGCTCTCCTTCCATGGGTCATCCCATGAAATTGATGGCCAGAAAAATTAGGGCCAACAAAAGGAAATACTTTTTCACACAGCACGTAATTATGGAATTCTCTGCCACAGGATCTGGTGGTGGCCACCAGTTGGGAGGCCTTAAAAGGGGCTGAGTCCTATTTACAGAGGACAGGTCTATCAATGGCTACTAATTTGGTGGCTATAGACCTCCTCCAGCCTCAGAGGCACGATGCCTCTCAATACCAGTTGCAGGGGAGCAACAGCAGGAGAGGGGGAATGCCCTCCCCTCTTGCCTGTGGGCCTCTCAGAGGCATCTGGGGACCACTGTAGGCAACAGGATGCTGGGCTAGGTGGGCTCCCTTGGGCCTGATCCAGCAGGGCTGTTCTTATATTCTTTGTAGAATTTCTGTATGAATCTAAAGCTTGGTCCCAACAATTTTAACAACCCTCCCCCCCCCCAAAAAAGAATAGCCAAGATACAGGTACAGTTCATCCCCCACCAACCATGGTTTCCCCAATCGTGGTTTTGAGTATCCGCGACGGGGAAATTGTGATTGGTCTTGCCAACCACAACCTGAATGTCCGCAGTTTGGTGAGATTTTTTTAGTGATTTGGGTTTTTCCCCGCAATTGGGGGGGAGGAGGGTTTCACAGGTTCAATCCACTTATTCCTCTTGCTGACCCTGCCACCTCCTCACCATTTAAAGTGACTGAGTGGTTTTGCGGGGGTTCAAAATTGGGGAGTTCAAAATTTTCCAGAGGTTCTATTTGCTCTATTTATTTTTGGTGATTTTAAGGGATTCTGAGTGATCTTTGGCCATTTTTTATTTTTATTTTTGGTATTTGTATTTTTTCCCCTAACCCTGGTTCCCATAGATTTCAAGTGCTCACCAACTGCAAATCTGCCAATGGCAAATGCAACCCTTTCGGTTGGCAAGGGATAACTGTACACAATTTCGCTTGCTCTGGGTTTTCTGTTCTTTGACCAGCATAAAGCAACTTCTCTGAGCACAGGCCAGGTTTTTGGTCTCGACCTCTTACCTTTTTGCTTGGCAAGGAGTGATGCCCCAGAGATCCAGCCCATCTTCCGTCAGGGTGCCAGTCTAGGCCAAAAAACCAGCATGATTATTTATCTATCTGTCTACTCTTTCGTTTTATTAATTACATGTCTATACTGCCCTTCGTCCTAAGTACCCCAAGGAGGTTAACAACAAGATAAAAACAGTAATAAAATAAAAACAATCTGAAAATAAAAGAAACACAGCTACATCCTAAAAAGAGCGCAGGGGGGCTCCCACTGGTCCCCCACCATGCCCTGCCTGGAAGGCAGACCGAAAGGCTGCCCTCTGCGCCCCCAGAAGACCACCTGCGATTCTAGCTCCAAGGAGGAACTCTTTCCCCGCACCTTGTCAAAGCACACCAGGTTGATTTGCCCACAGATGTTGATCCTCTGGGGGCTGATGCAGAAGATCTTCTTATTCTTCAGTCTCCTCTGGGCATAAATGATGCCCGTGGTCAAGGCAGCTGGGATAGCGGGGGGGACGGCGATCGTCAGGAGGAGGAGAGCCATGGCCACAGTGTCCTTTGCAGGTTGCTGAGGAAGGGCACAAGGACACACAGGAGGAGAGAACGTGAACAGGACCCACAGGCCAAAGTAGGCACAACTTCAACATCGTTGGGTATTTTTTGTAGATGGCGCCATGAAGGGTCCTAATTCAACATCATCCCTTAGAGTGGGACCCATTGCCCCCATCACAGCCCCTGTCTGGACTGGGGCCCCAGCAGCTGCTATTTGTACAGAAAGAAGCTGCCACTGAGTGCAAGAGAATATTGCCATAACCAGGTGTGTGTGTGTGTGTGTGTGTGTGTGTGTGTGTGTGTGTGTGTGTGTGTGAGTGGGTTGGCGGGGGGTGGGAGGTAGAGAGAGCCCGCCACTAGGGCAGGGCAGGGCAGAGCAGGGCTGCTGAGAGAAAAGTACAAAAACTGTGCTGGAAGAGGTTAAAAGAACACCTTGGTCTGTAACAGGAACAGAAAAGAGGTGGAAACCCACAGGGAAAGTGGAGGAGATTTCCTTGCCACCACTGGGTCTGTGGAAAACTGCCCAGTAGAGGATTTGCATGTGGTCTGCAGTCTTTGATGTCTTAGATAGCAGAACCCCAGGGAGATACCTCAGTGTCCTGCAAAGCCAGACCTCGGCATGCCACAGGCAGACAACCTGGAGGAGTCAGCAGGTGCACACGCCACAAGGCAAAACCCAGCCAATGGAACTGGGGCAAACGTCCCTCCTGCCCCCTATTATGGTACTAAGCCCACCCAAGCCTGAAGCTGAGTGAAAGGATCATCCGCTGAGTGATCTTAAGGAAACCCGATGAAGGCAGGAGTCCACACCACCAAGCGTACCTCTTCTGGAATTGGAAGTGACTGGAAGCCCCCCGAATCCCTTCTCCGTGTCAGGGCTCACATCCCCTGGAAGGACCCCGCAAGTGTCTCTCTGGCTGAAAAGAGGGGGCCTCCTTCTTACACAGGGGAGGGCTGGGCCCCTCCCACTCCTCCGCAACACTGTTCTGTTCTGCACACTCACCTTGAGTTTCACGTACACGCATATTGTGTAGACCAGCCCCAGGACACCAATCAAGGCCAGACACACAATGAACTTGAAAGCATCTCTGTAGATTTTGAAGTTCAGAGGCTTGGGGTAAAGGATGGCCCTCACCAGGTCTCCCTTGGCTGTATTGAAACCTGCAAGGAGACATTCAATGGGCATCTCAAGGGGGGGCGAAGAGAAGAGGGGAGGCTGATGTCTGCCTGAGTTTCCTTTCCTAGGGATGCTTTCTGAAGGAGGGGCTCCACTGGGGGGTTTCCAGATAGCAAGGCTTACCATGCAAAACATGGCGCAAACTGGGCGCTTTCCAGACTAGACCCTACAACGGGGTCAGGACAAATCTCGGAAGGGTGCTTCCACACTTCCTATGTCGTGACACCGCAGTCCCTACATGGACAGCAGGGTGCCGTTCACATTGCCAAGGCCTTGTTGCGAATTTAATCACTGCAACAGAGAGCAAGGACGTTGTATATCCAGCGTTAAATGGTTGCTGTTTTTCCAGGTTGTTAGTTGCTGCGAGATAAGATGGCTCCCCCTGCTGTTTACATCCCAAATGCGACTTGCCTGAAAGGAGGCATTTTGCTGCTGATGAGCAGCTAGCCTGGAAAGCGCCCTGCAATGTTTTGTATGCTGAATTCAAACCACAGTTGAATTCCATTGTAAGCTACAATGGGGAAATGCAGTTGTTTTTTCTGTGATGCCTATGCAACGTTATAGGTCTACAAGGTGGCAACAAAATCCGAAAGAAGGCAGCGGAAGTGCTTACAGTGCAGGGATAGTGCAGGCAGTGCGGAAGCACACTTAAGGGATATGTTGTGACACTGTGGTAGTGTGCAGTCTGGAAAGCACCGTGGACTCTCTCTCGTTCCCAGCTTATGATGTGCCATGCCAGGGCAGAACAAAAAGTCTACAAACTCCTAAGCTCAAGCAGGAACTGACCCAGGACAGAACTGATAAAGACAGTTCAAATTCTGAATTGTCGGCATCACATTTTAATGTCTCTGGGCCATCAGGTATCTGGTCCAGTCCATGATGACTGTAACCCTTCAGGACCCAGTTACACTTATCCCTCTGTCTTCTTGCAGCAGTGAGTTTCCACTGTCATGGATGAACACAATCTGGCCTTCCGGCTTGACACAAGAGGAGCCATTTTTGTGCCAGAGCTGCTTGGAAGCGGAAAAGAATAACCTCTGTGCCTATGAACTGTTTATCAGTTTCTCTGTAGAGTGAAAGGGTGTTAGAGTGAAGGTTTTTCCATGATTAGCTATAGGACTCCAGAGCACCCATAGAAGGCATCATGAACTGACCAAGCAGTTGGCCCTGCCTTATTGCTGGGCTGTTGCAGCCCTATGGCTGACAAAATGGACTTCTAAAGATACTTTTAAAAGAAGAATGTTTAAAGAAGTTTTTAGAGAACTTCTTAAAACATAGCCTGCCTGCCCTCTGGCCTTGAGTAGCAGAGCACCATCACCTGCTGATCCTGTGCTGGCTGCAGCCACGGTCTGAATGCCTCAACAAGCTTCAGCTGTGTGGGGGCTGTTCCAGCTGCCAGGCTCCAGAAGCCTACGTGAGAGGTGGGGTCTGGGGGCTCTTTGGCTTAAATAGGGACCAGGGCTAGCCAGAGGCAGTGAGTAGAAGGCTAGCTGGGAGGCTGAGGTCTGCACCTTTAACAGCAGAAGTTCTCCTGCCTGGGAAGTTTGCAGAGCTGGCCTTCCCTCTGGAGGTGGGACTGAGGGCTGGGACCAACATTGTTTTGGATCATTGGAAAGAAGAGTCCTGCTTACTTCATTGCTGTTTAGTTTTTAGTTAGGCTTGATACAGGTATGTGTCATGGGTTGAACAGAGATGGGCAAGTAGGGGATGACCATAGGGCAGCTATACTGGTGGTGGTGGGTAATTGATGAAGATATGGCATTGGTAGGCCAGTGGGTCATTATAGGGGAAGGGAATTTAGAAATTTAATTGCTATTGCCCCTTCCTGCAGCACTTCCATCTCTTTGACCCTGGAGAGCAATGGCAACCACCCACAGGACCTCACCTTATTACTCTGTAATGCCAGGATGGTTCACAATAAATCTGAGTTAATGCATGACTTGATCATGGATGAAGGAGCTGACTTGGTATGTATCACAGAGACTTGGTTGGGAGAGGCTAGTAGTCCAGTTTGGTCCCAGGTTACTCCATGGTGGAGCAGGTGAGAGCTGGTTGAAGTACTGAGGGGGTGGGGGTGGGACCTGAGAGATGGTTTAGATCTGCCTCTTCTGGATGGGGTTAAACTCTCCCTGAAATATCAGGTATGTAGCTTGGGAGTGCTCCTGGACCCCAAGTTCTCCCTGGCTTATCAGGTTGAGGTGGTGGCCAGGAGTGCTTTTTATCAGCTTCAGCTGATATGCCAGATGAAGTCCATTTCTAGAGATGAATGACTTTAAAACAGTGGTACATATGCTGGTAATCTCCAGACTTGACTACTGTAATGCACTCTATGTGGGGCTGCCTTTGTATGTAGTCTGGAAACTACAACTGGTACAGAATACAGCAGCCAGACTGGTCTCTGGGAGAACACCAAGGGACCATATAACACCAGTTTTGAAAGAACTGCACTGGCTGCCTATATGTTTGTGGGTGAAATACAAAGTGCTGGTTATCACCTATAAAAGCCCTTAATGGCTTGGGACCAGGATTTTTAAGAGAGTACCTCCTTTGTCATGAACACTCCCACCTTTTATGATCTTCTGGAGAGGTCTAGTTGTGGTTGTGACATGGGACTGAGCTTTCTCTGTGCCTGCCTGCCCCAGGGCTTTGGAATATGTTCCCTGCTGAAATAAGAGCATCTCCTTCTCTGTTTGTTTTCAGGAAGATCCTTGGGACTTTCCTATTCTTGGAAGCTTTTAGTTAGAATTTTAACAATTTGTTTTATATTGCTTTTATAATGTTTTATGTATTTTAACCTGTGATTTTAATGTTGGGATTTGTGCACCACCTAGAGATTTACATTTCAGGCAGTAGATAGATAGAAATGCCTCCTTCACCATGAGCCCCATCACCTGTTAAAATCATCTGGAGAGGTTGCTGCCTCTGGACTTTGGAATGCGCTGCCTATTGAAACAAGAGCCTCCCCATCTCTGGCAACTTTAAAAAGGCACTGAACGGAGCATTGGTTTCACTAACCGTGAAGGCTCCTTCTTGATGCTGGAGCCGAGGACATCTCTCACTGGGTTATCGTGTCCACGTGCTCCCAGGCAGGACTAATCAAAATTAGTTACTAGGCTTAAGAGCCCCAGACGGATAACCCTGCCTAGTTCTTTTAGGCCAAATATGCAAATAGCATGGAAGTAAGTAGTATACAACCAGCGTTAAAACACAAGCAGTGTTCACACACACACACAACAAAGAAGATAGAGGAACCCCAGAAACCTCTGGAACTATTAGCTGTGCTCTTGTAATATGCTCAAGTTTCCTGTGGAGTAGGCCAGGACACCGCCTGGGAGGGCCGAGATGTCCTCGGCTCCAGCATCAAGACAGAGCCTTCACAGTAAGTGAAACCAATGCTCCGTTCTCTGATGCCTGGAGCTGAGGACATCTCTCATTGGGACATACCAAAGCCCTGGCCAAAACTCTCTGGGAGGGAGTGTCCGTGCCTACTCCGGGGGAAGAACCTGTTGAAGCACTCTGTGTCCAAATGCAGCTTGAGAAGGCGCATATAGATCAATTTTATAGTGCTTCATAAATGTTGACGGAGCCTTCCAAGTCGCAGCCCTGCATATTTAATGCACTGGCGCGTTGGTTGAGAAGGCCGCAGATGTGGACGCTGCTCTAGTAGAGTGAGCCAGAATGTGTTCTAGTGCTGGAAGGTGTAGAGACTCATAGGCTAGTGAAATACAAGCCTGGATCCATCTAGCAATAATCTGCGAAGACATTTGGCTTCCCATGGAAGCTGGTAAAAAACTAACAAATAGACTCTCCGTCTTCCTGAAGCTCTCCGTGCGTCTCCGGTATCTCTTCAAACATCTGCATACATCTAGTTTATGCCATTTTCGTTCTGTTGGATGAGTTGGCTTAGGACAGAACGATGGAAGTATGACATCTTGTGAGTGGTGGAATGCTGAGGACACCTTCGGCCTGATGAACGGGCTAGGAATGAGACGCACGGAGTCAGCAGAGAAAATGCATAAATTTTTATGAGCCTACAGAGCATGCAATTCAGAGGTTCTTCTTGCAGATGTAACAGCTATTAAGAATGCTGTCTTGTACGATAAAAGCCTTAAGGGAATGGTTCCTATCGGCTTGAACGGATGATTCTGAAGTGCCTTAAGAACAGTGTGGAGACTCCAAGATGGAAAATGGTGAATCACCATAGGTGACAGCAGGGTGGCCCCCCCTCAGGAATCTTTTAAAATGAGGGTGGTTAACAACCTTGGATTTGGATAGACCTGCTATCACACCTGCTAGGGAAGCAGCTTGTCTTTTTAAGGTAGTAGCCTTGAGTCCTTTGTCTAAGCCATCTTGTAAAAATGCCAGGAGATCTTTAATGGACGCTGTCCCCTGAGGTATGGAATGCCTTGCTGACCATCGAAGAAATGCTCTCCATGTATACTGATATATACGCTTGGTGGACTCCCTTGTGGAAGATAACATGGTGGTTAGAACACTTCTCGAATAGCCGAACTTACTTAAAATTCCCCGCTCAGTCTCCAGGCGGCTAGTTGAAACCAGCCTGGATCGTGATGTTCTATGGGACCTTGAAGTAGAAGGTCTGTTCACACCGGGAGGAAGCACGGTTCCTGTGTGGCCAAGTGATGTAACTCCACAAACCATGGTCTCCTGGGCCAGTAAGGAGCTACTAGGATGACCTGAGCCTTGAGCAAGCGCACTCTGCGAAGAAAGCGGGCCAAGAGCGGAGTTGGTGGGAAGGCATACAGCAGTTCCCAAGGCCATCTCGCTGCTAGGGCATCTGCCCCTTCTGCTTGTGGGCAGGGGAAGCGGGTGAAGAACCTGGTGAGCTGTGCGTTCAGTGCTGAGGCAAACAGGTCGACTCTCGGGGTGCCGAAGCATCGCGTGATCATCCGAAAGTCTCTCCTGTTGAGTGCCCACTACCCGGGTAGGAGCTGCTCTCGACTCAGCCAGTCCGCTATCGAGTTGAGATCCCCTTGTACATGGTGGGCTATGAGTGAGGCCAGGTGAACCTCTGCCCAATCCAGTATCAGTTATGCTTCCGCCTGAAGAGATCGAAACCTGGTTCCCCCCCGTCTGTTTATGTGGGCCTTCGCCGTCGTGTTGTATGTTCTTATCAACACGTGGGAACCGGTGATCAGGTCCTGGAATGCCAACAAGGCAAGACGGATGGCCCTCAGCTCCAACCAATTGATGCTGTGTACATTCTCGGCTTGTGACCACCGGCCTTGGGCTGTTCTGTGGTGACAATGTGCCCATCAGCCGGTCTTGCTGGCATCAGTCGTGATCAGAATCCGGGCCAGGTCGAGGAACTCCTTGCCTCTTTGAGTGTTGGAATCCAGGAGCCACCACCACAGGGACGTTAGTATGTCCTGGGGAACGAGGATGGTTACATTGACTTTCTTCGAAATGGGTTCCCTGAATGTTAGAAGGAACCATTGTAGCGGTCGCAGATGAAATCTGGCCCACGGTACTGCATCCAGCGTGGCCACCATTAGGCCGAGGAGACGTGCCAACAACAGGAGCTTGGCTTGACAAGCATTCAGCACCTCCCATATCTCTTCCCTGAGGGTCTTGATCCAGTCTTCTGGTAGGAAGAGACAGTCCCTTCGTGTGTCTATTAGGACGCCCAGATGCTGCATCCTGGTGGAAGGTTGCAGGCGACTTTTTTCCTACGTTTACTAGGAATCCGTGTTGTTCTAATGTGCGAAGTGTTAGATGAAGGTCTCTTGTGGCAGACAGTTCCGAGGGAAACCTTAAAAGCAGGTCGTCGAGATAATAAAAAACACGAACTCCCTGTAGTCTTAGATGTGTGGTCACAGGTGCCAGCACCTTGGTGAAAATTCTTGGGGCTGAGGAGAGACCAAACGGCAGTGCTTTGTATTGATAATGTACTCTGCTGTATTTGAAGCACAGGAGATGACGACTTTCCAGATATATGGGAATGTGTAAATAAGCTTCCTTTAGATCTATGGAAGCTAAGAGGTCCAGATGTTGTAACGCCTCTGTTATGGTGCGAAGGGATTCCATGTGAAATCTGCATTTGGGAACCCACTGATTCAAAAACTTCAGATCCAGAACAGCTCTGAGGGATTTGTCCTTTTTGGGAACTGTGAAGATTATGGAATAGATTCCCTGTCCCTGTTGATGGATAGGCACCAATTCTATAGCCCCTATATCTTTTAAGTGGTGAATAGTGCCCAGAAGGCCAACATGCTTGATAGGCCAACGTGACCTTGGGGTTGGTAGAAATCTGCTCGGCAGTAAGGATGTGAGTTCTATCTTGTAGCCCCACTGCACTGTCGACAGAACCCACAAGTCCATAGTTGTTTCCTGCCATTTGAGAGAAGGCTGACAGGCGGCCCCCCAGAGACCCTGCTGGGGAGTCATTGCTGTTTTTGAGACTTGGGTTGATTGGCAAAGGCCTGTCTGCCCTGGTTGAAGGGCCTAGCGCCTCGCTTTCTGCCCCATTGGGGTCGCTGGAATCTCGAATCCCTGTCTCTCCCTCGAAAGGAGGGTCGGAAGGATCGAAAGGGCTGGTACTGCAACTGAAAAGTCCTTCTTGGAGGAGGACGTTCCTGTTTACTTGTGGTGGATGGAAGAGGCATGGTCTTACGTTTGTCCTTAGACTCTACTAACACCTCTTGAAGGGCCTCCTCCCCAAAGAGTTTAACCCCATCAAAGGGAACAGAGGCCAAATTGGCCCTAGAATTCGCATCCACAGGCCAATGTTTTAGCCACAAGTTACGGCATCCCACGACTGTGGCTGTGGAAGCCCTGGATGAAAATCTTATAGCATCTAGGGTTGCATCAGAGACAAAGGCTTGTGCCTTTTGAATCTTTATGAGTTGGTGCCTTAAATCAAACACACCTGTAGGGGGGTCCTGAATAAGGTCATCTAACCAGACTATAGATGCCCGCAACAACATTGAGGCCGCCGCCGAGGCCCTAATGGCCAGAGAAGAGGCCTCATTAGCCCTTTTGAAATAAGCTTCCAGTTTTTTATCATTTTGATCTTTCAGGGCTGATTCCCCATCCTTTGGTAGTAAAGCCCCATTTAGAAGGGCAACCACCGGGGCATCTGTTAAGGGTACTTTAAACATGTCCATAGCCTCTTGTTGAAATGAGTAGTACTTATTGGCCACTGCCAATGATCTACGACTAGAGGAGGGGAGTAGCCACTCCTCCCTAACTGTATCAGCCAGGAGTTCTGGGAGAGGTAACAGCAACTCCTTACTCTTCAGTTTAGGAAACGCCAGTGAGCCCTTAGTAGGTGGAACCGCCTCAGTGGCCACAGGTGTTTGAAGGTCTAATGCATTCATGGCCCTAGACATGAGGGGATTCAAATCCACCTGAGAAAATAATCTTTGAGATATTGTGGATGCAGGATTGTCCTGGTCATCCGACCATTCTCCCTCTTCCTTGTCAAATGGGTCTAAAGGTAACTCCAGCCATGGGTTAGGAACAGAGATAGGTGATGGAACCACAGGATTAGGAATTGGAGCCACAGGATTTGGTATAACAGGTACCCCCGGATCTGGAATATCTAACGGTACTGCATCCGCTCTTGAAGGAGTCGGGGATATCGGCCTGACAGGGCGAATGGGCTCACTTGGGGGAGCCGGAGGTAGGGGGTTACTGGGTATAATATCCGGTGACTCCCCGCCAGACCCCTCCGAAGAGCGAAACCCCCCCCCCGCCTAAAACCACCACGTCATGAGGTGGAATCAGGTTGCGCCTCTCAGCGTTAGTGTGCCTTCTCTTGCGTGTTGCTTTTCTGGGGGCCTGAGAAGTGGACTCCTCAGAAGAGGACGTATAAACACGTTCCCTGGACCTTTTCTTAGACTTCTTCCCTTTTTTTAACCACCTCCCTAAGAGACACAGAAAAGGTCTCTTTAATCCAGTCCTGCCATGTAGTCGGCATATCCAAAGGGAGACTAATGGCCTGAGGAGGTACATTCTGAATAGGTTGAGGGACACTTACTGGGGGGTCATTTACTGGAGGTCCCTGGCTAGGTGCAACAAAGAGGGATCTCACCGGTCTTTCTGCTGTGGAGCCAGCTCCCTGACGGTCCACAGAAGAAACGCGGCTTGGAAGAGTGGCGGCTCCCAGGATTCCCACCGAAATTGTCAAGCCGCCATTCGCAGGAGCTGTTGCAGAGCCACTAGAGGGCGCGGCGGCAGAAGCGGTACGGCTCGGCTCTCTGAGCTCTGGAATGGGCGGGAACGAGACCGAGGTCTGGCCAGCACCATCCAGGCTTGCATCTCCCCTTGCTCTCGCCACAGTTCGCGTTGTGCGGGTGAGCAGGGATGGGCCCGATCCAGCGCCCATGCCCATAGCACTTGAGGGACCCGATATGGTGTCCCTCAGCAAATCCTCCTCTTCCCGTGCAGCCGTTAATGGCGCCGCCGCTAATGGTGGTGATACGGGGGGTGAGCCCGGCGCTCGAGAGGCGAACGGGAAGCCCTCCATTTGTCCTCCCCTGGGCACTAAAATGCGTCTAATAGCCTGGCGACGCTCCATTGTGCAGGGAAACAGAGAAATGACAGTTGAGGAGGATAGCAAAAAGAGCGGGAAAGAAAGTGGGGTTTTTTTTTAAAAAAGTTATTTGTTTGCTTTAAAACTAAGTAAAAACTAAGTAAGAAATAGAGTAAAAGTCCAAGTACAATGAGAAATACCACAAAGAAGTAAGAAAGAGACAAACAAGATTTGCAAGAGCAATACGAACAATCTCTGCCTAGGAGTGACTGCAGGACTAAAAGAACTGGGCGGGGTTATCCATCCGGGGCTCTTAAGCCTAGTAACTAATTTTGATTAGTCCTGCCTGGGAGCACGTGGACACGATAGCCCAATGAGAGATGTCCTCGGCTCCAGGCATCAGAGAAGACACACTTATTCACCCAGGCTTTTGATTAGATCTATGGCTTTAATTTTTAATATTGGTTTTTAATGATTTTAATGACTTTTAATGATTTCAATGTTTAAATCATTTTAGTTGTTTAATTTAGTTCTGATTTTGACTACCAGCTCCATCATGGAGCCATTAGGGGCTGTGGGGATTGGGGGCTGCCCAGCCCCTGGAAGTCCCAGCATGCCCCACGCAAGTGCATGGGGCATGCTGGAGAGACCCCCCGAGGCAGGGAGGCTTGATGGATTCTCCCGGTCGGGGGTCTCCCCATGAGTCGCCACTGCACAGAGACGCACCACAGCATCTCATGACCCCCAAACCTTGCTCTACTAACCTGGGTTAAGGGGAGGGGTTTTTAGGCAGGTTAGCCACCAGAGAACCACCAGGCTTGCCTGCGAGCCTGGTGGTTCTCAGGACCGCGCGAATGCGGGCTGGGCTGCACTAGCCTGCTTTCGTGCGGTTGTGTGAATAGCTTCAGTATTTCAAGCCTTGATTGGTTATTGATTATTTTTGAGTGTTCATTTTAAAAGATCGATATTTGTTTTAGTATGTATTACTTTAGTATGCAAGCCAGTTGGTGATGGAAAGTTATTCTTTTAATGTGAACCTTTTTATTATGGCAAGATATTTTTTATGCAAGCTTTTTCATTGTAAAATTTTTCTCTTATACCAAACCTCTGCATTACATTGTTTGTATTAGATTTAAGAAAACCACAGGTCTCTGTGGGCGCCAGGAGTCAAAATTGTCTTGACAACACACTTTACTTTTTACTTTACAGAAGAGAAAAAGAGCCCTGACCTATAATTTGTCCAAACAATACCCAGTATTACCAGCGGGAGTTTGTTTCACAATAAAGAGGTGCTGAGTGGGATAATTTACTCCTGGCAGCTATACCTCTTACAGGGAAGATTCGCCTCTTGATACCACAGAGCAGTCAGGCACTGTGAAAGAGGCTTCTGGTTTTTTGCTACAAGCCTTTAGCTCTGTGTTGTTTTAATATATTTGGCATTTTTGAAGTTCAAAAGTAAAAAGAAAAATACTTTTGACATCAGTAGCTAGTCAGTCCTGCTTTTGTGCATGTCCCTCAGGCATAATATATCTATTACTAATTTTGTACTGTTTTTCCAGCTTACATGGTATTGCTAGTTTTAAGTGATCACACCATTCCTCAGCTTAGAGGCCTTTAGCACAGGTGCCAATCATGTGGCTGCTCTGTGTACAGCTGGCACTTCTTTCTCCCAGGATGGTAATTTCTCACACTGATTCAGGGCCACTCTGATGCACAGAATCCCAGGGGACAAATGTATTCTTCCATTAAGTGTGTGTGTGCTTGGTATACAAGAATACTGTTATGAGTGGGGCAGCTCCAAAAAGCACGTAAATCTGATGGCCCATGATATTCATGCCATGCAGGCATGAGATCTAAGCTCATCCTGAGATATTTTCCTGGCCCACTTCATCATAACTATGGAAACACAATTTGGCCAGGTCCTCCATGCTCCAATGCACTACCTGCTGGTGGCAACAGCAAAAGATGGGGACTTGTGTTACAGAAATGCTTCAAAAGAATTTGGTGGCGAATGTCTCTGAGCATATGGTGAGTGCTGTTACCTCAGCAGGCAACAACTGCAATCAGCACAATTAGAGAAACTATTCTTATAGTTGTGTTTGAGATTTGGCATGATGATTTTGTCAGCTAACTGCTGTCCTTTAACTACTACTACTACCACCACTACTATTTATATACCACTTTTCAACAAAAGTTTGCAAAGTGGTTTACATAGAAAAATAAATGACAAATAAGATGATCCCCTGTCCCCAAAGCCTCACAGTCTAAAAAGGAACACAAGGTAGGCACCAGCATCAGCCACTGGAGGGCTGCTCTGCTGGGGTTGGAGGGGGCCAGTTGACCTGATAAATAAAAGAGAAGCACTACTTTGAAAGGGGCCTCTTTGCTCAGTTAGCGGGGGGGGGGGGAGGAGGAGGAGTTCCACTTCCTGGAAGTTTCCCACACCCGGCTTTTAGCAAGCCCTTGGAGACGGTGGCTTGAAGCTGGAGACCAGCCACCAGCTGCATTGTCTATCTTGTGAAATACAAACTTTTATGAATTTCGTTCTTTGGAATTGGTTTGCTTTCATCCTCGCAAACAACAACCTTCTGAGGGAATCCAGGCACAGTGTTTATGTGTGTGTGTGTGTGGGTAGGGGATAATAGTAAAAATGCATCATTTTTTCAAATTAATTTATAAATATTAGGGGTGTGCAATTCAGATTTTTGGTGTTTCAATTTGGATCCAAATAAAAACACCCCTGATCTGTTTTTGGGTCTGAATCTGACCCATCTGAATCACCCCAGATTCGATTCAGATCTGAATCCGAATGGATTTGGATAAAAAAAAAAGGTCCCAGGGCCAAAAGGGTGGGGTAGTAGCGCCTAATGGGTGGAGGCTACCACCCAAATTGCAGGGGGATTGGGCAAAGGGCTGATTTTTGGTGAATTGTTGCAGTTTACGCATCTTTAAGGTTTTCCCCATAAGGTATAATGGAGGTGTATCGCTTCATGTCAGGGGGGAAAGCAGTGGCCTAGAGTGGTGTGAGGTTGGTGGTAGTGCCCAAGGGGGGCATGGAAGCTACCAGAATTTTTTCAAAGGATTTGGGCAAAGGGCTGTTTTTTGGCAATTTGTTGAAGTTTATGCATCTTTAAAGTTTTTCTCCACAGGGAATCATGTAGGTTTCAGCAGCCCCATAACTGCACTTGGGGGGTACTGGGGTGGCCCAGAGTGAGTGGCGGTGTAGTGAACAAAGGGTGCCAGCCACCCCCATGGGTTTCTAACCCATGGCGTACAGGGTTCTATTGTTTCGGAGGTGTTCTGAGTGTAGATTCTCTGGTAGCAAATGAGATTTTCAATACAAACCATGAATCCACTCTCAAAAAAACACTCTCTTCCGTAGTCCAGAAACTCCAGTTGGTTCAGAATGTGGCAGCCAGATTGGTCTCTGGGTCATCTCGGAGAGACCATGTTACTCCTTTACTGATGGAGTTACACTGGCTGCCAATAGGTTCCTGGACAAAATACTAATACTAATAAGTGCTAGTTATAACTTACAAAGCCCTAAACGGCTTAGGCCCTGGGTATCTAAGAGAGCGCCTTCTTCTGCATGATCCCCACCGCCCATTGAGGTCATCTGAGGAGATCCGTCTCCAGTTACCGCCAATGTGTTTGGTGGCTACACAGAGACGGACCTTCTTGGTCGCTGCCCTGAGATTGTGGAATGCGCTCCCTGCTGAGATACAATCCTCCCCATCTCGGGCAACTTTCAAAAAAACACCTGAAAACCCATCTTTTCGCCCAAGCTTTCTCAGCTTCCTAATATTTTTAGGTTTTAATCTCTGGTTATTTTTAAATTGTTAAAGTGTTTTTAAGTTTTTGTATATGTTTTTAACTGGTTTTATGTTATTGTAAACCACCCAGAGATGAAAGTTTGGGGCGGTATACAAATTTGATAGATAGATAAATAAAATAAAAATCAGCCCTCTGCCCAAATCCTTTGAAAAAATTCTGGTAGCTTCCTTGCCCCCCTTGGGCACTACCACCAACCCCACACTGCTCTAGGCCACCCCTTTCCCCCCAACATGAAGCGACACACCTCCATTATACCTTATGGGGGGGGGACCTTAAGGACATGTAAACCTCAACAATTCACCAAAAATCAGCCCTTTGCCCAATTCCTCTGCAATTTGAGTGGTAGCCTCTACCCATTAGGCACTTAACTTAAACTGAGTAGTACCCCACTGCCTTGCGGCTGGGAGTGGGGTGTAGTTGGCACATGACAGTTGACAGTTAGCACTGTCAAAATGAATAGAAGAAATGAAGATATGTAATGAATCCTCATAGGGATTCATTGAGGGAAAGTTATTATACACCATAGAATCCAAACACTTAAAAAATAGTGACCATACATTTTCCTCCATAACTCCACTTCTATAAGGGTTAGAGCTTAGCTTTTTTAAAAAAATGAAAGCTGGGAATCTGGGGGAATTAATAGGAGGGATAAGAAACTTGAATCGATTCGAATCAGGTGTGATTCAATTTGTACCCGTATCTAGCCAATGGACCACAGGGGTGATTTGTTCTGTCTCTGAATCACCCAAATCAGCTAGATTCGGGTACAAATCAATTTGTATCCGAATCAATTTGCACATCCCTAAAAAATATTAACAGCATGATTTTGTTTTCATTGCCTCTGAATTCATTTCTGTGTTAGTCTCTGGACTGGAGTATGGACTCTGGTAATAATTGTGCTGGTTATAGTGGTTGCCTGCTGAAGTAACCACTACTTAAGTAACCAAAGTATGTTCAGAGACATACTTTACCAATTTCTTCTTAAATGTTGCTGTGATATGAACCCCCAACTTCTGCTAGGATCTCTATTTGGATGCAGAAAAACCCAATGGGGGGGGGGTTCCTTTAGGGACCAAATTCTGGTCTTGAGGTTTCATGTCTGCTTTTCAATTTCTTCTCCTCATTTCCCCACAGATTCAATTTTTTAAAAAACCTAACACATTTGTTGAGTGGGTAATTCCAAGCATCAAAATACCCCTTCTAGAAAAAATTAGTACAAAGGGAAAGCTTTGACAAGCCACAGAGGGCTGAGAAGGTTCAGGTGAAACAACAGGACGGGATGCTGTTCTTCCTCTCCACCCATAGAACAGAGGCACTCCTGTGCCTATGTAATCAAGCTTCTCAGATCACACCTTTCTCAATGTTTTGTCCCTGTAATAAATCTCTAACATTTTTCAGCTGTCAGCTACTCATAAGGAACTCCACAAAAACAGATCAGTGTAGGTGCAACTTCCTTAAAGCAACACTCAAGGTGAGCACAATTACCCACACAATACAAGTGCCCACAAACCAGTGCCACTGAGGGCTTAAATTGATCCATTTTGGATTGGGACTAGATTCCAGAGGAGCCCTCTATTTCTGGAGTTTGCCCGACAGCTAGTCTTGACAATAGAAGCATCACTTGTCCAGGGTCACTTTCCCCCTAAACTCCAAATCTAGCTGTATCCATAACTGAGGATGTTGTTTCTAAAAAGCCAACTAGAAGGATGGATTTTTGTAAGCAGCTTCAAGTCAGGAGGCTGTGCTCGAGATGTGTTCTCCACAAATCTGATCCAGCATCTGCTAAAAGCTAACTGGGTCAAGATTTGACCCAATTAATGGACTCTGGATGAAACAGAATGTCTCTGATATCAAGCAGGCACTGCTTTTTGCATGATCCAGACGGAAACCACCTACCCTCCCTGCCCCTTGTTTCCTACACCTTCAGCCTCCCTCTCTCTCACACACAGGTGCCAGGGCAGCCCCAGGTCCCAGAATGAGACATCTGCTTGACTCACCCGTTTGCAGCACAACCGCTCTTGCGGGCCCCTTGCTTGTCTGCTTGGTCTGGATGACCTCTGTGCCACAGAAGATAACGTGCCTCCGGTAATCCTCTATGCTGTGTGTTTTCCAGGGCAAGGTGTCATCCATGTGGGGCAAGGGGGTCTTAATCACAGGAACGCTTTCACCTACAAAGACATACCAAAGTCCATCTGGCTCAGGGTGCATTTCCCATCCATTCCCCACGCACTGGCGCTGAGTTTTTATGGTGGCCTTTACAGCATCGCGGGGCAGGAGGGGCTGAAAGGCTGGTGGAGTTGATCTCCTGCCTGAGGCCAGGCACTCCCCACCACAATCTAGCGGGCCACTTGCATTTTGCACCAACGGAAGGGGCCAACAGAGCAGGTGGATCACCTGCAAGCCACACATGGCTGGGTAAGGCAAAAGATGACAACGACAACAACAAAAGCTTCCAGGGTCACTTGTCAATCCATCACTCTGAAAACGGGGCTGCGGCTGGCGGGCAAAAGTGACTGGTCACCAAACTCAGACTGGCCCACAGGGCAACAGGACATATTCCTGGTGCGCCCCACCCGCAGGGCGCCCCCATGCCCCACCGCACTCGGCAGCAGTGAATACTCCCATCCTTAAGCACCCATTCTGCTCAAAACCCACTGCCCTCTCAGTGCCCCCAGTCCAGCCCTGCTGGTCACAGGCTCTGGAGAAAAGCCAACCCACCCACCCAACGGTGCTTAGGAGGACATTCAAGTGAAGGCTTCTCCGCACGACCCAGCCTCCTGCCCCTTGCTATAGCAATTCCCAAGGGGTGGGAGACAACAGAAACATGAGAAAATATACTCCAGGATTGCCTGCAGAGGTCTATTCAGCACACCACAGAATGCAGGAGGGTGTGCAAACATCCCAGAACTGCCAGTGCAGGGGGACACCCACTCGGATTTCAGAATCTGTGATGGGGAAAGAGGCTGTTGGGCAGCAAAGTGGCATGAGGAGGTGTGGCGGGAGGGGGGGGGCATAGGAACATAGGAAGCTGCCATATACTGAGTTCTATCTAGCTCAATATTGTCTTCGCAGACTGGCAGCGGCTTCTCCAAGGTTGCAGGCAGCAATCTCTCTTAGCCCTATCTTGGAGAAGCCAGGGAGAGAACTTGAAACCTTCTGCTCTTCCCAGAGCGGCTCCATCCTCTGAGGGGAATATCTTGCAGTGATCACACATCAAATCTCCCATTCATATGCAACCAGGGCAGACCCGGCTTAGCTATGGGGACAAGTCAGCTGGTCTTGTGGTAACAAGCATGACTTGTCCCCATAGCTAAGCAGGGTCTGCCCTGGTTGCATATGAATGGGAGACTTGATGTGTGAGCAATGCAAG
This sequence comes from Hemicordylus capensis, assembly GCF_027244095.1. Classification (NCBI taxonomy): domain Eukaryota; kingdom Metazoa; phylum Chordata; class Lepidosauria; order Squamata; family Cordylidae; genus Hemicordylus; species Hemicordylus capensis. The sequence goes on from NC_069659.1 coordinate 358,254,977, forward strand.
ACATTCCCCTCGGGATGAAGCCGCTCTGGGAACAGCAGAAGGTTTCAAGTTCCCTCCCTGGCTTCTCCAAGATAGGACAAGATTTTTTTTATTGAACCAACAAACTACCAAAGCATACAGTACGTTGCCAAAGCACAATTATATACAAAGTGGTTGTTTGTACATGATATATCTACAAAGATTTACACACAAGGATTTGGAAACCCACAAGGTTATGAAGTATATGCAGGCAGTACTGTAACTCGAGGGTGGGGGATTTCAAAGCACATCAGGTAATGGGGGGGGGGGTTTACCTCCAACATCCATTTCCACAATTTGTCCCATTGCCGTTTAGAAGAGATACTCTTGTCTTTTTGCACATAACCATACAGACTTTTCCAGAAGAGATTTACTGTCTCATCTGCGTAAACCTCTTGGTCGCATCTTCCCTCCCTCTTCCTATGCAGGAGCATTGCATAAATGACATACAGGTTTACTAACCTGATTACAAGAAGGGGAACGTTCCAATTCCCTAGTATGAGGGCACCCGTTCTGTCCCGTTTCCTTGAAGGTTTCTTTCTGGGACCTTGAAAGGAGGTTCTATCACTCAAACCCGAGGTTAGTTCTTCCCAAGTCTGTTTTTCCAAATCAGGCCACTCTAACAGCTTGCTTACTCCCTGCCACACTCTTTTGGCTACCACACACTCTTTTAAGAAATGTGAGTGGGTTTCCCTGAATGTTTTGCCTAGCTCACTAGCTTTCTGTTCGCAGGTGATTTTAGGGCACTCTTGCTGGTCCTCTGGGAGCCATGGCTTAGTGGCTAGTACTTAAGTGGTAGTACTTGATGGTATAAACGCCACCTTGTTTCCCATAAATGGAAAGGGACTTTTTTCTCAAAGAGAGCGATAGGGTGATCGGGTTGCAACAAGTACTGTGAAGTGCGGTGTTGGTAGCAGTTACGTTCTAAATCAGGTTTTAAGAAACCCACTTCTAGAATCTCTCCATAAATTGTTTTCCTTAGCTGCTTAACTGAGGAGGATCCTTTAAATAGATCTGGTTCAACCTTCCATTTTTTAAGTGTGAATAACAAATCTCTCAAGTAGTCCAGGTGTTCTCTTTTTAATACCTGTGTGATATTACCATTGAAAGATCCTTTCCCCCACCATGCTATGCCCCATGCTGACTTGCACCAACGCAGAGCGAAAAGCGAGACCCAGGTTTTTTGCAGGAGGTTCGACATATTTTGGAGATATTATGGACATTCACGAAAATCCAGTTTCCAAAATTGTAGGTCATGAATTCAGTTACAAAATAGGGTTGCAGGGCAGGTAGGGCTAGGCCTCCCCGCTCAACCTCCTTAAATGCTACCGCACGGGCCAAAGAAAAGGACGCTGTGTGCCATACTAGACGGAAGATCTGGCTTTCAACTCTCCGAAGGAGATCGAGCGGGGGAGGATAGACTACCGCCAAGTTATGCACCGGGGGTATCAGGTAAGTCCGGATGTAAACCGCTTTCTGGTACATGGTGAGGCTCCATTTTTTCCACATGGTGATTTTAAACATTACTTTTTCTTCCCAATCTGTCCAATTCCCCCCCCCAGACTTTTTCCTTAATCCCATATTCAATCCCCAAAATGTTTACTGTATCTACCCACTTCAGTTTGGACTCTGGGGCCCCTTCGCTTTCACATTCAGAGATGGGTAGGCACGAGAGTTGCTGGCGTCCGGGGTCCATTTTAACAAATACAATTTTGTCAGCATTTAATTCTGAGCCCGAGATCTTGCCATATTCCCAGAAGAGGTCTAGTATTACAGAGATTTCATTTTCATTTGATAACAGTAATGTAACATCATCGGCATGAGCTACAAATTTTACCCTAAACTCAGAATGCGGTTCTGAGTGGACAGGTGGTTCAGCTATCCCCTCACTCTCCCTCCTCCTCCCTCCTGGGAAGGTCTTGCAGGGTGGAGGGATAGAGACTGAGAGTCCTTGCAGATGGGGTTCTCTCTGAATCCTGATCAAGATCGGATCCAGGGCAAAAACATAAAGTAATGGGCTCAGTGGGCATCCTTGGTAGACACCCGAATGCAAAGTGATCGGGTCACCCCGCCATCCATTAATCTGTGGTGTCACCTTTGCATTCGTATAGAGCAGCTGTATCCAAGTAACGAATAGGGGTGGTATACCTTTAGCTTTCAACAATGTCCCAGATAATTGTGGTTCATTTTGTCAAAGGCCTTAACGATCCAATAAGAGGAGGTGACCTTTCCAACTTTCATTCTGTATAGAGTAAAAAAGTTCTCTCAGCAGACACAATGAGTCTGTCATCTTTCTTCCCGAGATAGCGCTTGTCAGCAAGCTGTGGACCAATTTAGGGGCCACTTTCGCCAATCTATTATTTAGGATTTTGGCAAAGATTCTGTAATTGATATTTGTGAGGGTTATCGGTCTCCAGTTTTGTGGTAAAGTGGTGTCACCTTTCTTGGGGGGGGAAATTAAGAGGCCGTCCCCAAAGGACCTATTTTAACGCCCATTGTCTAGGACAAAATTAAATAATTTTACTAAAACTGGTAGTAGCTGGTCTGCGTAAATCTTATAGAAAGGCCATGTCAGACCATCAGGCCCCGGGGCCGATGTGTTCTTTCCCGCTGAGATAACTGCTCTGACCTCTTCTATCGTTACAGGATGGGTCAAAGAGCTTTTCCCCCGCTTAGTGAGGGAATAGCCAAGACCATATTCATTCAAACTGCAGAACCTCTCTAGATAGGATTGAATGTCCTTTACAGAAATATCCTTCAATGCATTCAAGTTTGTAGAAAACTGGGCCATGATTTTTAACATATCGTGGGGGTCAGCCATTAGTGGGCTACTTCCATCCAATCGCAGGCCTTGGAATGTCAAACTAGACGCATGTATCTTGTCCTTTGCCCACTCCCCTTTTTCAACTTCAGACCCTTTGAAGCGATACTGCTTATTTTCTAAATGCCTGTGCCGCAGCGCCTGATTGTCTCTTTGTAGCGGCGGCATGATTCCACGTCGAAGGCTTCTCCCCTGTTCATCTTATCAACAATCCTCAGATGTTGGGTGATCGCTTTCTGATAACTTTTGACCCCTATCTTATATGTCCGGCTGGTCACTGCCCTAGTACGGCAGCCCACCCTCTTTTTAAGTGTCTCCCAGGCTCCCAAAAGATCATCTTCTGCCTCTAATAGCCGAGGGATCTGTCGCCTCAGTTCTGATAAAAGGACACCTTTGAGATATTCATCACTTAACATTTTGGGGTGTAATCGCCACAAGGACTTACCATGTGGAATTACCTCAGAGAGATTACAAATAAATCCCACAGCCGCATGGTCTGACCATGGGGTAAGTACTAGTTTACACCTGTAGACTTCAAAAGAAGGGGGAGCCCAGAGTCTATCTAGCCTGCTAGCTGATCTTGGGTGGCAATATGTAAATTTGACTCCGGTTTTATTTAAATTTATGTCTATACTGCAATTTAAAGTTCTCTTCGTGACGGATCGGGGGGAAATCCAATTTTTCCACATCGGGGTCTTTCTCCCCTGAAGTTTGGATTGATGGGTCTTTTGTTTGTATGGCTTGGCATAGGGCTGACTTTTCCTCTTCATGTTGTTTTAGAATGCTCTTGTATTCTTTCTTTAGGTTCCATATTTTTGCTGCTTTGTCTTGTTCCACCCTCAACTCTTCCTCCAGGTTGGTTACAGTTTTGGGTGTATTTAGTCCAGTTTTCTTTGGGGCCCTTGAGTGTTTCGAGGATATCCATTTGTTTTTTGCGGGCTTTCTGAGTTGTCTCTGTTCTTTGATCAACTCATCTACACGTTGGGCAGCTTCTGAGTCTGAAGGAGGGATCAATTCATCATTGGCATCTGGAACCTCTGCCATGGTTGCTAGCACCTTGAATCTATTCTGTTGGGTTAGACCCATCCCCGTGTCCTTGGGGTGTCTATTCAGATTGGTCGATCCGTTTCTTTCATCCTCCCATTGCTTTTTTTTGTTTGATTTTCTTAGAGGATGTCTGCATCCATGGGGATGGAAATTGGTCTTGCGTCTCCCTAGATGCATCCTGCAAGCTTGTGTGATCAGCCAGTGGGAAAAGATGCGTGTCCATCTCCTCTCCCGCCCCAGGGTGATCCTGTTGTTGTTGTCTTTCTTGTCTTTCAAGTGGTCCTTCTGTTTATTTTTGTGCACTCCGTTTCCCTGATTCAGCAACTTTCGCCACTTTTGTTGCCCTTTCTCTATTACTTTTATTGTAATGTGCTTTGGGGCACCAGAAGTACGTGTGACCTACTTCCATGCATAGGTTGCAGCAAATGCTTTTATAGCAACTCATAGTACTGTAACCTCTTACTCCACATTTGGAGCAGAGTGATGTGTTGCATTCCCTGCAAATGTGATTATTGGCCCCGCAGTGGTAGCATGCTGGCGGTTATCCGCTGTAACGGAGGCTTGCTCTGTTGGAGCCCATGAAGAAATATTTTGGAAGGTGCTGTATTGTCCCCATTACGGGGTCTGTACGTAGTGCTACTATGCACCGATATTCACCAGTCCAAATTCCAGAACTGTCCTTCCTTTCATGCGGGCCCATTAGGACATTAGCGTGCCTCCCCAAGCACATAGCCACATCTTCTGCCGGCACTGTTGTGGTCCGAAGGGTTATCGTAAGGACCCTAGTATCTGCTTTAAATAGAGGTATTAATTGAAAACCAGCAAGAAGATCAGGATAGAGGTCGTCTGTCTTCTTGCAGCTGGACCAGAAACTGTGATACGCTGCCTGGTTTTTCAAGCAAACATATATTTCGTTAGACCCCACCAGTTGGATGACAGCCCGTAACTGTGATGTCGGGAAAACCATTGCTTCCTGTATTAACCTTTTGATGACATAGTCTCTGGTCGCCTTCTGTTCATCAGTTCCTAAATAGCGGAACCGGATTACAAACCGTTTCTTCAGGTCATCATCTTCGGATAGAGAGCTGGGGATGGCTGCTAGTATCTCATCCTCTATTTCGAACTGAGCTAAGAAGTCAGCCCGTCTGTCCGAGGCTACTCCGATTGTGGTTTTCACCTGCCTTGGTATATCATTCTTTTTGCCTCTGTTGGAGTTGATCACAGAAGCAAAGGATCAAGTTCTTCCCAAGGCTGCTTTTGATGTATCTGGTGGCTCTTGCATGCTAGTTTGTGTAGTTGACTTTCCTGTTGCGGTCCCCCACTTGGATTGTAAAGTTTCAGGAATGGCTTTTGGAGTCTGCAAGTTCACTCCTGGGTTTCCCTGTGTGTTCCATGTGTTTTTTTCCGTAGTAACTTTAGCAATAGCAATAGCACTTACATTTCTATACCGCTCTATAGCCGGAGCTCTCTAAGCGGTTTACAATGATTTAGCATATTGCCCCCCAACATTCTGGGTACTCATTTTACCGACCTCGGAAGGATGGAAGGCTGAGTCAACCCTGAGCCCCTGGTCAGGATCGAACTTGTAGCCTTCTGGTTACAGGGCGGCAGTTTTACCACTGCGCCACCAGGGGCTTTAGTTTTGGGTTTTACTGCCCTCTGTTCCCGAGTCTCAGGTTCTCTTGGTTCAGGTGTCAGTTTTCCTATTCTTGATCCCTCTAGGGTGATAGGCCACTCAGGTTCACCTTGGTCTTCTCCCTTTGAGATTGCTTCCTGAGAAGGTGTTGCTTGACTTTCAGTAAGCGACTTGATGGGCTTGATGTCCCCTCCGTCACTAAGGCTTCTTCTAGATGAGGTTTTTTTGCTGCCACCCCTTTTGATTTATTACCATGCTCACCACTCTCTTTCTTGTTCCGTGGTGGCACTAATTCTTGGGTTGCTTGTGCTAGTTGCCGCTTCTCCTTCTTCGTCTTCCTTCTCTGTTTCAGAATGGTAGTTAGTGAGAAAAGCCAGTCTATCCACTGATCTACGGGGATGGGTGGGCCTTCACCCTCAGTTTCCTCTGATAATGGGGACAGTTGTGATGTAGCATCTTCTCCGTTTATTTTTGTTTGCCATGACCAGATGAGTTATTGTATGTTTTTAAGTCATACAGACTCATTTAGCCAACGGGGAAATCTTAATGGTTTCAGGAGCTTTCTGCGCTGCCCCTTGTACTTGACAGTCATTATCCTTTCTAGGATCATCAGGCTGGTTGACACTGCAGTCGAGACCTTTGAACTGGAAATGGACATGGCGTCCTTTCCAAGTAGGAACTGATAAATAATATTGTGGTCTTTATCTAGGCGTTCCCATTGTGCAAACGCACCCCCCTTTCTCCCATGTTGCTGAGGAAACTTTGGATCTTGGTACTGCCATATGGGCTATGAAGAAGGCCCAAAATTCAAACATGTCCAATGGTTTTATATCAGTTCTTAGTAGGAAGGTGGAGACCTCCTTAATGTCCTTTTTCAGAAGTTCTTGCCATTGACTGGGCGTGTAGCAGCCCCCTTGTTCTAGCACTTCGATAGCATCTGATTCTAAAATTTTGTCATTTACCTCAGGATTCAACTTATCACCCCCATCTGTTTGATAAGGCTGTATCGATGAATCTGCGTCATCTTCAGAAACTTCCCCTTCACTCCCTGCCCCTGAGCTTGAAGACTCAGCATCTGAGTCCAAGGCGCTTTCCTCACTTTCTGTTACATTAACTGAGTAACTGGGGGCAATATCGCCCTCTTCTGGAGTAGCTGCAGAAGTTGCAGGAGTTAGACTGGCTTTGAGGGGAGTGGGGAAAAGTACTTGTTCTACTCCCACAGAGTGAAGAAATGGTGATTTCCCTAATACAGAGGGTCTGGTATCTCTTTGGTCTTCAAAGTCTTCTACATGAAAACGAGATGACCACCCTGGACTTTTTAAGGGGGGTCTATCTCTGCACTCTGTTTCAAAAAGCTCCATACTTTGGTTCTCCAGCAAAGGCATTGAACTCATCATAAACTTTTCTTTCTTACTCTCTTCTACTGTTAATTCTGTTAATCTTTGCTCTGTTAAACTTTGCTCCCCCAAGGTTGCTAAATCTCCAAGGGCTGCTGTAATTACTTCAGGAGTGGGTGAGATTACATCAGACAAAGCAGCCTGTGACTCAGCAAATTCAATAGAGGGCTGCCTTAGTTTCGCTTTTGCTTCTGCCTGGATAATTGAATGAGTTGATGGCAATGAAGAAAACAAGGGTACATTTCCTTCTACTTTTGGGGGGTCTAGAGTTGTAGATCCACTCACCCCATGGTGATCAAATTGTGCTCCTGGCTGTTGGGGATATATCAGTCCCTTCCCCAAGCTCCTAGGATTTAAATTGTCCTTCTGGTTTGACTGGCAAGAGACTGTCCCCAGTAAATCTAGTTCCATTGTACTCACAGGCTGCAGCTTTTCTTCCAGTCTCCTGGGCCCCGGGGCTGGAGGATCCCAAAATTCCTTCTTCAATTGATCCAGAGATTTGGGAATGGACTCCTTCCATCTCTGGAACATTCTCCTTTTGACCCCAGGTCTGCCTGGGGTTTTACTTCGCCCCCCAAAGGGGCATAACTGGGTGAAAATGAGAGGCCCTCCAAGATAGTGCTGAGAAAGATTCCTGCCTGCAGCCTTGGATAAGCCTCTGCTAGTCTGTGAAGACAATACTGAGCTAGATGGACCAATAGTCTGACTCAGTATATGGCAGTTTCCTATGTTCCTACATCATGCTTGCTACCACAAGACCAGCTCTCCTCTCCAAGAAGCAACAAAGGGACAAAGAAGCAACAGTGAAGAGGAAAGGTTATCTGCTAGCTAGTTCACTTGGACTGCAGGCATATCCATAGCAGAAGCGGCTTTCTGCAGAGCAAGGGAGTGGAAGCCTTGTGGATTGATTCAGGGTGGGCATTTTGCTTTCCTAACATGCAGCCATTTCCAGACACAGGTGGGTTGTTCTTCACAGCGGCACTAGCTTCTCTGTACTGAGCCGCCTGCAAATGGCAGGAGCCCACACACCCCTCCAGTCGCCCCGAGGCCTCCTCTCACACCTTCTAGTCCATTCAGCCACACACATTTGACTTTCTAGCTTAACTCATCTCAAGGGGCCTCAGCACGGTGGACAATGCTTAAAACCAGATTTGTACAGAAACGGCAGCTGAACTCACAATCAAGCCTCACACAAACTCCCAGAGTCTTGCTCTTTGTTTTAAAGGCATCTGGAGGGTGACCAACCTTGAGAATGTTCTCTACAGCATTAAAGCCTCACCCTCTACCTTGGTGCCAGCCACCTGCAAGGCAGTGGCCCAAACAGAAGGGCATTTCAAAGCTTGTCAAGGCTTCTGCCTCTGTATAAGATGCCGCCACAGGCCGAGGCGGTACAGTAGACAGAGAGGCCTTGTACCTGTCAGCATCCCCTCGTTGACAACGCAGTTTCCATCTATGAGGATGGCATCGCATGGCAGAGAATGCTTCTGCCCTTCTAGGACAAGGATGTCTCCTGGGACTAAGGAACAAGACTCCACTTTGCGGTTACCTGCAGAAAAAAGATGCAAGAGGATGCTCAGAAAGGAGCTGGGGGGGGCTTGGGGGCTATCTGCTAGTATGGCTGTCGGTCCTGTTCTGTTCTTCAGCTCAGTCTGAGTTAAAACCATAAACATGAAAGATGGGGGGATTGTACAACCAAAACCATAGACATCAATATCCTGCCACTGAAAGCTTAAGCTTAAAGATGTTGTTCTAGTAAGAAGTAATCTGCCTAGTTTCCTCTCACTATCCCTACAACTGGACTAAATTTGGTCCAGATTGGTTAAGCCAGTGGTTCCCAAACTGGGAGCCTCCAGATGTGGCTGAACTACAGCTCCCATCATCCCCAGTCAAATTGTAGCTGGGGCTGATGGGAGCTGTAGTTCAGACACATCTGGAGGCTCCCAGTTTGAGAACCAGTGGGTTAGGCAGTTCACAAATTAGCCCACTTGCACCTCAAACATTCATGCATCTGTCGTCTTGAATTGGGGTAGATGACATCATCACAAACTATGCGTTTGAGGTATACCTATGTGTCCCTACAACTGTAGCAAATTTGGTTTAAATCGGCTAGGCGATTCACCAGTTAGCCCACTTGTGACTCAAACATTTACGTGTCCGCCATCTTGAACTGGGGTGGAAGACATCATCACAAACTACATTGTCGAGGTGTCCCTATGTGTACCTACAACTATTCCTAATTTGGTTCATATTGGTCCAGGCATTGCAAAGTTGATGGTGGGGGGGGAGACACACAGACCCACGGAATGCCGGGTGATCTCATAAAACTACTGGAAAGTGGACTGAAAAGTCATATTCTGCTCCTGGCAACGGCCCAGGCTCAGCGTCTGACCAAATGTCTCTCCAGAGTTTCAGAGGTGGAAACCAGCCACCAAGAGCAGCCTCTCCATAGGCTGATTCTTACTGGATGTGTCATGGGCACTGCCAGGAACACCTTTCTGGATGCTCTTGAGCAAGGCTGCTCCACTTCAGCCCTCCTGCTGATGTTGGCCTACAACTCCCATAATCCCTGGCAATTGGCCACTCTGGCTAGGGATTATGGGAGTTGTCATCCAAAAACAGCTGTGGGGCCTAAGTTGAGCAGGCCAGTGTCTAGTGGTTGTGAGGTGGCCTCTGTGGCATGGATGGCCCAAGCCACAGAGAGCAGAATTGTAGAACTTTGATTGTAGCTGCACCATTACATCCTGGTTTCCAGAGGGGAGGGGACAGCAGGAGAAAGGTGTGGAGGAGAAGCCAGGAGGGCAGAAGTGGGCAGCTGTCAGGATCATAAAACGTACCTTCGTGTTTAGTCCAGACGATGACTTGGACCTTGTTGTGCTCTTCCACCAAGTTGTACAAATTGATAGATTGCTGCAGGAAGCAAAGAGAAGGAAAGCTAGAGTTGTGCCACCCTGGGTTAAAGTGTGGGCCTAGGAGTGGGCAGACCAGAGTTCAAGTCTCTATTCAGCCATAAATCCACGGAGTGGCTGTGCCAGCCTCTCCTCTCTCAGGCTGGCTGAGAGACAGCCTGGTTAACAGGGTTGTTGTGAGCATAACCATGTACACGGCTCTGGGCTCCTTCATGGAAGAGCCTTCCTTCAGTTCAGTAGTGTCTGAGCCTTGAGGTACAAAACTCAGGTACAGTTCACCAGAGTCTCTTCTTTTCATTAGGCAGCATTGTCCAATCATGAATGCTTTGGCTTCTGTAGGTATAATTTGAGATCTAATATCAGTCAATAGGTAGTTTGTTTGAGACATATGATGAGATAATTTCTATAAGATTTCCAGTTGCTGCAAGTTGCTGGAGTCCTTTACGATGTGCTGCGCAAGGTACTTTTATTTCTTAATTTAAGAATGATTTGTTTTGACATGAATTAAACACACACCTAATTCCACTCTTTGCAAAGAGTTGCAGACTGCAAAGCTGAAAATGAAACATTCCCCCCTCCCCCCGTCTCACCCAAAAGACATGATCATTTTGTGGTCCGATCTTATACTTGCACCATAAGATTTTACAAAATGGATCACAGGGGATTGTTTTAAAGTCATCGTTTCCCCCAGTGGAAGAGCACCTGCAGGCTGGTGTGCAAAAGGCCCCTTGTTCACTCCCTGGCAGCTTCTGCAAGCAGGAAACAACTTTTGTTTGTTTGTTTAAAAAAAGCAACCCTGGAGAGTTGTTGCCTATCAGAGTAGACACTACTAAACTAGAGGGACAAAGAGTTGGACTCAAATAGTCCCCCCCCCACCAGATTTCCAGTGGCGCCTGTGGAGCCACATAATTTTGAGGAGGCCTCAGACCTCACTTTGCAGTTAGCCCCCCAACCCCTTTGTCCGGCCCTGCCGATGGTCCATGGACATCTGCCTCAGGCAGGCTCACACACAAGCACAAGTTCTCACAAAGCGTGTGTGGTGGGTGGGGGGAGATTTCTATCCAACCTTGGTGTTGGTTTCAGCTTCTGCTGGTCAGAGGCAGTTCTGCTGGACTGCCTCTGACCATGAGGCTGCTATTCCTTTCCCGACTATTGTGGCCAGTAGCAACCATCACGCCGATGTCCCATAGATCTACGGGTCTAAGCATTTCAAAAGAGCCTCTTGCACTTTGCCAGTCACAAGATACCACAGCAGTGAGCTGGGCAGGCACTGTGCTCTTTCTTCCTTTTCTAATCCGGACTGGCGCCAAGGCCTCCTCACGCCCTGCAACATCACTGCATGGCAGCTGGATGCTTCCCCCCTCAGCCGCCTGGGCTGGGTCCCTTTTCCTCCTCCACAGGAACCTTTACAAGGTTCTTCCTGCTTGTATCCTCCTCACTGGCTGCTGCTCACTGAGAGCCACAGAGAAGGGAAGACTGTGTCCCTCTCTGGCCTTTTTCCTCCTCCTCCAAGCTTGGCATATCCTGCCACTGGAAGCCTGCTTACCCACCTCTCACTTCCTATTTTGACAGCTAGTTAACACCTGGCTCTTTAGGAAGTTCTTGGAGGCTGGCCAGAGTTGATGGGGTGTGGTTTCTGCTGCTGCCACAGCCAGAATCCTTGAATATTTTTATGGGTCTGTTTCAGATTTGGTTCTGAATGGCTCAGAAAAGATTCCCAGCTGGCTCTGCCTTTGCCTGTGGCAAGGAGTTCTCAGTGTGAATCCCAGGTTACCCCCCAGGGCCGGGTGTGCTCTGACTTTTAAAAACCCTGTTGACTGCCGGTGCCTGCGGCCTCTGGTCTTGGCACTCGGGCTGGCTGTTTGATTCTTCCACAAAAGCGTCCTCTTTTTTGGCCCAAGCACCCTGAACTAATGGTGCATTCTTCTTTCTGCCCTTGTGGTGAGCTGGAATGCTGCACGGTGAGATCTTTGGAAACCAGTCAAAAGGGAAGCATCATCATCTAGTGGGAAGGCTGGCCGGCAACCAGAAGGCAGGGATTTCAGGCTTGCTTTGAGAGGAAGGACACGGCCAGCCCCCAAGGACTAGTCCCTTTGAGTGAGAGAACATGGGCCCCCGCCCTGAGGACTGGCGGGGGGCACTTCCACAGCTGCAACCACACTCTGGGATCTGCACTGCACCTGATAAGTGCAGTCCCAGCAACAGACCCCAGTCCAACTGCACTTTAAGGGTCTGCCCTGCAGGAACAGAGGGAAGAAAGATGACACGGCTACCTTGCCTTGTGGTTTCTTTAGCTTAAAGGTTTGGGAGTAGCAAGCACTTTGCAACACCACCCGCTCCCCTCTTCTGCCAGGCCTGAGCCTTTGAAGCCTGTGACACAGTAGTAAAGAGAATGCCTGAGAGCATGTTCCAGAGGCTGTCCCCTCACCACTCTGCACCCCCGCTCAGCCCCATATAGTTCAAATGAGAGTGAAGTGCTTTCCACTTGTATTCCAAAATTAAGACCCCTGCCATCCAAAGGGGAGCTTGAAGCTGGTATTTGCAACATGGAACCAGTTAGGACAATTAGCATCATCGTTCTCATTTCTCCCCCCCCCCCCATTTTCTCCCAAATTTGTAGGCTGCTCCAAACTTCCATCTCAGGGTGGTTTACAACACCACAAAACAAATTAAAATGAAAACCATTTTAAAAACTTTTAAACCACAGTACAGTTTAAAAGTTAGGGTGAAGAAAATAAGGCTTTAGAGACTTTTAATAAGTTGTCAGAGATGGGGGATCTTATTTCAGCAGGGAGCATGTACCAAAGCCCCGGGGCAGCAACAGAGAAGGCCCGGCCCCAAGTTGCCACCAGACGGGCCAGTGGCAAATGCAGACGGACCTCTTCAGATGATCCAAAGGGCAGTGGGGGTAATGGCGAAGAAGATGTTGAGGTGATTCTCACGATCAGGCTAAATCAGGCTAAGGGAGCCTAGCCCAATTTCTCCCATGTGTGAGAACCACCAGGCTCGCAGCCAAGCCCGGTCTTACCAAAGTGGGTAACCCGCTAAAGTTACCCTCCCCTAAGCCCAGGTTAGCGAAATGAGCACTCCGCTAACCTGGGCTTTTGGACTGTGTATTGCTGTGGCGCGGCTCCGTGCCATGGCAACTCACAAATAGATACCCGACTGGGAGGCTAAAAAGCAGCCTCCTGGCTCGGGGGTCTCTCCAGCATGCCCTGAGCGCCCCCGATCCCCGCCGACTCCGTGAGGGAGCCGGCAGTCGCGTGGGTGGCTCTGCGGGCGCTCGTCTGTGGGGAGAGCGGTTCCCACTGGCGGTTCCCATCTGGCAGTTCCCACTCATTGTGGGAACCACCCCGTTCACTTAAATACCCAGGGCCTACGCTGTTTGGGGCTTTATAGGTTATAACCAGAATCTTGCTCATGCTTTTCTGGTTCTAGGAAGCAGTTCAGCCCGTGAGCAATTACAGGACAGAATACCCGCTGCTTGCTCTCCGCCTTCTCCCCGGGCACTTTCAAAACTGGCTTGTCAGGATTTCCCTCTTCTCAAAGCCCACAGCCTTGTGTCTCTGCAGCTCTCACTGCCAGATAGCACTTGGGTGGTGGGGAAGGTCAGACGCGGGACCGGTGGCTTCCCGAGGCCTTTCGAAGCTCCAGAGCACAAGCTCCCGTCATCTCTGAGACCCTTCCTCACAACTGCAAGGGCAGGGCCAGGGCTGAGGGGAGGCTGGAGCACGGCCCATAGCAACCGTGTAGCAGACGAGAAGGCTGTTGGGACACGGACCACAGACGAGAGAGAAATGTCACAGAGCCCCTAAACGTGGAGCCTTTCTCACAGCGATTTTGGTGGTTAGGATACTTATATGCTCCCTTTCAAGGAGTTAATCACAAAGCGTAAAAAGAAAAGCATCTTGACAACAATGTTAAAAGAGCAGCCGCCCTTCCAAGGCCTGTACTGAGAGATGAAACGGGGCTTCTCCTGGCCCTGAAAGGAATGGAGGGCAGCCTTTCTGGGGCGAGCGGGATCCTTAGAAAAAGAGGAGAGCTGGTCTGCCGCTTCCTGCTGTGGTGGCACTGCCGCTAAGCCCCCTTGTGCAGCACCGGCACACTGATGGCATCCGCACAGGCGCAGGCACGATTTGTGAGATCCGCATGGTGTTGTCAGCCAATGGCCCCCACACGTGCGTGGATGCCATGTGCATGATGCCGGTGCCACGCAGGGGTTCTTGGGGGCAGTGCTGCCACAGCAGAAAGGGCCTGCTCTCCTCCTCTCCCCGTGGTGCTCAGCCAGTGCTCAACTCAGTTCACGCACATCCCTAGCGGGAGTTTCCATAAACCCAAACCTTTCAGGGTTGGCAGCCCTATTTCCTTGGGGGCCAGCCAGCCCCTTCCTCTCAGCTGTCATCTGGCCAACCAGTCCCAGTCAAGTCCCTCCCTCTGACAAGCGGCCTTCTCTCGACTCCCTTCTTCAGCTTGGAACAAACTCCAGCAAACTGGTTGCCAGATCTCCTGGTAAGGCCCAAAGGGGCAACTCAGGGGCCGGCCAGCTGCACAGGGTGGCAGCAGACTTCCTCTTCCCTGCAGGGGAGACGACTGTGGGGCCTGAACCTCCTGCCTCACACAGCACCACCACATGAGCAGTGCTTTAGCAGTGAGCAACTTTGGCAGCTTCATGCGTTTGTACTGTATGTTCAATTTCAGTCTCAGTAGCTATTTTAGATACTTCACTCCAGACTCAAATCCTGTGGACATTGGTGGAGATTATCTCCCAGTGCTAAGACGGAGCCCAGATGGGGGAATTCTGCAAAAGCAGTAACATCAAGGTTTGACTAGAATTAGGCTCCAGCTCTGGAACCTGTTTGCCTCCCAGAGATCAGATCCGGAACAGATTAAGTAGGAATGAAGAGACTGTTCCTGGACACGTGTAGAGTGCTTTCCCCTAATCACTGAGTAACCACAGTCCATTCCAGTATCTCTCCCCTTGAATTCGGGGGCAGTGTTCTTTCTAGGTCAGAGGATGAGGCTTTCAGGTAGACTCAGGCCACCCACATGTTCAAACCCCTGCTCTGCTTAGAATTAAGCCACAAAACATCAAAGTGGGACCAATGTCTCTTGGCTTCCCAAAGCACGAGGTTGATAAAAGCAAATGAAAGACCAGCCTTACCTTCCGAAGGTCGTACACGGTGAGGCCGATGGAGATGATGGACAAGAGAATAATGGCAATCGAGTACTCAATGTATCCCTGGATCAGCCAGAGACTCAGGGTGAAGGCTTGGAACACGTAAAAAGGGTTCAGAATCTGCGGAGAGAGCACAGGCCACAAGATCACAGGCATGCTCAGATGGCTGCGGGCTGTCCCAGTGGCCCTTCCAGAAGCCACCGGAACCCCTTTGTCACCGGAGCCCCCTCTGTCTCTTGAGCTTCACACAGCAAGGCCTCTGTGGCACTTCTTAAAAGCGAAAGGTGAAGGCAGACAGCATGTTCGCAGAGTGGTCAGGCCACTCTAGAAGCACCTTCATGGTGGTCATGCAAAAGATACCTTTCCCCTCTACAGTCAATCTCAGAAATAAACATAGATCTGTAAGTCTACAGCAACATCTGACTGTAGATTGTGCTGATCAGCTAGTGCACATAATGTCACCAAGAAACTGACCCTGTCCCCATTCCCTGGAGCAGTTTTGCCATTTAAAAACCCTGTTCAAATAAAATAAAATAAAATGATGATGATGATGATGATGATTGATGATACAACAGAAGAATAGATACACAGAGAAATATATATGCCATGTCTAAGACAACCGAACTGGGCAGCCCACTGGAATTGTGGGGAGTGCAGAGAGCAGCAAGAGTGACACCAGCAGTGTTCCCTCTAACAGGTATTCCCAGATGTTGTTGACTATAAGTCCCAGCATCCTCAGCTGCAATTGCCTTTGCTTGGGGATTATGGGAGTTGTAGTCAATAACATCTGGGAATCCCTATTAGAGGGAACATTGGACTCCCCTTCAACTGGGTGGTCTATGCACACCTTCTCCTGTGAATGGTGAAGGCCAGTTCATGCTGCAAGTGGCCTCTCTTAAGCAAGTCATCTCTCCTCGCTGGAATATTTCTCCTTTGGGGCTGGGCTCAGCTCTAATCCAGTGTGGTTCTAAGGAAGCTGGTGAATGTGCAGCAATGCCTGCAGAAGGACCAGCTGCTCCATGGTTGCCAGACTGCTTCTCAAGGCCCAGCCTCACATTTTGGCCTGTTTTAGGCAACACCTTTCATTGTCGTGCCCACCCCTTCAGTTCTCCGCAAGCAGCAACTCAAAGACAGCGTTTTGTTCCCAGGACGATCCCTTTTGGAAGTGGGCACATTCATGGGGAAACTTGAGCAGGTTGTAGTTGCCCAGATCTCTTTTCTGAGTCCAAATCCATGAGCAGGACCAGTCAAGCAGCAAACCAGGCTCCTGGATCTGTCTCAGAACCAGCACAAGTATCAGCAATCCCAATGGAGTATTTCCATGCTTGTCCATTCATGCAGAGGCGTAACTATAGGGGGGGCAGGGGGGGCACGTGCCCCGGGCGCCATCTTTTCTGGTCACGTGGGGGGCGCCGGCATGACAAAAAAAATTTTTTTAATTTTTTTTTTTAATTTTGTTAATACAAATGTTTCCTGCTCAGTGCAGCAG
The DNA here is from genome assembly GCF_027244095.1 of Hemicordylus capensis. Lineage (NCBI taxonomy): Eukaryota > Metazoa > Chordata > Lepidosauria > Squamata > Cordylidae > Hemicordylus > Hemicordylus capensis. The sequence goes on from NC_069659.1 coordinate 358,271,467, forward strand.
TGCTGCAGCAGTCAAGGGAGCGTGTCGGCGCCCCCTCCCCCACGAGCGGTCCCTTCTGTGCCGCCCGCGCGCCCCCCCCCCCATTGCTTTGCTGGCGCCTGGTGGCCAGTCAGTGGCCTGGCTTGGCGGCGGCGGCGGCGGGCGCTTGTGAAGAAAAACCTAAGTATAATGTAGTATGTTGGGGGGCGGGGGGGGGGGGGGGCGCCATTTCAGTGCTTGCCCCGGGCTCAGTTTTCCCTAGTTACGCCTCTGCATTCATGGAATCATTCAGAATGGGATCCGGTGCATAACACACACAGAGGACATGATACAGCCCAATGTTTTAAGTGCCTTTGATTTCAGAAGAGGAATTAAGCACACATTTAAATCTTAACCACTGAGATCAAGAGGACCCCAAAACACCTAACTTTGGGCTGGGTTGTTGTGTCTTTCCATGCTGTCTTAAGAGAACCAGACCTCAAGGGAAGCAGAGATGGGGGCAATATTGGGGATGGAGAGCAGACTCATTTGTCAGTTAAAAGGCACTAAAAACGACCAATGGAGCTCAAACGTTTAAAATGTACACTATGTATTTAGTTACCGTGTATCTCCCAAAGATGTGCATTCACGCCCAGTGATCCCTTTTTGCCCTTGCCACTTCTGTCCCTCATAAGAACAGCCCTGATGGATCAGGCCCAAGGAAGCCCATCTAGTCCAGCCTCCAGCTTCACACAGTGGTCCACCTCCTCACTCTCCACTGTCCAACTCATTCATACCATCATCAAGAGTTGCTACTCAAAAGGCCAACCCACACAAAGTGGTCATATACTCTTTTGAAAGGTGTGGTTGAGGTGATATAATGGAAAAACCCCTTCAGACCCTCACACAAAATACTTTTAAAAACAAGGATGGGGGTGGAAAGGCAGGACACAGAAGGAACACCTGTTACCTCTTTAAAAAGCAGTTTCCAGATGGGGCGAATTTCCACTTTGATGGTGTTGGGCCCACAAATCAACCTCCTGCGAAAGGGAGAGATGGAGGAGATTCCATTAATATCTGCACAACATGCGGCACCTTGAGACAGGTCAGGGGGCAGGATTTAAATCTATACTATGACTATTACTATTGAGATCAAGAATAACAATAAGTTGATATGATAAACAAGACTGGTGGAGACAGAGAGTGAGTGAGACACAGAGAAACCGACACTCGCAAGGGAGTCGTGAGAGCCCCCAATGCACGTGTATGTACCCGATGAGAGCCAGTAAGGTCAGGTCCTTGAAGATTTTGACAGGGAGGGAGTTGCACATGCTGACAGGGGGAAACAGAGAGGGGCTACTTCAGAAGGAATCTGTCGTGCTCCTCGCCCCATAGTGTTATCCCCATGTGGCAGGAGGAGGGAGTGGTTGACAAAACATCCTCAGACACAAGACATGGTATGGTCAGGCGGACTCTGCGCTGTGAGCCTTACCTGAGATCTTGCTCTTTCCTTGTCAGTCCACCTCCATACTTGTGATGGATTTGATAACAAGTGTGGCTGTCCTCAAGTGACCTGGACAAGGGTCAGCAACGAAAGACTAAGTCATTTTTCACACAGAGACCTTATTGGGTTTCTCAGAGTCTCCCACTAGCAAGTTCTAACTCACCCAACTCTATTGAACTGCTTGGCAGAGTAGTCCCAGACGTAGCGGATTTTTTGTACTTGGATGTATCTGACCTGCAAAAACAAAGCACAATGGAGCCACTAGGAGGAACAAGACCTCAGGTGTGGTTGCTGCTGGATCCCAGCCCTAACTCTGACTGCTTCTCGGGTTCTGGCAGAGGCAGATTGCTTCACAACCAGAAGGGGACTTAACTGGACTCAGAAGTGGGCTCTATGGGCTCAGAACAGTCTCCTGTTGCCATGCTAGGTCTTAGCTAGGGCCCATGGGCTTCAGCAAAGGTCATGTCATCCACCATGGGTTTTGGATTTCTCCTTCAATGTAGTCCTGCTCCTGATCCCTACTCTGCAAGTTGCAACCTCCTACACACGTACCCCAAATAGTCTCAAGGGTGCCCAGTGGCCCTGAATCCTCAACTTGCACATGGAACTATTCAGGCCTGTGTACTGGTTACAGCACTGCCGCTGGCCTGGATGACTAATTTAGTGTTGGTGAAGCAGGTCCAAGCCCCGCCATTTAAGGAGGAGACTTTGCCAGAGCTCACCGACAAAGCTATGGACTTGCAGTAGGGCCTAGAGACTTTAGACCCTCCCCCACCAAGGGAAGCCGAGTCCAGGTGGAATTCTGAGGAAATGGAGCTTTCCTGAAGGGGGACCACTCCGGTTCTCCCATCTCTAACCTCAGGTGGATGCACGGCTCATTCCCTTCCTATCCAGCATGGGGAAGAGGAGGTGGAAGAAATACGAGCTCATTCCCCCCCATCAGCTGCCGTGAATCCCTCAATTCTTACTCCAAGCAAAACTTACTTTCCAGTAAGGCTTCATTATGGCTTTGTTTATGAATGAATCCTTGTCTGTCTTGAAGATGTGATCCAATTTTTCACTGTCCAAGAAATTCAACAAGTCAACCCAGATCACCTTCTTTTTAAAGTATCTCTGAAACTCATCCTAGAGAAAATACAGAAAGTTTTGGTGATTCCTCTTATAGCATAGATTCATACTCTTATTTGAGCAGTAATCTGATATTACTTTAGGGTGTTTTCCAGATTACACACTGGAACGTACCCACACTGTATCCTCTAAGTGCCCCTCCATATTGCCTGCGTTTCCACATCGGTGCCGCTGTGTAGTAAGCAGGGTGTGTTCACATTTCCCATGCCTTGATTTGAATTTTAACGATGCATTTTTGCCCTACAATGTCATAAATGAGCTGTGGGAAAGTAATTGTATTTTTCCGTTGTAGGGAGCCTTGCCCAACATTTTATTCATTGTAGTGTTTTGCAGTGTGGACAGTTATTTGAGCCCCACCCCTTGCTTCCTCTGTCCCCTCGCCATGAGGAGAGAAATCTAGGGAAAAATCTCTGCACCCCACACCTCCTTCCTCCTCTCATAACTGGAGCTCCTCAACACAGAAGGGGAGGGGAAGGGAGGAGATCGAAGGGGTGTTGTTGCTGCTGTTGTTCCACCAGGGTTCTTTTGTGCATTCCCCTTTTAATTCGCTACTTTAGACAGAGACTCATACTAGTGCAGCTGAGCAGATTTCTGAAGCCAACCCTTTCTCATGCATTTTTTTACAGAAGAGGAAGCCCACTAAACTCAATCATTTACTTCTGTGCAATCCCACTTGCTTAAGAGCTTCCCTATAGGAACATAGGAAACTGCCATATACTGAGTCAAACCATTGGTCTATCTAGCTCAGGATTGTCTTCACAGACTGGCAGCGGCTTCTCCAAGGCTGCAGGCAGGAATCTCTCTCAGCCCTATCTGGCAACGTACTGTATGCTTTGGTAGTTTGTTGGTTCAATTAAAAAAATCTTGTCCTATTAAAAAAATAAAAAATCTTGTCCTATCTTGGAGAAGCCAGGGAGGGAACTTGAAACCTTCTGCTCTTCCAAGAGCGGCTCCATCCCCTGCTGAGGGGAATATCTTGCAGTGCTCACACATCAAGTCTCCCATTCATATGCAATCAGGACAGACCCTGCTTAGCTATGGGGACAAGTCATGCTTGCTACCACAAGACCAGCTCTCCTCTCCCCATCTCTTACAACTTTTTAAAAGGCAGTCAAGACACATTTGTTCACCCAGGCTTTTAATTAGATACTGTTTTAATTGTTTGATGATTTTTAATAGTTTTAACGTTGTTTTAAATTTTAAATAGTTGCAATGTTTTAATCTTTTCATTTGTTGTTTTTATTGTTTTGTTGTAAACTGCCCAGAGATTTGCGTTTTGGGCAGTATACAAATATGTTAAATAAATACATAATAAATATACTACAAGACAAAGGGTAGAGAGAGAGAACAGCCACTTACTTAAAAGCAAGCCCATTGAACTGAATCATGATTCATTTACTTCTTTGCAATCCCACAGCGCTCACAGGAGGATCACTCGCCTCCCCTCCACCTCTTCCCTCCTATTTCTTTCTTTCTCTGGAGGTGTGCCACCACCGTCCTCCGTCCTCAGGAGAAGGCCCGGCAGGAGGGACGCAACGAGGGCGAAGGTGGAGAGAAGAAAGCCGCAAGGCTCCCCGACCCTAGTGAGGCTCTGCCAGGGGCAGGCCCATCCTCAGGGCGGGGCAACTGGTGTGATCACCCCGGGCTGTGCATTTGGAAGGGCCCCACGGCGCTAGTGCCATGGTGGTGGTGTGAGCGGCAAGCAGCCCGCCTCACTGATTGCTCAGCTCCAGCCTCCCGCCGGCTGGGGCGGGGATCAGCAAGCAGCCTGCTCTGCTCACCCGCCACAGCTCCCAGCAGCACAGCAGTCGACACAGCCACCTCCATGGGTGCAGGGGGGAGTAGCAGTGGCCAGTGAGAGGTGAAGGGCCTGCTCCACGCAGCCAGGCTGCCCATGTGCCCGCCTCAGCTGCCATTTGGCTGGCTCTGCCACTGTCTAAAGCATTTCTTCAGTTTAAGTATGATCTTGGTGGTCAGGGTGAGACGAGAATGAAGGCCATATTGCTATTCTTTCTTTTTTTTAATTTTAATTTTATTTTATTCAACATATAAAAAGGCCACCTTTTACCAGCACTGTCATCAATTTTCAATACAAAAGACTAACAACATTTTTGAAAACAACCATTACTGTAAATATGTGCACACAGACATAAAACGAGGGCCACACACTCAATAATGACTGAAAAATACGAAGGAAAATTGAGGAAGTAAGTTGTACCTATTGTTGGAGTGACTGGCCAGAAAGTACACAAACCTTTTTTGCAATCTATGGATTGCAAGGTGGGGGACTGTCTATTGTCACATCAGTTCCTTTATATGCCGGAATACCCACTCCCTGTTTGCGGACAAGATATGCTTTGTAAAATGAGAGCAGAATTAACGTTCTCTCCAGGGAGAATCACTTTATCTGTCCCGAAAGAGGAGAAATGGCAAGTACAGGTATATCTTCTAGGAACTGAGAAGACTGTTTGTCCCATACCTGAGGAGGTTTTAAATGCTGTATTCCCACTAGTATGGGCTGGCAAGATGCCAGGAAGGGCCTGTTTTGTTCCACACGTGTACAGTGAACTGAAAGAAATCATAGTCCCTCCCTGAATTCCGCAGTATCCAATTCGATACGAATCTTGGATTGTATCTTCTGGACCCATGATCCAGAAGTTTTTCCTGAGCCATTTTAGAAGGGCGGTATAAAAATCAAATAAATAAATATTTATTTATTTATTATTCATTTATTTGATTTTTATACCGCCCTTCTGAAATTTGTAAATATGAGCTTTTACGGCCGTGCCAGTCTAACACGCCAATTATACCCATCAAAAAGGCCAAAACCGGAGAATATCATATTGTGCAAGATCTGAGGGCTGTAAACCAAGTCATTAAAATTATCCACCCTGCCCTTCCAAACCCATATACTCTAATGTCTACCATTTCAGGAGACTCTGCTTATTTCTCTGTATTGGATTTAAAGGATGTTTTTTTCTGTATTCCTGTCGCTAGAGAGAGTCAAGAGCTGTTCGCATTCAACTGGGAGGATCCAGAGACTGGTAGGTGGTTCAAGCTATGCTGGGCAGTGCTAGCCCAGGGTTTTTGCAACTCCCCTGTCCTGTTCAGTACCGCCCTTGGGCAGGACCTAGGGAGGCCAGAAGAGGAGGGCCTGATGTTTCGCTATGAACTGCTTCAATTTGTGGATGATTTGTTCCTTGCCTGTAGGGACCGCCCCTCTTGCATAGTATTAACAATCAGCTTACTAAATTTCCTGGGCCTAGCAGGCTATTGGAGTCCAAAAAGCAAAGTACAGATTGCGCTTGAGAAAGTAACCTCTCTGGGTTTTGAGATCACACAGGGAAAGTGCGCCCTGCTACCGGAAAGTAAAGAGGCCATCTGCCGACTGTCGGCCCCTACTACACGAAAACAACTATGCAGTTTCCTGGGCATGGCCGGTTTCTGTCGCATCTGGATTCCCAGCTTCGGATTGGTGGCGAAACCTCTATACGAGCCAACTCAAGGTAAGGAAACCAACCCCTTCAGGTGGAGCCCCAAGTGCGAAGCGGTTTTCAGGGAACGGAAGCAAAAGCTTATAAGTGCCCCAGCGCTTGGCCTTCCAGATTTGGAAAACCCGTTTAAGCATTTTGTTCATGAGCAAAGGGGAGTAGCTGTGGGTGTGCTGACGCAACAGCTGGGTGACCGGGGACAGCTGGTAGCTTATTTCTCCAAGCAACTGGATGAGGTAGCCCGTGGCTGGGCCCCCCTTCTGTGTGCCGTAGCAGCAGCCACTGGAGTCCTGAAGGAGGTGGAGAAGTTTACCCTAGGCCAGAAACTGACAATGTATGTACCCCACGCTGTGCTTACAGTGCTTGATGAGCATGGCAGTTGTCGGCTTACCCCTTTACGTAGGATCAAGTTCTATGTGGACCTGATAGGGAATTCAAATGTCATATTAGCAATTACATCTGCTCTTAACCCAGCCACCTTGCTCCCTTTTGAGCCAGCGCAGGAACAGGAACATGACTGTTTGCAAGCTGTGGACTGCACCTATGCTAGCTACCCTGATTTCAAGGATGAGGCCCTCCTGAACACCGACATCGAGGACTACACCGATGGCAGCAGTTTCCTGCAAGTGGGACTATGCAAGGCTGGCTACGCAGTGGTAACTGATTAAGATATCCTGGAGGCAGAGCCACTCTCGTTAGGGACTTCGGCCCAGCTTGCTGAGATCATCGCTCTGACCAGGGCCCTGCAGTTGGTAAAGGGACTCCACACCAATGTTTTCACAGATTCAAGGTACACTTTCGGGGTTCTACACACACATGGAGCAATCTTGATGGAGAGAGGTCGTGTGCGGTATCCAGCCAAAACTATTGCACCACCCCTTCCTCAAGGGGAAAACACTAGCTCCACCACACACAAACATTTAAATTTGCACACAGAAAACTCCCAGGACAGCCAGTGTCCTGCAACTGAAGATAACAGCCCAGTTGGAATAGAGGACCCCCAGGACAGCCAACGTCCTGCTTCGCAGGAGAAGAACACCTGGAAGGCGGAGCCTATAGAAAGGTTGAGATGGCTTTTCACAAAGGACTCATAGTTCTCACTCTCTGGGGGTCCTGAGATTCTCCTTGGCCATATATTGGCCATGGAGGATACAGAAGCATGCAAGCGAGTTGAACACTTTTGAGACACTGAAATAGCTTATGGCCAGAGAATTAAATGTATCAAACTGTTGCGTATGCACCCAAATTCCCCACCATGCAGAAGGATTGCCATGGCATGGGTTACTTTATTCCTGGCCAGAAGAATGTCATATGCTCATGCAATGGGATATCTATCCCCCTCACAAAGATCGATGTCAGCTGAAATGTCTGTACTGTATCACAACTGTACTATTGAAGTGAAAAACATAGTATATTGACCAAGATAACCAGGAAGACTTCTTTCCTTGGCAGGGGCCATTTCCCCAGTAAAGTCCCTACGCCAGTTAGACTAAGAGACCCTCCTGAAGGTTTCATATGTTATTCACACCTCAAAACTGTTAACCATATCTGGTTTGCAGACAACAGTACTTGCACCTGTTCCCTTTCTGTAAATCACCAATTCTGTACCATAGGTGTGGGAAATCAAACCTATACCTTCTGCCTGACCCAAGGTGCAGTCGCTCTAATGAACAAGGGTGACAATGGCTTCGCAGCTGGCACAGATGTCTGGTGGGTCTGTCGGAGGAGTGCCTGTAAGTGGTTGCCCCAAGGTTGGTTTGGATCCTGTTACAAGGCCTCTTTGGTTCCCCCATTCAGATTTTGAGATAAACAAGCCCCAGGACGCCCACACCCACATAGGGTCAGTCAACCCCTAGGGTCTGTCATCTCTGGGGGGCAGGGTACAGATTTGGTATGATTATGCTTCCACGGTATGGGACAGGAAAACTTGCTGTTATTTATTTATTTATTTATTTATTTATTTATTTATTTATTTATTTATCAAATTTGTACACTGCCCCAAACTTTCGTCTCTGGGCAGTTAACAGCATAAATCAAGTTAAAATATATACAAAAACTTAAAACAATTTAAAAATAACCCACAAATTAAAACCTTAAAAAGCTTGGGTGAAGAGGTGGGTTTTCAAATGCTTTCTAAAAATTGTCATGTATAATCAAATATCAAAATGTCTGTCAAAATTTGCAAATGGAACTCTAAGTGCTATAAATGAAACTAATTTAGAAATGTACCAAATTAGGATGGTAGCCCTACAGAACAGACAAGCTTTAGACTATATATTAGCGGCACAAGGGGGGACTTGCACACTAATCAAAGAAGAATGCTGCATGTTTCTCCCAGACAATTCTGCTGAAATCAATAGTCATCTCTTTTCTGCAGATCAGGCATATAAGCAATGGGAGGAAGAAAATGCCAAGAACCATGTCTCTTTTGGTTCACCTCTTGGCTGCTTGATGTGGGACAATGAGTAAAGAAGGTTTTGATGATTTGTTTTATTATTCTGATCATGTTGATAGCTTTAGGATGCTGTATACAATGTGTGCCAGGGTATGTGTGTTAGAGGTTGTTGATTTTTACCCACAATAGGTAAAAATCTCAGAGCACTAAGGAATGAGCACACACTCCAGTTACAGAGTAGGTAGCAGAGGATGGTTTGGATATTGCAGCTATTTAGAGAAAACACATGGAGATCCTTGTGTGACTAAACACTAAACATTTATTGGTTAAATACACTTAGACAGGAAAGACCTATCTCTAATCTAAAGGACTACATAGTGGATAGGTAAGGAGAGAGAGAGAGAGATGTTTCCATCTGCTCTCTAGGAGGAAAGGAAGGATTGTGACTCAGCACAGGAAGTGCTGCAGAGTCCGTTCAGGGGTCATAGAGTAGGGACAGATAGGGAGACCCTGACTCACTGTCTCTACTCCCAGTTGGTGCAAAAGGTCGATGCACTGGAAGTTCATCTCCAACAATGTGTAAGCCCTTACATAAGTTGCCAGACAGGCCAGTGGCTGGGCCTGCTGGAGCACAATTTATTGCTTTGCAACATCTGAATGAATATATCAGTAAGGCCTGAAAAGTGTAATATTCTTTTCTGTTCTATTCCACTTTTGGCCTCAAGGAGGGATTCTGACATGCGAAGATTAGATTAGAAAAACCTCTAAGTTATCTCTCAGCTATACTTGACATGAGTAACGCCAATTTCTGCTCTCATGCACTAAGCCAGAGACTTCTGCCATGGCCTGATTTCCTACTCAGCACGTAGAAGGCATCTGGCTAGGTGATATCAGCATATTCACACTCTCATGTCATAGAAGACTTGGGCCTCTCTTGATCTCCCTGTGACCAGGAGGGGGGACATTTCCTTTATGTTCCTCAATGTACCCCTGATGTCTCCTTGATGTTTCTTGATGTTCCCTTGATTGAGAATATCTATGAAGGCCAGTGGGCTGTAAAGCACTAACAATGTCAGCTATTGTATCTGTAAAGACTCATGGATGCTGGTTATTGTGATGGATCACCAGACCATCTTCCTTTCCCTTGATTTGCTAAAGTGTGAAACTTGTAACCATTCTTGTATATAAACCTGTGGCAGGCTCTGTCTTGGCTGCTGCCCTGCTTTTTCTGGAAACTATTCCCAGTGTATGGCCTTGCTCTTTTCAATCCGCAGAGATAAATAAAGCTCTTTCTTTTAAATGGTCTCCGGTTTGGTGAACTAATTGGCTAGCGCACCAGGTAAATGAACCCAGTTTTCGGGTAGCAATAATACCATTTTATTATAAATATTAAAATCCATATTAAAGTTTGCTCCCAAAAGTCCAAACATGGACTCCATTCAAGACAGAAAATGGTCATATTGCTTTCCTTTCTTCTTGATTTTTAAAATTAAGGCTTCTATTAGCCTTTCTGCATTAAAAGACAATCAAAGGGGACTACAACAAAACTGTAACACAGAACAAACGCATCCCTTAAAACATCACTTTAAAAAACGTTATCCTACCCATTGAGAGCCCTTCGAATGGCGTGGACTCAGAGTCTAGATAAATAAATAAATGCCTTTTGGATGCCCATCTTAACCAGCCAATCCTCAGATAACATTTCAACATAATTTGGTTTCTAGGAACCATAGTAAGACAGCTGTTTCCTGTATGAAATTTATAGCCAAAACTGCAAATGTTCTCCAGCAAATAAAAAATAAAATATATTTTCTTCCTTTAAAAGCAAATATAAATTCTGACAGTGACTACAATTTTATTTACTTATTACATTTTTATACTGCTCAATCCAACAGCCCTTTTTGGTTTACAGCCAATAAGAAGAAAGATAAACTAAGCAACTTAAAACACCTTAAAAACCACCCAAGGCCAGACTTTAAAAATGAGTCCTTAGTGCTCTCTTGAAGGCCATTAACAATGCTAAGCCCCAAACTTCTGTGGGGAGCACATATCACAGTTCTGGAGAGGTTGTGGAGAGGACTCACCCTGAGTTGCTGCAGACAAACTGGTGGCAGCTGAAGATGGACATCTCTTAATGACCTTAAAACATAGTAGGGACCATGCAGAAGAAGCCACTGAGCCAGGTCTCACGATCAGTGAGACCCGGTCTGGTGAGCTGAGCGGGAAGAGCGGCAGACGATCTGGGCGGGAGCCCTGGGCAGCCGGATAGGCCGCCCGCACGATTGCCGGCTCTGTGATGGAGCCGGAGGGGGCTGGGAGGAGCGAGGGCTGATCGACCCCCGGAAGCTCCAGCATGCCCTGTGTGAGAGCGCAGGGCATGCTGGTAAGACCCCCGGAGCCGGGAGCCGGCTTTTCACCTCCCCTCCGGGGGTCTCCTTATGAGCAGCCGTGGTGCGGTGCCACACCATGGCTACTCATGATTTTAAAAAACTGGGTTTGCAGAGCGCTCGCTCTGCAAACCCGGTTTTAGGGGAGGGATACTTGAGCAGGTTACCCGCTCTAGAACCACCGGGCTCGCAGCCGTGCCCGGTGGTTCACACGACTGCAGAAAATCGGGCTAGCTAGGCTAGCCCGGTTTTCTGCAATTGTGTGAATTGCCTCACTCTCTTAGGTAATCTGGTCCTAAGCCATTTAGGGCTTTAAAGGTAATTACCAGCATTTTGTATTTCATTGCAACTGTGTTAAAACAGGCAGAATGTGGTCTCTCCAAGATACTCCTGAGACCAACCTGCCTGCTGCTGCATTTTGAACTAACTGATGTTTCCACACTACATACAAAGGCAGTCACTCCTACTGAGCACATTGCAATAGCCCAGCCTAAATGTCACCAGCAAGTGCGGCACAGTTTTGAGGCCGTTGTCTTCAAGGGACAGACACAGCTGCCTTAACAAGTGAAGCTGATGAAAAGTGTCCCTGGCCATAGTTCCAGCCTGAGACAACTGGATGAGACCTGGATCCCGCAGCACTCCAGACTGCGAACCTGCTCCTTCTGGGGGAGTGCAACTCCATCCAGAACAGGAAATTCTATCATGTCCATCCAATTATGACCCTTCTCTGTCTTGTTGTGATTCAGCTTCAATTTGTTATACTGCATCCAGCCCACTGCCACCTGTAGACAGGCATTTAGGGTGACAGTGCTATTACCTGATGATGTTGTCATGGAGAGATAGATTTGGGGGTCATCAGCATACTAATAACACTCCACATTCCCTGTTCCAAATTCCCTGATGATCTTACTCAGAGGTTTTATATAGCTATTAAAAAGCATGGGCGACAGGATGGAGCCTTGGGGCACACCGTACAATCACTCCCATTTCATGGAGCAACAATCTCCAAGCAACATCATCTGGAATAGGAATGGAACACTGCAAAGCAGAACCACCTATTCCCATATCCCCCAAATGATCCAGAAGGATATCCTGGTCGATGGTACTGAAAGCCAAAGAGAGGTCTAAAAGAACCAATAGAGTTATACTCCATCACTTCCTTGATGAAGACCATCCATCAGGCCAACCAAGGCAGTCCAACACTGCCTAATGTTGATTAGCCACCACCCTCTTGATCACCTTGCATGAAGAAAGTGGATTACAATATGCCAATCAGCATTATTTTGCTATTAAGTTTTCATTCAAAGCATGGCCACAATTTAAAGATTAGCCAAAACGCCGGGAGGGTTAGAAATATACAAACAGGAGAAAAAATGTGGATTCTCAGATTATGCAATTGTGTGGCACATTTTTTCATTGTAAGATGAGAACTTGAACATCATGTCCTGATTATAATGGCCAGGGGTGTGAAACAGAGCAAACTGACAAGGAGAAACAAGAGGGACATACTGTGGTCCTGAGCAGCACGACGTCTGCCTCTTGTAAGTCACATCGCACGCATTTCGCCCACACGTCCCAGGCTGGCTTCCAGTAGAAGACAAGCAGGAGGGCGCCACAGGACATGATGTACCCAGCAATGCATAGGGCCTTCCAGAAGCTATGGGTTTTGTAGCCAAATATTTCCTGCAGAGAAAATCAATTTAGTGCAGTTGCATTAAAAGTTATTTTGTCAGCGGAACTTCAGATGGCCATCAAATGAGAGGGTCATCGTTGCCCTCTTTGTGCTTTTTGGCACTCCCTGGCCTGGTTCACACAAATGTTTGAATCTAGGCTTAATGTGGGTAACTGATATTAGTGCAAACCCATGTACTACAGCCAGATTCCCGCTGAGGTCAGTTCGATGTCTTGGAACCTTCTGCCTGCAAGCATGCAGGTGCTCTTTCCAGAGCGGACCAATCCCCTAAGGGGAATATCTTACAGTGCGCATGCATGTGTCTCCAATTCAAATGCAACCAGGCTGACTCTGCTTAGCAAAGGAGACAATTCATGCTTGCTACCATAAGACCGACCACCTTAAGTAGCGCAGTGGGGAAATGCTTGACTAACAAGCAGAAGGTTGCCGGTTCAAATCCCCACTGGTACTATATCGGGCAGCAGCGATATAGGAAGATGCTGAAAGGCATCATTTCATACTGTGAGGGAGGAGGCAATGGTAAACCCCTCCTGTATTCTACCAAAGAAAACCACAGGGCTCTGTGGGCGCCAGGAGTCGAAATCAACTTGACGGCACACTTTACCACAAGACCAGCTCTCCTCGTGCAGCAGGGCTCATATTTTCTAACATTTCCCAGAAGAAAACAGATTCTTGTAACACCCTTTGGCTACATCCAGATATAAGGCTTCTTAGCATATGCTCCTTTGGGCTTGCACACTGAGCAGCAGCAGTCAATACGGGTGGTCCACACTCTTGTGCTTCTCTGCCTTTCCATCTGCACAGTAGCACAAAGCACTTTGAAATACATTGGGGATTGGACCCACCCCCTGTGTAGGCTAGTTGTGTGCAAATGCATCCAGCCCCTGGGGTGGCGGGTGGGATGCATATTCTTGCTTGTGCATTCTGGAGCAATGGCTGGGTACAAACGCATTTGGCCTCCTGCAGTTTTTTTAATCCCAAATTTCCCACAACTTCTTTTATTTCATTTATTTTGTCCCATTCTTCTGCACCTCCAGTTCAGAGAGAAAGATTAATATGGCATAATTTATTATTTATTATTAAAACTTTTATAAAACCCTAACCCTTCCAAAAGGCTCAGGACGGTTTACATTAAAACACCATTAAAATCAGTTAATAATTAAAACAAAAATAATAAAGCATAAAAACAATAATTAACAATTAAAAACATCGTAAAACAACAATTAAATAATCAGAAGAATTTAAAAACAAGTTTTTAAAAGCTGAGAAAGCCTGGTTGAAGAGATGTGTTTTCAGGTGTTTTTTGAAAATTGCCAGAGATGGGGAGGATCGTATCTCAGCAGGGAGCACATTCCACAATCTCGGGAATGAATAATATCCAAACTCTGCCAACATTTCCATCAAATCTTGCCTCACGAACGTTTTGGAGTTCTTTGAGAGTGTCAACAAGTGTGTGGATCAAGGTGATCTAGTTGACATGGTATACCTAGACTTCCAAAAAGCTATCAACAAAATTCCTCATCAAAGACTCCTGAGGAAACTTAGCGGTCATGGGATAAGGGGACAAGTACATGTGTGGATTGCTAACTGGTAGAAAGACAGGAATCAGAGGGTAGGTATAAATGGAGAGTTTTCACAATGGAGGGAAGTAAGAAGTGGGGTCCCTCAGGGATCTGTACTGAGACCGGTGCTTTTTAATTGATTCATAAATGATCTAGAAGTAGGGGTAAGCAGGGAGGTGGCCAAATTTGCAGATGATACCAAACTCTTTTGGGTAGTGAAATCCAAAACTGATTGTGAGGAGCTCCAAAAGGATCTCTCCAAATTGGGGGAGTGGGCAACAAAATAGCAGATGCGCTTCAATGTTGGCAAGTCAGTGTCAAGTGATGCACATTGGGACAAAAAACCCCAACTTCAAGTATACACTGATGGGATCTGAGCTGTCCGTGATGGACCAGGAGAGGGATCTTGGGGTTGTGGTGGACAGCTCGTTGAAAGTGTCGACTCAATGTGCGGCAGCTGTGAAAAGGGCCAATTCCATGCTAGGGGTCATTAGGAAGGGGATTGAAAATAAAACTGCTAATATTATAATGCCCTTATACAAAACTATGGTGCGGCCACACCTGAAGTACTGCATACAATTCTGGTCACCACATCTAAAAAAGCACATTGTAGAACTGGAGTAGGTTAGAAGAGGGCAACCACGATGAAAACCGCCCTGAGCCATTTTTGGAAGGGCGGTATAGAAATTGAATTAATGATGATGATGATGATGATGATGATGATGATCAGGGGCCCAGAGCACCTTCCTTATGAGGCAAGGCTACAACACCTGGGGCTATTTAGTTTGGAAAAAAGGTGACCGCGGGGAGACATGACAGAGGTCTATAAAATCATGCATGGTGTGGAGAAAGTGGATAGAGAGAAATTCTTCTCCCTCTTACATAACACTAGAACCAGGGGTCATCCCATGAAACTGATTGCTGGGAAATTTAGGACCAGAGAACTGAAGTATTTTTTCACACAAAACATAATCCACTTGTGGAATTCTCTGCCACAAGATGTGGTGACAGCCAACAATCTGGATGGCTTTAAGAGGGGCTTGGATAACTTCATGGAGGAGAGGTCTATCAACGGCTACTAGTCGGAAGGCTATAGGCCACCTCTAGCCTCCGAGGTAGGATGCCTCAGAGTACCAGTTGCAGGGGAGTAACAGCAGGAGAGAGGGCATGCCCTCAACTCCTGCTGTAGGCTTCCAGTGGTATCTGGTGGGCCACTGTGTGAAAAAACAGGCTGGACTAGATGGGCCTTGGGCCCGATCCAGCAGGGCTGTTCTTATGTTCTTAAATACTATGCCCATGGTTGCTGTGTCCATTTCCTGCCATTCCTATTGGAAAGGGAAAGATGCAAAACATGAGGAGGTCTATGGATACCAGTAGCAGCAGAGATGCAGGGTTGTGCCATGCAGGAAGAAAGACAATTTAAAAAAATATTTTTGAGCATAGTGTCTTTCACACATGTCCAGCAAGGAAGATGGCACTGGGCAGGGTGTGTGTCTGTGTTATTTGCATCCAGCTGTGCACAGGAAAGGAGAGGAGGAAATGACTGCCTCCTGCTGCTGCTGCCTTCTGCAGCCACGTCTTGGAGAAACACAATGAAAAGTATGAATGACACATCTGAAGCTTCAGAGACAGGCATCAGAAATCGGTGGCAGCAGAATGCAGTGGTATAACAGAACACTGATTTTGAATGTTTCACAAACTGCAAAGCTGAGGAGCACTACTAGGAAAGTATTTGTCAAAGAATGAATTTCCAGAGACCCAAGTTTGTAGTGTTCCACAATGCCAAAAAACTATTTTAAAATAAAATAAAAATAAAAAATTAGATCTTGGCACAATAGACCTGTCCCTGGCTATCGCTAGACGTGAAGTGTGGGTGGACTCATGAAGCCAAGGAAATTACCACCCATCAGGCACATCTTCCCAGCTAGAACCTCCAGGCTTGACTACTGTAAGGGGCTCTATGTGGGACTGCCTTTGTACGTAGTCCGAACTACAATTGGTACTGTATGCGGCAGCCAGATTGGTCTCTGCGACAACACAAAGGGACCACATAACACTGGTTTTGAAAGAAGGCTGCCAATATGTGTGCGGGTGAAATACAAAGTGCTGGTTATTACCTATAAGAGCCCTTAACGGCTTGGGCCCAGGCTATTTAAGAGAGCGCCTCCTTTGTCGTGAACCCTGCCGCCTTCTACAATCTTCTGGAGAGGTCCAGTTATGGTTGCCACCAGCTCGTCTAGTGGCGACTCAGGACGGGCTTTCTCTGCGGCTGCCCCAGGGCTTGGGAAGATGCTCCCTGCTGAAATGAGAGCATCTCCTTCTCGGTTTGTGTTCAGGAAGACCCTCAAGACTTTCCTGTTCTCTCAGGCTTTTAATTAGAATTAATGTTAATTTGTTTTAAAAACTGTTTATGCTGTTTTAATTGTGTAGTGTATTTTAATCTGTGTTGACCTTTAAATATTTCAAACTTTACACTTCATAATTTTAAATATTTTTAAATTTTACATGTACACAGCATAGAGATGTGCATATCATGCAGTATAAAAATATGATAAATAAATAATACTGTCCACATCTTTGCCTCTCTTCCTCCTGCAATATTGTTCATTCAGACTAAGCTCAAATCAGCGGGAAATTAGTGTCCAAAAGCTGCTGCTTGACAATGCTCTGGAGGATAATCAAAGGTAAAAATCTGCCAAGGACTGTGTGTCATCTGGCCAGGCCAGCAACAGCCAGGGGTCAAGAAGACAGCCTCTATCTCCAACTGGAAGCAGCGTCACCTCCCACTAGTAGCCATGGCTGAAGCATCTTCTCCGTCGGCTCTACACACAGTGTCAATTTAATCTGGCCGTAACAGACCACCACAGCTCCCTTTTGTAAACAATCAGTTTTAGATTGTTTAACAGAATACTTAATCTCAGCATGGATTGGGCTGGACTTAATCACTTTCACCCTGAGCGGCTTATAATTATCAAATGAAAACAAGGCACAAGAAAGGGATTGTACCTGCGTTTATAATTACGTCTTAGACATAATATTACTTATTATAGCCTACACGGTCAGCAGCATTTGCCATGTAGACTGGCAGTTGGCAGTTATTGGGGAGGGGGGGGCAGTGAAGAAGACAGAAGCGAAGCTGGTGCAAAAGTCTGCACACTAGAAGTCTTTAAGGGGGGTGAAGAAGCATCTCCCACGTCGCCCCCAAAGACAAAGCGGGGTGGGGTTGTGGAACGGCCCATTATGCCCCAG
This sequence comes from Hemicordylus capensis, assembly GCF_027244095.1. NCBI lineage: Eukaryota > Metazoa > Chordata > Lepidosauria > Squamata > Cordylidae > Hemicordylus > Hemicordylus capensis. The sequence goes on from NC_069659.1 coordinate 358,288,834, forward strand.
GAGGAGCAAACACCTGACAAGAGGGGCAGCAGGTGGGGCCTGGGTGGGCCGCGTCCTCCCTCCCTCCCTCCCTCCCTCTCCAGCCCGCAAGCATGCAAGCCCCCCACCCCTCCTCCAACCCCCCCCCACCTTCTGGGCCTGGCTCTGCCCTTGCCCTGCCCGGCCACCAGCCAGCTTGGCTTGCCCACCACCCCGGCCACCAGGCCAGCCCCCGACTCTCCCTCCCATTTCTCCTTTGTGTCCCCCCCCCACCTGGCCCACAGCAGGCCCCCCCACACCCCCACACCTGGGGCAGGGCGGGCTCCCTCTCAGGCGCGTAGGGGGCCACGCCGCTGTTCTGGGGGGTGACGGTCAATAGGCTGCCATAGGAGCGGTCGCTGCCCACGGAGGAGGACCGCCGCCGCCTGGCCCAGGAGGGGACCCGCTGGGCGTGGGGCTCTCGCTTCCCCGGCTGGTGCTCCACGGAGCCACTGCGGGCCACCCCGGCCGGGGTGGACATGGCTGGGCCCGGCTGGCTGCTTCAGGCCTCTGCCTGCCCTGGGCCGCCACGGCTCCGCCGGCCGGGCCGTCTCCTCCGCGGCCTGTTCTGAGGGGGGAGGGGCAGGAGGAACTCCGCTCCAGCCCAGCTGGAAGGCCCTGCTGGAAGCCCGCCTGGGGCTGCTGCCGGCCCGGGAGGGCTCCTCCGGGCCCCTCTCAGTGGCGCACCAGCCCCATCTGGGGGGGGGGCGGCGGCTGCTGCTGCTGCCCCCCACACCCCCGCCCTGGAGGGCAGCCCAACGGCTTCGGCCCTGGGTCCCTAAGAAGAGGGCGTCTCCTTCGTCAGGAGCCCCACCGCCCCTTGGGGTCATCTGGGGAGGCCCGTCTCCAGGCACCGCCAACCCGTCTGGTGGCTACACAGAGACGGGCCTTCTTGCTGCTCCCTGCCGGGAGTCGATCCTCCCCATCCCGGGCAACTTTCAAAAAACACCTGAAAACCCATCTTTTCGCCCAGGCTTTCTCAGCTTCCTAATAGTTTGGGGTTTTAATCTCTGGTTATTTTTAAACTGTTAAAGTGTTTTTAAGTTTTTGTATATGTTTTTAACTGGTTTAATGTTACTGTAAACCGCCCAGAGATGAAAGTTTGGGGCGGTATACAAATTTGATAAATAAATAAATAAATAAAAGAGAAAACCTGAAGCCCCTGGGTGGGGAAGCAGCCCTGCAGGCAGCAGCACACTCCGCCCCGCCACCTAGCAGCGTGCAGAGTTCATTCCTTGGCTTCTCTCTCTTATTTTTACATCCCTATCCCGCTTCTCCTCCAAGCAGCCCGGAGCGGTGTACATGGCCATGTTTATCCTCACAACAACCCTGTGAGGTAGGTTAGTCCCCCCGCCGCCACAGGAGCATCTGGCAAGCACTCCCACCTGCCTCTCTGCCTGTGCTGTTGCAACCCCCCCCCCCTTCAAACTCTCCCCTTGTCAGGGTGGCCAGCACTAGTGCTGCTGCTGCTGCTGCCGTCACAGAGCCAGGCAGGGCGAATGGGCCACCTTGCCTGCCTAAGCAGCACAAGCCCGTCTCCGGACCCTCCTTGGAGGACACCTGGCTGGCTGCCGCCTGCGGGCCTGTCCTCGGGCCCGTCCGGAGCCCAGTTCCATCCACCTGCCCAGGTGGCCAATACCTGCACGGAGCCTGGATTCCGTAGCCTTCAGCTTTCCACAGGCCACGCAGGATCTTTGCAAACAAAGAAGCAAACACCCGGCTCTTCCTGTGACTAGATTTTAGCAGCTGAGCTGAGCTGCAGACCCTGGGAGGGAATTAGCCCCCTCCCCGCAACTGGGCCGTTTGAGCGGGGCCTCTTCCAGCGCAGGCTCTCTCCTTTTGAGCAGGGCTGGGAGAACAGCCTTCTAGGGGCAGTTCAGGGGTGCCGCTGTAATTGAGCAGAGGGGTTCCAAGGACCCAGGGCCCCCCCCCAGCTCCTGAGAGGACCCCCCCCCACCTCCTTCCTTCCCTCTTTTCTCCCTTATCTCCCTCACTCTGAGGGGCCTCCAGGGAGAAGGGCAAACCCAGGCCCCCTCTCCCCCAGAGGTGCAGCCAGCTCATTCTGGAGCCTGGGCCTAAAGGCCTTTGGAGCCCCCCCCCCGCTGCAAGTGAAGAATCAGCAGGTCCTTGAGGGCACAAGCCTCACCACCCAGGGAAGACTAAAGAGGACCTGGGGGCCCCCAGGGGGTGTGGAGGAGGCCCTGGAGCACGGCCCCAAAGTCCAGGGGTGAGAGCGCCTCTGCTCCCCCCAGCTCCACCAGGGTCTGCCTTGCATCTCTTTTTAGACTGTGAGTCCTTTTAGGACGGAGAATCGTTTTTCTTTTTCTTTTTTGCAAGGTAAACTGCTTTGAGCCCCATTGTTGGTTGAAAAAGAGTATGATCACTACTACTACTGGTGGTGGTGGTGGTGGTGATGATGATGATGATGCAACGCTTAATCTCCATGCCGTGAAGAGCTTCCCCTGCTGGTTTCTGGGCACCAGGGCCCAGGAACAGGCCAGGCCTGGGGGGGGTTTTCTTTTCTGTTTGGAAACCTTCCTGCTGTTACACTTTGCTGAAGGCTCTTCTCTGCTGCGAGGGGGATGGGGTGGGGGGGTGGCCAGCAGAGTCAGGGAGCATGGAGGGCGGCTGCCGCCAAGAGTGCGAGGCTCTCAGAGGAGTCCTTCGTTGCCCCAGGGGGGGCGGCTGGCAGGCTGGGTGGCTGACTCCCTCAGGGCCCACTCAGAAAAGAGGGGCCCGTGGGAGGCAGTTTTGGCAAGGGGCCCCTAAACCCTGGAGCCAGCCCTGCCTGCTATACTTGTTTATTTGGCCACAATCGGTCCTCACTGGCTTCAGAAGAAAGGAGGCCATGTGAGTCAATGGGCGATAATTGTTTCCTTTAAAACAACAACAACACCCCATGTCAGAACTTTTAATCTTGCAACAGACGTGGTTGTACTTCTTATGGAATAGCTGCAACTCAGCCACATTAGGAATTGTTTCTAAAGGCATCTCCATTCCAACCTCTCTCCAAAAAGCCAAAACAGGACAGATACCAGAAGGCCCAGCGTCCACCCCTCATGTCCTTGATAGCGTATCCTGCTGAATACGGGGAAACAGGGATAAGAGCCTCCACTGAAATCAACAGGGTTACTCTGCAGAGGACTAGACTGTACAGCTGCAGTCCTAGGCACATTTACTGGGGAGTAAACAGCATGGAACTTGTGCAACTTACTTCTGAGTCAACATGCACAGACTTGGGCTGCATCCCTATGGAGGGGTGCCCTTGGTCCACTCCTCTCTTTCCTTCCAGGACAAGTGGCCAGGTAAAAGACAGAGAGACCACGGCCATCACCGAGAAAACGGGCTTCCACCAGGGCTCAGTTCCTCAGGGAAAGGTCCTGGGGCTCAAGAACAGCCTGAATACAGGGGAAGCAGCCAACCCGGCCAGGCCTCTCATGAACTGAGCTCTGAAGTCTTCCGCTTTGCTGCAAGAAACACACCTGATCTAAGGGGAAGGGAATTCAGCTCTGCAATTAAATACCATAAAGTAAGGTAAAGTGTGCCATCAAGTCGATTTCGGTTCCTGGCAACCCCAGCGCCCTGTGGTTGTCTTTGGTAGAATACAGGAGGGGTTTGCCATGGCCTCCTCTTGTGCAGTATGAGATGATGCCTTTCAGCATCTTCCTAGATCGCTGCTGCCCGATATAGGCATTTCCCATAGTCTGGGAAACATACATACAGAATTCGAATAAATAATAAATAAATATCGCTGCTGCCCAATATAGTAGCAGCAGGGATTCAAACCAGCAACCTTCTGCTTGTTAGTCAAATATTTCCTTGCTGTGCCACTTAAGGTGGTCAATTCTCTGTTGTAGCCTCTGGGCTTTGGAATGCGCTCCCTAGTGAAATAAGAGCCTCGCCATCTCTGACATCTTTTTAAAAGTCTCTAAAGACACATTTCTTCACCAAGACTTTTAACTGATATTGTTTTGATTAATGTTGCTTTTAGAATATTGTTTAAAATTTTTAAATTGTGTTTTGAATTTCTTGCTTTTAAATTTTTTGTTTTTAATTAATGTTTTACTTTTAATCTTGTTGTAAACCGCCCAGAGATGTAAGTTTTGGGCAGTGAAAAAATGTGATTGATAGATAGATAGATAGATAGATAGATAGATAGATAGATAGATAACCATATTTACCCCCAAACCAGATGACTCTGAATTTAAGATGAGCCCCTTTAAAAATAGAAGTTAAATACAGCTAATACCAATATTTATCCCAAAGGAAGAGAACTCTGAATTCCCTGACTGCTAACATCAAAGAACTTGGGGTGGGGGGGCTAGTCTTGGACTGAGGCAAATACAGTAAGTCTGAGGGAACAGAACTGGTTTTCCTCATCTGTGGCTCATACATATTTGTGGGTCAATTTCTCTTGCTGTTCTTGCTAAGAAAGAAAGAAAGCCCTCATCCTTCAAGTCTGTCCATCCCTTCCTCTCATCTTTGCCCCGTGGGGATGGATCACTTCGCCATCATGCTCATTCTCTTGCGCATTTGTTTCCCCCATCAATTTGATTTTCCTGCTACATGCAGAGGAAGTGAGATAAGCTTTCTGCCCCTAGGCTCAACAGCTTGCAGGTTTTATCTGGAAGCTTCAGGCTTTTCACTTCCGTCTCATGGTGCTCAGAGCAAGAAGAGAGTGAGTTGGGCGGGGTGCATGAGGCGGGGGGGGGGGAGATATTTGTATTTCCAGGCTGCTTTTCCACCAAAAGGCCTTCAAAGGGGCATACAGTACAGAGTAAAACAATACAGTAGGATATCGAATAATCAATACCCAAATTAAAGCAAAGCAAAATTTAAAAAGCAGCAGAAAACAAACACACACACACCCACACACCCCACAAAGAAGCCAAGAGCCCAAAGAGTAGTAAAACAACCATTCCAAACCAAACTGTATCAATTAAATAGAACAGTATTCATGGAACATGAAAAGGCCTGTAAGGTGTGGGGCAGGGCAAACGGGTATCCCCGAAGGGGCACTTCCAATGTCTGGGCATCCCCAGCCCTCCCTCTCAACATCTCAACCTAGTTCCTTCCAAACTGCAGTTTCCTTCCAAACTGCAAACCTGATCTTTGGGGCTGGGGGTGACCACCCAGAGCTGTATTGTCCCTCAAGAGCCATCCCCGAGTGGTCTCTCCATCCTGACTTGACTGAGATGGACTTGATTCCCCCTCAGCCAGCCCCTCACTGAATTCAAGGAGTCATTCAGGAAGGTCTTGATTCGACCACACTCGATGCCGATAGGAAGTGTAAACTGAGTCGGTGTCCTCAGCACAGGGATGGCACCATTCTCAAAATCTCAAGATGGCCCTACCCAGCAGTTTCATGTGGATGTGAAGAAGTGTTCATGGGGATGGGAGGCAAGATAGAACCCCCCCCCCACCGAATAGCTGTGGGGGCCTCCCTGCAAAGCACGTATGAGGCCACTGCAGTGCAGCGCCCCTTGCTCCCAGGCAGCCCATGCCACTGTCCTGAAGGAGACCCTCATCTGTAGTATCAAAAGCCACCCAGAGATAGAGCAGCAACACAGGCCCTCCGTCCCCCTCCTAGAACTGTCTAGACAGCAGGGCAACCAGGTCCAGGGCTGTCCCTTTGTCCCAAGCCTCCAACAGAGTCCAGACTGAAGTGGGCATTAGTAGCCCGTGTCATCCAGACGCCCCTGGAGCTGATAAGCTTCTGCCCACTCGACCACTTTGGCCAAGGAGACTGGAGATGGTTTCCCAAGACTAGAAGTTCAAGCAAAGGTTGCTTTTCAGTACAGATCTTACAGCTGCTTCTTTAAAAAGGGACAGTTCAATTAACCTGGAAGATTTGTCAGCCTGGATCAGAACCAGCTGTAGAAAGACATTTGAAGAAGTGGAGACCCACAATACAAGCTGCAGATGCAGAAAGAACAATCCCATCCCTCAGCCATCAAAGACACAACATGCTGTTCTCCATCACATGCCAAGGATAAGCCAAGCCTCTGACGTCCTCTGCTATGAATTGCCTGGCTGGATCTGACCACAAGCTACCAGTTCACAAGCAGGACAGGTAGGGAATGGCACCATGCCCTGTTGTTTGGCCCCAGTGCCTGGTGCTTAGAGATAAACTGCCTCAGAGCATGGAGGTTCTATTGAAATGGCCATTGGTAGACTGTCTGCCAGTTCAATAGAAACTGCCATGAATTTGTCTAATCCCTTCAGCTTATGGCAGTGAGTTACTGTGAACATCTTGAAACCCATGATCAGTAAAAAGTTCAATGAAGAGATTCACCCATAAACTTTAACAGAGTTCCTTCTGCAGGTGCAAGTTTAGTCACAACTTCCATTGGAAACCAGGTCTGAGGTGGACTGGTTTGGGGCGAGGTGTAAACCTGCTTCTGGAGCCAAGCTGACCTGAACCAGACCTGGAAGACTTCTTTATAGAGATCCCCAGAAACCTCATCCCATGTGGAGGAGTGACAGGAGTTCCAGTCTGCCACCCGCATTTCTTACCGTCTCATTGTCGCTTCCCTTGTTGAGCAGGGCATGGTGGTCCCTCAAGAAGACCTTCCCCCCCATCAGGCTTGGCCAGTTTCACTCTCTCCAGGCCAAGGTGGTCTTCAGTCTTGGAGGAATGAGGACCACTGCAGCTCATCCAAATGCAGAGCTGGAACAGACTGCCCTGCTGCAGGCTGCCTTTGAGAATGACAGAGCACACACCTTTTTTGTAAAGCCTCAGCTAAGAAAACCTGTTCTAGTTGGCAAGCCTCTCTAAGGCAGACTCTTATGCAAGTCCCTTTTCCCTGTTTCCTCCTCAGCAGGGCTGGCTGTCGAACCCATCGCAGAGCTGCCCATGAAGCCGGGGTGAAGGGAGGCGGCTGCTACCTGTGTCTCCCTGGGGTGCCATTCAGGCTGTTCACAGACACAGGCTCTGTCCATTAGTGTTGCAGCAGACAGAAATACCAGTGCAGAGAGATGCAGTCTTGTAGAACAAGTCACCTGTTGATGATTTTTACCTGTGATTCAGCAATTAAAGGGATATGATTCCTGTCCATCGGAAAGATGGAAGATCTCAGAAGAATGGGCATTGTCCTCCCACCCCCTGCCACTGTTGATCAGAGTCCACACAAAATATCTCTGTAGGTGGGAGTGGGGTGGAATTTGCAGAAATAGGGGAAAGTATGTTAAACTGGTAGAAGTGGATTTTGTTGGCCCAGACTGTGTCAACCTGGAGCTCCCTCTGGACTTCCCTCTGACGTGCAGGAACTCAGTGGTAGGGGGCATATGTTGGGAATGCAGGAGGTCACTGGTTCAGGTCCAAGGGTCTCAGGTGGCCAGTCCAGGAAAGAGGGTTTCAAGATCTGCAGTCTATCGGAGTAAATGGTGCTCGGCCAAGTATGACTTGGTATAAAGCAGCTTCGTATGTTCAGCTTGTGACTCGCAATATCTATGGCACCCACCATGGGTTTTGCTGCCTGCATGAGTCTGCAAAGCAAAGAGAGGAATACATTATTCATGGGGTGTTTGGCTTGGGGGTTCCACAAGCTGTCCAGGCCTTGGATGCAGGATGGGGTTGTGCAAGGCACAACCCCATCCATAAAGAAGATCACCACCTCAAAAGGTCACAAAAAGGGGCTCTGTGGACAAGAACCACAGATGGAAACAATCCAGTTCTCTCATACCTACCTAGCAGTACTGGCTGGTCCTAATGAGATGGGGGGGGGGGCGGGGAGGAAAGGAGGTGCGGCTGCCACCACTTCCTGGCAGCTGCTCCTCGGGTGGCTCCTCTCTCCCCCACCCCACCTGATAGCTGCACTGCCTGCAGGCTGGCTAGCAACTCTACCTGACAGTTAACGGCACAGCTCTACCTGACAAATGGCCAGCCTGCAGGCAGCCCAGCTCTCCAGTGGGAAGGGGGAAAGAGGAGGCACCTGAGCTGCTGCCAGGAAGCAGAGGCAGCTACATCCCTTTTGGCCCCCTCTTTCCCCCACCTCGTTAGGGCGAGCCACTACTGCTTCCTGGAAAGAGCTGGAAGAAATGTGAAACTCTGGAGAACACCACCCACCCACCCCCGATGGAGACGGCCAAACGCTGCTCCCTTCTTTTCCCTGCCACCACAGGGGCTGTCCTCAGGTCTGGCTGGGGTTAGTTCAAAAACTCTTCCATCTGATCACATCCTTCCTGAAAAACACTTGCACTAAAATGGGACCCAGCGTTACATCTAGTGTCCTTCCAGTGCTCTGCACAAGGGGCAAAGGCCCTCCTCGCCTTCTGCCCATCGCATCCAAGCTTTGGATCAGTAATGGTGGTGCATTTCCAAACTTCTTGAACCATCTACCTTGGTGCACGTGCCCGATACATGCCCAAGAGAGTGGCATCCCTCACCACCCCTACATTCTTAAGGTGCTCTTGGGTTCTGGGTTCTGTTTGCTAGTAAACAGCAGAGGCAGACTGAGTCCATAATGACCCTGTTGTCCTGGTTGCTAATCCCCTGGCAGCTGCAATTTGACCTCCCACGTGAGGAGAAGCTCGGTTTACTCTAGCCTGGCCGGTGTGAGGAAAAGGTGACCATCAGATCAGAAAACTTTAACCCATCTGGCAAGATGGGAAATGTGTGATTGCCAAGCAGTGTCAGGGAGGAAAAATGATCTGGACGTTTGGGGATGTCCTGGACGAGAAAACGAAATGGGCACGGATTTGGGAAGCAGCACCTGCCCCTGTGAGTCGTCTCGGCTCAGCTCAGCTCAACCTAGGTTTGGAGACCTGGCTTCATGGTGGTGGCAAGGGGAAGAGCTCCCTGGCAGGGCCTGCCCCATGGCGCAGCGGGGCTTCTGATGACACTCTAGAGGGGCTGCTGCTGCTCTTTTCCTGCCACGATGAGGATAACATCACAAGCCAGGCTGTCATGCTGGGCACACTTCCATGGTGCTAAGCCTGACAGGACACACCGTGGGACTTGCTTGCCCAGGCCGGGGGGGTGCGAGTCTTGGCACCGGTGCTGGGTGCTGCTGAGAGGCATGCAAGAAGAGGACACTCTCTCCCCAGGTGAGCCAATGGCTCTCCAGCTGTGACCTGCAGAGCCTTCGGAAGCTTGTCATGAGCTCGGCAGTGAGATCAGTTGTTGTGGCAGGCAGCCCAGTTGGTAACCACCTGTGTGTGTGTTAATGGCGTGCCCTTGCCCTGGCCGGACCCTGCCCAACCAGGCTGTTCCAGGAGAGAAAGGGGAAAGGCTTCAAGCCTGGGTCCAGGCTTTGCCTCCGTTTTGAGCCCTCCTTTGCCTGGTGGCTTGTGTTTTCTGATCCTTGTTCCTGCTTGGTATGACCAAAGCCCCATTCAAAAGCTGGCCTGGATCAAGGAATGGTGTTTTAACCAAAAACACCATCCAGTTGAATAAATGATACAACACAGAGTACCTGAATAAAAGAGCTTTGTGGTCCAGAAAGATAAAAAGGAAGGATTTCCAGGAAGGTACATACCATTCCATAAAGTTTGCCAGCATTTTATCTTTAGCCTTGTCAATTGCACTTATCTAAGCCTCTGTCTGGCGTTCAACTGCAAAGCATGGGCAGCTCATGGTTAAAAGCAGACCACTATCTGCCATTTGCAGTGCCTCTATTAGGAGACAAAACTATCTTTCCCAAGCTTACCACTGCTGCCAGAGGAGAAGGAGGGAGGAGAGAAAGGCCACCGAGGGTGATGATGAGAATGCGCTGCTGTGGCTACAGTCATCCCTTGCCAACCACAAGGGTTCCATTCTGGGGAAACCTCGTGGCTGGCAAATTTGCGGTGGGAGAGCCATTGAAATCAGTGGCAAACGGGGGGTTAGGGGAATCGCAGCCACAAAAAACCTGAAAAGCACAGGGAAAAATAGGGGGGAAATCCAAATCACCAGGAGTGAGTAAGAAGGTGACCCCTCCAAATTTATTTATTATGTATTTGTTCAATTTATATACTGCCCTTCCAAAATGGCCCAGGGTGGCCTTCAAATGGCTCATGGCACCCTTCCAAAATGGTTCCAAAATGACCCCCTTGATGTGAACATGGTTCGTCCCTGGGTCCGCCTCTTAGTCAATCAAACAGACTCAGTGGGAATCATTTTAGAGGCTTTATTGCTACTGCAGTCTAGCAATAGGTAATCAATAGGCTAAAGCTCTCAAACCGATTACAGTTTGGTTACAGGTGCATCTTACATTTATACAGACAAGCTGAATGATGCTGACACCCTAGACACAGTATACGTGGCAATAAAATGGTGGTCTAAGTATCTAGTACGCATGCGAATGATTCATTTTTCATCGGGTGAGTACTCCTTATTTGGTTACATCCTGTTTTCTGGCCTGGGAAGCTTGGCTGTCTCAGCAAGTTTCATAGATACATTTTAGCTGGAGAGAGATAATGACGCCAATCATGAGAGGCAGTGATGTCCCTGAGCTGGGCTGGGGTTACTTTAAGTTAAGATGAGGTTTTCTAAGTAAAATGGAGTTTCTTTGGTTTTCTAAACACATCACCCTGACTCCAGAAAATGACCCCTGACCCCTGGAAATCACGACCCCCAAAAATTTTCCCCCCAAAATCTCACCAAACTGTGGATACCTGGGTCGTGGTCAGTGAGACCTGCCACAATTTCCCAGTCATGGATACTCAAAACCACGATTGGGAAATCCACGGTTGGCCAGGGGTGGCTGTAGATGCCCTGTATCTTCAAGTTCCCAAACCCTTCCATTCCTCAACTTCCGCCCCCGCCCCCATTCTAGCTTCCTCTGCTAGCCTTCTTTGATAACTGCTTCCCTCGTAAACACAAATAAACATCATGCAAGCTTTATTCAGAATAGCACATCCATTTTCTCCTTTCCCTCCCTTTCCCTGACTCCACTACCCCCCTGCCCACCCCCCCCCCACTCCCTACAAGATCCCCACTAGGACAAATGTCCAAAAGTCAACACACAAAACATTACTAGACTGAATACAACACCCTCTTTCAGATACTTCTCATTGTGATGCCAGCACTGGACCTGCTCCAGAAGAAGAAATAGCAACACACCAGAGGGAAGCATCAAACATCAGCAGTCTGCAGGCCACGGGCTAAGAGCACAGGGTGAGAGTCCTTAGGTTCACACCAAGAGGCTCACTGCACTTCCTCTAAGAGATCTGAAGTAGTGCCTGTGAGGTGGTGGATCAGAACGACCACTGCAGTCACTGACATCAGGCTCCACGGTGGCAGGCAGGAATCTCTCTCAGCCCTATCTTGGAGATGCTGCCAGGGAGGAGGGAACTTGGAACCTAGATGCGGCGGCTCCATCCCCTAAGAGGGGAAGATCTTCCAGTGCTCATGCTTCTAGTCTCCCATTCATATGCAACTAGGGCAGACCCTGCTTAGCTAAGGGGACAGGTCGTGCTTGCTATCACAAGACCAGTTAGACTGTAAGTGACTAATGCTCCAATTCCACTCCACTGCCTGGTCCTTGCATACCCTCCCCAGCACTGCCTAGGAGCCTGTCTAGACACCACGTGATGTCCACAACCTTCGCACCAGGCAGGCAAGTCACCGTGTGGTCAACACGCGGATCACAAACCCATCTCTCTATCCCTCTAATGATCGAATCACCCACTACGAGGAGGCCCCCACCCCCCAGAGGAGTATCCCCCATGCGAGAGGATATGGGCTCATCATCCACGCAAGGGGTCCCTTCTAAAGGAGCATTTCCCTCTTCCTCAGACCGATGTCCTCCTTGCCCAAGACCTTCATTCTCCCTGACAGCAGAGGAGCTACCAGCCCTGGAGTGGGATGCCTCTATCATATCCCTGAAGGTCTTGTCCACATGCCCCTCTGTCTCTCTGAGCTCCTCCAGATGTTCACCAGATGTTCAAGCTGGTTTCAGAAAAGGCAGAGGAACAAGAGACATCATTGCTCATGCATGCTGGATAACTGAGAAAGCCAAAGAATACCAGAAAGAAGTCAATATGTGCTTTATTGACTACAGAAAAGTCTTCGATTGTGTTGACCATGTCATGTTATGGAATATCCTTAGGAAAATGAGTGTCCCAGAACAATTTCATTGTTCTCATGAGAAACCTATACACAGGGCAGGAAGCCACAGTCCAGAAAGACTGGTTCCAGATCGGCAAAGGAGGAAGACAAGACTGTATACTTTCTTCTTTATTTAATTTATATGCTGAACATATACTGTAGGGATGTGCACAAATCGATTTTTAAAATTCTATTTGTGCCCCTTTGATCTAAGCTCATCAAAAGTAAAAGTCATTGTCCATTTCCAGCATCTTTGGGTGGTGGTAGGCAAAGAATGCCTCAAACATTCGTGAAGAGAAAAAACCTTAAGCAAGCAGATTAGTATTGTAGAAAAAAGTTAACTTGAGCATACACAAAGTGCTAAAATGGTTAGTCACAAAAAATTCTATAGTATTCTTCAGATGCTGTACTTTCCACCAAACAACAAAACACATATACACAGGCATTAGCAAGCAAATATAAAACAAGTTGGCTCTTTTAGCAGGGCAACAAACACTTGATGGAAATTGACTTTCATTTGCAGGTTCTCGGCATACTTTCAGACTTAAATGCAGCAAAACAGGGGCGTATCTACGGTGGGGCAGGCAGGGCACGTGCCCCGGGCACCACTTGAAGGGGGGTGCCATTTTGTAGAATTAATTTTTTTTTAAAGCCTGCCAAAAACAAAATGGCCACTGTGCATGCTCATATGGCCTCTGTGAGGCCCTAGGCCATGCCAGGCCTTGCAGAGGTCATTTAAGCATGCACAGTGGTCATTTTGTTTTCAGCGGCCATTTTTTTTTTTTAAAAAGATTATTTTAAAAAATGGCTACCGCACATGCTCAATTGGTCCCTGCGAGGCCCTAAAGGCCAGCAGGGGGAGGGCAGACCGCCCCACGGCCTTTAGGAAGCCCCCTGAAGGGGCTACAGGTAATTTTTTTAAAAAAAATAATATAATATAAGACACTGTATACATATTCAGTTTGGCACTATGTACAGAGAATCAGGGCTTGTGAATAATGAGCTGAAGTTTATGAGCTAGGATTGTATTCATTTGCTCTTACTTTGCTTCTTGTGATAAGTGAGTTAAATGTGATGTCTTAATAATATGGCTATTAATGGTGAGTTTGTCTCTGAATCAGTGTGAAATCCGTATTATTAAGGCCCACTGGGAGTTTCTTGCTCTCTTTCTCTCATTTTAACTGTCTTTCTGAAAGACTAGAATATATTCCAAGCAGTGACACAGTTTACTCTGCATATCCTTTAATTATTTTCAGAGTATCTGGGAAAAGTCAAATTCTCCATTGATTTTTAAAACTTATGTAATGGTGATGCTACAATACATAGTAGAGAATTATACAGGCACTTCTGTTTAGTTTTCCAAGTACACCTCCACATAGTATTTGGGTATTTCATGAGCCCCAGAATACTGAAATTTGTAGTTTTCCAGCATTTTTTGGTCTGGCTACGTCCACTGCTAAATAGTTTTTTAAATATTAAAAGATTAACAAGCTTGACTTGTATTTTTGAGCTGATATTATGATGAAGTTATCTGAAAGATGGGTGTCAGATGTCTGGACAGGGGGCGCAATTTCAGTGTTTGCCCTGGGCGCTATTTTCCCTAGATACGCCTCTGAGCAAAAGCAAACACAGGACTAGCACATATATGGAGTAATTCCAAGTTAGTTGCCCTCTTCTGCATAATCTTATCCCAGAATGGGGTGGTTCTCTTAGGAGCTTCTCCAGCACACATGAAAAAGCAAAGCAAGGTTGGCAAAGCAAAGTTATGAAAATTAGTTAGATGGTTTAGGCTTACACTGGCAACAAGAACAGATAAAAGCAAACAGTCAGAAAGCTTAACATTCACATAAGGAAAGACAGTGATGTGAGGTTCAGGAACACATTTTTCTTCATAAGCTGTGTCGAAAAGAAAAGTACTAAAGTTAGAACTGAGACTTCTAGCACACACAAGGTGCTTGGGTGAGACAGAGGTCACCATGCTGGGTTTAAGGCTTTCTCCAGGAATGTCTCTTGTGCAAGCAAAGTCTGTGGTCGCCGTATTCTCCGATTTCAGCATCAGTTCAGGTTTCAGACACTGACTGCATGGGGTGGGGAAGGGGAGGCTCATCAGGTTGAAGTCCCCCTGGGTCAAAACGCAAGTCTCTCTCTGGCACAGAGGAAATACTGGAGGTGATCTTTAATCTTTTCCTGTGTAGAAGTGGAGCAACGTGATCCCCACTGGGCCTTTCTGTAGCAGCAGGGACTTTTCTTTGCAAAAGGTCAATTCAATAAAAGTCTTTGTTTACATTTCTCACCCCACACACACGTTGTTGTTGTTGTTGTTGTTGTTGTTGTTGTTGTTGTTTCAAGGCATCATCATAGCAATCTCCTTGCTGTTTCTGGCAATGCATCCGTCAGTAGTCTCACAGAGTTCTTTGTCTAAATCACAGGCCCTTCGGTTGCTCACCTTTCCTCCCGGGCGAGCACATGGCTTGCTTGGAGACTCCAAGTTCTTGCATTCTTCCCTGTCCTCCAGAATAGGGGGGAAAGTACACTGCAAGGTAACGGAGGGCTCTGTGCCTGGAGTTCCACTGGTTTCACCAGCGGCGACCTGCCTGATCAGGTGCACTGGGTGTGGTTGCAGGGGAACGCTCTCTCAGCCAATGTCCTGCTTACTGATAAACTAAGGTAAAACTCAGTGCTACTCAGTTAGTGAATGCTTTTTTGTATTTTCTTTTGAATTCCTGTGTGCCTTTCGTTACTTCCAGTTTCAATCTACTTTCCCCCAATCCCCTATTCTTTGTGCAGCCCTTGTTTCTTAATAAAGGTCATATTAGTGGCTTCAGTCAGATTTAACAGGTTCTGGAGAGCTACTTGCAGAACTCTTCCCCATGTGCCTCGTAAGGTCATTCACTACTGTTGAGTTGTTTTCAGAATAAAACCTTGTTGTCTAGAACCGGGTTGTGTGGACTCTGGCTGTACAGTGCCTGTAAGTTCCAAGCCGGACAGTTCTAGGTTGTTGAAGCCGTGTCTAAGCCTGGTCAGTGGCTCAGATCCATCTTTAGCTGGTGGCAGCCTACCTCAGAGCAGCGTGCTCCTAGATTTGGGATCAGAGCAATCTCTCTACTGAGGGTAGATCCCAGGAAAGCCTAGACTCACCCCCGTTTTGTCACATTGACAGACTGCACAGTGCTTCAGCAGCCTTGCAACAGAGCATTTGCACAGTTGTGCAAGAGTGCTGTTGGGCGAAAATGATGCACACACCATTTGGAGTCCCAACTGGATTTTTTACAAAGCCCATCAGATACTACAAACTGCAGTAAAAGACACTTAAAAGGCTCTCTGAGCAGATGAGTGAGGGACGGAGCACAGCACTTCTGGGAGGGCATACCAGAGCCGAGGGGCTACAGCCGAGAAGGCCTTGCCTCTAGTTCCTGCCAGCTGAATCTCGGGGCCTGCCTGAGACATGAAAGGAGGATCCTGGCACATTTGTCTGGGTGTGGGCGAATGTGATCAGACCAGTACTCCGCCCCTAAGCTGTGTAGGGCTTTAGAGGTCAAAATCAGCCATTGGAAGCTGGCCCGGAAGCCGAGTATAGCCAGTGAAGCTGCCGCAGGATGGGTGCAATACTCGAGAGGCGACTAGAACTCGTGATCCCCCTTGTAGCCGTTGTGTTGGTTCCTGTGATGCACAGCTAGGGAATTACTGATGAGCAGCCTCTTATTCTCTGGTCTTAATTGCCTTTGATTGTGCAGACTTCTGGCGGGGACATGCTCCCCACCCTCTCTTGTGCAAGGAACGCTGTCGGGGGAAAGGTGCGCAACAGCCACTGACCTCGACTGCCAAGCACCCTTCCCCATCCCAGCCAAAGAAGGGGTTTTTAATCTGCACACACACACCCTTTGACGTATCCCCTCCCCTCCGACAAATGGGGCAGCCTTACCTAGGGAATGTGTGTGTACATATGAAGCTGCCCTAGGGAGAGTCAGCCTGTGGGCTCATCCCGCCCCCTGGTGGCAGCAGTCTGCACGGCCCCGGCCAGGGCCTCTTTCCCTTCCCTCCTTTCTGTGACCCTTGAACCAGGGCACAAGGCAAGGGCTGTGCCAGAACTCAGAGAGCTGCCCTGGCCTGCGCGACACCATGGCTCCAGGCGGCCCCAGTCTGGGGTCAGTGGGCGTGGTGATGCCTGGCCCCGGGTGGCTGATTCCCACATGCACTCCGTCACTCCCGTCCATGAGCATCCTTGTGCTTGGCGTACTGCTCTGCAGTCACACTTCCACACCCTGTGCCCAAGACGTTGCCGGTGACCCACTGGCAGACTGCCAGCCACAGCAGCACAGAGGAGCCAGAGGTCCTCTGGTTGGAAATTAAAGGACTTTGCGCTGTCTCTTGTCTCAGACAGTGGAGGACAGACTAGCGAGTCAGAGGGCTAGAGGGTCAAGACGTTGGTCACAGCTTCTCCACTGCTCTGACACTATCCCTTTGAAATGCAGATTGGTACTCTTAGGGATTAATTTACTTACTTCTCTCTCTCTCTCCCCTACCTGCCCTTCTACCTTGCAACATGGCAAGCCTGTCTCCCTGCACCCTGTGTGCAGAGAGGATGCAGAATCCATTTGCATCCAGCTAGATAGATAGATTAGAGATCCTGACTCCTCACTTTCCTATCTAGAATGGAGTTCTCTAATAAATACCATTTATATTGATTTGAAACTATGAACTGGCTCCAAGTTACTTTACTCTCAGCATACACGCATGCCTAACTAAATTCCGCTGTGTTGTGCCTCTGTGCACTCTGCTATCATGAGAAAGGGATTCTCTCCCCACAGAGAATTCCCAACACCTCTGTCGCTCCTTCCCTCTAAGGAGGCAGCGCAACAAGCCACCCACCAGGGATGCAAGTGCCCCTCGCCCCTCCCCTCCCGCTGTGTCCTTCCTTGAGGCGTGTGCTGCAGTTGCCTTCCTTGTGGGGGGAAGGAAGAAGAGCTCTTCTGCTCCATCCCTTGACTCTCACAGACGGCTGTGCAATCCCTCTGAGTCACACTCACAGGTGGGCCCAAGAAGTGGGAGCCGGGAAAGCCCCAAGGGAGGATCTTCCGGGATCTTGGCATCCGGTGAGGTCAGGCCTGAACAGCCCAAATTACTCACACTCCAGCATGAAACCTCGTCCAACGCTCATGGTGTGTTTGGCATAAGGGTTCTGAAACGTCAGCTCATCTCAGCGTGAGCCTGGAAAATATCTGGGGAGTATCTTAGAAGCCCCACCCAGCAGTTTCTAAGTATTTTGAAGGGATGTGTGTTGGTCTCTGTATCGGCACACCCTTGACCCTTGATTGGAGAAATCGGAGGATTCTTTGGGGAACGGCTATCCCTGCTCAAGATTGCAAAACGGAACTGGGGGGTGGGTCGGGGCAGGGGCACAGCTAGCAGCGCTCCCCCCCCCATGAACACGGGCCACCCGGGGCCTTGTTGCGGGCCCCCCCCTTTGCCTCCACCCTCTGCTGTATTTGCCCTGTATTTGCCCTCCCAGATGCCCCCCCTGCTTCTGCCTGCATGCTGCCTCTGCCCCCGCCGCCCTTCCCAGGCTTGATTTTCGCATGCCAGGCGTGCTGTGTGTTTGCTCCGCTGCCGGAGCTGCAGCCGGCCTGCAGTGGGAGGCGTAGGAGGCTGCCGGAGTTGTGCCGCCACCACCCCAAGAGTAGCGGGCAGGAGCCAGAGGGGGCAGCACACCCCATGGGGGAGGAGGAGGAGGAGGGAGGAAGAGGTGGGAGTGGGTGCTGCTGGGTGCTGCTGAGGCCATCACCCTCCCCCCCCCAAAGGAATAAAATGCTTTTTAAAATTGGATGTGTGTGTGTTTCTTTATTGAACCTCACTGGCCTTCTTATGCCACTGATAAGGAAACATTGGCGCTTGGGACCCAGAAGCCTTCCCATGGGCAGAGTTGCTGCAGGCCCCTGAATGGAGGAGGGAGAGGAGGGGCAGCCAGCCAGAGGAGCCCGGCTCCTGCAGCCAAGCGCTCCGCCCGGCAGTGCTGCTCCTCGGAAGACTTGCTCCTGGCTTGCCTTAAGTAGCAACCTAGCCACACTGGGGCCCGATCCTGCGTGAGCTTGGTCTGCCCAGGAACCCAGATCTGATGGAGCTGCTTTAAAGAGCATTTCTACTGCGGGGGGGGGGGGGGGCGGCTATATGTGCAGAATTGCTAAATGGTCATCATTGCTCTTGATGGAGGAATAAATGATGGCATGTAGCTGTTTGAAGCTCACAGATTTTGTACATGAGACAAAATAAGAAAAGTTCTGTTCCACTTTGCATTTTTTTAAAAAAATTATTTTTCATGCAAAGAAATCAACTTAGGAATTTAGAGCTGCATTTTATATATTTATGGACTTCTTTCAGCCCGTCTGCGATTGCTGCCAACTTGTTTGGTGGCTATTCAGGAATGGGCCTTCTCTGTTGCTGCCCCTGGACTTTGGAATGTGCTCCCTATTGAAACGAGAGCCTCCCCATCTCTGGCAACTTTTAAAAAGGCACTGAAGACACGTTGATTCACCTAGGCTTTTGATTAGATTTATAGTTTTAATATTTTTAGTATTGGGTTTTCAATGTTTTCAGTGATTTTAATTGTTAATTCATTTGATGTTTTAGATTATTTTAATTGTAAACCGCCCAAAGATGCAAGTGTTGGGCAGTATAGAAATATCTCAAATAAATAAATAAATGTAGCATTCATTTATCTTAGGAATGTGTGTTGCCACGAGGCCATCAGGGATGTAGATTGCATGCATAGTAGAGAATCATGTTATTGTTGCAATAGCCTTTAATACAGTTTCTGTGATCTTTCATGTGAGTCAATGGCAGTGTTTGGACATAACACCAAACCAGAGGCAAACATGCCAGAGGTTCAAGTTTGTGGTCGTCCGAATACGAGTCTCATGTTGTGGCTCCTCCCAAAACCATAGAGAAGGCAGCTCGGAGCAGCCCCGAAATGGGTCAGCTGTATGCCAGCTGTGCTTCTCGCTGGCTGCCTCTCAGAGCTGTTGCCCCGCCCTCCACCATCTCCACCCTCCTCCTGCCGTTGCCTTGCAACAGAACTAAGCAGACAGAGCCTATGTCCAGTCTGCCCCCAACATTGCTCAGGAAAGAGATTTCCCGCCCCCATGTTCCCACAAGTGGGGGGGGGGTATCTGACCACCCTGCAAGTAGGGAGACTTCTGCATAGATCAAGATGGGCCTCTGCCACAATGGCCTCTGCTTTTCATGCTGAAAGTTCCCAGCTTAGTCCTTGGTGGTATCTCCAGTAGGGCTGGAAAGCAGTCCTTTCTGAAAAGCTGCTGCCCGTCAGAGCTGACAGCCTTGAGCTTGACGGAACAAAGGTCTGACTCAGGATGTGTGTCCTTCCAGGGGTGGAGGCAGAGCTCTGTGGCTGCAAACCTGCTTCACATGGACAAGGCCCAACCCCAGCCTGGGAGGGATCCTCCCTGCCTGGAAATGGGGCGCTGCTGCCTGTCAGAGTTGGCAAGACGGGCCAAGAGTGTGATGCTATAGAAGGGCCATCTGTCTCAGCCCCACTGCAGGGTGACGCCCATCACAGACATTCTGCTTTCAGGCCTTGGCCATTGGACTGCCCAGCAGCCCTCGGGGACTTTGCTGCTCAAGGGATCCCTCCCAAATGTCCGCGGAAGCGACTGCACTTTTACCACAGATGGAGAGTCCATTGAGACTGATGAGGACATGTTTTCCCTCCCTTCAAAGAAGAGAACGGACACCACCCAGTGGCTCTGGGGCTGCCTCTTTCTGTCCCACAAGCCCTCTCCTGCTCTGTGTTGGCTGGCCAGGGAGGGCGTGACGTCTCAGAGCAGCTTCGTGGGACCTTAAGGGGATGCATTTCCTCGCTAGAGTTTCTAGTTGCAGCTACAAACGAAGCCAGCTGCAGGCGGACGTCTTACTGAGCGATGGGCAGGATGCCGCCTGCACATTTTCCCTTTTCTGAAATATGGCACAGGGGAACTTATTTCTGACCCCACCCCCCACCAGTGATTATTTGAATATGGCTGGACAGACCCTCCAGCTTGCCTGGGGCCTCCAGTGGTGCACGGCCACCCTCTGCAGATCTCACGCTGAATTGGGGGGGGGGCATTGACACAAGAATGACCTGAAGCCAAACTTGCTCCCCAGGGCAGGGATACGGGCAGAAGGGGCTTGCCTCCTCCTCACGTGCTCTCAGCCTGTGCCTGCTCAGTGGGGCTGCCGTGTGTCTCTGCCTGCCCCCTGCCCCAAAGATCAGTCAGTCAGTCTCTCTTTTGGGGCAGACATGGTCTGGGACTCCTCATAGTTGCCGTCTTTATTGCATGTACGTCCTGCTCTTTCTCCAAGGAGATCAGTATGGCATACATAGTTCTTCCTCCCCACTTTTATTCTCACAACAACCTTGCAAGGTAGGAAAGACTGCAAGGCAGTGACTGGCCCAAGGTCACCCATGGCTGAACAGGGATTTGAATCCAAGCCTTTCTGAGCCAAGTCAGACGTGCTTATACACTGCAGCAACATGGCTCTTTGCCACCAGTTTCCAGGCATTCAACACCTGAGAATCTCAGCTTTTATTTTGTTCGAAGAAAATGAAAGCCCTAACCTCTGGGCGCCCAGGATGGCAAAGACAGGTTTTGAAGGCCAGGGACTCACAATGGAACAAGTGTCACCAGGCAGCTGGGTCACCTCAACACAAGGCTTAAGAACCTAAGGACAGCCCTGCTGGATCAGGCCCACGGAGGCCTCTGTAGTCCAGCATCCTGTTCCACACAGTAGCCCACCAGACGCCCCTGTCCAGCCAGACCATGGGCAGGAGGGAAGAGCGCCCTCTCCAGGCCAAGGTGAGAGAGAGCAGAACTTGGCAAAGGCCAGCTGGAGCCTCCTGGCTCGAAAAGGGGGCTCCTCTTGGGCCAGTCGGCCTTCCTCTGTTTCAGTACGTGGTGCTCTTGCTTCATGAGCTCTCTTCCCTCCACCCCCTGGTGTCCTCTTGGCATCCCAGGTTTTTGCACCTGGTGCTCTTCTGCCCTCGGCTTGATCCCCACTGTGGGCTCCTGGCCCCACGTGCTGCTTCTCCCCCACACCACCACCACCACCACCAGAGGCCCCCCACCCCCTCCAAGGGCAGGCCCAGGTGCCCACACTCTCCTCCGCAGACCTCCCCACCCACCCCGGCCTGCCTCTGGACAGTTCTCACGTGCTCTCAGTGGGTCCAGACACAAGCTCTGCTCCACAACCTGCTCCCCACTTTGGCTTTGCTGAGGGGCTTGTGGCTCCACCTCCCTGAGCAGGAGGCTGGCTCCTGGGCGGAGCCAAGATGAAGAGCCAAAATGGGGCACTAGCCAGGGGGCAATGCTGGGCCACGGGGCCTTAGGTCTTCAGGCAGCAGGCTGGCTTCTCGTGGCTCACAAAGGCGGGGTTGCTGTAGACCTCCTTGGCGCCCCTCACATGGACAGCCACGGATGGTGGTGAGAAGTCAGATCGGTTCCGGGGTGGCCAGGCTGGGTCCTTCTCCAGGGCCCTCCTCAGCTTCTTGTAGCCGCTTCTAGACTGGTAGCCAAAGGCTTTCTTCAGCAGAGTCCACAGGGCTCTGTTCTCAACAACAGCTTCCTGGAAGAGACATGGATGAGTCAGATGCTCCTCCGGACCATCAGGGGTCTAACACAAGCCACGGTGACTCTTGAGGGAGGCCCCGGGATCAGCAGGCCCAAGGAAGAGCGGGGAGAATCACCCCAGGAATACAGAACGATGCACGGAAGCTTCCGTGCAGGGGCCGAGGGGGTGGGCACGCATGACGTCTTAAAACCCCCTATGACCAGTTGGAGTCTTCTCGCCCTGGGCCAGAAGATCCTTGGGTCATCTGGCCTGCTCTGGCTCATGTAAGGCTCTCAGGGGTCATTGCCAGCCTTGCCCCATCCCTTGGCTGGGCGGTGCTGGGGCCGGAGCCCG
This sequence comes from Hemicordylus capensis, assembly GCF_027244095.1. NCBI lineage: Eukaryota > Metazoa > Chordata > Lepidosauria > Squamata > Cordylidae > Hemicordylus > Hemicordylus capensis. The sequence goes on from NC_069659.1 coordinate 358,310,834, forward strand.
GGCATGCCAGGCAAGTATTCTGCCCCTGAGCTGCAGCCCCCTCCCCACCAGTTAATGGGCCACCAGTAGCACACCAGTACCGAGACCGCCACCTAACTCTCAGCCCCACCTAACATCAGACCTTGCTGTGAAAACGTGGTGAAAGCTGCCGTTGGTGGATCTACCAGTTGCGAGACTGACTAGAACTTGGCAGGCCTAGGATTCATTGGCTGAGTGGAAACCGAAAGGTTTGATCAGAGGAGGCAGAGGGCTTGCTTGGGGGCTATGGCTGCTGTGGCGTCCACCCAGCAGCTGCACAAAACTAAGGAGGCAGGCAGCAGAGGGAGAGGAGCCTTTTGGCGGAAGAGCCAACACAAGCCAATGAGGCCTACATTTAGGACAGAACTCAAATGAAGATGACTGATGCTCAGGTGAGTCAGACTCTGAAGAGCTGCGGGGGTCACAAAGCTCGGGGAGTTAAATGGATGCAAAGTCTGTGGAGAGCTTTACCAGGCCAGTTGCCAGAGCTGCCGCTGGGAAGGATTCTCCCTTTCCCTTCCGCTCAGGTCCGGCAGGAGTGGCCCTCCTCTCCGTGCCCTCCCCGCCACCCCTCCAAAGGCAGCCTGGACCTCCCACCACTCCAGGACTGGGAAGCAACAGAGCTGATGTCTTGGGTGGGGCAAGCAGCCGGTGGATCCACTCACCTCCGCAAGGAAGGAGACGGCAAAAGTGACCAGCAGCATGACCAGCAGGGTGATCCTCCAGGTACCAGGGGTGCACACGAGCTGGGGGGAGGGGGAGGAGGAGGAGGAGGAGGAGAAGGTGGAAGCCAGTGAGAGAGGGTGGACGGGTGGGCACAGACAAGCCCCCTGCAGGCACCGAGGTCAAGCTGATCCCCACCCCCAGGCCTGACACACCCCATTGTAAGGCTGACCTGCCTCCCTGCCCCTTGGAAACCTCTGCTCCGCCTTTCCTCCTGTGCTTGAAACTGCTGCCACCAAGTCCCTTTGGCTTCTGCTATAGAGCCACCTAGTGGCTGCCTTTGCTTCCTGCAGTTGTCATGCTGCAAACTGGCACCTGCTGCAGGCTGGGAAGGGGGGATTTCCTCTCCTGCCCCCAGCAGCGCCCCTTCCCTTCAGCACTGGTCACAGGGGAGACCAGATCTCATGGTTCCCTGAACACAAGGGGCTGTTTCTGGCCTGTGCTGGTATCCAGCAAGTGAACAAAGGAGTGCGGCATTCACGGGCATCCAGCCGTGAAGGTTCTTGCAGGCTGCTCTCCCTCTCTCTCTCTCTCCCCCTCCCAGGAGCAGGAGCGATGTTGAGCCCTGTTCACATGTGACGCTCAGCATAAGTGCAGTCTGTATACAGTTATGCATACATTGTTTTCAGCACATTTCCAGGAATACACTTTGTATCTGTACCCTGCATTGGAGGGGGCTCCAGGTTCACTTTAAAGGATGATGGCATTTACAGTTGTTCACACAAAACAACTATGTGTGTATAGACACCTGGAAATATGTACAACGTAATGTCTGAATCGGGCTTCTGCCTCCCCAGACTTGCTGCTGAAGTGGAACAGTGGAGTATCTCCAAATCCCAGCTCCAGCAGAGACTTGACTAGGCAGATGTAGGAAAACCATCCTCTCTCAATCTTTCATATCTAGAAAATGGCTTGCCTCACAGGGCTGTTGCAGGAGGGTATAAAGAAAAGGCAGTGAAGCACCACGAATAAAAGAAGTGCTATGTAAATCAGAAGGAATGGAACATTTTAAGAGCAATGCAGTTCAAACATGGAAGCACAGATAAATCTGTGGTTAAAAGCTAGCTTGGTTTTTTCTTTTTTTGTATTTATTTAACACATTTTTATACTGCCCAATACACAAGTCCCTGGGCAGGTCACAAACTAAATACACAACAATTAAAACATTAACACAATTAAAACAGTTTAAAATACAGATAAAAGCTCAAAAACTTTAAAACTATAAACTGAAAGCCTGACTAAACAGGTATGTCTTAGGTCCTTCTTTAAAACATCCAGGGCAGGGGAAACTCTAATTTTGTTAGGAAGCACATTCCAAACTCCCGGGGCAACCCTAGAAAAGGCCCACTTCCAAGGCACTACCAACCAAACTGGTGGCAACCGCAACTTTTTTGGGCAAGGTGATAGAGCGTGTGGTGGCGTCCCATCTGCAGAGGGTCTTGGACGATACAGATTATCTGGACCCTTTTCAATCTGGCTTCTGCCCCGGATATGGGACTGAGACTGCCTTGGTCGCTCTAGTGGATGACCTACACCGGGAACTAGACGGGGGGGAGTGCGTCCCTGTTGGTTCGGCTGGACCTCTCAGCGGCGTTGGATACCATCAACCATGGTATCCTTCTGGGCCGCCTCTTGAATATGGGAATTGGAGGGACTGCGTTGCGGTGGTTCTGGTCCTTTCTTGGGGGGAGGGTCCAGAAGGTGGTGCTGGGGGACTACTGCTCGGATCCGTGGCCATTGGCCTGTGGGGTCGGTCTTGTCCCCCATGCTGTTTAACATCTACATGAAACCGCTGGGAGAGGTCATCCGGGGTCTTGTACTGAGTTGTCAGCAATATGCGGATGACACTCAGCTCTCTCTCTCCTTGTCACCTGATCCTAGGGAGGCGGTGGATGTCCTGAATCGGGGGCTGGAGGCCGTGATGGGTTGGATGTGGGCTAATAAACTGAAATTGAATCCGGACAAGACAGAGGTACTGTTGGTCAGTAGGAGAGCCAATCGGGATGAGGAGATTTTACCGGTTCTGGATGGGGTTGCACTCCCCTTGAAGGAGCAAGTACGCAGCTTGGGGGTATTACTGGACCTGGCTCTGCTTTTGGAGGCTCAGGTGGAGGCGGTGGCCAGGGGTGCCTTTGCACGGCTTCGGCTGGTGCGCCAGCTGCGTCCCTTTCTCGAGAAGACAGATCTGGCCAGTTACCCATGCCTTAGTCACATCGCAGCTGGATTACTGTAACGTGCTCTACGTGGGGCTGCCCTTGAAGAATATCCGGAAACTGCAGCTAGTGCAAAACGCGGCAGCGAGGGTTCTACCTGGAGCTGCCCAGTGGGAGCACATCACACCCATTTTGAAAAAGTTGCACTGGCTGCCAGTTTGTTCCCGGGTCCAATTCTGGTTTTGACCTTTAAAGCCCTTAACGGTTTGGGCCCGGGATACCTGAGGGACTGCCTGCTCCCAAGGGTTGCTGCCCGCTTGATGAGGTCATCTGAGGGGGCTCTGCTCCGGGTGCTGATAATGAGGGAAGTAAGGTTGTTGTGCACTCGGGACAGGGCCTTCTCTGTTGCTGCCCCCAGACTCTGGAATGCTCTCCCGGTGGGTGTCCGCTTCTCAGTCTCCATCACAGTTTTTAGAAAGTATGTCAAATCATGGCTTTTTACCCAGGCTTTTATATGATTGTCTCCACTGCTGCTTCTTGTATTTTGTACTGTTTTTTATGCTAGTGTTTTAATTTAATTTTTTAAAAACCAGATTTGTTTTTATATTTGCATGTGCAAATGACCTCTGCGAGGCCCTGGGTCCTGCCAGAGCTCACAGGGGTCATTTACGCATTCATAACGGTGGCTAAAATGGCTGCGGCAGCGCACTACAGAGGCTCGAACGGGCCAAAAATGAGAAATTTCCCGGGCCGTGGCAGTGACCTCAGAGCCTGGCGGGGGAGAGGGGAACCCTCGTGGACCCCCCGGCAGCATACAGGAAGCCCCCCAAAGGGGCTTAAGGTACTTTAAATTCATTTTAAATTTATTTATTAAAAAATAAAAATTTGCGAACATGTCTGGACCCAGACCAGACCGGGTGGGGTTTGATGGGGGCTAGACCAGACTTGGCCGGTCTGGTTCGAGTCTGGTCTGGATTCGAACTGAACCGGGCCAGCCAGTTTCATGCACACCATTATTCTCCAGCACCAAAGTTCAAAAGCGTCAATGTTTTTTCTATCTTGCTTCTTCAAAGTCCAGTTTTTGGACCAGTTGCAGGGGAGTAATGGCAGGAGAGAGGGCATGCCTTCAACTCCTGCCTGTGGGTTTCCCAGCGGCATCTGGTGGGCCACTGTGCGAAACAGGATGCTGGACTAGATGGGCATTCTTGGGCCTGATCCAGCAGGGCTGTTCCTATGTTCTTATGCATCCATAGAGTGTCATGGGGAAAACCATTGTCCGGACAATTCTAATCTTTGTACGTGTAGACACATCACAGCATCTAACTATCCTTTCCAAGGCCTTCATTGCAACCCTACCAAGTGCTAGTCTGCGGCGTATTTCTTGACTGCTGTTGATGGTCGATCCTAAAAGGCAGAAGCTACCCACCACTTCAATGTCTTCATTGTCAATTCTGAGGCTGATTGCTGTACCTGTTGTCATTAATTTAGTCTTCTTCTTTCTTGACTTTGGCTTCTCTCCTCTTCTGAGCAATCTCCACCGTCCGTTCTGACATCCATTTTGCTTTCTTCTGTTTCTTGGTCTTTGGCAGTCTCTTTTCACATTCCTCCGTAACAACTTCTTTGATTTCATTCCACAGTTCCTCTGGTTCCCTATCAATGAAGTTCAGAACTTCAAAGCGGTACCTAATGTTCTCCTTGAAAATGGTGGGTACATTCTCAAGATCATATCATGGAAAATGGATAGCTTTGTTTTTCCACTTTAGCTTGACTTGGAACTTGCACATGAACAATTCATGATCGGTTCCACAATTGGCCCCCAGCCATGTCTTTGCTGTTATAACTGAGCTCTTCCGCCTCTTTACCAATAATGTAATCAATTTGATTTCTGTGTACTCCATCTGGTAATGTCTATGTGTACAGGAGCCACTTTGGTTGTTTGAAGAATGTGTTAGCAATAAAGAGATCATTAGCTTGGCAAAAACTAATAAGTCATTCTCCCGCTTTGTTTCTGTTTCCTAGGCCTTTCAGTCTGACTGTGTTTTCCTCCTTACCATTTCCAACTTTAGGAACATAGGAACATAGGAAACTGCCATATACTGAGTCAGACCATTGGTCTATCTAGCTCAGTATTGTCTTCACAGACTGGCAGCGGCTTCTCCAAGGTTGCAGGCAGGAATCTCCCTCAGCCCTATCTTGGAGAAGCCAGGGAGGGAACTTGAAACTTTCTGCTCTTCCCAGAGCGGCTCCGTCCCCGGAGGGGAAGATCTTCCAGTGCTCACACATCAAGTCTCCCATTCAGATGCAACCAGGGCAGACCCTGCTTAGCTATGGGGACAAGTCATGCTTGCTACCACAAGACCAGCTCTCCTCTTTGGCATTCCAGTCTCCAACCACCAGCATCTCATCTTGGTTGCATGTTCTGCCAATTTCAGACTGAACTTGAGCATAAAACTCATCAACTTCCTCTTCTTCTGCATCAGTTGTTGGGGCATAGACTTGAAGAACAGTCATGTTAAAGGGTTGTCCATGAAATCCCACCCTTACAAATGCAAAATGGGACAATGAATGCCAGCACTCACCAACCAAAAAAGCTCCCATTTCTCAATAGCTAAAGCATGCATTTTTTGCATGTAAACCGGTTTTAATGTAAACTGCCCTGAGCCTTTTAGAAGGGCGGTATAAAAGTTTTATTAATAATACTAATAATAATGATGATGATGATGATGATGATGATGATGATGATGCAGTCTGCATCAGTGAATTGATTTTTAAAGCAAAAAAAAAAGTATGTTTCATACTGAAAAGAGTTGAAAAGTAATTGTTATAAAATTTAAGGGATATTTTAAAACAAACAGAAAGAGAGTCTCTCTCTTAAAAAAACAAACACCAGAACGAAAGTGAAGACAAAGTGTCTTGTCTTCACTTTGGGACAGCAAAGGAACTTCCCTGCTAGCCTGCTCCCTGCTGAAGGATAGGGTCATTCCTAAGCACTCTGGCCCCTGTGTCTCTCTAATTGAAGATCAATTAGCATACAAATGCTAATGCATTCTCCTGATGCCTCACAGAAGGCATTACTTTTCAGCCTAGGAGAAGCACTGAAAATAGATCAGCCAGGGCTGAGGTTTTGCCAGGGAGTCAAGGGAGAATTTTTGAGGTGGTAGCTGGTGTATCAGCCAAAGCTGAAAGAAAGCCCTCCTGGAGGTTTTACAGACAGGGTCCCCCCCCACTCCCCACACAATCCTGATTGGAGTGTGCCAGTCCACATATTCGCTGGATTTAATCCGACCTCCCTGTGGGCTATCAGGGACCAGGACAGGCAAGGACTTTGATTCTCTCTGAATGGAGAGAATTCTGGCGTAGCTTGAGTTATGTCCGGGGTTAAAAAAAATCCTCTATTTCCATCAGCTTTTGAAAAAAACTCCGGGGCTTCAAAGGTGTTGATAGAGGTGCTGATGGCTATGCGAATGGTCCATCTAATCCCTCGAATTAAAATTCAGATACCCTGAGGCATAGAGCCGTGTGTGAAAAACCTCCTGGCAACCAGAGAGACCAGGTTGGGTCCAGATTCCAGAAGTACTCCCAGACTTCATTCTTGCTCTTTCTGGAGGAGTGTAATCCCATCCAGAGCAGGCAGCTCTAAGCCACTTCCTAAGTTTTCCCCTGCTAACTGAGCAAAAAGGCACCTTTTAAAAATGGTGGTTTTTGATTTTTTATTTTTTTTAAAAATGGTGAGCAACTGGTCCTATCCCAGCACAGCATCCCTCCAATGGCTGTTGCTGAGGATTTTCTTATGTTTCTTTTTAGATTGTCAGCCGTTTGGGGACAGGGATCCACCTTTATTTATTTATTTATTTATCTATGTAAACTGCTTTGGGAACTTTTGTTGAAAAGCGGTTTATAAATATTTGTAGTATTAGTATTAGTATTATTATTATTAGTAGTAGTAGTTGTTGTTCTGACCTCCCACAATGAGTACCTCCCTCTTGCTTGGATTCAGCCCCAGTTTGTTCTCCCTCATCCAGCCCGTTACCACCTCCAGGCAGGCATTTAGGGAAATTAGGCCATTTCCTGATGAAGTTGACAAGGAGAAAACTTGCTGGGTACCACCAGCATATTGATAACACCCTGCACCAAATCCCCTGATTATCTCTCCCAGCGGTTTCATGTAGATGTTAAAAAGCACTGGAGATAGAATGGAGCCCTGCAGGACCCCATACAACAGCTCTTGTTTTGAAGAGCAACAGTCTCCAGCAACACCATCTGGAATCTGTCGAGTAGTGCCTCCCGCCCCCAACACTCTCAGACGTCCCAGGAGGATACTATGTCCAATGGTATCAAAAGCTGCTGAGAGATCCAAAAGGATCAACAGAATCACACTCCCCTTGTCGATTCCTAATTTGATATCATCCAACCCAGGCCATCTCAACCCCATAGCCTGCCCGAAATCCAGTTTGAAATGGGTCCAGATAATCTGCTTCTTCCAAGACTGTCTACACACCACCAACCTCTCAAACATCTTGCCCAACCATGGGAGGTGGGAGAGAGGCCTACAAGTGCCTAATTCTGAGGGATCCAATGCAGTTTTCTTTAACAGTGGTCTAAATAATTGCTTCCTTGAGACAAGAAGGCATCCTGCCCTCCCTCAGAGAAGCATTAATGATCTTAACAAGACCCTCCTCCAATACCCTCCCTACTAGACCATATAAGCCATGTAGGTCAAGGGTCAAGAGAACAGGTAAAAAAGTAGTTTTAAATTACTGCAACTCGGGTTTAGTCATCTCTGTTCTGAGCAATCTCAGGCTCAATCACTGTTGAGCTCTGCCTCCAGAACTGAAAACTAAAGCTTCAGTTTGGAAGTTTAGCAGTTCCCAAATCCCGAGAACTTTGGATACTTGGAAATGTGGGGTCTAGAGTATAAGCAGCAGGCCTTTCCTTTGCAAATGCAGTTGAAAGATGTGCATTTTGGAAGGGAGCCCAACCCCCACGGAAGGTGGAAGAAGGTGGAAGAAGGTGGACACAGACCCATGAACAGAGACCACCAGCAGCAGTAGCAGCAGCAGAGGAGAGCGCTGCAGGAAAGGTGTCTGCAGAGCGGGCAGAAAGCCAGGCACTGTGGCATAGTGGTTAGCCTGTTGGGCAGGGGAGGCCTTGGTTTGGATCCCCAGCCAGCCCCAAGGTGGGTGGGTGGTGGGCCAGTCACTCTCTCAGCCTAGCCCACCTCACGGGGATGTTGTGAGCATAGAAGAGGGGGACCATTTATGATGGCAGCCTGAGCTCTGTGCAGCCAGGGTGGGATAAAAACAAAACGACGTCACATAGAAGCCCAGGGATTGTTCCCCTGGGCCAGGCAAGTGACACGCCTAGATCCCTGGCAATGCAGCGCCATGGCAACCTGGCAGCGGCAACGCTGGGCGCCAGGAGGGAGGCCCCCACCCATCTCTGCAATCAGCTTGCCCCCCCTGCCCCCCCCGAGTCCCCGCCTGGTGTGCTGGATGGGGGCTGAGGCTGCCAAGGGCCTCTCTGCCCCACACAAGGCCCTTGGGAGCCACCCCACCCCTGGAACTTCCAGCCCAAGCAGCACTGGCCAGGTTCTCAGAGGCGTCTGGCCTCTGACCGAGCCCGGGGGATCGGGCCCCTCCTAGAGCAGTACAAGGAGTGAAGGGGCGGGAAGGTGCTACTCACGTCCATCTGGGCATAGAGACCATCAATGTTGGCAAAGAGGAAGAAGAGGCAGACCCCCAGCTGTGCTGCCAGGACAAGGACAAACAGGTCTGGAGAGAAAGAGCACTCCGGTGAGCTGGGGCAGGCCCGAGCCCCTGGGTGGGGTGGGGTGGGGTGGGGTGGGGAGGATTCCTGGGGGCTGGCCTTGCTCGAGTGGGCAGGGGGCCAGGGTCCCAGTGGCTGAAAGGGGACAGCAGGGCTTCCTGGCTGAGCTCCAGCGTAGGGGGAGGAGGGCCCTCGGAGGCCAGAGCGCCCCAATCTTCTACCTTAGGCCTGCTCAACGTAGCCCCCCCCCCAGCTGTTTTTGGACTACAGCTCCCATAACCTCCAGCCACAGTGGCCAATAGCCAAGGATTATGGGAGCTGGAGGCCAACATCTGCAGGAGGGCCGAAGTGGAGCAGGCCTGTCATGGTTCAAGCCCTTGCCCTCTCTTCTGGGGCCACCCTTCAGGGAGCCCGGCCGCCTCTCCCGCAGGCTGAACGGGCCCAGCCCCTGCCACCTTCCCGGCCCCTCATGCTTTTGGCCGCCCTCCTCTGACCCGGCCCCAGTAGTGTCTCTACCTGCTTCTTAAAGAGCAGCACCCAGAACCCGCCTTAGTCCGTCCCGCCCAGGAGAGCGGAACTCCCTCAGCATGTAGGGACCAGTGGTGGCCCCTCTAATTTTTTTCCATCTGTGGGCAGAATGACTTTTGTTCTGGGCGGCAGTTCCAAGGCACTATGTGCACACACAGGCATTCAGAGTGGGGCCTTCCTGATCCCACCTGAGCGGGGTCTCAGAAAACCTGTGAGCATGCACATGGGCGCATGCCTGCCTTAGAGGGAACCGTGGCAGGGATGTCTCCTGCCCAGCCCCTTCCCCGCCCCAGACTGAAACCCTGACCCCTCCCCATCCACACTGCTTTTGTGAGGCTGCACACAGCCCCCCTTTGGGCCTGGGACTGCACCACACCGCTCCGCCCCCCAACTGGGACGGGAAGGGGAAGCCAGGGCCGGGGGGAGGAGGAGGTCCTGAGAGAGGTCCTGGCCCCGTTGCTCTTACAGTTTTTGTACACGGGTTGCCTGAACGGCCGCCCCTTGGAGAAGACGAGGGCCACGGTGAGACAATTGATGGTGCTCAGAAGCCAGACGCTGGTGTTCTCATAGCTCTTGTAGCCGCTGTCCGCGTTCTTCCCGGCTGTGGCGTTTCCCAGGGTGGCGCTGGCAGAGGGGAGAGGCTCCGCGGTGTGACTTGTGTTCCCCGGAGAGCAAGCACTGGAACAGCATGTCTGGAACTCAGCTCTGCCCCCTCCGACCAGAAAGCAACCAGAAGAGCCCCACCAGGACCCCACCGGACCCCAGAAACAGAGTTTTGCATCTTGTGAAGGTGGGGGCGGCAATGCCTCCCAGAGAGGAGCGGCTTTCCCACCCTTGCCTTGAAGACTCTCTAGGACCTAGAAAGAGCCCATCCTCACAGGCCAGATACCTCTGGGGAGCTCAAAAATGGGCATGAGGGCAACTGCTTCATGCCCATTTCTTTGCCTTCAGCATCCAGTATCCAAGGTATACTGCTCCTGCATATAGAAGCTCCATTGAACTAAAAGCTGCTACCACAGCTAACAGCCATGTTCTCCAGGAGCATGTCTAATCCATTTTAAAAAGCCATCTATACCAATCTTCCGGACCTCAGCCTCCCTGGGCAGCTCTTTCTGTGGCAGTGTTCATCAGACAGCCATGAAGCGCTTCTTAACTGGCCCTCTCCACCCCCAGCACAGGACCCCTCCAGTGGCTGTGGCTGGTGTCTGTCTTCTGTTTCTTTTTAGATGGTGAGCCCTTTGGGGACAGGCATCCGTCTTATTTATTTGTTATTTCTCTGTGTTGACCACCCTGAGCCATTTTTGGAAGGGTGGTATAGAAATAGAATGAATGAATGAATGAATGAATAAGCCCTTTTACTTAACACAGAGATGCCTGGAGTGTCAAACCACTTCTCTTTCTCTTATGCTCAGAGGACAAGCTGAACAAAGTGAGGCATCCATTTTATTTATTTAATACAGTCCTATATCTCACCTTTTTGTTTCTAGAAAAACATATAAGGTGGTGAAACATTGTTAGAAAGTGCATTTGAAATATCTACAAAGGAGCCTCCTCGCTTTTGAAATGGAGGGATGGTCCTCTGAAAGCATAAGCCAGAGTGTGGGAGGGCAGCCCCGAGAGACAGACACCCAAAGCATGCTTTTAAAAGGGGGGAGAGGCCCCCTCTCTCTTCCCTGCTGCCAAGACAGAGCCCTGCAACTCCCTAGGCCAGGACTCCCTACCGCACGCAGGCCCCCAACTTCACCTCCCTGGCAAGGAGTGGGAGCAAAGGAGGAGGGAGCAGCCTCCCTACCTGAAGATGCTGTCAGGTGAGTACCAGGGCTGTTTCTGCACCAGGACAAAGCCGGAGACCTGCATGGCCAGGCTGAAGAGGAGGTTCAGCACCATGGAGAGCAGCAGAGGGGGGGAGACCAGCTGTGCCGGAGGCCTATAGGGGGCCAGCTTCGGGGAAGCCCCGTTCAGGCTCACTGCACCGAGAAGGAAGAAGCACAGGCATGTTGCCAACGGACACCCAGAATCCATCCATCGGGGCCAAGATGGTGAGGGGCAGCCCGTGTCCAGATGTTCAGCTGCATTGATGGCCTTGTTCCCAACTAGTCAACTTGTGTCTGGACTGCGCCATTTCCGACTGCAGCTGGGGAGGGCTCGCATGGCAGAAGATTCCCCATGTACATCGAAAACTAGCACATCAGGTAGTCCACCTGATTTGTCAGTTTTCCATCCAAGAATCAAGATCTTTAGCAGCCTTCCAAAGAGCCCTAAAAGCCTGGTCTGCAGTGATTTTTAAATTGGTTTCCCCCCCGTTAATTGTTTTAATGGGTAATTTATTTTCTTTTTGTTCTTGTTCAAGCTATCTGGGTTAGGTAGTATAAAGATTTAAATAAATAATGCAGGGACATCCCCACCACCACCACCACACACACACAATGGAAAAAACATTCCCTCATTCGAGCCCCCCCTGCAATCGGAAGTGGTATAACCCAGATACAGGTAGGCCACTTTAGTGCTGGCTAGGTCTGTGTGGTGCCAGAATGAAGTCTTTGGGGGTTGTTCCCACAATAGATGGGGACAATGTTGAGCAGTGGTTAGAGTGCTGGACTAGTATCTGAGCATCCTGGGTTCAAATCTCCATTCAGCCCTGAAGCTCACAGGGTGTCCTTGGGACAGCCACACGTGCAGCCTCACTCACCTCATGGGGTGGTTGTGAGGATGAAAAGGGCTTCTGGAGAGACCTCTGTACACGATCTGGAGTTCCTTGGTGGAAAGGTGGAACTGGTAATATTGGTGCGCCCCCCCCCTCCTGCTTTTTGCCTCCTTGTTTAATCTGACCTACATTTTCTGTTGTGGGTGGGTTCTAAAAGGACCTGCTCTCCTCTGCTCTCCTCGGCCTCTGCAACGTCTCTCTAAGCGACTGGGGCTTAGTGGCTGTCAAAAGGTGGGCAAGGCCTTGGGGGTCATCTGGGCCTGGCCTGGGCAACCACTGGCTTTGGCTGATGGTTGCCCATTCAAGCCAGAGGCCTTTTCCCTCACGGCACAGACTGGTGGCCTTTGCTGGCTGTTCTCTGCCACGGAGATCCCTGCGGTGCCTCTGCCCTCTCCTTCCGGGGGTGCTAAACCGTGCCCTCTGCACCGAGAACCATAGCAAAGGGCTTACTTGTCATCCCAATGACTGTGGTAATAGCCAGATCTTGGAACAGAAACTGATAATTCCCAAAGGCGCTGAGTTGCTGAAAGAGAAAAGGGGTGCGTGTGTGTCCTTTGGGAGTCCCTCAACCCACTCCCACCCATTCCACGCCCAGCTGCTCCAGGGCAGGCCAAGCCAAGGCGGCATCCTCCCCATCATCCAGGACAAGGGGAAGAGGAGAGGGGAGATCTGACGCTGCCTTCTCCTCCTGACTGCCAGGCCACTTCTTGTGCATCCAGCTCGGCTGGCTCTGTCTGTCTGCTGGTGCAGAGCCCCTGCGGAAGTGGAAGAGGGGCCAGCAGGACTGCGCAGCAGCAGAGCCCCTGCTTTGCACACAGCAGAAGTGGCTCACTCCCCGCTGGCAGCATCTCCAGGGAGGGCTGTGCGGGGGGGGGGAGACTCCTGCCTGCCTCTTGGGAGAGCCAGCCTCTGCCCGGAAGAGCCGATGATGCTGAACTAGGCAGGGACAAGCAGCAGAAGGCAGCTTCGTGGGCACCGGGGACGAGTCCAGCCATGGAACTTGGGACTCCCTTCTGCACGCAAAGCGTGCCGTGTGCTAGTCTACCCTGGAGCTGTGGCGGCCCCTCCTCAAAGCTTTCCGGAGTCACTGGACTGGTGGTTCCGCTAGAAAGGGAGAGATTCCCTGGGAGGGGCCAGACGCCTCAGACCCTCTGCACAGCGCCATCTCCCCTCTCCCTGCAACAGCAGTGGCGGCTCTCACTGCCCTCAGTTACTGTGGCTTTGACACCCCCCTGTGACCACCAGGATGCTCTCCTGAGGCCGACACATGCATGGGTGGGTGGTATCATAGAGCCAAAAGACGCAGCAGCAGCAGCAGCCGCCGCCAGGTCTGAAGACAAGCCTGGAGCCGAGTGCAGCAAGCCGGGGTTTCTGGGCAGAGCAGAGGCAAAGTTCTAGGGGGATGGGGAGGCGGGGGGCAGGGAGGGGGCGTGGCTGCAGGCCACCAGGAGAGGGGTGGGCTCTCAGTCTTGACCAAGCAGCAGAGGACACCTGCCTCTTTGGGCTCAGAGCATTGCCCCGTCCCCACAAGGCAAGGACGGGGGGCACCTGGACCTCTCCCCTCAGCTTCTGGATGGCATTTGCCCCCAGAAGAACCACGCCTGTCTCACCGTACCCAGTAGAGCAGCAGGACTCCCACGTATTGGATGGTGCTGTAGAGGGCCATGAATTTGAACATGCAGAACGAGGTGACGAGGGCAGCACGGCCTTGCCTGTGTGAGGAAGGGGGGCAGGAGAATCAGTAAGCCGTGGGGGGCACATTTCCCCCACTGGCACTGCCTTTTAGAACAGTCCAGTGGGGTGGCAGCGTACCTCCTTGCTGCCCCGGTGCCTCCTCAGACCCGAAGTAACTGGAAGTTGCCGCTGCGCATGTGCACATGGTGCTCACGTTGTGGCAACTTCTGGTCACTTCCAGTCTGAGGAGCCACAGGGGAAGCAAGGAGGTCCGCTACCGCCCTGCTGGACCATTTTAAAAGGCAGCGCTGGCGGGGGAAATGTGGTGGGAGGGGTAAGAGCACCCTCCCCTGTAAGAGCTCCCCCCCCCTTCGAACCGTCAGGCGCTGGTTCCGTGCACACCACTACTGTGGGGTGGCCAAGGCTGTGTGGAAATGTTGCTGTGATATGTCCAGCCAGCAGGTGGTATTAGCATTTGCTAGTGGTGATCTTCATTGGAGGCAATTAAGTCCCTTCCTTCTTCCTGCCTGTACCTTTTGTGGAACTTGTCTCTTCCTGTAACACAATCAAGTAGTCTTAGCCTATCATGGCTGCCTTCCTCTGAGCTCTCATGACATGGTGTGATGAGTTCAAACCCACCAACTTCTGAAATGGCTCACCTTCCTGCCCCAGAAGCTTTCAGCTCTGGCAATCCTGCTGCTGGGCCTGAATGGAGAGGAAGATTTGCTGGCTTCAGACTAGCCAGCCACAAAGCTCCCCCAAGAAGGCGGCATTGGGCAACTAAGTTCCCTTCTTTATGCCCCGGGGAAAGAAGCAAACAGCATCTATCAATCCTCTACCTTTGCTGCAGAGGGTCAAAAGGATGACTATGAGACTGTCTGGGCTACATTTGATGCCCATTTCATCCCAAACCGGAACGTGCTCTATGAGAGGGCTTGCTTTTATCAAAGGACACTGCGATCTGGGGAATATGTTGAGTCGTTTCTGAGAGGGCTGTATGAACTCTCTGAGCACTGTGACTTTGTAGAAAGGAAGGATGAACATCTCAGAGACAAGCTTGTCCTTGGAATTCTAGATAAAGAGCTATCAGAGCGAATGCAACTCAGAAAATCTAACTCTTCAGTAAGCCATTGAAAAGGCAAGGCAATCAGAGTTAATAAAAGCACAGATCAGGGAGCAGAGGAAACCCGAAGCCAGTTTGGAAGATATAGCCTTTACTCCACCAAGCACGAAAAGCAGAACGAGCAGATCCTTTGCAAGCGCAAAATTTCAGCCAGTAGCTGTAAAGCAGCCCAGCCATTCCAAAAGCACACCACAGCAATATAAAAGGATGCATCCCCAGCCTGCATGTGCAAGATGTAGGAGGATGCAGAACACTAGAGGCATTTGTCCTGCTTGAGGAGCTCAGTACAAGAAATGTTCAAAAAGAGGGCACTTTGCAGTTGCATGTCATGCACACAGATGTACAAGAAGCAGAGGCAGGAAGAAGGCAGGGGCTCTGCCTCCAATGAGGATCCCTACTAGCAAATGCTAGTGCCACCTCCTGGCTGGACATATGAGAGCAACATTTCCACCCCAAGGGCCCCTCCGTGGGGCCAGGCTAGGCCAGCATTCTCCCTGCTTCCCTGCAGGCCAGACAGAGCAGCAGCGGAGGAGGAGGAGGGCAGGGCGTGTGGTGGGGGCTGCCAGAGGGGCCGAGAGGATCAATCCGCTGCCTGCTACCACCAACCTGCCGGAGGCAAGTGCCCCCCCCCGCCTGCCGGGTGGGGAGAGTTTTGCCCCCTTCCCAGCTCTCTTCCCGACTGCAGTCCTGTGAACAGCTGCAGGACAGGTTCCGATGAGATTTCTGTGAGGCTGGGGGGTCTGATGATGAGCCCATCACGAAGGTACTCCACTGCCAGAGTCCAGGCAGCGAGCACAATTAGCCACCAGACTAGTAGCCATGGATAGCCCTGTCCTCCATGAACTTGTCTAAGCCCCTTTTAAAGCCATCCAAGCTGGTGGCCATCACCACATCGCTCTAGTCCCTGCAATGGATTGGACCGTCCTGAAAATATCCTCAAAGCAGCCACTATGGAAAAGGAAAGACCATAAGGAAAGTGCCCTGCAGGGGGGAAGGCAGGGGAGGGGGAGAGGCAACATCCTGCCAGAGGAGCACTGGAGAAAATGGTCCGGGTGGGTCCTCGTGGACTCCCATGGTGGTCCTGGGGTCGTGGGCATCTCCCCAGACTTCCTCAGCAGCTGCAAAATGCAAGTCTAAACAAGAACGCAGTCGGGGCAGAATTTTGTCATTGAAGTGAATCAAATCAATTTGTCCGCTGGTTGCTCAGGAGGAAGACAAGGATCTTTTTCAAGGGAATGGAAACTAACTCCGG
The DNA here is from genome assembly GCF_027244095.1 of Hemicordylus capensis. NCBI lineage: Eukaryota > Metazoa > Chordata > Lepidosauria > Squamata > Cordylidae > Hemicordylus > Hemicordylus capensis. The sequence goes on from NC_069659.1 coordinate 358,326,775, forward strand.
AGAGTCAACATTCCAGCAGATGGAGTAATGGGGACAGGCAGGACTTGAGTCCAGATCTCCCAGAGCTCTCCGTGCCCACAGCAGAACTCCCTGGCTCACCTGAGCAGCTCCGGGACGCATCGGATGTTGGGGGTCTTGGAAGTGAAGGGGGAAGCCACGGAGGCCTCCTGCTCGGACAGAGAGATCCCGGCGTGGGCCACCTTCAGAGCCTGAAATGCAGCAGCCCCGCCTCTCAGAACCCAACGCGGAGGGAGTCAGAAGACAGCCACCAACACTTGCCCCCTCTCACCACAGACACAGCAGGGGCAGTTCCAGCCTCTTAAGGCTGCTGAAAGACCCACTCCCCAGGAACACTCCCCCCCCCGACACACACACAGAGAGTCAGCCACACCCAGTGCTGCTCCAGGAAGTATCCTGGCGTGGGGTCTGCCTTCCGACCTGGGGAACAGACTGGCACACTGACTGCAGCACAGCCCTGGGGGGGGGGGGCGGAGGCCACCTGATGGAGGGGAGCAGACTGCCCAGGTGCTGTGGCTGCCATGGAGGAGGGCTGGGTGGGCATCCTGTGCTGACCTGGCTGCTGGCTGAAGCTGCTGCCCATTCCGGCTGGGAAAAGATGGCAGAGCAGCCCAGGAGGGGAGACCGAGTGGGGCAGAGAGGGAGCCAGTATTGGCATGGGGTGGGAGAGAAGAGGAGAGAGGCGCCTCTGAGCAGCATGAGGCTCTGGAGGGAGGGAGGGAGGGAGGGAGGGAGGGATGATGGCAGGCCCCCACCCGCACTTCGGCCCCAGGCAGGCTCTGCCCATAACCACTCTTTGCGTCCTCCTCCATCACCTGGCCAACATGACCCGCAGTGTGGCTTTCAGCTGGGCTGCCAGCTCCACCCCCAGAGCTCATCAGCGGGGAGTGTCCCGTGAGTGGCCTGAGCACCAGGAGTCCTGGGCAAGCCTCGGCTTCTTGCCAGACTTCGGCTTCAGGAGCTTCTGCACCCCCAGCTTCCGTAGGCAGCCCCCCCTTGCCCCCCACTCACCCCACAGTCATTGGCGCCATCTCCACACATGCCCACAAAGTAGCTGGAAGACAAAAGCAAAGTCGCCCCAGTGAGGCCCAGCGAGGCAGCCGGCAGCAGCGAGAGCTCCTGGCTCCCACGCTCTGCCCTCCATGCAGAAAAGAATCGTAGAGCTGGGGTGGGAGGGGGGGCTTGGAGGTCATCTACTCCAGCCCTGCTGGTCCCAGCAGGAAACTGCGCCTCTCGCCAAGGAGAGCCCCCGCCCCCATTCTGCAAGGCCTGGAAGGCACCTTGGTCTTCTGGTCAGGCTGTCCTGGTTATGCCTCGGACACCTCTTCAGCTTGGAGTCTGCAGGGCAGGAGTGGTGTCTTCCCCGAGACACCGTCAGTGCAGGCTCCCCTGAATCCAGTGCAGGCTCCTCCCTCCCCTGATCCCCGTGATGCCCCGGATTCCCTCCCCTCCCCGGATTCCCGTGATTCCTCCACTATGCACGGTGATTGCCCACGGAGCGGAAGGACTCACTCCATCCTCTGCAGCTCTTGCACCAGGCTGGCCTTCTGCGCAGGAGACATCCTTGCAAAGACGGTCCCATTCAGGAGAAGCTGCAAAGGGAGGCAGCAGTCAGATGGCCCGGGAGGGGAGGACACCCACGCAGCCCCCATCGGCTCGGCAAGACTCAGGAGCCGCAGGAGGGCCGTGGACAGGGCCAGGCTGTGCGCCGGAAGTGGGGACCTTGCTCCCGGGACTGGCCAGGCGAGTCCGGCCTGCTCTGAAGCCTGCCGTGTGCAAAGAGCTCCTCTTGAGCAGGCTGCCCCGTCTCCAGGGGAGCTGCTCCCGTGCGCAAGACTCACCTTGGGCAGCAAATGGTTGAAGTGCTCCGTTATGACCTCGTACGACCTTCCGCTCATGCAGAAGTGGAAGTGGCCGAGTCCAGCATCATCACCTGGAGCTGCTGCTGCTGCTCCTCCTCCAAAGTTAGTGCAGTTCCCCTTCAAAAGAGGAGGGGGGGTCATCAGCAGCCCTGAGAGCAACCTCGGGAGGAGGCAGAGGCCTCCTCCTCAGCCAACCTCCTCCCCCTCCACCTGTGAGGCAGAGGTCCCCCGTGGATCGGCCTGCCCATCCCCACCAGGTGCATCTCTAGGGAGAAGCAGAAGCAGAAGCAAGTCCTCCAGAGCAAGCCGGGGGCTCATGCAAGCCAGGCCAGGCCAGGCCAGGCCAGCAGGAACCCCAGGGCCACCCAAACTGACCAGCAAGACCCTCTGCGGGAGCAAAGCATGCCCAGGTTTCCCCAGGGGGAATGGTGCAGGGGAGCAACTTTGCTGACACGCTTCGCTCTGGAGTGGGATACTTCTGGACAACACTGAAGGAATCACATGAAGTCAGAACATTGCCAAATGAGAGGGCTTGGTGGGCTTTCTGAGCAACCAGTAGCAGCTAGTCCCAGTGAGCTGGGGGGGCACGCAAGGAGGCAGCTGGGGTTGCTACTCTCTTTCAACCTGCCCCGCCTGAGAGCCATGCTGCCTGCAGGCTGGTCACTCACCAGTTAACTGTGCAGCTCTACCTGACAAATGGCCAGCCTGTAGGCAGAGAGAGAGAGAGAGAGAGAAGCAACCCAGCTGCCCCCTTGGGTGCCCCCCTGGCTCGTCAGGACCAGCGGCCGCTCCTGTGAGCCATGCGCACAGAACTGGGACTCACATCCAAGCCCAGGAAGAAGCTACCCAGTGAAACGCAGACTGTGTCTGGTGGCCTGCTGGCGGAGCTCATACGGCCCTTGTGTTGAGAACTGCTGACAGGCAGCTGCCCTCATCCCTGGTGCTTTGCAAAAGGCCTGCTGTGCTGTACGAGGTCTCTGCTGCGGGGGGGGGGGGGAAGGGGAGGGGTCCAGGGGCAGCTGCTGCTTTGGGCCACTCCGAGACCCTCACCTCTGGTCCGCTGTCGCCGTTCGCCTTGCCCCCCTCCTCCTCCTCCTCCTCCTCCTCCAAGAGGTGCCAGCTGATGGATGCCGAAGGAGGCCCTGCCTGGGTGTCAGCCTCCACCAGGATCGCTTGGCTACCCGGGGCCATCATGCCAGCCTTCCTGGCCACTGCCACCGCCGTCTGAATGTTGTCACCTGCAAAGGCAGAGCAGCCAGGGCTGTGTCAGCGGCAGCTGGGGCCCCTTCCAGAACGTGGAGCTGCACAGAGGAGACTGTCGGGCACCAGTGACGGGGAGTACCAGCCCCAGGGGGGGTGGCAGGGGGTCCTTGCACGGCCACCGCTGGACTCGGGTTCAAAGCCCCTCTCAGCCATGCATGAGGTTCCCAGGATGGCTTTGGGCAAGGCTCTCTGCTCAGTCGCCTCCTGGGACTGTTATGCGAAGCAAGGAGAGGAGGACTCGAAGCGGTGCTCTGGGAGCCCCCAACGGAACAGTCTCCCACCAGCACGGAAGAGGGTCCCACTGGAAGCTCGGCTGCTAGCCCTCCTCGTTTCCAGCAGCTGGACAGGGCCGCCCAGCCCGGACTCGCCCACCTGTGACCATCACGCTCCGGATGCGGGCCGCCCGGAGCTCCTCCAAGACGGGCCTGGTCTCACTCTTCAGCCGATTCTCCATGATCAGGAAGCCCAAGAAGGTCAGGCTGGACTCTGCCTCTGCCCTGGGACAGAAGAACCAGACCCGTCGTCACAGGTCTTGGAAGCCAGCCCTGCTTTTATCCTGAAACCTCTCAAGGAGTGTGTGGAGACACGAGGCCGAGACTTCTCGGGTTTTGTAAATAAACCCTTGAATGGTCAGTGGCCTGGACTGATATTCCCAAAGCTATTCTTGTTGTAAATAAGCCCTTGAAATATTGTCTTAATATGCACAAACCTCTTCATTACTGCAAACAGGGAGGCGATTCCCACGATCAGCCAAAATCGGGATAGGGGAGCCTAGCCAGATTTTGGCTTATCGTGGGAGCCACCAGGCTTGCAGGAGAGCCCGGTTGCCTCCCGGCGGTGAACCCGCCTGAGTACCCCTCCCCTAAAACCTGGTTTGCGGAGCAAGTGCTCCATAAACCCAGGTTTTTTATTGTGAGTAGCTGCGGCACAGCTCCGTGCTGCAGCTACTCATGAGGAGGCCCCCCAGAGGGGAGGTGAAAAGCTGCCTCCCGGCTCCAGGGGTCTCACCAGCATGCCCTGTGCACTCACGCAGGGCATGCTGGAGCTTCCGGGGGCTGTGTGGCCCCCGCTCCCCCCCCCAGCCCCCACTGGCTCCGTCATGGAGCCGGCAATCGTGTGGGTGGCCAGTCCAGCTGCCCAGGGCTCTTGCACTGCTCGTGTGTGGGGAGAGCGGGCTTAGCCCGCTCTCCCTGCTCACTCTTGCAAACTGGGTCTCACTGATCGTGAGACCCGGCTCAGTGTGTGTCGATATGCTTGACCCTCTTGCAGGGTCAAGAGTTCATGCCTGCTGTTTTTTTTTTACTTTAGAATGCCAGTTTGACAGTTTGGATTGGGAGGGAAAGGAAATTTTGAAAAATGGAGGGAACTTCTACTAATTGGATTAGTTGGAAAACTGTTGGAGCAAAAATGTGTTTATATAGGAGGCTGCTTTAGCAGAGGGGTGGTTAGAGTCCGAAGTCAGCAGTGAGAGTTCAGTTCTGGAAGAAGTCAGAGTTGACAAAATAAATGTTGGTGAGCGGAAGGAACTGGGTCCAGTCCAAGTGGAGGAGCTGAGGCCAGTCTGAGTGGAAGAATGGCTAGTCCAGGCTGGGAGAAGCAGTGCTGGGTTGAATCTCCAGGGCTGCCAAAGTGACCAGTAAGACCTGAGGCTGCAGAAGGAACCAGCCAAGGGGTGGACAAGAGCAGGCCACAAAGAGGGCTCTGTGTCAGGGGCCACTTTAGAACAGGTTAGTGCATGTGTTCTGGCCACATTTTGGTTGTTCCCTATGCTTTCTTGGGTGATGGTTTGTTTGTTTTTGTTTTTGTTTTTTGTTTGGTACTGAACTTGTGATTCAACTTTTAATTGAACTAATTGCAAAGTAAAATTCCTTGTTTATAGAAAATTATAGCTTGTTTCTCCACCCCACGCCTCTTGGCCTCACCACCCTACCAAAGTTTCTTCCCACAACACAGGTTTGAAAGGCTCCACCTCAAGCACCAAAGTCTACTTGGAGGCTGCGGGTAAACTTCTAATTTTGGAGGAGCTCTGTGTCTCCTGTTGGCAGCAGGGCAGATCCTCCACAGGTAGTGACAAGGTGGTGGGAGAGGCTGCAGTTCCTCCAGGCAGGATGCCAGCCAGGCCCTCTCTGTCTCCCCTGGACTGTCTGGACCTGATGCAGCCCTGCCCGTCTCTCTCACACTGAGCTGGGACCTGCCCCACCCCTGAGCAGAGCAGGGTGTTGTCCCTCCGTCTGGATCCCCACATTTGGCTTCCAGGGTAAAATGTCCAGCACCGGAAAAAACAGGGACCTGTCTGCCTTCAACAGGTCCCTTCGCCCAACTGCCTCTGCCAGCATGCACCCAAGTGGGCAAGTGCCAAGGGAGCCTGTGGCCAAGCCCACGTGGCTGAGGCCTGGGCTCTCCTCTGTGGGCTGGGGCGGCCAGGCCTCTGGGCTTCTCCAGAGCCCCCCACTGCCACAGCCTGCCTCCCTCTGGCCTTCCTGACAGCGGGCATTCACCAAGCCAGGCCTCCTCCTGAGGCTCTCCTCTCCCACCGCCCTGGGCTGGGACCCTGCCCGCCTCCCTGCCCCCTTTACCTCGTTAAGGAAGCCACTCGGGTCCCGGCCGGCAGCGCTTTATGGGCCAGCCCAATGACCCGGAAGCCCCGGGAAGCGTAGAGTTGGAGCTCGTGGGAGAAGCTGTGGGGCACTGTGTGGGAGAGAAAGAGGGGGCTGCTTCAGGGACCACACTGGCCATGACAGGGGAGGGCCACCCCCAGGGAAACACGGCCAGGCTGCTGGTGGGGGTGGGCACAGCACCTAAGATGGCCTCCGATAGCCAGGGAGGGGGCCATGAGGCCGAGTCCCTTCCTTCCAGCCTGCAGCACACAGAGTCAAGGTGAGAGAAGCCGGAGGGGCCCCGCAGAATTCAATGGGGGTCCCCCAGGCCATACAGCTATCATCATCTCGAGAAAGACGGAGGGGTTACGGCGGACAACCAGCTGCCCACAGTGCTGCAGAGAGACCCCACCTGCAAGCAGAGGTGTCCACCGGCCCCCCACCCCATTGTTCTGGTGGGGGATCCCCTTTCTTTGCCGTCTCCACCAGGGGAGGGTGGACTGCGCTGACAAAGAACAAGGAGGCACCTGAGAGAAGCAGGACCACCCCCCAGCACCCAAGGGCCGAGGGGCTGGGCCTGGAGCCCTTCTGCTCTGCTGCAGCAGCCCAGAGGGAATGGGGCTCAGCCCAGGCCGCCCTAGAAGGTGCTGCTGCTGCTGCAGCACAGGGGCCACAAGCGCAGGGGGGCAGAGAGGCCGGGCACCTGTTTCTGGCCTGCAGAAGTCGGCCACCTTCTCCGGAGCCCCCTTCATGAAGACGTGCCGCTCCCCGCTGAGCTCCTGGGCAATGACGGACATCCTCTGCAGGGCTGAAGAAAACGGAAATTGGCACAGGATGGCCACTCCTCGCCCGGCAACCTAGGAGAGAAAGGCAGAAGCTGCAGCAAGGCCTGGAGATCCTCTGGGGGCCGGAGCGCTGCCAAGAGCAACGCCTGCCCATGTCAAGAGAGACGGCGGGGGGACGGGACTGGACCATGGCAGGTCCATGGTGGGGCTGGAGAAGCGGGGCTGGGCCTTTCCTCCCTATGATCAATTTTGCCCCACATGGGCTAATAGTCACTTTGGGATGGACTGTTTCAGTTGGGGAAGTCGTGGGGGGGGGGGTTGGGGAGGGCTAAACACCCCCTTCCCCAGCACGGGTCCACATTGACACTCAACGGCCATTTCCAGTAACACTTTAAAAAAACCCACAGCAGATCCTGTTCATGGGGCACAGTTTGGGTTGTTGGGGGGCAGTACTGGCAGGGCGTCAGTTGGATGGGTTTCAGGTAGACACCTCCATCCAAGGAGTTTCATTTAGCAGGGGAAGGTGAATCCCACGTGGGACCCAAGGAGGCAGCGGAGCAGCAGTGCTGCTGATGGGGTGGGGTGGGGGTGGGGAGTGCTTTCTCTCCTGCTAGGCAACACACACACACCACACACACACACGTGCACCTGCGGCTGGGCTGGGCTGCGCCTCTGTCCTGGCCCCAACCACAGCCGCTGCTTGCTTGCTTTCCTTTGCAAAGGACCCTCTTCCCAGCTACCTGCGCCCAGCAGGCCTCGCTCCACCCTGCTGCCAAACTCTCCACAGGGGCCTCCTCTAGCAAGACTCTCCACCGGCGATGGAAGAGCAGAGTTCCACTGGCTGAGCACAAACTCTGCCCAGCCAGCAAATGAGCTGTGGGGACATCGCTTCCCTTGGAGAAGGCGCCTGCTCCTTCGGAGGGAGCAAGCTGGTCCCCGCTTCCATCCCCAGCTCAAGACCCTGGGACTAGGGCTGGCAGGGAGGCCATGGGCTGGACGCCAAGCGGGCCTGCCCTCCGGCCCTTTGGAGGCACTTTCTTCACACTGGGGACCGCGAGGAAGACCTTCTTGGGCAGAGGGCAAGCGCGGCAGGACCCTCCCTGGAGCAAAGGGGAGGAGGCAGCCCGGCCTGGGCAAGTCTGTCTCTTGTCCCTTGGCCGGATAGTCCTGCCTGCCACCCTTCCCCATGGGGCTTGGAGAGGAGCGGGGTGCTGCTGCTGCTGCTGCTGCTGGGGCCTGCTGGCTCGAACCTGGGGGCCATTCCAGAAGGAGCCTCCCAGCCTGCAGGAGCCAGCAAAGCAGCCCACACACACACACACACACACACACACACACACACACACACACCGGCTGTCACTCTCGCCTTCTGCTGCCGCCTAGGGCGAGGAACGAGGGGGGGGGAGAGGAGTTGCTCACCTGTCCAGCTTTGGCTCCCGGTTTCACAATCACGGCGTCTGCCAGTTCACCGTCTTTCCTCTCAGGACCATCCGAGTCCTCTATTTCCTGGTGGTTTAACAGGACAAATAGGGTGTGTTTCTAGCCTGCCAGGATTTCTGTAGTTTGCAATCGTTTCAAATGGGCGTTAATATGCAGCTCGCAAGATGCTGAAAAGAGTTAGCCAGACATTAGAGCCCCAGAGAGAGAACTGCTCCGGTGAGGAGAACAATGCTGTAGAGAAAAGAGCCAGTCAGGGTCATGTGGATCAGGAAGGCCTCACGCTTAGCCGCAGCCAAGCGAGATTTGGGGCAACATGCAAAGGTTTCCTTTTGTGGGTGGTGGTTGCTGCTGTCGTCCTCCAGGACCGGGCAGGATGCTCAAGGTGGGCAAAAGAATACCTCTGATTGGACGGAATGAGGCTGGGGGAGGAGTGGGAGGCTTTTCACAGAGCTCTTCATCAGGCATGAGACCCAGAAGCCTGGCTTTGCCCAACCAGGCCAAGGGCCACGTAGCATGCTGCGCTCAGCCATGGCCCATGAGATGCCTCCGGGTGTCCACAAGCAGGATGTGGAGGTGACAGTGGCTGTCTTCTGGGGTTTGCCCACAGCATCTATGATTCCAGTGAAGAGTTCTGTGAAACTCAAAAGCCTGCAAATAGCAAGCTATGTTGGCTCGGTACAAGGTATCATTCCACCTACTTTGCATCACCGAGGCAAACTCTGCTTGAAATAAGCTGCAGCCTAACAAAGAAAGAACCACAAGAGCAGGCAAGAGAAGAGCTTGTGTGGGACAGAGAGGGAGGGCCCGGCTGCAGCAAGGAGTGCTCTCTCTGGCCCAGGGGCTTGTCAATGGCCCATCTTGACCGGCTACAAAGCGATGCCTGCCCTTCCCCTGCTTTTGCTCTATGCCAGCCATGAATGCAGCCACAAAAAGTCCCAGGATTTCCTTAGACCCACTCAGGGAATGTTACCCAGTGAGTCGCTTCGAACATCTTCAGGTCCAGGGGGTCTCCCTGCATCTTCCCATCCAGAACCACCAAGGAGTGGCAGCTGACCATGGCTCCACACACGAGGCCCCAGGGCAGCGGGCAGCCGGAGGAGAAGCTGTGGACATCCTGAAAGCTGGGCGGGGGGAGAGCAGTGAGAAGAGGCAGGCAGCAGGGATGGGCAAGCAAGACCCCCGCCTGAGACTCCGGGCCTCTTATGGAATGGGAAGCAGCAAGACCTCGTGGCTTCCAAAGTTAGTCCCTCCTCCCTGACACCAAGTCTGTGGGACGGAGAGGGACAGAAACCCCGGGGAGGCCAGTCACGAACTAGACAGATGGAGAGTTACCTTGTTCCGCTGGCCAGGACAACCCCCCAGAGATCCAGACCTTCTTCGGTGAGCGTGCCAGTCTGCAGAAATGCACATGGTTTGGGTTCAGCCACACTTGGCAGAACTCCCTGTGCTCAAGCAGGAGTCCTGGGAACAAGGAGCACGGCAGAAGACCGGCCGGGGCAGCCTGGCAAGAGGGGCAGCCAGGAGGCTGGGAGGGAGTGGCCACCCCCACCCCCATTTCTCACCTGCCTGGTGCAGGAGCCCACTTTTGGCTTCAGCATGCCCCCTGTGCGTGGTGCTCCGCTTGACGCAGAGGTTAAGAGCAGGAGCTATGAGCCGAAAGATGGGACTGGGTGACTCCGCTAAGAGGTGTGAAGCACTGATCCTCAGCCCACCACCACCTCTTCCCTCTCCCCCTCTCCCTGCTGTAAGAGGCAGGAGGGCCAAGGGGATGCAGAGGGGGCAAGGCTGGGGGGCCCTCTGTGGCCCCCTCGCTCAGCCTCCAGCGTGTCTGCTGCCAGGGGGGGGTTCTGCCCGCCTGCCCTGCTGCTCCTGAGCCTCCCAGCCTCCTGGTGGGCTGCTGGGGGAGGCAGGAGTGGCACTGGGCTGGGTGGGCCCACTTTGACCCAACCCAGTAGGGCCCTCTGGGTGTCCTGATCTCTGGGTCAGGACTTGGCAGCCCTAACCGTAAGGAAGGCGGGTGCCGAGTTCACGAGAAGGCTGCGGACTCCCCTCCCTCCGACTGGCCAATGCCATAACTGGCCGCTTTCCAGATTACAGGCTGTTCCGCAGTAAAATGCTTCGCCTTGGCAGGATTGTTCTGAAAACGTAAATCGTTTGTGCAACCCTCCTACCGTGGGAAAATGCAGCTATTTGGGGTGGGGGACGCACATGCAACATTGTAGGACTAATACGCAAGGATGAAATCCAAAAAAGAAGGCATGTGAAAGGCCCCTTGCTGACAGCGCAGGGACTGCGATGTCGGAACACAGGGCAGCACGGAATCCCACTTAACGGACACGTCGTGACCCTGTTGTAGCGTGAATTCTGGAGAGCGCCCTTGCTTTGTATTTTGGAGGGGGCAACAGCAGCTTGCAGCCTACCAGGTGCTGCAGCCAGAGGACGGTGCTGCAGTCTTGGGACTGCTGGCTTTTCACAGGTGATGATGCTAAAAATGTGGAATTGGTGTGTGCACTGGGGGAGGAGGATTTCTTTTCTAAGCCGCAGGCAGAAAATGAAAGAGAAGACTAGCACTTGCAGCCAAGGACCCGGCTGATTCCTTCAGATTCAGGTGTGAAATTAAACCTGCCTGTCCCCACCCCCTTGGCCTGGCTGTCCGTGTTCTGTGACTGGCCCTTCCCATTCAGAAGTTAAGAATGTTTGTGAATATTCCGTAGCATCACAGCAGTTAAGCCAATGGCTAGAAGAGCCTTTTCTAGCTGGCCCCTTCCCTGCCCGACTTTGCACGGCTCATACTTGACCATGGGCGGCTGGGCTCCCTGCTTCTCCCTCCCCTCTTCCCACTGTGAGGGAGAGACTCTACCTTGTCAAAACAGATGACGTTTAACTGGCCACACACGTTGATTCTCTGAGGGCTGATGCAGAAGATCCCTTTTCTCTTCAGCCGCCTCTGGGTATAGATGATCCCCGTGGTCAGCGCGGCAGGCAGAGCTGGGGGCACAGCAATGGTGATCACGTCGAGGGCCTTCTTCACCACCTCTCCAGCTTTCTCCTGGCATGAGGAAGGGGGCGCGGTTATTGGCAAGATGGAAAGGCTGCCCGGGCCAGGAGTCTGGTGCTCAGCACCTGCCATCTCCATGCCCAAGGAAGGGCCCAGGCCAGAAGGGCTCCCGGCTGACTCTGCTCCTGCTCCGGGCCAACCCAAGGAGGAAACGGACACTCATTATCCCTGGAGAAGCTGCAGAACAGGCCCGAGGGGTGCTGGCAAGCACAGCATCCTCAAAAGCCTCCCAAAGAGAGAGTCTGTGAGCTGCAAACTAATCCCCCAAAGCAGGCAGCACCCAGAAGGTTGCTTCTCCAGTGCATGTGGAGGTCAAGATGATTCTTGGCAAGATGGGAACACACCCAGAGGCCTGGCTGCTCCAATCCGCAGCCCTGCCCCACCCCGCCCCTCCTCACTGCCCCCTTCCCCACTCTCGGCAGCCACACTTTCTCTCCAATGCCCCAGCAAGCTGCAGAGGCTGGCAGGGGGGCTCCTCCAAGACACCCTCCACCACCAGCCAGAAAACCCCAGCTCCGTGCCCAGATATGGGGCAGCTGCTGGAAGGTGCATAGCCCTCTTGGCCCTGCTGCGGGCTGGGGCCTCCTCTACCCCAGCAACCCTGGGAGGAGAGCAGCTCCAGCATCAGAGGGAACTTCCCTCCAGCTCTGGGGGGAATCCTGCGTGAAGAGCCACCCCACCCCCACCACTCCCGGCTCCCATCGCCACCCTCCCTGGCCGTAGTGCCTCCCCTCAGAGCCTGCCTGGTGCAGCTGTCGCTCTGGCTGGCTCTCCTCAGGCCCCCATATCCTCGTCTTCCTTGTGCTTCCTGCCATGCCGACAGCTCCTCTTTCCCCTGCTCTGTGCCACGTGGCAACCAGCTCTGCTCAGGGACGCTGGAGAGCAGCAGGGCCACCGACCTCCCACCGGCTGCCCCACAAACTCCCCCAGACTGCTTGGCCACCAGAGGAGCACAGAGGCACACCTTCTGGCTCCTGGGGCTCAGGATTTGGGCTGCTGGAAGCGGCTGTCCCAAAGCGTTGGCTTCTTCATCTCCACCCCGCCATTCGCCCCGCCACTTCAGCCCCCGCCCTTTGCAGCAGGGGGGTAGAATGCCTTGGACTCAGTGGGTGGGCAGGGCTTGTTGTCTTGATCCCCTGAGCCCAAGACACCCCCAGAAGAGCAGAGGAGGGAGCACACTCATCTCTAGCACTCCAAGGATGTGGCACCAAATGCCTCGAGATCTGCCTGCCTGCGAGGTGCCATCTGTGGGGCCGGCGGGAGAGGGGGATCTACAGAGGAGGCCCAGGGACCCATTCCTTGAGCTCCAGCAGCACAGGGCTGCCCTTTGCCCTCTAGATGAGGAGCTCTGAGCATCCCTCCAGGAAACAAAGGCCACAGGATGGCAACCACATGGAATCTGGAAATGCCAAAGCATCAGATGCGAGTGCTCGAGACTGCTGCCCAGCTTTCTTCAGTTGGCAGGGCATCCGGAAGGCCTGGTCTTACACGCATCCCATGGAGGGCCCTGTGGGCATTCTGCCCCCACCCCCACCCCTCCCCACTTCAGCCACTCACCCCACTGAGCGTGAAGACGCACACCGCATAGACCATTCCAACAGCAGCCACTCCAATGAGACACATGAGGAACCGGATGGCGTCCCTGTACAGTCGGAAGTTCATGGGCTTTGGGTAGAGGATGGATCTCACCAGGTCTCCCTTTGCAGTGTTGAAACCTGGGAAGGCAGAGCAGGCCCCTGAGATGCAAGCAGCAAAGAGGGAAGGCAGATGCCCAGCTGGATCCCCCGGGCGCTCTCCGGATTACATGCTGCTCAGCAGGAAAATCCTTCAGCTTGGCAGGATGGTTCTGAAAACGTAAATAGCTTGCGCAACCCTCCTACAACAGGAAAATGCCGCTACTTATTTGCGATGCACATGCAGCGTTGTAGGACTAAAATGGAAGGATAAAATCCGAAAGGTGGCATCGGGAATGTGAACGGCCCCTTGCTGTCAGCGCAGGGACTGCGACGTTGAAACACAGGCAGTATGGACGCACGCTTAACGGACACGTAGTGACACTGTGGTAGCGCATGATCTGGAAAGCGCCCAGGAGCCCCGCCCCCCTCCACTATGCAGGTGATGCCGGAATCCTGGCTGGCTAGGAAGTCTGGGCTGAAGGGACAGATTCAGGACACAGGAAGAGGAAGTGGGAGCGGAGGAGGAAGAGAGACGAGGGCTGCTCTCTCCTGATTGGGAGGAAGCTCTTCCGTTCGAGGTGTGCCAACACTCCCTGTCTGGATGAGACTGGGACTCCTCCAGGGACAGAAATCCATCTCACCCTTTGGAAACAATATACATGAAATTGACCTGGAACTTGTTGGGGTTGGGGGAGGAACAAGGTGGGCTGTATTAATACATACACATGGGGAGGGGGAATTCTCTTTTGCCACAGGGTGACTACCAAAAGAAAAGGAAAACTAAAGCATGTTCAGGCAGAGGCGATGTTCACCCACGTTCACCGATTATCAGTCAGTGCCCTTGGAATGGTTATCCCTTGGGTGGGGGGGTCATCCCCACAGTTTCAGACTTTGCCCCCTGCTCCAAACCCCCCCCCCCCACCTCGCCACTTCCCCTTCGCTCCTGGAATTCTGGCGACTATAGAGTTCCTCCCCGTGCCCAAGTGGGCCCATAGCCAGGCCCAAAGACTGGAGGTCCTGTGCCTCCCTGGGAAGAGACACTCTCTGGAGGACTGCTGCGTGTCCCAGGGTGGCCATCGCGGAAAGTCGGAGGCATCCCACAGTGGTCAGACAGGCGTCACTTCAACAGGAAAGAGTCCCTTGCCCCAAGAGGCTCATCCCCAGTCACAGAACGCTTCCCTTCAGAACAGGCTCTCAAGATCTCTGGAAGCCGGCTTGCCAGGGCAGAGGGGGCCATCCAGCATGCCCCCAGGGGGTGCCCTCCCAGTTCAGGAAAGCAACACCCAGAGGCAGGCCTCCCTCTCTCCCTCGGCTGGCTGGCTGGCCGGCCATTGAGGCTGTGCAGAGGCAAAGGGAAGGAGGCTGCCTCTGAAGCCCGCTGCAGCCTCGGCAGTTGGGCCTCACAGGCAACACGGGGGCCCAGCCAGCCCTCCTGGCCCCACTTGGTATGCATGAGCCTCCTTCTACGGGGCACGGCCCCACGCAGCAGCCCAAGGCGCTCACCCACCAGTCCGCAGGACCACCGCCTTAGCAGGCCCCCGGCCGCCTCCCTTGGCCTGGACGACCTCCGTTCCACAGAAGAGCAGGTGCCTGCGGGGATCCTCCGCACAGCTGGTGGGCCAAGGGTCACTGCCGCTGCCGGCATCACAGGGCAAGCTGGTCTTGGTGACCGGGATACTCTCCCCTAGAGAAGACCAGGCAGTGTTACAAGGCAGCCTTCTCCCAAAGGTCACTTCCAGCCCGGAATCGGACCTGTGGTGCTGTGCCTGAGCATCTCAACCCTCCTTCAGGGACAGCAAGCTACTGGCCCAGTTGTCTTCTCACCCGTGGGCTTAATTCTCTCCAGTAGAAACCAGTGGGCTTTGAAGCAGTGGGGCGGGTCCTGCTCCACTCTCCTGGCCACCACTGTGCCAGAGAGAGACTAGAACATGTGCAGAGAATGCCAGCGAGAGGCTCCAGGGGTCAGGAAGTGCCCCCCCCCCAGGCCCTGTGCGTACAGCTCCCCAACCTTCCTCTTGGCCCCTCGGGTCACGGCCTCTACCCTTACGTGGCTCCAGCTGAGAGTCCCTCCCCCGCCATTCCTTCCTGCTGCCCCACCACTCTGTGCCTCATCCTCCAATCCAAAGGATTCAAAACAGGACTCTGGGCTATGATGCTGCCATCTACTGAGGGAGTCAGACTGTGGTCCATCTAGCTCAAGTGGGTTTGCACCGACGGGCCGTGGCTCTCCAGGGCTTCCGACAGAGAAGATTCTCTCTCAGCCCGGCCCTGAGATGCTGCCAGGAACTGAACCCAGGACCTTCTGCAGGCAAAACAGGGGCTCTGCCTCCGCTTCCTGTTTGTCCAGTGCCATTGTGGTGGGGGATGATGGGCCTTCTAGTCCAACAAGAGCTGGGGGCCCACGTGTGAGAGCCCTTGCATTGCCAGAAATCCCCACAAGTGGTCCATCCACAGGTGACATTTGGGCCGGCCTGCCAGCTCCTTGCCAATATTAATATTCTAGAGTATTAGCATGTGAAGCCTAACCCCAGCTTTCTTCAAGCGTCCAGGCCAGCCACCTCCCAGCGCCCAGCCAGGATGGCCTCTTCCTCTCCCTCAGTGGCCCAGAGGGGCTCCTGGCTGTGGCTTGTCCTGGGGCAGCCTGTGGAAGGCAGAGCGCATGAGCAGGAGAGCCAGCCAGCCTGGGGCCCCAGGAGCCCGTGTGGACTCCGCTGGCCTGGGGCCCGGCTCCTTACCAGTCAGCATCGCTTCGTTCACGATGCACTGGCCGCTGATCAGGATGGCATCGCAGGGCACGGTGGATCTGCCCCCTTCCAGCACCAGCGTGTCCCCAGGCACCAGAAGGCACGACTCCAGCTCTTGGAAACCTGCCGGCCAGGATGGAGAGAAGCAAAGACTGACTGGGCATGGAGGGGGCCGAACAGAAGCTGTGGGGTGGCACATGCCCCCCCCCCGGCCTTTCAGTTTCACAATGTCCTCCTTAAGATACGGTGCCCAGAACTGTACGCAGTACTCCAAGTTTGGCTGCACCACAGATTTGTATAAGGGCATTATAACGTGAGCACTTTTATTTTCAATCTCCTTCCTAATGATCCCTAGCATGGAACTGGCCTTTTCCACAGCTGCTTGAAAGTGAGTTCACACTTTCAATTAGGTGTCCACCAGGACCCCAAGATCCCTCTCCTGGTCAGTCAATGATAGCTCAGACCCCATCCGTATATATGTGAATGGGTTTGCCCCGATATGCATCACTTTGCACTTGCTAACGTTGTGTTGCCTCAGCTTAGTCAGGTTCAGGAGACAAAGGCGGCCTCATCATCTGCCTCCAGCAGCTCAAAAGTCTTGCAGGAAGAAACTGAGAGGTGGGGAGGGGGGGGAAATGGGAGTCTTTCTAATTTGTTTAAATCACCTAGAAGTCAGGGTAAGCAGCAAAGCAGCTAAATTGGCAGATGACACTAAACTATTTAGGGTAGTGGAATCCAAAACAGATTGTGAGGAGCTCCAAAAGGATCTCTCCAAACTGGATGAGCAGGCAACAAAACGGCAGATGCAGCTCAATGATAGCAAGTGTGAAGTGATGCATATTGTGTCAAACACACACACACACACACACACACACACACACACACACCATTCACATATACACTGATGGGATCTGAGCTGTCGGTGACGGACCAGGAGAGGGATCTTGGGGTCATGGTGGACAGCTCGTTGAAAGGGTCAACTCAATGTGTGGCAGCTGTGAAAAAGGCAAATTCCATGCTAGGGATCATTAGGAAGGGGATTGAAAAGAAAAATGCTAATGTTATAATGCCCTTATACAAAACTATGGTGCAGCCACACCTGGAGTACTGCGTACAGCTTTGGCCACTACATCTAAAGAAGGACACAGTAGAACTGGAGAAGGTGCAGAAGAGGGCAACCCAGAGGATCAGGGGCCTGGAGCACCCTACTTATGAGACAAGGCTTCAACACCTGGGCATTTTAGTTCAGAAAAAAGATGACTGCCATATGATAGATGTCTCTAAAATCATGCATGGTGTGGAGAAAGTGGATGGAGAGGAACAGAGCGGTGAAGAAGGCTGCCGAGGGCAATGGCGCTGGCACTGCTAGAGCCGCCGAATGCCCTGGCTTCGAAACCACAGGTACGTCTGCTAAAAAAAACAACCAACATGGTTTTGGGCAAAGGCATTTTGGGGTGGTTTTTAGAGGATACGGCTTCCAAAAGATGAAGTGCCGGTTCCCACCGTGTGGAGCGAAGACGAGAAGCCCTGTTTTTCCTCACCTGCTTGGCAAACTTCTGGCAAGGGGAGCAGGCCTCGACTGCACGGGCTTCCCCAAGACAAAGCAGACACGGAGGATGCATGTCCAAAGAGCGTAATTTTGCTCTGCAGTGGACACACTTTTACATTCTTTTTGTGCCCAGCATAAGACAAGAAAAAAGGCCTCACAGGCTTTAGCGTCCCATCTGGGAGAGGGAACAAGTGGGGTGGGGTGGGGGGGCCATTAAAAAAAACCCTGATAACAAAAAAACCAAAACTTCCCGATAAATAAAACTTAAAAGGGGTGAAAGAAGATAGCAGGAGCAAGAAAACAAACTAATAGGAAGAAAATTCCACAACCAACTTCCCATCCAACTCGCAGCTCAAAGCAAGAAGCTCTGACGAAGCCTATTGAAGCGCGGATGACGAAAGATGGAGGGGCTGGAGAGAGGCGCAGTTGCCTATAGCGGCTGTGGGGGGCAGAGTTCCCGTCCAAAGCAGAAGGTGAAGCTTGAAAGAAGCCCAGAGGTGTCAAAGACAGAGACCCCGTCGAAGCAACCTGGGCTCAAGTCCCTGCTCCGTCCTGTGAAGCCGCTCTGTTTTCTGCCTCAGCCTACCTGACTTCCTTCACAGCAGGGGCCTTGTGAGGATAAAGAGACAGCATAACTCTGGGTGCCTCTCCATCCTGAGCCTCTTGGAGAAGGGGCAGGAATTCTAGGCATCAAACATGTTGCTGGGGGAACTCTTGAGCTTGGCACTGAGCATGTTTCCGTGGCTTCGTCTTGCACGGAAGATGCTAACAATAATAACCTCATTTCATTGTGTTCCGTGGTCATTCCTCGTCTCCAGTGCAAATGACTTCCAGGCTGAA
Organism: Hemicordylus capensis; assembly: GCF_027244095.1. NCBI lineage: Eukaryota > Metazoa > Chordata > Lepidosauria > Squamata > Cordylidae > Hemicordylus > Hemicordylus capensis. Next base: position 358,344,604 of record NC_069659.1, read on the forward strand.
TCATTGCCCTTGATTACGCAGGGATCAAAGGCCGCCCGGTGTAGGGGCTGGAGGGGAGGCTCTCCTGGTCCAGTGTCCTAATTGACTGCCTGGTCAGGATGAAATGGGTCCTTTCCTGAGGGCTGGGGAGGGGAAGGAAGTGTGCATGCAGAGGTGATCCAGGGAGAGGCAGGCACACCTGCCAAGCCACTTCCTGACAAAGCAGCACCCAGCCCACCAGCATCCTTGCCACAAGAAACGGGCTCCTCTTCTAAGACATGGCAAGGCCCTTTGTTGTTTTTCCTACAGCACAGGGGTGTTTTTCCTAGGCTACTCCCACTGGAACTTGGTTTGTTTGTTTGTTCAGTTTCTACACCGCCTTTCATAAAACATCCCAAGGTGGTTTACAAAAGTTAAAACACAGTAAAAGTCCATATAAATCACATTTAAATCCTTAAAATCAGTTAATCACTAAAACCCATAAAACGTTTTTAAAAAACAACCCCCCACAAACACCATCAAAAAGACAGACAGAAGCAGCAAAGCTGAGCACGCCTGCACAAACAGGTATAGACAGCCCAGTAATGGGCTGGATGAGGGATAACAAACTGAAATTGAATCCAAATAAGATTGAGGTATGGCCTGGGGGTGGGGGGACCTGAGAGATGGTTCAGATCTGCCTGTTCTGGATGGGGTTGCACTCTCTCTGAAAGGTATCGAGCCACTCTGCGGAACTCATTGCTGCAGCATTGCCCGATGCCCAGGAACAAGAAGTGTTCGGCGCCTGGGACACTGCAAGGGCTCTCCATGAACACACCTAGGCGGAGGGAGGAGCCGGCCAGGGCAGTGCCCACCAACAACATGCAGGCCAGTTTTAAGCCCCTGTAACTTGTCCAAAGGGCTATTCACGGCTCCTTTTGAAGGCAGGGAGGGAGGTGGCCATCATGCCTCTTGCTCTGAACTTCCCGCAGGGACACACTTGGCCCCTGTCAGAAGGCAACCTCTTCTGAGCCAGAGGGGCTGCCTCATGGGCCCCCAGCCCCCTCCCCTCCCCTCCCCCTCAGCATCGTGCTTGTGCACTCAGCAGGCAGCCTGAAAAACCAGCAGGGCCTCCACAGGGCAGAGCTCCTTCTCCTGACTCAATGGTCTTGCACTCACTGCAGGATGGAATGAAGGCAAGGGGCAGAGCACTGAGAGGGAGGGAGGGAGACACAGGCTGCAGGGAAAGGGCTTCTTGGCCGGAGTGGAGGATCTGGGCACTCCACTCGGCACAGCCGTCCCTGGTGCTGGAAGAGAGAACAGCGGCACAGCAGAGGGGAGTCCTTCCTTGCGCTGGCTCACCTGAGGGTTTCCTGCAGACCTTGACCAGGACACTCTGATGGGATTCCACTAGCCGATGCAGCCTCAAAGATTGCTGTTCCGTAGGAAAGAAAGAGGGTGGAACCAAACGCCACATTAGTTGGTGCTCCCAACAGGCCTTTCTTTTGGGTCTCTGCCACAGCCCTTCCAACGTGCAGCAGAAGGGAGAAGATAGGAACATTTAGGACTCAGAAAAGGACGGACGTTTTTATACAGCACGTAGTTAGACTGTGGGACTCTCTGGCACAGGATGTAGTGTTGGCCACCAGCCTGGATGGCTTTCATGGGGGCTTAGACAAATTCGCAGAGGACAGGTCTGTCAGTGGCTACTAGTCTTGATGGCTATAAGCTCCCTCCAAGCTCAGAGGCAAGACGCCCCTAAATACAAGTTGCAGGGGAGTAACAGCAGGGTGCTTTCCAGACTAGCTGCTCAACAGCAGCAAAATGCCTCCATTCGGGCAAGTCACATTGAAAACGTAAACAGCAAGGGGAATTGTTTCACAGAAACTAACAAGCTGACAAAACAACAGCTTCCTTACACCATATATACGACGTCCTAGCTCTATTTAGTAGGGATGTGCGAACCGGTTCGAATTCGAACCAGGGTGGTTCGGAGGTTCGAATTCGAACCTAACCAGCCATCAGGTTAGAGCTGCAGGTTTGAATTCAAACTGAACCAGGGGGTGGTTCGGTTCAAACCGGTTTGAACTGGTTCAGACAAAAGTGGGTGGGGTCGTAGCTGGCACCCATGACTACCTACCACCCAAACCTCAAAGCAATCAGACACTCGTATGATTTTTAATGAATTTTTGAAAATTATTTTAATTTTTTTCTCATAGCAGCCCATTATTCTCGAAGCAGCCCATTATTCTTTATTGTGGAGCACCCATGGGTGCCAACAACCACCCAAACCCAGTAGGAAAAAATACCAGGTTCAACCAAAATTTGATTATACACAGCCAAGTTTTCAGCTTTAAAGTGGTAACCCCAGCCTCTCTTCGGAGAGCAGCATTAGTAACAGCACGGGGAACTTGGAGAATAGCCCTCAGAAACTGTCTGGATTACTTCCAAAAGAGTAACGTTGCCATAAGGGCCAAGCTGTGCACCATAGAGAATCTGAGGGTATACCTTAGCAATAAAGAGTTTACTAGCTCTATATTGCAGTGATTAAATTCGAGACAAGGAATTGGCGATGTGAACGGCACCCTGCTGTCTGCGTCGGGACTGCGGTGTCACAACGATGCCGGAAGTGTGGAAGCACACGTCTGAGATCCGATGTGACCTCGTTGCAGGGTCTAGTCTGGAAAGCGCCCAGGAGAGAAGTCATGGCCTCACCTCCTGCCTGTGGGCTTGTAGAGGCATCTGGTGGGCCACTGTGTGAATGCTGGACTAGATGGGCCTCCTTGGGCCTGATCCAGCAGGGCTCTTCTAATGTCCTTATGGGGTTTTTTAATCTATGTCTTGTGAATCACCTTGCAGCAGCAGTTCCTCCTAACGTGCCGGGTGTGGGGGGGGGGTTGCACCAAAGGAAGCAGCTCAGCCGGCTCCTCTCTCCCGCACATGCCCACCGACCGGCCATTCGTCAGACAGAGTTGCACAGTTAACAGCACAGCTCAGTCTCAATAACGGCCAGCCGGCAGGCAGCGTGGCGCTGGGGCGGGGGCGAGAGGAGCAACCAGAGCAGCGGGGAAGCAGAGGCAGCTGCGCCTCCTTTGGGACCCCCCTGGCTCGTTAGGATGAGTCACTGCCTATACATACACCAGCCAATCTGTCTGCCCCATACGATGATGTGGTCCCCCCGCACCACAGAGGGCCATCTGGCAGCCACACAAGGGAGCTTCTTCTCTGTGGTGGCCCCTTCCTTTTGGAATGCCCTTGGCCAAGAGATCCTCCTGCTCCCTCCTTGCTTGATTTTCAATGGCTGTTGAAAATGGGTCGGTCCTGGCCTGCCTTCGCTCAGCAGCTGGAGGATCTTTCCTCCCCGCTCATCTAGCATATTCTTTTTGCTATGCTACAGCTTTTATCTCTGCTTGTAAGCTGCCCGGAGTTGGTTTCCAAGAAAGGCAGGCCTGAAGTTTCAAAATTAATTCACTGATTAATTAGCAGCGCTGACCTGCGTTGCAGGGTTCTGGTAAGGACTACCCCAAGGGATTGTAAGTGGGTCACTCTGAATGCTCTAATGCAGGGTGCCCCAACATTGGCTCCCAGGCACTGCTGGACTACAACTCCCATCATCCCCAGCCCCCGTGCCCGAAGGGAGCAGTAGCCCAGCATTTGGGGGCCAAAGGTGGGGAGGCCTGCTGCTCTCACGCAGGTGCCCAGCGCGGTTCTTCTGTGATATTCCGCAGCAGTTAGGCCTGCAAGGTGGCAGCCCACACAGACCAGGGCAGGGCGCAGCCTGCAAGCCAGCTGCAAGGCAAAGGCCTCTTGCACCCAAGTGATGAGGAAGCGGGCTCAAAAGGCTCCCAAGAACTCCCCCTCCCAGGAATGGTCCCTTCTTGCGGCCCTCATCTCCCTCGTAAAAGTGGACCCTTTCAGGCTCCAGAACCAGTGTCCCCTCTAGAAGGATCTCCAGAAGTTGTAGACTACAACTCCCAGAATCCCCAAGCAAAAGCCATTAAACCTGGGGATTCCGGGAGTTGTAGTCAACAACATCCGGGAATCCCTGTTGGAGGGAACACTGTCCAGAACGGTAGGACTCAGCAAAACCAGCCAAAGCCATGCCTGAGGCCTCCTAGCCAGGCCTTTGGTGAGAGCCCACCCATGGCCGGTCTGTTTCGGAGAGGTTTTCTTTGCATGCTGCCCTGTCTGTAGCCTTCTGGATCAGGCAGGCGAAGGTGAAAGGTGAATGAAGCAAGAGACCCTGTCCGTCCGTCAGTCCGTCCGTCCGTCCATGGCTGGGCTGATCCAAGACAAAGAGGACTGTCTCCTCCCAAGGGGGCGGGGGGGGAGGACCGGCTCACCTTCCTGAGGTCATAAACGGTGAGAGAAACCGAAAGGAGGGACATGACAATGATGGCCACAGAGTACTCAATGTAATCCTCAGTAAACCACAGGCAGACACTGAAGGCCTGGAAGACGTAGAACGGGTTGAGGACCTGTTTGGGCAGAGAAAGAGGTCGGCAGGTGGGGAGGGGTGGGGGGGGAGGCGGATCATGTGGCTCCCTGCAGCATGTCCCCACCCCTGCCAGGTCAGAAGAGTCTGAACACACACACACACACACACACACACACACACAGAGGTAACTGCCATATCCTGAGTCAGACCACTGGTCCATCTAGCTCAGGATTGTCTACACAGACTGGCAGCGGCGTCTCCAAGGTTGCAGGCAGGAGTCTCTCCCAGCCTTATCTTGGAGATGCTGCCAGGGAGGAGACTGGGAACCTTCTGCTTTCCCCAGAGCGGCCCCATCATCCCCTGAGGGGAAGATCTGACAGTGCTGCTCACATATCAAGTCTCCCATTCCTATGCAGCCAGGGCAGACCCTGCTTAGCTAAGGGGACAGGTCATGCTTGTGAGCACAAGACCAGTTCTCCTACACACACACACACACACACACACACACACACACACACACACACACACGGCAGGAGCCCTCCCCAGAGGACAGGAGCGAGGAGGCCGGAGTGGGGGTGGGGCCTCTGCCTGGGGCTGCCGGACTTGGCTGGTCTCCTGATGGGCGGCAGCCCCTTTGCCCCTCAGCCCACCCGGGCCCAGATGGCCCCCTGCGGGCTAATGGGGGGCATTTCTTAGAACCAGATGCTGGAAGCGGGAGCAGCTGCCCAGCAGAGCCCCTGACTGCAGGGCTGCCTGTCTTGGTGCCCCAACAGGAGGGGATGATGGGAGTCAGAGTCCAACCACGTCTGGGGCACGAAGCCCACAACGAAGGCCAAGTGCAGGTGAGGGAAAGCAGCACCAGTCCTCCCGCTCTGCCCACCCCCCACCCCACTGTGGTCTCCCCTGAGGCCACTTGTAGACTGCAAAGTCCTTCGCACAGGGCCTTGTCTGCTGACTCTTGGAAGTGCACCACACTTTGATATGTGCATGCGCGCGCGCACACACACACACGCACCATGTGTTTCCAGAACCCCTTGAGCTTGTTTTTCTCCCTCTTTGATCCGAGGGCAATAAAGAAAAAGCCACCCGGCCTCCGGCTCCTGGTGGAGGACTCGTCGTTTCCCCAGAACTTAATTAAGTGAATCAGCAGCAGGCATTTGTGGGCTTTAATCAGCTCAGAGAAATCCCCCTAAGCCATTCCAGGCAGCCATGGTGGAAGGAGGGCTGGCTATGGAGCAAGGACAGAATGTTCTCCTTGGCAGCGGCTGAGATCCTGGTTGCTCAGACGGTTAATCTGGCTTCTAGAGACCCGGGGTTTCAGGAAGCACCTGAGCTCAGCTCTGGAGAACAAAGAAGCCAAGCACCCTTCCCTGAGAGGCAGGGCACAGTCTCCTGGGAAGCTCTCCTGCACAAGCCCCACTGGAGTGGATGGGAGCTGTGCAAGAGCACTGCCACCTGCTCTGCCGGAGAACTTCTTGCAGGATTGTGCCCTGAGCCTGCTAACCAAGGTCACAGGCCAGCTCCAAGAGCATCTCAGGGAGGCGAAGCTCTGAGGGTGGAGGTCGGGGGGGGGGGTTCAAAGAACGCACAAATTTTTTACTGGGAGAATGGAAAGAAGAGAGGGAATTGGGGTGGGGTGCCAGGGCCAAGGAAAAGCAGCTTGGGGAGAGGGTCCAGGGACCATGAGGGACAGGGGGGCCTCAACCCCTTGAGATTCCACATACGGAGCTCTGGCCTCTTTTCAGAGGTCACCTGGGCGTTTTCCAGACTACAAGATTTGCAACGGTTAAAGTGTTGCAAAGTACAGTGGAATTAGGCAGCGGTTTGAAACTGTGAGCGCAGCGGCTTTGATGCAGTTTTCTATGCAACATGACAGGGTTTGGGCCGTCCGTATTGCCCACCACTGCAGCGGATTTTCCAGGCAGGAGGTGTCCATATTCCACCTGGATCGCAATCACTGTCCCCTCCTTCTCCTCCATTTCCAGCCAATAGGGTCACGGAAGGGGTGGGGAACCGCTGTCACAACAGACTCTTTAAAAAAAACACACACATTTCTTGGTGCTTTTGTGCAAAGGTGCAACAACTTTCTCCTTTGCGCAAGCAGAAGCACCAAACACTTGGGGCATGAGACCAATGGGATCAAAATCCGAAAGCTGAGCAGAAATACATTAGATATATTTGTAAAAAGAAAAAAAATTGGCTTTACATATCAAGTTTCAGGGACAAATGTGACCGAAACCTAGGGCTGAAGGCAGAAACGAAAAACCGAGGCAAGAATATATTAAGAAAAAGATATTGTGTGGCTTTACATATCAACAGATCCTCGATCTGCCGAATGAGCCAGCAAATCCACAGCGGGAATGTGTTAAAAAAAAAGTCTTCTTGAAAAACATGAATGATGGAAATCAAAAGCCAAAAGCAGATGAGAAACAAGTTGCACCCTTGTGGGTTGCATCCTTGCACAAGAACTCCCACTGAAACATATTTTTTACTTCTTCTTTTTTTTAACATGAGCGGCAACATTATTTCAGAAATGGGCGGAAAGCGGCTCTAAAAATTGGCAAATCCAAGTGAACTGTCCAGACCACACTGAACTGCAATACATCCAGCATGGGGCAGGCCTCCATACAATGGGAAAACACAGCACTGTCCTGCAACAGTTTTGCAACGTTATAGGGCCAAAACGCATCAATAAAACCCGAATCAAGGCATCGGAAATAGGGACAGCACCCTGGTGACTGCGCAGCGACTGCGATATCACAACATGAGAAATGTGGAGGGTCACTTAACGGGCACATTGCGAAACTGTTGCAGCGTGTGATCTGGAAAACACCCAGGTGCTGCTCCCACATTTTCAGGAATTTCTCTGCAAAAGGGCCATAACTTGCACCAGATACCAACTCCTGGCTGGCAACATAGTGGAGGCAGAAGATGCCAAAGGCGCTCTCCCCCTATGATCCGAGGCATTCTGAAGTGAAGGCCATCGAGAAATGGACATACCTCTTTGACAAGCAGCTTCCAGACAGGCGGGACCTCAACAGTGATGGCGTTGGGTCCACAGATTGCCCTCCTGCAAAGGAGAGATGGAAGTCAAGAGTGGATGCCAAAGTCAATGGGACGGCTTCCCTTGAGCCCAGAGATTTGCTCCTCACGACCACTTCCTGCTCCTGCCGGACTTGCCACTCCGAGGAGGAGGAGGAGGAGGAGCAAGACCAAAGGGGAGCCTTGCGCTCCGAGAAGGGGGTCAACCCAGGAGGGCCGGCTTCACTGCCAGTGCAGTCTGGCCAAAGGGAGGCTGCAGATTCTCCTTGCCGGGAGGAGACGGGGGTGTCGTGGCCTGGACTGCCACAGCCCCTGCTCACAGTCACAGCTCTGAGCCAGATGCTGAGGAGGCAGATCACCAGCTCTAGCTGGCCCCAGCCCTGGATCTGGACCCAGGGAACCCGAGAGAGCTGTGGGGCTGGCGTCCTCCCCCAAGGAAGCTCCCTCGGGGCCTGGCCTTCCTGAGGCAGCACCCACTGGAGAGCGGGGCTGCCCCACACCATCACCCCTTCCTTCCCCCAGGGCCAGACTCCAGAAGGCTGCCCTTTGAGGCTTCCACTCTCCAGGCAGGGAGGCTCTGAGCAGGGGGTCCTCCGTCTGCCTCTGGCTGGCCTGGAGTCCACTGGCCCCTGTGCTCCACTCCCAAGTCCTGTGGACTGGCCTCACCTCAGCCTCGCAGGCAACCAGAACAGAACGGGTAGCGGGGATGGGGCCAACTTCACCCTTTAAGGGGTCCTTCTAATTCCCCAATGCTAACGGATGACCAGAGTGTGCAGGCAGGCGGCTGCCTGGCCCATGAGCTCGGGCAGGCTCATGTCGCTGTTCAAGGAAGCCGTCCTTGGCTAGCTGGCTCTTCCTTCCTGAAATCCAAGTCTTTGGGCTTGAAAGGGCCTCTGCGGCTGCCATTGGAAACAAAAGGCAGGAGGCTTCCGGGCCACCTTCCCCAATTCCACAGGGGCCTCTGCTAGCCTCCTGCCTGCATGAGGGCACGGTCCTGCAGAGCACGGGGGTCCTTCTGCACCCCCTGCTCCCTGGGCAAAGGGGCAGTCCTCTTCCCCCTGGCCCTGTTCAGCCCCAGCACAGCCTCCTTGTCAGTGGCTGTGCTTGAGGTCTCCCTGGTGCTTCTTTTTAGATGGAGAGGCCTTTGGGCGCAGGGAACCACCGTCTTTTGTTTCCTACGTAAACCGCTTTGAGAACTTCTTGGGTTGAAAAGCAGGATGTCAATTACATATCAGTATATCAAAATCAGTCTATCAATACACCTGCTAACTGGGCCAAGAGGCACCTTTTACCGTGGCGGTTCTCTGTATTTAGCAGAGGGAGGGTAACTGACCCTATTCACCCCTAGCATAGCGTCCCTCCAGTGACTGTTGCTAGTGTCTGTCTTCTGTTTCTTTTTAGATGGTGAGCCCTTTGGGGACAGGGACCCATCTTATTTGTTTGTTATTTCTCTGTGTAAACTGTCCTGAGCCATTTTTGGAAGGGAGGTATAGAAATCGAATGAATGAATGAATGAATTGCTGCAGCTGTGTTCCCTCTAAAGTGTGCATGTGTGTTTACACTCACAAGTTTTTTTGATGTCCGCTCACTTAATTTTAGATCCCGCTCAGGCTGAATCAGGAAGGCCCATTCTGAATGGACGTGTGCACACACGGCCTTGATCCTGCCGCCAAGATACACACGGCCACACGGTCTTGATACTGCTGCCCAGAACAAAACTCAATCTACACACAGCTGGGGGGGAAATTAGAGGGAATACTGGGCAGCAGACAGGCATTTAGGGAAGTTAGGTCAACTCATTTCCTGATGAAGTTGACATGGAGAAATAGATTTGGGTGTTGTCAGCATACTGATAACACCCTGCACCAAATCCCCTGACACAGAAACATAGGAAGCTGCTATATACTGAGTCAGACCATTGGTCTATCTAGCTCAGTATTGTCTACCTAGTCTGGCAGCTGTTTCTCCAAGGTTACAGGAAAGAATCTCTACCAGCCCTATCTTGGAGATGCTGCCAGGGAGGGAACTTGGAACCTTCTGCTCTTCCCAGAGTGGTGGCTCCATCCCCTGAGGGGAATATCTTACAGTGCTCACACATGGAGTCTCTCTTTCATATGCAACCAGGGCAGACCCTGCTTAGTTAAGGGGACAAGTCATGCTTGCTACCACAAGACCATCTCTCCCAGCGGTTTCATTTAGATATTTTTTTTAAACGGAGACTGTACGGAGCCTTGAGGGACTCCATATATAATAGCTCCCAATTCAAAGAGCAGCAGTCTCCAAGGGACACCATCTGGAATCTGCCCGAGATATAGGAGTGGAACTGGTGCCTCCCATTCCTAGCTCTGGTGGTCAACCCAAAGGGATGCCATGGATGATGGCATCTAAAGCCGTTGAGATAACCAAGCGGACCAACAGAGTCCCACTCCCTCCATTGATTCCCAATTGGAGGCCATCTACCAGGTTGACCAAGGCAGTCTCAGTCCCATAGGCCGCCCAAAAGCCAGTTCGAAATGGGTCCAGATAATCTGCTTCCTCCAAGATTGCCGGAAGCCACCTTCTCAATCAATCTGCCCAACCATGGAAGGTTAGAGACTGGCCTATAATTGCTTAGCTCTGAGGTGTCCAATGTAGACACCTTGCTTTTAATGAGTGGTCTAATTTTTTTAAAAAAAATTTTTGACAGGGAGGCATTCTGCCTTTCCTCAGAGAAACATTTATACAGTCACCCCTCACCAACCGCGGTTTTCCCAATTGAGGTTTTGACGATCTGTGACTGGAAATTGTGACAGGTCTCACCAAACATGACCCAAGGAGCCACAGTTGGGTGAGATTTTTTGGTAATTGGGGGGGGGGTGTCAGGATGATTTTCAGGGGTTTGGGTGATTTGGGGGGGTTTGGGGTGATTTCCGGGGTCCCCCCTCACTCCTCTTTCTGACTATTGGTGATTTAAAGGGATTCCAGAGATTTTTTTGGGTCACTTTCCCCTGCATTTTTCGGCCTTTTTGTGACCACAATTCCTCTAACTTCTACTTCCTCTGTTTCCAATGCTTTTCAATTGCTTGCCAAATGCAAATTTGAACGGAACCCTCACGGTTGGTGAGGGATGACTGTAGGGTCCACCAGGCCATCTCCACTAACCTCCCTGCCAGATGATATAAGCCACATTGGGCAAGGACAGAGAGCTTCTCAGTCTTAGGAGTCACATTGAAACTGATCTAATCTAAGCAAACAAGAGCAGCTACTAGACACTCCCAAATAGACTCTGCAACAATTGTGGTATCTGGGTTGGCCCAGATACAAGAGACTTTATCTGCAAAAAAAACCCTCATTATACCCATCACAGCAGGCAACCAAGGGCTCCAGGCTCAAATTCAGGGAGGGAGGAGCCTATGTTAGCACCTTCACAACCTTGGACAACTCCACTGTACATGAGTTTGCGGAAGCAATATGTGTAGCAAAGAACTGCTTCTCTACGGCATGTTGCCATACCACAGGCCTTCAAAGAGGCTCCGAATTGTGCCCCGTCAGATTTGAAGTGAGTCCTTCCCTCCCCGTGCCCCAGTCATCTTGACATTGCTGCTTCAGCTCCTGTACTCCTTCTGCATAACATGGAGCTAACTTGGAAGCAGGTCAGAGAAGACACTTAGGAGCAATCCTGTCCACTGCTCCAGTGAGTTCCCTATTTCAGATCCCCACCAGTACATCTGCAGAATTGCCAGCAGAACCAACTCTAAAAACTTCCAAGGTTTATTGGAATCCCATTGAATCCAATAACCTTCTTGGGCAGACCATCCCAATAGGTCTTTCATCCCTGTGGAGGTGCGTTGTGGTTGTGAATCAGATGGTTGTCTGCCACACCAATTACACCAATGGTGGACCACCCATGACAATGGGGAAATCACAGAGGTCGCTACGCATGAAACACTGTCCTCATCAGAGCAAAAAAACAAATTGAGTGTGTGACCAGCAACGTGCATCGGTCCAGAGACAACTTGGGACAGGCCCATAGTTGTCATGGCCACTATGAACTCCAGGATCCAACAAACTGGTACCAAAGTGAACACTGAAGTCACTCAGTACCATAAGCCTGGGCTACTCCAAGTCCATCAGCTCAGGGGGGTCTGTCGAGCAGTGGGATGATCAGCACTCCAATCTATGCCTAGTCCCCACCAGACTGAAGTACACTCACTCGCTGTGGACAGATTCCCTGACAAGGATCCTGGCAAGGGAGACATAATTATGTCTACAGACCACAGTCACTCCACCTCCCTACCCACCACTTCTCACCTGCTCCACAATCGAGCACTCTGGTGAGAGAAGCCGGCAGGTCCTTACCAGGCCACGTCTCTGTTGGGCTCCTTCATCCACCATCAGGATGCAGATAATTTCAGATTTTACTTTGAACCGATGTGACATTACAAAGAAGCATTGTTGCTTTCCCAGAAACGTGGCCAAGGTGGCATAGAATTTAAGAGGTCATAGGAACATAGGAAACTGCCACATACCGAGTCAGACCCTTGCTCCATCTAGCTCAGGATTGTCTGCACAGACTGGCAGCGACTTCTCCAAGGTTGCAGGCAGGAATCTCTCTCAGCCCTAGCTTGGAGATGCTGCCAGGGAGGGAACCTGGAACCTCAGATGCTCTCCCCAGAGCAGTGGCTCCATCCCCTGAGGGGAATATCTTGCAGTGCTCACACATCAAGTCTCCCTTTCATATGCAACCAGGGCAGACCCTGCTTAGCTAAGGGGACAAGTCATGCTTGCTACCACAAGACCAGCTCTCCTCTCCCAGGTCAGGATAGTGCTGCGGGGCCAGACCAAAAAGCACCTCTGCCTTATCCACTCTCCTGCTCCCCTTCATGGGCAGCCAGTAGGGAGGCCTCCCAGCAGAGCTTGAAGGCCACAGACTGCTCTTCTGCCGGCATCAGGAATGGGACAACTCGCTGTGGCCAGCTCACCGCGGTGGCCATGGTGAGTTGGCCACGGTGAGTTGTCTTAGACCTGCCTGCCTCCACACACATTCACTGCCATCCTGCCTTGGGACACAGAGGCTCTAACTTGCTCTCACACGGCTATTACGGAGGAGCCTGGGGGGGAGGGGTCCAAAAAGGAGGCACACTCTTTGCGGACTCTCTTTGGCCAGAGGAAGCTCCAGCCTGGCCAGGAGGGAGATGCTGGCACAGTCCACACGTCCACAAAACCATGCAGGGAGAAAGGCCACGTCGTGATCACGTCCTCAAGAGTCTGCTGGGCATAAACCCCACAGAGCTTGCAGCTGCTGCCTCCCGGCTGGCACGAGAGCAGCATACCTGACGTCTTGCTCTTTGCTGGTCAGCCCAGAGCCGAACCTCGCGTGGATCTCTGCGCAGCTGTGGCTGTCCTCAAGGACTCTGGAGAAAGAAGAGCCAAGAGAGGGCCCAAGGGGCTTTGCTGCTTCCACACGGGAGGGGCCCCTACGACTTCCCACAGGCAGCAGGACGGGAGACTCACCCGACCTTCTGGAAGCGCTTGGCACAAAAGTCCCAGGCGTAGCGGATGTTCTGCACTTGGAGGCATCTCACCTGCAAGAGCAAGAAGACGCGAGAGCAGAGAGAGGAGTGGTGGCTCCTGCTGCCCTCCCAGTGTGGACAGGGATTGGGGCCGGGGGGTGGGGAAGCAGGAGCCACCACACGCTGGTGTTTGTCCCTTAGTCAAGAAAAGAAGATGATGGAGGGCGATGGTGGGACATGACAGAGGATTCAGAAACTGTGCACACCATGGAGAGAGTGGCTAGAGGGGCGCTCTTCTTCCCTTCTCACAATACTTGACACCAGGGGCACCCAATGAAACGGGGGGGGGGGGAGGAGATTCAAGAGAGACAAAAGGAAGGCTGTCTTCAAGTGACACACAATTAGTTTATGGAATTCACTGGCACAGGATTTTGGTGAAGTCCACTGGCATGGTGTAGTGGTTAGAGTGCTGGACTAGGACCGGGGAGACCCGAGTTCAAATCCCCATTCAGCCTCATGATACTTGCTGGGTGACTCTGAGCCAGTCCCTTCTCTCTCAGCCTAACCTACTTCACAGGGTTGTTGTGAGGAGAAACCCAAGTATGTAGTACACCGCTCTGGGCTCCTTGGAGGAAGAGCGGGATAGAAAACGTAAAATAACAACAACAACAACAACACCTGTCTGACTGTGTAAACAACAACAACAACAATTATTAGTAGATGATGATGATGATGATTCCATGGAGGAGACAGAGAGAGCTATCAATAGCTCTTAGTCATGATGGCGAGGTGGAACCTCCATGCTCAGCGGTAGTATGCCACTGAATACCAGCTGCGGGGAGACAACAGCGAGAGCGCATGACTGCCTTCCTGGAGACATCCATTCACTACTGTGGGAAGAAAGAAGCAGGGGGCTGAACCAGATGGGCCCCCCAGGGCTGGATTCAGTGGGGCTGGTCTGGTCTTCGAAGCTGCTCCAGGGCATAGCAGGGAAGAGGCTGCCCCCTTCTGCGACCTCTGCCTTACAGTCTGCTAAAGTCCCAGGTTGGAATTTGCGCTTTGCCTGATTAGCAGTGTGTGGCTAGAAGTCAGGAGAGATGCCAGCCAGGTCCCCTGCGTTACCCTGATCCCAAAGCCAGCGAGCCAGAAAGCAACACAGCCGGCTCCACGTGAGCCCTGCAGGATGCGGGCACCACCGGACAGGAGTTGGGCGCCGGCTGCCCTTGCTGGCCACGAGCAGCAGAGCACGGCCAAGGGGTCTGTGGACTGGCAGGCTGGGTGTTGAGCTGCCTTCTGGGGCCCCAGCCGTCTGCCCATGCGAGGCCAAAGGAAGGGATTCATTTCAGGCCCACAGAAAGTGCCCCCGCCCGCCACGGGAGGCAGCTCAGGCCATTCCTGGCCGTGTCTCAGACTCCCAGAGGCGGCTGGGAGGACTGAGGAGCCTTGAGCTTGCCAGGCAACTCAGCTGGTGGCTTGAGGGGAGCCCACAGGGTGGGGGTGGGCGTGGGGGTGGGCTGCTTTGCCGGCTGTAGCCGACATCTCCCTGATGCTTGCAAGAGCCCCGCAAAGCAGAAGCGTCTTCCTGCAGACGGCTGCAGCGGCTGAGGCTGGAGGAGCAGGGAGAGGCCCCTCGGCAAGGCATGGCTAGAAGGGTGGCCGGATCCAGGGGGCGCTTCAAGTCAACAAGGAGGGCACTGCCGCTGCACACGGGCTCTGCTGCGATGCTGCCCCCAGCCAGGTCCCTTCCTCCTGAGCCAAGACTGGCTCCGCTCCTAGGAGCTTCCCAGAAGGCCGGAGGTGCTCCTGTGGCCGTGGTGGCCCTGAGGCCACCTCGCAGGAGAGGATGATGGTGCGGCTCGCTTTTTTCTTTTCTGCTTCGAAGCCAGGAGCGAGAGGTAAAACTTGCTCAGAGGATCCATTCTCCGAAGGCCTTTTAACTTCTTTTTTCCTGAACGGCATGCCTTGGAGAGCATTCTCCATCACCCTGAGCTGCCAAATCATGTCCGCGAGGTTAAAAAAAAAGGCTGATGCCAAAAGGGTCTGGACTGGGATGGATGATAGACACAGCCATGCCGGCTCTTTGGTCAGCAGGGCACCATCTTATCGGAAGGGCAACACCACCAAGAACCCAGGCATGCTGTATGGATTTTGGAAACCCCTGTTCGTTGGGGGGTCTTTCCAGAAGCAAAAGCTGGGATGAGTTTGGACCCAGTTGTTGTTATTTATTTATTTACACAGTCAGACAGGTGTTATTGACTGGGTTTTTTTATCCAGACATCGAGTCCTTCCCAAGGACCTGGGATGCCAGAATTTTATTGTCAGTTGTTATAGATATCGTCACAGAATATAGGCTGTTCCCAGTAAAGCTGCTTTTTGTAACTGGCTGATGGTGATTTCTGTGGCCCCGATGGTGTTGAGGTGCTCCTCAAGGTCTTTTGGAACTGCACCCAGGGCGCCAATTACCACTGGGATTATTTTGGTCTTCTTCTGCCACAGCCTTTCAATTTCAAGTTGTAGATCTTTGTATTTGGTGATTTTTTCTATTTCTTTTTCTTCTATTCTGCTATCCCCTGGTATTGCTATGTCGATTATTTTCACTTGTTTTTCTTTCTTCTCGACTACAGTTATATCTGGTGTATTGTGTGGCAGATGTTTGTCTGTTTGTAGTCGGAAGTCCCATAATATTTTTACATCTTCATTTTCTACCACTTTTTCAATTTTATGGTCCCACCAATCTTTGGGTACAGGTAGCTTGTATTTTTTGCAGATGTTCCAGTGTATCATCCCTGCTACCTTGTCATGCCTTTGTTTGTAGTCAGTCTGTGCAATCTTTTTACAACAGCTGATTAGGTGGTCCACTGTTTCATCTGCTTCTTTACAAAGGCGGCACTTGCCTGTTTGTTGTGGATTTTTCCAATTTTACTCTTATTGCATTTGTTCTTAGTGCCTGTTCTTGTGCAGCCAGTATTGGAACATAGGAAGCTCCCATATACTGAGTCAGACCATTGACTCAGCAGATGTCCATGTACAGCAGATGGTTTATTTTACTTGATGTTTTAGATGTTTGGTATCCGAGGCCTGTTTTGTTTTAGTATTTGTGAAAGTGGGGTCATGGCGATTACAAACAACAGAAGGGATAGTGAGTCCCCTTGGAAAATGCCTCTTCTAATGCTAACCTGTCCAAGTGTCTCGCCATTGATTGTTAACTGTGTATTCCACGTGCTCATTGCTTTTTTAAAATAAATATCTGAATGTTTTTGCTGACACCAGTTGTTTCTAAACATTTTAGTATCCATGTGTGAGGCAATGAATCGAAGGCCTTCTTGTAGTCAGAAACAGAACGGAAGAGCAGCCCTGCCGGGTCAGACCAAAGGGATGCCTCTAGCCTGGCCTCCAGCTTGCTTCCCACCGCAGCAGCAGCCAGCCAGGTGCTTCTGGAAAGCCCACAAGCCAGAGACGAAGGCAAGGCTCTCTCTCACAGTTGTAACCCTGCAGCTGGTATACGGCCATTGAACATGGAGGTTCTACATAGCCCTTGCGATTATTAGCCAGTGGCAGCCCTCTCTGCTTCCTCCATGGACATCTCCAATCCCCTTCTTAGAGTCATCTCAGCCACTGGCCGTCAGCCCACCCTGCGGCCTCATTCATTTCTCTTCTGTCGCATGGATGTCGGGTTGTAGCCACAGGTGTGAGGGGAGCGGGGGGGGTGGTGGCTTATATGCCTGGGGCTCAGACCGCCCCTTCCTCTGGCACCCAGTCGAGAACCTGAGCCAGTCATTCCTCTCCGTCTCGCCCAGCATTCTCCTGGCTGCCCCAGAGCTGGGCTGCCCTCAACCCCCTCGTCCGGCATCCCCCAGCAGGACTGGCCACAGTGCGGCAGAATCACCCGGCTGGCAAGTGGCGGGAAGCCCCCAAGCCCTGCCCAGCCACCAGCAGGGAGCAAGTCCCGATGGCTCCAGCAGCAAGCCAGCCACGCCAGGCAAAGGCACCGGATGTGTGGTGGGCTGCTGGTGCTGGGAAGCGTGCCAGGAGGGGTCCCTGGCCCAGCCGCTGCCGGCCCTGGAAGGCCCACCCTTAACTTACCCTTAACTCTGGTTTCATGATGACTTTGTTCAGGAGGGAGCCGTGGCCAGCAACGGAAGGCCCTTCTGGGCTGAACTGGCTCAGGGCAGACAGGGAAATCCAGGTCACCTTCTTCTGAGAATAGACACGAAATTCGTCCTGAAGGGACAGAGAGAAGGCGGTCGCTGCAGGAATGCAAAAGCAGTGCCGTGTGTGTCGCTGCGGAATTGGCAAGGGCCCAGCACAGATCAAAGAGTCCGGGGCACTGCCCTGAAGTGTCCTCATTCCAGCCTGACAGAGATCTGCCCAGCCTCTTCTGAGAGGAGCCTGGGACATCTGGGGGGGCGGGCAGGGGATGCCCCCCCCCGCCCCACTGAAGCTGGTGATCTGGTCATGCATGCTGGAGTTGACCTCCACCCCTTGCAAGTCACTTCCTTCCCTCAAGCAGGGCAAATGTTCCCAAGCTGAGGTCCCCAAGGTGGTCGTTGGAGTTCAACTCCCATCATCCCCAACCACAATGGCAGGGGGTGATGGGTGCTGCAGTCCAGCAACATCTGGGGATCCAACATTAGGAACCCCTCGAGGAGAGGAGAAAATAATGCCAGAAACAGCCATAAAAGCACCATTTTTAAATGCAAAAGTTTTGGGAAGAAGCTTTAAAATGATCAGTGCTCAAAAGCAAATATTTATAAGCAGCGCACTGAATCCTTGTGTAGTTACTGAAAAGCTTGTTCGAAAATTAAAATATTTGGAAAACATGTTTTTGTGCTCCTTCTTCCTCGTGTAGCGGGAAGTTCTGAGTAGCCTCCATCTCTTTTTAAAAATGCTGCTTTTCATCTATCAAACCCAAAGTGGCTAACAGGATTCTTTTCTAGCTATCTACAGAATGCGCTTTACGAGCTGATCTGGTACAAAGCATCTGCGCCCCTAGTTTGCTGCCACCACCGCCGCCATATTGTTTCTCTGGCCCCATGGCTATCTGGCGGCTGTCCGAACTCTCGCGAGAGCTGCCACGCATGGGATTAGCCATGGGTACGTTTGAGAGAAATGAATATAAAGAAGATATTTGCATTTTATACACACACACAATACAATAACTGCAGAATCATAGAGGCAGAGCATAAAAACCACCCTGGGCACAAGCAAAAGAGTGTGGTTTACAGTTCCAGTTCCCCTGGAGACTGGGAGTCTCTACAATATTGTCTCTACAGGTTGAGTGGGTATTGAGGAGACCATGGAGTAAGCACACAGGTAGCACCAAACCACAAACAATAGGTGTTCTGTGGCCTTATCAGCAACCTTTATCTTTAGGAACATAGGAAGCTGCCATATACTGAGTCAGACTATTGGTCTATCAAGCACAGGATTGTCTACCCAGACTGGCAGCGGCTTCGCCAAGCTTGCAGGGAGGAATTTCTCTCAGCCCTATCTAGGAGATCCTGCCAGGGAGGGCATTGGGAACCTTCTGCTCTTCCTAGAGTGGCTCCATCCCCTGAGGTGCCCACCTTGTGGAAATAGGTGTGTGAAGTACTTTTTCACACAGCACATAATTAATCTTTGGAATGCTCTGCCATGGGATGTGGTGATGGTCGATAGCTTGGATGGCTTTAAAAGGGGCTTGGACAAATTCATGGAGGACAGGTCTATCAATGGCTACTAGTCTGGTGGCTATAAGCCACCTCCAGCCTCAGAGCCTCAGTTTCAGGGGAGTAACAGCAGGAGAGAGGGCATGCCTCTTTCAACTCCAGCCTGTGGCTTCCAGAGGCATCTGGTCGGCCACTGTGGGAAAGAGGATGCTGAACTAGATGGGCCTTCTTGGGCCTGATCCAGCAGGGCTGTTCTTATGTTCTTAAGATGCCTCTGAATAGCAGTTGCAGGGGAGCAACAGCAAGAGAGGGGGCATGCCCTCCCCTCTTTCCTGTGGGCCTCCCAGAGGCATCTGGTAGGCTAATGCATACATCAGGATGCTGGACTAGATGGGCCTTGGGCCTGATCCAGCAGGGCTGCTCTTATGTTCAAATCCACATCAGTTACTAGGCTATACCAAAGGTGAGACAAAGCATGAGGAAAAGAGGGAGAGAGAAGTCCACCACTTCACTTCACAGAACAGTAAGGCTCACATGTCTTCCGAAGGCATCCCCCAGACATGGTGAGATCTGAAGTTTACCAGGTCCTGGTGGAGAACTTCAGGTTTCTGTATTTGTATGTATTTGTATGGTGTTTGTATGCTGTCCCTCAGGGCTCCATATTGTCTCTTATGTTGTTTAACATCTACATGAAACCGCTTGGAGAGATCATCAGGGGATTTGGTGCAGGGTGTAATCAGTATGCTGATGACACCCAAATCTATTTCTCCATGTCAACATCATCAGGAGAAGGCATAACCTTCCTAAATTCCTGCCTAGAGGCAGTGATGGGCTGGCTGAGGGATAACAAACTGAGCTTAATCAAGAAAAGACGGAGGTACTTATTCTAAGAGGTCAAAACTCGGGAGATGAGTTTGATATGCCTGTTCTGGATAGGGTCACAGTTCCCCAGAAGGAACAGGTACACAGTCTGGGGGTGCTTCTGGATCCAAATGTCTCTCTGGTTCCCCCTGTTGAGGCAGCAGCCAGAGGTGCCTTCTATCAGCTTCGGATGATACGCCAGCTGCGTCCATTTCTTGAGATAAATTACCCCAGAACAATAGTACATCTGCTGGTCACCTCCAGACTGGATTACTGTAATGCGCTCTATGTGGGGCTGCCTTTGTATGTAGTACAGAAACTACAGTTGGTCCAGAATGCGGCAGCCAGGTTGGTCTCTGGGTCATGTCAGAGAGACCATATTACCCTTATATTGTAAGAGCTACACTGGCTGCCGATATGTTTCCGGGAAAAATACAAGGTGTTGGTTATCCTATATAATAAAAGGCTAAGTGAGTGTCCGTGGCCTTGGAACATTGGGGATCTGCATCCCTGTTTTCCTGGGCTGTTCTCCCAGAACAGCCCAAGGGAGACAGGACCGCCAACGCCAGTGTCCCAAAGCCACCAAACACTCAACCTCCTGCCATAGCCCGCCCGCCCGCCCTCCACCACCGTTCCGGCCCCACCGGCGACCATTTCGCGCCTATCCCCGGTCCTCATCGCTGTCTGCCCGCCCGCCCGCCCGCCTCCCATCACTGTCCCGGCCCCACCCGTGGCCATTTCGGGCCAATCCCCGGTCCTCCTTGCACGGAACCCACGGGCGGCCATTTCACCCCAAGCACTGCCGTTGGCCGCCCGCCCACCCTCCCAACTGCCGAGCCCTCCTTACCCCGCCCATGTCCGTCGGGTTAAAAACTCCTTAATTTCCGAGGGAGAGAGGAGCTCGCAAGCAGAGCTCCTCTCTTTGCAAAGGCTCTGCCCGAAATGACACTATGGCCGTAAAGGACGCAATAGGTGTCCTTTACGCCCAAACCGCCAGTACGGGCAGAGTCTTTGCAAAGAGAGGAGCTCTGCTTGCGAGCTCCTCTCTCCCTCGGAAATTAAGGAGTTCTTCGCCCGACGGACATGGCCGGGCGAAGGACTGGGCAGTTGGAAGGGAGGGCGGGTGGGCGGCCAACGGCACATGGGAGGGCGGGCGGGAGGGCAGCGGTGGCGGCGGCGTGGGCCAATTTGGCCCGGACGAAGGACTCAGAACTTGGGAGGGAGGGCCGGCGGGAGGGCAGCGGAGCCAGCGGCAAGGGCACCATTCACATGGGCCGATGTGGTGTATAAAGAAATACTATGAGAGTTGGGGGGGAACCAAAAAAAGATTAAAAAGAGTAAGTTAACTTTAATACTGAGTTGAAAAAATAAAAAAGTATTTCAACAAGAAATAGGCTCTAAAAGTTGCCTCATAAGTAAGAAAAAACTAAAAAAGGGAGAAGGAAGGGCCAAAAAAAAATCCGGACAGAGGGGAGAAGAAAAAAAGAGGGGGGCCTGGGGAGAGCGGAAAGAAAAGAAGAAAGTGGGGGAGAGGAAACGGTAGAAAACAAGAGGGTGAGGTGGGAGGAAGGAAGACAGATACACAGGTGTGGGTCAAAAGACCGGGAGCGAGAGTAGGGGAAAACAATCAGAAAAAGAACCCCATTCCAGACCAGAGAAGGCACTGGGCCCAGCCAAAAGAAGGAGGACGCAGTGAAGCCAGAGGAAGCAGAAATAGACAGCATCAAAAGTCTACTAGCTAACATGGGACAGGGACTGAGGGAGGAAGGCAAACACAGAGAAAGAAAGATAGGGGGAGGGAGGGAGATCGGACAATAGAAAGATAAAAAGAAGGAAAGAAGGAAGGAGAGAAAAGAGAGAGGAGGGAAGGAAAAGGACAATAGAAACAAGGAGGGAGGGAGGGAAGGAAGGAAGGAAGGAAGGAAGGAAGAAGAAAAAAAAGGAGAAAGAAATGAGGGAGAAGGACCAAAAAAAAAGGGGGGGGAGGGAGGGAGGGAGGAGCAGCCAGCCCCAAAGAACAAGCCCATAAAAGAAAGAAAAGAGGAAAAGACCAAGAAAACAGAAAGATGGTAGTTAGAAGAGGTGGAAGGAAGAAAGGGAGAGAGGGGGAGAGAAGAAAGGAAGAAAAGGAAACAGAGGGAGAGAGAGAGAAAAGGAAGACAAAGGAAAGACAGAAAAAGAACAAAATAAAAGGAAAGGAGGGCGAACGAGAGAGGAAAGGAATAAAGGGAACAACAACAGGTACTAGCGCCCGTTATTTTAACGGGCTTAAAATTACTAGTAACCTATAAAACCCTAAACAGCTTAGGCCCTGGGTATTTAAGAGAACGTCTTCGCTATGAACCCCAACAACCCCACTGCTATGAACCCCACCAATCATCAGGAGAAGTTCGTCTGCAGTTGCCACCAGCTCGTCTGGTGGCTACTCAGGGTTGGGCCTTCTCTGTTGCTGCCCTGAGGCTTTGGAACATGCTCCCTGCCGAAATAAGAGCCTCCCCATCTCTGACAACTTTTTAAAAGTCAGTTAAGACGCATTTGTTCACCCAGGCTTTTAATTAGATTTACAGTTTTAATATTTTAAACTTGTTTTAAGTTTTAAATTGTTTTAATGTTTATATTTTGTTTTGATTGTGTTTTATTGGGAACCACCCAGAGGTGTAAGTTTTGGGCAGTCTAGAAATTTGTTAAATAATTTAAAAAATATATACTCTCCAGGATCTGGAATATCTCCACCCTCCTCGCCACAATGGGGTGTGTCTCTTTGATGGGTGACTGGGCCTTCTTTGCAGCACCAACATCAAAGGTGGAAATACCCAGGTGAGTACCCAGAATGTTGGGGGGCAATGTGCTAAAATCATTGTAAACCGCTTAGAGAGCTCCGGCTATAAAGCGGTATATAAATGTAAGTGCTATTGCTATTGCTAAATAAGCCAGCCCCCCTGCCCCTGTGGGAGAGCTGAGCTCCACAGAAGTGCTCATTTCCACCGCCCCACCCCACCCCCCACCACCACCACTTCAGGAAGCCAGTGAAGAAATGAAGTGCCTCCTACTGTGGTCCTGAGCAGCACGACGTCTGCCTCTTGCAAGTCGCAGGGCACGCATTTCGCCCACACGCCCCAGGCTGGCTTCCAGTAGAAGACAAGCAGGAGGGCGCCACAGGACATGATGTACCCAGCAATGCACAGGGCTCTCCAGAAGCGGTGTGTTTTGTAGCCAAACATCTCCTGCAGAGAAAAAGGAAGGAAGAGCATTGCACTTCCAGGAAGAGCTGCCAGGAGACCTCCTCCTCCCACCCACACCTTTCAGCACAGCGAGCCCTCAGGCCAGGCCAAACATGCCTGACTGGATGCAGCGTTGCACTGACAGATGCTCTGCAAGTTCTGGGTGACATTTGCTTAATCTAAGGAAGGCCCCTGAGTAGCGTTTTTGGAAGGCCTCCTTCCCGGCTCTGGAGAATTGCTCTTGTAGGACTGGGCCCCCAACCCAGGTCCCCAAAAGTTGTTGGGCTACAATTGCTGTCACCCTCAGCCACAATGGCCTTCGGAGGGACGTGCTGAATTTCTTTGTGAAGCCAAAACACACTGAGGACATATGTTTGAGAGATGAAGATTTTTGGGAATGGAATGTCCATCACAATAAGACACATGGAAGCTCCATCCATGACCTTTATCTTTAAGCATCCACCTTGTGGAAATGGTGAAGCAGAGATGATGCCTCCGGATACCAGCTGCAGGGGAGCAATGGCAGGAAGAGAGAGGACATGCCCTCCCCCCTTGCCTGTGGGCTCCCCAGAGGCATCTGGTGGGCCACTGTGGGGAACAGGAGACTGGACTAGGTAGGCTTCCTTGGGCCTGATCCTGCAGCAGGGCTGTTCTTACGTTCCTAGGGAGCCCTGATCCACCGAGTGTTGGACATTTCTCACAGCCTTCTTCTTTCTGACATTATATGTGATTTCAAATAGCAACTGATCCCCAACCCCAAGGATTTTGTAGGCTAAAAGTGTATACCTTTTCCAGTTCTTTTACCACACAAACCAGGTTCTGATAGGCATCACCATTAATCTTAAAAGAAAACTTTGAACTATCAGCATCAGCTGCAAACATTTGCAAGGCAAACTTCAAAGGGAGAATGCAATGTCATTTTCAAGTTGACCGGTTCTAGTTGTAACTAAAATAGAGGAAACTCAGAATTTTAAAAGCATCAGTTGCCGTGAAGGAGGCCCTTGCCGTCCCTCCTGTGAATGGCGGCCAGCGGCAGGGGGCAGAGGTGGTGGCTGGGAGAGCAGCCTGAAGGGGCGGGGGGGGGCACTGCTGTGCACAAGACTATGGCGAGTTGCTGAGAGCGCACAGCGGCATCAACCGGGGGGGGGGGGGGCCTGCCTGCTCGGCATGACTTCCATGCACTGACTCAAAAGGAGATCTGTGACATCTTTGGAAGAAGAAGAAGAAGCAGCCAGCCAGCCAGCCAGGCAGCCAGGCGGCTTCCCTTTTCACCCAGCCACGAGCTGACATCCTGACTAAATTCCTTACTCATATTCAATGGAAAGCCTATTGAAATTCAGTAATCCTGAGTAGTACAGATGAGCAACTTAGTCTGGATGTTAGCCACAGAGAATGAGGACATGATCAGTGATACGGAATCACCGCGCTTCCGTACTACCAACTTAAGCCGGGATGGAGCAAGCTTAACTTAAGCAGTTCCCCCCAAGGGACCCTTGGTACTGCATTTTGCGAGGGGACTCAGAAACAGAGATCCCTGCACCTTTCACCCACCAACGGATTCCAGGGTTCATTGGTTGGGAGGGAGTCATGCCCGTTAAGCAAGCCCAAAACTGGTTTAGATCTGCGGCAGAGTAGACAAACCTCGAACCGCTGAACGATACGGAGCCCTCCATCCTCATGAGGGACACTGACCTTCTTCCCAAGGAAGAGCAAAGCCACCCCCTCCCACTTTCAGGAGTCCCCTCAACCCTGGAGTTTCTAGGACAACACAAGACAACCAGAGGGAAGAAGAGGATGCCGTGGCGGGTCCAATTCCCCCCTCCAACCACCCTTCCAGTCTTGCCAGGTGTGCTTACAGGTGTGAAGGAGCAGGTGAGTTCAGCAGGGAGCAGACACCCTCCCCCAAGACTGCGGCAGGGTGGGGCTCCAGAGCTCAATGCCAGGATGATCAACAACCACAAACATCACCACCACTCATCATGACCGGGGGGGGGTGATGCAGAGACACCCTCCAAGGAGTCCTCACTCCACCTCCATGAACAATGCTGTTCTCAGCCACACCGTCTTCCTTTTAAGGATAAGAAAACAAGAACAGGAACAGAAATTCCCCAAGCCACAGTTTCTGCCTGGCAGAAAAGAAACCAGCAGCCACAGTAGGCAGGCCTGGCCACATCGCAGAGCAAAACACCTCCCTCCGTTCTGGTCTCCAGCACTCAGGGAGAGGCTGGTTCCCCCTCCGGCTGCCGCTCCCAATTCAACAGTTGGTGGAATTCCTGTCTCCGCCGAGGAGACAAGCTCCTGCTCCCCTTCCATTTCCATGCCAAGCCTGATGTCTCAGAGGTCTGATTCTCCATCCAATCCCAAATGGTCTCATTTAGATTTGTGAAAAATCTGAGGCTTCTCTGGTGAAAAACCTGAATTTTCATTCATTCAGCACATTTTTATACCGCCCAATAGGTAAGTCTCTGGGCAGTTCACAATCTAAAAACACAACCATTAAAACATTAACAAATCTGAAACAATTTAAAATACAGATACAAAGAACTTAAGACTGTAGAACTATCAACTAAAAGCCTGATGAAATAGTTCCTACTTTCAGCTTCTTTTAACACGCTATCAATTGGGTTTGCATCTGACTGTCAACCCAAGAGTCATGAAAGGGTGTTGCCTATGCTGTGAGTGGCTGCCATCTTGAAACAACATGGAGGATCAACAAAAAAAATACCCAAGTTGGGACAAGGGGTGCAGCTATAATTGAGCGGATGGGTTCAAAGAACACGGGCCCCTCCTCTCCTCCCTCCCTCTCTTCTTCATTATCTTCTTCATTATCTCCCTCACTCCGAGGGGCCTCCGGGGAGAGGGGTGGACACAGGCCCCCTCTCCCCTAGCTAGGCCCCTGCTTGGGACCCCCAAGTCAGTGTCAGCCGTGGGTCATCTGGGCCTAAGCTAAGGCTCATTCTGTAATTAAACAGTAACATTTATTTTATAAAGTGGTGGGGGGGAGCCATATTCTAGATTGGAAAGCAACACAGGTAGTCCAGATGATGAATGGACAGATTAGCAGTGAGCAGCTAAATCAATGATGGTGGGTCCAGACTCCTGGCCTGAACTTTCACGTTATTTTCCAGGGCGCTTTCCAGACTAGACCCTACAACGGGGTCAGGACGAATCTCGGAAGCGTGCTTCCTGTGTCGTGACACCGCAGTCTCTACGTGGACAGCGGGGCGCCGTTCACATTTCCAATGCCATGTTGCAAATTTAATCGCTGAGATAGAGAGCAAGGACGCTGTATATCTGGTGTAAAGAAATTGCTGGGGGGGGGGGGTTGGGGACTGACAAATCCTTTTTCACACAGTACACAATTGATCTATGGAATTCTTTGCCATGGCATATGGTGATTGCCATCAGCTTGGATAGCTTTAGAAGGGGCGTAGACAAATTCATGGAGGACGGGTCAAGCAAGGGCTACTAGTCTGAGGGCTATATAGGCTAGGAATGCGCACGGACCTGTTTGGAAGTCCTTTGATGGGCCTCTGAAGGGGTTTGAACCTTTGTACACTGCCTAGGTATGCATGCATATGTCAGGCAGTATATAAATATGATAGATAGATAGATAGATAGATAGATAGATAGATAGATAGATAGATAGATAGATAGATAGATAGATAGGGCAACCTCAGGATTACCCATTGCTTAGCAAGAAGGATTTCTTCATCTGACACAAAGGGCATTTGTGGGTCCTAAACCTCCTCGGCTCTTTCCCCTCAAGCCTTTAACGGCCTCATCCTCAGCAAAGAGACAGGCTCTCTCACGGTTGCACCCTGGCCCCAATGGGCCTTCTCGATTCCGGAAGCCGCTTGCTTCCCCCCGGGGATGATTCGTATGGCCTTGTGTGGCCACCTCTGGGGCACATGGATGCACGCCTGCTCTGTGACAGTTTGGGGGTGGGAAACTGCCAAGCAGGGAAGGAGCGACATCCACCCAGCGCTTGGCGCAGGCTGGGCAGAGAAGCGTCCTCAAAGACAAGGCTCAAGGCAGCCTCAAGATGGCAGCCGGAACAGGAAGACTTGGAGCCCGGTGGGAGGGAGGGGAAAAGGCCTCTCTCGGCGACATTTGTGTTTTCCTGAGTTTTGTTTCCATTCGGCCAGTCTCGGGTCTCCACAGTTAGGAGGCGATTATCCTGCACACTGGAAATTCAGAAATAAAGACTGTGCAACTCGCCCCAGAGTGGATGAGACCAAAGATGCATCCCGTCCAGAGCTTGGGTGTCATCAGTGGAAGAGCTCTCTGGTACTAGGCAGAGCCCCGGAAGGCTAAGCCGAGTGGTGGAAGCAAAAGGCCAGAGGCGGTGAATCATGGAGCTCCCAGGACAGGGCACGGCAGGGACACCAGGAGCCCCCATCGAGGCCTGCAGCAGCAGGTGAAGACGGCTCTGCTCAGGCCCTTTTGCCAATTTAACTTCAGGTAAAAGGTAAAGTTGTGCTGTCGAGTTGGTGTCGACTCCTGGCGACCACAGAGCCCTGAGGTTGTCATTGGTAGAATACAGGAGGGGTTTGCCATTGCCTCCTCCCACGCAGTGTGAGGGGATGATACCTTTCAGCATCTTCCTATATCACTGCTGCTCGACAGAGGTGTTTCCCATAGTCTGGGTAACATACCAGCAGGGATTCGAACCAGCAACCTCTTGCTCCCTAGGCAAGTTACTTCCCCGCGGCGTCATTAGGTCAGACACCCACCTAAAACTGAGTGCTGGCCATTACAGAAGCACTTGATCCAATGGTGAGTGTATCACAAGTAAACTCTGATCCATGCTGGGCAGGCCCGGTGCCTGCTGCCAGAGTCTGGCCCTGCTCCGGCTCAAGTGGGAAGGGACTGAGAGGGCTCGGAGCTCTGCGTTGTAGGACCCAGTGATTCCTGTGACCTCCTCTAAGGGGACTTCCGGTGCAGCTGATAAGCAGATGGAGCTGGGATTTCAGACTCCTCACTCACCTGAGCCACCAGGCCCAAGTGCAGAGGTTAGGAATGTGCCCTCCTCCCCACTAGGAAGGTCTGTTGGAAGTTCCATGAATGCCACTGGAGGTGAGTTTGGGAGCTGTGGAATTTCTCGGCACTGAAGTCCATGAAATTCTGCAGATTCCTCTTGGCAGCTCACAAGCAGGCCATCGCTGTTTTATCCGTTAACTGCCCAGAGATGAAAGTTTGATAAATAGACAGAAAAATAGACCAATCAATCACTGGGGTAGCCACTCCTTGTAATCTGTCCTCAAAATCTGGCAATTAGAGACATTGTCTCTGAACATGGAGGTTCCATTTTAGGTATCATAGTTCGCAGGCAAGTGAGAGAGGCCTGACAGCTGGGTGAGGCTCAGGGCATTGACAGCACTGGACCACCTGAGTCGTGCCCTGGATCATTACCTTTGTGTCATAGGAACATAGGGAACTGCCATATACTGAGTCAGACCATTGGTCTATCTACCTCAGTATTGTCTTCACAGACTGGCAGCGGCTTCTCCAAGGTGGCAGGCAGGAATCCCCCTATAGCCCTCTCTTGGAGATGCTGCCAGGGAGGGAACTTGGAACCTTCTGCTCTTCCCAGAGCGGCTCCATCCCCTGAGAGGAATATCTTGCAGTGCTCACACATCAAGTCTCCCATTCATATGCAACCAGGGCAGACCCTGCTTAGCTATGGGGACATGTCATGCTTGCTACCACAAGACCAGCTCTCCTCTCCAGGATGTCCTCCGCACTGTTGACAAGCTGGGCACCCTGTTACTGCCTGAACCCAAGTCTAGCCAGGCAGGTGGAGAGACGAGTTCACCAAGGGAGCCCTTGATCCAGCAGAAGGCTGCTGCCAACTAAAAGTGTTCTATAGCCAGCAAGTTCTACAGCTCAAATGCAGCTGTTTTGCTTATATTCGTATAATTATAAAAACTGTGATGAGATATTGTGAGCAGACATAGTAATATTTCTTGATTTTTTTTTTGCAGTTATAATTTTCTTAGACCCATTGGAAGGGAGGCCCCAAGGGAAGCAGCCAGGTAAGCCCTCTGTCTTTGGAGCTGGAGCTCAGTCCTGGCACAATGTTGCCTCCCTTTGTGGAGGGGTGTCATGGCTCAGACTTCTGACTCAGAAGAGTCAGAGCAGGACGACTTACCAGCTAGTGAGGGCTTAGAGGGACAGCCACAGGATTTGACAGAGAAACCAGACTCTGGAGCTGAGGATTTGCAACAGCTGCCAGACATGATCTCTGATGGGGAAGAGCCTGAGATTTCACCTGTCTTGAGACAACGTCTCAAGAGGTAGGCTCAGTGGGAGTCACACAGGTGTAGGAGATCCCAAGAAAGAAAGCCAAAGTGCTGACTCAGGGAAGCCTGATTGGCTGCTGGTTCTCTTGAGCCATATATATTCAACAGTCTCTCTTTGCTCTGATGCTGTTTGCAGCATCATTAGCTGCAGATAGTGTGTTCTTGAATCTCAACCATTTCTGTGTCCCAGTTTGCCTTGTCTATACTTTCATGCATTGTTCCCTTAACTCCTTGTTTTGTGTTCTTCACTTGTTTCATTCCTTGTTTTGTCTTTTCCTTCCACTTATTACTCAGTTAGTGTTAGAGGGGGGTACCTAGTTTCCGTTCAGGGGACTTAATCCATTGACTAACTGCTTTGTGAGCCTTTTATTTTCCTTCATTTGGTTTCGCTGCTGATTTCTGGTTATTCTCAGGGAGAGTGCTGAAGGGGGTTGTAAAATCCTGTTGGGTTAGCTGAGCTAACAGATTCACGACAAGGGTGATGGAGGAGGTGAGGAAGAAAGGAAGCTGCCTGACGTACCAAGTCAGACCCTCGGTCCATCTAGCTCAGCATTGTCTATGCGGACTGGCAGCAGCTTCTCCAGGGTTGCAGGGAGGAGGCTTTTCAGACAGCAGGCTTTACTGCTTACCATGAGGCTTTACTGTGAGTTCGGGGCATAACAGATATTTCAGCGCAAATATCGCACAGATTTGGGGGTGGGGTAAGTCTGGCCGATATGTGAACGCAAACCCACCCTCCTAAAGTAAAGTTGCAGTAAGGTTGCTGTTGTCATATCCCTGCTTGAGGACATTGGAGAGGAGGGGGGGCAGATGACTTACTAGAAAGTGGGGAGGCGCCTGAGGAGGAGCAGGTTGGTGAATGGATGGGGAGGCAGTTGAGACAGGCCAGGGTGAGTGTTTGGCACAGGAGGGGCCAGCAGGGCCGGGTGATCTTGGGAGAGAAGGGTCAGGATCTGAGCCAGAGTTTGAATGGCCATTATCTCCTTGAGGATGCAGACGGGAAAAACGTCAACAGCCGCTGAGGGAATTACAGAAGAGTAGTCGGCTGAAAGAAGGCATCAGAAATGTGAATGGCACCTTGCTGACAGCACAGGGACTGCAGTGTCACAACACAGGAAGTACAGAAGCACACTTAGCAGATCCATAGTGACCCTGTTGTAGGGTTTAATCTGGAAAGTGCCCTGAAGAAAGTGTGCTGAGCCAGCTGAGACCACTGTTTACAGGCAGAAGAGCGAGGAGGGTGTGGAACAAAGAGAACCCTTTGTGGAGGATGATGGCAGCTCTCCCTGGACATGCAGGCACTCCTCTAGTTACAAACACTCAACTTTACAAACACTTGACTTACAACCACACCTGTATATACTGTTGGGAATTCTCTCTGGTAAGAGAATCCCTTTCTCATTATAGCAGAGTGCACAGAGGCACAACACAGCGGAATTTGGTTAGGCATGTGTGTATGCTGAGAGTAAAGTAACTTGGAGCCAGTTCATAGTTTCAAATCAATAGATACATGGCATTTATTAGAGAACTCCATTCTAGATAGGAAAGTGAGGAGTTAGGCTCTCTAATCTAGCTAGCTAGCTGTATGCAGATGGATTTTGCATCTTCTCTGCACACATGGTGCAGGGAGAGGAGCTTGCTTGCATATTGCAAAGTAGAAGGAACAGGAAGAGAAGGGAGAGAGGAAGTGCAAAGCAGGAAGGAAGTTAATCCCTAAGGAGTAGCAATCTACATTCCAAAGGGATAGTGTCAGAGCAGTAGAGAAGGGATGACCAATGTCTTGACCCTCTAGCCCTCTGACTCACTAGTCTGTCCTCCTGTGTCACTGAGACAAGAGACAGTGCAAAGTCCTTCACTTCCAACACATACAAACAACACTTCACAACACTGTACATAAAGGAAGCCCCCAACTTAGAAATGCCAACCCCAACATACAAACCAGTCGTGGCTCTTTGGAACTACTGTATAGGCATTCTGAGGTATGAACATTTGATTTATACAAACCAGCTTTTGGAACACAACCCATTTGTAAATTGGGGACTTCCTGTATCTGGCTTCCCAAACTAGAAGGGAGCCCTGGATTCTTCTAGAAGCATCAAAATGGCAGAGGGGCTGTGGGTCCAGGCCCCAGATCTTTGAAGTACCTAGCAACACCCCTGGTGAGGCTGTAACCCCTCCCTGGCAAATAAAGGCAGCAGATGCACCCAGTGAGTCTGTGTGACCCTTGGGGACATATCAAGCTGTGGTCCTGTCCTACAGTGTTGAGCTGCCCCCTTCAATAAGGGACCAGATTCCTTTAGCAGCTCACCTCCAAGCTCCTCTCTCCCTACTTTCTCTGCACCTTAAATGTTCCATAAAATCAAAGAAGGAACATGGATATGGCCATGCTTTGCAGCCACACCCAGCCTCTCTCCCTGATGATGAAATATCCTTGTGAAGCCACCAAGCCCAGCAGATCAAAAGTCCACCCAGGAAGCTCCACCAGATGGGCAAGGCACTTGCCCTAGGGACCAGCCTCACAGAGGGTGTCAAGAGCCTCCTGTGGCTGGGCAAGGTAATTGGGAGGGTGGTGGCCTCTCAGCTCCAGGCAGTCTCCAGGCAGACTGATTATCTAGACCCATTTCAAACTGGTTTTCGGGCAGGCTATGGGGTGGAGACTGCCTTGGTCGGCCTGATGGATGATCTTCAACTGGGAATTGACAGAGGAAGTGTGACTCTGTTGGTCTTTTTGGATCTCTCAGCGGATTTCGATACTATTAATCATAGTATCCTTCTGGAGCGTCTGAGGGGGTTGGGGGTGGGAGGCACTGCTCTACAGCGGTTCCGCTCCTACCTCTCGGACAGATTCCAAATGGTGTCGATTGGAGACTGTTGCTCTTCAAAATCTGAGCTTAAGTATGGTGTCTCTCAAGGCTCCGTACTTTCTCCAATGCTATTTAACATCTACATGAAACCACTGGGAGAGATCATCAGGAGATTTGGAGCTGGGTGTTACCAGTATGCTGATGACACCCAGATCTACTTCTCCATGTCAACTTCTTCAGGAGTTGGCATATCCTCCCTAAATACCTGCCTGGAAGCAGTAATGGGCTGGATGAGGGAGAATAAACTGAGGCTGAATCCAGATAAGACGGAGGTACTTATTGTGCGGGGTCGGAACTCTAGAGATGATTTTGATCTGCCTGTTCTAGACGGGGTCACACTTCCCCAAAAGGAACAGGGTTAGGGTTAGGGTTCTCAGTCTGGGAGTACTTCTGGATTAACGTCTCTCCTTGGTTTCTCAGGTTGAGGCGGTGGCCAGGGGTGCTTTTTATCAGCTCCGGCTGATACGCCAGCTGTGCCCGTTTCTCGAGATCAATGACCTCAAAACAGTGGTACATTTGTTGGTAACCTCCAGACTGGACTTCTGTAATGCGCTCTGCGTGGGGCTGCCTTTGTACGTAGTCCGGAAACTTCAGTTGGTTCAGAATGCGGCAGCCAGGTTGGTCTCTGGGTCATCTCGGAGAGACCACGTTACTCCTTTGTTGATGGAGCTTCACTGGCTGCCAATAGGTTTCCGGGCAAAATACAAAGTGCTAGTTATAACTTATAAAGCTCAAAATGGCTTAGGCCCTGGGTATTTAAGAAAGCGTCTCCTTCACTATGAGCCCCTCTGCCCATTGAGGTCATCTGAGGAGGTCCGTCTCCAGTTACTGCCAACTTGTCTGGTGGCTATACAGAGACGGGCCTTCTTGGTCACTGCCCCAAGATTGTGGAATGTGCTCCCTGCAGAGATACGATCCTCCCCATCTCTGGCAATTAAAAAAAAAAAATCTGAAAACCCATCTTTTCACCCAAGCTTTCCCAACTTTTCAAAATTGTTTTCATTTTATGGTTGGTTTTAAATTGTTGAATTGTTTTAACTTTTTATATGTGTTTTAATTGTTTTATGTTAACCGCCCAGAGATGAAAGTTTGGGCGGTATAGAAGTTTGATAGATAGATAGATAGATAGATAGATAGATAGATAGATAGATAGATAGGGAAACAGAAGTTTCCCATATCATGTAATGGAACCAATTTTACAGAAACCTGGGAGGTGAGTGCAGCTGCCAAAGACGGGGATGATACCAGAGATAGGCAGATTCTGATTTCCTTTGGGAGTGTGTTCCAGAGTCTCAGGGCAACCCTAGAGGAGGGTTGGAACCGGTGGCAATCACATCCGGACCTTCCCCAATGATCTTAATCGGCGGCAGCGGGGTTCATGAAGAAGGCGGCGTTCTCTTGAATACCCTGGGTGCCTCCAGTTTCTCTTCCTTGTCCTCCCTCCCTCCTCCTTTTCTTCTTTTGTCATATCTGGCTGAAGCAGTTTCCTGCTTCTTGGCTCCTTACCCAGGTAGGCTGCTCCTACTGAAGCCACCTCTGCTGTCCCTTTGCACCAACGTGGGATGCTGGGAGCTGTGCCAGAGGAGCCCTACCTGGCCCCCAAACAGATGGTTGGCAAGGAGCTGGCATGGGGGTCCCAGAGGGCCAAGACCGAGGCAGCGACTGCCTTCCAAAAATGTACCCAACAAGGGAATACAGCAGCAACTGTGGCCCAATCCTTTGCCATTTTACCCAGAAGCCAGTCCCACTGATTGCAATGGGACGGACTCCCAGGCCGGTGTGCGAAGGACCTCAGCCATCAGCACTTGGAAGCAGGATGGAAGATGCCCCCGGCCGGGAGTCATGGCCAGATTCAGTGGCAAAGCTCACCAGCAGGATGGCAAGGCATCCATGCAGCCCCATCTCACAGCAGGAGCTGCTTCAGGCGTGCATTGGTATGCACAAGGCCTCTTAACACCACCAACCAGGGGTCTCTGCAAAGAAAGGCTAGGAAAGCCCCCTGCCAAGACCCCAGGGCTCAGGGTCTGATGAGGTACTGCCATGACTCCCTCGGAATTTGGGCTCCTCCTAGCTCAAAGACACACTTTCACAATGTTGGTGCAAGAGAAGCAAAGCAGGGTGATCTGGGGTGGGTGCAACCTGCAGAGGTGCCGACTGTCTGTAGACGGCAGAATGTATCAGGGCAGCGCACCTGAAGCAAAGCAGGCAACGCTTGATCCTAGAGGACTGACTGCTAAGCTAGAAAGGTATGATTTTGCCAACGATTCCACTGGATTTCACAATGAATACAGAAACGGCTGAAACAGACAGAGTTCCAATGTATTTAACAGAAGCTACTTTTTCTAACCAAGCCATTCCTTTGGGCTCACCTGTAAATGAAAGGTGTTTCAAATTGCTCCCACTGGCCATCTGCTTGTGGGCATCGGGGGACAGGAAGGGGATGTTTTATGTAAGCGGGCTAGAAAAGCTGTACCCCAATAATAGTCATGGGAAGGATTTGCTTTAGGTCTCAAAAACCAGAGGTATGCGTTTTGCCAAAATCCAGGTTTGCTGAAGCACGACTCAGTTCGACTTGCTATTGATCATCAATAGTGTGTATGTGGAAAGACTGAGTCAGGGAAATAGCAGTTGCTGGCTGAAGACAGAGACAGGCAGAGCTGCACCCCAAAGAAGTGAGGGAACTCATCTCCTGGAAAGATGTGTCTCCCAAGGGACTCCTGAGATGGCAGGCAGCCCAAGTCTGACCTCGTGGGACCAACCGGACACAGACAAGACCTTGGGGGGACTCTCCAATATGCCGAGTAAGCAGGTCTTTTCGCCCCAACCTCCAGAAGTGGGGTGACCAGGAGAAGATTATGCCAGGAAAATACTTCCTTTGAAGCTTGACTCTAAAGGAGACCTCCTTGGGAGAACTAAAGGGAAGAAGCCTCTATCTGGAACCAGGATGTGCAAGCACCACCTTTCTCTGTCCTTACCAAGCCCCAACGGATTCTTGGAGTTGCGGCAACTCCAAAGTTTGTTAGAGTAAGCATGAATGTGTGAGTGAACAAGATGCATTATTAAGCCTTGCTATAGAAATGTGGACTTCTGTCTTTGTTGCTGCCAGGGGTGTAGCTATAATGGAGCGGATGGGTTCAAAGAACCTGCCCCCCCCGAGCTCCTCGCCTCTCTATCTTCTTCCTGATCTCTCTCATTCTGAGGGGCAAACACAGGCCCCCTTACGCTAGCTATGCCCCTGGTTGCTGCTAGTATGATTCTTGCCATCTTCATCATTATTTGTCACGGCTGCCAATGCTGAATTTATTTACCTTGGTGTAACCCTGGCCGTTTTAAAAGTTATATACATTAATGCCAACATTATATGAGGCTTCCAGTGTCTTCCTCCCTCTAACACTCTGGTAGCAGAGGGACCCCAACCCCACCTCACAATGTTCACCAGGAAAGAAGAAGGTAATACGAGAAGCAAGAGATTTGGGGCTGGGACTCACCATTTCCGTCTCCTCTCCCTCGCTGAGCAAGCTCCGATGGCTCCCTCCATGATCCCTCCTCCCCATGAACAGCTGTCAGGTTGGGTGCCTTGAGCTTCCTCTGGTATTTCCAGGGCTTTCCTCAGGGTGAGGACAGCAGGGATGGATCCCTTTATATGCCCAGGTAGTCTGCGAAGTCCCTCCCCACCCTTCTTGGCTGAGGCTGAGGACAGACAGTTCCTCCCCACAGCTCCAGGTAGGAAGCACCTGCCTTGGCATGAGGAAGCAAGCTTAGCTTGGCCTTTGCTTGACCTATCCAAAGGGTGTGCTGGTGAGGAGAGTTAATTCTGCTAAGTTCTGCTGCTGGCAAGAAGCTCTGGGGACCGGCCAAAAGGGGGCAGGTTTTGCCAGGAGGGATTATGGCATTTCTCTGAGTTGGGACGTGTGGCTGGCAGAAGCAGAAAGGCAGGTCTTGGTTGATTTGTGCATGCAAATTGTGCTACGTACCGAAACACTTGACATCACTTTGAAAGGGTAAGGAAGAAGAGACCTGCCCCTCTCTCCACACTGACCACCTGAGACACCTGCTTAATTGTAATGATGGGGCTGTCTGTGGCTCTGCCTTGTTTTCAAGTCTTTATTGACGTAAGCCACTTCCAGCTACTGGGAAAGCAGCTGAGACGTATTTAAAGGGATGAATGAATAAGGATCCTGGGCGTTTTCCAGATTACACGCTCCAACAGTTTCACAACGTGTCCACTTAGTGCCCCTCCATATTGCCTGCGTGCCATACATATTTCCGATGCATTTTGGATTTTATTGATGTGTTGTAGCCCTATAACGTTGCACATGCGTTGCAGGAAAGTAGCTGTATTTTCCGTGGTAGGAGGCTTGCCCCGTCATTTACGTGTTGCACCGTGGTGTGGCGTGGACGGTTCAAATAGCAGTGCAATGATTTGTTGGTTTTTATAGCCCCTTTCCATCCCATTCATGAAATAATCTTTCCAGGAAATGAAATTTTTAAAAATAAATTCCATCCAGGTTTTTGCGCAAAGGTACAACCCGATTTTCATCTTAGCTTTTGATTTTGATCGCATTTGCTTTTGTTTTTCATCAGACTTATTTTTCAGACATGTTCATGGGATCTGTTGATATGTAAAGCCACAGTTTTTAAAAAAAACATAATATCACTCTTTTTCTTGTGCAAGGGTCACCTTTCGGCCCTAGCTGGGCTGCCCCCTCGGTGCCTTGGCAGCTTTGCGCCAAGGCACCGAGAATTTTCAAGCCACTTCTAAGAAGCAACACTTTAACCGGCACAAATCTCATAGTCCGGAAAATGCCCTGCGAGATGTTAAAAGCTGTCTCAAGAGGAGCACTCCCTGCATCCCTTTGCCCTGTCATCTGCCCTCTTGCCTGGCTCCAATCCTGTTCCTTCGTAAGGAAATAAGGACATAAGAACAGCCCTGCTGGATCAGGCCCACAATCTATCTAGTCCAGCATCCTGTTTTGCACAGTGGCCCACCAGATACCTCTGAGACGCCCATAGGCAAGAGCTGAGGGCAGGCCCTCTCTCCTGCTGTTGCTTCCCTGCAACTGGTATTCAGAGGCATTTTGCTTCTGAGGCTAGAGGTCTCAGACCAGTAGCCATTGATAGTCCTGCCCTCCATGAATTTGACTGAGCCCCTTTTAAAGCCATCCAAACTGGTGCCCATCACCACATCCTGTGGCAGAGAATTCCATAGATTAATCATGCACTGTGTGAAGAAGTACTTCCTCTTGTCGGTCCTAAATTGCCCAACCTTTAATATCATGGGGTGACCCCTGGTTCTAGTGTTAAGTGAGAGAGGGAGAAAATTTTATCTGTCCACTTGCTCTACCCAGTACATAATCGTATACACCTCTATTATGTCTCCACTTTTCCAAATGAAAAAGCCTCAGACGCTGTAGCCAGGGGCCTAGAGCACCTTCCTATGAGGCAAGATCATCTTGGTCCCCCTCTTCTGCACCTTTTCCAGTTCTACAATGTCCTTCTTTAGATATGGTGACCAGAGAATCGTATGCAGTACTCCAGGTGTGGCTGCACCATAGTTTGGTATAAGGGCATTATAATAGTAGCATTTTTATTTTCAGTCCCCTTCCTAATGATCCCTAGCATGGAATTGGCCTTTTTCACAGCCGCCGCACACTGAGTCAACACTTCCAACGAGCTGTCCACCACAACCCCAAGATCCCTCTCCTGGTCAGTCACCGACAGCTCAGATCCCCTCTGTGTATACTTGAAGTTGGGGGGTTGCCCCAATATGCATCACTTGACACTCGCTGCATCCACTGAGCCCAGCATTTGACTGCAGTAAAAAGTCCAGTATCTCACCAGCTAGGCAGGCAAGAGCCTGGACGCAACTGAGTGGAACCTCCTGAACCTTCCACTTGCTTCTTTCAGCGTCCCTCTTTGAGGTTCCAGGAATTGATGGATGTGTTTACAGCCCACTTGTGGAGGGTGGGGGGTTGGGATGTGACTCCTAAAAGAAGAAGCTCCTCTGGTCCAACAGTTAATGGCCAAGAATGCAGCTAAAGCCCACGGCAGGGGGTGTCAGATGCTATCACCTCTGGTCTGCAGGTGCCTTCTTCAGAGAAGGAGGTCTCACTAAATGGCTATAGGCTCTCTCCTGCTCCCTGACTGCAAGCAAACTCCTGCAAGGAAGCACTGGATTGGGTCCATTGGAATGGTTCACCCAATAACACCGCAGATCTGCAAATGAAACACAATTAACCAAGCTCATTAATTTGTTGAGTGACTATCTAAATTCATGGTGGGTTTACAACATATTTTATTCATTCATTCATTCCATTTATATACCACCCTTCCTAAAGTGGCTTAGAGTGGTTTACATTAAAATCAAAAACACATAATAAAACAATCAATTAAAAAAACCCACAAAAAAACCCACCAACATTTAAACCAAAGCAGGACAAACATTCATGGTTGGAAACAATGTATTTCTGAAGCAGCAGCAATGAAACAAACATTTATCGTGAAATCTTGTTATACTCATTGTATGGGTTACACATTGTTTACATTGTAGCAAGTCGATGTATTTTATGCTTACATAAATAGTTTACATCTTGTTCATTTGGTGGTATTTGTTTTTGTATTGTTTATTGATAACAGCCAGCACCAAATGCCCTGGTGACCTCACCCAGTCGTTTTATGTAGTTTAAAAGCATTGGTGGCAGCAGGGAGACCTGAGAGACTCCAAATAGTAGCTCTTGTATGGAAGAGCAAATGTCACCAAGCACCACCATCTGAAATCTACCTGAGACACAGGAGTGGAACCACTGAAAAACAGTACCTCCTATCCCCAAGGGTGCCATGGCCGATGGCACTGAAAGCCGCGGAGAGAGCCCAAAGAACCATCAGCGTCATACTCCCTCCGGCAATTCCCTGGTGAAGGTCATCTGTCAGGCCAAGCAGGGCCAACTCAACCCTGTAGCCTGCTCTAAAGCCAGTTTGAAATGGGTGTAACCAGCTTCCTCCAAGACCGCTCGGAGCTGGTCAGCCACCACCCTCTCAATCATCTTACCTGACCGAGGGAAGCTGGAGACTGGCCTATAAGTACCCACCACTGGCCTATAATTGTCCATCCAAAGTGGGCTTCTTCAGAAGGGGCCTCACCACCGCCTCCTTCAAACAAGATGGCACCCTGCCCTCCCTCAGTGGCATATTACACTGGCATTCAAAATGATGCAACAAGAAACAGATGGGATTCAGGGACAGAAAAACGGAAGTCCTTCTTCTCCACACAATGCTTAATTAACTTTGGGAACTCGTTGCTATTAAACGTTGGGGGGGAGCCCTGTGTTACCTGAAGGAAAGGCATTTTTCATATGCTCAGAGAGCTTATTCTTATTGATGGATGACTGTCCTTTCTCTTCCAGAACTCCAACATGGGGAGTTCATGTCCCTAACGTGCACATTGTCCTTTCTTTGCCTCCCCAATGCTACTTAAGCACAGAGAGGAAATACACTTCGCACATGCTCAGAGCGCTTTTATCCTGCAGCCAGCAGAGTGCCATTTGAATGTGGTGGATTCCCTTTGATGTGTGCGCGCTGCGCTCCGTGCGGGAGAGCAGCAGCAATCTGTACATTCCCAGAGGCCATTGACACAGAGTAGACTGATAAAGTGTAGACTCCCACACCCGGGCCATCTTCCGGGTTGACTTGATAAGTCCCCACGCCTTTTACTGAGGCCGATTCACGGCTTGCGATTCAGAGCTGGCTCGGGGCTGCTGCAGCAGCGTGTGGCGGCGGGGGGTAGGGGCGGCAGGGGTGGAGTTTTGATTGCAAAAATGTCCCCTTGGGGAAGGGTTTAGCATGGAACATGCGCACCGAGAGACTAGATCGCCACAGACTACACTGCAGGGGTGTGGTAAAGCGCGGCTTCACCCTCTGGCCTGCAATATTCGACACTGCAGGGCTGTCACCCCTGCAAGGTCGACACTGCCGGGTGTCACACGCAACCCTCGGCCGCAATACAGGGCTAAAAGGGGCATTCGTTGTACTCACTTGTGCCCTGCAGAGTGGGGGGACGCAAAGAGCGGCGGCGTGTCACGCAGCCCACGCTGCGGCGGATCGG
This sequence comes from Hemicordylus capensis, assembly GCF_027244095.1. Classification (NCBI taxonomy): domain Eukaryota; kingdom Metazoa; phylum Chordata; class Lepidosauria; order Squamata; family Cordylidae; genus Hemicordylus; species Hemicordylus capensis. The sequence goes on from NC_069659.1 coordinate 358,384,534, forward strand.
AGCGAGACTCCGAGCTCGGAACCCGGCAGGGGCCCGCTCGTGGCTTCCTGAGTCTAGCCTTTCGTGCCTCTATGCCTAGAGGGTGTGGTGCGTCGCTCAAAACATCCCCCCGTCTCGCCGCGCACACGGAACCTTGGTGCCGCGCGGCGGGGCGCTTTGCTTGAGGGACGCGACCTCTGCTGCTGCTGCTGCTGCTTCGGCGGCCGTTCTTGCCGGAAGCCGGCGGGCGAGCGAGCGAGCGGGCCGGTGTGACCGACGGGCCGGGCTGGGCTGGGCTCCGCTCCCTCCGGGGACAGGATGTGGCGGGCCCGGTGAGTAAGGAGCGAGCGGGGTGTGTGTCTCCCCCCACCCCACCCCGGAGCTCGGAAGCGGGTGCCCGAGCCCGCTGCCCGCCAGAGCCCAGCAGAGCGACCCGGGGGGGGGGGAGTCGCGGCTGCGGGGGCGCCTCCCCCCCCACGTGCTCCCCGCTAGCCCACCGGAGCCCGGCCGCGCCCCCAGGTGCTTGCACGGAGCCTTGCGAAGGTAGCCTGCGGCTGCCGCCCAGAGCCCGGCAACGTGCGGGGAGGAAGCGGGCTTGGCCCTCCTGAGCAGCAGGATCAGAGGAACATAGGAAGCTGCTATCATAGACTGAGTCAGACCCTGCTGGGTCCATCTCGCTCAGTATGGTCTTGGCAGCGGCTTCTCCAAGGTTGCAGGCAGGAATCATAGTCTCAGCCCGATCTTGGAGATGCTGCCAGGGAGGAGGGGACTTGGAGCCTAGATGCTCTTCCCAGAGCGGCTCCATCCCCTCCAACCGCCCCTCCATGCTGACTGACAGCAGCCTCTCTCCAAGAAGACTTCAAGCGCAGGGTCTTTCCCAGCCCGACCTGCAGGTGCTGCTGCTGCCCCGCCGGGTTGGCACCTGGGACCTTCTTCATGCCGTGACCCCACCCGCTGAGAGGGGAAGATCTGACCGTGCTCACACACGTAGACTCCCATCCAAATGCAAGCCAGGGCAGAACCTGCTTAGCAAAGGGGGCAATGCATGCTTGCCCCCCCCCCCAGACTAAGTCTTCTCTCGTGGGTCCCCAGGAGAGGCTGAAGCAAGGGCAGGCAGGCAGGCAGCTTGCCCCTGTGGAGGGCCCATTCCCCAGGGCTTGCATGCAGAAGGCCCTGGCCGACCTCCTGCTCATCTCAGTCTCACTCTGGCAGGCCGCTTGGACAGGCAGAGGCCCGGTGCCTCGCTTTGTTTCCCGTCTGGAGCTGTGCAGGCCTTGCCAGCAGAAGAAGACCCCAGAGCCAGTCTCCAGAGAGTAGCAGTCCCCTGCACATCTAGCCTGGAGAGCTGCTGCTACCTGACCGGACGGATGGGTGGCCAGTTCCATATAAAGTAGCTTTGTACCATTCCGTGTAAAGGGGTCTTTGCTCAGCAGGAGATGGCATCGTTTGAATCCAGAAGGTCTGATTGTCAGGACCAAAAGGGAAAGGATCCCGGGTTCCAAAGCCGGGAAAGGGACTTTCAGAGACATTGTGGAGCAGACTGTTTCGCTTATTGGCGCCCCTTGGCTTCCGTACATCTCTGCAGTGAGGGAGCCGGGTAAAGGCCCGCTCATGGGGCCCTGTGTGGCTGTGGCACATAACTCACCTTTTAGCCAGCAGTTTCTTTCAGAGCATAATTAGAAGGAACAGACTCCATGGCCATTTAATTGGTGCTATTATAAGTTCTTAATCCTACCATGAAATCTGTATTGCAGATGTAACAGTCAAGCTTTAAACCAAATTAATCTTCATTCTTGCTTTAAAATGGAGATGCTTAGAAAAGAGAGCCTGATTTTTTTTTAAAATGTCAAGCCTGCTCTTCATTTGGCCAGAAATATTGAATCTTGTAACTTTCCCTGCTCCTTCAGTTGCAGCTGCAGTACCAAATAATAAAACAACTGTGTTTCTCGTTGCCTCTCTGCACATAGCAATTGTGGGGCTCATCTTTGGAGAACAAAATATAAGCAGTGGCCACACTGAAACCACGATTGTCCCGTTCCTAGGACCACTTTCCTAAATAATCGTACTGCTGTCTAATGTTTATTTTTATTTTATTTTTTGCATTTTATTTCCTGCTCTTCCTCCAAGGAGCCCAGAGCAGTGTACTACATACTTAGGTTTCTCCTCACAACAACCCTGTGAGGTAGGTTAGGCTGAGAGCGAAGTGACTGGCCCAGAGTCACCCAGCAAGTATCATGGCTGAATGGGGATTTGAACTCCAGTCTCTCCGGTCCTGGTCCAGCACTCTAACCACTACACCACGCTGGCTCTCATGTTATGATTATAGATGTGGGTTTCAGTATTTGTGAATTGTTTTATTACGTGCATTACTGGCCACCTGCTTGCTTTACCCCAGATGCAAGTGGCTTATCACCCCAGTTCCCACTGAGCAAAGTTTGTGAGAACACAGTGACCCCGATCTGTGCTCCTGAGAAGGGAGCCGCGGATGTCCAGCACAGCTTAACTAGCCTCCCCAAATGTGGTGTTGTGCCCTTGTGAATTTGCCCTGTTGGTTAAGACTGGGGCCTTCACGGATCAGACTCCTCTGTTCTCAACATCTGCTTCTTGTGCCTCACTCCTTGCACGTCCCACTCTGCTCCTTGGAACTGAGCAGTCCGTAGCTGGGCAACAGCTGTAACTGCTCAGGCTGGAGGCTTGTGAGTAAGGTCGGTCAGATCGTCGTTGGGCTGGGGCTATGTTTAAGCCGTTGCTGAATGCTCTTGTGCTGGCTTTGACTGTATAAACGAGTGCTCTGCCTTCTTTTTCTTTCAGTGTTGTCTGTCGAAACTTAGCAAATGGGACCCACGGAGCAAGAGGGAAGGCTTCGCTGCAGAAATCCCATCCGGTCTCGCAAAGGTTTCTTCACTCCCTCTGCTCAGTTTCCAAGTCTCAGAGGCTCCCGTTATGGACCTCAGTGCAGCCGTTCTCTACTCTGAGTCGCCGTCCTCTGCGCACTACCAGACTCCTCCTTGTAAAACATGGATCCCAACCTCACAGGAACTTTTGGCTAGCTAGAGTGGCTTCCAGGCTCCTAAAACTTCGCTATATTGTCCTGGGCTCTGCTGTGGGTGGAGGCTACACGGCCAAAAAGGTACTTGGATCTGCAGTAGCAGTTGTGCCATCCTTGCTGCATGGTTGTGTTCATTATTTGAGGAGTTAAAAGATTTGAGGGTGGAGAATACAGAGACGCTGCTCCAGGATCATTGCCTTGCAAGGGGAGTCTCCCACAAAAGATAAGTAAGAGGGAGAGTGACAGCGGCTCATGACATTGCCAGCTAACACCCCATCAACTTTCTCGGTGTGCCAGGAAGTGGTTTTTGGGGAGGGAAGGCTCCAACCTTTGCCCCTGCCCTCCCCCATCTGCACGGTCTATCAGCGCACCCTCACCCCCTCCTTTTCCTTGCTCCAGCTCTCTTCGCTCTGCCACTGGGTTTTTTGAGGTAGAGCTGGGTATTTTGAGCATAGTTTTTCAACATATGGTGCTTGGCTCCCTGGGAGTACAAAGACACAGGCAGAGCATAGGGATGAGGGGAGAGGAAAAGAAGCCCACTGGAGAGGATGGAGAGAAGTGTGGCTGCTCGCCATTACTGCTCAGTTCTTGAGGCTGGTTACTGCCTTGAATTCGTGACGGTTTGTCTCTCTTCCCCTGCCTGTCTCTGTGTCTCACCCTCTTTTCCCCTTTCCGGATCTTGTCCTTTCTTCCTCTCAAGTGATGGCAAAAAGGCTGGTGTGCCAAGCAGTGTGTAACCCTTTATATTTCATGCCATGTGCAGCAGTAATTTGTGTGGCTCTGCCTCCCCCCCTTTTTAGCCCAGGTTCATATTGCATTGTGCGCCCCAGGTGCAGAAGGTGGCAAGCCTAATCCCCCCCCCCAAAAAACAAACAAACCCAGGCATCTGTTGTATCACGGCCCTGTGTACACAGCCCTTCTTGCAGCATGCCTCCTGTGCTACTGTAACTATAACATCCACTGGAAAATTGAAAGAGGATCCTGGATTTTCCAAGAAACCTTGATTTAGAGCATCTCTGGAGTAGTGCCAACTTCTTTCAGACTGTACTGCCCTAGAGGAACCAAAATGACAGCAGGTGCCATCTTGAGGGCTTTTCTTTCCCATCAGCAGAATGTAGAAGCGATGGCAGGAGGGTATGAGGAGCCTCCTGTTTGCTCCCTGCCAAGTAATAATAAACTAATAATAATAATACTCTATTTGTTATCCGCCCTATAACAAATTGTTCTCTGGGCGGCTCACAACACAGCCTTAAAACAGCCAATAAAAACATATATCACAAAATCACCCCACATTGGGGCAGGGGGGAGTACAAAATAGGATACAAAACAATGTAAAAAATTTAAAAATCAGTTTTGAAAATCAAAATTTAAAAGGCCTGAGTGAACGAAAAGGTATCTGAAAGAACAAAGTGATGCCAGATGAACCTCATTGGGGAGGCGATTCCATAAACGGTGTGCAGCCACTGGAAAGGCCTGGTAGCCACCCGCCTCAGCTCGTTTGGCAGAACTGTATGCCAAAGCAATCCGCTTAAGTGGAGGGAGGAGGAGGGAGAACCTTTTGAAGGGTGGGGCTCTTTCCATGGGTTTGGAAGAGGAGAAATCCTGGGGGAGTGTGCTTGGGAGTGGGACCATGAATGGAGAGGAGGAGGGAAAGGTTATTTTCCCTCTCAAAATCGATATGCTCGTGGCTATCCCTCGAAACAGACGCACCAGGGTTTAAACAGTGGCACACTGTAGACGTGTAATTCTTTCTACTGCATCATTGTGACAAATACTTTCATCTTAGACGTATGACCAATGGAGAGACATGGTGCCTGATCTCAGCGAGTACAAGTGGATTATACCTGACTTTGTATGGGAACTGGATGAATACGTTGATTTTGGTAGGTGCCGGACATTCCTTCTGCTTCTAAGGCTGAGTTGACATGTAGCTGGGATATGTGGATGGACACACACCTGACACTAGCTCGGGTGCCCCACCGCCCCAGCTAGGACACTGCCTTCTGAATGGGCTGGCTTGAAAATGTGCTGCCTCCATGCAGTTGACCTTTTGTGGCAGTGCTCTTGTAGTTATAGCATCGTCATTTTTTAATTGTTCAGATTTTTAAACAAATATTCTAATCACTTTTCCTAAGTGCAAAGTTTCTCATCTAAACAGAACCACTAAAAGATCTAATGCAGCAATAAAATAATGTCCAACATTCAGTTCTAAAGCAATGACAATAAATGATTTTACAAGCAAAAAAGTCATAACAATGCCAGAATTGTGTTCCAAAAGTTAGTTGGGAATTATGGGCTAAGCAATGCACTCTCCCTTCCCGGCCCTGACACCAGTGAGATCCGTCTTGGAAACCTGAGTGGGTCTGCCACACTGGTTAAGGTCCAGGTGCCTAAAACTGCCACCCTGCTGATGTCTGGAGAGAGGCTTGGCTTCCTACCTTGCCCTGCCTCCTTCCTGACCGAGCTGAGTCCCTTGGCTTCCCCCTTCTCTGGGTGGAGGCAGCTTCTGGCTGGCCTCCCCAGAGTCCTGCTGCTCTCAGACAGGATGCCCTGGGGAGGGGGCAGAGGTGCCCTCAGGAATTGCACCAGCTGGGGATTGCCAGGAGTGGATTTTTGCTGCAGCTGGGCATATTTTCTGTTTTAATAATAATAAACAACTTTATTTGTCAGCCGCCCCATAACAAATTGTTCTCTGGGCAGCTCACATAAACACATAACATACTAAATTGCAACAGACCAAAAGCGGGGCGGATACAAAATAAAATACAAAGCAATTTAAAAACTAAAAAACAAACCCCACCCAAAACATGTTTAAAAAATCAAAGTTTAAAAGGCCTGAGTGAACACAAAGGTCTTTACTTGGTGTCTAAAGGAAAAAATGATGAAGCCAGGTGAACCTCACTTGGGAGGCGAAATAATAAATGGGGGAAAGGTAAAGTGTGCCGTCAAGTCGATGTCGACTCCTGGCGCCCACAGAGTCCTGTGGTTTTCTTTGGTAGGATACAGGAGGGGTTGACTATTGCCTCCTCCCGTGCAGTATGAGATGATGCCTTTCAGCACCTTCCTAGATCACTGCTGCCCGATATAGTACCAGCAGGGATTCGAACCGGCAACCTTTTGCTTGTTAGTCAAGCATTTCCCTGCTGCGCCACTTAAGATGCAACTACCAAAAAGGCCCTCTCCCTAGCAGCTACTCATCTCACCTCATCTGGCAGGGTCACTTGGAGAAGGGGGGATACTTCAGGAATACTTGTGTGCTCCAAATTGGTAGATTCATTGCTGTCCACTTAGAAAGAAAGAAGTTTAGACTTGCTGGGGCAGGTGTTAGACTAGGTTTGAATAATTTCAGGCCCAAGGGACCTGGTCTGGTCCAGAGAACATAGGATTGGGATCAGGACCCCAGGGGGTCTGAGTTCAGCCAAGAACTCAGCAACGGCCTTGCAGCTACCCACTGTCCTTCAGCCACGGTTTCCCATTTTGTAGAATGAGAATGTTAGCAATCTAGCTAAGAACATAAGAACAGCCCTGCTGGATCAGGCCCAAGGCCTATCTAGTTCAGCATCCTGTTTCACACAGTGGCCCACCAGATGCCCTTGAGAAGCCCACAGGCAAGAGGTGATGGCGTGCTCTCCCTCCTGCTGTTGCTCCCCTGAAGCTGGTATTGAGAGGCACCCTGCCTCTGTGACTGGAGGTGGCCTATACTTTGTCCAAGCCCCTTTGAAAGCCATCCAAGCTAGTGGCCATCACCACATCCGGTGGCAGAGAATTCCATAGATTAATTATGCACTATCTGAAAAATTACTTCCTTTTTGTTGGTCCTAAATTTCCTGGCCCTCAGTTTCATGGGATGACACCTGGTTCTAGAGTGAGTTTGTTTGTTTGTTTGTTTATTTAAAATATTTATACCCTGCTTCTCCAGTGCACAATTGCTTGGGGCGGCTCACAACAATAAGATAGACACAGATACAATAAAAGTAATAAAAAAATTTTTAAAGTCAGATTAAAAACCACAATTACTAGGTTCAGATTAAAACTGAAAATGATAAAAAGGCTAAAGAACCTACCAGATATAACAAAACAATAATAGAGCATTAAAAAGCTTCCTTAAAAAGGTGCATTTTGAGATTTTTTTAAAAACACTGAGGAAGGGAGCCACTCTCTGTTACTACTACGGATATTTATATATCACTTTTCAACAAAAGTTCCCTAAGCGGTTTATATAGAGAAATAAAAATAAATGAAGATGGCTCCCTGTCCCCAAAGGGCTCACAATCTAAAAAGAAGCATAAGGCAGATGCCAGCAACAGCCACTGGAAGGAACCACTCTCTCTACTCCATGTATGATTTTATAGACCTCTGTCATGTCTCTCCATAGTTGTCTTTTTTCTAAACTAAAAAGCCCCAGCAGGTGTTGTAGCCTTGCCTCATAGGGAAGCTGCTCCAGGCCCCTGATCATCTTGGTTGCCCTCTTCTACACCTTTTCCAGTTCCACAATGTCCTTTTTTAGATGTGGTGACCAAAACTGCATCCAGTACTCCAACTGTGGTCACACCATCGTTTTGTATAAGGTCATCATAATGTTATCCATTTTATTTTCAATCCCCTTCCTAATGATCTCTAGCATGGAATTGGCCTTTCTCACAGTTGCTGCACATTGAGTCGACACTTCCAACGAGCTGTCCACCACGACTCCAAGATCCCTCTCCTGGTCAGTCACTGACAGCTCAGATCCCATCAACATATGTGTAAAGCTGGAGTTTTTTGCTCCCAATATGCAGCACCTTACACTTGTTTACATTGAACCATAACTGCTATTATGTCGCTCACTCCTCCAGTTGGAGAGATCCTTTTGAAGCTCCTCACAATCTGTTTTGGATTTCACTTCCCTATTTAGGAGCCAAATTTGCAGATGACACCTGTCATCTGAAAATTTGGCCCCTTTGCTGCTTACCACTAGATTATTTATGAACAAGTTAGAGAGGAATAGTCCTAGCACAGAAACTTGGGGGACCCCACTTCTTACTTCCTCTCAAGATTTGTGGAAAATTTTCAAGCACCCTGCATGCTGTAAGTGCCCACATGGTTCCATATGCCTTGGTGGCATCATGTTTGAACTACTGCAATGTGCTCTGTGGGGTGCTGCCTTTGGAACATGGTCCAGACCACAGTGGCCCGGTCAGTGGTGGGTGCTGGCTCTTGGGACCATGTGATCGTGCTATTGTAACCTCTTCATTGGTCACCAGTATGCTTCTGGGCACCATTCAAAGTGCTGGTTTTGCGCTTGGCATTGGAATCCTCCTTCTGTACAAGCTTGCCTGCTCTGTGTCCTGCCAGGGTCTTCTGTCTGTCTGGTTAGGTCCTGGGAAAGTATTTTCTCTGGAGCCCCCTCCCAAGAGGGGCTCATTTGACCCATTCACTGCTGGCCTCAAAGCCTGGTGGACATCTTTAGGAAGGCTTCCAGTCAGCACTGCTCTCTCTGTGCTGACTGGCTGTTGTTTGATAATGTTTTAGTATTGTGTGTTAAACTGCTGTGATCCACCTGGGGCATTGCACTTTGTAATGGAAAGGCAAGAGATAGGTGTACAGAATAAGTCAGTGCTGTAGAAATTATTGATATATGTGCTGTAGTTTAAAGCTGATGGCCCTTTACATACTGATTGGATTCTAATTTCTGCATATTTTTAGAGGGCTTCCATGTACCTGAAGGGTATGATGCATTCCATATGATGTTACACAAAAATCTTCTGTAGTAGCAGTGCTTGAGATGTGTTCCAAACCTTTCAGACTGAAAAGAAAGGCAGAACAATCCAGCATTAAAGCTAAGGTTGCAATCAGTTATTTTTCTCTATAAATCCTGAAGTAACTAACTTTTTTCCATCTTCCTAGAAAACCTTAGAAAAGCCCTTCCTGATTCAGAAGACCTTGCAAAGTTGGTGCCTGATTTTGACAAGATTGGAGAGAGCCTCAGTTCACTAAAGGGCTTTTTCACACCTGGTGAGGGCATTTTTCATCTAGTTTAGTTATAAGGATGTATAAGATTTGGAAAGCTTGAAGGATCTTTTGTAGCTTTTCAACCCTCTTAACCTCAGCAGTCCTTTTTGTACCAGGTAAGTGGCTGCAGGAGCATCCTTGGGCTTCGTGGGGACAGTGCAAAGGAACTCGGCTGCTCCTGGCCTCTCTTATGGCCTGTCCATAGTGGAGGCTCCACTCCTTGTGGTGATGAGAGGAGGCTGTAGAGAAAGAGGAGTTGGCTTGTTTGACCCTTGGTCCCATGTTGGTTATCAGGGGCCCCTTGTTGCCTTGGTTCCCGCTGAGAAGTGCTCACAAATCCAGCTCCTCTTTTGGGTTTGGTTCTTAGGCATCCATCATTTCTTGATTGTGGCACTTGCTACAAGATTACTTTTCTGATGGTTCAGATGCTTGAATTATGCTCTGTTCCACCCTGAACAGTTGTGTTGCTTTTATTGCTGGTAACATGAAGATCAGGTAGATTGCCACACATGGTTTGCTAGAGGCTGCTGGATACTTGAAGGGCCCTTTGATTTCCCCAGGTCTGGTATTTGAAGTGGTTCCCATCATTCTGAGCCTTTATCTCTGCTATGAGGCTCTGTCTGATGCCAGGGCCTTTCTGGTTCTGGGACTCTTAAGGTTTCCACAGGCATGACCTTGGAAGCCAGCAGGAGTCTGTCTCCCAGTAATCTTTCAAGGTGATTTTCCTTGTCTTTATCAGTCACTCTTCATGCAGAAGAGTGGGATGGAGCAGTTAACTTTGACTGGGGCTGAATGGAAGGGATGTGTGTGGAAACTAATGACAAGTAGCTGAGACCTCCTATGTGCTTTGGGTTTGTTTTTTTTTTTAAATCGCAATGTCATTTTTACTTCATTGTGAATTTATTTTCAATCCACCTGTCTGTATTTGTTGGCAGGCCACTTTGGTAAGTTTGCCATCGTGTCTGGCCCTCGTATGAGAACAAAGTGTCTCACATTTGCTTTGACATTTGTTTGTATTTATAATTTTTATTTCCCCCTTTTTTTGCTGGTTTTCCACAGGTTACAATTTGGTTAGTGAAGTCATAGCAGCTTCTGATCTACTTCTGTTGTTAGGTGTGTAAAAAGCACTTTCTAATGCTCCTTAACATTCCTCCCCTTTTAAAAAATAGTCGGGGGTGTTTTCGGCTAGCAAGGTCGGAGGGATGGGAGAACACTGATGAGACGGAAACCTTTTAGCTGTCATCTCCAGTTAAAACATCCAGGTCAGCATGGGACAGAAGCGGCCCCTCTGCAAGACCCTGGAGGGCCGTTGTGATTCAGAGTGGACAGTACAGGGCGAGGTGGGCCGAGATCTGGCTCAGGGGAAGGCAGCTTCTTCCCTTCATAACTTCCTTTTGTGTGATTTGGGAACACAGTGGAGTCGATCCTTGTAGACTCAGTTCTGCAGAGTCAAATGCTTAATACATGCTCTTTTTCAGTCTAAGTAAACTGCATTTCCAAGAGAGAATGGGAAATCAGTGCTTCATTTTAAGGATTTCAATAACTAACATATAGGCAAACATTATGCTAAAGAGGTTCTGCAGACATCAGGTGGCTGTGATGTCCCATGACTAGATATACTGTAGTGCTTCTAAATGGCTCACATTGTTTTGTGCGACGGAATAATGCTAGGTGGTCTGCACACAGGTGCAGGGTGCAAGACCCATCCAGACCCTGCAGTATGCAGGCCCTCCAGCTCTGTCCCACTGGTGGGCATTTCACTAGTCTGGCAGCAAACCCTCACCCTTGCTCCATCAGCAGAAATGCTTCCTGAAGCAGCTTCTACTTGCAGAGAATTTTGAAGCCCCTGGAGATGGCTGCCTTGGCCTCATGAGTCTGTGTTGTGTCCTCCTGTGTGTCTGCTACCACTGCAAACAAGTCATCCTCGCACTGGATCGGATTGAATCTGTCTGTGAAGGCAAGAGATTTCTTCGGGCAGATTCTGATAGAACAGGGCAGAAATGGCTTAAAATGCCTGGAGTTGCATTGAAAACCAGACAGCTCACGGTTTGAATATTGTCTTTGTTCTATTCTGAACGAGTACCACAGCCTGTAAGTCCTTCCTCTTCTTTCGCAGGTTCTCCAGGGGATACGGCATTCAGAGCTGCAGATCCGGGATATGAGAATGGGAAGCAGCACAAGAAGGTAAGCTCTGGAAGAGGAGTGTTCAAGTATGCAGGAGAGGCATGTAGGAAAAGTTTATGCTGAGAGATTTGGGGGCAGTGGGGTTCTCTCTTTCTCCATCAGAAATCAATAGAATACCATCTAAAACTTAATCTTGGGTGACGTGTTGAGGTTGAAAGGTTTAGTGTGCTGTGCAATTTCTAAGCATCGGTATCTGAGGTGAGAGGTTTTGTGCTGTCAAAATGAACCTCATTAAATCAAGTCAAATATGGTTTGCCTCTCCAAAGTGTATTCCGCATCTCCAGTCATAAGCGCATGAAGTTATTTATTGCAGGGTTGAACACACTTCATTCTCAGGTGGGTAACTGTGCTGTAAAGGTAAAGTGAGCTTTCAAGTCCATGTGGACTCCTGGCGCCCACAGAGCGCAGTGGTTGTCTTTGGCAGAATACGGGGCGGGGGGGGTTACCATTGCCTCCTCCCACACGGTATGAGATAATGCCTTTTATTATTTATTTCTTTATCTATTTATTTATTTATTTAGCATCTTCCTATATCACTGCTGCCCGATATAGGTGTTTCCCATAATCTGGGAAACATACCAGCAGGGATTCAAACCAGCAACCTCTGGCTTGCTAATCAAGTCATTTCCCCGCTGCATCATTAGGTGGCTACAACGGTGCTAAAAACACCACAAAAAATCCAATTAAAAGACAAAAGATCCTGCACAGCCAAAAACTGCTTAATTGACCTACTTAACCCACATCCCTTCAATGCAGTGCTCAATGCCATTAGCCCAGGCGGATGTCTGGCCTTCCCAGAAAATGCCAAGGCTCACCGTTCCAGGGGAAGAGTCTTCTACAGCTGCAGCACAGCCCCAGCAAACGGCTCTCTGGGTGCCTTGGCTGGACTAGATGACTGGGTGGAAGAGTCACGGGGGTCATCTTGGTTGGTCTTAATGATGATTATGTCAGAGGGGGCGGGCTCCAAGTTATGAAGGGCTGAAGCCATTTTGGCTTTTGTGGATTCAACCAGCCCTAGCAGATGCCGGCAGATGGGTTGCTTTCAGTGGTCTGCGTTTTTGTGCCAAAGAGGGTAGGTGAAGCCAAGCCCTGGGAGGCTGGCTGCTGCTTAGGCTGAAGGCAGATGGGTCAGCTGGCAGGGGAGCGGCCCTGGTCATGTGATCCCACAGCTTGTTGGGATGCCCCAAGGGACTCCAGGTGGTCCAGACATGCCCCAAGGCAGGGAAGCCCCCAAGCTCCTCACTCAGTATTGTCCTTGACAGAGGAGGCAGGCCAGTCCTCCAGAGGCCCACATGTGCTCTTTTTAGGAGGCCTTCCCTGCCCTCAGACCCAGGGGCAGCGTAGTCAAGATTGCCTTGTATGTGGAGATGAGGGGAGGAAAGCGAAACAGCAGCAACGTTAGAGCACTTGGGCTGAAATGAGCATGGCCGTTAAGTCTTCTCTCTTCAGTGGTGGTGTCGATTGACGCTTGTCCTGTGATGGCCTTGGCACTTTCAGACGCCACCTTCCTTTCTAGACTGACGTGATGCATCCCATATAGTTGCAGTACATGATTTTAGACTATGTATTGTGATTGTGGTTTGGTTTTTGGATCTATATCTGGTGCTTCAAGCTGTTGGACACAATAATAGGGCATCTCCTCTGTGCAACCTCCAGTTTTTATTTGCTTAGTGGAAACTGAGTCTATGTAGGTTTTCTGTGCTCCCTCTGGGAGGATGAGTGTGATTGTTCGGTTTCCACTTCTGGTAGGGCTGCTCTCTTGGGTAATGGAGGAGCCTGTGAAATGTCACTTCTGGCTTATCCTGTTTTGTTCAAGGGACAAACAGCCCCAACAGCTCAATTCAGTCTTGGGTTTTGTGTCCCCTTGGGCTTCCCACACTTCCATGCCGGACAAAGAGGAGTGGTGAGGATGAGAGCAGCTCCTAGGAAGCTACCTGATACCAAGCCCGGCCCTTGGTCTGTCCAGCTCAGGGCTGTCTCCTCTAACTGGCAATGGCTCTCCAAGGTTTCAGGCAGGAGTTTTTTCCGATCCTACCTGGAGGTGTTTTTGAACCGGGGAGGACCTTCTGCACTCAAGCACATAGATGCTCTTCCACTGAGCTTCGGCCCCTTACAGCAGGCAGTGTTCATGTGTAGTCTCTCGTCCAAATGCAGACCAAGGTGGAGCCTGCTTAGCAAAGAGAATCTGAGAGGGCAACTGCCTTTCGGCTCGAGCTCCCATTGATCTGCTCTGGTTGCTTTTTGGCCCATCTCTGGTGCACTTTTACCCCAAAGCGATGAAGTTAACCGGGCCAGCATCACCAGTGCTTTGACACAATACAGATGGTGCGCTGCTGCTGCTGCTACAAAACTGTCTTCCTTTTCATCCCATGAGGTCTAACAGGCCCATCTCCTTGCTCAAGGTCGTTACAGGCTTTATCCTGCAGATAAATTATTATTATTATTTTACATTTATATCCCGCTCTTCCTCCAAGGAGCCCAGAGTGGTGTACTACATACTTAAGTTTCACTTTCGCAACAACCCTGTGAAGTAGGTTAGGCTGAGAGAGAAGTGACTGGCCCAGAGTCACCCAGCTAGTATCATGGCTGAATGGAGATTTGAACTCAGGTCTCCCCAGTCCTAGTCCAGCACTTTAACCACCACACCATGCTGGCTCTCATTTATCCTTGGTTTCTGTGTATACTTTATACAGCTGGTTGGGTTAATTCTATTGTAGCCCTTTCTCATTCACCAGCAGGGAGGCAGCAAAAGCAGAGGCCATATTTCTACTGTACCATAGAGGCCTCTCCCTGGTGGGAAGGTTGTATCCTTAAGCCTTATGGGTTTAAAGCAGGGAGGGCCAGCAACCAGCATAAACAAGTTAAACCATGAAAGACAGAAGCGTTTATTCGATTTATATAATTCCAAGGTTCTAGGAGGTTAACAGTAAATAAAATTAAAACAAAATAAAACAAACTATTAAAACAACAATTAATTAAAACAATTTAAAACATTCAAAGATTACTAAAAACCAGGCTACAAAAATGTCTCTTAAGGGCTCTTTTAAAGGCTGATAAAGATGTTAAGCCACAAATATCTATAGGGAGTGCATTCCACAGCTCAGGAGTAACTACGGAGAAGGCCCGCTCCCGGGTCGCCGCCAGACAAGCTGAAAAAGCACTTCTGGCCGTAGCCTCAACCTGAGAAACCAGAGTGAGGCCTTGGTCCAGAAGCACTCCAAATTATGTATCTGTTCCTTCAAGGGGAGTGCAGTCCCATCCTGAACAGGAAGATCTAACATGTTCCTCGAAGTATGACCCCTTACCATGAATAATTTGCCCTGCTGGATCAGGTACAAGGCCCATCTAGTCCAGCATCCTGTTTCACATAGCGGCCCACCAGATGCCGCTGGAACCCCACAGGCAAGAGGTATGTGCATGCCCTCGCTCCTGCTGTTGCTCCCCTGCAACTGGTCCTCAGAGGCATCCTGCCTCTGAGGCTGGAGGTTGCCCCCAGTACCTCCATCTTGTTTGGATTCAGTTTCAATTTATTATCCCTCATCCAATCCATTACTGCCTATAGGCAGGCATTTAGAGGGGTTATGCCATTTCCTGATGATGATGTCATGGAAAAATAGATTTGGCTATCATCAGCATATTGAAAACACCCTGCTCCAAATCTGCTGATCTTACGTAGCTGTTTCATGTAGACGTTTAAAAGCATCAGAGATGCTTTTAAAAATAAAAGCAAGGAAGACTCGGCTTCTGAAGGTTCAAGCCAAACTTGGGGACAGCGGGGGAAGGAGGCCGTCCTTGAGCTACAAGCTGTCCCTATCTGACTTTCGAAGAGTGGTGTGTACCACTTAAGAGAGTGCCTCCCTGGCTCTGTCTTGCCAGACTGGCCTCAAGATTTATTTTCTCTTTGACTGAGAAAGCTCAGCTCTTAGATAATGGCTGGCTCCTCTCAGCATCGTATAAGTAAGAAAAGCTGCTTAATCCCTGCCACACTTTGATGGCCAGGAGAAAGAGTGTTCTAAAACGTTGTGTGGGTCTTGACTTTTGGTCAAGATTAACCACTTACCTCCTTCTTGAGATGGCCACAGTTCAGTTCAAATGGCTGTGGCTCCATTTGGGCTGTTGGATGTGTGCATCCAGAGGCATCAGAGCAGATGCTGAGGTCACTCCTGTTTCTCCCAACCCCGGCCTTTCCTGTTTCTTGCCCCCACTTGGGCCTTTGGTGCCTCTTCTGGCCAATGAGAGGGACGTGCTCTGTGCTCCTCCTTCAGTGCAAAATAATAGTGGACAACTGTTCATGCATATGCAGATGATCTGGTAGAAGTTCATGCGGGGAAGTAGCATTTTACATTTTTATGTAGTTCTCTCTTGCTCTCTATTTTCTAGACAGACAGCAGCATATACTAATGGCGTGCAGGTGCCTGATCAGATCATCACTAGCTGGGGTGGGGGGAGGGGCTCATTTATAAGCGCACAGACACAACTGGCATTTTTTGTGCTGCAGTGAGCATTTGTGGGTTTTCTTTTGCAAAGCCTCCAGTTCCAATCCTGCTGGGTTTGAGTGTGCTGCTGTGTCTGCGTCTCTCTGTGGCACATATTTAGATTTGCTGTGTAACTTCTGTGTGTGCAATTTTTTGTTGTGTTCCTTGATACAGCCCGCTTTAAAATGGGTTTCCCGTCACATTACTGCTGTTTCAGAGCAATAAAATGACTGGGAATCATTTGCATTCACAGAGATTGGATAGATTTTTTCCCCTGTAAATAAAGGAGTTTGGTGTACATCTGTGGTGTAACAAAGATGTGCATTTTCTTCTTTAAATGCTGAAAACCCAAGTGTTGTTGTGCGTGAGATGAAACTCTGTTCTATAGAGGAAATGTAATTTTTTTTTTAAAAAAGCTATAACAAGAAGAGACGATTGTCTGGAAGCTGATGAAGGCTTTTTCTTTGTATTCTAAATTCTTCGTATTATGCAAACAGAACCCGGCGTTTCCAGCCCTCTTCCTGTTGAAGGCCCACAGGCATCAGCTGCAAGCTTTCAGGAAGGGGCTTCTCCCTTCTGCTTAAACTGCATTCGTAACAAAGATTTTTAAGACGTTCATGTTTAAAACCTCCTGAGCTTCAGTCCTGGAAAGGGATCCGGGCAGCAGTAGTTTGGCCTGGAGGGGTCTTCCTCTGGGCCTCTCATCCGGCTGGCTCGAGGGCCCTCTGCTTGCTCCCTTCCATGCACCTGTCTTTGTCTTGTGCCCTTTGGGTTATCATCACTTCTCCCCTCACCTCCATTTTTTTTCCTTCTCCTCCTCATTGTAAACCTGTGGCAGGGCCTGCTTGGCGAACTCATTCTCTTGCAGCAGCAAGTCCAGCAGCACGAAGAGGAGGCACGCAGAGCCGCTGACCAATGTGGGCCAGGCTCCTCCCAGCAGAAGCGAAAGGTGATGATGGCTTTAAAAACAGGGGCCTCTGGGCGCTGTGATTCTCCCCCCACCGCATGCCCACACAATCCCCCAACTAATCAAACCTGTGATTCGATACCCTTCCATTAATCCTTGAATGATTGCAGTGGTGGTGGGCCCCACTTGTGACCTTGCACATTTGAGTTTGTAAGAACGCCGGTATTCCATGTCTTGGCACATACGCTTTAGGTGGGGGCAGGGTTGCAGCACAAAAACAATGCTCCTTCTGGGGGGGAAGAGCAGCCCCTCTCCCCATTTAATGGAGGGGGCTTGCATCCTGCCTCTGATTGATTGATTGATTTGATTTATATACTGCCCTTCCAAAATGGCTCAGGGCGGTTTACAAGGTAAACAAGGTAAAAACAATTAAAATAAGTTAACAGTTAAAATCAGAACTATAAAAACAAAATAAAACCAATTAAACAACTCAGCAGCTAAAAAACCCTGGAGATCCAGGGCAACCATTTAAAACAATTTTAAAACAGTTTTTCAATCATTTAAAATCCTGGAAAGCCAGGCCAAACAGATAGATCATAAGGGCTCTCCTGAAGGACAGTAATGATCTCGAATCACGGCTTTCAGCCGGGAGTTCATTCCACAGTCCAGGAGCAGCTACGGAGAAGGCCCGCCTCTGGCTCGCCACCGGACGAACCGGTGGTAACTGGAGTCGGACCTCCTCAGATGACCTTAACGTGTGGTTGGGATCATGCAGAAGAAGGCGCTCTCTAAGATAACTCGGACCTAAGCCTTTCGGGGCTTTAAAGGTAATAACCAGCACTTTGCCCGGAAACATATTGGCAGCCTGTTTCAAAACAGGCATAATATGGTCTCTCCGGGTTGCCCCAGAGTCCAGTCTGGCTGTCGCATTCTGAACTAACTGAAGTTTCTGGACTACGTACAAAGGCAGCCCCACATAGAGCGCATTGCAGTAGTCAAGCCTGGAGGTTACCAGCTGATGCACTACCGTTTTGAGGTCATCCTCTTCAAGGAATAGGCGCAGCTGTCGAATCAGCCGAAGCTGATAATTTTATTCATATTTATCGTTAAATGATAATGTGGATCATTGCAACGCACTCTTTGTGGAGCTGCCCTTGAAAAGTATTCAGAAACTACAGCTGGTGAAGAAAGTGGCTGCCAGATGGATCTCTGGGACTGCTCGCAGGGCACATTCTTCACCAATTCTGCAGTGGCTGCCTGTCTGTTTCTGATAGAATTCAAGGTGCTGGTTATCTATATAATTATTTATCTTAGCCACCAACCATGGGGATGCGTGTCTTTGGGGCAGACCTCTCGCGACACGCTGCAGGAGTTCCTGGCAAAGACGGGAGCAAGGATGGAGAAACTGGGGCCCGACTGGGAAGGAGCCGCACGAGGGAAGCGGTGGGCCAGGCGGCAGTGGCGAGGCAGTGGCAGTTTGGGGCCTTGGCGCGGTAGCGAGGTGGTGGTGGGATGAAGAGGCAGCTGGGCTGCCAGGAAGAGGAGATGGCCCAGGAGAGAACAGGCCGGCTTTAAAGCCGGCCTGAAACCGGCCGGGTGGGGGAAGGACCAGCCCAGGTGGGAAACGCCGGCCCCAGATGCCGCACAGATGTTCTGTGCGGGGTCAGCTAGTTACCTTTAAAGCCCTTGGGCGCCAGGTACCTTAGGGACTGCCTGCTCCCAGCTCAATCTACCCACCTGACTAGATCGGCTGGGAGGTCCCTGCTCCACGTGCCGACACCTGCTGAGGCTTGTTTGCCGAGTGCATGGGACAGGGCCTTCTTGGTTACTGTCCCCTGGCTGTGGCACTTGCTCATGGATGAAACCTGCATGGTCCCCCCTCTCTCAGCCTTCAGGAGGAGAGTGAAGAAGACTGCCCCTTTTATTCAGCCTTTTGGCCAATGAGCTCTCCCTTGCTGTGGAGGAATCCCCCACTGAGCGACCACGTCTGACAAATCCCACCTTTGTGACACCACGTGTGGAGGAACTACTACTTATCCCACCAGCCCTGCTGCCCCCAATCAGACTCTTCTTTTAGAGGGCTGGGTCTACTAAAACAGCCCCTACACCTTTACAAAATACAAAAAACAAAAACTCTGTAGGCGGAAAGACTTATCGGCATGGGGTGGAGACAACCAAACAAGCTTCTAATCTATAAATGCAACAAAAATGTTTACTTTGTAAATAATATGGCCAATTTAAAACATTAGCTTTTTTTGTTGTTTCTTTGTATAGCAGAAACTTTAGAAAACCCAACAGTTGCCATTAGAGCACCAACAAATGAAATAAAAGGGTGACGAAACGCATCCAATTAAACGGTCTGCATGGTCCCTGTCTCCGAGTCCTTTTCTGATCCAGCAGCCTTTTCAGCCATCTGGCTTGTCCCTGGTGCAGTCCCAGGTCTGGGTCACCTTGACAGACTTGGGGTTCAGTCCAGCCTGGTTCTTCAGTGACTCCAGCCCTTACCAGCAAGTCCCCGCTCTCTGTTGGCCATTTCAGCTCTTGCCCTAGCCGCAGCACTGACTTCCTGAGTCTGGGTCTTCCTGAGTCTTGACTGCACTGCTTGTCCTCCTTCTGACTCTGACTCCAAACTCATATTCTCTCTCTCTCTCTCTCTCTCTCTCTCTCTCTCTCTCTCTCAAAAATTTTGCTCCAACAGTTTTTTAAACAATCCAGTCAGTAGAACTTAAGTTCCCTCCATGCTTTTGAAACAGAACCAATGCAATCAAAGCTCCCTCTCCCTCCCAAATCCAACCAGGGCGTTGCATCGTCCTTACTTGAGACTTGCTTCATCACAGAAACCACGACCTCCTGACCACCCTGCCAGCTTTTTTGACAGAGACTGGCAAGGAATGTTGCGCACACAATCCTATTTACAGAAAGAGAGGTTTAGGAATATCGATGTCACTTACAGTACAAGGGCTTATTTTCAAAACCAAGAGGCCTAGGCCTTGCTCCTCCACACTTGCTCTTTTAAATGTTTTAGCTACGTTTTGTCCTGTTTTTAAGTTTGTATTGAGGTTTATTGTTTTTTGAATTGTTTGTTGTTTTATTGAATTTTCTTCTGTTGTTAACTGCCCTGGGGTCTTGGAATGAAGTAAAGGAAAGGGTGCCGTCAAGTCGATTTTGACTCCTGGCACTCACAGAGCCCTGTGGTTTTCTTTTGGTAGAATACAGGAGGGGTTTACCGTTGCCTCCTCCCACACAGTGTGAGATGATGCCTTTCAGCATCTTCCTATATCGCTGCATCCCAATATAGTACCAGCGGGGATTCGAACCAGCAACCTTCTGCTTGTTAGTTGAGCATTTCCCCACCGCGCTGCTTAAGGTGACTTCTAGGTTGAAGGGTGGCATATAACTAAGTAAATAACCTTTAGCCACCTGTCCTGCAGTTTCCACTGAAATGGTAGGGGTAGCTGATTCTGTTAGCATCCCTCCTCGCCCTCCAGCAAGCTCAGAGCACCCGTCCCCTCTTGCGACAGCCCTGTGAGGTGCTTTTGCCTGGCTTTCTGCAGCTCAGGCCTAACCCTCCAGCTGTTGCACCAGACGGGGCTGCTCTCCAACTTTGTCATGCAGTGCATGCCATTCCCCTGTCCTAAAACTAAAGATTGGTGCCTCTCCAGCAGGGTCCCACGCACGTACCCCTTCTCAAGGGAAGCCCTTCATGTCCCAGGTAGGTGGGTCAGCAGAAGACAGCCGAGTCATGCTTTTCGTTCAGTCCTGTCCATGTGCAGAGGAGGTGCTCATCCTCCTGGCTGCTGCTTGGTCCCATCACAGCTGGGCTGGGTCTGTGTGTTTGGAGGCGGCGCTCAAGGAGCGGCAAACACTTCCACCAGTCGCCGCTTCTGTGTGTGTGCCTCCGCCACTTGCAGACTTGCTTGTGGGGATATTTTCACCCGTGTGGTGCCTACAGAGGCCGCTACTGGCTCAGGAATTTCACTTGGCCCTTTCTGGCTTCCCCAGTAGCTACAGAAACCACCTCAGGACCCTATTTTTTCCGTTGCGGTAAACAAAGGAAACGGAGAAGGCATCATGACTCAGAAGTGTAAAGCGCCAAGAAAGGGTTTCTGTCCTGGCAAGCCGATGGACCCTTTGGCCCTTACGCTGCCTGGCTCTTACCCGAGGCTCTGCACAGGAAAGACGCCTCCTCTTTGACGGAACTTCTCATTTAGAGACGTGTTTTGCTCACGTGTCCTGGAGACAATGAAAAGTGAGCTCCGTGTCCAAGGGAACAGGTGTGGTTTTAAAAGTATATTCTGTCTAGGAATCCTTTTTTAGATAACATTTCCTACCACGTGAACTCAGAAGGGTTTTCTTATTTCTCTGTCATACCTCTGGACAACACAGAGCAAACACATCACATGGCCACTTCTGCTTTGCCTACAAAATCATTTGCCAGGGTCATTTCGATAGCCCTGAAGGACTCCATCTTCCATCTTATCACTGGCCAGCATCCCCTCTTGAAGCAGAGAAAATGGATTCATCCCCCACTGTAAGCCAACACCTGGCATGTTCAAGGAGGTGCTGCTCCATGGATGCGTCTGAGTCCAGGCATGCCGCCTCCTACAGCTGTCCTGGGTTGGCAACCCTCTCTCGCTTCCCCAGAATCCTTCTTTCCATCCAGGCTGTAGTGGGCAAGAACCAGGGCCGGTAGACCCCCAAGGGCTTGAGTCTTTGCTGCCTCTTCCCATGGTGAGAACAAGCAAAGTAGCTGCACTTCTTGGTCGTGTATCAGTTCTAAACGCTTCTGTCTGCCTTTCCATTTCAAGAAGAATTGCCCAAGGGGGTTTATATATCGAGAATAAAAATGCTACCTATATAGAGCAGGGCTCTGCCCATCCTGAGTTGGAGCCTCCTGGAGTGGGGTCAGGCCTGTCATGCCATGCTCCCCTTCCTCCTGAAGCGTGACCTGTGATCTCTGCAGCTCTTGAGTCGTGGTCTCCTCCTGCTTGACCAGCCTCTTTGCAGGAGTGGCTGTAGCTCGATCGTAGCTCACATTTTTCAATTTTTTGCTGGTCAATGACCAAATAAACTTATATCTTTTTCAATTTATCTGTAAATGTGACAGGAAAGTCTTCTTGAGCCTGGGAATGCACCATTCCAGGTTTCCCTCTCTAGGGAGAAGACAAGCTCATGCAGTGCTAGCTGAGGTTCTTACTGTTGTTCATGCTAAATAACCAATATTTCATCCAGAGTCTTTCAATTCAGGGTAGTTAAGTCATCCTTGGAGATCTGCTCCCACCAGCGTTTTTGGGTGCCCCTTTCTTCAGGCATTTCTCTGGGGAGAACGAGCCCGTCTGGAGCCTTCAGGGGGCTGCTGGGACACAAGTTGCCATTCGGCAGCCCACCCTGGCGGGCGGCCTTTGATGAAGCTGAGATGCAAACTTCGCTGTAAACCGCCCAGAGACATAAGTAAAAACATGTTTGTCAAATAAATTAATTAATAAGAGCTCCTGCCAGAGACCGCAGAGATGCTTGCTCACGTCACCTTGGACTGGATGGCGACTTGCAATTTGCCAGCGGAGGGGCACAGTTCCCCAAGGGGTGGCTCTGGTGCAACTGGCGCTTCTCCAGAGGCTCTCTGAGGAGTGGCGGCTACTCGGTGGCTGTTCAGCAGCAGCAGCAGCAGCGCCTGGTGGGTTGTTCCTGTGAATCTGGGGAAACAGCCGCTTCCCCATCCTACTGTTGCCAGAACCTGAGGGGTATACTCGTGTGAAATAGGCGCCGTAACCCAATATTTGGCTTTTTAAAAGCCAAATCAACCTGAGGGGTATACTTGTGAGAATCTGGCAACTCGCCTTGGAAAGAGTCCTGTGGTACTGATGAGGCGCTTGTGGTCTTGACTGTTGCTTCTGGTGTAAAAACCAGACCCTCTGAGTGGTGGTCTTTTTCTTTCTTTCTTTTTTTAAAGTCAACTTTCCAGAAGTTTTTGAAGAAGATACTGCTACAAGTTATTCTGCATATGTGGAGCAGAATTGGAGTGTTTGCCATAGTGGACGTTGGAACTCCAAGATCATTCAGTCCCATGTAGTGGGGATGGGGCCATAGTTCAGTGGTGCAACAGAAGGTCTCCTGGGAGGGCAGGGAAAGATTCCTGCCCGGAACCCTGGAGAGGGGCTGCCCGTCATTCTAGGCAAGGCCCAGTGGCCTGGCTTAGTAGACGGCAGCTTCCTACGTTCGCAAGTTGAAATGTCCTGGGAGCTTCACGCGGCTTGAAACTTCTTTAAGTCAAAAAGCGGTGTGTGAAGTATGTGAAGCAAAAGCAAACACAAGGCTTTCTGAGCAAACAATGGTGTTCTGTACCGAGGCTGGCACATACTTTGTATCAGTGACGACTTCTCCTTCTTGAGCTGGACCTTGTGTTGCTGTTGCTCGTGGAAGACCTGCTGAACTTACGAGTATTGACTTGGTGGCAACCCAAGTTGTGTTTCTGCATTTAAGGTGTCACTTGTATTTAACGAATCTTGCACATGAGGAGACCTTGGCAGATGGCATCAGAGGCACACACTTTACATTCTTAGTATCAAGAAGTGGCTTTGTTTACTTTGGGAAAACGTGGAGCAGGGATGTGCAAGACATTCTTCAAAACGCTACTGTGAACTGGGCTCTGTCCTTGGTTTCCTCTCTGTCCCAAGCTATCAATCTGACCAAAGAACTTGGTTTGGGTAGCCCTTGTGAGAACCGGGATTCTTAAAACTCCTGCTTTGAGGATTTGAGATAAATACGTCAGGTGGTATAAATACGATAGATAAATCAATAAATTTGCTGTGTCCTGAACATATAAGAAACTGGAGATGCTCACATTTGTGTTGTTTGATGTTGCAGGTTTCTGACAAAGAGAAGCTGGAGCAGCTGCAAGAGGAACTCCTGCGCACTCAGGTAGGGGGCGCTGCTGATGCCAGGGGGCACCATCCCTAATCGCTGGATAAATTATTAGACGACTCGGCGTATCGGCGTAAGGCCAGTTACTCTCCGCCTGCTAACTTGGCAAAGAGGCATCTTTAAGGGGCTGGTAAAAAGGAAGCTGAAAGGGAAAGTCAGGAGGGTCAAATCACTCCAGAAATCATGAAACTCATTTAAAAACTCATTTAAAAGCACAGTAATAGAAGCTCAGTTGGAATGTATACCAAAAAGTAGGAAAGGTACCACCAGTTCAGGAGGATGCCGGCGTGGCTAACAAGCAGCGTCAGGGAAGCTATAAAAGAAAAGAAGACTTCCTTCAGAAAATGGAAGTCCTGCCCAAATGAAGAGAACAAAATGGAACATAAACTCTGGCAAAGGAAATGCAAGGACACAATAAGGGATGCAAAGAGAAAGTTTGAGGAACACATAGCTAGAAGTGTCAAGAGGAGCCAGCGTGGTGTAGTGGCTAGAGCAGGCTTCCCCAAACTGCGGCCCTCCAGATGTTGCTGAACTACAACTCCCAGCATCCCTAGCCACAATAGATTGTGGCTAGGGATGCTGGGAGTTGTAGTTCAGCAACATCTGGAGGGCCGCAGTTTGGGGAAGCCTGGGCTAGAGTGCTGGACTAGGACCGGGGAGACCTGAGTTCAAATCCCCATTCAGCCATGGAACTAGCTGGTTGACTCTGGGCCAGTCACTTCTCTCTCAGCCTAACCTACTTCACAGGGTTGTTGTGAAAGAGAAACTCAAGTATGTAGTACACCGCTCTGGGCTCCTTGGAGGAAGAGCGGGATATAAAATGTAAAAATAAATAAAAATAAATAAATTTAAATATATCAGAAATAGAAAATCTACCAGGGAGGCGGTTGGCCCCTTAGAGGAGGAGGGTATGAAAGGGATTAAGGAGGATAAGGAGATTGCAGAGAAGCTGGATGAGTTATTTGCGTCTGTCTTAATGGCGGAGGACCCTGACCATATACCCTCTCCGGAACTGAGCTTCTCAGGCTCGGAGGCTGAAGAGCTTGGCCAATTTTTATTAATTGATTGATTGATTGATTGATTGTTGCATTTATATACTGCATTTCGTTAAAAAACAACCCCAAGGCGGTTTACAAAAGTTGAAACATACAATAAAAAGACAATAAAAAATATTAAGCTAAAAAATATAAAAACAAACCAAATTTAAAATCTATAAAATACAAGCATAAAAACAATACAACAGGTAAAAACACACAGAAGCAGCAGTAAAAACAATTATGTAAAAGCCTGGGTAAAAAGCCAAGTTTTAACAAGCTTTCTAAAAGCCGTGATGGAGTCCGAGGAGCGAATGGCCACTGGGAGAGCATTCCAAAGTCTGGGGGCAGCAACAGAGAAGGCCCTGTCCCGAGTGCACGACAGCCGGGCCTCTCTCATTGTCGTCAGGGCCCCCTCAGATGTCCTCGTCAAGCGGGCAGCAACCCTTGGGAGCAGGCGGTCCCTCAAATACCCCGGGCCCAAACTGTTAAGGGCTTTAAAGGTCAAAACCAGCACCTTGAATTGGACCCGGAAACGAACTGGCAGCCAGTGCAACTCTTTCAGAATGGGGGTGATGTGTTCCCAACGGGCAGCTCCGGATAAAACCCTAGCTGCCACGTTTTGCACTAGCTGCAGTTTCCGGATATTCTTCAAGAGCAGCCCCACGTAGAGCACGTTACAGTAATCCAGCCACGACGTGACTAAGGCGTGGGTAAATTTGAGGTGACCAGAGAGGCTATTCTAAACTCTCTTGAACAACTAAAAATTAAATCTCCTGGGCCAGATGGAATCCACCCAAGAGTTCACCCAAGGGTTGACATAGTATGCTTGGACTTCCAAAAACCTTTTGACCAAGTTCCCCACCAAAGGCTCTTGAGTAAACTTAGCAGTCATGGGATAAGGGGATGGTTTCATGTATGGATTAGTAACTGGCTGAAAGACAGAAAACAGAGGGTAAGAATCGATGGTGGAGAGTTTTCACAATGGAGGGAAGTAAGAAGTGGGATCTCCCAAGGATCTGTACGGGGACTACTGTTCTTTAACTTGTTCATAAATGATCTAGAAGTTGAGGTGAGCAGCGAAGTGGCCAGATTTGCAGGTGACACTAAACTATTTACGGTAGTGAAATCCACATCTGATTGTGAGGAACTCCAAAAAGATCTCTCCAAACTGGGGGAGTGGGCAACAAAATGGCAAATGTGGTTCATTGTAAGCAAGTGTAAAGGGATGCATATTGAGGCAAACCCCCCCGCCCCAACTTCACATATACACTGATGGGATCTGAGCTGTCAGTGACTGACCAGGAGAAAGATCATGGGATCGTGGTGGACAACTTGTTGAAAATGTCAACTCAGTGCATGGCTGCTATAAATAAGGCAAATAAGAACAGCCGTGCTGGATCAGGCCCATGGCCTGTCTAGTCCAGCCTCCTTTTTCACAAAGTGGTCCACCAGGTGCCTCTGAGAAGCCCACAGGGAAGAGGTGAGACATACCCTCTCTCCTGCTGTTGCTCTCCTGCAAGTGGTATTTAGGGGCGTCTTGCCTCTGATGCTGGAGGTGGCCTATAGCCACCAGACTAGTAGCCATTGATAGACCTGTCTTCCATGAATTTATCTTGCCCTCACCTCTTGACTGCAGCCTTCTCATGGGCATCTGGTTGGTTACCATGTGGGACAGGATGCTGGACTTTTTGGGCTGCCTTGGGCCTGATCCAACAGGGCTGTTCTTATACTTGTCTATTCCCTGTGTATTGAGTATTTGCAACAGGTGACATATCAACCCAACCATCTCATACTACTGTATTTACCCAAATACAAGACAACTTTGAATTAAAGATGAGCCCCTTAAAAATAGAGGTTAAATATAGGTTATATCCTTACTTACCCAAAAGGAGGAGAACTCTGAATTTAAGATGAACCCCTGATTTGTTGCCAGATTTGGCTTTTTAAAGCCAAACTTTGGGTTATGGTCCATTTGACCCATGAGTATACCCCTTAGGTGCTGGCAACAAATACAGTCGGAGCTTGAGACCTTATGACATGTAACAGCCAAATGCAAATGACACCACTCTATCTGGGCGGGACTGATGTGTGTGGTGGGGTTGCACCCTGGGGAGTCGGCTCCCCTGCTGCTATGCTTGTGTCTGAGGAGCGCCGAGTGCAGGCCACAAGGCTTCATGCAGTTCCATGGTTCCATCTCAAAAGAGCTCCCCAGAGCTTTCCTTCATTTTTAGCGTATTTGTCATTCAGTGTCAGCAGCATCTGATAGTGCTACCCAGGTATGGAAACACCTATATTGGGCAGCAGCAATATAGGAAGAGGCTGAAAGGCATCATCATCTCATACTGCGCGGGAGGAGGCAATGGTCAACCCCTCCTGTATTCTATCCAAGACAACCACAGGGCTCTGTGGGCGCCAGGAGTCAACACCAATTTTACGGCACACTTTACCTTTACTCCTTCACACGTACACACCCACATCCCACACCAAATATCAATAGCTGCTGAAATTGAGCTTTCCTATTTCAATAAGATGAACTCTACAGGGGGGCATTGGGACTCAGTTGTGATTTACAAAAATCATATATTTAAAATATAAAATATTGTAATTAAAAATTCCTTGGAAGCCATCAGCAATATTTTAAGGAAGCAAAGTGTTTTTGTTCTAAAGCATGTCAAACTGCCTTGGGATTGTTTTAAATGAAAGGCAGTATATAAATTTAGCAATAAAAAAATAAAATAAATTGTGTCTACTAAACAAACATAATATATTTTTTCTGATAGTTACTTCAAGAATCTTCCTCTTTATATATAATTTGCTAAGGCATACCTGTGGGTAATCCCATGTGTGGCAGTTCTCGTGAGTGTTTGGAGAGCTGCCAGATAGGATAGTGACAGGGATCAGAGAGGAGAGCTGGTCCTGTGGTAGCAAGCATGACTTGTCCCCATAGCTAAGCAGGGTCTGCCCTGGTTGCATCTGAATGGGAGACTTGATGTGTGAGCACTGGAAGAGATTCCCCTGAGGGGATGGAGCCACTCTGGGGAGAGCAGAAGGTCCCAACCAAGTTCCCTCCCTGGTTTCTCCAAGATAGGGCTGAGATAGAGTCCTGCCTGCCACCCTTGCGAAGCTGCTGCTGCCAGTCTTTGAAGACAATACTGAGCTAGACGGACCAAGGGTCTGACTCAGTATATGGCAGCTTCCTATGTTCCTGTGTTCCTATGGGCTGGAGGAAGAAAATGGTGGCGGTGGCTGGCTGGCTGGGAAAACGACAAAGAAGGAAGGGGTGGGCAGGCAGGGAGGAAATGGCGGCAGCGAGTGGAGGAAGGAAGGAAACAGCGGCGAAGGGGCGGGGGAGGAAGGAAGGAAATGGGGAGGGGCAAAGGGAGAAGTACACAGTGGGGGGGTTGGGAGGGAGGAGGTGGGCAGGGGAGGGAGGAAGGAAATGGTGGGGGGGAGGGAGGAAACGGAGGCGGGCAGGGAGAACTAGAGGCACAGATCTCTGCACCCGGCCCAGCTAGTTTAATATAATTACCTGATGATTTAGTTTTTGGTTAAAATCCTTCTATTAATTGAACATGTCCTGGCAGACAGACCTGCAGTTGCATTTTTCAGTAATTATTGTGCTAGGAAAGATTTGGCTAGAGATAGCAGCACCACGTGGGGCTTCCTTGTTGAACTAACTTCTTTTCCTTCTCTGCATCCCCACCCTGCCATTTATTTCTTTTTTTGCAGCTGAAATACCAACGGATGCTTGAGCGTTTAGAGAAGGAGAATAAAGAGTTAAGGAAGATTGTATTGCAGAAAGATGACAAAGGCATTCATCAGAGGAAGCTGAAGGTACTTCAGTCTTTGGCTTCATTTGACATGGATTGCCTCGGATTAGATGAAATCTCACACTTCTCCAGTATTTAGATTAGCTGTAAACTGTATCAGGAAACGGTAGCTTGTACAGCTGTGGTCCAAAAATCCCCTGTACATTAGTTCATGTTCCTCACGAGGGTATTGTACTACCCGTAGTTAAAGAGAAGTACTCTAAGGAAAAAGCTTCTGCAAAAATATTAGTTTACTTGTACAGCTCCTAGTACAGCATACACAAACCGTACAGCATAGACAAAGCATAGGACATCAACATAGTGTTGATTATAAAGGGTATTCTATGGAAACTCATTTCAAGGAGCAGTTGTACTTTTGTACAAACCATTAAAGAAAATGTTAAGTGAGGGAAGCCCAAAGGCAACCTGAATCTACATAAAAATTTCCAACTTAAAAAAAAATCCTACCGTTTCTCATGAGCAAGCAGAAAGCTCTAAAAGAAATCCATCTTCAAAAATAAGAAGGCATCTCCTTTTGAGTCAGACCTTTGGTCCATCTAGCTCAGTATTGTCTTGACTGACTGGCAGCAGCTTTATATGGTTCCCCGCAGAAGTCTTTCCCAGCCCTACCTAGAGATGCTGCCAGGGATTGAACCTCGGGCCTTCGGGATGCCCAGCAGATGCTGAGCCCCGGCCCCACCTGCTACACGAATTCTCACATAGATGTCTTCTGTCGTTCTAATGTTACTTCAACTCAGAGACTTGTAATTGACTCCTTTCAGGTCTGCTAAAACGTCCTTCACTAATCCTTATGTCTGAGAAACAAAAGCCAGCTTAGACTGGCCAAACTGATTAACTTACAAAACCTGGAAACCTCCTGAAACAAAAACTTGAAGTTTCAGGTGAAGAGATCATAAGTAAATAGGCCGCCATTTTTCTAGGCCATAGCTGAATCCAAGGAAAGAGGGAGTGATTCTGTTCTGCTCTGTGCTTAGAATGCTGTGTCCAAGTGGGGCCCCACATCTTCTTAGGGAGAACGTGGATGAACTGGAATAGGTTCAGAGGGGGGCAGCCAGGATGGAGAGGGCTCTGGAAACCAAGTCCATGTTAGTGTTGGGGTGGAAGGAGCTGGCTGTGATTAGCCTTCAGAAGAGAAGACTCAGGAGGGGTATCAGAGCCATCTTCAAATAGGGTTGTCACATAGAAGAAGGCACGGGCTTCTGAGGGCAGGACTCGAACCCAAAGGTTGAAACTGCAAAGAAGCAGATGTAGGCTAGTCACTAAGGGGTCCAGCAGTGGAGTGGCCTCCCGAGATTGCATGGCCATCTCTGTCTGCTGGATGGGAGATCCCTGCTCTGAGCAGAGGGTTCGACTGCAACAGGGGTCCTCAAACTTGTGCCCCCAGATGATGTGGGGGAACAGGGACCAAAGGCCCTTGTGTCTGGGGATGCTCCATGTCATTCCCAAGTGACTAGAAGATCTTGAAGGACCCTTCTAGTTCTATAAGTTCTGTGATTCTTCTGGAGGCAAAGCTTGCACAACTTGCACAAATGCAGGAAGCTGCCTTATACCAAGACAGATCTCTTGGTCTGCCTAGGCCCGTGTTGTTTGCTACGAGGGGCAATGGCTCTCCAGAGCTGCAGCCTGAAGGGTCTTCCCCAGCCAGGGACTGAGCTGCCCGGGATTGAGCCTGGGGTCTTCAGCATGCAAGGAAGAAGCTCTGCCACTGAGCTCTGGGCCCCAAACCTGTCTCCACACCCTCCCTTCCACCCACCTACCCACAGATCTTCTACACTAACGTGGTAAATCTGTGTGAGCTCCTTTGTAGTGGCAGTTTTGGTTTAAAAGCAGTCTCTTATGTGATTATCCTTTTAAGGCTGGGTTGATCTCCCCTAAAAACTGTATGGGGGGGGTGATCAACAGAGTCTGGTTTCTCCTGGATATTCTTTTATAGGGCCATCTGGCTTGGAGAGACTGTTAGTCCTCTCTGGGAAGGATCCTGCATTCATGAAAATGCCTGTGGCCACAGTGGCGCGTTCCTGCATAATTGGGCTCTGAGCCAAACCTGGCATGAGTGGCTTCCTCTTGCCATCCCAGCTGGAGAGAGCTGCTGTTTGTTCCCTTTGTCTTTGGCTCAGTTTACCAAGTTGGCTTTATTTCTTAGAAATCTTTGATTGACATGTATTCTGAAGTCTTGGACGTCCTGTCTGATTACGATGCCAGCTATAATACGCAAGATCATCTCCCTCGGGTAAGTCAGTGACGAGCTCTTTCTGATGTGGCTTGGGTCCCTAGATGTGGTCTGACTCCAACTCCCGTCATCCACAGTGGGGGCTGAAGGCCATTGGCTGAGGATGCTGGGAGCTGAAGTCCAACCGCATCTAGGGACCCAAGCTTGAGAACCCTTGGCTTAATGTTCTCCTGTCCCATCCTGAGCAAGGGGAGCCGACCACAAGTTTCCAGCACTTCGTTTTGTGGACAGTCAGTATCTGAGCAGGGTTAGGACATCCCAAGTAAAATTGCTGGCTTGCATTGTGGTTTTTTCAATAAAAGCTGTGAAATCTTCTCCTGTAAAATGATTTGATCCTCTGGAAAAAAACTTGTTCTCATCAGAACTAAGGAAACTTATTTCTGATATGAATTCTGGTGTGGCTTCTAAAAAACGTGTTTTCCTAGTTACAATTAAATTTGTCTGTATTTTCCTAAAAACAAACAAGTTTCTTAGTTATATTTTAAAGCCAGTGACTTTGAATGTTCTTACTTAAGGTTGTAGTGGTTGGAGATCAGAGTGCCGGAAAAACCAGTGTGCTTGAAATGATCGCGCAAGCCCGGATCTTCCCTCGTGGCTCTGGCGAAATGATGACCCGTTCACCTGTCAAGGTAAAGATGCTGAGAGCTGATAGAGTGCCAACAGCATCCACTGGAGAGGGCACCCACTCCGAAAGGGATGGGTCGCTGCTCTTGTCTGGTTCCTGGCCCATGTGCCCAAGTGGTTTTCAGCTGCTGCTTCTCTCCTGTGGCTGCTAGGTCACCCTGAGTGAAGGTCCCCACCATGTGGCCATTTTCAAGGATAGTTCTCGAGAGTTTGATCTGACCAAGGAGGAGGATGTAAGTCTTACGTAGCTTCTCATCAAAGTGCTGCTCTGTTTGGGGGTTTGTCACATTCATGTCTGGGAAAGTGAGTGTCCAGGGCAGGCGGGTGTGAGTGCAGAGGCTTCTTGAATGTGGGAACTTCACTTGCGGAGACAGTGTGCTGTGAATCAAGTGTGGAGCATGGAAGAGGAAGAGCAGGTTCTTGGGGGTGGCCTTGAGCAGGTCGAGATGTTCCAGCTGGAGCCACGTGCGATCAGCGAAAAACTGTGGCGTACTGTCATCCCTGGCAGCCCGCCACGGCACACCTGCTGCGCGAGCCCCATTCATTCCGTGGAGGAGGCTTGTGGCAGTCTCTTCTTTAGGCCCCTTCAGCAGTTCAAGCTGGGAGGCTGCTGTTGTTTGGCTGCTTGCTTGATGGGCCGTTCAGGGGCAGTGGGGCAGACATTGGTAGCTTCCCCTTCCGGACAGCTTGCACGTGACTCAGTTGCGTCTTAACTTTAGTTGTGCATTGTGGTGATTTCTGATTGTGTTGACACAGCTGGCAGCCTTGAGAAATGAGATTGAGATCAGAATGAAGAAGAGCGTCAGAGAAGGCTGCACGGTCAGCGCGGAGGTAAGGCCTGGCTAATGTCTTCAGCTCTCTAGCCCAGGAAGTGTGTCCCCATTGCAGAAATCACTCTCAGCATAAGAGTGTGTGTGTGTGTCTTCTGTCCGTCTCTCTCTCTCTCTCACCATGAAGCATGTTCTCTTTGTGCCTAGGAAGCACCTCTGACTTTGGTTCTTTGCTTTATTTTGCAGACTATCTCCCTCAGCGTGAAAGGTCCTGGCCTGCAGAGGATGGTGCTGGTGGATTTGCCGGGTGTCATCAGCGTGAGTAGGCTGCTGCGTTGGTCGCGTACTGTTGGAGCCGCCAGGATTGTCCAGGGAGCACAGGGAGCTGCCTTGTGCTGAGTCAGACCCTTGCTCCAACTGGGCCACTCTTGCCTGCACTAACTGGCAGCGAATCTCCAGGGCTTTTAGACAAGAGAGCCTGTCTTTCCCCGCCCTGCCTGGAGAGGCTGCCAGGGTTGAACCCGGGACCTTTTAGGAGGCAGAGCAGGCGCTCGACCACTGCCTCAGGGCGCCCCCCACCCCCACCCCTGGACAGCCTGTTGCCCTGGGGCCTGGGAGAACCGTGCTCGGGCCGCCATTCAGCCACAAATGCGCTTTGGCCTTGGGCCAAACACAGGTGCCGGAGGGAGCCTTGGGCTCAGTCCTCAGAATCCCCCTTTGAGAAGGACGCTGTCCAGGGGGAGAATGGCCAGGGTTATTCCAGGGGGCTGGAAGGGAAGGCTGGGGAGAGGCCGGCTATTCCCAAATACTGCAGTGGGTGTCAGGGAGGCCATCTCCTCCTGTTCCTCCTCTCTGGGGAGGACCTCCTCAGGGTTCCTTCCCTGAGCGTGGAAAGAACGTGTGGGGCATGGCACAGAGTGCCTTTGTGGCGCCAGAGCTTTGGAATGGGCTGCCCACCAACCAGGCCATCGCTTGAACTGCATCCAGGTGCAGTATGGAAAAGCCCAGGTATTGTGTGCAGATGGGAGGTGAACATGTGGCAGGTGCCGATTTTTGCTGCCTTGGCATTTTTACATGGTTGAGTGTTGCACATGGCCTTGGATGCCTTCTGACTGGAATGTGATAAATCAGTTCTATAAATCCTGCCATCAGCAGCAGCTGCTTGGTGCTGACCCCCACTTTCTCACAGCAGCCCATTTAAGACAAATGAGCTGTCATGGGTGGGGGGAGTCCTTGTGAGGAAAGTGAAAGGATGTGGGTCCAGCTCCTCTTAATTTTCTTTTAATCTGGCCTTTCATTTATGGTTCAGGGGTGAATGGAAGCTGAGCGGACAGTGGGGTGGAGAGAACTCGGTTTATTAAGAAGGGAGACTAACAAGGGCATCTGAGAAACTAGAAAGGGAACATGGCATTCGGTTTACATTTATTTGCACATTATCCTACCTGGAACTTTTTAGTCCTCGATTAAAATAGGAGCCCCTTGGGGAGAATTATCTGTTCCTGGTGAGAAATTTGTGGCCTGTGTTGAGCGCACAGATGTAGGTCCGGCTTTAAAAAGGAAACCCTTATCCTTCCCATTGGGAACAGGACAAGAAGGAATAGACCTTCCCTGTGAAGTGCAGGAGGCTGGTTAAGTTCTTAAGTCCACTCTTTCAGCCCTGGATCCAACTGCTTAGGGAAGAGAAGTGGCTCCATTCCATTGGAATTGGCTGCCCACCAGGGCCTCCTGAACTGGAAGCATAAGGAAGGCCCCAAGGAAGAGTGTAGGCAGCAGACTCCTCAGCTCTGTCCCAGTTGCTCCTCTTCCTTCCCTCCACCCTTGTCTCGCTTTACAGACGGTGACCTCCGGGATGGCCCCAGACACCAAGGAAACCATCTTCAGCATGAGCAAAGCCTACATGCAGAATCCCAATGCCATCATTCTGTGCATTCAAGGTGAGCAAGGCGGCCAGGCTGGGGTCAGAAGAGCCTTGCCTCGTGCAGGTCTTCCATTCGTTGGGAGCCTTAGGAGACGGATACATGAGTGCAGGCCACACCTGCTCGCTGTGGCCTGGCTTGGGGAGAGGCACAGGTTGGGGTTGCTCGGAGCAAGACAGAAGGATGGCCCTGCTTCCATGGCTGGGTTGGACTCCCTTGCTTCCCCTTTCTTTCCAGCCCTGGGACTCGGCTAGTCGGTTGTGTTTGCTGGACTCAGATGTTGAATAATGAAGTGTTTCCTGTGTGTTAAGCTACTCTTATCATTGAAGCAGGTTGTGTTTAGCACCCCTTTTCTTGCAGATGCATGTGTTTGTATATTTTGCAAGTTCCTAGCGGATTTGGGTGTTTTCATTTACTTCCAGATGGGTCCGTGGATGCCGAACGCAGCATCGTCACTGACTTGGTCAGCCAAATGGATCCTCAGGGGAAGAGGACGATATTTGTCCTGACAAAAGTGGACCTTGCAGAGCAAAACGTGGCCAGCCCAAACAGGGTGAGGAGAAGCGATGCCTTCCTGAAAACATGCCGGGGCCATAAAAAAGGAAGGAGAGCAACGTCTGTGGTGGGATCCTGTCGGAAGTGCTTATTGAGGCAGCCTATTGAGTCATGCAGCCATGAGGAGGAACCCTAGGCTGATGACCTCATGCTCGAAGTCCTTCCAGCTGTGCAGATACTCAGTGCTCTTCTTTTTGCATTCTCACGCAAGGGAGATGCACGGAGGCACCTGGCACTTGGTCCAGGTTTATCTCCAGCAGAACTCACTTGCAGGAGTCAACAAACCTTGTCTATTTGTGTCACTGAAAGGAAAGAAAAAAACCCCAAACAAAACAAACCCATGTGTGTTTGTCTCTTGGCTTGTATGAAGAAATTAGTTTCTTGGGAACTGGTGTAAGGCGAAAAGTGTGGATCAAGACCACGCACGCTTGTGAGTCTCCTCCCTGGTGTGCACTTGAGATCCTGGGTTGCGGCTTGAGCTTTTGAACAATCCTTGGTTGGCATTCAGTTTCCTTCTCCTGTTCAGAACCTGATCTGTTAATTAACTTGCTCTCAGTTCTGCATGTGTGTGAGAGACGCTGAATTTGGACATACTAAGAAACCTGAGATCCCTTCAGCTCTGGTTTCCCAAGCTGCACATCCAAACTGACATAACCGTGAAGGACAAGAAGAGACCCATGGTTTCCTTTCCCAAACTGAACCTTCGGTCAGAGTGGAGTTTTGCTGCAATTACCTCCGGTTCTGTGGCACCAGTGTTGCTTCCGAAGGCTGGCACCAGCTCCATGGGACCAGAGTGGAGGGAGGAAGTTCCTCCCTCACTCCAGCCTGATTGGCTGTGTGGGCTGTCCTTCTGTCAAGAAGGAAGCCTGCACAGCCAGCTCCCCCAGCTCTCTGCAGTCCCGCTGAAGTACAGCACAGGCAAATTAAAAGCATATGTTAGCTGTCATCCAGACTAAGTTACTCGTGCGTCTGGCTGTCAGGGACTAACAATATTTTGTTTTTTTAATGTAATCACCTGAAGCCCCGGAACTTGGCAGTTGACCTGGCCAGGCTGTGTTTTCTTCTTAGCTCCTTGTAAAAGGACTCTGCTCTTGGTTTTGAAGGCCATACTCAATCAGCTGCTTTCTTGTTTTCCCAGATCCAGCAGATCATTGAGGGCAAGCTCTTCCCCATGAAGGCTCTTGGGTATTTTGCAGTTGTTACAGGAAAAGGTAAGTGGAGTTTGCTTTTACCAGCTGGTGAAGCTTCACTGCATTTATGGGATGGCATAAGAGCTTTCTTCTCTTCTCTCCTCTCCTCTCCCCCCACCCCTACTTCTCTAGGAAATAGCAGTGAGAGCATAGAATCTATTCGAGAGTATGAAGAGGAATTTTTCCAAAACTCCAAACTGCTGAAGTAGGTTTGTGTTGTGGTGGTGATGTGTTTTGTTTGTTTTTCAACCTTCAGTTCTTATTGTGGGGACCCCAGATCAACATCCTGTGTGGTGGCTTGGAGGTTAAGGGTTGTCTAACTTATTTTTAAAATGTGTACCCTGCCTTTCTTCCAAAATAAGCTCAAGGTGGCTTACAAAAACAAAAGTTAAACAACCGTTTTAACATAACACCCAGTAAAAAACAAACAAGTGCTGAACAAAAAATGGCAGGGGGCACAAAAACAGACATCAGACCATTCAGGGAAAGCTGACTGGAGGCCAGCCGCCAAAATACCCTCCAAAGGGGGACTAGCTGTCTCTGCTCCCAGGGCAGGGAGTTCGGGAGGGCTGAGCCAGCCCCTGAGAAGGCTCTCTCCTGGGCGGCCACCCAGCAGTGCATCCCCGAGGGAGGAGTTCCCATAAGGGGGTCCTCCTGAGATGTTTGTAGGGGGTGGGCTGATTTCTGCAGAACAAAGCAGTCCCTCAAAGTAGTCCCTTCCTTTTAGACATGGTTGCAATACCAGTTGCAGGGGAGCAACAGCAGAAGAGAGGGCATGCCCTCACCTCTTGCCTGTGGGCTTCTCAGAGGCATTTGGTGGGCCACTGTGTGAAACAGGAAGCTGGACTAGATGGGCCTCCTTGGGCCTGATCCAGCTGAGCTATTCTTACGTTGTTCGCAGCCCTGTAAATGATATTCTCTGCTTCTGGAAGAGGACATCTCACATGGGTTATCCTTCCCACATGCTTCAGTAGGCAAGACTATGTTAATTAGACAGAGAGAGAGAGCGAGAGCTTAAAAGCCTGGAAAGAAGAACTCCTCCGAGTTCGTCTAGTCCTGCATCCAGCTCCAGAGGCAGCTTCTCTTTCACGGCCAAGCTTCTTTTTCGTTTCTCTGCGTTGGTGCTAGTTTTCTCTTCTTTCCCCTTGATGTTCTTGCTGTTACCTTTTTTTCTTTTGCTCAAATCAAAACAAAAACTTTGCTCTTTTTTCTGCTCTCCTTCCTTCCTTCCTTTCTTCCTTCCTCTCCTCCTGTAGCACCAAACAGCACCAAACAGGCAGGGTTCAGGTTCGCCACGTGCTGATCCCCAAGGGGAAGAAGAGGACTTCAGCATTTTCCCCTACCGAGAATGCCCAGCAGCAAGCAGTTGTGACCTGCTCTTTTGCCACTGGCTCTCCAACGACCACCCAGTCCTTGCGAGTGCCCAACTACAGGGGAGGAGGCACGGACCCACTGGAAGGCCCCTCTGGCCCTGCAGGACTTTGGACCACCGCCGGGCGCCAGCGTTCGCCATCAGTGCCAGCAACACTACCATATTTGGGGCCTTCTCAACCCCTGCTGTGGCCTTGGACTGTTCCAGCAGGAGCACAAGGATGTGGCCCACCAAACAGCCACACAGAGATGACTCTCCTCCATTCGAGGCCCCTTTTACCGGTAGCTTTGCTGCCAGCAGGGCAGCCACTGGAGTGCCACAGCCCTTTGCCATACACGCAGCAGAGGCCCTACAGAGATGGCGTTCCTCTTTGGCCGCTGCCACTGCCTCATGGAGACCCTGGCCAGTGAGACACCAGTGTGGAAGGGAGCCCAGCCAATCCTTCACCGCCTTTGCTCCTCTGGCAGGACCCGGATGACCAGCGGCCACCAGAACCACCAACCACCCACCCCTCCTGCCCTCCCCAAACAGCCTGCTCCTCTTTCCACTCCATTGCCCACTTTGCCCTCTTGAGGTCCCAGCAGCCTGGCAGACCTGTTTTAAGGGCATTTTGGAAAAGTCCCTGGCTCTAAGCAATCCATCTAAGCCAGCCAAAAAGAGGGGAAGCTGCAGGGACTCTTCATCCTCATCCTCTTCATTTTCCTCTGGCTCTCCCCAAAAGAAGAAAAAGTCTAAACAGAAAAAATCCATTAAGTCTTGCAAGTCCAAAAAATCCAAAGGCCATAAGAAAAATAGGGGACCATGATTTGCCATTCCTCTCATCTGCAAACTTGGGGTACGAGTCCCCAGATCTCCATCCAAAAGTACCTAATCTGAACCCATGAGACCCAGGACCCATCATTGTATTGGACTCCCCTGATAACCTGGGACAGAGGACCCAGATGAGGAGGGAGTCTCTAGGGAAGAGGGTGAATGGTCAGATGATCAGTCTTCAGAACCCATCTCCCAATTTTTACACCTTTTCCCACGAGTTGATTTTTCACAGTTGTTTCACAAGGCTCTTCATACTCTGGGGCTCCAACCATGCTACTCTCCCCCATCTAGAGAAGCGCTAGTTTTTCCTGTGCCATAATCCAAACAGCATAATCTGGTTTTTCCCTTCCCTGCTTTCTTCTCAGACACAGTTAAGCAGAAGTGGGAAGCCCCAGCTGCAAGTTGTTGTTGTTTGTTGTTGTTGTTTGTTTGATTTCTATACCGCCCTTCCAAAAATGGCTCAGGGCGGTTTACACAGATAAATAATAAATAAATAAGATGGCTCCCTGTCCCCAAAGGGCTCACATTCTAAAAAGAAAGACAAGAGAGACACCAGCAACAGCCACTGGAGGGATACTGTGCTGGGGGTGGATAGGGCCGGTTACTCTCCCCCTGCTCAATAAAGAGAATCACCACGGTAAAAGGTGCCTCGCTGCCAAGTTAGCAGGGATTGGAAGCCTACATCTCTTGTCAACAAGTTTTGTAGCCTTATTCAAGAGGCCATTAACATGTTCCAGATTCCTCCCACAGATGCCCCCATGGTGGCCTTGCTCTCAGGAGCCATTCTACCTAGGGACAGTGACATCTCCCTGAGAGACCCTAACAAGAAGAGTCATCCCTTAAGAAGGGCCACGAAGCAGCTTCCCTGTCTGTGTGCTGTCATGTCACAGGCATCCCTGCTGTGGGTGGATGAACTCATTCAATCCCCTCCTCCAGATACCACCTGCTAGAAGGCACAAGCAATTATGGCAGACGCGACCTTGGACTCAATTCATTTCTCTTCATGCTCCACGGCTTCTGTGGTGGTGGTGCGGAGGAACCTCTGGCTCAAGCACTGGCAGGTGGATTCTGCATCACACAGCAACCTTGCTGCCATCCCTTATACTGCAACAGAACTCTTCAGTGATGCTGCACTTCGGGAGGTCCCAGCAAAAACAAAGGATAACGATCTCCAATCAGTAGTACATCTGCTGGTCACCTCCAGACTTGACTACTGCAATGCGCTCTATGTGGGTCTGCCTTTGTACATAGTCCAGTAACTGCAGTTGGTATAGAATGCAACAGCCAGGTTGGTCTCTGGGTCATCTCGGAGAAACCATATCACTCCCTTCTTAAAAGATCTACTCTGGTTGCCGATAAGTTTCCGGGCAAAAAAACAAGGTCTTGGTTATAACCTATAAAGCCTTAACAGCTTGGGTCCTGGGTATTTAAGAAAACATCTTCTTCACTGTGAACCACACTGTCCATTGAGATCATCAGGAGAGGTTCGTCTGCAGTTGCCACTGGCTCGTCTGGTGGCTACTTGGGGATGGATCCAGTGTTCCCTCTAAGGCTTGTGCGTCTATGGTTCACACGTGTTTTGATATCTACTCAGTTGATTTTGGATCCCGCTCTGGTTTAATCAGGAAGGTCCCACTCTGAATATACTGTACGTGCACACACACTTCCTTGATACTGCTGCCCAGAAGAAAACTCATTCTGCACACAGTTGAAAATATTAGAGAGAACACTGGATGGCCCTTCTCCATTACTGCCCTGAGGCTTTGGAACATGCTCCCTGATGAAAATAAGGGACTCCCCATCTCTTACAACTTTTTAAAAGGCAGTAAAGACACATTTGTTCACTCAGGCTTTTAATTAGATACATACATACATACCTACCTACATACAAGGCGCTACCATCAGCCCTTCGCAAGGATGACAGACAACAGTCACAAAGGCCCTTCTAGCCTTTTCGTTCCTTTCATCCCAACTTTAGACCTCAGAACAGACTCCAGAGGCCAGCATCCTTTCTGGAATAGTCTGCACTCCAACTTCCACATACCAGAGAACCAGTCATGTCAGACCTTCACGGCACAACCCAAGGTAAGACAACCCTCCTGACTCACAGCCACAGGGCATGGGAGGTTGTCTCTCTGACTTCTTCCACGCATGGGAAGCCAACATCATGGACCAGTGGATCCTCAACACCCTCACATGGGTACCAAATAGAGTTCACCTCAGTGCCCCCCAACCGATTCCTCCCAACCCAACTCCTGGGCCTGATGATGGCATCCCTGACTCTGGTTCAGTGGGCCCATTTTCACCCACGCACACTTCAGTGGTTTCTTCTACCATATCAGAACGACATTGCGGGTCGGAGACCCACCAGGGTCAAGCTTCTGCCACATGTGGTCCATTCTTTCTGCTGGTGGACTCAAACATCACATGGACTCAACCATCTTTCCTGTGATCGGACTTTCCTGACCCACTCCAGGGTGATACACTGGATGCGAGTTTCTCCGGCTTGGCGGGAGGGGTACACTAGCATTCGGTGCAGGGAAAGTAGACTCCACAAGAACAAGCACACAGTATAAATTGGTTGGAGCTAAGGGCCCTTCACTTAGCCCTGCAATCATTCCAGCCAATGCTACAGAATCAGCATGGTCTGGTCCAGATGGACAACATGACTGCAAAAGCACAGGTGAACTGACAAGGGGTCACCAGATCCAAGTCTCTGCATCAGGAAGCCTTGCTCTTACTCCACTGGACAGCAACTCACCTAGCCTTGCTTAACAGCCTATCATGTCAGTGAGGTTCTCAACACCCAAGCAGATAGGCTCAGCAGGAAGGAGATCAGCTCTCACGCCTTTGCCCTGATGACTCAAGCCCTGGGCATTTCATAGATGGATCTTTTCACCTTGCCAGTCAATGCAAAGCTTCCCTGGTTCTTCTCCCGCTTTCCACGTAAGGGCACAGAATTTATTTATTAATTATTATTATTATTTTACATTTTCTATCCCGCTCTTCCTCCAAGGAGCCCAGAGCAGTGTACTACATACTTAAGTTTCTCCTCACAACAACCCAAGAGGACCTTAAAAAAGGGTCTCAGGGTGAACACGCTCAAGCGGTTGGCTAATCTCCTGTCCGCTCCTCTGCTAAAGGGCTACATTCACATCCACATCTCAGTTTTCCCAGATTTCCTTCCTGGGAGCTCCACAGAGTCCTCCACATACTACACAAACCACCATTTGAGCCCATTAGATCCATTCCACTCCGCTTACTTTATTTCAAACTTGTCTTTCTGGTGGCTATCACATCACCCAGACGTGTCTCAAAATTATGTGCCTTATCTGCCAATCCTATTTTCACATGACTCAGTGCACCTGATACTAGATGCCTCTTTTCAACCGAAAGTGGCCTTGGTTTTTCACCGATCTCAGCACACAGTTTCCCCTTCATTCCGTCCTAAGCCTTGGCACCCTAAGGAGGAGGAGTGGCACAAGCTCAAAGTCAGTCACTGCCTGAAGGTTTATCTCTTGCCAGATGGATCAAGGCATGTTGTATCCTTGGCATACTAAGTACAAAACTTGCTCACACACTTAACATCACAGCGCACTCTACCAGATGAGCAGTAATGACGGCAGCCTTCTCGATGAATGCTCCACTGGCAGAAATCTGCAAAACCATCACCTAGCCATCTCTATCCACGTTCACACGTCACTACAAGCTTGACCTCCATCGCCTTTATCAAGCAGCCTTTGGCAGACAAGTCCTCCAACAGGGTCTTCCACCCCAGTAGATGCAGACTGGGCTATTGCAAGCTGGGAGAGGTTCTCCTTCCCATTCTATTTAAGCTCTTTTTTTGTCTACATAGTCCTGCCTACTGGAGCACATGGGAGGGATAACCCACGGGAGATGTCCTCGAATCCAGCAGCAAGAAGAAGCCTTCACGGTGAGTAACCAAGTGCTCCTTTCTGAGAAAACGACCAATTCCATATAATCACAGGATTCTAGAGTTGGACGGGACCTTGGGGGTCTACCAGCCTCTGTCTGAAAGCCTCCAGCAAGGGCGAGCCCACTGCTGCCCCCAGACGTGCTCTTACCCCTAGACTTTGGGGCCAAAGTCCAGTGTCTCCACAGACCCTGGGAAATCCTCTTTAGTCTGTCCTGGGTGGTGTGGTCACCCAGCAGAACATGATGTTGCTTAATTTGCAGAGGGTGGGGGGCCTCCAAAGGCCTTTAGATCCAGGCTCCAAAATTACCTAGGTACACTTCTGGCTGCCCCTTCTTCCTTGACCTTCCTCCTGTTCTGAAGAGACCTGAAAAGCCCTTTTTGTTGTGGTGGCCTCTTGCAAGCCTCAACTCGTTCCCTGGCTGATACCTGGGCTAAATGACTGATGAGTTGTCCCACTGAAGTTAACAGGACTGCTCATAAGTAATTGAGTCTGGATGTTGGCCACCATCCCTACAAGTTTGGACATCACTCTTGC
This sequence comes from Hemicordylus capensis, assembly GCF_027244095.1. Classification (NCBI taxonomy): domain Eukaryota; kingdom Metazoa; phylum Chordata; class Lepidosauria; order Squamata; family Cordylidae; genus Hemicordylus; species Hemicordylus capensis. Next base: position 358,426,849 of record NC_069659.1, read on the forward strand.
TTGATGCTCAGTGTTTCTTCTTCCTAATGATCCTTATAGCTCAGAATAAAAAAGGGAAGGGAGCCCTATGCTCTGGGTCTCTGAGGAAGGTGGGTGGGCGGGCTGGGAGCACGCTTTCGGTGCCTCTGCTTTTCTCTCTCTTTTTTCTTTTTTCTCTGCCCCTTCCTATCAGTCTCCTCCTTGCTGGGAAAAGCTCCCCATGTTCTGCTTCTGTCTCTCTTAGGAAGTGCATGCTGAAGGCCCACCAGGTGACAACCCGCAACCTAAGCCTTGCTGTGTCGGACCGCTTTTGGAAAATGGTGCGTGAGTCTGTGGAGCAGCAAGCAGATGCTTTTAAAGGTAACAGGGCTGCATGCAGCTGGCTTGCCAGGGTGCCTCTGGTGGGGGCGGGCAGAGGGTGCGCCTCAACTTCAACTCTCTCTGGGAGCTGGACATTCCCATCTAGAGAATACCGTTGGGCCAGAGCCAGGTTGGTTAGTGGTTGGCTTCTTGAACTTCTCTGCCCAGATCTGCAAAAGAGCGGAGACAGCGATTTCAGGCACAGATGCGTTGGGTTGTTTGTTTAACACATTTATATACCGCCCCAAACTTACGTCTCTGCTGCCAAAGGGCAAACTGTGTACCCCAAGCAAAATTACTGAAGAAGCAAGGGAGGATTTCAATTTGGAAAGGAACAGAGAATCTTCATCAGACAGCTTCATGGGCCCTGGCCAAGGGGCCGTAGAGAGGAGTCTGTGCCTTTTAGAAAATGAGTTGGGGAGGCTGATCAGAGAGCCCACCCTTGGCAGCCTACAGCATGTCTCGGGTTCAGTCCCTGCCTAGCCAGTCACGTCAAAAGCCCGCCAGGCAAGGGAGCATCGGAGAGGTGGAGCTGCCAGGACTTTGGACTGGATGTGATCAAATCATGGATGTGCCTTAGATTTCTGTTGATTTCCATTGTGTATCTGTAGAGAAATGAAAGAACTTTGTTTTTCAAAAACTGGCTGGCCAACTATACTGTGTGTTGTATTTTATGTTTACTCCTTGCAAAACAACAATAATAAAGTAGAATCATGAAAACATGGTTTCCCTGAATGCTGTATGCTTGAGACCTCAGGTGTAAAAAACAGACACTGCAGAAGCACACTTCAGGGAGCTTCAGTGTTTGTGCATGCAGATCTTTGTAAGATGTACCTGGGTTGGTTGACATGCTTGTCCAACACTGTCCTGTAGCCTACTGTATGTTGTTTTTATTACAGTTGCTATTTTCAGTGTCTCAAATGCCTGCTATAAGCACTTCTACTGCAGTTGGGGGTGGGGGGGGGGAGATGTCACGTATGTGCAACTCAGCAGACCAGCTGCACAGAAACCATGGATCTTGCCTACATCCCCAGTGTTTTTTTCCCATAGCGACACGTTTCAATTTGGAGACTGAGTGGAAGAACAACTACCCTCGCCTGCGAGAACTTGATCGGGTAAGTCCAGTTTTCATTTATATCCCACTCTTTCATAAAAAGAAATTATGCCCAAAGTGGTGTGCACCACCTACAGATCAATAAATAGTAGAGCAAAATTACTTGCCAAAAGCATAAACATAAGAAAAGTTGTACTGGATCAGGCCCAAGGCTGATCTAGTTAAGCATCCTGCTTCACACAGTGGCCCACAAGATCCCTCTGGGAAGTCCAAAGGCAAGAGCTGAGGGCATCCCCTCTCTCCTGCTGTTGCTCCCCTGCAACTGGTACTCAGGGGCATCCTGCCTCTGAGCCTGGAGGTGGCCTGTGGCCCTCAGACTAGTAGCCATTGAGAGACCTCTCCTCCATGAATTTTTATAAACCCCTCTTAAAGCCATCCAGGCTGTGTTGGCTGTTACCACATCTTGTGGCAGAGAATTCCATAGGTTGATTATGCATTGTGTGAAAAACGCATAAATGCAACAGTTCAATAAACAAATCCGCCAACATTTCCGTTCAGTAAACATAGCTTCTTGTAGTGGTCTTATTGTCCCCCACACTGTGGATGTCTATCCCTGCATAGACAAGACCCGGGGAACCTTTTAGAGCTGCAAAGCCTTTTGGTGGCAGCTCCACCCTCTGATGGCATACACAGTCCCTCAGATGTTACTTCCCTCAGTCTTCTCCCAACCTCCATGACAGTGACTTCAGAGGACCTTCTGCCGTGGATTTTTTCTGTGAGCTGAGCCATGAGAGAGAAAAGAAACCCCTGTCCCCCATTGTTTTACTGTTTATTCCCCTTTCTCTATCCTCTGGCTGTATCTGCTTTTCTGGTTTTGCATTTTTGTTTTTATTTCCTATGGTCTCCTTCCCCCACTCCCCACCTTCCCGCCTTTTCTCCTGAGGGGCCTCAGGTAGTCTATGGCTGCCAAGTCCTCATTTAAACATTGTGTGACTTGTACTTTGTAAAACGACAGGCCAGGAGTCATCGGGCCTCATGTTTGCGCGCTTTACTCTGGGAGCAGGCTGTCCTTGCTAATACAGCCCTCCAGACTCCACCTGTTTCTCAGCAATCCCAGCAGTGCCATACAAGCTGCGGGATGCTGTGCTCCGAGGACTCGGGGCTTTTGTTGCGGAACACATCACAGGCGCTGTCGGTACCCACACAGGGTCCGATGCTCCAAGCGCCCGTCAAGCAGCCACTCCCGGCACCAAAGCCCTCGACCTCCGGGGCTAAGCCGCTCTCAGTACCGAAGTCCTTGTCCTCCAGGACAAAACCAAGCAAACACCAAGAGCAGTTTCAAGGTGCTGAGGGGCGGAAAGCACTGCAAGAAGAAGAAAGCGCCACAGAAAGCTGCGACAGTCTCCGTAGCAACCTCTCCGATCCCAGTCAGTGCAGAGGAAACAGAGGAGAGGAGGGATTCCACTCTGGAATCGGAGGGCGGAGCAGACTGGGAGGGAGGATCTGGAAGAAAGATTTAGGGCTCACGGATATGGCAACAGCCCTAAAAAATATAGATCCCGCTCAATTTCACCTAGCAGGAAAACAAAGGGACCCAGTTCTAATAAAAATAAAAAGACCAGAGTTGCAGTTACTAAGGATGGCCAAGCTCAGCATAATGCACAACCTGCGCAGCCAACCAAAATTGCACAGCACGACAAGTCAGATGCCCCTACAGGTCCAGCTGCACCTGACTCCGTGTCAGAATTAGACACTGTCTCTTCTCATCCCAAAGATCCAGGTATGTCTCCAGATCCTCCTGTGCCACAGGACCCACTAGATGGCAATAAAGGGCAATCTGTATCGGAAGACTACGGGCCTTCTACAGAGCAAATACAGCGAATGGCATCAGCCCCGTGGCCTGGAGACGCAGCAGTTAAAGCATGAGGCAGCAGACTCTGTCTTTGGCCTTATCAAGTCATCTTCTGCTACCCCTGTTTCCTTACCACTTCTTCCTGCTGTCACTGAAGCAGTAAGGGCAGCCTGGACTAAACCAGCATCCATTCAACCTACTGCTAAGAAGTTGGAAAACCTTTATAGACTTCACCAGACTGATGCACCCTATTGGTTTCTTCACCCGAAACCTAACTCAATAGTGGTAGAGTCCTCTCAGCATGGTTCAAAGCAAAAGCTGCTCTCTGCACTGTCTGACCCAGATGGTAAGAAGCTGGACCCTTTGGGGGAGTGCATCTCTGCTACTGCAAGCTTACAGGTGGGCATATCAAATTAGCAAGGGTGCATGGCACGTCACCCACATTTTCTTTTGAGCTGTTTATCCAGCAACTTCCATCAGATCAGAAGGAGGCAGCCATGACCTTCCTTTCCAAGGGTCTACAGACTACGAAACAAGAACTGCACTCAGCACACCATGAGGCGGACTGCAGTTCTTGAACTATGGCAGCGGCTGTTGCATTGCGCAGGCATGCATGGCTAAAGTCAACCTCTCTTGCACCAGAAGCGAAGGTGCAGATTGAAGATCTCCCATTTGATGGGGACAACCTGTTTGGCAAAGACACAGATGATACGTTGGAAAGAATCCACAAACTGAAAACTACTGCAAGGTCGATGGGGTTCCAGTATTTCCAGCAAAGACCTAATAAGCCACATCAGTGGGCATCGGTCTTCATATCAGGCATTGTGCCACCAGGAACATTGGAGGAACAGATTCCAACCTTATATTTCCTTTCGCAAGCCATCTACTCCGTCTCAGAAGACCACTCTGAAATCCAAGCCAGCCTATAATAAGAGAGCCTGACACACTGTCTGGCTCCAGGCTCCTCCCATATGCAGACGTGTGGCAAGACATCACTATGGACCAATGGGTGCTGACCATCGTGTGTATCGGGTACGCAACGGAATTTCACACACTGCCACCCTTTTCGGGAACCCAGTGCACGCAATCCAATCCTATGCTTCAACAAGAGGTTCAGTCACTTCTCAGGAAAGGCGCCATTTAAGCAGTAAACAGCAATATCACTGTGGAGTTCTATTCACGTTACTTTGCAATCCTGAAGAGAGGTGGGGGCTTGAGACCCATCATGGATCTTCTCAGCCTCAACAGCTTCATTCATTCCAAGTGTTTCCGGATGACTACCCTTAGCCAAATTCTACAGCTCTTGTTCCGAAACAATTAATTCGCAGCGATTGACCTGAAAGATGCATACTTTCATATTTCGATCAGACCACACCACAGGAAATATCTTTGTTTCTGCGTTGGGAGGAGGGTGTGCCAATACAAAGCTTTGCCCTTTGGTCTGTCCATGGCCCCGAGAGTCTTGACCAAGTGCATGGCTGTAGTGGTGGCACATCTTCGTCCACTGGCCATTTGTCTATATCCATATTTAGACCTTTGGGAAGGTCCAAAGAGAACTACCGACAGCACATTCAAACTACGCTCACACTCCTAGACCATTTGGGTCTATGTGTCAATTGGGAAAAGTCAAAGCTAACATCTACACGGACTATAGAGTTCCTGGGCACGATTCCTGACTCTCAGGACATGCTGGCTTCTCTGCCATTGCGAAGAGTGGCCGACATCGGGGCCATGGCCTACAAAATCCTAGCCTCCAACCATCACCCAGCACAGTCCATACAAAAGATGCTGGGCTTTATGGCGTCAGCTACCAGCATCCTATCACTGGCACACCTCCGAATGCGTCCCTTGCAGCAGTGGTTCCTGTCTGTTTTCCATCCACAGGAGGACGACGTTCGCCGGTCAATATGGTGGTGGTCCAAGATTTCCAGTCTCCTAGAAGGCAGGCCATTTGTATAGCCAGTAGCAAAGATGTCTCTTACGACAGATGCCTCCAACTCTGGGAGTGGCGCACACTGCTGCAACCACAGTGTATCTGGCCACTGGAACACCCGCAAAGGCAAGCTTAACATCAGCCACTTGGAACTTGGCCATTTGGAAGGCCATGAAGGCTTTTCTCCTGCTGTTGAGAGGCACTTCAGTATTGGTGATGACAGACAATGTGACAGCGACGTCCTACCTGAATCATCAAGGAGGAACATACTCGCCTGCACTCTGCTGCCTGGCTGTGGACATCTGGACCTGGTGCCTCAGTCTGTTAAAACAGCCTTTCTGTTAGCAGTTACCTCGGCCCGGCGTGCATCAGAGCACAGGGCGCTACAGGCAGACGCTCCACTCATTTCCTTCCAGCAGGACAAAGTCATCTTAAGGCTTGACATTCATTATTTACTCAAAGTTGTGACTCAGTACCACATCTCTCGCGATATCTGCCTCCCAGTATTCTTCCCTTTGCCCACATCGGATGAAGAGCGTTTGTGGCGTACCTTGGACGTAAAACGAGCGCTGTCTCTTTACCTCCATCCTGCCAGAGCTTGTCCACCTGGATTACCCCTGCCATCAAGCAGGCCTATACACTTTCTAAAAAGCCACTACTGCCCTCTCTTAGGGCACATTCTACTAGGGCAGTGGCTACCTTTATGGAGTTCCATTGGATGCTCTCTGTCGGGCAGCAGCCTGGAATGGACCCTTGTTCTTTGTTCGGCATTATGCTTTGGACACCAGGTCAAGAGCCCATTCCCAGTTTGGAGCGGCAATCCTTGATACAGTCCTCCAGTAGATGCCTGCTTCTCCCGCCTTCCTGGTGAGTTGCTTGCTAATCTCCACAGTATGGAGGACAATGGACCACTAACAAGAAAGTTTGGTTGCTTACCTGTGACCGTCGTTCTTGTAGTGGTCGGTTGTCCTTGACACGACCCTCCCTCCTCCCTGATGTAGCGGTCACTTACCTGTCTAAGTCGATTGCGGCGGTCAGGGACTGAGGGAGGTAACATCCGAGGGACTGTGCATGTCACTGGGGGGGTGGGGGGTGGGGGCTACCGCCAAAAGGCTAAATCAGCTCTAGAAGGTTCCCCGGGGTCTAGTCTACACAGGCGCAGACATCCACAGTGTTGTGAAGGGCAGTGGACCACTACAAGAACTACTGTTGCAGGTAAGCAACCTGACTTTCACTCTTACGCTACACAGATCAAGAATCTTTAAGTAGCCTAATGTAGGCAGGAGAGAACCAGAGTGGACTTGGACTGGGAGGCCAGACACAGCTTCACCGGAAATCGTTGTCTTTTCTCCCATCCTTGAGGCTGCTGTCTGCCAAGTGGGGGTACAAAGGATCTGCTCTGCAGGACTGATGAGATGGGAAAGACACTGAGGCTGCCGGAGAGCCCTTGACCAGGACTTTCCATGGTGTGCTGTGGGAACGGCTTGAAAAGAGCAGGGCTTGTTCTGTGGCAGACGCTTTGCTTCCAGTGCTGGTGGGTGACGCCTCTCAACTGGAGCTGTGCATGTGGAGAAGCTCTTCTAGTGGCCATGGCACAAATGGCTCCAGTTTCCTGGCCCGCCAGAGATGCGAGCCCCCAGCAAGCCGCCGAGGAGGCCTTTGCCAATAAGCCACCTCAGTGACTGATTAAATTTGCACTCTGCAAAGCCGAGAGAGAGCGGCTTTGCTTAAACTTAATGAAACTGACCATTTCTCTTTTTTACGAGAGGACTTGTGATTTTAAAATTGCCACTAATTGTTTACAAATGGGAAAGCCATACGATTCCACAAGGCATGTAAGAAGTGTCTTCCGAAAGGCCTAACAGGCCTTGAGACCCCTGAATAGTTTTCAGTATCCTTAAAGATGGGACTTCTAAACTTAGAAAACTTGATCATTTTCATGGCTGGGGTTTGGTTTCACAGTGTTCTTTTTGTATCGAATTGTTTTCTGCGGCTGTGGGCACATTTAAAATGGAAGAGCGGTTTCTAGATTGCCACATTTCTGAGACAACGCAAGTGGACAGTGCTGTGGTCTCTCCCTGCTCATGGGCCCTGATCTTCAGTGGGCCAGCCGCTTGACCTTGCCAGGGTTGTGTCCTCTTCACAGGCCAAGCATGCACTGAATGGTGTTTCAGCCAAGCACAGGGGTCCTTTGAGAGACGGCCCCAGCAGCTACACATGCCTTGCGTGCAGAAGGTCCCAGCTTTAGTCCTGAGCATCTTCTGTTCGAAGCCTCTCAGGTGGGGGAAAGGCCTCTCTCTGCCGGAGGGCTGCTGTTGCTGCTGCCAGCCAGGACAGGAAGTCGTGGGTCCGAGCATCTTGGTCAGTGGCCACCCATTCTTCTTTTGTGCCTAGGATGAGCTGTTTGAAAAAGCAAAGAATGAAATCCTTGATGAAGTCATAAGTTTGAGCCAGGTGACGCCAAAGCACTGGTACAGTAGCAAATGGATCTTCTGTCTTTGGGGTTGCTTTGTCTGTGATGGGGGATGTTAAACAGACTGCCATAAATCCTCCCTGGCCCAAGGAGGATGCCATGCATTTCTTACCATCCATCTGGAATCCATCTGCTCTCTTCTGCCTGTAAAACATTTATTGGTTCTAGGTGTCTGCATGGGTTTGGCAACTTCTGGCCATTCTGTGAATGACTGGCAATTTTGCTGCTCTCTTAAGAGAAATCATTGCGCATGTTGTTGTCTGTTCGTGTTCCAGAAATTACAAATATCAGCCAAAGGAGTGGATGCGGGGGCGGGGGAGTCTTTCTAATCAGAGGTAGGAAACAGCTATACACAGGAGGGCTTGCAAGTACTCAGTTCTCTATATTTTTTAAAAGAGAGAGGAATTCTGCATCAAGAAACCTGAATTCAGTGGTCTGTCTACAGTAAGCCAATTTGCATTAATTAAAAAAATAAAACATCTGCTTCTGTTGGTCGTGAAGTGTGGCCCAGCAGGGCACTGACCACTGTGAACAACTGTTCAGAGCGCACGCACGCACCCGCCCTCCCTGTGAAGAATTGCTAGGAGTTGCGGCTGCTGCACACTTGCAAGCCTCCCTTTGCAGCTGTGTGTGCTCAGAACCTTCTGGGAGCCAAGGTTTCTGGGGCATGGTGACTCTGCCCTTTGGACTGTGTGGTGTGTTCTTCTCGAAAAGGGTCTTCCATGGAAACCTAACCCCTTGTGGGCTGTGCCTGTTGGACGTGCCCCATCCATCCAGCCTGTCATGCACTGAAATGTTTGGGGAGGATTTGATCTTATAAGAACAGGTTAAGTTTGCTTTGGGGCAGAGTTTGGAATAAAGCATCATTTGGGCAGACAACTGCAGCTTATGCTTCTCATCTCCACACTTCTCTCCTGCTCTCCGTGTGTGCGTGAGTGTCTTGACACTTGGCTTCCTTTTAAGTTCTCATAAATAACCTTCATAAGCTCTGAAGCCCTGGCGGGCCTGCTTCACTTTCAAGGCGGGTAGCTGGTCTGAAGCCCTCAAGCAGCACAGCCAAGGCTTGAGCGAGCTGGCGAGCTGGCGTGCCAAGGAGCAGCTGGAGGAGGGAGAGGCCTCCAGGGATACCTCTGGGGGAGGGGGGGAGGCGGCTGCTGGGAGAAGGGCAGGGGCCTCCTGCCTTGGAGCACCTCTCAGGTGGCCCGGGAAGCAGCTTTGCCCTGCATGCTGGCCGCCCCTCAGTCCCTGCACTCTCTCAGGTTTCCAAGCTCTTGAAATGCTCCCTCCTCCGCTCCCTAGCGCAGGAGAGGCCCAGCGGGTTGTGTTGGGGGGTGGGGGGGAGCTGCAGGACCCCCCACCAGGGAAGTGTTTTGAGCCACTGTGTCCATATCCCAGAGGTCCTCGAACTGGGGCGCCCAGATGGTGGTGGACTACAGCTCCCATCATCCCTTGCCACAGTGGGGAGGATGGGAGATGTAGTCCAGCAGCATCTGGGACCCAAGGTTGAGAAGCCCTGCCTTCACCCATCCCTGTGAAGTGACCTCTTGCCCTTTCTCCTCCTCAGGGAGGAGATTCTTCAGAAGACCTTGTGGGAGAGAGTCTCTACGCATGTGATCGAGAACATCTACCTTCCAGCAGCACAAACCACGAATTCGGGGACTTTCAACACCACTGTGGACATCAAGCTGAAGCAGTGGACTGACAAGCAGCTGCCCAGCAAAGCAGTGGAGGTGAGGCTGGGTTGGCTGTCCGTGGTGTCGCTTGTGGGCAGAGGATCCCCTTAAGGGAGTCTGCCTGGATGAGTTGGGGCTCTCTGGGCAGATCACGGCAAAGCCACCTCTCCGCCCGTGCAGAAGGAGCGACAGTTCCAGCTGCAGCCTTGATCATGGCTGGTTCTGAAGGAATCTTTCTTCTAAGGGCCACCCCAAATGACAGGCGTGGTGGGTGGGCGTATGGCTTTTGCTTTCCTCTTTGCAGGGTGCCATGGGATGCTTGTAGACCCCAGCAGGCTAATTGGCCTGGCTTCGCTCAGTCCAGCCCCTCCACCTCCCCTCTTGGCCCTCTGGTGTGCCCACAGCAGGCATCCCTCCTGTCTTGAGGTTCCTCCTCACCTCCACCATGCCCCCCCCGCCCTCACTGCTCTGTGTCCTGCAAAAGTCCTCTTTTGCAGCCCACAGTCTGCAGAGCCGCCGCCCCCCCACCGCCACTTCTCCCTTCTGCCAGCGTGCCTTTGGCGCCTCTGCCCCGCTGACCGAGAGGGCTGCTGGCCTTTGTCCACTCACCACAGCCTCACGCTGAAATCAGCCCCTGCCAGCCAAGGCAAGCCTGTCCAGCCTGCTCTGGTGGCTCTTGCCCTGGCTGGTGTTCGACATGTCCGACTCAATCAGTGGCATTGCAGCCTGGCTCTCCTCTGCCCCGACATGGCCGGAGCTTCTGTGTGGTCCTGCTTCCGAGGCACAAGCTGGGGCTGCTTTTGAGCACAGGACTCTGTGGCCCACTGTCCAGGTTGCCTGGGGGACGCTCCAGGAGGAATTTGCTCGCTTCATGACCGAGGAGGACAAGGACAAAGAGCACGACGATATCTTTGACAAACTGAAGCAAGCGGTGAAGGAGGAGAGCATCAAGCGGCACAAGTGGAACGAGAAGGCAGAAGACAGCCTGGTAGGCCTCGGTCTTCCCTCGGGTGTCTCTTCTGGAAGCATCTGTCGTGGTTCTCCAGCAACCACAAAGGAAACCAATGCTGCTCTGTCTTGATGTCTCCTTCTGCTTCTTTCCTGCAGTTCTTAAAAATGTAACGTGTTCTCGCTAGGCAGCTACCCATCAGACCGCGCTTTTTAAAAATGGCATGTGTGTTTGGGGTTCAGTCCAGTGGTGGGGGTTGGATCCTGGCATCTGAAAACGCAAGTCCACTAGACTAGATCATCACCCAGTGAACCAGCATGTTTGCCCAGGGGGGACCAAACACTGGAGAGGTTTCTCTTCTCTGCATAGCTCAGAGCAGGCTGGAGGAGTCCCTCTCTTCCTCTCTGCTGCCACTTACAGCAAAGCCGTGCTGAGCTGCCCTCGCGGTGGCCCCACAGCTGGGGGGTCTTGCACACCTTCCTCTGTGGGCTTTCAGAACTTTGGGTATTCATAAGGACGGTGTTTCGAATGGGGCTTGATTGCTGCGCTTAGCAGAGATTGGGCTTCTCCTTAAGTCCGACGCTCTTAACATGAGCGGTGGGCTGGCTAGAGCCAGGGGAGAAGGGTGGGCCCTGATGGTGGTGCTGTGCCTTGGCAGAGGGTGATCCAGCACAACGCCTTGGAAGACCGCTCCATCTCCGACAAGCAGCAGTGGGACGCCGCAATCCAGTTCATGGAGGAGACGCTCCAGTGTCGCCTGAAAGACAGTAGGTGGTGTTTCCCTTGGGTTAGAAGCACTGCACCCTCGAAGGCGTGTGCATGCACGTGCGCTCACACATCTTAAAAGTCCGCTCAGTTAATCTCAGATCCCGCTCCGTGTGCATCAGGAAGGCCCCACCCTGCCTGCACATGTGCACACACCCTGCCTGCACATGTGCACACACCCTGCCTGCACATGTGCACACACCCTGCCTGCACATGTGCACACACCCTGCCTGCACATGTGCACACACCCTGCCTTGATACTGCCGCCCACCAGAACACACATGAGAAAAAAGAGAGCGAACCCTGGTTGGCAGCTGCTTCCTTGCCCCCCTCGGCATCTCGGGGGCTGGCCTTGGGCTCCTGCCCCTCCCGGGCCCATCTCGTCAAGCCATGGTTTTTGCCTCCTCCTGCCGCCCCTTCCTTTTTCATTCAGCCCCAGAATGCTTTGGTGAAATGGCTTTCCTTGCCACAGTGACCCTCCATGCCTTGTTCCTGGCACCCGCTTCATGCCTCTGCCCCTTTCCTTGGGGGTGGGGGACGGGAACAGTGTGCTTCATGGCAAGAAGGCTCCCATCGGCCCCAAGTCCACCCCGCTGACCAGCTGCTCCTTGTCCCTGTGTGGAGCTTTGGCCAAATCGCCCCCTCGGCCCTGTGCAGGGTTTCCACCAGGCAGTGCTGCTGCCCTCTGCCCAGGGCCAGGGGGGCTCCCTTACGAGAGACGGAGCCCTCTCCAGCTTGAGCATCACCCACACATGCCTTCCCCTCCGAGCTCTAGAGGAAAAGCTCGGGGGAGGCTGAGCCCTCCTCCCAGCACTTCATTGCACGCTGCCGCCACCGCCACCTCCTCCTCCCCAGGCAGGCCCAGGGGCTTGGCAGGGCTCCCTTCCCGGCTCTTGGAGTACTGGGTGGGCAGCGCTGCAGGGAGGCCGGTGCTGGCTTCTGCCCTCAGGCCGCCTCCTTTCCTCCTGGAAATCCGCTGCCACGGCTGCCTCCTCCGTGTCTTACGCCACCGCCTCCTCCTCCTCCTCCTCCTCCTCCTCCACCTTGCCCTTCTGGTGCCTGCTGGCAGCACTCGCAGGGAGGGGTCGTCTCACGGCAGTCTCTTCTGTGGTGCTAGTCCCACTCGGATGCCAAGTATTTATTACAGGCCAGGGCTGCCCAACTTGGCCCTCCAGCTGTTGGTGGACTACAACTCCCATCATCCCCAGCCGCAGCGGCCAGTAGTCAAGAGACGATGGGACTTGTCGAGCAGCGACAGAGCTGTGCAGCCCTGCTCTGTGGAGTCGCGGTGGCCTTGCTCGCACGTGCTGTATGGAGCCATCTCATCCCTTGTCCCCACAGCCGGGCAGGCAGTGACGGAGGGGCTCCCCGCCCGCTGCTCACTTCCAGGCAGCTCCCTCGGCCACTGGGGTTTCTCGGTCAAGCGCGAGGACCCCGGCATGCCCCTCGCAACTGTGGTCCGCCCTCTGCTCCATCACACACCCTTTCAGGCTCTCCCGCTTTGTGTCTCGGAGCCAGAAGGCCAGCAGAAGCCGTGGCTGAGCTTCCTCAAAGGGCAAGCACTCCGCAAGCAGGCGGGGCCGTGTGATGTAGCGACTTCTGCCGCATGTGCGCCAGGTCTCTCTTGGGCGGGTTGCGTGTGCGACCTCGCTTCTCCCTACCTGGTAAGAACATCAGAACAGCCCTGCTGGATCAGGCCCAAGGCAGCCCGTCCAGTCCAGCATCCTGTTTCACACAATGGCCCCCCACCAGTTGCCCCCCAGGAGCCCACAGGCAAGAGTTGGGTGCCTTCCCTCTCTCCTGCTGCTGTGGCTCCCCTGCAACTGGTTTTGGGAGGCATCTTCTTGCCTCTGAGGCTGGAGGTGGCCCACAGCCACCAGACTAGTAGCCATGGATAGCCCTCCATGACTTTGTCTGAGCCCCTTTTAAAGCCATCCAAGCTAGTGGCCACCATATCCCATGGCAGAGAATTTCATAGATTAATTATGTGCTGTGTGAAGAAGTCCTTCCTCTTGTTGGTCTTAAATTTCCCAGCACTCAATATCCTGGGATGACGCCTGGTTCCAGTGTTATGAGAGAGGGAGAAAAAATCATCTCTGTCCACTCTCTCTACTCCGTGCATAATTTTATACACATCTATCATGACTCCCTCTAGTTGCCTCTTTTCCAAACTGAAGAGCCCCAAGTGTTGTAGCCTGACCCTCTTGGTTGCCCACTTCTGCACCTTCCCCAGCTCTATAACGTTTCCCCAGGCTCCACTCGTGGGTCTTGGGGAGGAGCCTGTTGGGTGTATTTTGCAAGTCGCAGCGTTGTGTTCTCTTAAGATACCAAAGAGGCCTTTTCTGTTTTGTTCAGCTGAATCGGTTATTGAAGACATGGTGGGTCCAGACTGGAAAAAGAGGTGGCTCCACTGGGTGGGGCGCACCAAAGAGCAGGTAAGCGGGAACTGCCCCCTGGAGCCGGGGGTGGGGGTGTCTTGAGTGGAATGGCCGCACCCGGCCTCGGCAGAAGCACCAACCCGGAGCTGCTTGTCTGCGTCTCTGTGGCCCGTTGAACGGGCAGCTCAGATGCACCAGCTTGCAGTTAGTATTGCCGTAAATGGTAGAGGCACACAGCTCCATCCCTTCTGGGTATGCACAAGTTCCTTGTTGCTCTCTGTGCACCATGCAGGGGGCTTCCCCGGAGAGCCCAGGCATCCCTCCAAGGCCGCTGGCGGCTATTTGCCTCTCCCTTGTTCAAAAGTAGGCAGAGATCTTCCAGCATTTGTACCCCTGATCCAGGCAAGCAATTAGAGTGTGAGGTATGAAGTAGCCCTGCCAGAACTCCCTTGGATTATACCGGCCCAGCTCAGCCAGCCCTCTAAGCCAGGGCGGCACGGCTTTGGCTCTCCAGGTGGTGTTGGACTACAACTCCCATCACCCCTGACTATTGGACGCTGGGGGTGATGGGAGTGGTATTCCACCAACAGCTGGAGGGCCGAAGTTCCAAGCCCTGATCTGAATTCTGGCTGCATGCGAGCAGCAGTGCGCCCTGGTCTTGTGGCCCCCTCCTCAGAGTGCAAGAGGAGGCAAAAGGAAGCTTCCACTTTCACTCCTGGAAGAAACTGCAGCTGCCCCTGACAGGTGAACTGGGGGAACTGTGGCTTGCTAACTGGCTGGAATGGGAACAAACCAGTATATCAAATCCTGATCAACTGATCTTTGTCTTGAGTGTGTTATGTGTAATGTTAGAATATTTCCCACCTTGCTCCTAGAGAGAGAGTAGGGTGAAAATTGAAATAAGCAGTTGATCTCTTCCGTTTAAGACCATCCGCAATGAAACAAAAAATGAACTTGAGAAGATGATCAAATGCAACGAAGAGCACCCAGCTTACCTGGCCAGCGATGAGGTCACAACCGTCCGAAAGAACCTGGAGGCCCGAGGGGTGGCTGTAGACCCCTGCTTGGTAAGGTGTCCCCTTGTGCAAGATTTGTGAGCACTTGTCTTGGGAATGCGTTCAGAGGAAGACTTTGCTTCTAGGGGAGAAGGCAGAGGGCGCTAGAAGCTGCTTCGGAGGTTATTTGGGAGAAAAGGTCTGACTGCAAAAGTGTGGAGTGAAGATGTGTGGGATTCTGCCCCCCCACCAATCACTTCTCTTATAGATCAGAACAGGATGCTGGGTGGTTTTCCAGAAAACTCTTCTTTGGGATGGCTCCTTGGTGGCTCTCGGTGGGTTTAGGTTAAACACACACACACCCGGGGGGGGGGGTGCCATTTTGGAATAGGCTGCCCAGCGATGTTTTGGCATCTCCTCCTGGGCAGGTTCTCAACAGGCCCTTTCCCCCCAAAGTGCAACTGCTCAGGTGAGCGGTGGGTGCCTCTCGCAGTGTGCGTGCTGCCTCTGTCGGAAGGTAGTGTCCATATGAGGAGGTGGCGCTGTTGGCAGCAGCAGCAGCGCCCTCACCTGGCTGCCCCCTGCCCAAGGGTGGGCTTTTCCTGTCTTGCTGCCCCGCAGCATGTGTTTTGGTGCCATCCAGCCTCACCAGATGCTTCTCTCTGGCCCCAGATTAAAGACACCTGGCACCAGGTTTACAGGCGGCATTTCTTGAAGAAGGCCCTGGGCCACTGCAACCTCTGCCGGAGGGGCTTCTATTACTACCAGAGGCATTTTGTGGACTCTGAGGTGAGTGGAGGGGCTGGCTGGAAGAGAGAGCGAGAGAGAGAGAGAGCTTCCTTCCGGCTGCGCTCTTCTCCTGAAGGGCCGTCTCGGGCTTTGGGTTGCCAGCGCAGCCCACTAGATGGCAGGCGAGGGACGCGCGAGCGGCTCTTCCCTCTCGGTGCTGCACTTGCGTTCCTGGGAGCTCCCTGCTGGTGCTTGGCCCCGCCGGCACCACCCAGCACACCTCCCAGCAAGGTCTGCGACTCGAGTGGCAGCAGAGGCTGCAGGCAGGGCAAGGCCCAGTCAGCAGACATGCCGGGCAGCAGGAGGACTTGGAGGAAGTGCTGAGCTGAGCGGGTCAGGAAGCTCATCCTTGGCCCTGGCTGCGCTTGGTGTCCACCCCAGGCTTGCCATGGCAGCTTCTGCCCCTTCCTGCCCCTTCCTGCCCCTGCTCCTGCTCCTCCTCCTCCTCAGTGGGCAGGCACAGCTGCAGGGAAGGCTTCTGCCCGTCCAGCAGCACTGTGCCGCCTGCCTGCTGCCAGTGCCACCATGGGCACGCTGGGGGATGTGGGCTAATGCCTCGCAGCCCTGGGTTTCCCCAGCTGCAAAAGAGGGATCAAGGTGGCCTGCTCGACCAGGCGGCTGTGAGGGTGGGTAAAAACCAAACGGGTTGGGTTGGATGCCATTTCATGCGTTAGTAGTTCAGTGCCTTCCGTGGTAGCACCTCTGCTTTTAAGCGAGGCACTGGGCTTAGGCTGGATGCAGCCTGCAAGCAAAAGGGAAGTAAAGCTTCCCCTTTAACATTAAAAGAGGCACCTTTTGACATGGTGATTCTCTTTATTTAGCGGGGGGAGAGTAATTGGCCCTATCCACCCCCAGCACAATATCTCCAGTGACTGTTGCTGGTGTCTTGTCTTATGTTTCTTTTTAGACTGTGAGCCCTTCGGGGACAGGCATCCATCTTATTTATTTGTTATTTCTCTGTGTCAACCGCCCTGAGCCATTTTTGGAAGGGCGGTATAGAAATCAAACAAACAAAGCCCTTTGGCAGACCCTACCTGCCATTGCATCTCTGTTGAGAGCTACGCTGCCTGCAGACTGGCCATTGGTCAGGTAGAGCAGTTTGGTTAATGGTGCTGCTCTACCTGACAAATGGCCGGCCTGCAGGCAGCGCAGCTCTCGTTCACGCTGGGGCGGGGCAGGAGAGAGTGGAGCAAGCGGAGCTCTGGCAAGGAGAGGCTCCCTTCCAGCTCTTTTTGACAAGCCGCTCCCGGTTTAAGCAGACCTTGTCTGCTGGGCCTCAAGGTGAGCAAGGAAAGGGCTCCCCGCTGGGTATGAGGAGGAGCAATGCCTGTCTTGCCCGCTGGGGAGCCGGCTAGCTTGGATTCCAGTCTTAATGTGCTTTGCCTGTGTATGCCGCCTCTTGAGATGCAAAGCGCTTCACATATGTATGTTCTGGATGCAATCCTTGCCGCTTTGCGGTTGTCTTCTCCTCCCCGTCTTGCAGCTGAGAAGGGGAGGCCGCAAGGGAGCGGCTTGCCTACACGGCCGGGCAGAGGTGAGCTGTAAGCCAGGGAGGCCCGGTGTGCAGCCTCAGCTCTCAAGAGACAGCGAGAGTCGTCTGAGTTAGTGGCTAGTAGTTCTCCTCCCTTGTCGTGTGTGCCTGAAGCTTTGTACTTTGGGGAAGGGGCCTATTCCTGTTGAAAGGGCCAAGCCCTTTCTCCCAGCTGCCTTGCTACTTCCTGGGTGCTAACTGGTCCCTCCGGCGGTTTCAGCTGGAGTGCAATGACGTGGTCCTGTTCTGGCGAATACAGAGGATGCTGGCCATCACGGCGAACACGCTGAGGCAGCAGCTGACCAATACGGAAGGTAAGGGCTGTGCCTGGGGCCTGCCCCCTGCCCCCTTTCATCCCTGTCCTGCCAGGGCGTGGACGGACTTCTGCCATCGGAGCCTCCACACCAGCAGCGACCTCAGGCGCTGTGGGCTGCCTGACGTGCCCTGGACGAGCAGTTCTGGGCCTGCGTCAGCAAATGCTCAACTTGGTCCCTTCCTGTCGATGAGTCGGCTCAGCGGGATGTGGGTCAAATTCAGCACGACTGAATTCAGTGGGGCGGGGAGGAATGATCCGTCTCCCCTGATTGCTCTGGATGCAGCCTTGGGATGCTTCTAGGCTGCCCTCCGCCCCGAAACTTCAAGTGAGGGATCTGTCCTTAGTGCAGAGAAGGTGCTGGTTCAGGAGGTCATGACTGGGGGCAACTGAACCCTTCCTTCTAACGAATGTTTAATGCTGAAGATGGGATTTATGCAACCCTAATGGCCTGGGGGCGGTGCCAAAGGAGGTGCAGCTGCCTTTGCTGCCCTCCCACCCCACCCCACCCCTGCACATGGTTGACCGTTCAGCTCTACCTGATGAGTGGCCAGCCTGCAAGCAGCACTGCTCTCATTAATGCTGAGTCAGGAGAGAGGGGAGCAAAAGGAAGTTCCATTACTGGAGCGTTGGCGTGCCGTCCGTGGTGTGCATTTTCTTAGATATTTCTCTCTCCTGGGGGCAGGATGTGTGTGAATGTATAAATATATATGTCTCTCTTTCCCTACAGTGAGGCGCCTAGAGAAGAATGTAAAAGAGGTGCTGGAGGATTTTGCTGAGGACTGTGACAAGAAGGTGAAGTTGCTGACAGGGAAGAGAGTCCAGCTGGCCGAGGACCTCAGTGAGTGTCTCTTGTGCTCAGAAGGGGGTGGTCAGGCAGTTGCCCGCCCACAGAAGCTGGGCTCTTGAAACAGGAGGTTCGGCTCAAACTTGATTAGGCCAGTCTTAATGGGATAAAATCCAAAATCTCCTTGGCCTCAACCCAAGCTCCCTTTGTAGTGGGCTCGAATGTGGTCGCCACACAAACAGAACCGTGGCCAGGTGGAAATTGCCGTGGAGAAGCAGCCCTTCTGGTGCTTGTCCATTTTGGCTTTGTGTGTAGAGTGAAAGGGACGGAGTTGCGAAGGGCCTTCTCCGGCAGATTATGGCACGTGGCATGGAAGGTAGCCAGTTCTTGCGTTGGCCTGAACTTTTCTTCAGGCAGCAGGATGGGCCAGAGCATTCTGTGCAAATCCAGAGGTTGCGGTCTTCCTCGGCCTGCCCCGGAAATTGAGAAGAGGGGGGTCTCCTGACTTTGCGGAGGCCCATCTGGATGCCTTTTGGCAGAAGCACAGGAGAGGCACCTCCTGCAACTCATGGAGCAGATCACCTTGGGGGGGCAGGCCTCTTGTGGGGGCTAGGCAGGCTTCTGTGGCTCCTGGATGGCCAGGGAGCCCCCACCGGGCAGGGCAGGCAAAGGTGGGCCTTTCACTCACCTGGCCCTGAGGGGAGCGCAGCAGCCGGCGCAGGCATCCCCACCCACCGCCCACCTGCCTCTCTCCGTATTTGTCTTCTGATCGCCAGCCGAGGCCCTAAGTGGACTCATTTCCCTTTCAACAAAGCCTCCATCCTGTTGGGTCTTGCTGCCTGACATGGAGGGCTTGCTGGGTGGTCTGCGAGGGGACCATCAGCGCTGCTGCTTCAGGCCACAGTGTCCAAAAGTCTTGGGTGGCTTCTTGCACTGCGCTGCCCCCCGCCCCGAGCCACGGGGACCCGACTCCCCACCTGCCCGTGGGTCTGGTCCAGTGTTCCCTGTCACAAGGGTTCCCAGAGGTTGTTGACTACAACTCCCAGTATCCCCAGCTGCAGTGGCCTTTGACTAGGGATTGTGGGAGTTGTAGTCAACCACATCTGGGAATCCCTGCTACAGGCAACACTGGTCTGGTCTTGGCCCTCGCCCCTGGGGCTCTCTGGCCACAACTAGGCGGGAGCTGCTTCTTGGCGGGGGGGGGGACAGACATCCCTGGAGAGAGCAAGTTGGCACAAACCATGCATTGAAAAAACACCCCCAAACCAGTCCCCTCCACAGAACAAATTAGATGTTTTATGAAAGCATGGCGCCAGAAAGTATGGTTTTTCGTGCCCTGATAATGATCCTGAGGCCTTCTAAATGAAAAGAGTATTGATATTGCTGGGTCAGGATCAAGTCTGGCCCTTGGTGGTTGGGGAGGATGTTCAGCATCCTTCAGTATTGCCCCCCCCCACACACACACACACATCCTGGCCTGCCGGTACTCCTTGCAGCAGGGGACTCCGAGGTCTGGGGGGGGGGGGCCCTACAAAGTGCTAGGGTGATTGTGCCTCTGTGCCGCCTGACAGCTCTGCAGGTTGGAAAAGGCTGCTGGGCAGTCACTGGCCGGCATTCCTTCTCAGCTGCAGGAGGCAGCAGGGCCTCACCCGGGGAGGCACCCTGTCAATGGACAACGGTGGGGTCATGCGTGTGGCCGGCTCCCCGCCTCTGTGTGCCATTCTGGGCGGCTCGATGCTCAGCATCAGCCAGGCACTGGCCGGGGACTGCTTTGTGCATGTGTGTGTCCAGGCTTCTGGGCGGGTGCCCGCCTGTACTTGCTGCCGCCTCCCCTCTCGGCCCTGGCAGTTTGCAGACCTGCCTCCTTGGTCACGGGATCAAATCCTTCCTCGCAGCTGCGCTGCACACAGTCCAGCTCCCCCCTTCTTTAGCAGGGCCGTGCAGCGTGCCTGTGTGCCGGTGGCCCTGGCCGGGTCGCCAAGCCTCGTGGCTTTTTTCTCACCTCTTGGCTTGCCAGGTGGAGCTTTTGAGGAATAATAGTGATAATACTCGTGGCAGTTTCCCTTTCAAAGAACTCTGAAGCCCTCTTCCCTGGAAAGGGTTTGAAATCCCGCCCCGAGTTCAACTCGGAGACTCCCCAAACGGAAAGCAGGTACAGCCAAACAAGCCCGCGTCGCCATATGCATTGGCCATGCTGGCCTTCGGAGGACCAGTCATATGTTTTTGTGGAAATCCACGGTTGGAGGCGTAACCCTCACGTGCCTCTTACACGATCCCCAGATGCCACTTGGCGCCTCAGAAATGGGTCCCAGACACCTGGGGTCCACCCGCCCCCCCCGCCCCGCCCCCAGCATGACGTGCCTGTCGCCCTGGGCCGAGGCAGTGGTTTGCCCAGCTCAGCCCTCCTTATTGGGGACGGGCAAGTGCAGCAGGCAAGCTCACAAGACGGGGTGTTAATGCAGGGCGACTTTTAAAAAATGGGGTTGCTCTTCAGGCAGA
Organism: Hemicordylus capensis; assembly: GCF_027244095.1. Classification (NCBI taxonomy): domain Eukaryota; kingdom Metazoa; phylum Chordata; class Lepidosauria; order Squamata; family Cordylidae; genus Hemicordylus; species Hemicordylus capensis. The sequence continues at coordinate 358,447,179 of NC_069659.1, forward strand.
AGCTCCAGCTCTCCCTCCTCACGCAAGGCAGTCTTCAGTTAAGCCAGCAGGGCCGGAGTCCCTGAGCGCGGCCCCATCTCTGGGCCGGGCTGGGAAAGAGCCCTCTCTGTCTGAAAGGCTGGCGAGCTGCTGCTGCTGCTGCTGCTGCCAGTTGGCAGAAACCGTGGTGGGCGAGAGGGACCCCGGAGGGGGATCCTGCCGCTTCCTCGGTACCGCAAGGCTCGACTCGAGCAGCCGCTCAAGACCCAGACGGCCCAATGCTGCTGTTGAGGGGAGTGAGGAGGGGGCGGTGCTAGGGAAGGAGGGGCCTGCGGGGGGGGGGGGGTTCTGCCCCTCCAGTTCATTTGCCTGCACGTGAAGTGTGGACAGCTGGGCGGGCAGATGTTGTGGGGGAGTTGAGACCCCTTGAAACAGGAAGGCCAGATGATGGCCCAGAGTTTCCAGCCGGGGGCTCTGTGCTTGCATTCTGACGTGGCCCTCATCATCGTGGTCAGAGGCTCGGGAAGGCAGACCATTGAGCAAGCCTCACGTTGCCTGAGCAGCAGCATCCATGCTGTGGGCGCCCTGTGGGGTTGCAGCCTCTTGGGTTGTGCTTTCCGCCTTGCCACCCAGCAAAGAGGCGGGCCAGACCCCAGGCCTCAGTAGTGGGGGTCAGGGAGGGAGTTCCCTCAGTCCCCTGGGTCTTCCTCTTGTGGACGAGCTGCCCCGGCCACCTTTCCTCCTCCTGCTCCACCCATCAGCTTCCTGACTTCTCTGCCCAGGAGAGAAGCCTGTGTGTCTGGGCAGTCCCCAAGAGCAGCCCATGGGCAGGTTCCAAAACGGAAAGAAATGACCCAGTGAAAGTGGTGAGGGGCAGTGGGCAGGGTGGAAGGAGCCACGTGCTCTCAACCACTTCTGCCTTGATGAGAGGCCTTTGGCAGGAAGCCTGGTCCCTCTCTTGTGAGGCACAAGTGCCAGCACTCACCGCGCCAGGAGCTGGGGACAGGCCTGGGACAGGACGTGCGGTCTGGCCCAAGGCTGCTCAAGCAACTTGACAGTCAGGCGACAGGAACAATTCCTGCCTCAAGAGGCTGGCCGTTATTGTCAGGAACCCACCCTGACGCCCCCTCCAGTCCAGGGGGGCGGTTTGTTTTTATATCGTGTTACAACTACTTAGTCTCCAGGTTCTGGGAGTTTATTCAGTTTTTACTTCCTTTCACTGCCATCATATGATTACTTATTACCCTGCTCTCAATACTCAACACCTTGGTTACATAGCCTCGTGAGCGCAGGATAGGTGTATATGTTCAGTGTACAAATGAAACAAAACTTGAGGTGTAGGACAAAAACAAGAACAAGTTTATTGTTGACAACTGATTGGAATAAAGGTCTCTGCAAGGCAGGGCACATAAACTTCTCTGCAAAGTTGCTCAGTACGTGAGCAGTTTCACTCTCGGAGTGGTTTTCCCCTCTTGATAAAATGTAATGTTTAGGGAGGTGATATAACGGGACAGAGATAAATAAAACTTGGTTTGCAGACTTAGTGAATCGACTTAGACCTTCCTGTCTGTCACCAGGAGGTTTCACTTCTGGGCACCTTTCACGTTCAAGGTTTCTTTCCCAGGCTTAACACTCCCCACTTTTAGAGCACTGCCAGTTCCACTCTCTCCAGACATTCACCAATCAAGTCTCACACAAACCCCTGAACAATCTCTCTTGTTCAGATCACATAAACCAATCTCTTTGCTATGCTCTGTCCAACTTCTCATGCCTAACTCTCAGCTCCAAATACCTCCAACTGTCCTTATTTAAATCCCTCCCCCTGAACATTCCATGCCTAGTTACTATGGCAACATACACACTTATTACCAACCTTTCCAGATATTCCAGGTGGCTAGACAATAATCCAATAAAAATGCAATTAAAAAAAGAAATTCCTCCTTAGAATTCATCTAAAAACAACAATCATCATCAAAAAGAGTGTGGAACAAGCCATCACATCACATCAGTCAACTCATTTTGTCTTGTTTATCTTATTCAGCTGGCTCGTTTGGATTCTTTCTGAATCTGCTGCAGATCAGTTTTGTGGGGCTGTCCTGACACTCAGCAGGGGTTTGTGGCCTGTGGAGCTTGGCCGCTCACAGGTGATGCGTTGGGCCCATTACGTGTAGTTCCATTGTGCTGCATAATCTGCAATCCATCTCTGTTTCTTTTTGGTCATGTGTAAATAGCTCTTGGAGCTCCTGGCCATATTCCAGCATAGATTTATGGGCTTAAGCACACTTAACTCCACCTTGGATTGTGGCCAGTTTCTGCTGCTGCGTCATGCCCAGCTTTACAATACTATGCCATGTAGAGGAAGAGATCTTTGCTGCAAAAGCATTGCCCGTTAACCCAGTGTGGCATCAGGAGGGATGTGCTTTAAAGGCCCCCTCTTGAGAACTCTGGGCCCCAATCTCTGAATCCACTCCCTTGTAGCACTTGGATTCCCCTGGCTTTAGTGGTGCCTGAGAGAGTGCATGCCCTTGAACTCCCGTGGATTGGAGGTGGAAAAATCCCCACCTCCGGATAGAATCGCAGGTGTGCCCAGATGCAGGCTTTGAAAAGGTGGGGGAAAGAATGACCCTTTCATTGCTCCTCAAGCCACCCTTAATTGCGTGTGATGAGATGGAAACCAAAGCAGTGTTGAGAGACCTTGAATCCAGACTCTGTAGCAGGGAAACTTGCGGGGCAGGAGAGGGGAATTGGACACGGCTAACCTCATCATCGTTGTCATCAAGTTGGCTCTAACAGTGAGGGCTCCCTTCCCTTGCAGGGCGTGGCCTCCTGTATGCTTGTGCATGTAAGTCTTGCACTCAGACTCCAAGAGGGCGTTGTATTGTTGATGTGCAGAGTCTGTTTCTCTTCGCCTTTTTTGGTAGGGTTGCCTTGCCAGGCCCAGGTGTCTATGCCAAAGTGGTTTCCGGTCCAGTGAGAGCTGATGAGGGCCAGATCCATTTGCTTTGGTCTGCCAGTTGGCCGTCCTTGATGGGCTTGCCAATGCATTTATCTAGCCCAGGGATTCTCAATCTTGGGTCCTCAGATGTTGGACTACCACTTAGGAACATAGGAAGCTGCCATATACTGAGTCAGACCCTTGGTCCATCTAGGTCAGTATTGTCTACACAGACTGGCAGCAGCTTCCCCAAGGTTGCAGGCAGGAATCTCTCGCAGCCCTGTCTTGGAGATGCTGCCAGGGAGGGAACTTAGGACCTTCTGCTCTTCCGAGAGCAGCTCCACCCTCTGAGGGAAATATCTTACAGTGCTCACACATCAAATCTCCCCTTCTTATGCAACCAGGGTGGACCCTGCTTAGCTAAGGGGACAAGTCATGCTGCTGCCACAAGACCAGCTCTCCTCTTCCATCATCCCCAGGCTTTGGCCATTGTGGCCAGGGATGATGAGAGTTGTAGTCCAACAGCATCTGAAGAGCCACATTTAAGAACCCCAGTCTAGCCTCTTGGTGGCTGACCAGTCGAGTCCCAGGAGCAGAATCGGCTCCGCCTTTTCCTTATGGGAGGCGCCTGATTCCGCCTCTCCCCAGTGGTTGGGGCTGACTCCACTTCCTCTGTTGCTCTCTTGGCCCTGCTCCACTCTCAGTTGAGTCTTAACTAGCCTGCAAGCCCAGCCGAGGGCAAGCTGGTCATAACAGGGAGACGCTGAATTCGGAGCCACTTCCCAGCTCTGTACTGTTTGGGCAGGTCTATGTTGACACCGACGCATTTCGAGCATCTCCCCCAGGAATGCCAGGAAGCTTGCTTTTGTCGGAGTGCTGAGGAGGTAGCAAGGTCTGCTTAGTGTTACTGGGCGGGAGGGCTTTGAAGGGGCCGTCTCCGCTGGAGGAGGAGGCAGGTCATCTCCAAGGAGAGCAACCGTTGCTTGGAAGGAAGCCCACTCGGAGGAATTGATGGCTTCCTTCACTGCAGAACCCCCAATGAGGAGACGTGGGCCACAGTGGCTTCCCAGGGCTATTGATGAACAGCCAGACTTAGCAGCAGGCTCCTGGGACAGGGCTCGTGCGTTCTTCCCAGGCCAGGCTCCTCACTCCAGGCCTGAGGGGCAAGAAATTGAGTGAGCAAGGCAACCATCTTCACTGTTGGTCAAGGGGGGGGGGGGTCCCCCTCTGGCAACAACCCTTCCAGGCAAGAGCCGTTTCCTGCTGCACTGACTCCCCTGGGAACGAGAGAGCCAGGGAACGAGAGCCCCGCCAAGCCCCCGCAGAGGGGGAAGTGCTGGGCAGGGCCAGCCCTTCCAGAGCTTGTCCTAGGGAGCTCTGTGGGGACAGTACCCCCCACGTGCCTCCACGCTGGGCCAAGGGGGCTCTTTGGCGCTCCTGTCAGGGGCCCGGACTTGGGGTTGATGGGAGCCTTGCCCTGCAGCGCGCTGTCCTCCAGGGAAGGGGCAGAAGCCCCAAGCGGGCGCCAGGAGCAAGGCACGGATCCGGGGCCTCGCCATGAAGAGTGCTGGGCTCAAGGGCCAGGCTGGAAACAGACACACACTCCTGGCTAGCCTGGCTCTGCCAAAAGAGGAAATGTCCCTGGAGAGAGCTGCATCTTCCCAAGGTAGAGTGTGGGGCGGTGTGCAAGGGGGAAACTCTCCCATCCCGTCTGACGGGTGTCCCCTTCTACACCGCTCTGGTGAGCTTTCGTAGGTGGGGTATGAGGGTAGCCCCGGACTGCCGCTTCTCTTCAGAAGCAGGGCCCGTTCCTGGACTAACTGTACTGGGACAGTCGTGGCTCCTTGGAAGCCTTAGGACAAGTTCACATGATCACATTTTACAGGAACATCTCCCTCAAGGGTGGCTGAGAGCTCATGTTGGTAAGCCAGCAATGGCTGGTACTTTTACATGCGTCCTCATGACATTTTTAAAAATGTTGTAAAATTTCAAGGAAAGAATTCCTTGTGTTCTATCTGCCTGGACATATTGGGGCCGGGGGTGACCCAAAGCTCCCGTACCGTACCGTAAAGTTTAGTTTAGAAAAAAGACGACTGCGGGGAGACATGATAGAGGTCTATAAAATCATGCATGGTGTGGAGAAAGTGGAGAGAGAGAAATTCTTTTTCCTCTCACACAACACTAGAACCAGGGGTCACTCCATGAAATTGATTGCCAGGAGGTCTAGGACCAACAAACGGAAGTACTTTTTCACACAACACGTGATCAACTTGTGGAACTCTCTGCCACAGGACGTAGTGAAAGCCAGCAACCTGAGTGGCTTTAAGAGGGGTTTGGATGACTTCATGGAGGAGAGGTCCATCAATGGCTACCAAAGTTCAAACAGCTGGGGGCCGGGGGAGCTCAGCAGAGGGCTCACTGGGGTCGCAGGCTGGGTTTGTGTTCCTGTTTTTAAAGCCAGCGCCTCTTTTCTGCTTTGGAAGTCCTGCTTCTTGCTGGCCACCGTTTTTAATTCCCAGAATCCTCCAGGGAATGGTGCTACGAGCATCATTCTGGAGAGACCAGTGGACAGTCTCCTGTGCGGACACTGGGCCATCGTCCTCCCCCCGCATGACGCTCACAGCATCATTCCTCTGTGTGTGAAAAGGCTGGTCGAGAAGAGGAGCTGGGCTTGGGGCGCAGCTGTCGCCACTGCTTTAAAACAAGAAAACCTGCTGCCCAGGCGGTCGATCTCGTCATTCCGTGGGTCCTCCCGTGGGCTTCAGCTTTCCTTGCTGCCCCCCAGTGGCCAGAAGCAATCTGTGGCCTACTTCGTAGTCGGCACGAAGAAGAAAAAGGAACTGGGGAAGAGTGCAGAGTGTGTGCGGTTACGTCTGGGGATTGCTCCCACAAGATTTCTCTCCTCTCTCCCCCTTCTTACCTCCTAAGCCCAGAAGGGAAACTTAGAACGGATTACGGTAACTCCTGGACAGAGAGAGGCAGGAGGCTTTCCAAAGGTCAGCTGACATGATGTCACCATTCCTAATGGATCTGGATGGCAGAGCGGAGTGCAACACAGGAAGCTGCCCTAGACTGAGTCAGACCATTGGACTATCTAGCTCAGTCTTCTCTTCACAGACTGGCAGCAGCTTCTCCAGGGTTGCAGGCAGGAGTCTCTCTCAGCCCTATCTTGGAGATGCTGCTGCCAGGGAGGGAACTAGGAACCTGTAGATGCTCTTCCCAGAGTGGCTTCATCCCCTGAGGGGAATATCTCGCAGTGCTCACACAGCAAGTCTCCCATTCGTGTGCAACCGGGGTGGACCCTGCTTAGCTAAGGGGACAACTCATGCTTGCTACCACCAGACCAGCTCTCCTCTCCTGAGTGCTTCCCTGTCCTATCGCTGCAGTGGGACAAGAGCAGTTGTTTAGAAGATGAGTTGACGAGAAGGAGCTGCCTGGTCCTGAGGGGTGTCTGTGTTCACAAGACTGGTCAACGTGGGAAGAAAGCCCCGTGCTTTTTAGTTGTGTGTCTGCTGCGTTAAAATGCTGTGATTGAGCCCAGAGAGATCTCCTGTTTCTGTTCCGTCTGCATGTAGTGGCTATGATGCCATCTAAAAGTGCCATATCAGTGACATGAAATAGCTGGTTCTCTCAGGCCTTTTGTTACAGGTTCTCTCAGCCTGGCAGCGGGGAGTTTCTCTCGGTGGAAACGTGTGCCCCAGCTCTGCCCTGCAGTCCCGACTCTAACCTCACAGGACTGGGCTGGGTTTAAGCCAGCATTCCTCAGTGGAGTGGTTGAGCCTCTGCATCAGTGGGGGGCATTAAACCTTCTGGGGTCCTTGAGGCATCTCCTGGTCTGCTTTTTGTGTCCCACCCACTTCTTGTCTGGCTTTCCGGGATGTGTCTCCTGGCCTCTGCGTCTTCCCTGCCGCCACTACCGTTAAAAAGTGTGCCTGTCTGAAATGGATGGAGTCCCCTGGACTCCAGATCTACAGCACACACTCCCATCTTTGGTGACAGCGTCCAGTCTATTATTCATGGTGCATAGCCCTGCTGGTTTAACTAATCTCCACCTCAATGGGGATGTGGAAGCTGACCTGTGTGTGGGCTGCCCCTTGCCGCTTTCCTTTGATTGCCTTTCTCCATCTCAGCATGTCTAGGGCCAGCATTTGTTCATTCTCTCCGTCCTCACTCACCCCCCCCCCCCCCGGCCTCTCATTGCCACTGTCCCCTGTGTCTGTCTGGCTCTAATTTCACCAAGATGGCTCTGGGCTGACCCACCCTGAGCCAAGGTGGACTTGCTGCCTTCAGAGTTGCCAGTCCTTTGCCCCAAACCTGCTCCAAGGAGGGATCCTGAATGAGCAGCTCGGCTGCTTCCTCCCTTGGCCCTGGACTTCCGGGCCAAAGTCCAGGTCCTTCCCAGCCCCTGGGGCCCTCAAAGCTCTCTTTAGTCTTCCCTGCATGGTGTGGTTGCCCGGCTGAGCATGAAGATGCTTAATTTGCCAAAGAGGGCAGGGGGGCTCCAAAGGCCTTTAGGTCCAAGCTCCAAAAGAACCGAGGTGCACCTCTGCTTGGGCAGCCCATCCCTCCAGGCAGCCCCTGCATGATGGTTGCAGCAGAACCTCCAGGGCTACAGCTCTGGGCAATGCGGTGGTGGTGGTGGTGGTGCTCCGTCGTGCAGGCCCCCCCCCCCTCGGAGGTGGATGCAGCTGGGCTGTGGCTGATGGGAGCAGGGACCGCTGCACCTGCACACTTCAGTAGGCGTGCTGTGGCCCATTGCTCAGCTTCAAGGCTGCACGTGGCCAAGGGCGAGGGCTTTCCAAGGTGTGGACCTTTGCCCCGCTCTGGTTGTTGGGCAGGTTGAAGTGAAACAGCATGGAGAAAGGGGTGGGTGGGAAGGAAAGGGGTTGGACCCCGTCCATCTCCTGCCCAACGAGAGAGAGGGAGGGGTTAGAGAATGCCTTTGGGCATGAGGCACACGCTTCCATGCAGTTGGAGAGAGTCTGCCATCAGCGCGCCAGCATCTCAGAGGGAGGAGACTGGCCACCGTGCAGCTCTGTGGAGGCAGCCAGAAGGAGAAGAGCTCTTGGCCTGCTCTTGCTTTTGATTTTGGTGGGGGGCTCTGCTGATGGTAGGAAAGCATTGCCAAAGAGATTGATTTCTCTGCTGGGATGTCTCGTCGAAGAGTGGCTTCTCCATGAGCTGGTCTCCATTGTGAGCAGTCGTGCCAAGTTGCTTTGGCCAGCCCTTCTCTGCCTTCCTCCTCTCCCTCTCCTTGATTGATTGAGTCTCTAGAAGACCTTCCAAACAAGGCCACAGTTGAGCTAGTTCTGTCTTCTCTGCCTTGGTTGAGCTCAAGCTTGGTTTGACTCCCTGCACGGGCTGTCTCCGGTGATGGTGCTACTGCTGCTTTGGTAGATGTTTCACTGCCAGTGGAAGGCTCCTCCTCAGTAGCTCAGTGGCTGAGCACAGGCTTGGCCTATGGAAGGTCAACTCCTGGCTGGTTCCTTGGCATTTCCACTTAAAGGATCTCAAATGGGATGGCTAGGGATCTCCACCCATTTGAACAAACAGTGTCCTGGCAGAATGGCTTGAGTCGTAGGCACTGCTGAGCCAGTCCCTTGGTCTCTCTCGTTGCCCATTGCCTACACTGTCTGGCAGCGGCTCTCCTGAGTTTCAAGCAGGGGGTCTGTCCTACCTGAAGGTGTGGAGGTGGAACCTGGGACCTTCTGCAAGCAAAGCAGATGCTCTGCCAGCCAGCAAGGTGTGGGGTGCGAGGCAACTCCTTGTACCCTCCTCCAGGAACGTCTGGCTTCTGCTTCTCAGTGCCCACAGGAAAGTGAAAGGCTTTCCCTAGTGTCAGAGGCTGGGCGGTCAGTGTTTATGTCAGTAAGGTTAGGCCAGAAGGTTAAAGCCTAGTGAGGCTGGGTTTCCTGTACAGGCCTGTGGGGCAAGCGGGCTTTGCAGTAGTCCTCCTGATCACACAGGTCTGCCATTTGGAAGGGTTTGGAATTGGCTTTGCACCAGGTGACTGGCAGCATGCCTTGTTAGTGGATGTTCGTTCTTGGGGATTAGCACAGGGCCGTGCATTTTCTGTTGCCGTTTGAGCTTTTCTGCAAGCTTCCACTTTAAGCCTGTAATAACCTCCCAAATGATTCATGGGGAGACTCTCCCTCGGCTCTTATACATTCCATTCAGAGGCTTTCTGTTGGACAGATCTTTGTCTCAGGGTTTCGTTGCACTAATGAGCTAATTGTTTAAGAATCTCTCCAGCTCCGTGCGCCTGCCTCTGCCTCTCTGGGAAGCCTGGGCTGTGGAAGACCTTTTGACAAGCTCATCTTTCTACCCGCTTGTCAGTGGGACGAGGAACAGCACAGCTCTTTGTGGCAGCCTGAAGAAAGGGCCTTCCCAGCAGCCAGCCGGGCCGTTTCCGCCTTGACCCCCTTTTTCTTCTGCTGGGAACCTCAATGCAGCAGACAAGCGGAACCTCCCCTGTGTTTTCTTGACCCACTGACTGTCCATTCACTTCCCATCTGGTTTTGCAGCCTTAAAGAAACGGGGTGGGGGCTTTTATTATAAATCTGTCCTTGCAAGTGATCGATGATGATCTGTCTCTTTAAGGGCAGCCTGGGTGGTTTCCTCTTTAAAGTTCTGCTTTTTCCTCTTGGCCAGTGTGCTTTGTGGACAAGAGGAGGCTGGCTCAAACATGTGAAGCATTCATTTAAAGAGGTGTTTTTTTAAAAAAAAACACAACTCGGTAGGGCTAGGATCGCTGGGTTCAAGCAGCTTTTAGTCACATTGCTGCAGTTCATCTGGAGGTCCAAAGGGACGTGCAGAGAGATTCCTTCTGTAGCGTCTGCTGTGGTGGCTGATTAAAATACATCAGCCCGCTTTCTCTGGCAGAGCTGGTGGCTGCAAGGACATCTTGTCGCATGTGGGCGAATACCATGCAAAAAGGAATTAGCCGTGTGAAGGCCGTTGCTTGCAGAATCAGAGTTGAAGGAGCCCCTTGGGGCCACGGGGTCCAAGGACCACCCCCTGCACCCACAGCAGGAATCCTAACTGAAGCTCCTTCTTGGACTGAAACCTCTGCCTGCCTTCATTTTGAGTTGGGGGCACTCTTGGAATTGCTGGCAGTGCTTCTAAAGAACCTTGAGATGCTTCTCTGCATCTGTTCAATAAGTTGTGGGAAGGGACTTGGGGTGGGGGGGGTGGACTGGGCAGGAGGCTCCTGTAGAACAGGAGGACTGATCTGCTCTGCAGGTGGCAGGAGCTGGGGGCCAAAGGGGCATCATCCTGATAGGGTGCTGAAGCTGGGGGGAGGAGGGGGGAGTGTCGTGGAACCATTGAATGGGTGAAAGGGCAGCTCTTCCCAGAGTATAGCCAGAAGACGCCCAACACAGTATCCTTGTTGGAGTTGATGAGGCGGGTCAAAGTCTGGTCAGTCTCAGGTAGACACAGCTGGGGCACCCCATAGGTGTAGCCCTGAGTGGAAGAGAGGCAGGGTGTAAGTGACACAGCTATCCCAGCCCTGTACAGAGCACTCCAAGTGAACTTCCCCGAGGCCATGGCATGAGCAGACCTGGCCACTGTTCGCAGAGTTCCTCCAGCACTTGTGAACCATTCCAGAGTTGCATGGTTCCCTGCTCCCATCTTTTCTGAATGCTCCCCAGCTGCACAAGGAGGCCTCTCTGTGTTTGATTCTGACCCCCTAGGAGGGCTTCCTTGCAGCCTAGGCTGTTCAGCAGCCCAGCAGCTAGTCATGGTAGCCCGAAGGGTCCTCCTGGCACCCACGGCCCACTCAACCCTGGCAGCTGTTGGTTCTCGCATTCCTGAGGGTGACACATGCTGGGAGGAGTTCCTGGTAGACGCAGGCAGCCCACTGCTGTTGCTCCTCCCTACTCAGGGCTGGCTTCAGTGTAGTCGTTGCACCAGGAATCTGCTGTGTTCTGCAGGAGAGGTGTGCTGGTGGCGCAGCCTGGCTTTGCACTCGTTGGGCGAGCTCCAGATCAGCTCTGAGGACAAGCTCACCTGCCCTGCTCACGAAACCCCCTTGAGTTACCCAGAGCTCCAGCTTTGCTGGATGACCTCTCTAAACCTGCATGTTTGGATCTCAGATGAGAGGTGAGCTAGTCTTGTGGCAGCAGGCATGACTTGTCCTCTTTGCTAAGTAGGGCACATCCTGGTTTGCAGATAAATGGGAGACTGCATGTGAGCACTGTAGGATATTCCCCTTAGGGGATAGGCCACTCTGGGAAGAGCATCTGCTTGAAGGTGGCTTCCAGTTCCCAACATGGCAGCATCTCCAAGATAGGGCTGGGAGAGAGACTCCTGCCTGGAACCTTGGAGAGGACACTGCCAGTCTGTGTAGACAATACTGAGCTAGATGGACCAAGGGTCTGACTCGGTATATGGCAGCTTTGTATGTTCCTATGAGGGCCAACTGACCGGGGCCATCTCTGCAAAGTCTGATGGTCCCACTCTTCCCCCACTCCACCCACCCACCCAATTTTGGATTCTCATCCCTTTTCCTGCTTTGTGAGGATCACAGATTAATCTGCATTCTGTGTTGGATTGTTCTTTGCTGGGACAAAGCAGCTCTGAACACTGAGGGGTCAAAAAGAGTCCTGGTTTTTGTTGCTGCTGTTGTTGTTTTGGCCTCCTGAGTGATGCTACCAGCAGCAAAAGCAAATGCCGTTGCTGTAGCCTTGTTTTCTGTGTCCATGGTGTGTATTCAAATCCTAATTATAGATCAATTAGTCTGTTTTTGAGCCCCTTAGAGCCAGTATCAGAGGATTAATGAAAAGAAAATGAGAGGGCTGTGGATGTTGTTGCATGTGGCAGTAAAGAGCCCGCGAGCATGAATGGGTCTCTTGAGGCTTCTGAATAGGGGATTTCTTCATTCTCTGTCAGGCGGGGAGAGGGGATTATGGGAATATTCATGACCAGATCAGGGGCCAGGATGAATTGTGGCACGGAGCCGCTCATCTCTTGGGTAAACATGGAGTCAATGGAGGGGAGAAGAGCCATTCACCGCGGCTGGCCCAGCCTGTCTCATTGTCACCAAGCTGGAAGGAAGCGGGGGCTGTTTGGTGGTTCTCGGGCACTTGGGTCGCTGTTTAACAGGTGTTGCCAGCATTAGGCATTCGTGCCGTTCACTCTCTGCTGAAAGCTCTCAAAGGGAATGTTGTTTGTGCAGAAGCTATCCAGAGCATCCCTTTGGGCACAAAAGTCAGGGCGAGAAAGGCAGGATGGCCAGAGCCCTGAAAAGAGCGCAGGGAAGAGAAGAGTGGGTGGAAAGGTTCAGCAAGATGGGCTGGGCACTGGGCAGGGAATTTTGCTCCATGAAGCCAAAGGTTATTCTGCCCGTGAGGTCTCTGTGGGCTGCTTCGGAGGCTGTGGAGTGGCAGCCAGGCGCCTGCGCTCCTGGGCCTGCTCTGGCTGCTGCTGGCCTCCCAGGCACCCCTTTGGGCTTTGCTTTCCTCCTAGGCAAGCTTGGGTGGGCATGGAGTGGCTTGGGCCAAGGCTGCCTCTGGAGAGAGCGCTGCCTCCCTTGGGTGTGAAACCTAGCAGGAGGGCGCCCTCTTGATTCTGCCTTCTGTGTCCGCAGGAAGCGATGTGTGCTGGGCGGCTGGAGTTGCCCAACACAATTCTGAAGCACTCTCTTGCTGGCGCTTCCTCAAGTTGGCGCTTGCATATTTTCCAGAGCCCTTACCATAAGAACAGCCCTGCTGGATCAGGCCCAAGGCCTATCTAGTCCAGGATCCTGTTTCACATAGTGGCCCCACAGGCAAGAGGTATGTGAAAGCCCTCTCTCCTGCTGTTGCTTCCCTCAGCTGGTATTTAGGGGCATCATGCCCCTGAGGCTGGAGATGGCCCAAAGCCACCAGACTAGTAGCCATTGATAGACCTGTCCTCCATGAATTTGTCTAAGCCCCTTTTAAAACCATCCAAGCTGTTAGCCATCACCACATCCCATGGCAAAGAATTCCATAGATTAATTACATACTGTGTGGAAAAAGTACTTCCACTTGTCGGTCCTAAATTTCCCAACCTTCAGTTTCATGAGTTGACCCCTGGTTCTAGTGTTGTGTGTGAGAGACAGCAAAATTTCTCTCTGTCCACCCTCTTGACTTCATGCGTAATTTTATAGACCTCAGTCATGTCTCCCCTTAGTTGCCTCTTTTCCAAGGTAAAGAGCCCCTGATGCTGTAACCTTGCCTCCTAAGGAAGATGCTTCAGGCCCCTGTTCATCTTGGTTGTCCTCTTCTGCACCTTTTGTAGTTCTACAATATCCTTCTTAAGATACGGTGATCAAAGCTGTACGCAGTACTCCGGATGTGGCCGCACCATAGATTTGTACTGATTGATTGATTAAGTGCCATCAAGTCAGTGTTGACCCTTAGCGACCACATAGATAGATTCTCTCCAGGATGATCTGTCTTCAACTTGGCCTTTAAGGTCTCTCAGTGGTGCATTCATGGCTGTCATCATCGAGTCTATCCACCTTGCTGCTGGTCATTCTCTTCTTTCCTTTCCTTTAACTTTTTCCAGCATTATGGACTTCTCGAGGAGCTGGGTCTTCACATAACGTATCCAAAGTGCAGGATAGTTTGAGCCTGGCCATTTGTGCCTTGAGTGAAAATTCTGGATTGATTTGTTCTATGATCCATTTGTTTGTTTTCCTGGCTGTCCATGGTCTCCTCAAAAGTGTTTCCCAGCCCCAAAGTTCAAAAGGGTCAATACTTTTTCTAGCTTGCTTCTTCAAAGTCCAGCTTTCGGTTCCATAGAGTGTCATGGGGAAAACCATTGTCCAGACAATTCTAATCTTTGTAGGTGTAGACACGTCACGGCATCTAAATATCCTTTCCAAGACCTTCATTGCAACCCTACTAAGAGCTAGTCTGTGGTGTATTTCTTGACTGCTGGGTCCTTTACTGTTGATGGTCAATCCTGAAAGGCAGAAGCTATCCACCACTTCAGTGTCTTCATTATCAATTCTGAGGCTGAATTCTGAGGCCTAACCCATTGTCATCATAATATTAGCATTTTTATTTCCACCCCCCTTCCTAATGACTCCTAGCATGGAATTACCCTTTCTCAGCTGGTGTAGGAGGTCACCCAATGTGGGATTTTGCCCCCTACGCTGCTCCTAGAGGCAGCAAGTAGTAATACTTGAAAGATCCTTAACCCAGTATTCATGGGCACATCCTCCAGTTCTGCTTCCTGCCTTTGTTCCAGAGACACCTTCGCTTAGCTCGCTTCTTATTCTTTCCTGTTATTGCCTTCTCCTTTTCCAGCCTTTTGGTTCTCCCTTTGCCATGTGTGTTCTAGCTCTCTTGTTTTCTATTTTCCTCTCGTGTCCTACATTTAAAAAAAAATTCCTCTGTGTCCCGTTGAATCTCCTGTCTTTCCTCCATCCGCTTTTTCTTCACTCTACCCGCTCTATTTCTGCCCGCCCGCCTCTACCTTCCTCCCGATGGCCGCAAAACGCCCTTTCAGCAGCCTAGCCTTCAGGAAGCCTTCCGAGCAGCACCAGCAGTTCCCGCCGAAATCGCTTGAAAGCAAAAAGCAGGCCGCGAGGATGGCAGCTGCACAGGGGAGCCTCACTGGCAACAGAGGGCCACAGCGGCTCCCCCGATCCCCGAGAGGCACCAGGAAAAGCAGCGTGGGGAGCCCGGGCGACTTCAGGCCACCGGTTATCCCTGGCATCGTTTGTTTTATCCAGACATCGAGTCCTTCCCAAGGACCTGGGGGGGCTTATTATCAAGTGGTTGTCATTGTTATAGATGTCGTCGCAGAATATAGGCTGTTCCCAGTAAAGCTGCTTTTTGTAACTGGCTGATGGTGATTTCTGTGGCCCCGATGGTGTTGAGCTGCCCTTCAAGGTCCTTTGGAACTGCACCCAGGGCGCCAATGACCACTGGGATGATTTTGGTCTTTTTCTGCCACAGCCTTTCAATTTCAATTTGTAGATCTTGGTATTCGGTGATTTTTTTCTATTTCTTTTTCTTCTTTTCTGCTATCCCCTGGTATTGCTATGTCGATTATTTTCACTTGTTTTTCTTTCTTCTCGACTACAGTGATATCTGGCGTATTGTGTGGCAGACGTTTGTCTGTTTGAAGTCGCAAGTCCCATAATATTTTTACATCTTCATTTTCTACCACTTTTTCAATTTTATGGTCCCACCAATTTTTGGCTACAGGTAGCTTGTATTTTTTGCAGATGTTCCAGTGTATCATCCCTGCTACCTTGTCATGCCTTTGTTTGTAGTCAGTCTGTGTGATCTTTTTACAACAGCTGATTAGGTGGTCCACGGTTTCATCTGCTTCTTTACAAAGGCGGCACTTGCTGTTTGTTGTTGACTTTTCTACTTTTGCTCTCATTGCATTTGTTCTTAGTGCCTGTTCTTGTGCAGCCAGTATTAAACCCTCTGTTTCTTTCTTCAAGTTGCCATTCTTAAGCCATTGCCAGGTCTTGGTGATGTCTGATTTTCCACTTATATTGTGCAAATATTGACCATGCAGGGGCTTCTTTTTCCATTTTTCTGCTCGGTTCTTGACTTGTTCTTTCTTGTAGGCCTGCTTTGTTTCATTGGTGTTGAATAGATTCTCGTTATTGACCATTTGAAGTGCATCTTCTTCACTGTCCTTGATATATTCTTCAAGGCCTCTTTTCTCCTCCTCTACTGTTTGATGGACTTGCAGCATTCCTCTTCCACCTGAGCTGCAAGGGAGGTATAGCCTATCTACATCACTGCGGGGGTGCAGAGCATGATTGATGGTCATGATTTTCCTGGTATTACAGTCTAGCGTCTCTAGCTCTGCCTGGGTCCGGTCTATTATTCCTGCAGTGTATCTAATAATAGGTATAGCCCAGGTGTTTATGGCTTGCATGGTGTTCCCACCATTGAGTTTGGACTTTAGAATTTATTATTATTATGTATTTATTTATCTATCTATCTATTTATTTCATGAATATACTGCCCATCCACAAATAGCTCAGGGCAGTGCACACTCAAAGATAAATCCACTTAAAATATTAACATACAACTGACTTGACTATTATTAAAAGCCAGGCTGAAGAGGTGGGTCTTTATACAGAGATGTAAAAAGATATGCATCGGTATACAGAGGCTCTGTGGGATGCTCTGGTTCATCACAGTGAGCTTTGAAAACTTATACCATATGTCTATGATTATAAAGTGTGTTTCTTAGTGAGATCTTCTGTGGGAGGGCTGCATTCCGGCCCGCTGCTGGGGCCGGGCCGGGCGGGGCTGCTACGGTTTGATGCCTGCTCTTGCCTACGAGGTCTCGGTGTTGTCTGCCTGGGCACTGCACCTGGCGCTCTGTGTGGGAGCCCACGGAGTCTCCTCACTCACTGGGCCAGCTGTTGGTGTGCTGGAGCCCTCCAAGGATAGGTGGGGGCAGGTGAGGTCCAGGGCCAGCCCTACAACTTCCTTCCTGGGCCCGTCTGTGAGAGAGGAGCCACAGCCCCTTGTTTTGTGGCTGGCACTTGGAGCAGAGGCATTTCTGCCTAGCGGTGGCCTTTCTAACAGCAGCATTTCCATCTTTCCAGAGAAAGTCCGGGAGATCCAGGAAAAACTTGACGCCTTCATTGAAGCCCTCCACCAAGAAGAGAAATAATTGTTCACCCAGGTGAGTTGTGCCGTGAGGAGAGCTCCGTGGCCAGCTTCCCAGCCTGAGCTGCAGCTCCGGGCATTAGTACAGAAGATGCAGCCGCTGGGCTCCAGAGCTCAGGACAGGTGTGTTTGTCTTTCAGCGGAGCCTCCAGCCAGAAGTTCTCGAACGCACTGCTCTCAAGATGGCCATGGAGAGTCCCTCTGGTTCCCTCCTCCTCCTCCTCCTCCTCTTCCTTCCTGATACACTCCTTGGGGGTGTTGCAAAGGAGCAGGGGCAACATCTTGGGGAAAGGGAGGCTGGCGAAATCTTGGAGGCAGCCTGAGAAACCAACCTGGAGGCAGGAAGTGGGCCTGAGGTGGCCTTGCTGCGTTGGAGCGGTGTCTGCGTGTCTGCACTGGTTCCCTCTTGCAAGGGTGGGGGAGGCAGAGGGAGGGAACTGCCTGCCAGGTGTGGCAGGGCTGCCCCACAAGGGATTTTAGCCTACACAGGGCTCCTTTCCATATGAAACTCGTGGAGCTTAAAATAAAATTTAAGCATTTGTACATATATTGATGGCACCTGCTAAGTAATATTTCTTTTGTATGTGCAGTATGTTGAGGTGACCTATCTTGCTTTTAAATAGCCTGTTGAGAAATCCAGTTTTGGAGAATAATTATGAACTTGGTGGGAGCAATCAGTTGCCGATTGGATTCTTCCAGTAGATTCCAAATGGATGTCCGGGTTGCGGTTTGTGGAGATCTGGCAGAGAGAACTGCACTCTGCCAGTCATTCGTTTTGCCAGGGGAAGGGAGAAGAGATCCAGGCCAGCCCCCTTCCATTGCTTGTTTTGTGGAGGGGTGGGGTGGGAGAGATTCCTTACTGACGCTATACCAAAAAGAAAGCCTGGCTGTTGTGGGGCGGGGGGGGTGGCGGTCAGTTCCAGGCAAATAACGATACACCAACCACTTTTGATGCCTGTGGATAAACAAACTGGAGCAAGGGGAAGAATCTTGTTTTAAATTATTTCTCTCCCACTTAAAGAAAATGCAGGTTAGAACTTGGTTGGGACTCCTCCAGAGCACTCTCCTGTCCGTCTTGCTCCCAGGCCAAACTCTGTGAACTGCAGAGCCGGCCGGCCCCACATGCACGGCCCCTGCCCGGGCGGCGGGGGGGGCTGCTTTCAGCTGCTCCTGAGGCAGGGCACCTTACCATGGGGAGTGGATGGTTTTCTCCATCTCACCTGGCAGTGGTGGGTTGGGGCAAGATTGGTGTTGGCATTGAGAAAATGGCCCACTTCCCAAGGGAGGCCCTGCACACATCTGTGCATGCGCACGTGTGCATTCTCATTCAACCACTTGAAAGTAGCTCCCATGTGGGAGCTGCAGCGTTTGCCTTGAGTGAGAGGCAGTGGTACCTTGTCACAGATCTTTGATGTTTGAAGTCAGTGTGTGAGTGAATGCCTCCTGTTTTCAAAATACACTGAGCGTTCTCTGGCCACTTCTGCCCCCGATATGCACATGGTGGTCCTTGTGTGTACGTCTGGGTGTGTGCCTTCCTTCCAGTGGAAGCCGCCTCAGGTATGCGCATGCACAGCAGTGCCCAGGGGAATCGGCTTCCCCTGCTGAAGTGGATGGAGCATCTCTGGCAAGTGGGAACCACCCTGCTGTGCATCAGAACACCTCCCCTCCTTCCACAAATGAGTCGGCTGAGATGTCCATCTTCACACTCCTTTCCAGAAGTCTATTGCTGGGGGGTTCTTCTTGTAAACGTAGTGTGGACTGTGTGTGTGCGTGCGCAGGTTTTCCCTACCGCCAGTGTCTTGGTAGAGCATGCCCCTTTGCTGCAGTCCTTGGCAGAGTTAGTGGGTGCTGGGGTGGGCCTGGGTCCTTGGCAGTCCCCCTCTGTTCTGTCCTCTGCCCTCCAAGATGATGAGAAGGCGAAGTACGGGGCTGCCTTTTGCCAGCAACGAAAGGGAGAGTGATACAGTATTGGGGGGGGGAGGCATCCATTACTAAAAAGATAAAATGACATTGTGCAGAAAATGAGTTCATTTTTCCAACTAGATGACTTGTGCCCTCCACAATACAAAAGAAAAGGGATTTGGGTGGCTTTGCCTTGGCTGTGTGCCCCCCAAACCCTCTCCCACTGCTGCACAAGGAGGCCACTGCTCAGTGTGGGTGTGACCCACAGATGCTGCTGGGAGGCTTCCTTTGGCAGGCTGTGATTTGTCCCATTTCCTTGTTCTTTTTGCAGTCTGGTACACCTTTTGGTTATACTGCTGATCCACACTTAGCGTGATGTATCCCATGGAAGCTATTTATTGAATGCAGATGTTATTGGAGGGAAGCAAAATAAATACAGGTTTTGAACACTTGATTGTTTTATGTTGTATGTATGACAGCATGGTGAGCCAGCATGGTGTATTGGTTAGTGTCTCAGACTAGACCCGAGTTCAAATCCCCATTCAGCCATGAAACTCACTGGGTGACTCTAGGCCAGTCATGTCTCTCTCAGCCTAACCTACCTCACAGGGTTGTTGTGAGGGTAAACATAACCATGTACTCTGGGCTCCCTGGAGAAAGAGCAGAAAATAAATGTACAATTAAAAAATGACAAATTCCTTCCGTGCCCTCCAAGTGCCCTCGGGGTTGCCTGAGGCCCCTCTTGCATTATTTGGGTGGCTGTTTCCCCCCCTTTTCCTTGGAGAAAGGCTTAGATGAGTTTGGGAAGCCCTTTCTTTAAAATATGAATTCTTCAGCCCTGCAATTAGCTGAGATGGATTGCATTTGGTGAAATGTCAAGTGCTGGATATTTTATAGCGATCAGTGAGTGCAAAGAGAATGATCCCCCCACCCTCCACAGCTGCTAATTATCTGAAGCCAGCACATTGAGGAGAGATCAGCTGGCTACATTTTCCTTGAAACTATATTAAAACAAAATTACCCCAATTACCATATGATTTGTTTGAACACAGAAATTATAGTGCATTACTCCGTCATTCCTCCATTAATTCGGCCCAAGAGCTTGCGTTTTATTTCTAAAACCACTTGAATGGAAATCTTAAGGGAAGTGTTGGGACTGGGAGAAGAGAGGAGACGGGGTCACACCCAGTCACAATGGGAAAGGTGCTGAACTGGGGCTCAGGCTACCCTGATTTTGGGGGTGGGGGGGGGAGATCAATTTTTAATTGAACCAACAAGCTACCCAAGCGTACAGTACGTTGCCATAGCACAATTCTATTCAACAGATGTGTGTGTGTGTTTGCACACACTTCCAGAAATGAGGTCGGGAAACACCAGAGGTGTTGTGAGGTATGATTGTCAACAAGACCGTAGCCCAAGGAAAAGGGGTCTGGAGCCAATCCGGGGATCGGGGCGTCCCAGCCAAGGTCCATTTGCACCGCTTGTGCCGCTGCCTTTGCAAGAGGCGCGCTTGTCTTTCTGCTGCGCGCCACCCTGCCGTCTCCCCCCGGGGAAAGGCCCCATGGCCGTTTCCTCCGCGGGTCTCTCTCGCCTCCCCATTCCTAGGCAGGAGGCACATCGCGCGTCCACGGCAGGCCGGGTTGCTGGCTGGGGGCCTGGCACGCACCCCCCTCTCGTGCCCCCACCGCGCGCGCAGCCCCTCTCCCCCGCCTGCCTCGCTTAGTCGGGGGCCGGGGTGGGCTCGGAGGAGGCGGGCGGGTGGCTCCGCGGCAACCCCGCTGCTGCTGCTGCTGCTGCTGCCGCCGCCGCCGCCCCGCATGGCGGCCGGACCTTGACATAGTTTGGCCCACAAGCCTAGTTGCTGCGCAGGGGCTGCGGACGGGGAGGGAGCGACCGCGCGCCCGGCCGCCTTGTCTGCTGCGCCCCGCCGCCGAGCCGAAGGAGCACTGCTGCTGCTGGCGGGCTGGCGCTGGGGGCGGGGGGGCGGCTCTCCTGCCCCTCTCCAAGTCCCGGGCGAGCCCAGCCCCCGCGGCGCACCTGCCTGCCGTGGACGGGCCAGCGGGTGTGGCGGGCCTGCACTTCGGCCCCAGAGTCCAGGGGTCGGAGCAGCTCTGCGCGCAGCCCCCCCCCGCCTGGCCCCTCCCCCTCCCCGCCACACAGCTCTCCTCCTCCGCCTCCACGCCTTGCAACCACCCACCAACGTGCCACGCTCTGCACTCCAGAAAGCAAGTGCTGCTGGCAGCAGCCAGGCCTGCAGGGATCTCGCAAAGGAGAAAAGCCTCAGGGGGGATAAAACTTTTATTTAAAATACATCAGAAGCAGGAAACCAGCCAGGCAAGCAGTTGCTTTGTTGGATGATGGAAGGGATTCTTAAAGAGGAAATGGAGGCTGCAGAGAAGCTACACACATTTTGGGCATCTTTCTTCATGGCACAGCATGCTGAGCATATACTTGTGTCTGAACTGAGCTTCTCAAGGACAGAGGCCAAAGAACTGAGTCGGAGAGAAGTGGCAAGAGATGCCATTCTAAACTGTCTGGAACGGGGCCAGATGGCATCCACCCAAGAGCCCTTAAAGAACTCAAATGTGAGATTGCCAACCTCCTTGCACAAATATATGACTTTCTACATAAGAACATCCCTGCCGGATCAGGCCCAAGGAGGCCCATCTAGTCCAGCATCCTGTTTCACACAGTAGCCCACCAGATCCCCCTGGGAGCCTACAGGCAGGAGTTGAGGGCATGCCCTTCTGCAACTGGTATTTACAGGCATCCTGCCTCTGAGGCTGGAGGTGGCCTGTAGTCCTCCGGCTAGTAGCCATTGATCGACCTCTCCTCCATGAAGTCATCCAAACCCCTTTTAAAGCCATCCAGGTTGTTGGCTGTCACCACATCTTGTGGCAGAGAAGTCTACAAGTGGATTATGTATTGTGTTGAAAAAGTACTTCTGTTTGTTGGTCCTAAACTTCATGGTGATCAATTTCATTGGATGACTCCCTGGTTCTAGTGTTATGTGAAAGGGAGAAAAATTTCTTTCTATCCACTTTCTCCACACCATGCATGATTTTATAGACCTCTCATAATTTCTCCCTGCAGTCATCTTTTTTTCTAAACTAAATAGCCCCAGATATTGTAGTCTTGCCTCATAAGAAAGGTGCTCTAGGCCCCTGATCATCTTGGTTACTCTCTTCTGCACCTTTTCCAGTTCTACAGTGTCCTTCTTTAGATGTGGTGACCAGAATAGTACGCAGTACTCCAAGTGTGGCTGCATCATAGTTTTGTATAAGGGCATGATAATCTTAGCAGTTTGATTTCCAGTCCCCTTCCTAATGATCCGTAGCATGGAATTGGCCTTTTTCACAGTTGCCGCACATTGAGTCGACACTTTCAACGAGCTGTTCAGCAGGACCCCAAGATCCCTCTCCTGGTCAGTCACCAACAGCTCAGATCCCATCAGTGTATACTTGAAGTTGGGGTTTTTTGTCCCAATGTGCATCACTTTACACTTGCCAACACTGAATCTCATTGTATTTATTTATTTATTTATTCAATTATTTATTTATTTATTTGATTTGCCATTTTGTCACCCACTCACCCATTTTGGAGAGCTCCTTTTGGAGCTCCTCACAATCCATTTTGGATTTCACTACCCAAAAAAGTTTGGTATCATCTGCAGATTTGGCAAGTTTTACCTTTGCAGAAGCCATGCTGGTTCTCTCCCAGCAAGGCCTGTTGTCCTGTGTGCTTTACAATTTTATCGTTGAGAATGCTTTCAATCAGTTTGCCTGGAACAGACGTAAAGCTAATCAGCCAGTAATTTCTCTGGTACGGGCTCTGAACCGGCAGACTGGGAAGTAGCCAATGTAACACCAATTTTCAAGAAGGGATCCAGGTAATTACAGGCCACTTAGCTTAACATCTGTTGCAGGCAAATTGATGGAAAAAAATCTCAAGGATAAAATAAGCATATAGAAGAACAAGCCCTGCTGAAGGAGAACCAGCATGGCTTCTGCAAGGATAAAACTTGTCTCACTAGCCTTTTGGAGATCTTTAAGTGTGTCAACAAGTTGTATACCTGGACTTTCAAAAAGCTTTCGACACAGTTCCTCATCAG
The DNA here is from genome assembly GCF_027244095.1 of Hemicordylus capensis. Classification (NCBI taxonomy): domain Eukaryota; kingdom Metazoa; phylum Chordata; class Lepidosauria; order Squamata; family Cordylidae; genus Hemicordylus; species Hemicordylus capensis. Next base: position 358,469,728 of record NC_069659.1, read on the forward strand.
ATACTTGAGAAAATTTAAAAGTTATGGGATAAGGAGATATGTTCATGAGTGGATTGGTAACTTGGTTGAAGGACAGGAAACAGATTATAGGAATAAATGGACAGTTCTCCAAATGGTGGGAAGTAAGAAGGGGGGTCCCCCAGGGATCTGTATTGGGACCAGTGCTTTCTAATTTATTCATGAATGATCTAGAAGTTGAGTTAAACAGCGAGGTGGCCAGATCTGCAGATGACACCAAGCTATTCAGGGTAGTGAAATAAATGCAAAAGAGATTGTGAGAAGCTCCACAAGGACTGGGACTGGGTGAGTGGGAGAGAAAATGGCAAATGTGGTTCAAAGTTGGCAAGTGTAAAGTGATGCAAATGTAAAGTGATGCAAGTGAGTCACTTCGCTCCAGAATGCATAGAGTTTACTCAAAACCACAATACTAGAAGCCCAATTAGATTGTATACCCAAAAGGAGGAAAGGTACCACTAAGTCCAGGAGGATGCCAGCATGGCTAACGGGTACCGTCAAGGAATCCATAAAAGGGAAGAAGACTTCCTTCTGAAATTGGAAGGCCTGTCCAAATGAAGAGAACAGAAAGGAACACAAACTCTGGCAAAAGAAATGCAAGGTGAAAATAAGGGAGGTAAAAAAAGAGTTAGAAGAACATTTAGGCAAAAGTATCAAGGGGGATAACAAAAACTTCTTTAAATACATCAGAAGCAGGAAACCTGCCAGGGAGGTGGTTGGACCATTAGACAATGAGGGAGTGAAAGGGATTATTAAGGAGGATGTGGAGGTTGCAGAGAAGCTAAATGAGTTCTTTGTGTCTTTCTTCATGGCAGAGGATACTAAGTATATACCTGTTCCTGAACCAGGCTTTTTAGGGATGGAGGCTAAAGAACTGAGTCAGATAGAAGTGACAAGAGATGTTCTAAACTGTCTGGAAAAACTGAAAGCTAACAAATCACCAGGGCCGCATGGCATCCATCTAAGAGTCCTCAAAGAACTCAAATGTGAAATTGCCGACCTCCTTGCTAAAATATATAACTTATCTCTACAATCATGCTCTGTACCAGAGGACTGGAGAGTAGCAAATGTAACACTGATTTTCAAAAAGGGATCCGGGGCGATCCGGGAAATTACAGGCCGGTTAGCTTTAACGTCCGTTCCAGGCAAATTGATGGAAAGCATCCTCAAGGACAAAATTGTAAAGCACACAGAAGAACAGGCCCTGCTGGGAGTGAACCAGCATGGCTTCCACAAAGGTAAATCTTGCCTCACAAACCTTTTGGAGTTCGTTGAGAGTGTCAACAAGTGTGTGGATCAAGGTGATCTAGTTGACATGGTATACCTAGACTTCCAAAAAGCTATCGACAAAATTCCTCATCAAAGACTCCTGAGGAAACTTAGCAGTCATGGGATAAGGGGACAAGTGCATGTGTGGATTGCTAACTGGTAGAAAGACAGGAAACAGAGGGTAGGTATAAATGGAGAGTTTTCGCAGTGGAGGGCAGTAAGAAGTGGGGTCCCTCAGGGATCTGTACTGGGACCGGTGGTTTTTAATTGATTCATAAATGATCTAGAAGCAGGGGTAAGCAGTGAGGTGGCCAAATTTGCAGATGACACAAAATATCAGCCGAAGCTGATAGAAGGCACTTCTGGCCACTGCCTCAACCTGGGACACTAGGGAGAGGCTTGGATCCAGAAGCACCCCTAGACTGCGTACCTGTTCCTTCTGGGGAAGTGTGACCCCATCTAGAACAGGCAGATCAAAATCATCTCTCGAGTTCCAACCAAAGGCAAATTCAATGCTAGGGATCATTAGAAAGGGGACTGAAAATAAAACTGCTAATATTCTAATGCCCTTATACAAAACTATGGTGCAGCAACACCTGGAGTACTGCGTACAATTCTGGTCACCACATCTTAAAAAGGACATTGTAGAACTGGAAAAGGTGCAGAAGAGGGCAACCAAGATGATCAGGGGCCTAGAGCACCTTTCTTATGAGGCAAGACTACAATATCTGGGGCTACACTTCTATGCATTGTATATACTCTCGTCCTGACTTGCCTCACTTCCCCACCGCCACAGTATAGCGCCCAGTCTGGAAAGCCTCCTCTTGGAGGTAAAAAGCCATGGCTGGTGTGGCAAGGAATGCTCAGAGTAATGTGCAGGGCTTTTGCTGGCTATGTCTGCCGGTGCAACGCCACAGATGCCCTCGTGGCTGAGGCTAATTCAGGCAACCCTCTCATTGTGTGCAGTGGAGTCTCCTCCGCTCACTGTCCTTTGGAGAGGAGAGCTGGTCTGGTGGCAGCAAGCATGACTGGTCCCCTGAGCTAAGCAGGGTCTGCCCTGGTTGCATCTGAATGGGAGACTGGATGTGTGAGCAGTGCCAGATCTTCCCCTGAAGGGATGGAGCCGCTCTGGGAAGAGCATCTAGGTTCCCAGTCCCCTCCCTGGCAGCATTTCCCAAGAGAGGGCTGAGAGAGACTCCTGCCTGCAACCTGGGAGAAGCCGCTGCTGCCAGTCTGGGAAGACAATCCTGAGCTAGAGGGACCAGTGGTCTGGCTCAGTAGAGGGCAGCTTCCTGTGTCCTTATGTCCCTCCTCCAGTGTGCAGCTCCTGGGAGGCTGGCTGTCCTCTGCCAGGGAGCAGCACCGTGAGGGCATCCACTCGTACCCCTGCGAAAGAGCCCACGTGCCAGAGGAGCACCAAGTTGCCTGGATGGCAGCAAGGCACTTGGGCCGTTGAGCCGGCCGAAAGAGAGGAAGGGGGGATATCCGTCGCCACGGAGGCAGCAGAGGCGAAGGTGGGAGCTCCTCCCCGGAAGCCCGGCCAGCCGGTCTCCTCTCTCCTTGCCCAGCCTTAGTCTCGACAGAGCGGTGACAGTTTCGCTCCCCACCCTGGCAGCCAGCTTCCTCCACTCTCGCTCTTCATGGCCAAAGCAGGAGTCTGGCGGTGACATCACTGGACGAGAGCCGTCTGGCGGCCTGACCCCTTCACCGGCAGGGGCCGGGGCGGGGGGGGGGCTTGGTGCGGCCCGGGCCAGAGCTCTGCCTTCCAGCCAGCATTCGCTGCAGAGCCAGCACAGGCCGGAGAGACCCTGGCAGAGCCCTGTGCAGTTCCACACTGCCCAGGCCGGCCTCTGACCTAGCCTGGCTCCTCCAGCCCCATTCCCAACCAATTTTAAAAGGAGTTTCTAAACTGCTTTGTATTGTGTTTTCTGTTTTCTTGTCTCCTTTTTTTCTGTTATGATCTAATGTGTTTGTGTTTTTTATTGTATGTTTTAATCCTGTGCTGAGAGCTGCCCAGAGAACAATTTGTTACCCTAATCCTAACAAATAAAGTTTGGTGGTGGTGGTGGTGGTGGTGGTGGTGGAGAAGAAGAAGGGGAGGGGGAGGGGGCGGGGTGGTGGTGGGTTGCTTCTGCCTTTTACGATTGACCGGCAACAGTAAAGGATCCAGCAGTCAAGAAATACGCCGCAGACTAGCCCTTGGTAGGGTTGCAATGATGGCCTTGGAAGGATATTTAGATGCCATGATGTGTCGACACCTACAAAGATTAGAATCGTTCGGACAATGGTTTTCGCCGTGACACTCTATGGATGTGAAAGCTGGACTTTGAAGAAGCAAGATAGAAAAAGCATTGATGCTTTTGAACTTGGGTGCTGGAGAAGACTTTTGAGGAGACCATGGACAGCCAGGAAAAACAAATGGATCATAGAACAAATAATCAGTCCAGAATTTTCACTCAAGGCACAAATGGCCAGGCTCAAACTATCCTACTTCGGAAACATTATGCGAAGACCCAGTTCCCTTGAGAAGTCCATCATGCTGGGGAAAGTGGAAGGCAAGAGAAGAAGAGGACGACCAGCAGCCAGGTGGATGGACTCGATCATGACAGCCATGAATGCACCCCTGAGAGACCTTCAAGGCCAAGTGGAAGACAGATCAGCCTGGAGAGAATCTATCTCTGTGGTCGCTAAGAGTCGACACCGACTTGACGACACTTAATCAATCAATCAATCAATCAATCATCATCATCATTATTGCTGTTATTATTTCTTGTCATAGGAGGAATCATTTAACTATCTTTGTTTGGATGGTTCTTAGTGGTCTTAATTACTGCTAATTAAGCTTGTAAGCTGCCTAGAGAGAAATGATTTGGGTGTATAAACGTGGACTGGGTGGATGAATGGCAGCGTCCCCTCTAAGAGGGACTCCCAGATGTTGTTGACTACAACTCCCAGACTCCCCAGCTGCAATGGCTTTTGATTGGGGATTATGGGAGTTGTAGTCAACAACGTCCGGGAATCTCTGTTAGAGGGAACACTGAGGGATGAAATGGACTTGGTTTCCAGAGCCCCCCTCGCTTGCCCCCTTTGTTGCCCTGCTTTGAAGCCTCCGCTCCAGTTTCTCAAGGTCCTCCTTCAAATGCCGGCCCAGAACTGGACCCGTAACCACCAGCCTGCAGGCAGCACAGCTCTCAGGTGGGACGGGGAGAGAGGAGCCACCCTTTGGCACCTCCTGCCGGCTTATTAGGATGAGCCACTACTACTGGTGGGGGCTGGTGCTGCGTGGGTGCTGGTGTCTGGAACATGCATGCAGCGTTAGTCAGGAGGACGTCAGCCAGTATGCCCAAGTGAGGTCTGACCAGCACAGAATAGCGAGGAACTACTACTGCTTCTCATTATCGGGACACTGTGCCTCTGTTCATGCAGCTCAAGATTGTATTAGCTCTTTGAGCAGCTGCATCACACTGCTGGCTCATAGTCAACTTGTGGTTTACTAAGACACCCAGGTACTGCTCTCCACTTTCACAGGTACTGCTCTCCAGCCAGGCCTGCCTCATCCTGTATTGAGCATTTGGGTTTTCTTACCCATTCACAGGACTGCACATTTCTCTCTGTTGAACTTCACCTGGTTGGGTTTAGCCCAATGTTGGAGTCTGTCCAGGCCATTTTGAACCTCCACAGGCAGCACGATGGGCGGGGGCGGGGGGTGTGACGGAGAGGAGAAAGAGAGGAGCAACCGGAGTGAGCTGCGGCTGGGAAGCAGAGGCAGCTGCACCTCCTTTTAACCGCTTGACCGTGATAACTCAGCGCACTCTTCTGGTTCTGAGGTGGCACGCCAAGAGCAGTTGCTGGCAATCCCACGTGTAGAGGGGGTCTTTTCCACCGCTGCCGCACACTGAGTGGATGTGGTGCTTGTGTCGCTGCTGCATCCCCCGTTCCCTTTCCTGGCCAGTCACTGCCAGTTCAGGACCCGTCAGTCTCTGTGTGTGTGGATGACCCTGCAAATGCCTGGTGGCCCCAGTCCAGGGCCTGCAGCCCAGCTGCAGCTTCACCCCCTTGCCTGCCTCCAGCTGCCCAAGGCACGGGCGGAGCTAATGACGCAGTCTGCAGGGGGCAGGCAAGAGGGCACATGCTCTGTGGGGCTCAAGAGCCCACGTCCCCTCTTCACCTGGGTCTCTGCTGGCAGAAATGCACCAAGCATGCAGGTGTGCTGCTAGGAGGGGCTCTGGACGGCCAGGTGTGGGCCAGCACAGCCTCACACCTTTCCATGCATTGACCAACAGCTCCAGCAAGGCGATACAAGCAGGGGTATAGTGGAGGAGGGACACCCTGGGACGGCGCCCTGGTACTTTTTCGACTTCTCTGGCTGTGGGGTGTTCATGGCCATGGGGGCTGCCATGGAGAGAGCCTTCCACACTTCTGCATTGGCAACTGCATCACTGCCCACACCAGTTGTGGGGTTAAAGAGGGCAAAGCTTGGCTCTCGGTGTTTCCCCCAGGCTCTGCTTTCTCCCTGCTCCGGCCTGCACTCATCTTCAGTTGACCGAGCACTAAATCAACACTTCTTGCGGTCCCAAACCCGGCCTGTTTGGGGGCAAATATTGACTGAGCATCTTGCGCTTGAGAACCCCATTCCCCAGAGCCAGCTAATCGCTTGGCCTTCTTTTGTCCTCCTGAAGTGTAACTTGGTGATGGATTCTGGAGTAATGCGCTCTGTGCAAACAGCCAGGCCCCCCAGTGTTTGCTCTCCCACTAGGAAGCCGGCAAGAGTGGCCCGCTGCCTGCCGTGGCCACGTTCAAGCACCAGGGAAACAAGCCACTCGGAGCCGCTGGGAGGCCTGTCATGTCCCGGGAAGACTGACTGGCCAAGGAAGTAAAGGCCTTTCCCTGCTCAGTTCTGCAGCAGAGAGACCAACATCTCCGCCTCCCTAGACTGTGGGCCTGGCCCGGGCCACAATCCAGCACAGAGACAGGCGCACTTAAATCCACTGAAATCCGTGGGTGTAGGCACGCCCCCCTTCTGGGTTGGATAGTAATCGGGGGGGGGTTCGCTTTGGAAGGACAACCACCCCCTCAGGCTTTGCTCTAGAACAAGGAATTGTTCTTTTCCCAAAGTGAAACCTTTTTTTGGGTTCTGCTTCTGCTCCTGATGTTCTTTGATACATGGAGAGAAATGTTGAATATAGATAAGTAGAAGCCAAATCATGGCATCTTTCCTCCTGTCTGAAATAGCTGGAAAGGATCTGCATATTTCCCTGCCCTGTCACCTTCCTTTTGCTAGACCACAGGAAGGCGGTGCTGCAGCAGCAGCAAGAAGGGCTCGGGACCTGGGCGCTGGCGCATTCCTCCCCACGCCTTGGCAACGGCACCCTTCTGCTTCCTGGATGGATGCCCCCCCCCCCGCAGCCCGCAGTGCCCTCATTGGTCATGTGGGCGGCACACTCTGAGGCCCCGGTTGGCAGAGCGCCTCCTGGTTTGTTTCCTGCTTTCTTTGACCACCAAAGCAGCTGCCGGGGCCCGGGCACCTTCCGAACAACTGTGTCTCCCACTTTCAGGGAAGAACAAGGCCCTCCGTGTGCGGAGGCCTCGCCAGCCGTCCCAGCGCCTTCCCGCTAGACTCCCTCCTTTGTAAAGTTTTGGGAAAGCGGGGGGGGGGAGAGGAAAAGCAGAGCACCGCAGGCAGGCCCAGAAGTGTGGGGTGGGGGGGGGCTCCTCTCTTGGCTGCTCCTCCACAGAGCCACGTAGCAGGCCTGGGCTCCTCACCCCCTGGCTGGCCTGGGGCAGCAAAGTGGCCAGCAGGACCGGTGGGCACGGTCCAGGAGAGGCTTCAGGGCCACTTGTGGGCTGCACGTGCCTGAGCAATGATGGCCACCTTTGTCAGAGGTGCATAGGCAAGGTGGTCACATGCCTATGGCTGCAAATCATGGGAGGGGGGCAAGTTAAATCTTTTTTTAAAAAAAACTTTTTTTAAAAGTGCGGCCGGGATGGTACCAGAGATGGGGTGGGGTGGGGTGACCAGTGGGGTGTGAGCACTCAAGGAGAGGGGAGACTGAGGTGGCGGCAAGAGCTCCTTCCCTGAGCCCACCTGCCACCCAAATGACAGGTTGAGCCAAGGAGCTCCGGGTGGCGTACCTTTTCCTTTGCTTCCATTTTATCTTCACAACACCCCTGTGAGGTAGGCGAGGCCAAGAAACAGAGATGGCCCCCCCTACTCATTCCCCTCCACACACACACACACTGCAGTAGACAGTACCCTCGTACCCTCGTTGATCAGGTGGTCACTCAGTGAGCCTCAGTGGAGATTTGACCCCAGCTCACCTCGGGGCTGCTCAGACTCGCTAAATCTGCTGAGTCACACCCATCGGGAGGCAGGGACAATGAGGCAAATGCTGCTGCTGTTACTCTTGGATCTCTTGGATCTGCTGTTACTCTTGGATCTAAGTGGCACCTGGTGGGCCACTGTGTGAAACAGGATGCTGGACTAGATGGGCCATGTGCCTTGATCCAGTAGGGCTGTTCTTATGTTCTTAATTCTCTTGGATCTCTCAGCGGCTTTCCATACCCTTGACCACGGTATCCTTTTGGATAGGCTGGGTGTGGGAGGCACTGCTTGGAGGTGAGTGTGAACAAGTTGAGATTCAATCCGGACAAGACAGAAGAACTGCTGGTCAGTGGTTACTCTGCCCGGGTGAATGATGGTCAAACTGTTCTAGATGGGGTTGCACTCCCCCTGAAGGACCAGGTTCGCAGTCTGGGGGGTGCTCATCGATCCAGCACTGCCACTAGAGGCTCAAGTGGCTTCTGGGGCTCAGAGTGCCTTTTATCAGCTTCAGCCGATACGCCAACTGCAACCATACCTGGACAGAGAGAGCCTGGCCACAGTTACTCATGCTCTGGTAACCTCTCGCTTAGATTACTGCAATGCATTGTACGTGGGGCTGCCTTTGAAATTGGTCTGGAAACTGCTTTAGCTTTACTTGTGCTGTCGAGTCAGTGTCAACTCCTGGCACCCACAGAGCCCTGTGATTGTCTTTGGTAGAATACAGGAGGGGTTTACCATTGCCTCCTCCCATGCCGTATGAGATGACGATACCTTTCAGCATCTTCCTATATCACTGCTGCCCAATAGAGGTGTTTCCCATAGAATGGGGACCAAACCAGCGGGGATTTGAACCGGTGCAGTTGGTACAAAATAGGGCTGGGGCTGGCTGTTTTGAGCATATTACACCAGTGCTTCATCAGCTATACTGGCTCCCAGTCCATTTCTGGCCCAGATTCAAAGTGCTGATTTTAACCTTTAAAGTCCTAAATGTCTTGGGACCAGGTAACCTGAGAAAGTGCCTTGCTCCATATGTCCCTACTTGGACCGTAAGATCTTCTTCTGAGGCTCTCCTCCAAGTGCCTCTGTAGTGAATAGCCTCTCCTCCCTCTAAAGAGTTAACAGGGAGTGAACACTTGTCCTGACTGACAGGCAGGTGAACTCGAGGGCTCACCCAATCAGTCCAACAGGTGGGTGGGACTAGAGAGCTGTTGCTGGGATTTCTGGGAACAAGAAAGTTAGTCCGCACAGAGAGTGTGGACCAGCAGGAGGTTGGATGCCTCATGGTCGAGCTGCAGGATAATCTCTCAGGGTGATAGATTGGCAGGAGGCTTGATTCTTGTCAGGAGTTTGGAGAGTTCATGGGAACAGGAAGCTAAGGCTAGAGGCTTCGGAAGTTTAGGGCAGGAAAAAGTATTTCAGTAAGTATTTGCATTAGAATTTCTGTTTCTTTGGTGTGTACTTTGTATTTTCTGAAATATCTGTTCCTAAGTAACCAAGATTTTTAAAGTGTGCTGCCTCAGCATCATTCCGGGTGCTTTTAAAATATTCTTGTAACCAATTAAGTATTTTTAAGTGTTTCTAAAAATCTAAAAGCCTCAGACAGAACCAGTCTGTAGTAACTGAATAAAAGTTTTTTTCTTTGTTCTTTGCCTTTTTCATGCCAGGAGAGGGGTTTTCTCTGGTGCAGAAACACATGTCAAAGACAGCTTGGCCAAATTAACAATTAATTCCACGTGTAGGCAGGAGGGAAGATTCGCAAGGGGGAGCAAAAGGGAAATGGGGCTTGCTAGTCACTCCAAACCCCACTGGGAAAGACTTCCTAAAGCGGTGACTTGGTGGCAGTGAGATTTACCCTACCAGAGTCTTTTTCTCCGCTTTCTGGGTTTGGAAAGTGAAAGACTTTTAAGCCAGCCAGTCTGCTTCTCAAGCAGAGGAAAGGGATGACTCAGCGCAAGAGCCGTTCCTCGTGTTGCGGAGCTGACTCAGACTGATCAGTGAATTCAGCAGTAACTGGCTGAGGCAGGAAGGAGAGGAACATTCCTTCCAGTCTACAATTATCCGCTGCAGCCCCTGCTGAACAAGGTGAGGTGGGTAGTGGCTACTAGGGAGAGGGCCTTTTTGGTGGTTGCACCCCATTAATGGAACAGTCTTCCCAGTGAGGCTCACCTGGCATCATCGCTTGGTTCTTTTAGATGCCCCGTGACGAGCTTTTTGTCCACTCAGGCCTTTTAAATATTGATCTGATTTTAACTGATTTTTAAAAAAAGTATTTTAAACTGTTTTGTATTGTATGTTGTATATTGTATTTTACTTCTGCTCCCTTTTTGGTCTGTTATGATTTAATCTGTTGTGTGTTTTTATCTCATGTTTTAATGTTGTGTTGTAAGCTGACAAGAGAATAATTTGTTATGGGGTGGCTAACAAAGTTTATTATTAACCAGTTCAAACTGGTTTTGGGGCGGGCTATGAGGTGGAGACTGCCTTGGTCGGCCTGATGGATGATCTCCAATTGGCAATGGACAGAGGAAGTGTGACTCTGTTGGTCCTCTTGGATCTCTTGGCGGCTTTCGATACTATCGACCATAGTATCCTTCTAGAACGTCTGAGGGTGTTGGGGGTGGGAGGCACTGCTTTACAGTGGTCCCACTCTTACCTCTCAGATAGATTCCAGATGGTGTCAATTGGAGAGCGTTGCTCTTTGAGATCTGAGCTTAAGTATGGTGTCCCTCAAGGCTCCGTTCTTTCTCCAATGTTTTTTAACATCTACATGAAACCGCTAGCAGAGATCATCAGGAGATTTGGAGCAGGGTGTTAGCAGTATGCTGATGACACCCAGCACTACTTCTCCATGTCAACTTCTTCAGGGCTGGATGAGGGAGAATAAACTGAAGCTGAATCCAGATAAGACGGAGGTACTTATTGTGCAGGGTCAGAACTCTAGAGACAATTTTGATCTGCCTGGTCGAGATGGGGTTACACTTCCCCAAAAGGAACAGGTTCGCAGTCTGGGAGTACTTCTGGATTAACGTCTCTCCTTGGTTTCTCAGGTTGAGGCGGTGACCAGGGGTGCTTTTTATCAGCTCCGGCTGATACGCCAGCTGTGTCCGTTTCTCGAGATCAATGACCTCAAAACAGGTACATTTGTTGGTAACCTCCAGACTGGACTTCTGTAATGCGCTCTGCGTGGGGCTGCCTTTGTACATAGTCTGAAAACTCCAGTTGGTTCAGAATGTGGCAGCCAGATTAGTCTCTGGGTCATCTCGGAGAGACCACGTTACTCCTTTACTGATGGAGTTTCACTGGCTGCCAATAGGTTTCTAGGCAAAATACAAAGTGCTAGTTATAACTTACAAAGCCCTAAACAGCTTAGGCCCTGGGTATCTAAGAGAGCGCCTTCTTCTGCATGATCCCCACCGCCCATTGAGGTCATCTGAGGAGGCCCGTCTCCAGTTACCGCCAACTCGTTTGGTGGCTACACAGAGACGGGCCTTCTTGGTCGCTGCCCTGAGATTGTGGAATGCGCTCCCTGCTGAGATACAATCCTCCCCATCTCTGGCAATTTTCAGAAAACACCTGAAAACACATCTCTTCAACCAGGCTTTCTCAGCTTTTTAAAACTTGTTTTTAAATTGTTCTGATTATTTAATTGTTGTTTTATGATGTTTTTAATTGTTAATCATTGTTTTATGCTTTATACTTTTTGTTTTAATTATTAACTGATTTTATTGGTGTTTTAATGTAAACCGCCCTGAGCCTTTTGGAAGGGCAGTATAAAAGTTTTAATAATAAATAAAAATAAATAAATAAAAATTATTATTTTTACTTTTGTTATTACTACTACTGCCATACAATTGCCTCTCCTTCTTCACAACTGGAGCATAATCCTTTTTCTTTCTGAAGCTGATTTTGTGCAGATGTAGCTATCCCCCAGTCATCAAGCAGGAAGGCCCAGAATCCCATGAGCTGTTCGTGACCCCTCTGGCAGAAGCCTCCCTTCCAGCAACACCGAAGGGGGGGACATTTGTGGGGGGGGGCTGGGGGGGCTCCTGACGCATCAGCCCCCTCCCTAGCCGCCTCTCAGGGCCTGGTTTATTTTTAACGCCAGCAGGAGAGGCCGGCGTATCACTGCTCCCTGAGGGGGGAGCAGACTCTGAAAGGTGGGGTCCGGCGAGGCAATTACCACCGTTCCAGGAGCTGCCTTGTGCCCGGGAGCCCCCTTGACGTGGCTGGGGCCATTTTTCAGCATTTGCCCAGAGTGCTAATTGAAAAGGCCTGCCTTCTTGCTGGCTGGCTCTCGGGAGGGCTGCAACAGCTGCATCTTATTATCTGCTGGATGGCAGCTCTCTCAGCCCAAAAGGGGCCCATGGATCATTTTCCCTCCCCCTCCCCAAATAACCAGTTAATTACTAAATAAAACAAGCCAGCTTTCAAGCTGATTAGGCCAGATTAATGGGTGGCAGCTTGTTTCGCTCCCTGCGACCATTCATCATGCTGAAGCGTGAGGCCTTTAATGATTTAGGTACCTGGCCTACCGAGGCGCCCTCCGATACACGCTTAATTGCCCTTTGTCGGCTGTGTCCTGGAAAAAGCAAGTGCCACCCCCCCCCCATTAGCGCGGCCAGCTTGCGACCCGCTCGTCTGTCACAAAAGCTCCGGGGGAGGCCGGCACAGCAGACTTCATTACCAAGATCTATGGGGTCAAACTTCCAGCGGGGGCTCTGCTGTTCATCAGCCCAAACAGGTTGAATCAACCTGTGTCGATTTCATCCTGTGATATTTCATCCTGGCCCCTTCTCCCCGCCCCACCCCACTCCCCTGTATCTACTTCCCAGAGCTTTTAAGCACATTTCCGTGTGTGTGTGTGTTGCTAGTTCGGGCTGGAGTCCATTCTTGCAGGTGTTAATTATAGTCCATTTACAGCAATCTTGGTGTGACAGTGGGAATCGCTCTCCGCTGCCATTACTTATGAAAAGCCTTTTCATTGAACTCTCTGGAATAAAACCCTGAAGTGGGGCCCCTAATTAGTAGTAAACTGAAATCGGCTCTCTCCTGAGCCAGCGCTAAGCGCTCCTGCTGCCTCTCCAGGCCATCCCATTTCAGGCCCACCACTCCTCCTCACGCTCAGGAAGCGAGGCCCAGGCAGCGGCAGAGGAAGGGTTAGGGAGGAAGGCGCCAGGACCAGGTGGGAGCCAGCCAGGGGGTGCAGGTGTTTCCATCAATGACAGGGAGGAGGAGGAGGCTGCGGCCTGGAGTCAGGGTCCATCCGCTTGGTCTCGACATGAAAGGGAAGAGCTACTGCAGTGAGATGCCCCCAAGAGGAAGGGGGCAGCAGGCGGCCTCCTGAAACGTCTCCTCTTTGTGGGGAAGGATGTCACCTGGCTGGACTCTGGCAGATGATACGCAGTTGCAACTGGCACCCATTTCATCATAGGTGTGGCGTGTGAGTGTGAGGAAGGAAGGAAGGAAAGGTTTGAGGGGTTATCCATGCATGCATCGACCACTGGAACAAGGACTCAGAAGACAGGATGCGTTTGGCAAAGGTAAAGAAGGAGTCCATCATGCCATGATGCCTCCTGTCCCATCTAGCAGCAGATGATGACAGCAAAGGAGCCCTGAGTCTTCCTCACAGCTAGGAATCCACTGGACCCACCACATGGGGGACCTGCTGGGACTGACCAGGAGCAGGTGGGGAGGGGCTCACCTCACCCGGCCAAGTGCCTCAGGTTCTCCTGTCCTGTGCAGCGGGAGGGAGGTCTCTCTCTGCTGCCCCACGGAGTCCAGTCTGCTCAGCCCCCGCCTCTCATGAGCAGGCCTTTAGGGCTCTCCTAAGACCAGTTGGGCTAAGAAGCCTCCCCTCCTCCCACCCTCAGGTATTTATTAGTTATTTATTTATTTATTTATGTAGTAAAACATTTTTATACCGCCCAAAACTTATGTCTCTGGGCGGTTTACAACAGAATAAAAACAAAGTAAAACATTCGTTAAGACAAAAATGGAGGGGACACACACATTACAGCAATTTAAAATTTTTAAAATATTTTAAAACAGCATTAATTAAAAGCCTGGGTGAAGAAATGTGTTTTTAAAGACTTTTTAAAAGCTGTCAGAGATGGGGAGGCTCTTATTTCACTAGGGAGCACATTCCAAAGCCTCGGGGCAGCAGCGGAGAAGGCCCGTCCCTGAGTAGCCATCGGATGAGCCGGTAGCAGTGGAGACGGACCTCTCCAGCTGATCTCAGTGGGCGGTGGGGTTCATGCCGAAGAAGGCGTTCCCTTAAATACCCAGGGCCCAAACTGTTTAGGGCTTTATAGGTTATAACCAGCACCTTGTATTTTGCCCAGAAACATATCGGCAGCCAGTGCAGCTCTTTCAATCCAGGAGTAATGTGATCTCTCCGAGATGACCCAGAGACCAGCCTGGCTGCCACATTCTGGACCAGCTGTAGTTTCCAGACTACGTACAAGGGCAGCCCCACATAGAGCGCATTACAGTAATCCAGTCTGGAGGTTACCAGCAGGTGTACCACTGTTTTGAGGTCATTCACCTCAAGAAACGGACGCAGCTGGCATATCAGCCGAAGCTGATAGAAGGCACTTCTGGCCACTGCCACAGGACGTAGTGACAGCCAACAACCTGGATAGCTTTAAGAGGAGTTTGGATAACTTCATGGAGGAGAGGTCCATCAATGGCAACTAGTCAGAGGGCTGTGGGCCACCTCCAGTCTCAAAAGGCAGGATGGCTCTGAGAACCAGTTGCAGGGGAGAAATGGCAGGAGAGAGGGCATGCCCTCAACTCCTGCCTGTGGCTTCCAGCAGCATCTGGTGGGCCACTGTGCAAAACAGGATGCTGGACTAGATGGGCCTTGGGCCTGATCCAGCTGGGCTGTTCTTATGTTCTTATGACCCTGCACAATGAGTACCTCCGTCTTATCCGGATTCAGTCTCAGTTTGTTATCCCTCATCCAGCCCATCACCGACTCCAGGCAGGCATTTAGGGAGGTTGTGCCCTCTCTCGATGATGCTGACATGGAGAAATAGATTTGGGTGTCATCAGCATACTGGTAGCACCCTACACCAAATCTCCTGATGATCTCTCCCAGCAGTTTCATGTAGATATTAAACAACATTGGAGACAATATGGAGCCCTGGGGAACACCATACAAAAGTTCAGATTTTGAAGAACAGCAGTCTCCAAGGGACACCATCTGGAACCTGCCTGAGAGGTAGGAGCAGAACCACCGCCTCCAACTCCCAAGCCCCTCAGATGCTCCAGAAGGATACTATGGTCAATAGTATCAAAAGCCGCCGAGAGGTCCAGAAGGACCAACAGAGTCGCATTTCCTCTGTCAATTGCCAATTGGAGATCATCCATCAGGCCAACCAAGGCAGTCTCCACCCCATAGCCATCCCAAAAGCCAGTTTGAAATGGGTCAAGATAATCAGTTTCATCCAAGACTGTCTGGAGCTGTGAGGCCTCCACCCTCTCAATTACCTTGCCCAGCCCTGGAAGGTTGGAGACAGGCCTGTAATTGTTCAAGTCCGAGGGATCCAGGGTAGGCTTCTTCAGAAGCGGTCTAATAATTGTCTCCTTAAGACAAGGAGGCACCCTACCTTCCCTCAGAGACGCATTTATAATTGTCATGGCTCAGACTTCAGGATCAGAAGACTCAGAGCAGGAAGACTCGCCTGCTAGTGAGGCACAGCAGCAAGATTTGGCAGAGAAACCAGACTCGGGACCTGAGGATTCTCAACAGCTGCCAGACTTGAATTCTGATGTGGAAGAGCCTGGGATGCCACCTAGAGTGAGACGAAGTATCAAGAAACAGGCTCAGAGGGACTCGCGCAGGTGCAGGAGATAACAGGGAAGAAAGTCAAACTGCTGACTCAGGGAAGCCTGATTGGTTCCTGGTTCTGTTGAGCCATATATATTCAACAGTCTCTCATGGCTGAGTTGCTGTTTGCAACTTCGCTGGCAGCAGATACTGTGCTCTTGGAATTATATCTTTTCCGTGTTCCAGTTTGTCTTGTCTGTACTTCCCTGTATTGTTCCCTTAATTCCTTGTTCTGTGTCCTTCGCTTGTTTCATTCCTTGTTTTGTCTTTTCTTCCACTTATTACTCAATTATTGTTAGAGGCGGGTACCTAGTTTCAGTTCAGGAGACTTAATTCATTTACTGTTTTCTTTGCGAGCCTTTTATTTTCCTTCATCTAGTTTTGTTGCTGCTTTCTGTTTACTCTCTCTCCTGGGGTTGTAAATCCGTAGGGATAGCCGGGCTATCAGTTCGCAGCAATAATCTCTACCAGGCCTTCTACAACAACCCCCCTGCCAGATAATATAAGCCATGTTGGACAAGGGTCAAGAGGACAGGTGGTAGGCCGCACCATTCCAATCAGCTTGTCCACATCCTCAGGAGTCACAGACAGGAACTGATCCAACCTAATCACACAAGAGGAGTCGCTGGACACCTCCGCATCAGACACTGAGATAATTGTGGAGATGGAGTCTAAGTCGACCCTAATACGAGAGATTTTCCCCACAAAGAATTCATTAAACACATCACAGCGGGTAATCGATGGTTCCAGATTCTGATTAAAGGGAGGAGGGGCACTCATTAGCTCTCTCACAACCCTGAACAATTCCTCCGGACGTGAACTTGCGGATGCAATACAGGCAGAAAAGAATTGCTTATTTGCCACACGTATCGCCTGAGCATAGGTCTTCAAATGAGCTCTATGTTGCAATCTGTTGGATTCAAGTCAAGTCTTTCTCCACTTGTGCTCCAGTTGTCTACTTCACCGCTTCAGCCCCCATAGTTCTTCCGTATACCAAGGGGCCAGTTTTGAAGCAGGTCGGAGAGGATGCTTAGGAGCAATCATGTCTACTGCCCCAGTGAGTTCGCTGTTCCAATTCTCCACCAGGGCATCAACAGGATCACCAGCAGAGCCAACACTAAATCCCTCCAAGGCTTCTTGAAATCCTATTGGATCCAATAACCTTCTCAGGCAGACCATCCTAATAGGTCCCTTGCCCCTGTGAAGGTGGGAAGCTATTGTGAGTCCGACCCTAACCAGATGGTGGTCCGTCCATGACAATGGGGAAATCAAGGATTCCCCACCCACGGAACACCACCCTGATCAGAGTGAAAGACCAAATCAAGCGTGTGACAAGCAATGTGTGTCGGCCCCGAGAACACTTGGGATAGGCCCATAGTCGTCATGGCCACTATGAACTCCTGAGCCGCCCCGCACGAATTGGTCTCAAAGTGGACATTGAAGTCCCCCAGCACCACAAGCCTGTGGGACTCCAACACCAAGTCTGAGACCAAGTCCGTCCGCTCAGTTAGGGACTCTGTTGAGCAGCGGGGCGATCGGTACACCAAGAGAAGTCCCAGTCTATCCCTGGTCCCCAGACTTAAGTACACACATTCTATGTGGTCCGACACTCTAACAGGGATCCTGGTAAGGGAAAGGTTATTCTTATAGACCGCAGCCACTCCACCTCCCCGCCCACGGTCCCTCGCCCGCTCCTCAACAGAGTAGCCTGGAGGAAGAAGCCGGGACCACACTGGGCCCCCAACCTCTCCCAGCCAGGTCTCTGTAATACATACCAGGTCGGCACCTTCATCCAGATTTAAATCATGGATGGTTCCTGATTTGTTCTGGACCGACCTGGCATTACAGAGGAGCAAGGTGAGGTTCCCAGGATGATCGGCACTACTCCCCAAGGTCAAAGAGCTGGCAGGAGAGCCGGAAGGGGAAACAGCTATTAGATTTCCAAGTCCCCTTCCCTTGTAATGGCCTGCTGACCTGCCAACGTTCCTTCTTCTGTTCCCCACCACGACCAGAATGGCCAGCCCACAGTCAGTGGACACACCCCCTGTCTCCCCATCTCCAGTTAAGCCCAGACACATTCTAAGATTGTCTCACCAAGGACAAATTAAAACAGAAGCTCCACTATTAAATGCCCCCCCCCTACAAATACCTAGGCCAAGAGATCTGGCCCTCGCCATCCCCCAAAGTGGCTCCCCCAAAGGGGCAACCATCTTTGGTGTTGCCCCTTTGGTGGCAGGCCTGCCACCACTGGCAGAAGCCTATATAGCCCTGAGCAGGCAGCTCTAGGCAGCTGGAATGCAGGAAACTGCCAAGTCACCCTCTTTCCCGGCCCCAATCCTGCAAGGCCTCACCTCAGCACAGCAACCAGTCCTGGGGGGCAGATAACAGACAGAGGGGCAGCAGGACAAGCAGGACACGCAAACAGGCAGGCACCCAGTCTCACACGCTGGGGTCTACCTGGGAGCAGATGTTGTCTCTCCTGCAAGTTTCTCCTGCAAGATATGTCTTCTCCCAGAATTTGGCACCTGCTGGAATTTCCGCTCCAGCGTGGAAACTGGCCCCTGATTTAAGAGTTACCTTAAATAGTTACAGGTAACTATTTAAAGAGTTACCTGTCCTGCCCCCATCAAGGGCGGCCTGAACCTCTCCAGTCTCCTTGGCCCCAATATGAACTTGGGCTCTCCAGCTAACCTTTGCAATGCCACCACCTCTCCCCCTCCCATTTCCTGGCTTTGCCTGCAACGAGAGCTTGTGGCTGCTGTTGACCTTTGAGGTGCCCACCAAGAAAACCTCAGAGACTCTCCAGGCTCCTGAAATTACCCTGCCCTTTCTAGGGCATGGGCAGAAGCAAGAAAAGTGGCCTTCCTTCAGAACAGGCAGCCCTGACTCGGCCAAGAAGCCAAGCCCCGCTGGATATGTTCGAACAGCACGGCACACGCTAGGCATCTTCTGACCACTGAACAATTTATGCTTCCAACTCTCTGGAAAAGTGCGGTGCAAAAAGACTGGGATTCATGGGGAAATGAGCGGGCAAGCAAGCATGCATGCATGCATGCACACACGCACGCACAAACGCACAACTGATCTCAGTGACAGTCTCTGCTTCCTCGTCCATCTGGGCTTGCCTCTTAACAAGGCAGGACCTCCAGCAAATCTTAGGGCTGTCAAGATTGCCCTTCTCCACAAGGAGAATCTTGTAGCTCTCTAGGAAGCATTTAGCTTGGATGCTGAAAGGGTGAGTCTGACTGTGGCTCAAACAGCAGGCTTTGCAGGTCTCCAGTGTGCTTGTTAAGCACCCCTAAAGCCAGGCTTGTCTGATGGGGCAGTCCTATGCTGGGGGTTGCCAGTGGGGCAGCCGCGCAGTTCAAGGGCTGCCAGCAGGATTCCTTGTAACCAGCTGGATCACATATAAAAGAGCATCTTGGCACCTGGGAGAATATTCCAGCCATGCTTGGAGGTATGCTGCTTGCACTGCAAGATCTCTGTTCTCTGGGACACGGCAAGGGACACACGCACACGCACACACAGACACACACCCAAAGGATCCGGCTTGCAGCTTAAGGGGGCTCCATGATTTTCAGATGGCAGCTATGGTGAGGAAGGATGGGGTTGTTGGAGATGTGACTCCAGAGGCATCAACTCGCAACACCACTCATTCCTGTTGACCACTAGGGACATTAGGAGCAGCAGCGGAGAGTGTGGGGTGCCCCCTTCCTTCTCCTTCCCTCTTGATTTCTGCTCTACGCCTCTTGTGATTGCTAGACTGATCCTCTTAAGACACTCACTTCTTCTGTGCTCTCTCTGCTCTTTCTTCTCCTCCCTTCCACCATGAGGTAGCTAGTACAGGCTGCCGGCTTTCTACCCAAGTTTGTAACTTCTTCAAATAAACCTTTACCCATTTTAGACTTTAAGCAATTGTCTCCAAATCCACACCCCCCCCCAGAGCTCAGTTCTCGTCAAGCTGGGTTTCTCTGCTAAATAAGGGGTGGACTCAATTTCTCCCCTACAGGGGCGCCATTTTTCAGCCATGCCTGGTGGGCTAATTGTGCCCTTTCTTGGGAAAGGAGGACCTCACCACCATGAGCCATGGCCACCTCACCCGTGGATTGCTGGGATGCTCTGTATTTGGGGCTGCCTTGAAAGCATGTTTGGAACCTAGAGCTGGCCCTTAAGCCTCCCCGTCACCCAAATCAAGGGGATTCAGGACTGCTCTACATCCAGCTGTATTCACTTGATGTGTGGGACAGCCACCTGCTGCAGATCTTGGGGGGGGGGGAGGGATTGCAGAGATGGGGACATGAGCTGTCCATCAACGAATTTTCAGCTACAGCTTCTTCCCCGCATATGAGAGGCTCTTTTGGCAAGAGCCCCCCCCCCCAAGGGTCTTTGTGGCTGTGGTTTTGCATGAAGGTGGCTTGTTTTGACAGCAAAGGGAGGGCAGAGACTCACTACCAATGGGAGATGGGTAAGTCCCTTTCTCGAGAAGGCAGATCTGGCCACGGTGACCCACGCCTTAGTCACGTCGCGGCTGGATTACTGTAACGCTCTCTACGTGGGGCTGCCCTTGAAGAATATCCGGAAACTGCAGCTAGTGCAAAACGCGGCAGCGAGGGTTCTATCCGGAGCTGCCCGTTGGGAACACATCACCCCCATTTTGAAAGAGCTGCACTGGCTGCCGGTTTGTTTCCGGGTCCAATTCAAGGTGCTGGTTTTGACCTTTAAAGCCCTAAACTGTTTGGGCCCGGGGTATTTGAGGGACCGCCTGCTCCCAAGGGTTGCTGCCCGCTTGACTAGGACATCTGGGGGGGCCCTGCTCCGGGTGCCGACAATGAGGGAGGCCCGGCTGTCGTGCACTCGGGACAGGGCCTTCTCTGTTGCTGCCCCTAGACTCTGGAATGCTCTCCCGGTGGCCATTCGTTCCTCAGACTCCATCACAGCTTTTAGAAAGCTTTTAAAGACTTGGCTTTTTACCCAGGCTTTTACATAATCGTCTTTTACTGCTGTTCTTGTGTGTTTTTATTTGTTGTCTTGTTTTTATGCCTGTTTTTAGCCTGATGTTTTTATTGCTTTTTACTGTATGTTTTTAATTTTTGTAAACCGCCTTGGGTTTTCTTTTAACGAAAGGTGGTATAAAAATGTAAAAATAAAAATAAAATAAAAAAATAAAAAAGGGCCCAGATTCCAGAAGAAACAAGCACTTACTTTTTATTGTGGGGTCCTTCCAGATGGGAGTGTCCAGTCTGAGACTGTCACACCTTGCTTGTTCACTCACTCTTTACTGGGGGGTTCACACAACGTCATCCACCCATTGTCAACCTGTGCTTTCCCCACATTTAAACAGACATATGGTTCAAGGGAGGGTTTGGGAGGGTGGGTGGGGTTGCGCTACATCTGCACAGTTATTGTACATGTGGACTGTTCTTAGCCCTACTGTCCCATCTTTGGGAGGAGCATCCAACATGAACAGAAGCAGCAGGAGGGGTCAGAGTGGGTAGGGTCAGTCTGTGGAGTCCCCAAACCAGGCAATATCCACTGCAATGCAAAGTAGCTATGCAGTTCCACTTCAACTGGTAAACATCCTCAAGGCTGATTTGATCCAAGGTTGAATCACTTGAATCACTCAGATTCTAGTCAGACACAAATTGGTTCACACATCCCTATTCTGTACTGCTAGGCAGCACAGCCCATTCAATTAGAAACTGAAAGGAACCAGAGAGAAAGGTCCAAGGGTTGAGTCTAATTCCAGCCCACAAAAGGATGTTCCAGTACGGAAATCTTTAATGCTCATGTTACCATATTGTTTCCCTTTTATTTTAGTTTGAATGTAGTATTTCAGATCTCTAGGAATTCTTCTTTCCCTCAGTGGATAATCACTTTCTTCAGAAACTGGATTTTATGTCAGAGGAGGACAAGGCTTCGGAAGTGGGACCTCCTCACTAGGGGACCGCGGTGGATGGTTCCAGGTCAGAAGCGTTTGGTGCTTCTGGGCACACATCCCACTTATCCTGCACCAAACGTTGGCACCTTGGCGTGATCTTGATGTCACCTCACCACTCAGCATCATTTAAACCAGTTTTAGAAGATAAAGACCCAATTTGTTCTTGGATTCTGCCTGGAATTCAGAGAGGTTGACTGGCAAGTGCTAAAGCTGTTAGGTCAGATGTGTCTCCCTCCAGCACCATAAACATGGCTGAGTTTTTGAAGGGTCTGGTTCTTTCACATTTCCTCCTCTGTATCAGGATGCATTAAGTCCAGATAAGCCCTCAAATCCCTTATTTCAGAAGGTATTGTGCCTGCTCTGAGAGGCGTTAGCCATCTTTTTCATCTCCACTTTGCAGTTTCTTACTGCTCTTTCAGTGAAAACATTGGAAGCTAGATGCTATAGTTCTTTCATAATCTGTTCCATTTTTGCTCAGGAACTCTCTGAATGAAGCTGGTAAAATTTGGCTCATTATCTGTGATCAGAAGTAAGGGTAGTCTGTGGGCAGAAAAGGTCTCTCAGCATTTGTCACAGGTGGCTGCTGAGGTCTTTGAGCTCCAGCAGGTGGACAATGGGCACATGATGCCATTGTCAAGAACAACTTCCTAATGAAGGGTCCTGCACAGTCTAGATGCAATGGAAACCATGATTGCTCCACTCCATTCTGTGCTGGTCAGAACTTACTTGGAATATTGTGTCCAGTTCTGGGCCCCACATATTAAAAAAGAAAATGGGGAGGGGGGGGTTAAGAACATTGTGCAACTGGAAAAGGTGCCGTGTTTGCTTCCCCACTCCGCTGGCACTGCCTTGGGGAAATGGAGCTGCAAATCCCTGAGAGGGAGGCAGATGAGCCCTCAAGGAGGCAAGTGTGAGTGGGGAGAGGAGGGGAGGAGAGTCTTGCTTCCTACCTCCATTGTGAACAAACTTCTGTAGAGTTTGTGTCCAGGAATAAGAATGTCCCACTGGTTCTCCCTGTTCCACCAGGTTTCCATTACGCCCACTAGATCAATGTTTTCATTAGTTACGAAGCACTCCAGCTCACCCATCTTCGCTCAGAGACTTCTGGCATTGGTTTTGGTATATCGACACCAGTCCACACCAAGTCCCTTACATGGTGTTGGTGTGTGCGATCTCCTTTACCACCATTTGACCATTTTGACCAGCTATCATTTGTTTCCTTTTGCTCTACTCCTTGTTCTACTGTGTCCCCTTCTGGTTCACCCAAAACATTTGCACCCTTGTGCCTTAGGGGAGTTTGCTTGCTGTCCCTATCGGCAATCCCCCAGGCGTCATTTTAAAAGCTGCTCTGCAACCTTTTTCATTTTAAGCACCAGCAGTCTGGTTCCGTCTTGGTTCAAGTGCAGCCCATCCCTTTTGTACAGGCTTTGCTTCTCCCAAAATGTATCCCAGTGCCTAACCAATCTAAACCCCTCCTCCCAGCACCACTGCCTCATCCACACATTGAGACCCCTCAGCTCCGCCTGTCTCACTGGCCCTGCACGTGGAACAGGTAGCACTGAACGCTACCCTGGAGGTCCTGGACTTCATATGCTACCTAGCAGCCTAGATTGGGCTTCTAGGAACTCCTGGCTGCATTTCCCAACTTCATTGGTGCCAACATGCACCACAACAGCTGACTCCTCCCCAGCGCTGCCTAACGGCCTACCTAGATGCAGTGTGACGTCGGCATCCTTCCCACCAGGCGGGCAAGTCAACGTGCAGTCTACAAGTGGGTCACAGACCAATCCCTCTATGCCCCTAATGATAGAATCACCCACTGCTAGGAGGCCCCCACCCCCTGGAGGAGTATCCTCTGTGCGAGAGGATATGGGTGCATCACCCAAGGAAGGGGTCCCTGCTAAGGGAGTGCTTCCCTCTTCCTCAGACTGATGTCCTCCCCCCCTCCCCCCGAGACCTTCACTCTCCATGACAGCCGTCAGCCTGGGAGTGGGATGCCTCTACCACATCCCCGAGGGTCTCATCCACACGCCTCTCTGCCTCCCTGAGCTTCCCCAGGGCAGCCACCTTGGCTTCGAGGGAACGAGTGTGAATGGGAAATGCCTCCCTTGGAATTTCAACCCAGTGTTTCGAGTCTGGCCCTCGGGAGCAACAGAGGACATCCCTCCTTCTATGTGGCAGCTCTCCGGATATTTGAAGATGGTTCTCATCTCCCCCCTTAGTCGACTCTTCTGCAGGCGAAACAGACCCAGCTCCTTCCACTGCTTCGTAGAGGTTTTGTTTTCCAGACTCTTCTCCGTCTTGGTTGTCCTGCTCTAAACCCTTCTGATGATGCCCTTCAGCAGCTTCCTATATCGCTGCTGCCCAATAGAGGTGTTTCCTATATCGATATGTCTGGGAAACACACCAGTGGGGATGCAGACCGGCAACCTCTGGCTTGCTAGTCAAGTCATTTCCCTGCTGCGCCATGAGGTGGCTCTCATCTTCTCCTACAACGCAGTGAATTGACTGCCCAGCCCTGGAGTCCGGCTGCTGCCAGGCGGCCGTCTTTTCATTTCATTGAGGGGCCAGACCAGTGGTTTGTGGTCTGTTCCCATGTTGAAAGGCTTCCCATTTGGATCCTGGTGGGGCTTGGCTGGCCGGGCACCACCTGGGGCTCCTCTCCTTCTCCTCCCCTGCAGCCCTGGCCGCCCCCAGCCAGCCAGCCAGCCATGCTGCCGCTGCCACCACGGTGAGCGAGTTCGCAGCGACGCCCTACTCTCTTCCCTGAGCTTTGCCATGCCAGGATCGTCCATCTTCATTACCTCCCCCAGCCACTGGCTCTCCTCCTGTTCCCGAGAGAGATCCCATGACCTCGATTGCTTGATGAGAGACAGCAGGAGAGAGAACAGTGTGAGTTCTGTAGGGTCGTGTGGTCTCCCTCCCTCCCAAACACACACACACACACACACACACACACAGACACAGACTAGAATGGTTACCACACACATAGCAGCCCCTGCTAACTAGGTGAAGGGTGCATCTCTGATTGGGGGCTCCCTTATATCCAGCAGGGGGAGAACAGGCAGCTGTCCTGATTCAGCCCAGCAGAGCATCCCTCCAGGGGTCCCTTGTAGGTCTTCTAGTCCAGCAGCCCCCAGCTCACTGCAGGAAGCAGCTACTGCGTCCTCCTCTCTTGCAAAACCTCTAGCAGAGGAGGGCCCATCCCTCTTCCACTGTCCAACGGCTCTTACTGGCAGGAAATGCCTCCTAATGTCTATCCTTAATCGGCTTTCAGACTCCACATTCTTCCACATTCATTTTATTTATTTTATTTTCAGGGACTGTGAAGGAACAGCTGCCTCTTCCTTCTCACTTTTGCTGTTGCCACCAGGTAGACTTTTTGTATGGCTGGGTCCACTCCATCCACCCTTACACCTTTGTCAAAAATTTAAGAAACCCCCAAAACTCAGTAGAGTGGAGAGGCTCATAGGTGTGGGGTGGAGTCAAATAAACAAGCTTCTGATCTTTATGTAATAAGAAATTTTACTTTTTAAAAAATCAGTTCAATTAAAACATCAAATTTTTGTTTCCTTACACAGCAAAAATGCAAACTCAAAACAGTGACCAAAAGGGCATACCAGGAAAAAGGCATCCACTCCCTTACTCTACAGAGTCCTCTGTATTTTCTCTCTCCTCCACATCTGGCTTGCTGGTCACAGCACATTTTCTCTCTCCTCCACATCTGGTCACAGCACAGGTCTGGGGCTCAATCCAGCCTGGCTCATCTGTGACTTCAGCTCTGATTCTCCTCTAACTTGAGTCTTCAGCCTGTAAACTTCTCTCCTGCAGACAGATTCTCCTCCAGACTTCTTCTTGCTGACTGCCTTCTGACTCACTGCTGACTTCTCAGTCCTGACTGCCGACTCTAGACGGTCTAAACCCTCTCAAATTCTCCCACTATATACAGTTTTCTGGCCCGACAGTTTTTCAGCCCATCCAGTCATACAATGGAGGTCGAAGTGAGCGAGCGCTCCCTTCTGCTGCTGCTGCTGCTCTGTTACGCGTCCTGCAGATGCCTTTTTGCAAAGTCTGGATGAGAGAGTGGAGTTGGGCTGCTTCTGCCTGACCTTGGACTGGCCGGCATCCAGAGTGCCTTGGGCCATTCCTAGGGGTCTTTGGCAGGCAGGGAGAAGCAAAGGTGGGTGACCCAACGGCTGCGTGGACTTGGGCCATTGCTCTTGGTGGCCAAGTTCCATTCCCTGCCATTCAGAGCCCTTGAGATATGCTGGGCTGTGAGCTGAGTCTGGCTTTGGAGATCCTGCTTGAAATTAGGGTGGGCACCTCCAGCCTCAGAGGCACGATGCCTCTCAATCCCAGTTGCAGGGGATCAGCAGCAGGAGGGAGGACACGCCTTCATCTCTTGCCTGTGGGCTCCCCAGAGGCATCTGGTGGGCCACTGTGTGAAGCAGCACCCTGGACTAGGTAGGTCTTGGGCCTGATCCAGCAGGGCTGTTCTTATGTTCTCTTCTGGGAGCAGCTCTTCCTGGGCATGACCAGCAGGACCCCAAGAAGTGAAACCTCCTCCATCATTTACTGCACACCTGTATGCTGGGGGAAACCGTCCCAGCTGAGAGTCTCTTGGGTACTAAAGGCACAGGGGCCTTCTTAGACAAAAAATGTGGCAACCCTCATTCTCAAACCGTTTTAAGTCCAACGGCTCACTGCCTGCTCGTAGAGGAACCTTCCTCAAAAGAGCTGGGGGGAAATATGAGGCAAGGAAGCATTTTGCATAGGGACAACAAATGGCTCAGGACATTCCCAACACAAACAGCTGCATATCCGTGAAGGAATTGCTTCGGGCCTCCTCCCTTCCCTGCTCTGCTCCATCATAAGACACGCTTGCTAACTAACTGCTACATGGAGCCAGCTGCTAAACAGGCCACGCACGAGGTGGTGCCAAGGGGTGGTTGGTTCCCCTGCTGCTCCCCCTTGAGCCAGAGGGGCCTTCCCACCTCACGGGCCCCTGAGCCAGCCAGCCAGCCCCTCAACCGCTCAGCAGCAGCCTCTCCTGCCCGCTTTGCATCACAGAGGAGGCCGCAAGCCCAGGTCAAGCTGGCCCAGAGTTCAAGCCCGGGAAGGTTTCAGTGCCAGCCGCTCTTCTCCCTCTGGCAGTTCCCTGACGCTGTTTGTTTTCTCCTCCTCCTTGTCTTCCTTTGAGCTGGAAGGCGCAACCTGAGGGGTTCCTTCGGCAGCTCGAGAGCTTCCGCAAACCCAAATGTTAACTTGGTTGACCAATTTTGCTCACTCTCGGCCTGACACGTCTTAATTCTCTGTGCAAACCCCGGAGTCTGCGGTCTTTGCTGCTGTCTCCCCACAATGAGTTTGGCCGGGGGGAAGGGCTATGATTGTTTCCAGCTCCCTCCTCTTGTGGGGCCAGCCAGCCCCCCAACCTCCAGTTGGGTTTGGACAACAAGGGGGCTCCTTTCCCCATCCGCGCTGCCGTGGTGACAGGCGGCCGACTCCTCTCTGTGTTGACAATCCCCTGCCTGAATGGCCCTGAATAGGCGCTGAGGTAGGTAAATGTATGCAGTGACACTGAGCGGATGATTCCGGCCTGACGGATCCCCCCGCCGTTTGTTTCCAGGCTTGTATCGGGGCTGGGGCGCCTTGTCGGGCTCTTTGTTGCACATGCTGCCCTGGCGGGGCTGCAGTTAATGGAGGCCTTGTTCGGAGCCACCGGAGCAGAAAGTGTTTTGTCGAGGGAGACAAAAGGCAGCACCGGCCACCTCAGAGGCTGCCTGGGGAAGTCAGGCCCTCGTGGGCTCCTCTCAAAGGGGAAAGAGAGATAACTGGCCCACAGCCTCCGCCCCCCCGCCCCCCCCCCCCCCGCAGGAGCCTCCCGGGACATTTCCAGCCCTCCCTCCTCCCTGGCCCTTCCTGACACATCTGCCTCTGGGAGCATCTTTGTGGGGGCAGCCAAAGCCTTTTCTCTGCCAGGAGTGTTAATTAGATTGTCCTTTTCTCTGCCTGCCCCTGCTGGGAACCGCGACCCACCCAACGTGGCCCCGGAGAGGAAGAACGGGGGAGGCCAGGGTTGGCTCGGGACCCTTGCAGGGAAGGAGCCGCACCAGGAGGGGCAGAAAGGCAGCCCTGGGGAGTCTCCGATGGGCCCCCGAGAAACCTGCCGCTCTCTGCTGTCAGAGCTCACCCTCCAGGGCCATCATGCCTCCCCCCCCCCGCCCACCAGATGCTCCGCCCACCCCAAAGGCCTCAGCTCTAAACCCCGCCCCCACCCCGCCCCACAGGGCCTGTGGCGGGACATGGCTGGCGATGGGTGTGTCACATGGACACCCGCAAACAGTGTGGTGCGGTGTGCTCAGACGTTGTGCAGACCTCACACAACCACTTCTGCGAAAGAGTTATTGCGGGCAAAGTGGCAGAGAGAAAGGGTCACAGCACTGGGAAGCCATTGCAGCTGGGGCAGTTCCCTCACTCCAGAGATGCCGTGTGTGTGTGTGTGGTGTGTGTGTGTGTGTGTGTAACAACTCCCTGTCTGTAAGGAGAGCAGGAGCAGTGTGGCATTCGACATCGCTGCCTGCTGGGAGGTTCCCTTCTTCCTTCTGCAGCATAAGCAGGGCTGGGAGTGAGGTGGAAGAGGCCTCCCCACCGGAGCCGACCTTGGAGATGATTTCCTTCAGGTCACCCGAAGAAGGGAGGGCGAGCAGAAGAGCAGGGAAGCCCTCTCCAGGACTGGAGGGTGAAGAGCTGGGGGGTTCTGGGAAGCGGAAACACGTTGGCAGCTATTTCTGCAGCTGGCTTTCTGGAGCTGTAGTTCAAATTTGGGGAATACAGCCAGTCCCACGTGTTGTCAAGGGAAACTGGGCATTTCTGCACAGGCAGACATGAACCCGACCACATCACCAACAGCCAACCCCCCCCCCCCCCCAATACATCAAACATCAACAAAATGTTGATTTCGAACTCAGGTTTTGCCATTTCTACAGCACACCTCAAAGTTTGGGAATCTCAATTCAAACTGGATTTCTTGTTTAGTCTGGATTTGGTCCAGCCTTTCCTTAGGTTGTCAGGAAAACATAGTCAGGCAGGATGGGGTGGAGAAAAGACAAGTCTGCTCTGAGCTGTAGCCTGCCATGAACCTTTTTGGAAGCCAGGCTTCAGCCTGCTGCCGGAGATACTGCAAAGCAGACGGTCAGAGAGAGGGATCTGGGAAGCCGCGACTCACCTGAAAGAGCCGGCTCAGGCTGCTCCTCTCCCTCCCACCCTGCCGGCAAGCATTCATCAGGTAAAGTGTGTGGTCAACTTGCAGCTCTGCCTGATGAAAGGCAGCCTGCAGGCAGAGCTGCTTGCCGGCCGGGTGGGAGAGAAAGAGGAGCGGGCTGAGCTCTCTCCTTTGGTTGTCCCTGGCTCCTTAGGACCAGCTGCTGCTGGCAGGAAACATCATGTGCAGATCCTGATGAAGCCCTCACAGACTGCCATAAATCTGACCCCACTGTCTAGAAACAGCCCAAGCCTCCCACCTGCAGCTGCCAGGAGTGCTGCTGCTGCTGCTGCTGCTGCTGCTGCTGCTGCTACGACTAATATTTTGATACCACTTTAATAAGTCAATAAGATGGTTCCCTGACCCCAGAGAGCTCGCAGTCTAAAAAGGATCACAAAGTAGATACCAACAACAGCCACTGGAGAGATGCTGTGCTGGGGACAGATAGGGCCTGTTGCTCCCCCACCTGCAAAATACAAGAAAAGCGCCACTTTAAAAGAGGCTCCTTTGCTCAATTAGCAGGGGCCGGTAGTTGTCAGCGGGCCTCCCTGGGCACAGGGCTCTTTCATCTCGTGTGCCCGTGGTGGTGTGTCCCTGGCGACGTGGCCAGGGCGCTCTCCAGATTCACCCTTGCCACAGGGTCACTACGGATCTGCAACGTGTGCTTCCATACTGCCTGTGTTGTGACCCCGCAGTCTTTGTGCTGACAGCAAGGGGCCATTCACAT
The DNA here is from genome assembly GCF_027244095.1 of Hemicordylus capensis. NCBI lineage: Eukaryota > Metazoa > Chordata > Lepidosauria > Squamata > Cordylidae > Hemicordylus > Hemicordylus capensis. Next base: position 358,499,091 of record NC_069659.1, read on the forward strand.
TGCCGATGCCTTCTTTGGGGTTTTATCTTTGCGTTATAGTGCTACAACGTTGAAAGGCCATTGCCGGGAAATAGCTGCATTTCCCCATGGCTGGAGTTTGAGATTCTGGGGCTCATTCTCAATACGATCCGGCCAAGCCGAAGCATTTTACCCTGATGCAGCAGGTAGTCTGGAAAGCGCCCAGAAGTGACCATTTCTGGGAGGCCTCTGCCCCCATTCTGAAGGTCGCACATCCGGCTGCAGACGCTTGGGCAAGTGCCATGAGCAAGCGGCTTCTCTGTGCCCGCACAAACTGCAGCAGGATCCCATGCAGGAGAGTCATCAGCCCTCAGGCCTCCTCATCAGTGACGCTCCCCAGCGGGAATGAAATAAGTCTCACGCGAGGGGAGCAAGCCCAGGGCTTCGCCAGGGTGGTGGAGGGAGCAGCCGCGACCCTAGGGCTCTCCTCGGGGCTCCTGATGGGGCTAGTACAGCGATCAGGTACCAAGGGGCGGGCCCGGAGGATCCTCAGCCCTGCCTTAATGTGGTGTGGTAGAGGGCCTCTCACTCCCTGAAAGCAGCGCCCGCTGACTCCCCCACCAGGGTGCTCTCTAATTTTTTTCATCTGTGTATGGAATGAGTTTTGTTCTGGGCAGCGGGATCAAGGCCATGTGTACGCACCATGTGCATTCAGAGTGGGGCCTACCTGATTCAACTTGAGTGGGATCTAAAATGAACTGAGCAGACATCCAAAAATGCGTGAGCGCACGCACGTGCGCACACCTTAGAGGGAACACTGACCACCACCATTAAAGATGTAAGGACCACAAATAGGGGTGTGCATGGACTGTGATTTGAGCACTGGTTTGCCACTGAACGATGCTCCTCCACCCCCCAACCTCCTGAAGGTCAGCCTGGGCCAGCTGTGGCCCAGTCTGGGCGTGTGTGTGTGTGTGTGTGCGGAGGCCCTGGCTGACCCGGCAAGGGGGGCTGGTGGAGCCCCTGCTGCGGCCACCTCCACCTCCGATCTCTCCGCCGCCTCCACTGCTGCAGATAAGGTCTCGCTCCACCCCCAGCCTTTCTATAGGGAATATATACTTGTCAAGGGGAATCTTTGTCAGATTCCTTACAAGTATATCCTGGAACCGGTTTGCACCAGTTCTTTTAGAACTGGGACCAGTCTGGTACAAACTCAGACCAAACTCGAACTGGGCCAGTTCAATTCAAACCATGGTTTGAGCTGGATCGCACAGCCCTACTTCCCAGAGGTGTTGGGTGGGCCACTGTGGGAAACACCATGCTGAATTAGAGAGCCTGGGGGCCTGAGCCAGCAGGGCTGTTCTTGACTTACTGACCGATTGATTGATTGATTGAGTGCCGTCCAGTCGGTGTTGACTCTTAGCGACCACATAGAGAGATTCTCTCCAGGATGATCTGTCTTCCACTTGGCCTTGAAGGTCTCTCAGTGGTGCATTCATGGCTGCCGTAATCGAGTCCACCCACCTTGCTGCTGGTCGTCCTCTTCTTCTCTTGCCTTCCACTTTCGCCAGCATTATGGACTTCTCAAGGGAGCTGCGTCTTCATCGCATAATGTGTCCAAAGTAGGGTCATTTGTGCCTCAAGTGAAAATTCTGGATTGATGTGTTCTAGGATCCATTTGTGTTTTTGTTTTCCTGGCTTTCCATGGTATCCTCAAAAGTCTTTTCCAGCACCCAAGTTCAAAAACGTCAATACTTTTTCTATCTTGCTTCTTCAAAGTCCAGCGTTTGCATCCACAGAGTATCATGGGAAAAACCATGGTCTGAACAATTCAGACACATCACGGTGTCTAAATATCCTTTCCAAGGCCTTCATTGCAACCCTACCAAGTGCTAGTCTGTGGCATATTTCTTGGCTGCTGGTTTCTTTACAGTTGATGGTCAATCCTAAAAGGCAGAAGCTATCCACCACTTCAAAGTCTTCATTATCGATTCTGAGGCTGGTTTCTGTACCCATTGTCATTAGTTTATTCTTCTTTACATTTAGTCGTCCCATTTTTTCCACTGTGGAACTTGACTTTCAGATCATCAGAGTTTGCAGATCATTATCAGAGTGGTGTCATCAGCGTAGCGCAAGTTATTGATGTTTCTTCCTCTGACTTTAAAACCACGCTCATCTTCTTCCAATCCAGCTTCTCTCAGTATATGTTCAGCATATAAGTTGAATAAAGACGGAGAAAGTATACAGCCTTGTCTTACTCCTTGGCCGATCTGGAACCAGTCTGTTTCACCATGTTCCGTCTGGACTGTGGCTTCCTATCCTGTGTATAGGTTTCTCATGAGAACAATGAGATGTTCTGGGACGCCCATTTTCATAATTGCCAGCCAGTGAGACGGAATAAAGACGCACAGAATTGTAGTGTAAATAAATGATGAATAATAATTGCAAGCCAGTGGTGCTGACTTCTGAATAAGGATGCACAGAAGTTTTATGTAAATCTGCATGTATTTAAACCTGGTTACAGCAATAGTTTTTGAAGAAGAAAAGAACCCCACATGTTCTGTGACTGCATCTATCACAGCAGGTGCCATTTGGGGAGAAGCCTTCCCTTCTGTGTCAGAGTGAAGGGTGACACCTCTTCTTCACTGGTGCCTGCCATCTGTGACTTTCATCTGTATTTACTTTAAAATTATATATAAATAAATACGTTGTCCAGTCATTGCCCAGACTATGGCTTCCATAGTCAATTAGCTGATTAAATTGATTAATTGATTAAAGGTTGCAGCCTTGACATGAAACTTATCTTTTGTAAACAGATGGAAAAGAAAAGAAAAGAAAAGAAAAGAAAAGAAAAGAAAAGAAAAGAAAAGAAAAGAAAAGAAAAGAAAAGAAAAGCTCTTCTGAAGGGGAATCTAAGATTTAGTTCACTGGCGGCACTACAGGTCAACAGGTTTAGGGGGGAAACCAGTGTGCTAAATATACGTGACAGGAGAGGTGTTGAGAATCTCTGGCATGATTTCTTCAGGTATCCCAGATATGCAACTGTTAGGAGGCGTTCAGATGTTGGATGTGGTCAATGTCCTGCCCCTCTCGCAGGTGGGAGCAGGAATGGCTCACTGCAATGAGCCAGGGGGTGTGTGCCAAGGAAGCACAGCTCCCTCCGCTTCCTGGAGCTCCATTTCTCCTCTCTCCCCCACCCCACCTGCTGCCTGCAGGCTGGCCATTCGTCAATCAGAGCTGCACAGTTAACTGCACAGCTTTACTTGACAGGTGGCCAGTCTGCAGGCAGCATGGCTCTTGTGAATGTCAGGGCAGGGTGGCATGGGACCGAGAGGAGCAAACAGAGCTCCAGGAAGCAGAGGCTTCTGTGACCCCCCCCCCACCGGCTTTTTATGACAAGCCACTCCTCCTCAAGAGCCCATGAGGTCTAGAAGGTGGCCAGGCCAGGTGGGAAGCAGCACCACGGACAGCTCCAAGGACGAAGTTGCATATTTGCTAATGCATTTAATAGGATGGGTCAAACAATTCTCTGAAATATTCTCTTCAGTTATAATTAATGCTTTGGGGAATGTTCTTTTCCATGTCTAGCTCCACAAGCAGGGAGAAGTAGTCTACCCTTCAATACCTCCTGGGCTCCACCTCGCTAGCCCTGGAAGCCTTCAAGAGCCTGGAGTCTGGCACTCCTCCTCGTCCTCCTCCTCCTCCCTCCTCCGCTCTCTCTAATGGGGGGGGCGGGAATAGAAGAAGTAACATTGACAGGTCAGCAGGCCATTGCAGGGGAAGGGAAATCAGAAACTTAATTGCTGTCTCCCCTTCCGGCTGTCCTGCCAGCTCTTTGACCTTGGAAAGCAATGCCAACCACCCACAGAGCATCTTCTTGCTCCTTTGTAATGCCAGGTCAGCCCAGAATAAACCTGAAATCACCCATGATCTGATTCTGGATGAAGGGGCTAATCTGGTACGTATTACAGAGACTTGGTTCAGGGAGGTTGGTTGCCCGGTCTGGTCCCTGCTTCTCCCTCCAGCGTACTCTGTTGAGAAGCAGGGGAGGGGATGTAGGCAAGGAGGTGGAGTGGCTGTGGTCTATAAGAACAATATCTCCCTTTCCAGGATCCCTGTCGAAGTGTCTGACCATATTGAATGTGTGTACCTAAGTTTGGGGACCGCAGATAGACTGGGACTTCTGTTGGTATACCAATCACCCCGCTGCCCAATGGAGTCCCTAACTGAGCTGACTGACTTGGTCTCGGGCTTGGTGTTGGAATCTCCCAGGCTTGTGGTGCTTGGGGACTTCAATGTACACTTTGGGACTAATTTGTCAAGGGTGGCTTGGAAGTTCATAGCGGCCATGATGACTATTATGCCTATCCCAAGTGGTCTTGGGACTGACGCATATTGCTGGTCACACTCTTGATCTGGTCTTTCACTCTGAACAGGGTGGTGTTCCATGGGTGGGGACTCTGGTGATTTCCCCATTGTCATGGATGGACCACCATCTGGTTAAGGTTGGACTCATGACCACGTCCCACTTCCACAGAGGCAGAGGGCCCATTAGGATGGTCCGCGCAAGAAGGTTACTGGATCCTATAGTATTCCAGGAAGCCTTGGAGGGGGGATTTAGTGTTGGCTCTGCTGGTGACCCTGTTGACACTCTGGTTGGAATAATCAATTCACCAGGGCAGTGGATACAATTGCTCCTAAGCGTCCTCTCCGACCCACTTTGAAATTGGCCCATTGGTATAAGGAAGAACTACAGGGGCTGAAGCGGTGAGTTAGACGACTAGAATGCAAGTGGAGGAAGACTCGACTCAAATCCGACAGATTATTACATAGAGAGCATTTGAAGATCTATGCTCAGGCCATACATGCAGCAAAGAAGCGATTCTTTTCCTCCCATATCGTGTCCGCAAGTTCACATCCAGCGGAGTTGTTCATAGTTGTGAAGGGGCTAATGTGCACCCCTTCCCCCTTGAATCAGTACTTGGAACCAACAATTACTTGCTGTGACCTTTTAAATGAGTTTTTTTGTGGACAAAATCTCTCGTATTTGGGCCGACTTAGATTCAAACTCCACAATTATTATGGAATCTGATGCCGAGGTGTCCAGCAGCTCCTCTTATGTGGTGACCCTGGATCAGTTTCAGTTTGTGACACATGAGGATGTGGACAAGTTGCTCGGAACGGTGCGGCCTACCACCTGCCCTCTTGATCCTTGTCCAGCATGGCTTATACCTTCTGGCAGGGAGGCTGTGGTAGAGGGCCTGGTAGTTACTATAAATGCTTCTCTGATGCCTCCTTGTCTTAAGGAGGCAATCATTAGACCACTTCTGAAGAAGCCTGCCTTTGATCCCTCAGAGTTAAGCAATTAAAGGCCTGTCTCCAATCTTCCATGGTTGGGCAACGTGATTGAGAAGGTGGTGGCCTCCCAGCTCCAGGCGATCTTGGAGGAAACTGATCATCTTCTAGACCCATTTCAAACTGGCTTTCAGGCAGGCTATGGGGTGGACTGCCTTGGTCGGCCTGATGGATGATTCTCAATTGGGAATTGACAGAGGGAGTGTGACTCTGTTGGTCTTTTTGGATCTCTCAGCAGCTTTCTATACTATTGACCATAGTATCCTTCTAGAACATCTGAGGGGGTTGGGGGTGGGAGGCACTGCTTTGCAGTGATTCTGCTTCTGTCTCTTAGGCAGATTCCAGATGGTGTCCCTTGGAGACTGTTGTTCTTCAAAATCTGAACTTTCCTATGGTGTCCCTCAGAGCTTCATATTATCTCCGATGTTGTTTAACATCTACATGAAACCGCTGGGAGAGACCATCAGGATATTTGGCGCAGAGTATTATCAGTATGCTGTTGACACCCAAATCTAGTTCTCCATGTCAACATCATCGGGAGAAGGCATAACCTCCCTAAATGCCTGCCTGTAGTCGGTGATGGGCTGGATGAGGGATAACAAACTGAGGCTGAATCCAGATAAGACGGAGGTACTTATTGTGTGGGGTCGAAACTCGGGAGACGATTTTGATCTGCTGGTTCTAGATGGGGTCACGCTCCCCTGGAAGGAACAGGTGTGCAGTCTGGGGGTGCTTCTGGATCCAAAGCTCTCCCTGGTGTCCCAGGTTGAGGCGGTGGCCAGAGGTGCTTTTTTTGGCTGATATGCCAGCTGTGTCCGTTTCTTGAGATGAACGACCTCAGAACAGTAGTACATAGACTGGTAACTTCTAGGCTGGATTACTGTAATGTGCTCTATGTGGGGCTGCCTTTGTATGTAGTCCAGAAAGTGCAGTTGGTTCAGAATGGGATGGCCAGGCTGGTCTCTGGGTCATCTAGGAGAGACCATATTACTCCTGTGTTGACAGAACTACACTGGCTGCCGGTAGGTTTCTGGGCAAAATACAAGGTGCTGGTTATTACCTATAAAGCCCTAAACAGCATAGGTCCTGCTGGGTATTTAAGAGAACGTCTTCTTCGCCATGAGCCCCACTGCCTGTTGCCTGCTAAGATCATCTGAAGAGGTTCATCAGCGGGTGCCGCCAACACGTCTGGCAGCTACTCGGGAACGGACCTTCCTTCTCCGTTCCTCCCTGGACTTTGGAATACTCTCCCTGTTGAGATAAGACCTCCCCATCTCTGGCAACTTTTTAAAAGTCACTGAATGCATTTATTCACCTTGACTTTTAATTAGATCTATGGTTATTATTTTTACATTTATATCTAGATATGGATATAGATATATATAACTACGTTTTAAATGTTTTAGATTTTTTAATGCTTTAAATGATTTTAATTCAGTGATTTGATGTTTTAAATGATTTTAATTGTAAACTGCCCAGAGGCGCAAGTTGTGGGCGGTATAGAAATGTAATAGATAAATAAATGCATGAATGAGGATGGATGCTGGTGCCTGCTCTGTTGCGGAGCTGGCGTGCAGAGATACCAGGGAGTGCAATGGGGTGGGAGAAGCCGGCTCTTCAGGGGGCTGGGCCCAAGGCTCTGAGGGGGCTGTCCTTGGGGGCTCTCTCAGGCCACAGCCGCCTGCTGCCAGGGCCCGGACTGAGTCTGTGGCTGGTCCTGTCTTCTGATGGGCAGACTCAGGGTCGGGGCCGTAACAGCCGGATCGGGGCCTCTGCAGCCCACAACAGCATATTTACTCGCTGGACTTAATACAAGGGCTAGTCAGTCAAGTTGTTATATGTTATGTTATGTTATGTTATGTTATGTTATGTTATGTTATGTTATGTTATGTTATGTTATGTTATGTTATGTGAGGAGAGCTGGTCTTGCGGTAGCCTGCATGACTTGTCTCCTTAGCTAAGCAGGGTCTGCCCTGGTTGCATTTGAAAGGGAGACGAGAAGTGTGAGCACTGTCAGATCTTCCCCTCAGGGGATGATGGGGCCGCTCTGGGGAGAGCAGAAGGTTCCACATTCCCTCCCTAGCAGCATCTCCAAGAGAGGGCTGAGAGAGACTCCTGCCTGCAACCTTGGAGAAGCCGCTGCCAGTCTGTGTAGACAATACTGAGCTAGATAGGCCAGTGGTCTGACTCCGTATATGGCAGTTTCCTATGTTCCTATGCTGCTGATGATTGTGTCAGACATTTTTAGACGATAATGTGATCGATTGTTCTCAGGATCAAGAGTGAGACGAGTTACTTTATTAAATGTACTGATGCTTTCCTGTCATTTTTCTGAATTTTTTAGTAGTTGCTCTGAACTGATCATAACGGTTTCGCTTCTTCTGCTTCTGTCGTGACCTATAGGGTTTGGCAAGAAAATCTGATTTGATTTGAGCTGTCATTTCCAGTGCCCATTAGAATCGCCAACAATATATAGAGGAATTGAGGAAAGAAAAACCTTCACAGCCACAATTTGCATTTATGTCTCTTAAACAGAATGTTTAGGGCATTTAACAGTTTTCTAGGAGGGATATATCTGACCAGCCACAATCTTGACTTTCCTTTCCAACAGGCACAGGGAGCAGTTATAGGTCAATGACCTGATCTTTCCAGCCAGCAAGGGCACAGCGCTCTGCTTTCACTGCACTGTTTGCTGCTGTGGTCACCAAGCCCAGGAATGTCAAAAACGTTCTAAGACCTTTTGGTTTAAGATTGATTTTTAGCCCTCTATGAATGGGATATAGCAAAAAGAAGAGAGGGGTTTTAAAAGTCAAATATATGTTAAAGCCAAGATGGATTTTATATCCACATTTTCTTTCTTTACGTCCTATCCTGCTTCCCAACCAAAGCTTGAAGCTGTGGAGTTTTTCCAACGGGATGAGGCGACCAGGTTGGTGGCCCTTCTTCAGGCTGATCCTGCTAGACTCAGCAACTGGAGAAGCTGTCACTGACTCCCCACCCCGCACCCGCTCTTGGCCCAGCCCTTCAGATGGAAGGATGCCATTTAAGCAAATTGGAATAGACAAGCTGCAGTCACACTTTAATTTCCAGGCTAAGTAATGGCAGAGAATCCATCATTTAATTATTCCTGACCCTAGAAACAAAATTTATTAGTACTTTCAGGTTTGGCATAGTTGTGCTTAATGGGGCGTGTAATGCACTAATTTAGTGCCTCGTTAGCATAATCACAACCTCTGTATGCATCTACATTTCCTTGGCTGGCTGCTCTCACAAGACCCACAAAGAACTCGCATAGGACATTTCACCCTATTATTCATCTCTCCAGTGCCTGGGAATCGATAGACAGAATATTTCCCCCTCTTCCTCTCTGCAAAAATGCATAAAAACACCCATTGATCTTAATGAGGGAAATTAAAATGCAGACATCCCAGCCCTTTCCAAAGCATTTACTTTACTGTATTCCAGACTGGTGTGAATGGAAAAGGAAAAAAACCGCACCAAGTTTGGGCTGGGGAAAAAAATTCTGCTTAAAGGCTGCAAAGAAAACCATCCCATCAATATGGTAAACCCTTTCCCAAAGAGTTTGAATTACTACTTACAGTCTGACTCTGAAGAGCTTCTTAACTGGGAGGGACAAACAAAAATGAAAGTTTGGGAAGACTGGAACATATTCCCAGAATGCAGCGGGCAGACCTGATGGAGGTTTAGAAAATCACTCAAGGTGTGTGTAGAAAGTGGAGAGAGGGGGATTTTTCTCCCTCTCACATAATACTAGGCCACTGAGTCATCCCATGAAACTGAAGACCGGGAAATTTAGGACTGACAAAAGGAAGTACTTTTCCACACAACGCATAATCAGCCTATGGAATTTCCTGCCACAAAGTGTAGTGACAGCCAACAGCCTGGATGGCTTTAAGAGGGGTTTAGACACATTCATGGAGGACAGGTCTATCAGTGGCTACTAGACTTGTGGCTATCGGCCACCTCCAGCCTCAGAGGCACGATGCCTCTGCATCCCAATTGCAGGGGAGCAACAGAAGCATGATAGAGGGTGGGCCACTGTGTGAAACGGGGTGCTGGACTGGATGGGCTTCCTTGGGCCTGATCCAGCAGGGGTGCTCTGATGTTCTTATGTGAGCTCATCCTATTGTCCTGAGTCTGCTTAGCACCACGACTTGCTCACAGTGTCACTCATGAACACTGGTGGCGCCTCAAGGCCTGCCTGGGATGGGCAGAGTCCTCTCCACATGCTCTCGGCTCTCTACATTACGCTCTGCGCACCCCACGCACAGCACAAACCCAAGCATGCCGTGTCTGTCTATGGAGGACCTGGTCAAGGACTCTGATGAGGCTTGTGGGAACTGAGGCCCAGGAGCTGTCTAGAACCGGACTCACCCAGATTCCAGGGAAGGATCTCCAGAACCCACCTCTGGCTAGCAAAGTGGAATCGGTGGCTATGCTAGTAAAGATGACGCGCCGCATGTTCACAGCCAAGTTCATATCTGCAAAATATGGAGCAGAGGCATAAAATCCCCTTCTAACAAGATGGGATGGAGAAGCATTTTCTGTGTAGGGATGTTGTCCTATTTAAGTTGCCTTAAAGATTCACAATTCAAGAGGAGGGAGCTGATGAGCCATTCTTTTGAAACAAAATCCCCTCCCTTCAGAAAGCCCAGGCTTCCGAGAGAAAGAGACGATGGAAAGGGCTTGTGCTACTGACATCAAAGGAGGGGACAGGTTGAAGCGGGGAAGTGTAGTCCCAAGCAGGAGGGAGAAAAGGGGTCTGGCCGGGAGCATCCAGGGCCAGCCTCTCCAGCGGCTCGCCCTGGATTGCCAAGAGCAGCCTTTCCCATCTGCCTGGGTGAACCAAGCCCTGGGGCTCTCCCTCTCTGCCTCTGGATTCCAGATGTTTACAGCCATGCCAGGCGAAGGATGGCCTGTTGGCTTGATTACTTGCAGCTGCTTTTTTCAGAGACTACTTGAATGTTTTGGTGCTCTTGGAACCTATTTAAAACGTGTTCCGTTCACTGATGGACATACTGCACCAAGCTGAAGGTGGAGGCCACTCTGTGTCTCCGAAGCTGTGTGCCATCATCGCTGCTGTGCTGCTACTGTGGAGAGGAGAGGTGGTCTGGTGGCAGCCAGCATGACTTGTCCCCTTAGCTAAGCAGGGTCTGCCCTGGTTGCAGATGGATGGGAGACTAGAAGTGTGAGCACTGGAAGAGATTCCCCTCAGGGGATGGAGCCAATCTGGGAAGAGCAACTAGGCTCCAAGTTCCTTCCCTGGCAGCATCTCCAACGAGAGAGGGCTGGGAGAGAGACTCCTGCCTGCAACCTTGGAGAAGCCACTGCCAGTCTGTGAAGACAATATTGAGCTAGGTGGACCAAGGGTCTGACTCAGTATATGGCAGCTTCCTATATTCCCGAAGTTCTTTCCTGGCTCTGTACTTGAGATCTTTTTAGGAGAGGAGAGCTGGTCTTGTGGTAGCCAGCATGACTTGCCCCCTTAGCTAAGCAGGGTCTGTCCTGACTGCATCTGAATGGGAGACTTGACTTGTGAGCACTACAAGATATTCCCCTCAGGGGATGGAGCTGCTCTGGGAAGAGCATCTAGGTTCCAAGTTCCCTCCCTGGCAGCATCTCCAAGATCGGGCTGAGAGAGATTCCTGCCTGCAAACCTGGTGAAGCCGCTGCCAGTCTATGTAGACAATACTGAGCTAGATGGACCAAGGGTCTGACTCAGTAGATGGCAGCTCGCTATGTTCCTATGTACTGCCATAAGAACATAAGAACAGCCCTGCTGGATCAGGCCCATCTAGTCCAGCATCCTGTTTCGCACAGTGGCCCACCAGATGCCTCTGGGAAGCCCACAGGCAAGGGGTATGTGCATGCCCTGTCTCTCCTGCTGTTGCTCCCTTGCAACTGGTATTGAGAGGCATCTTGCCTCTGAGGCTGTAGGTGGCCTATAGCCCTCCGACTAGTAGCCGTTGATCGACCTCTCCTCCATGAAGTTATCCAAACCCCTCTTAAAGCCATCCAAACTAGTAGCCAACACCACATCTTGTGGCAGAGAATTCCACAAGTGGATTATGCGTTGTGTGAAAAAGTACTTCCGTTGGTTGGTCCTAGATTTCCTGGCCATCAATTTCATGGGGTGGCCCCTGGTTCGAGTGAGATGGGTCCCCAATATTCCCAGCTGCATCCTCTGCCCTGGGAAGCTGTATGGATGGGCTCTTGGCTGGCAGGGAAGCAGTGAAGGGGCATCCCTCGGGGATGGGCAGCTCACTGGGCCGCACGTCAGCCATTGAAAATACCATTCTCCGCCAAGGGACAGGTTTCGGTGGAAACATCTTATTATTCATGCTGTGGAACTATCCGTGGTGCCTAACGTGAGGCACAGCATGACGGAGCAGCAATGGGGCTGCTGTGGACTCCCACAGGCAGCCAGGAGGTGGTTGCGAATGGGCAGCTGTGCAAGCAGCACTACTAGGGCAGTCCCTCTAGTTACAAGGGGGGGGGACCGTGGAGGCCCTGCGTGTGCTGCCGCCAGTTTTTAACAGCATTGTCAGGACTGTCTTACGAGTCTGCAGCAGCAGCAGCCCCGCCCCCGCCCCCGCCCCTGGGTGCAGGGCTACGGCTGCTGCATAATCATGGCAGGACTAATCACAGGGGTGTAGCTATAACTGAGCGAAAGGGTTCAAAGAACCTGCCCACCCCCCAGCTCCTGAGGGCCCTCCTGCTCCAGCCCTCCATGTAGAGAGGGATGGACACGGGGCCCCCTCTCCCCTAGCGATGCCCCTGACTGATCATGTCGTCTGTGTCAGCTGGGTGCGGGGCCAGCATTCTGGAGAGGTTTGGAACACAGTCCTTTCTCTCTCTTTCTGATTCTGCTGGGGCCCTGCTGGATTCCACTTCTCGCCTTGGGAGTCAAGGCTTGGACTAAAAGAAGGAGGCCCCAGCCTCAACCCTCCGCCCTGGCCCTGGGCGGGTTCCGGACCCTCCTAGCACATTGCTCTTCAGCTTCATTGCTTTTGGGGGCTGAAACATAACTCTTCCCCCCCCCACCTTAACAGGGAGGAGCTTCCAAAGCTCTAACAGCTTCCTAACAGTCACATCACAGCTGGTCAGGGGCCTTGTGGAGGAACCACTCCCTGTTCCTCCTGTGCGTTTGCTGCTGCCACCAAGCAGACTTTTTGTATGGCTGAGTCCCCTGCAACAACCCTCCAAAAATTACCAAAACTAAAAAACTCCACTAGTGTGGAGAGGCTTATTCCACACTGATTTGTGGAGACAAATCAACAAGCCTCTAACTTTTGTATAAGAAGAAAGTTTACTTTTAGAAAAATCGGTTCCATTAAAGCATTACTTTTGCAGCAAAAAATACAAGCTCAAAACAGTTACAGAGAATGTCAGGGAGAATAACAACAACCCCCAGTGAGGCACTACATTGGCGTGGTTGTGGGGCTTGCGTGCTCTGAGGAAGGTGAGAGCTATGCCAGAGGTCCAACCATACTAGACAGGTCTCACCAGAGGAGCCAGACAAAGAGTGCCTCTCCCATCAACAATATGGTGAGACGTAACTTTAATAAATCTATACCGGATCGGTCATCGCCCGGGTCAACAAAGATCACGCCAGGTGCTGCAGTCCCTGGACATCTGGTGGCAAGTGGGCAACAGGACTCAGGATCTTCAGTTGAGCAACCAGGGCTGGAGACTGCAAAGTTACCGGAAGAAACGTCGCTTAACCGGAAAAAATATACGAAAAATGCCAACAAGGAAATAATGATCTGCTATTACAAGTCTAGTCCAACTAGAAGAGGTTATTTAAAAAGAATGTACCAAATTTGGAAAGAGAAGCATCCAGATACAGAAATAACAGAACAAAGGCTAGCAGACCAGAGAAGATTCTTAATAAGAAATAAAGTATTCACAGGAGTTGAGCTGGAAGAACTGCAAAGAGCAACACAGGCTCAAGATATGGAAGAAGAATTACCACCAACTAAAGCAGTTGCTCAGGCGCAGGTGGAGGAGGTGTTGGAAATAGAGGATACCACCGTTGCTGAACTGTTTCAAAATCAAAACCAGGCAACCTCCCCTTTGCTTTCACCTCAAAAACCCGAATGCCGTTTAACAGAAAAGCAACAAGAACTAGAGCAAAAAATAACTGAGCACATGAACCAAACAACCACCAGGGTTCGACTTCCAGCTCTAAAAACAGTTGCCAAAGAACAACTTGCTCAGGTATTAAAAGATGTCAATGCTGCACTTGCAGAAATAACAACCAATAATTTGCAAGAAACAAACCAACTAATATACAGTGCAGCAACAATAACAACACAAGAGCTCAGATATAAGATCAGTGGACCTGTAAAAAAAGAAAGAAGTGCATCACCTAAATGGAAGATTAGATTAGAAAATAAAATCTCCAGGCTTAGATCAGATGCTAGTAAATTGAAAGATATGAAAGACAAGAAGCTGAAGAATGAAAACACCAAACAGTATCTGATCCAAAAATACCACCTAGATTCAAGGAAAATTAGAGAAGTCCTGGAAATAATAAAGCAGCAAATAACAGCAGTGTCAAAGAAGATTAGCAGATACGAAGCCAGAATTACACAACACAGGCAGAATCTCCAATTCCAGTCAAATCAGAGACATTTCTACCAAAGCATAGGAGGAGAAACTGCAAGAAACCTAGAAACACCAAATAAAGAAGAAACAGTGCAATTTTGGGGGAAATTATGGGACAATCCAATAGATTATAATAAAAAAGCAGGCTGGATGAAAGAGGTCAAAAAATGTAACCAACGTATGCAAGATCTAATAATAACACCAGAATTAATGGATGATCTGAAGTTACATGGATGATCTGTACATGGATGATCTGAAGTTGTATGGAAAGTCCCAGTCAGAAATCGAATCACTGCTAAATACTGTCCGTATATTCAGTAGCGATATAGCAATGGAGTTTGGACTAGACAAGTGTGCTGCATTAATAATGAACAGAGGGAAAATAACAAAAACAGAAGGAATAGAACTGCCCAATGGAAGCAACATAATTGGCGCCCTGGGTGCAGTTTCAAAAGACCTTGAAGAGCACCTCAACACCATAGGGGCCACAGAAATCACCATCAGCCAATTACAAAAAGCAACTTTACTGGGAACAGCCTATATTCTGCAACGATATCTATAACAACAGCAACAATATTGACAATAAAATTCAGCCATCCCAGGTCCTTGGGAAGGACTCGATGTCTGGATAAAACAAACCAGTCAATAACACCTGTCTGACTGTGTAAATAAATAATAATAATACAATATAACTGGAAAATCAGACATCACCAAGAACTGGCAATGGCTTAAGAATGAAATAACAACCAATAATTTGCAAGAAACAAACCTACTAATGTACAGTGCAGCAACAATAACAACACAAGAGCTCGGATATAAGATCAGTGGACCTCTAAAAAAAGAAAGTAGTACATCACCTAAATGGAAGATTAGATTAGAAAATAAAATCTCCAGGCTTAGATCAGATGCTAGTAAATTGAAAGATATGAAAGACAAGAAGCTGAAGAATGAAAACACCAAACAGTATCTGATCCAAAAATACCACCTAGATTCAAGGAAAATTAGAGAAGTCCTGGAAATAATAAAGCACCAAATAACAGCAGTGTCAAAGAAGATTAGCAGATATGAAGCCAGAACTACAGAAGATTAGCAGATATGAAGCCAGAACTACAGAAGATTAGCAGATATGAAGCCAGAATTACACAACACAGGCAGAATCTCCAATTCCAGTCGACTCAGAGACGTTTCTACCAAAGCATAGAAGGAGAAACTGCAAGAAACCTAGAAAAACGAAATAAAGAAGAAACAGTGCAATTCTGGGGGAAATTATGGGACAATCCAATAGATTATAATAAAAAAGCAGGCTGGATGAAGGAGGTCAAAAATGTAATCAACAAATGCAAGATCTAATAATAACACCAGAATAAATAAGTGAAAGAGCAAAGAAAATTAAAAATTGGACTGCCACAGGCGACGATGAACTGCATGGCTTTTGGCTTAAACACCTAACAAGCCTTCATAAACAATTATCAAAACAGTTCAATCACATTTTGCAAGGAGGTGACATTGAACAATGGCTAACAACTGGGAAAACTCATCTCATCATGAAAGACCCAGCAAAAGGTGCAGTCCAAGTAATTATAGACCGATAACCTGTCTGCCAACCATGTTCAAATTATTAACTGGAATAATAGCAGATGAAGTGATGCAACACTTATTAACTAATAAGCAGCTTCCAGCTGAACAGAAAGGAAATTGCCCGAACACCAGAGGCACAAAAGACCAGCTGCTGATTGACAATATGATTTTAGAAAATTGCAAGAGAAGAAAAACCAATCTAAGTGCATGGATTGACTACAAGAAAGCCTTCGATTCATTGCCTCACACATGGATACTAAAATGTTTAGAAACAACTGGTGTCAGCAAAAACATTCAGACATTTATAAAAAAAAGCAATGAGCATGTGGAGTACACAGTTAACAATCAATGGCGAGGCACTTGGACAGGTTAGCATTAGAAGAGGCATTTTCCAAGGGGACTCACTATCCCCAATATTGTTTGTAATCGCCATGACCCCACTTTCACAAATACTAAACAAAACAGGCCTCGGATACCAAACATCTAAAACATCAAGTAAAATCAACCATCTGCAGTACATGGATGATCTGAAGTTGTATGGAAAGTCCCAGTCAGAAATCGAATCACTGCTAAACACTGTCTGTATATTCAGTATTGATATCGCAATGGAGTATGGACTGGACAAGTGTGCTGCATTAATAATGAACAGAGGAAACATAACAAAAACAGAAGGAACAGAACTGCCCAATGGAAGCAAGATCAAGAACTTGGAAGAGAAAGAACATTACAAATACTTGGGCATTTTCCAGGCTGATAACATCGCACACACTGAAGTTAAAAGAAAAATTGGAAGTGAATACATCAGGAGAGTGAGAAAAATCCTCAAGTCCAAACTCAATGGCGGGAACACCATACACGCCATAAACACCTGGGCTATCCCTGTTCTTAGATACACTGCAGGAATAATAGACTGGACCCAGGCAGAGCTAGAGACGCTAGATCGTAATACCAGGAAAATCATGACCATCAATCATGCTCTGCACCCCCGCAGTGATGTAGATAGGCTCTACCTCCCTAGCAGCTCAGGTGGAAGAGGAATGCTGCAAGTCCATCAAACAGTAGAGGAGGAGAAAAGAGGCCTTGAGGAATATATCAAGGACAGTGAAGAAGATGCACTTCAAATGGTCAATAATGAGAAACTATTCAACACCAATGAAACAAAGCAGGCCTACAAGAAAGAACAAGTCAAGAACCGAGCAGAAAAATGGAAAAATAAGCCCCTGCATGGTCAATATTGCACAATATAAGTGGAAAATCAGACATCACCAAGACCTAGCAATGGCTTAAGAATGGCAACTTGAAGAAAGAAACAGAGGGTTTAATACTGGCTGCACAAGAACAGGCACTAAGAACAAATGCAATAAGAGCAAAAGTCGAAAAGTCAACAAAAAAAACAGCAAGTGCCGCCTTTGTAAAGAAGCAGATGAAACCATGGACCACCTAATCAGCTGTTGTAAAAGGATCGCACAGACTGACTACAAACAAAGGCATGACAAGGTAGCAGGGTTGATACACTGGAACATCTGCAAAAAATACAAGCTACCTGTAGCCAAGAATTGGTGGGACCATAAAACTGAAAAAGGTGAAGAAAATGAAGATGTAAAAATATTATGGGACTTCCGACTACAAACAGACAAACATCTGCCACACAATACACCAGATATCACTGTAGTCGAGAAGAAAGAAAAACAAGTCAAAATAATCGACATAGCAATACCAGGGGATAGCAGAATAGAAGAAAAAGAAATAGAAAAAATCACCAAATACAAAGATCTACAAATCAAAATTGAAAGGCTGTGGCAGAAAAAGACCCAAATCATCCCAGTGGTAATTGCCGCCCTGGGTGCAGTTCCAAAGGACCTTGAAGAGCACCTCAACACCATCGGGGCCACAGAAATCACCACCAGCCAATTACAAAAACCAACTTTAATAGGAACAGCCTATATTCTGCGACAATATCTATCATAACAGCAAGAACATTGACAATAAATTCAGCCATCCCAGGTCCTTGGGAAGGATAAAACAAACCAGTCAATCACACCTGTCTGACCCTGTAAACAAGAAATAATAATAATAATAAATCCTTAAGCAGCCATTTCAGAGAGCCTTGCCTGTGACCAAATCCTGCTCTAGGGCAGGTGGGGGTGGGGAGGCTTCCTGATATGCCGGAGCAGCCATGGTGGCAGCCCAACCTTGGCGAAACCCAGGGAAGGCACAAGGCAGGAACGGGCCGTTGTGCAGGCTGGGATGCGGTTAAAGGTGGGGAGGAGGAAATGGACCCACAGGAACCACCAGGGTGCCTAACAACCGGCTGACATCCTGCCTAAATGTACTCAGAGAAGCAGTAGCAATGAGCTGGAGGTGGGGGCGCCAGAGGGGGTGCAGCTGCCTTGGTTTTCCAGCAGCAGCTCAGTGGCTTGCTCCTCTCTCTCCCCCGTTGCTGCCCAAGAGCCGCCCTGAGGAATGTCCAGCCTGCAGGCAGCGCAGCTCCTAGGCAGGGTAGGAGGAGAGGGAGGAGCCCCCCAGCTGCCCCCTGCCCGGCTCCTGCGGAGGAGCTGCTACTGCAAGCAAGTCCCATTGACATGAAAGTTAGGCACACCTCACAGGTTCTTTTCATTCCAATGGGACTTCCTCAAGTACATTCCGTCCGGATGCCAGCCAGTCTCCCCTTCGGCATGGGAGGACCTTCAGTGTGGTGGCCCCTGGCCTCTGGAACTCCTGGCCCAGGGAGATCGGCCTGGTCCTTCCCAGTGGCTTCCTGGCATCACCTGGAAACCAAGTCCTCTGTCAGGCATTTGACCTGAAGGATGAGGAGCAGCTTGCGCCCTCTGCTCTGCCCTGAATGCGTGACCTGCTGCAGCTGCTTTGATTAGTGCAGGGTGTGGGTTTCTCCGCTGTCCTTAGGATGCAGCTTTTATCTTTGCAAGGCAAGTTGCTTTGGCTGTGGGTTGGAATGCGTGCTGTGAACACAGAGGAGGCAGCACATTTGTAGCTGAGCTCCTTGGCCCGGGGTGTGGAACTCTCAGCCCTTCAGCTGCTGGCAGCCCAAGGGCTGAAGGTGCGTGAGGGAGGCAGGGATCCTGGCCGGCATTTCCACAGCACAGGTCCCTGAGCAAACTGGAAGCTCGGTGCCAAAATCATCGGGAGGTAGCAAGGATTGGGTGTGTTGGTTTCGACAGAACTTTGAAATGGTTCCTGGTTATGCAGTCCGTGAAGGTTCTTGGCTGGCAGGCGAGGTCTTCTCCTGAGGAGGGTCATTGGTGGCACCAGCCATGCTAGTGGCAGAGGCTGGAGGCCGCTGAAGAGAAGGAAAGTGGGGGTGGGGCAGGGGCAGGGGCAGGGACTTCCAGTCCAAGGTCCAGCAATGGGGAAAGGACAGAGGGAGGGGGAGAGGCAACAGTGAGGTGAGCCAGTGTGGGTCCCAAAGGGATGGGTGCCCTTTTCAGATGTCGTGGGCAGTAAAGTCGTGGGCAGTAAAGACACGTCACAATGGAAGGCTCTGCCCCAACCTACATGCAATCATTTCCATGTCTGAAAGGAGTCTGCGGGGCTGCTCCCCACAAACTATTGACTACTATACTTTGTCTAATAAACTACAGTGTCGAGTCTATTTGCCCCTGCAAAAGGCTCTCTGGTTCCAAGGAAGGTGCCCTTTGCTGGGAGGTCTGGCTGTGGGCTTGAAGACCTCAGGTGCAGCCTGGCAAGAGGCAGGGGCGTAGCTATACTGAGCGAAAGGGTTCAAAGAACACGGCCCCCAGCTCCCTCCCTCCCAACTGTCTTTATTATCTCCCTCACTTTGGGGGCCGCCAGAGAGGGGGATGAACAGGGCCCCCTTCTTCCCTAGCAGGGGACACCCCCGCCAGAGAGGCGCCCTGCTGTTTGCTGGGTGGCTGGCTGGGCCGAGCTACAGATCAGCACTTGGTGGGCCTTCTGTGAAGAGGGCGTGCTGGTCCTCTTCACCTTTCGCCAGGCTGGTGAAAACTGGCCGTGGTGCTTTATTTCTCAGAGAACTGTGACGGCAGACTCTTGTTCTGCTCTCTGGGAGGAGAGCCGCTCTTGTGGGAGCAAGCGTGAATGGTCCCCTTGGCTAAGCAGGGTCTGCCCCGGTTTGCATTTGAAAGGGGGATGATATGTGAGTGCTGGAAGATATTCCCCTGAGGGGATGGGGCCGCTCTGCAGAGAGGACCTGCATGCTTGCCTACATGCAGAAGGCTCCCTCCCTGGCAGCAGCATCTCCAACGAGACAGGGCTGGGAGAGAGACTCCTGCCTGCCACCTTGGAGGAGCCGCTGCCAGTCTGTGCAGACAGTACTGAGCTAGGTGGGCCCAGGGTCTGACTCTGACTCGGTGGAAGGCAGCTCCCTCAGCTCCAAGGGAGAGCTCGGTTCTGGCAAAGAGAACAGCCCTGCCTGCTTCTTCAGCCCAGCAGCCTCCCTCCAGTTGTTCTCCACTTCTGGCAGCGGCCATCACCCCCTCGAGGCTGCTCCAAAGGGCAGCGTTGGGGCCGCAGCCTCCGGAGCTGGGGGTGGGTGCCCCAGGAGGCTGCTCCGGGGCTCTTCTCTGTCCCCTCCCACCCGACAGCCACTCGTCAGGTAGAGCTGCACAGTTCAGCAGCCTGAACAGCCTCCCGGGGACCAGCTGCTGCTGACTGGAGGGTTTTCCCATCATGGCGACCGTGGCGGCTGGCACACTGCACAGAGTTCTGGCTGCTTCTTAATGGAATTTGCACGCAGTCGCGCAAAAAATACTCTTGTGCAAATGCACAAACTAGCACAAAGGGAGTTGCACAATGGGATATGACTACGACAAATATTTATATCTCACTTTTCAGCCAAAGTTCCCAAAGTGGTTTACACAGATGTAAATGAATGAATGAAATGGCTCCCTGTCCCCAAAGGCTCACCATCTAAAAAAGAAATATGAGATAGACACCAGCAACGGCCACTGGAGGGACGCTGTGCTGGGGATGGAGTGGGCCAGCTGCTCCCCCCACTCCGCTCCCTCAAGAGAATCACCACTTCAAAAGGCGCCTGGCGGGCAGGGATTCATGCTAGGAGCCAAGCAGGGAAAGGGCCCCTGCTGTCCCCAGGTGAGCGGCCTCTCTCCGGCCCTGCTGGGCCTTTGGGCTGGTTGGGACTGCAGAGTCTGCCCGGCTGCTCCGGGCACCGAGGACTGGAGGGGTCCACCCAAGCGATGCCTCCCTTGTGACCCAGGAGGCACCATCCCCCGCGGGGTCGCCCAGGCTGCAGAGGCCAACCCGAGCAAGCGCTGCCCTGCTCAGAGAACTATTGGAGACACCTGATGATGATCTCAGGGGGTGCCAAGCAAGCTGACCCCTCCAGGGTTGTCCTGAGAGAGCCCTGGGGGTGCGGGGGGTGGCTAGGGCCAATCAGGCAGTGCAGGGCCCCCTTCCAGTTAATTCTCATGGGGGTTAAATGCCAGGCCCTCAGGACCGCCCTGGGCCCCTCCCTCCCTCCCCCCTCCTGCAGGCTCCCACAGCTGCATCCAGGCTTGCCTAGTCCCCGCTGGGCAAACGCCTCTTGAGCAATAAGTGGCTCTCCCTCGGCAGGGGCCAGTGGCTTGGCCTGCAGAAGCGGAGCCAGCTCAGGGTCAGGCCCTGGTGGCATCATCTCCAGACAAAGGGAGATCGACATCCAAAGCTCTTCTCGGGGCGGGGGGGGGGGGGGGCAGAAGGGAGTGGGCGAGCCTGCCGTTCTCTGTGGGGCCTACAGAGGGGGCTCTTGAACCGCGGAATGCTGACTCGGCGAGCGGCGGCTCCCCGGACTCCTGACCCCCACTGGGGGGAGTCTGGGGGGCCAAGCAGGGCGGCGGGCCCTTCATCAGCTCCGCGCATCCAGTGCTGCTGCTGGACCAGGCGGGCCCACGAGGCTGGTCGGGAAATCCGTGCCATCCTGCGCACGCCGTCTGGAGCCGCCAAGGCGCAGTGAGTGGGCGGGGGGGGGGCTGAAAGAGGGCGCACCGGCCACCCCCAGCCACCCACCCAGCTGCAGCTCTAGATCCGGAGAGGGAAGACCAAGGGCAGAAGCGCCCCCAGACTGCCAGCACCCCCCCCCCGCGCTTAGCGCAAATCTTTCTTGCCTTTTTATCTCCTCCTCTGATCAAGTGTTTGCATTCTTGATTGCAGTGTTTGTGTTTGCTCTATGAGGCAGCTTTGCTGCATGAAGCTGGCTTAAACGTGTCGAAATAACTCAAGGAACTACAGCGAGCCAGCGTGGTGCAGTGGTTAGAGTGCTGGACTAGGACCCGGGAGACCCGAGTTCCGATCCCCATTCAGCCAGGAGACTAGCTGGGTGACTCTGGGCCAGTCACTTCCCTCTCAGCCTAACCCACCTCACAGGGTTGTTGTGAGGAGAAACCTAAGTATGTAGTACTCCGCTCTGGGCTCCTGGGAGGAAGAGCGGGAGAGTAATGTCACAAATAAATAGATAAATAAGTGGGGTCCTGAGAGCAGGGGGGCTGGCTGGCAGCCTGCCAGGAGGAGGGTGCGCACTGGGCAGAGCAGGAGGCTGGGCCATACAGACCCACTTCTGTGCTCAGCTACAAGTCAGGCGGAGGGTGGACACAGGGCAGGCTGAGACAATGGCCCCCTGGGTGTCTGTGGCGTCCTGCTGGCTCATGCCAGGCCTCTGCTGCTGCACCACCAAAGTGGGGCTGGGCCTCTGCTCATCCATCACTAGGTGCAAGTGGCCTCTGACCCCCTGGGCAGGCCAGCAGGCAGCAAGTCTGATCCGCCCACTAGAGGGCGATGGAGCACACCAGAGCTCTTGGCCCCATTCATTCATCCAGGTTGCCCCCAAGGGACAATGCCAGCAGAATGGGTTGTGGCCATGTTGCTTGAGGAAACAGGCCGTAGCGGCAGCAGTAGCAGCCTGAGGAGCACCAAATGACCAGGGGACTCCGGCCTCAGCCTCCTCACCGACCCACTCCTGCCAGGAGCCCCCGCCTGCCCTTCTCCCCCCAAGCACAGCCGCCGCCCTCTGTTTCCCCAGGTGCACTAAGCACACAACCTGCAGGTGAGAAAGCTGTGAACTGTCCGCCCCCTCCCTGCTCTGGAATTTGCACATTCCGGTGAGTCCATAAAAATTATTCCAATAAATGTGGAGAACCTGGGGATTTTGAAGACAGGAGATTAAAAACTGCCTACTTTCTTCCCTTCCAAAATAAATACCCAGGTTGAAGTGAAAGCAGAGAGAAGAGAGGCCAATCTATTCACACCCGGTGCTCCTTGGGATTCAGGCTGCTGGAGGGCAGGATTCCTCCGCTGGAACCACTCAGCAGAGACTCCTGATGAGAAAAGCAGAAGCAGACGCGTTGTGGCACTTTTGCCTGTGCACCTCCAGGAAGATTTTCACATGGGGCTTTGGAAACCCTTTAACTCACATCTGCTCCGGAATGGAGGGGGTGCGTTCACATGTTGGCCAGATTTACCCCGAAGTCGCTCCGAGTTATCGGGGAGCAGTTCACACACAATTTGAGTTTTTCACTGAACAATAGAGCGTAGCCTGATTTATATCTGGGGTGAAAAAACCCCACTATTTACACCGGTGTTTGGGGACAACTTTGAGTTCGCAGTACAGCTTCCCAATAAACTCGCGGTGAAGCCAGCTCTGTGTCAAAGTCCCAGGTGAAGGAATGGGGGTTCTGTGTGATTTCTGGTGTCCACATAGCTGCAGCCCAGAGAAGCCTCTGTTTGACATCAGACCCTGCAGAGCCAGTCTCTTCCCCGTCCCCAATAGCAGGGTCTCTTCTATGCCCAAATGACCATCAAGAGCCGCCGTCAGAGCCAGGACAGATGCTGTGGGGAGGTGGGGGGGTGGGGGAAGTGCTCCCCACACCCACTGTGCCCTGTAAAGGGAGGTCCCCCCCTCCTCTCCCACACCCATGTGGCCCCCCTCCCTTGGTCCTCCTGTTCTTCTTCCCTCCCAACTCCTCAACAGGGTTAGGGTGCCCATCTGCTCTCCCCCCCCCCCGGCAATCCTGATGGTCAGCGGATGGGGGCTGGCAGAGGATTGCAGCCAACAGGCTGGCAGAGAGGAAAGGAGACTGCCTGGGTTTCCGTGGTGCCAGTAATGCAGCTGCGGGGGCGGCAGGGAGTACTCTGGGCCAATAGCAGCTGGTGCTAAGGAGCCTCCGGGTGGGGGCACCAAAGGAGGCAGCTTGGGTGGCTCCCCTCTCTTCCCGCCTGAAAGCTGCGCTGCTTGCAGGCTGGCCATTTGTCCGGTAGAGCTGTGTGGTTGACCGCGCAGCTCTACCTGACGAATGGCCAGCCTGCAGGCAGCAGAGCTCTCAAGTGGGGCAGGAGAGAGTGGATCCACCCAAGCTGCCTCCTTTGGTGCCCCCCGCCCCGGCTTGTTGATGAGCCCCTACTGCTCGGGGCTGAAGTGGTCTGCTGGCACATAGGTCGAAGCACCCCGAGGGAAGACGCAGGAGGTTGTGGGTTTCTCTTGCAATCATTGGGGGCGGGGGTTGCTTCTCTCCCTGCAACAGTCCTGGGGCTGGTGAGTGAAGCCTCAAACCCTCCAGAGTCAAGGGTGAAACATGCTGAAGCAGCACCCTACCCCCCCCCACACGGGATAGTTGGATCCTGAGTGGTATCCATCAGAGAAAGACCATCCTTGAACTGAATCTCCCCCCACCCCATTCTGCTGCCATGTCCTGGGGATTTCTTTCTCTGTCCCTGTAGTGATCAGCCTCCTTTCCCCATAAAGAGTTAACAGGACGGGAACCCTATTTTGACTGACAGGCTGGTGAACTCCAGGTCTCAGCCAATCAGCACACCAGGTGGGTGGGACTTAGAGAGCTGTTGCCAGGAAGAAGGGCGTTCTTTGTTAGAGAGGAGCCAGGTTGGAGGTGCTGAGAAGGATATGTGGCCATGAAGGTTGGCTGCAGGATAATAACTCTGCAGATCCTTGAAAGACAGGGCGGCAAGAAACTTGAATTCTCCTCAGCAGTTTGGCGAGTTCAAGGAAAAGAAGCCTGGGCTTTGGCTTCAGGAAGATTAATTTATTGGAAAGTTTGTTTAGTCAGACTTTGCATTAGAAGTTATATTTCTTTGGTGTGTGTGCTTTTGCATATTCCTGATACTGTTCTATTATTGTTCACCTGTAACGTAATTAAAATAAGAAACATTAGCCTATGCCCATCCTACCTAGGGCATTACAAAAGACTCTATAAACAGTTAAACGTGCATAAGACAACCTGTTTTTGTAATCTACTAAGTATCCTTCACTGTATCTAAGAAAGCTAGAAAACCTCAGATGGAAGCAGTCTGCAGTATTTGAATAAAACTGTGTTGTTGTTGTTTTAAAAAGTCTTTTCTTTTTACAAGTCTCTCCGTGTTGGTTTTTAACTCAGGAAAAGTGGGAGCTGAAGAGAGATTTTCTGTAGTGCAAACATGTCCTCAGATGTTCAGCAGCTATCAGTTTTCTCATCCCATTTAAGCTTACACATGGAAGGTTTTTTTGTAGTTGCCCCACTACCCAGTTACAGAGGGACCTTGGATTACAGCACCCAGTCCACTGATCTGGTTCTCTCCAAGTTTTGGGGTGCTTGGTGGCAGCATTTTGAACCTACCAATATTACAGAAGAGTATTAGGAGAAGCCTAGGCAGGCAGCTCAGCAGGGATGATTCGGCATTTCTTTCCCTCAAGTGAGCTTGCTCTGAGACAAAGGCTCTAATCCGCTGTAGCCCTCATTGCCGCTTTGGGGCAGAAGCAGCAGCAGCAGGGAGGGCAAAGAGCAGTGGTGTGTGTGAAGATGGCTGCCCGTGATGGAGGGCCCTGGGCTAGACTCAGGCCGTTGCGGGGGCTCTGCACATTCCCAGCTGAGGAGAGGGGGTTCCCGCAATTCCCCCCCTTGACCCGCGAGCTAGCTTGCAGGCACGGGGTGACACTTTTGGAGGGAGATGTGGGTTATTTGGTTTGGCAGTGGGGAGTTCAGTAATGGGGGGGGGCTCCTCAGATGCATGCAAGGGGAGAGACCTGCACCTCTCTACAGCTCTCTGGGAGCCAAATCCTATGAACATCCTGTGAGTTGGGAAGCCTGGGGGCTGACTTCTCACGGTGGGGGGAAGAGGGAAGCCAGAGGCAGCTGCATTGTATGAAGCTGCCTTCTGCAGAGTCAGGGCTGCTGCGGTCCCTGCTGCTGTGGTCGGCTCTGACTGGCAGCAGCTCCACAAGGGCTCAGGCAGAAGCTCCATCCCAAGCCCTCCCTCGCCCTCCGAGATCCAGGTCCAGCAGCAGGTGGCAGGGTCTGCCCCAGGGAGACACACAGCCACGCAGCCCGTGTTGTGCTGTGCTCTGCCCAAAGGAGGCTTCCTGCTCACGGGCGGGAAAGGTGACCTCACATCCTGAGCCTTCTTGGGGGGGGGGCGGGTTGGCTGGCTGCAGAAATGTCTGCTGTGGTTCTCAGTGGGGCCAGTGCACACTCGGTGGTCCAGCTCAAGTGATGAGAGAGCCTGCGCTGGGCATGCATGCCTGAAGTGGGCCGGAGGAGGGAGCCTGCAGCCACCCCCTGCTTTCTGCAGTGGGGCTACTGAACTGGGCCCAAGAGCCTATGAGGAGTTGACAACGTGGGGGTGTCTTTTGCCCCTGCAGCAGCTGCTGCTGCTGCTGCTGCTGCTCTGGGCTGTGCAGAGAGTGGGCTTGGGGCCAGGAGCAGTCTTGTCCTGCAGGGCAGCCGCGGCACTCCTGCCTTCTCAGCTCCTTCTCACGGCTTGTGTCTCCCCCACAGCCGGCTTTGCAGCATGCTGGGGGGCGTCATTGGATCCGGCCAAGCTGGGAAGGGGAGGCTGGGAAGGGAATGTCCCTGCCCAGCAGAAACCGAGAGAGGATCCGGGACAGCTGCACGAAGAGGCCTTGGCGGAGTGCCGCTCAGAGAAGGAGGCGCCCCCCCCCGCCACCTGCACAGGAACGGAGAGTCTTTGCTTGTGGGGGCAGCCGGGGAGGGGGGGAGTCTCCAGCCAGGCTGCTGAACGGGGCGGGGGTGTGTGTGTTTGTCTGCAACGCAAAACAGTTTTCTATTCTCAGTTGCCTCCCCACCCCAAGTGGAGACATCAGGAAAAAACTGAGGGAGGCACAGAGGGGGACGCCACATGCATTTATGGGTGGGCGAGCTGCTGTGTCCCCACATGCTAGATTTCAGAAACAGAAATGGGGGGGCAGGTGGGGGGGCAAACTGCTCTGCCACTGGAGCCTTCACCAGAGTCTCGAGCAAGATGGGCCTTGATTTGATCAGACACCTCCTAGGTTGTGCTGTGTTGTTCTTTGCTGTCATGCTGTTGTCCGTAAATAAATGAGTTCCATTCAAGCACCTCCTGGGGTGGGCAGCTGAGTCCCTGCTCAGCAGGCAAAAGGGTCCCCGGGGAAGTTGAGTCCCTGGCCGGGCAGACTGGCAAGGACCCCAGTGGGGAGACACACACACACCCCCGAGAGGTGCGGCTGCTGCTGCTGCTGCTACTGGCCGTGTCTGGCCTTCAGAGAGGGGGGGGGAGAAGCAGGCGCTGGGGGGATCCAAAAATAATATTTGGCTTGAGGTGAGATCACAGAGCAGAGCTTTGGACAAGGGCCCTGCTTGGATGGCGGGTGTTAATGCTCTCACTTCTCTGCTGCTCCCAGGCTTGGCTCACACCCTCGCCAGCCAGCTCCAAAGGCAGCACTGCCTGCCCGCCCTCCCCAGGACCTGGAGAGAGACCCGCTTCTCCCCACACAGTCCCCAAGCAGCTCAAAGGGGGAGCGCCTCTGCCTGCGCCTGGGGCACTCCTGGATCCAAGCCGGGGCGTCAAGGGGGGGCGCCACCAGGCAGGCACCTGATGAGCACACTGTCCACACCGGAGGCGGAAATGCTGCCTGCTTCAGCTCTGCCCCCCCCCCCAGCCACTTCCCCCCAGAGGCACTGCTGAGAGGATGGCTTGGGGAGGCAGGGTTGCCAGCCCCCCAGGCCTGGCCTGGAAGAGCCTCCAGCCACTGGCATCCAGGGGGCCACTGAGAACAATCCTGGAGGTGTGAACGGCTGGAACGTATTGAGCGCTCTCTCTCTCTCCGGGGCCCTTTCCAGATGGCACGCTATCGCAGTGTCGCAACTGCTCCCTGAAGCGTGCTTCTATACTTCCTGTATTGTTCTTGCACTGACAGCAAGGGGCCATTCACATTTCTGGCGCCTTCTTTCGGACTTTATCTTTGCGTTCCAGTGCCACAACATTGCAAGTCCGTCGCCAAAAAAGAAGAAGCTGCATTTGCCCCTTGTAGGAGGCTGGCCCCCTTACAACAGACCTCTAATGCGGTTTGAATTCAGCGCCACAAAACGTCCCAGTGTACACCGCTTTTTGCGGGGTAAGACTTGCAATCTGGAAAGCACCCGGGAACAGCTTCGGGCAGAGCTGGCTGCCCTCTTTGGCGGCTTCGGCCAGCTAGGGAAGAATTCAGTGGCTGGCCTCTTTGTGAGGTCAGCTCACCGGAAAGACAAAGGGAGACACGAGCATAGGAAGCTGCCATATACTGAGGTCCACCTAGCTCAGGATTGTCTACCCAGACTGGCAGCGGCTTCTCCAGGGTTGCAGGCAGGAGTCTCTCTCTTAGCTCTGTCTTGGAGATGCTGCTGCCAGGGAGGGAACGTGGAACCTTCTGCTCTTCCCAGAGTGGCGGCTCCATCCCCGGAGGGGAAGATCTTCCAGTTCTGCTCACACTTCTCGTCTCCCATTCATATGCAGCCAGGGCAGACCCTGCTCAGCTAAGGGGACCAGTCCTGCTGGCCACCACCAGACCAGCTCTCCTCTTGCCCTTTACAGACTCCCCAATGAGTAGATTATGAAAACAGAGCAGTGCCTAGAAGCTGGGCGTGTGGCAGGAGCTGGGACCCCTTCCCTATCAGGGCCGTGGCTGCAGAGGCCGTGGGGCCCGGGGCACTCCTCACAGCGGGAGGGAGCCACAAGTCTGCTGCTGCAGGGGGTCCAGCCCTTTTGTTTCCCGCAGGAAGGGGCTTCTAAGGAAGCAGCAGCAGCAGCAGCGCCCCCCCCCCCCCCCACCTGTGATGGCTAATCCCGCAGGATGCTTGTCTGTGCCACTGGGCTGTGGCCATGCTCCTCACTGAGCCAGGTGGGTCGCCGCTTTGCCTGCCATGCACACCGCCGGATCCTCCTGTGCTGCGGGGAGACATTTGCTGCTCTCTGTGGCTTCCTTTTTCTGGCACCTCGTGATCAAATCAGGCTAGTGAGCCCTGAGTTTGAGCAGCCAAAGAAACCGAGTGCCTCTCCCGTCCGGTCCTCCACACTGGCTCAGAAAAGGCACCAAGAAGATTCAGCAGGCCTCTTCTTGCTTCTCCACACAGAGCACCAGGACCAAGGGCACCCCGGAAGGGCCTCCCTGGAGTGTGCTCAGGTGGGGACGGGGACTCCAAGGGAGGAATCGGACAACAACTGTTGCCTTGCATAAGAACAGCCTGGCTGCTGGATCCGGCCCAGGGAGGCCCATCTAGTCCAGCCTCCTGTTTCCCCCAGGGGCCCACCAGATGCCCCTGAGAAGCCCACAGGCAAGAGCTGAGGGCAGGCCCTCTCTTCTGCTGTCTTCCTGCATGGCGATCTGGCTGCCTATAGGCTGCAGTGTCCTGGTGGCCAAAAGGGCTACTGGGTTCCTGCAAGAAGCCCCTTCGAAGGCTGAGGAAGCGCGAGGGATCGTGGCAGGCTCACTGTGGGCACAGCCTACAGTCCCTTGCATTTTCCATGCAGCGGGAGCCACCAGAGAGGATGGGTCTCCTGTGCTCCGGATTCCATCCCTTTGATCTAGCAGAATATGAGTGTAATCAATACAGACAAGCAAGCAAAGCACCCTCAGCTCTTACATAGGAACAGAGGAAGCTGCCATATACTGAGTCAGACCCTTGATCCATCTAGCTCAGTATTGTCTTCACAGACTGGCAGCAGCTTCTCCAAGGTGGCAGGCAGGAGTCTCTCCCGGCCCTATCTTGGAGACGTCACCAGGGAGGGAACTTGGAGCCTTCTGCTCTTCCCAGAGTGGCTCCATCCACTGAGGGGAATCTCTTCCAGACAGTGCTCACACTTCTAGTCTCCCATTCAAATGCAACCAGGGCAGACCCTCTTCACAGCCATGTTGTGGAATCTGGGGAGTTCCAAACAGCTTTGTTGGATCATACAACAGGGTTGACCCTCCGCTTGTTGTATACCCCAGCACCTGGCATTCACAGCTAGACTGCCTCTGAACATGGAGGCTTCATATAGCAGCCATGGCAGAAAGTTATCAATAGACCTCTTTTCTGGGATGAACACAGAACTTACCGTGGGACTCTCAGCTGCCCGGGGAGCTCAGCTTGGAGGCGGAAGGAAGCCCTGGACCGGAATCTGAGGTGGCAGCTCACCACCAGCACCACCCTTCCTGCCCCCCGCCCCCGCCCGCCACTAGCCTGCCTGCCCTTGGCCTGCCTTACTGGACAGCCCCTCCCCAACTCCATGCCAGCATGAGAACATCCCTTCAAGGGGATGGGCAGTCTCCACACCAGCTCAGGAATGCAGGTGAGTGGCACGTGCGAGGGAGGTGGGAGGGGCTGGCACGTGGCCCCCAGCCCAGAGCTTTTCTCGCCCCCACCCCCCAGTCAATGGTGGCTGCCAGTTCAATGAGCCAGACAAGGTGCGGTGGCCCCACAGAGTGGCTCCATCCTGGCAACATTTCCATGCCTTCTTCTGAGAGGAGGTTGCTTGGAGATTGCCTGAAGAGTCTTCAAGCCAGAGTTGCTGCTGCTGCTGCCGCCAGATTCCTGCTGCATGAAGGCTGCACAGGCAGGAGGTGCAGGCTCTGGCCCGGGGCTCCCAGGGAGGGTGCTCCGGCCGCCAGCCCTCCTGAATCCCAGCCAGGGATCCCCTGAGGGGGGCTTGCAGCAAAAGGGCGAGAGAGCCAGAACCTGCCCGGGATGGTGCCCTGCCAGGTACAGCTCAAGGTCCTGGCAAGAGGAAGGATGCCGGTGCAGCTCCTGCATTCCATTCTGCTATGTGCAGTCACAGGAGAATCCTGGCGTTGGAGGGCCCTTGTGGGCCATCTAGTCCACCCCCCTCCTTGATGCAGGAAACTCAGAATGGGAACGTCTCCAGCTGAAGGCTGTCCAGTCTCTGCTTGGAGGAGACCTCCCCGGAGGGAGAGCCAGCCCACCCCCGCTGGGTTGCGGGCCCCATTGTTGAACGCTCTTAACGCTAAGGTCTCCTCCTGTCCAGTCCTGACATCTTCTGGCCATTGAAGCCCTTTAGACCAGCCCCCTAGCAAGGGAAGAGCAGAGGTGCTCCATCATCCTGTCTTCTCTCCTTCAGGCTAAACGTAGCCAGTTCCTTCAACCTTTCCTCATAAGCAAGGCTTGCTTCCCAGACCCTTGGCGGCTGTCTCCGTTGCCCTGCTCTGAACCTGCTTCAGGTTGTCCATAGCTTCACTAAAGTGTGAAACCCAGAACTGAACCCAGAATTCCAGATGAGGTCTGATCAGTGCAGAGTAAAGCAGACTTATTATTCCTCTTTGTCACCTAGAAATGATGGTTCTGTTGATGCAAGGTAAAAAATCACATTCGCCTGGTTGGGAGCTGCATCAGGCTGGTAGGTGTGATGAGATATGAGAGCTGAAAGCAGGGAAGGGCACGGCCAGGGACGTGGCCAAGTACAAAGCCAAGGAGGCTTTGCTAGGTCGAGGAGTGGGTAGGAAGGAAGCCAGCCTGAAAGGGTGGGCATCATCATATGGCCTGAGTTGGGCTAGAGAAGAAAGATCATTGTTGCAGCGGAGAGCTGGCTGGAGGAGGTGAGACAATGGCCAAGGCAAGAGGAGAGCTGGTCTGGTGGCAGCAAGCATGACTTGTCCCCTGAGCTAAGCAGGGTCTGCCCTGGTTGCATATGAAAGGGAGACTAGAAGTGTGAGCACCCTAAGATCTGCCCCTCAGGGGATGGAGCCGCCACTCTGGAAAGAGCATCTAGGTTCCAAGTCCCCTCCCTGGCAGCATTTCCAAGAGAGGACTGAGACTAAGATTCCTGCCTGCAACCTTGGAGAAGCCGCTGCCAGTCTGTGAAGACAATACTGAGCTAGATAGACCAGTGGTCTGACTCAGTATATTCATTTATTTATTTGATTTCTATACCACCCTTCAAAACTGGCTCAGGCAGGTCCTGTTCCTGAGAGGTGACCAAGGCATGAACTATAGTATTGTCTAGAGAGCAGAGAGGAGACACCTTGTTCTTGCAAAGTTGTAAAGGGCTTTTAAGGAGCTGTCGTGGGTCTGCATCCACCCAGGACATCTGCAGCGTGGACATAAACTGTGAACAGGACTGGAAGGTCAGTCAGCAGCACCACCCCGGCTGAACTGTGTCATGGTCCTAGAGAAAGACCTGCGCTTCTGGTAGCTCCAGGTCTGAACACTCACCTCAATTTCGGAGGATGAATACAACGGAAGGAAGCCCGGGCGGGTGCGCGGCTGGGGGAGTCAGTCCTGTGACTTGCCTCTGGGGGGCCCCCCAAGGCAGTGAGCCCCCAGACAACTGTCTCCCCTGGCCCTGTTATAGTGACGCCCCTGCATTTGGGGGCCAAAGGGTCTTCTGGAGCGCTCGGTGATGATGTCCCCATTTCAGTTCTTCCTGGAAAAGACTGTGGTTAGCTGGGTCTGTTTGACTACGATTTGCTCAGAGCCAGAGGAGGTGAGACAGAAGGGAACCCACCTTGGCTGCCCTGAGGAGGGGGCAGTGTGGCTCCTGTGCTTCTCCTGAGCCCTTAGCAGCTTTCAGGATCCACTGCGGCCTCCTGCCTGGCAGGGTCGGCGTGAGTGCCACTGTACAGAAGTGGCTCTGCTCCCCCCGGACTAGGGGCCCCCGAAAGAGGGGCAACAAGGGGGACTCGCCTGCCTGGCCACTGCCCTGCAAACCCCTCCCCCACCTTTGGCTTGGAGAGTTAATTGCACAGCTGTACCTGATGAATAGCCAGCCTGCAGGCAGCATGGCTCTCATTAACGCTGGGCAGGAGAGAGAGGCACAAATGGAGCTTCGGTGCCCCTTTTGGAGCCCCCCACCCCACCCCCGCCTGTTAGGAGGGGCCACTCCTGATCAGCCCTCTCCAAAGGCCCACGGCAAAAGGCTCCGTTTAGCCTGCTGCTGCCTGAAGCTCCAGTGGGAGGGCATGCCCCAAGAGCTGACCAAGCCCCAGCTTGGCTGGAAAGGGGAGCCCTGGGGTCTGCTCTCACCTCTGCCGGGAGGCGCTCACTGCCCAGCCTTGAGCAGCCAGCCTCAGACCGCTCTCTGCCATAGGGCCCACCTTACAGGGTTGTTGTGAGGATCACCAAGAGCCTAGGGAGCACTTGGGGCCCCTGAAAGGCCTTTTCCAGAGGCCAAGGATGTTGAAATTCCAGGCTCTCCTTTCCCCCCCCCGGGAGATGCCCCAGACCGCCCCCCCCCCGCCCGCCCGCCTCCATCCTCCTGCATCTGCCTATGACAGAAGTCCAGGATCTCAGCCGCTGGTCTCACTTTGGTGCTGTGGGACAGAAGTGGGGGTGGGGGGTGGGGGGGAGTTGGCAGTTGCTAGTTGAAGAGTAACCTGCCCCCAGCCCCTCTCCTGTTTGCTCTGCACCCCCACCCACCTTGAGCTGTTCCTGGATAATATTTCCCCCATTCACTTGGGGAGGCCCAGGATGGGGGGGGGCGCTTTGTCAATATTGACTCTGCTAAAGGGCCCAGCAAAGGGGGGGGGTTATCTGCTATCCTAGGGAGGGTGGGTCTGTTGGCTCAAGGGGGCCTTTGAAGCCACATCCAGCGGGGGGGGGGTGTTTCCTGGTTGGGCGGGGGGGGGCAGATAAGCAGGTGCCTGCCTTGCTCCCAGCCTCCTCCCAGCGTGAAGGGGCAGCCACCACATTGGCAGAGTGACCATCCCGCCCCCGCCAGGTCCCAGGCAGCTTTAACCTCCCCCCCCCGCCCCGAGCCCTGAGGAGGGCTGTGGGGAGATGCAGCAGCAGGGCCTGCAGGGAGACCACCCTTGGAGACAAGAGCCGGGCCTCCTCCTCCTCCCAGGGGCCACAGCATTTCTTCTTCCTCCTGAGCGAGGGTCCTGGGCAGCCCCCTCCACTGCTCTCCACACCGCAGCAGCAAAGAGGGTGAGCCGGGAGGCTGCCCCCCCCAGCACCCCCAGCTCACCGCTCCCCCACCACCCCTGCGAGCGCGCTGGGTGGCCAGATGCAAGCCCTCTCCTCTCCCAGCCTCAACCGCCTGCCTGCAGCACGGGGGGGGGGGGGGACTGACTGGCTGGCAGGCAGCAGTGCCCCTGGAAGGTGCAGTCCTGACCCCCCTGAAAGGGCCAGTGCGGAGAAGAGCCTCATCCTCATCATCTCCACGTCATCAGAACAGGAGCTTTCTGTCTTCACACAGCACGTAACCTATGGGATTCACTGCCACAAGAAAGAGCGATGGCCGCTCCCTTGGATGGCTTTAAAAGGGGATTCGGTACATTCCTGCCGGGCAGGGTGTCTCAACAGCAATTAGACACGAGGAACACTTAATGGAACCTCCATGTTCAGAGGCACTCTACCTCTGAATGCGCCACTAGGGACAAATAGCAGGGGAGGGCAGTTTATTTATTCATTCTTACATTTCTGTCCCGCTCTTCCTGCATGGATCCTCGAGCGGTGTACAAGGTTGTGTTTGTCCTCACAACAATCCTGCGAGGTAGGTGAGGCTGAGAGAGAAGTCCCTGGCCCAGGGTAAGGATTTGAACTCAGGTTTGCCTTCTCCGTGTCCTGCTTGGAGGGCTTCCTGGAAGCAGCTGGCCGGTGGCTGCTGGGGCGGGGCTTGAGAAAGGGGCCCCCTCGCTCTGACCCAACAGGCGCCACCTTCTGCCCTGGCACAGCTGGCTTCTGTGGCTGCAACTGGCAGCGCGGCCAGGGCCTCCTCCTGGTTGCCAGAGTGGCGAAGAGGGACTGGAATCAGGATTCAGGTCCCAGCATGGCCCCCGGAAGTGGGGCTGCAGCCGGGACCACAGCAGGCCTGGCTCATCTGGGGCGGCTGCTGTTGTGGCCAACCCGTCTGCCCGGCCTGGGCTGGTGCTCAGGAGGCTTCCTGGGAGGAGGCGGCTGGGCAGGACCCCCAGCAGCAGGGCCTCTTCTCAGCTCGACGGGAACAGCCTTCCTTTGGGGCCGGTGGGGTGCGCTATCGGGCGGTGCAGGGACGGATCCACCTCACCCCGTGGGCACACAGGCCTGTCAGGTGGGCCAGAAGAAGCCCGGGACGTGGGCCCAGGCAGGGAAGCCGACCCCTTCCCAGAGGGGCCAGACCAATTATTATTATTATTATTTCTTATGTACACAGTCAGACAGGTGTGATCGACTGGTTTGTTTCATCCGGACATCGAGTCCTTCCCAAGGACCTGGGATGCCAGAATTTTATCATCAATACTGTTGGTTATTATAGATATCATCGCAAAATGTAGGCTGTTCCCAGTAAAGCTGCTTTTTGTAACTGGCTGATGGTGATTTCTGTGGCCCCGATGGTGTTGAGGTGCTCTTCAAGGTCCTTTGGAACTGCACCCAGGGCGCCAATGACCACTGGGATTATTTGGGTCTTCTTCTGCCACAGCCTTTCAATTTCAGTCTGTAGATCTTTGTATTTGGTGATTTTTTCTATTTCTTTTTCTTCTATTCTGCTATCCCCTGGTATTGCTATGTCGATTATTTTGACTTGTTTTTCTTTCTTCTCGACTACAGTTATATCTGGTGTACTGTGTGGAAGATGTTTGTCTGTTTGTAGTCGGAAGTCCCATAATATTTTTGCATCTTCATTTTCTACCACTTTTTCAATTTTATGGTCCCACCAATTTTTGGCTACAGGTAGCTTGTATTTTTTGCAGATGTTCCAGTGTATCATCCCTGCTACCTTGTCATGCCTTTGTTTGTAGTCAGTCTGTGCAATCTTTTTACAACAGTTGATTAGGTGGTCCACTGTTTCATCTGCTTCTTTACAAAGGCGGCACTTGCTGTTTGTTGTGGAATTTTTGACTTTTGCTCTTATTGCATTTGTTCTTAGTGCCTGTTCTTGTGCAGCCAGTATTAAACCCTCTGTTTCTTTCTTCAAGTTGCCATTCTTAAGCCATTGCTAGGTCTTGGTGATGTCTGATTTTCCACTTATATTGTGCAATATTGACCATGCAGGGGCTTATTTTTCCATTTTTCTGCTCGGTTCTTGACTTGTTCTTTCTTGTAGGCCTGCTTTGTTTCATTGGTGTTGAATAGTTTCTCATTATTGACCATTTGAAGTGCATCTTCTTCAATGTCCATGATATATTCCTCAAGGCCTCTTTTCTCCTCCTCTACTGTTTGATGGACTTGCAGCATTCCTCTTCCACCTGAGCTGCTAGGGAGGTATAGCCTATCTACATCACTGTGGGGGTGCAGAGCATGATTGATGGTCATGATTTTCCTGGTCTTACGATCTAGCGTCTCTAGCTCTGCCTGAGTCCAGTCTATTATTCCTGCAGTGTATCTGATAACAGGTATAGCCCAGGTGTTTATGGTTTGTATGGTGTTCCCGCCATTGAGTTTGGACTTGAGGATTTTTCTCACTCTCCTGATGTATTCACTTCCCATTTTTCTTTTAACTTCAGTGTGTGCAATGTTATCAGCCTGGAGAATGCCCAAGTATTTGTAATGTTCTTTCTCTTCCAGGTTCTTGATCTTGCTTCCATTGGGCAGTTCTATTCCTTCTGTTTTTCTTATTTTCCCTCTGTTCATTATTAATGCAGCACACTTTTCTAGTCCAAACTCCATTGCTATATCGCTATTGAATATACGGACAGTATTTAGCAGTGATTCGATTTCTGACTGGGACTTTCCATACAACTTCAGATTGTCCATGTACAGCAGATGGTTTATTTTACTGGATGTTTTAGATGTTTGGTATCCGAGGCCTGTTTTGTTTAGTATTTGTGAAAGTGGAGTCATGACGATTACAAACAACAGAGGGGATAGTGAGTCCCCTTGGAAAATGCCTCTTCTAATGCTAACCTGTCCAAGTGCCTCGCCATTGATTGTTAACTGTGTACTCCACATGCTCATTGCTTTTTTAATAAATATCTGAATGTTTTTGCTGACACCAGTTGTTTCTAAACATTTTAGTATCCATGTGTGAGGCAATGAATCGAAGGCCTTCTTGTAGTCAATCCATGCAACACTTAGATTGGTTTTTCTTCTCTTGCAATTTTCTAAAATCATATTGTCAATCAGCAGCTGGTCTTTGGTGCCTCTGGTGTTCGGGCAATTTCCTTTCTGTTCAACTGGAAGCTGCTTATTAGTTGATAAGTGTTGCATCACTTCATCTGCTATTATTCCAGTTAATAATTTGAACATGGTTGGCAGACAGGTTATCGGTCTATAATTACTTGGAACTGCACCTTTTGCTGGGTCTTTCACTATGAGATGAGTTTTCCCAGTTGTTAGCCATTGTTCAATATCACCTCCTTGCTAAATGTGATTGAACTGTTTTGATAGTTGTTTATGAAGGCTTGTTAGGTATTTAAGCCAAAAGCCATGCAGTTCATCGTCGCCTGGGGCAGTCCAATTTTTAATTTTCTTTGCTCTTTCACTTATTAATTCTGGTGTTATTATTAGATCTTGCATTTGCTGGTTACATTTTTTCAACCTCTTTCACTCAGCCTGCTTTTTTATTATAATCTATTGGATTATTGTTGTTGTTGTTGTTGTTGTTATTTACACAGTCAGACAGGTGTTATTGACTGGTTTGTTTTATCCAGACATCGAGTCCTTCCCAAGTACCTGGGATGGCTGGATTTTATTGTCAATGTTGTTGCTGTTGTTATAGATATTGTCACAGAATATAGGCTGTTCCCAGTAAAGCTGCTTTTTGTAATTGGCTGATGGTGATTTCTGTGGCCCCGATGGTGTTGAGGTGCTCTTCAAGGTCTTTTGGAACTGCACCCAGGGCGCCAATGACCACTGGGATTATTTTGGTCGTTTTTTGCCACAGCCTTTCAATTTCAATTTGTAGATCTTTGTATTTTGTGATTTTTTCTATTTCTTTTTCTTCTATTCTGCTATCCCCTGGTATTGCTATGTCAATTATTTTGACTTGTTTTTCTTTCTTCTCGACTACAGTTATATCTGGTTATTATTATTACTATTATTTATTTATTTATTTGATTTGATTTGATTTGATTTGTATACTACCCTTCCAAAATGGCTCAGGGCGGTTTACAATTAAAAACAAACCACTAAAACAATAAGGAGCTAAAACAAAAATTAAAAATAATATAACAATAATTAACAATTTTAAAACATTTTAAAACAAGAATTTAACAACTGCAGTATTTAAACCCCCCGAAACCGGGTTAAAATATTGAAACCGATTTTAAAACCCTGGAAAGCCAGGCCAAACAAATTTATATCCAGCTCTTCCTCCAAGGAGCCCAGAACGGGGTACTACATACTTAAGTTTCTCCTCACAACAACCCTGTGAAGTAGGTTAGGCTGAGAGAGAAGGGACTGGCCCAGAGTCACCCAGCAAGTCTCATGGCTGAATGGGGATTTGAACTCGGGTCTCCCCAGTCCTAGTCCAGCACTCCACCACTACACCACGCTGGCTCCATTTACCACTCCTACCAGAGCCAGGGGGGGAGTTCACTGGGGTGGATCCTTGACTGCCAGAGATCCACAGGAGGCGGCCACTATCCCCTTTCTTTTAATGTGGGACAAACCATTCTGTCCACATAAGACTCCTCCTGGGGGAGGTTAAAGTGGCAAAACCCTCCCTAGAAGGGCTGGGCAGTCCAAGGCCTCCAAAAGCGTGTGACTATCGTACTTCGGACACATTATGCGAAGATCTCGCTCCCTTGAGAAGTCCATAATGCTGGGGAAAGTGGAAGGCAAGAGAAGAAGAGGACGACCAGCAGCCAGGTGGATGGACTCGATCATGACAGCCATGAATGCACCACTGAGAGACCTTTAAGGCCAAGTGGAAGACCGTGTTAGAAGTTAAGGACTTTGCGCTGTCTCTTGTCTCAAAGACAGTGGAGGACAGACTAGTGAGTCAGAGGGCTAGAGGGTCAAGACATTGGTCATCCCTTCTCTACTGCTCTGACACTATCCCTTTGGAATGTAGATTGCTACTCCTTAGGGATTAACTTCCTTCCTGC
This sequence comes from Hemicordylus capensis, assembly GCF_027244095.1. Lineage (NCBI taxonomy): Eukaryota > Metazoa > Chordata > Lepidosauria > Squamata > Cordylidae > Hemicordylus > Hemicordylus capensis. Next base: position 358,537,786 of record NC_069659.1, read on the forward strand.
TTTGCACTTCCTCTCTCCCTGTTCCTTCTACCTTGCAACATGCAAGCAAGCTCCTCTCCCTGCACCATGTGTGCAGAGATGCAGAATCCATCTGCATCCAGCTAGCTAGCTAGATTAGAGATCCTAACTCCTCGCTTTCCTATCTAGAATGGAGTTCTCTAATAAATGCCTTATATATTGATTTGAAATTATGAGCTGGCTCCAAGTTACTTTACTCTCAGCATACACACATGCCTAACTAAATCCACTGTGTTGTGCCTCTGTGTACTCTGCTATAATGAGAAAGGGATTCTCTACCAGAGAGAATTCCCAACAGACAGATTATGCTGGAGAGAATCCTATCTATGTGTTCACTAGGAGTCAACACCAACTTGATGGTACTTCATCAATCAATCAATCAATCAATCAGTCAGTCAAGGCAGACCCAAAATGAAGAGTCGCATGCTAACAAACAAGGGTTTATTATCAGATTTAAAAAACAGGCAGGCAATAAGAACAACTGTCTCTTCATAAAGCAGATTGTAAGAAGGAGGCATTTTCATCAACCAGGAAACTCAGATTCAAGCAATACAGTAAAGGAAAACAACTTCCCTCACGCGTCTAACTGAACTGGTCCCTATCGTATTACTCGCAGGCAGGGATCTTCCTGCTGTCTCCGGGCTGTGGCTTCCCAGTTCCCCAGCAGCTTCCCAGCCAAACTGCTTCCTTGGGGCGCTCTTGGGACTGAATCAGAACAAAGCTTTCTCTTCTGCTGCTGGTGGCTGAGAGCGTAGTCTCTGCCCAGTTCTCCAGACTGGTCCTTCTGTTTTGGTTTCCCTGGGCTTTCTTCCTTATGAGGAAAGGCCCACAATCCCAGCAGTTGCTCTCAGTGAGGCCTAGTCACCTCCCCAAAAACCTCCCCATCACTACACCAGTGCTGCAAGAGACAGCACGGGGAGGGGGGGGAGGCATCACTCCTTGGAGGACTCTGCAGTCAGCCAGGCCCCACCTCTGGAAAGGGCAACGGCCACACTGCTGCTTCGTCCCTGGCCGGCTGCAGAGTCACCTGCCTCTTCCTTTTGGCTGTCTGGTCCACGGGTGGCCACTGCTGCATGAAACGGACACTCTGGTCTGTTTCATTCTAGGCCTCTGGAGATGCCCCACGAGAGTCTTTCTCCCCACCTGGCCCCTCGACCTAGTCGCTGCAGGGGAGCAACAGCAGCAGGAGAGAGGGCCTGCCCTCAGCTCTTGCCTGTGGCCTTCCCAGAGGCATCTGGCGGGCCCCGGTGGGAAACAGGAGGCTGGACTAGAGAGGCCTCCTTGGGCCTGGTCCACAAGTACGTCTGGATCATCAGGCCCAGCTTATGGATCAGTTCTTCTTCTCCCCTCCGAACCTGGGTTCTAATGCGCTCTGGCCATGCTAGCTGAGAAGTGTCTGCAGCATCCCAGCTAGTGTGTGTCTGACTCCGCACACGCGGCACATTTTGACCTCCCTGCTCTCTTGCTGGGATTGCACTTGGGAATTGTCCGAGAACTGCCCCAATACTGCCCAGAGGAGCCCCTCCATGTAATGTCCGAGAAGGCTGGATTTAATGTCATACACAGCTGAGACTGAAGCAGCTCAAAAATGCAGTTGTAGAGGCAACATGTGCAGGCTTTTGTGAATTGCACGGACTTGTATCTAATCTGGGAAGCAGCTGAGGCTGAACGGAACTCCACGATGTCCACACAAGGTGCAGCCTCCCTCTCCAGGGCGCCAGCAAAGGATGTCTGGCTGAGCTGCTGCAGAGGACCCCCCTTCCCTTCCTGGCCCGCCAAGGGAAGAAGAAGGGCCTTCTCTGCAGCTGGAAGCGGCCAGAGCCAGGAGGAGGCCTCCTTGACGTGAGCTGCCTGGGCCCCATCAAAGGCAGCCGGGATCATATTTTCTTCCCTGAAAAGGATGCAGCTCTCAGTTCAAGTGACTTTTCTTTTGAGCAGACAATGGGGCCTGTTGCTCCCCAGATCCTGCCAAGTGGAGAAGGCGGGGGGCAGCCCCACACTCGACTGTGCTCAAGGGGGAGATCAAAGTCGGAAGTGTTCCTTCGTGACTTCTCTGCCCGAATATTTTTCTTTCTTCCTTTCCCTCTTTCTTTCTTCAACTGCTTTTCCATAATCAGGGACTTCAGACTCCTTTGTTTCTATTCAGGATGGAGATCAAACAGGACAAACATCTGCTGGGTTTCTTAAATTATTTGATTTTGTGGGTGGGGGGAGGCAGAGAAGTGAAACTGACAAGTGTAAAAAAAGAGATTCTTTCAATTTCTTCTCACTTGCTAGAACAATGGCGAGAAGGCCTACTTCTCCTCGGGAGGGGGTGGGAAGGCACCTAAGAGGTCATCTAGCCAACCCTCTCTCTCCCAACCTAGGGGGAAATGACCCACAAGTAACTCAGGGCATTCCTGTTCAGTTTGCATTTTTTCAAGCCCTCTGAGGAAGGAGACTCCGCTCCCCTCCTTGGCAATCTGTTCTGTTCTTGGGGAAAGGGCCCAAAGGGAACGTCCGCTTGCCTTGGAAGGCCCGACTTACACAGGACCAAGTCGAGACACCTGGAACTAGCTGCTGAGCCCAACGGTTTCTCATCCCAGCGGAAACCTGTCCAGACCCTCTCCTTTCTGTGCCCTGTAGTGGTCCAGCCCTCCTCCTATGGGTTCATTTCCATCAGGTGTCAAGAGCGAAGACCAGAGCAGGGCTGTGGAGGTCTGGGCAGTGGAAGCAAACTCCCCCTCTCTGCTTCCCCCACCCACCCACCAGGGGAAGGACATTTTGCTCCTGGCTGATTCTTGGGCTCATCACTCAGTGCTGCAGGTGGAGGCACCAGCCGGGGCAAATGGACGTCATCGTGTTGCTGAGGGGGACGGTGGCTGATTCTGCAAGGAGCCTGGCCCAGAGGTGGGGCTCTGGCCCTCCTGCTGCTCCTCCTCGCTCCACTGCAGTGTGGCGGGGTTGTGTGCAGTGGTGGTGGCCCCGGGGAGATCAGCGGCACGCTGCCAGGGCTGCTGCTGCTGCTGCTGCTTTCCAGCAAGAAGGGCAGGGAGTCTGCTCTGCCTGACCTGGGGGTGGCCCTGATCCGTCTCTGCCCCCCAAACCCTCCAAGGAGGAGAGACTTCTGCTGCTCCCCCCCCCATTCCCAGAGAGCGTCCTGCTGTTCAGAGGCTTGCATTAACTGGTTTCCAAGCATAGCAGGTGGAGCCTCTGCATCTCTCTCTCTCTCTAGGCAGCCATGTTTGGGGGAGGGGGGGTTACTGCTTAACTAGAGGACTGTTTGGTCTCCAAGGAGTTCCTTGGAGGGCTCCTTTTAAGCTGATAAAAACCAGATGAGTTATGACACTCCTGAACTCTCATTATGGATGATTTATGTTCCTTGCAAACAGTTTGCACCTGCCCAGCTAAGAGAAAGGGGTCTTTAAACACCTCACGTTTTGTTAAGGCATGAGAGAGAGAGTGCAAGGAACATCCAGGGACCTGCAGCACAGCAGAGAGAGAGAGAGAGAGAGGAGCAGAGGCCAAGGAGACCCCCCACACACACACACACCTCGACACAGTCACCATGCCCTGTGGGATCCCACCCCCCACAAGTTCATCTGATGTCTGTTTCCAACAAAGGTTTAAACAACGACACAAATGTCTCTTCTGGGGAGAGTCCACAGCCAGCCTGTGGAGGAGAGATCAGGAGGCAGAAGCCCCCCCCCACCTCCAGGGCTGCCCCCCCCCGAGGTGCATCTAGGTAATTTTGGAGCCTGGACCTGAAGGCCTTTGGAGGCCCCCCTCCCAGGGGTGTAGCTAGAATTGAGCAAAAGAACCCAGGGCCCCCAACTCCTGAGGGCCCCCAACTCCACCCCTCCCTATTTTCTTCATTCTCTCCCTCACTCCAAGGGGCCTCCAGGGAGAGGGGTGAACACAGCCCCCTCTTCCTTAGCTACGCCCCTGCCCCCTCCCCTGCAAGTGAAGCATCCTCATGCTCACGGGGTGGCCACACCTCTTGGGACAGACAAAAAAGGATTTGGGGGCCCCCAGGGGCTGGAGGTCCTGGACTTCGGCCTGGAGGTCCAGGAGAGGAGGGGGCTCCAGGGCGCTTTGCTTTCCAGATCACACCCTACGACAGGTTTAATTGTAAACCGCCCTGAGCCATTCTGGAAGGGAGGCATACAAATCAAATCCATCAACAAACAAACAGGGTCCGCTGGGTGTGCTTCCGCACTGCACTCCCCTAAGTCCCTGCACTCTCAGCAAGGTGCCGTCCGCATTCCCCATGCCTTCTCTCAGGTTTTATCTTTGCATCCCAGGACTGCAACATGTTGCATGTGCATCACAGAGAAATAGCTGCATTTTCTCCTCGAAGGAGGGTTGTGCAAGCTCTTTGCCTTTTCAAAGCCATCCTTCCAAGCCAAAGCATTGTATTGCTGAGCAGCATGCGAGCTGGAAAGTGCCCCAGCAGGGATGAGCACCGATGGCCTGCCCACGTGTGCCGCCCCCCCCCCCAGCTCCGCCTGCCCACCCCCACAGGCAGGTGTGTGCAGCCCCAGAGGCAGCCAGCCAGTTAACCAGGGTGGGCCTCAGCAGGGATCGCCCACTTGCCCGGAGGGAGGTGCCTGCCCTGTGGGTGAAGGAGGCAGGGGTGCCCCAGAGCCGGGCTTTGCCTGGGGGGGGTGCCCTGACCTGCCCCCCCCCACCTCGCTGCAGGAGCAGTTGTGCTGCCAGCCCTGGAAGCAGAGGGAGCGGCCTGGCCTGGGCGGGGTGGGGCGAGTGGGGGGAGACCCATGGAGAGAAAGCCTTCCAAGCCAGCTGTCCAGCTGCTGGGCCTGCTGCATGTGGAACAGGGAGCCTTTCCCTGCAGGCTGCTTTGGAGGCCTTGGGTTCCAACAGCATCCCATGGAACAGCAACCTGAAAGTGGCTCCCAGCCCCACCTCCCGTGTCCTCAGTGGGAATGCCTCCCACAACTGCCGGATCCTCCAGCCTGAGAACAGCAGCAGCTTCAAATGGGCCGTGAGCACCTCCTGAGACTGGCAGCTTGTCCCAGGCCAAGGCAGGAGCCTTTCCCACAGGATCCCCTTCAGGCTCTGACTGGTCCCCTGAGCTAAGCAGGGTCCGCCCTGGTTGCATAGGAATGGGAGACTAGAAGTGTCAACACTGGAAGATCTTCCCCTCAAGGAATGGAGCCTCCACTCTGGGGAGAGCATCTGAGGTTTCCAGTTCCCTCCCTGGCAGCATCTCCAAGGAGCTAGGGCTGGGAGAGAGTCCTGCCTGCAGCCTTGGAGAAGCCGCTTCCAGTCTGTGGAGACAATACTGAGCTCGATAGACCAAGGGTCTGACTCTGTATACGGCAGTTTCCTATGTTCCTATGACACTTTCTGTTCCTGCCTCAGTACAGGCTGAGGCAGACAACAACTCCTGTCTAGCATGGGGAGCGGGCAGTGGGGGGCTTGGATTCTGCTGAGCCAGCACATGGATCCCCCACCCAAGAGCTGTGGGTGGGGAGGTTTCCAAAGAACAACCCTTTTGGTTCAGAGCGGGACAAGCAGCCCCCACCCTAGCCCAAGAAATCCTCTCTGGACTCCCTTCCTGGGGTCCCTGGCCTGAAAGTACCCCCCCTCCTCCTCCTCCTCCTCCGTCATGGTGAGAAGTGTATCCAATCGCATTCTCAAGAGCAGCAGGTAGCGTGAAAGAGAGGGCTGCCCCGCTGACCAGCCAGGGACCCTCGCAGCCCCCTTTCCCGCCAGGTGAAAGGGCTGCTCCAGAAAAGGGCAGCAACGCCCCTCCCTTTTTTTTGTGCCTGTTGTCACAAGGAACATTAATCAGATTGAGGACATCAGCCCTGCCCAAGATCCGGATCCTTTCAGCTCTTCTCCCCAACCCCCCCCCCCCCCCCGCCCCACATTCATATCAACAAGCCCTTTTCTGACGCTGCTGGCACTTTCCATCCGGCACAAGAAGCAAGGCGAGGGCTCCAGCGGGCTCTTGGGGGTCCCGGCTGGCCTGGCTGGTGTGTGTTTCCACGTCGGAGGAGCAGCTGTGAGCGAGGGCAAGACCATGGGGCTGCCGCCTGGGGGGCTGCTGGCCCAGGGCGTTTGGCAAGCCAGGCCCCGTTTGGTTTTGGCACACAAACCCGCTGAGAAGTGCTGCAGAGCCTCAGCGTGAACTGGAGCTATGCAAGATGGAGGCGGAATGACCAACCCATATGGGTGACCAGCAAATGATCAGCCAGCCCGTGCTGGTTTGAGGATCCAGTGGGAGAGAGTTCCCAGTCTATGGTGGGGCAAAACCGAAACACTGCAGAGATGAAAAGCCGCGGCTGTTCTTTTGGAAATCCAGTCTGAGACCGTTTCTTTCTGGATGTGAATGCTGCGGCAGGCCACTCATCTTCAAGAGAGGGGGTGCAGCCCGTGAGACCAGCCGTTCATTGGGGGCCAAGGAGCAATGAGCCCAGAAGACTCTGCCACCTTGCCGAGAAAACAGGCCGGAGTTCCCCAATGAAGAGGCGCAGCAGAGGCAGAAGGGGCCGCCTCCCTCCCTCCCTCCCTCCCCAGGCCGGCTGACTGGCTGAGCGTCCAGGGAAGCCTCTTTCCGAGGTGATTCATTTCGCCAGTCAGCTCCAGCCTCCAGGGCAATTGCCCCTGTGGCCTTTCTCACTAGCTGAGGGGAAATTCCCAGCGTGAGAGAAGGCCGGGCCAGGCGGAGGCAGCAGGGACTTTTCAGCCCGCCACGCAGGAGAGCGCCCACTCCTGCTGCTAGGCATTTGTCGGCCCATTTTCCCCCTTGACAGCAGCAGCCGGGCCTGGTGGGTCAGACGCTGCCCCAGACAATCACCTGATCCAGGCTGAGGACCAAGGCGCTGCAGAGCCGCCTCCAAGGGAGCTCTGACCCATCCATCCAGCCATCTATCTATCTAATATACTGCCTGACTCCAAAGGCTTTAGGCAGTTCACAAAAATAAACTCAACAAAAACAGAGTAAGACAAACTTGAAACAATTTAAAACCATTTGAAACATTCAATTGCTCTGTTTGGAGCTCAGACAGCAGTGGGGCGGGGCGGGGGGGGGGGCCACATGCTGGCAGTTTTCAAGCACTTGAAGGAGGTCAGAATAAGAGGAGAAGTCACTGTCAACTCTCTATCCCTCCAAGGCAGGACAAGAAACCATGGGTTCCGTCACTGGAAGGCTGATTGCAGGTGGAATCGCATTCACCCACGGCACGAAAAAGCACTTTGGGGTGAATAAAGACATACGTGTTGAGTGTGGTGTGGTTAGGTTCGAGGCGCCATCTCTGGAAAAACAGTTCCACACGTTTTCTGCCCAGTTCAATCTGAATTGGGGGTGGGGGGGGTGGGGGGGGTTGACTCCAGTGCGACCTTGGACCCCTTTTGGTTTGTGCCGGTGGCATCTCCTCTCTTCCCAGAGGAGGAGCTCAGAGAAGTTTTGCGAAGGCCTCAAGGATGTTTGTTTGTCAAAGGAGAGCCCACCGGATGCCCCACCAGGAGAGGGGCAGGTGGAGGGCGGAGGCTCTCTTGAGCATGGGCAGCCTCTCGCCCAGCCTCTCACCCTAACCCTAACCCTAACCCTTGGCTTGCTCTTGCCTAGGCCAGTGCGGGGGTGGGGGGCACCATGGGGGAGCTGCTGCTGCTGTGTGACTGCCCTCCGGACACGAAGCCCACCCTCTCCTCCTCCTCCTCCCTCCTGCAGAGTGTTTTGGGCAGGGGGCAGGACACAGAGGGGAAACGGAAGGCACATTCTCACCAGGGAGTTATTCACACTTGGCTTCAGGCTCCGGGGTAAATGTTGAGCAAAGCCACTTTGAAGTTCACTCGCGGCATTGAGGGAAGCAGCCCCTCCCCTCTGGGTGGAGAGGGGCAAAGCTCCATCCTGCCCAGACAGGAAGCCCCTCTCAGCTGCACCCAGGAAAGCGCCAGAGGATGATCCCCAGACTGGCGGCACTTGGCATGTGGGAGGGGAGCCTGAGGGGAAGAGGGCGCTTTGCTGCCACGTTGGGCAGTGGCTGGGCTGGCAGCTCCACTCCCTCCGCTGCCACTCCACGGGCGTTTCCCTGCAGAGCAGAGGCTGCCTTGGGTGAACAGAGAGCCCGCAGAGGAGAGGAAAGGAGAGAATCCCTTCTTGGCGGCAAGAGCAGGCCCTGCTGGGATTAGTCCTGTCACTGGGCCTGGCCGGGGCCCAAACCTCTGTGCCGGGATTGGAGGCTGGCTTGGACTGGCCCACAGGGCAACCGGGCATATTCCCGGTGGTGCGCCCCACCTGCAGGGCGCCCCCCTGTGCCCCACCGCACTCGGCAGCAGTGGACACTCCCACCCTTCAGCACCCGGGATTCTGCTCCAGACCTCCCCACAGACATTCCACCGCCCTCTCAGTGCCCCCAGGCCGGCCCTGATTGGAGGCAGGAGGAGGGAGCTGAGGAGGCGGCAGGTGCTGCTTTCTCATGGCCATTGGGCGGCGGCGGGGAGGGGGGGCTGCTTCACTGCTGGTTGGCGCCTGGGCTGATGCAGCCTGGAGGGTGAGGCTGGCTGTGGAGATTAATAGCTGGATGGATGGCCGGGGGGTGGGGCGGGCGGGGTCCAGAGAAGTCACGGGCACCTTGAAGGAAAGCAAAGAAGCAAAGCGACTTCTAAGCTGGAAGCAATGCGCTGGGTGGCTTGAAAAGGGGCGCCGCGTTTGCCCAAGTTGGCCAAGCAATGTCAGGAGTGGGCAAGTGATGGGCCATCTTACCTTAATGGTTCTACAGTTGGGTGGCAACAACCGTACATCTTCCAGGGCTGCCGCACAGCTGGCGGTGTGCCATCAATCCAGGCGTGGCTCCTACGCCCCCTCCAGGAGCCGGTGCCCTGGTCGGTGGATGGGCCAGTCTTGCAGAGAGCGCCTTTCTTCCGCCCTTTCTGGCCCCAAGGACCTTGACACCTTCTGGCTGGTGGGGTGGGGCGGCCCCCCTCCCAGCCTGCTGCGTCTGGAAGCGCCTCTCTGCCTTCCACAAGGCTGCCTTTTTCTGTCCTGCCTCCAGGCCTGGGAGAGCGGAAGGAGCCCCAGCCAGGGGGTTCACTACCCTGGAGGCACACACACTACTTGACTGCCTGGCGGGGCGGGGCGGGGCGGGGCAGGGGCAGGGGGGGCTCTCACAGCCGTCTGTCCTTGCATGACATCTGCTGCCCAAGAGACGTGAAGTCACAGCCACTGGAATGGGGCTCGAGCCGGCAAGTCCTCCCTGGGGTGTTCGGAAGGGGGCTGCTGAAGTCATCACGAAGCTGCAGACGTGTGATTTGCGGCCTCTAAAGATAACTTGGCCTTGGACGGCACAAGGCTGCAAACATGCCAGCGTCACTCCTGCACTCTTCCAAGACACACACAGTGAACAGGATCCGGCTGAAGTCACTCATGGCTAAGTCCCACTGACGTTAAAACAACTCAGGCTGGTCATGGCTAACTTGCCCCACTGATTTCCACAGGGCTGCTAAGTCACGACTACAGTCAGCCTGGCACACAGGACCTCCACTCCTCCTAGATTTGCTGGACAGAAGAAGGGTCTGCCTACTGAGTCAGGCGGCGGGGCCATCTCTGGCAGCAGCGGCAGCAGCAGCAGCAGCAGCAGGCTTCTCGCGGGCGCAGCCATGTGGGTGGGTTAGAGGGCACAGCAGCACAGCTCCTTCTCCCCCTCCTCCCAGGCAGGAGTCCTGCCCCTGCCCAGCCTTGCCGCAACCGGTGGTTCCAGAGCCTGGAGCTGGCCCAGGGGCACCTGCTGCATGCCAAGCAGGGGGCTTGTGCCCCCGAAGCCCCTTGGAAGCTGCCCTGTGCGAGTCTCACTGGAATCCAGGCGGGCTCTGGCCTCCTGGAAACTGTGACCCATGTTCTGTTAGACTGTTCTTTGTACTGAGGGGTCAGAGGAGAAGAACGTATTCCCCCCCCCCCCCGTTAGTTAGATTTCCTGGAAGGTGTGAGCCTTTTTATACACAATATTGCCTTGTGGTTACAAGCTGTGAGATCACAAAAGTGGCGGCCAGTTTTTTTTATATTGCTACGATTAAGGTCTGTTTGACTGTTTTTAAAGTAATCTATCCTAGATGCTTGTATACTGTTTTACTGTGTGTTATTATCAGTTACTATTTGTGTATATTAGTTATATTTGTTATTCTGATTTTTATCTCTTGGCTGGCCAAGGGCTGTAATAAAAATTGATTGATTGATTGGAATGCAGGAGGAGAGCTGTCTGTGCCTGGAGTCGAGTGGTGTCCCACGGGTGGGTCCGAGTGGTCCGTCTCCCACTCTGCTCTCTTCCTCGTCGTCCCCTGAATCTGCCCCACCCCCTTGCCCCATGGTGGGACCATCACTGGCTGGGCCGTGGCCTGTGCTGGACCCCTCACCTGCCTGCCCACTTCCGATGCCACCACCGAGACAGGCACGCAGGACCGGCTCTGCCATGACGGAAGGGGGGGGGCGCCCCACCCCCGGGCCGGCCCATCGCATGGGCATCACTGGCCCTCAGCAGGAGCTGCTCCTCATTCAGGGGCCTCCCCCGCATGCCTCTGTCTTTCCGGGCGAGCCCCTCCCGGGGGGGGGTGTCTTCTGATCACTTCTGGCATTCACAAGGCTGGCCTGATGGGGGGGTGATTGGGCACTCCCAGGCCTGCCGCCACACTGCGCAAGGAGCAGGCAGCCCCTCTGGCCTGGCCCGCCGGCCCTCCTCACTCCCTCCGCTGTCCTGGGGGCTGAGGGTGGCCTTTGCCTTCTTGGCCCCTCTTCACCCCACGGCTACCTGAGCTGCACAGCCTGTTGACAGAGGGGCTCTCCTTTGTCTTTGCAAATTGACACAGCTGCACGCTTGGCAAACACATCCCCATGCGGGGGCTTTTGTCTGCATTGATCTTTCAGATTAAGGCCAGGAAGAATTGGCTCCGATATTGCTAAGCCTGGAGCTGGCAGAGGAGGAGAATTGGACTGGGGCTGTTTGCCAGCATTCCCTGCCCGAGCAGGAGAGCCGCCCCCGCCCCAGAGGAGGGTGTTTGCTTCCCGGGGGGGGGCAGCATTCCTGGAGCCAGAACTGCACAATGTGCCCGCCCTGAACCCTGCAGTTAATTAGTGCAGTGGATAATGGGGGGGATTCACCCAGAGATTACAAGCCCTGATCCCTTTCAGCGCACACAAATCTCTGCAGACAATCAGGGGCACCTGGGAGACGGGGGGGGGGGGCGGCCTGGCCAGAGACCTGCAGCCTTGAGAGGAAGGCAGAGGCCAACCACCACGGAAGCGGCCTCAGACGCCTCAGGGGAGGCCTGCGCTGGGACGGGCCAGATGCCAGTGGGCAAGGAGCTGGGCCCCGAGGGAGGAGGCGGGGGCACTCGGCCGCTGTGGACTGGGCAGGGAGCCTCCCAGGCAGCCTGATCGTAGGGTGGCCCAGTTCCTCGCCCATCATCCAGCCAACGATCCCCGTGCTGGGCCAAAGTGGCTCTGCTCTGCCACAGGTTAGCAACTGGCCCAGCAGAGACCCCCTTGGCCTTTGGTGAAGGCACACACCTCCCTCCGTTTCAAAGAATATGTCCCGTGGCTACGAAGCCGCTGAGCCGCCGGCACTGGCAGGAGTACAACAGCCAATAAGAACCAGGAGGAGAACCACGGAGGAGGGGAATGACGTGGGACCCTCAGCAAGCAGCCCCTGGCGGGTGGGGGTGGATGGACAGTCTGCCATTTTGAGTGGCTGCAGGGAGCAGTCCGGGAGGGGGCGTCCCACAGAACCAACCTTGTGGAATTGCAGAGGGTCTTTCCCAGTGGCATGTGGATGATCAGGGTGAGAAGGTATCCTGGGGAGGAAGACCGGGGGTGGGGGCTGTCAGCAGCTGGGCTAGGGTTAGGGTCAGGGAATGGGCTGTTTATTGGCAGGGGGGTCCTCTTGTGGCAGAGTCCAAAGGTTATGCCAGCAGCCATGTGAGGATGTTGCCAGAAGCCCATGAAGGGGGCTCGATTCCTGGAGAGTGTCCCCCCTCCCAGCACTTTGCTGGGAGACTAGAAGTGTGAGCACTGTCAGATCTTCCCCTTAAGGGATGGAGCTGCTCTGGGAAGAGAAGAAGGTTCCAAGTTCCCTCCCTGGCAGCATTTCCAAGAGAGATTCCTGCCTGCAACCTTGGAGAAGCTGCTGCCAGTCTGTGAAGACAACACTGAGCTAGATGGACCTATGGTCTGACTCAGGATATGGCAGCTTCCTATGTTCCTATGAGGCCTGTGATTTGTGGGACAAGAAGGGGTCACTCCCTACACTTTCAGGGGAATAGCTTGAATGCTCACCTCTGCCCTGCAGAGCTCCCAGTCCCAGAGGGGTCTTTCCTCTGCCCATGCTCCCGTCCTCAGAGCACTGCTGCTTCCCTGCCCAAAGGAAGAGGAGCAAGAGGGAACTGGGTTTCACCCGGCCAGCACTCCCTGGTGCCGCCTCCTGGCAGGGAACCGCAGAGCCATCATCGGAATCCTACCTCCCCCCCCCCACCTCCAAAAGGCGATCCTCAGAGAGAGCTGGGGGGAAATGCAGGCAGGCGGAGAGGCTGGGGCACCGCTGTCTGGCTCGGTGAGGAAAGGCGACTGGTGGCCTCGAAGGAAGCGCCGAAGTCGAAGGGGGGCCATGAGAGCGCGGCCTATAAGATCACACCTGGAGCCTTGCAAGGTGGCAGTTTTGCTTTGGAAGGGCAGCTGTGTGCTCACAAATCACCCAGATCGATCTCGGGGACCACTCCAGGCACGATTCGGTTTTTTCATTGTGCATTGGATTGGAGCTTTGCCCGATTTATGTCAAGGGTTCAAATCCCACTTTTCCCGTCTGAGGGGCATATCTACATGTGATGCTCGCAAACTTCCAGTGCTCACTAAACAAGAACTTCCAGTGCTCACAAACGTCCACGGGAGGAGAGCTCACCACTGCGTGAGGCGGATTGTTCCACCGACAGACAGCCCTTACAGTTAGAACACGCTTCCTAATGGCTCACCTAAACCTGCTTCCTTGTCATTTCAACCCATTGGTGCTAGTTCTCCCCTTGGGAGCAACGCGGGTGGAGGGGGGGTCTGCTCCTCCTCCAAAGCTCTCCTATCCCCCCACTCCGCCTTCTCTTCTGCAGGAGAAACCTACCCAGCTCCTTCAACCACATTCTTCTAGGATTTGGACTCCAGACCTCTCAGCCACCATCTCACCAGTTTATCAACCTCCTTCTTAAGGTGGTGGGGTGGGGGCTGGAATTGGAGACAGTATTCCAGTGAGGTCTGACCAGGACAGAACAGAGTGGAACGATCCCTTTTCGTGACCTGCACACTGCGCTTCTGCTAATGCAGTCAAAGATTGCATTGGGCTTCTTAGCAGCCGCATCACACTGCTGGCTCATGTTCAACTTGTGGACCACTAAGACACCCACGTCCTTTTAAAGATATCATGCTACTAAGACAGGTCTCCCCCATCTTGTACTTGTGCCTTTGGTTTTTCTTATCCAAATGAATGACTTGACTGTCTCAGTTGAATGTCAACTGGTTGCTTTTGGCCCCATATCTGAGCCTGCCCAAACTGGCTTGAATCTTGATTATGGAGTCTAAGGTATCCTCCGCCCCCCACCCGCATCTTTGTATCATCAGCAGATTTGATCCCATTTACTTTCTCTTGTATGAAAAGTCCAGTGTGTGTGCAGGAGGGTAGGCAGGTATGGGAAGGTGGCCTCTAGCTATGATCTGAGGCAGAAGCAGTAGTTACACGCTACCCTGGCCTTGAGCCCTAAACCCCCTCATTCCAGATCGCTGTTATCTGGCATGCAAGGCACTCTGCATATGCTCCGAAGCTCTTTCTTTGCATCTCCCCCATGCTCCAGGAGGAGGCCTGGCTGGCACCACCACCGCCACACACAGCTTCTGGCTGGGATGGATGGGCCTGGCAGGCAGCCGGGGCTGGGACCTCCTCCTCCTCCTCCTCCGCAGGGCCTTTCTCCAGCCTCCCCCGGTGGTGGTTCCCCTCCTTGACCGGATCCCTCCTTTCCTGATCTGCCTGGCGCCCCGCGGCTCTTTCCTCCACCTCCCGGCAGCAGGGCTGCACCTGGTGGACCTACAGCCTGTGGTTGCTTCTGGGCAGCGCTTGCTGTCTCTTCTTCCGGCCGGGACCTGTGGCCCGCCGCAGTGGCGCAGCCCGAAGCCCGCGGAGAAGCAAGCTTGCCCCCGCCGCCCCCTCGGCCTTTCTGCGGGTCCGAGTCTGTCCCCAGACTAGCACCGTCTGCTCCCCCGCCGCAAGCGGGCCCCTCTGAGGCGGGCCAGATCAATGCGCGGCGGGGGTGGGGGGGGCATTAAGGGTGGACTACAGCAACGCGGGGTAACGGCTTCAGTATAGCGGGTTAAAGACAATGGCCCGGGCCACACGGCGGGAGTCCTTCGCCCCGCCAATGGCGACTCGCCCAATGGCGCTGCTCGCCAAACGGGGCCCGTTGAGCCGCCTCCGAAAGAAAGAAAAGGGCTGCGGCGGCGGGGGGGGGGGCTCCCATCCGGGGGGGATTGTCGCCTCCGAACGGCTGGGCGCTGCGGGCGGCACCAGGAGCGGCGGGGCGAGCTGGGTAGTCCCGCGCGCTGGCACCCCCCGCCCCGCCCGCGTGCATGTCTTGTCTAGCCAGCAGCGCCTCCCCCCCCGTCACCTTATTCCCCAAATGGGGCGGGGGGCGACTTCGAGGGAGCTCCCGGAGGAGCCCTCCGGGGAAGCCCCCCCGCGCCCCCGTGGCAGGCTGGCAGCCCACAAGAAGCCCGCCGCGAGCCTTGGGACCTCCGCGGTCAGGCCCGCTGCCGAAGGGCTGGGAGCCGGAGGCGGAGCAGGGCTTTTGCCGGCCCCTCCGGTGGCTCAGGTGAGGGGAGCCGGCAGCAGAAGGGCAGCCAAAGCGCCCCCCTCCCGCGCGCCGTCTGTGTGAGGCCCTGGAGAATAGCTGCCTGCCACCCAGGCCGAGGAGGCTGCAGCAGGGCAGGTGCCAAAGGGCTCGAGCGCAGGGTCCTGCCCCCAGACCCATTTCGCGAACAACCCGCTCGTCCACCCCCATCACCCAGGTCTTCAACCCCGCCCCAATCATATCCCCCCTCAAAAAGGTGCAGGTGAGAAGAAGTGGCTCTCCTTAGGCTTGCCCTCTCTCTGCCCCACAAGCCGCAAAGGACCCACAGAAAAAGGCAGCCAGCAGGGCCTAACCCATCGCTGCAGCCCACAGGTTGGAATCCTGGCCGGCCGGCCGGCGGCCACACTTTCCATCCCCTTCCCTGGCTTTGTTGTTCCTGGAATGCCTTTGCTTTGGGGGCTCCAGAGGAATGTCTCCCCTGCCCCCCCCCGGCTGCTCTGGACACCTTCCCATTTCCACTTCTCAAGCTGGGGAAGCCATTGGGAAGCCATCCGGATTTGGTTAGGCTCCCTGAAGGGGCCCTGAAGTCTTCAGGAATGGTTAACTTGCCGTGAAGTGTGCTTGCTGTTAGGAGACATCTGGGAGGCAGATTTCCAGTGGCTGGCCAGATGTGCGTCTGTTGCAGCTCTCACATGCCTGACCCGCAGTGTGTGGGTTTCCTTGTAGCCACTTCAGAAACGCTCCTTAGGACATCCTCGCGGGAAGACCCAAGGGTGGGAAGGCCTTGCACAAAGACCCAAAGGCTGTTTATGGACAGAGCGCTGATTCGCAACAGCGCATGGCTTGGGAGTGAAGGCACCACTGCCAGATCCCCTTGCCCCATTCTTGGGCCCCTTGTGCTTCTGGAATTGCGCCCACGGAGACCATTGTCACCGGATGCCCCCCCCCCAGTGCATAATGAGCACTGTATCCTGCAAACTGAGCAAAGAGGCACCTTTTTAAAGTGGAGATTCTGGGAGAGCAACTGGCCCTATCCAGCCCCAGCACAACATCCCTCCAGTAGTTGTTGCTGGTGTCTAGCTTCGGTTTCTTTTCTTTTTTTAAATTGTGAGCCCTTTGGGGACAGGGAGCCATCTTTTTTATTTTCATTTCTCTATGGGAGAAATGCTTTGGGAAGATTCGCTTTGGGAACTTCTTTTGAAAAGCAGTATATAAATATTCTTCGTCATCATCATCACCATCACCATTTTTGAAGGTGGCATACTGGCAGAGGCGCTCCTACCCCTGGACTTCCAGGCTGAAGTCCAGGGCCTCCACATCCCCTGGGGCCCCCTAAATCCTCAAAAAATCAAAACCCCAAATATAGAGCTTGGGAATATGTGGAGTTGTGCACTGAAATGTTTCTGCTCATTGACACACACATAGACCTGTTTTCTGTCCTTCCGTTCTTGTGAGTTCAGCTGCTGTTTGTGCCCTCAAGAACTCACGTGTTAAAAATTCTCTCTCTCTCTCTCTGTGTGTAGGGGGATGATGCTTAACTTGCAGCTGGGGGAGCCTCCCAAGGCCTTTAGGTCCAGGCTTGAACATGACCAAAGTGCACCTCTGCACTCTGGACGTGCCCCGTGATGGAGAGAGAGTGCTCCTCCCTGGGGCTGCTGCAGCCTCACCAGGCAGCCTCAGAAGCATCGCGTGGGCCCCAGCCTTCCCTCTTGCAGTGAACAGAGGAGACCGTGTGGGTCCTGCAACTTGTGCCCCAGAACAGCATCGGGCCGCCTTATGGCAGCATGCAGCACCAACCTGGGGAGGAGGGTTCTGCCTCCGTCACGCTGCTCAACATGTAAGCCAGTTTCTACCTTTTTAGACTGTGAGTCCTTTGGGGACAGGGAACCACCTTTATGACTTATTTTTCTACGTAGATGCTTTGAGAACTTGTGTTGAAAAGTGGTATATAAGTAGTAGCAGTAGCAGTAGTACCTAGAGAGAATCAATGAAAGAGAGAATTTCAAGGCTCCCCGAAGGAGAAACCTCAGCGAATGTCCTCAGATGGCTTCTCCACACCTCATGGGCCCTGCAAAGCAGCAGAGATGTCATCACGGCTTCACCCAGGTGACTCTTCAGCTGTGGGGAGCAGAGCGGGGGGGGCAGGAGGTGCCTGAGCCCCTGTGGACAAGAACCCAGCCCCAACGCAGGGCTCCGGCCAGCCGGCCAGGCCAAATTGTGGAGGGGGGCTGGAGAGTGTTGCTGCTCCTAATGTGTGTGTTGTTTTAATTGCAGGAATCCGTCCTGATTTTACAAAGAAGGTTGGGGTTGCAAAGCTCAAGCCAAGCCATGTGGAGAGAGAGAGAGGTGGGCCATCCTTCCAGCCTGCCGTGAAGTGCAAGGAGGGGGCCCAGGAGGGCTCCTGCTGGGGTCACTGGCTGGAGCTCCTTCCTCCTTGTGGGGCTGGATTAGAGGGGGTGGGGAAGGAGGGCACAGGGGGGGGGCATTGGTTTTGGGCCAGGCAGAGTGCTCTGGAATAATCCCCGCATTGTCTCTTACGGCACAAAAAGGGTTTTCTTCTGCAGCAAACAAGCAGGCTGTTCCCTCTCGGCTCTTTGATATTTCCCATGGCTTTGGCCTGGAAAATGTGACGGGGTTCCTGCCCAGGCGTGCCTGACTCAGGGAGCAGCCCCTTCCTCTGTGGCGCTTGGCTGAGGCCTGGGAGGTTCTCTCTCGGTCTAGACAGACGCATCGCGCGGCTGTGCGACTGGCGGAGATCTGGAGGGCTTGTGAGTGTGGGTGAGGTTTTTCCAGAACAAGCAAACAGGCAAGGACCATAAACCACCCACTGCAGACCCTCTTTCCGGCTCAGAGAAGGTCCGTCTGTCTGTCTCAGCCCAGCAGCATCATGTGCAGTGGAGGGGGGCAGCCACCAGGAAGGCCTTGGGGACATTGGAAGTTGCCTTATGCCAAGCAGGGAGGGGCAGGAGAGAGGGCAGCCAATGGAGCTGCAGGAAGGCGAGGCAGCTGTGCCTCCGTGTTTGGCGCCTCCTCCAAGCTGACTAGGGCCAGCTGCTCCTCCGGGTCCATCTAGCTCAGTGCGGTCTTCTCTGACTGGCAGCAGCTCTCTAGAGCTTCAGGCCGGGGTTTCTCTCAGCCCTGCAAGCTGGGATCTTCTGCATACGAAGCAAATGCTCTGCCACCGAGCTGTCCTGGTCCCTCCCCTCTCCTTGGTGAGGTTCTCTCCCAGCCATCTCCATCCATGGAGAACGTGGTGCTGTGCGTTGGCACGACTGTATGGCCTGGCTTGCAGTTGGGGTGGCACATTTGGCACGGGAGAGGCTGCTGTGGAGCTCTGCCTCTAGCCTAGACGCTGCCTGTCCTCCTTCCATCATTCCCTGCTCTAAGATGGTCACTGTGTTTGCTCCACCATGGTCTGCTTGTTTGCAACCCCCACCCTGCTCGCTGGATGGTGCAGTCTAGCTTCCCAAGAGGTACTGGTTGTGGGGATGGAGCAGCTGGGGATTAAACTGGGTGGATCCGTGGAAGGGGAATCAGCACAAGGGAAATGGCTCTCAGCAGAGATCCCGACAGCATCTCTCGAGGAGGGCTGAAGGTCCACAGGTAGCCCCAGAAGCCCGAAAGGCTGCTTCTCCCTTCCCTGCTTCTGCCCCCGTCTGAGCCTTGATATGGCAGGAAGTGGGGAGAGGAATCGTGTGGTCATCCTCCTCCCTCCCCCCCCCACAGGAAGGCGGAAGGTGATGCTAAGAGGAGACACCCCCCGGCAGCCTCATCCTGCACCTGTGTGGCAGGGTTCCCAGCCTGCCTTGGGCATCCCCCCCTCATCTCCACTCTGGCTCAGCGCTTGAGTGCTGTGTGGATGCTGTGGGCTGGTTGCCAGACAGCCTGGAGCCAACATGCAAGTGGCCCTGGCACGCCTGCCTCCTGAGGCCAGCCACCACCTCTGCAGCCAGGTCCGTAGCCGGTGCCTCTAAGCAGCCTCAAGCCATGCCTGCCTCGCCAGGGAAGCCAAAGCAGTCCCGAGTGGCCCGTCCCAGCCTTGGCCAGCTCTTCAGACTTCTCCACATCATCGGCAACTAAGTCGCACCAGAGCAGGGTGTCCCTCGGGGTGATCCTGCTGCAAACCCCTCACAGAGGGAGCTCTCTCCAGGCCCTTTCAGGGGGCGGGGAGTGCCTGGCTGCTGGGGGGGGGGGCTCCCTTTGGCTTTGGAGCACCGCCTCTGGTGCTCTAGAGGCCGCGTGGTCGTGGGTTTCACTGGTGCTGCTGTGGAAGAAGCAGGGCCACGAACAGTGCAGGCCTCTCTCCAGATGGGCTGCTCAGCCAGGATTGCCACACTTGGCTCTTGACAGGGAGGGAGCGGTGGTTCACTCGCTGTTCTCCTCCATCCATTCTCCATTGCCTGTACTACTTTCCTCGTCACATGGAGTGACATGGAGAATCTGGCTTCTCCAAGACCAGCAATGCAGCCCTCAAACAAGGACCGTGCAGGATGGCACCTGTGAGTGCTGCTGTCCCATCGTTTGGAACAGGCGGCGTGGTTTTGATGGGTTCAGGGATGCTGGCGGCGGGGTGGGGGTGGAGTCCCAGTGGCACGCCTCTGGACTCCTGTGCCGGAGCCGACCGAGGCCTCCCCCGTTTCCATGGCATGTGTCTAACTTGGCCTTTTAATTTAAACGCAACTCCCTTGAGTAGATTTAGGCAGGCTGTCAGCCAGACCTGTTTGTTTGTTTGTTTGCTTGCTCGTCTGTCTGTCTGTTTGTTTGTTGGAGGGGCAGGGAGGGAGGCCATACCATGGATACATTTTAAAAAGCTGAATTGTTTTATGACTTAACGCCTTATTGATTTAATGCTAACACTACATGGACATTATTTAAGACCGGAGCTGCTGCAAATCAACCTCTCCATTGTGGGCCTGATGCCAACCCTTTCCCACACCAAGTCAGTGCAGAGGTGTTCACAGGAGGCCCCTCCTGCATCTGCACCCCCCCCATGCAATGCAAGCGGGGGGGGGGCTGGTCACACCTCCGCTGGTCACACCTCCTTACTTATACTGTGGGCTGTCCATTAGTGTGGATGGCGCATCTTCCCACTAGATAAGCACACAGGAGAGCATGCTGGTGTGGAAATTATTATTAATTATTTCTTGTTTACACAGTCAGACAGGTGTTATTGACTGGTTTGTTTTATCCAGACATCGAGTCCTTCCCAAGGACCTGGGATGCCAGAATTTTATCTTCAATGTTGTTGCCATTATTACAGATATCGTCGCAGAATATAGGCTGTTCCCAGTAAAGCTGCTTTTTGTAATTGGCTGATGGTGATTTCTGTGGCCCCGATGGTGTTGAGGTGCTCTTCAAGGTCTTTTGGGACTGCACCCAGGGCGCCAATGACCACTGGGATTATTTGGGTCTTTTTCTGCCACAGCCTTTCCATTTCAATTTGTAGATCTTTGTATTTGGTGATTTTTTTCTATTTCTATTTCTTCTGTTCTGCTATCCCCTGGTATTGCTATGTTGATTATTTTGACTCGTTTTCTTTCTTCTCGACTACAGTTATATCTGGTGTATTGTGTGGCAGATGTTTGTCTGTTTGTAGTCGGAAGTCCCATAATATTTTTACATCTTCATTTTCTACCACTTTTTCAATTTTATAGTCCCACCAATTTTTGGCTACAGGTAGCTTGTATTTTTTGCAGATGTTCCAGTGTATCAACCCTGCTACCTTGTCATGCCTTTCTTTGTAGTCAGTCTGTGCGATCTTTTTACAACAGCTGATCAGGTGGTCCACTGTTTCATCTGCTTCTTTACAAAGGCAGCACTTGCTGTTTGTTGTGGATTTTTCGACTTTGGCTCTTACTGCATTTGTTCTTAGTGCCTGTTCTTGTGCAGCCAGTATTAAACCCTCTGTTTCTTTCTTCAAGTTGCCGTTCTTCTTCTTGTTGTTGTTGTTGTTGTACATTTATATCACTCTCTTCCTCCAGGGAGCCCAGAGTGGTGTACTACATACTTGAGTTTCTCTTTCACAACAACCCTGTGAAGTAGGTTAGGCTGAGAGAGATGTGACTGGCCCAGAGTCACCCAGCTAGTTTCATGGCTGAGTGGGGATTTGAACTCAGGTCTCCCCAGTCCTAGTCCAGCACTCTATCCACTACTCTGGGCTGCTGCAAGAGGCACATCTGGATGTGCCCAGAAATGGCCCCTGGGAGAGAGATGGACGTTGCAGCCCTGGAGGGGGCCAGCACACAGCCTCTAGTGGGCAGGGTGAAATTTGGTTCGCCTTAAGAAAAACTTGCAAAAAAGCAAGCTTTGGGAGGAGCTTTCAGAGAACTCCTTTTTTGCCCGAAAAATGTTCACCTACAAAAATTCAGTCCAGCAATAATCAAACTATGGAGCTGGAAAATATCAGGGACTTTGACACACAGCAGGCTTTACCACAAGTTTATTGGGAGGCTTTACTGTGGACTCAAAGTTGTCCCCCCAAACTGACACAAATAGTGGATTTTTTTACCCTTGATATCAATCGAGCTACACTCTAACGCGCTGTGAAAAACCTGAATTGTGTGTGAACTGCTCTCTGATAACTCAACTAGCAGGGACTTTGGGGTCAATCTGTCCAATATGTGAGCCCACCCCCTCCCTTCCAGGGAGATGCGAGTTCAAGGGCTTTTAAAGTGTGAAGGACTTCCAGGGTGCTGCCTAGACCAACCCTGCCCTCCTGCCCCGGCAAAGGATGCTGTACACAACACATGTCTGAAGAAGAGCCCAGCCCCAAAGGGACAACCTTCAAACATCTCGAGGGCAACTATTTTTCCATACCAGAGATTGTAAGTCCAGCTCCCCTGCCTGAAGGCTGCAGTGACTTTTCCTGTACCAGATCCCAGGGAGAGAGGGGGGATTTTTGGAGAGGTGTGAGGATTTTAGGGTGCTGCTGCAGGACAAGCCCCTTTGGTTTATAACATGCATCCGCCCCCTTGCCCCACTGGGAAGAAGAGATATTAGCCAGAAGTCCCAGATGGGATCATTTAAGGGTTGCCTTTGAGCTGGCTTGGACCTTTCCAGTCCTGTTTATTTGGAAAGGAGCGAAGGAGGAGAGGCCACAGCAGCGGCACGCACACACACACACACACACCCCTTCTGATGTGGATTAGGGCTGCTCAGATCTGGAGGCTGGTCTGGCAGAAAAATGATGGATGGGCTGGCTGCTTTGTGATGCAGGCTGTAAACTGGGGCGGGGGGGGCTTGAAACCCCTGACAGGGGCGGGGGAGGCCGTTTGCTCCACTTAGGCCTTAAATCCTGGTTGTCAGAGGAGTCGAGAGAATGGAATCCTGTAGTAATTACAGACCAACAAAAGGAAAATCAATTCTGAGTGAAGCCAGTTGTAGGATTCACTGTGAAATGTCTGGGGGCTTCTTGGAGATGTTTTGAACTGTTGTTGCTGGGGTGGGTGTGTATCTGCATATGTGGGTGTAATTGCACATTGTGGTTTTATTCAAGGATTGAGCAATTGCGGCCTGGGACGGAGGAAGGCCCTCAACTGCATTGCAAAGAAAATAGATGTGGGAGACATCAGGAGGATGTAGGCACAAAGCCCAGCCATGTGCATGCAAGAGGTTTGCCTGTTCCACATGGAGTGAGCGAGCAAGAGGGGCCTCTGGCTCCGGCACATGACCCTGGGCACTTCCAAGGGGTCCCCAGCAGGATGGGCCTCTTACCCTGTTCCTAGGCAGTGAGGCATGGGGTGGGGATGGCGCGGGGCTGCAGTTCTCCCTCTCACCTGGGCCACACCCACACAGAGCCCACCATGCCACTGGGAACTCCTCTGCCTGTGCGGACTTGCAGGTTGTGCTTGGACTCCGTTGGGCACACGGACTGCTCAGCGGCATTCATATGCAACCAGGGAGGACCCTGCTTCACTAAGGGGACATGTCATGCTTGCTCCCACAAGACCAGCTCTCCTCTCCAAGGTAAGCTTTAAGATTCTAGGAGATCCTGGGTTATTTGGGGAATGGTCTTGCCACAGCATGCCCCTCCGAATGCTCCAGGTGGGTGGAGAAGCAGAAGTGCACTCCTTTTCAATTCAACATGGACAAAGGAGAGGAGAGCTGGTCTGGTGGTAGGAAGCATGAATTGTCCCCTTTGCTAAGCAGGATCCACCCTGATTTGCATTTGAATGGGAGCACTGTAAGCTATTCAGCTCAAGCAATGGGGCCACTCTGTGAAGAGCACTTACCTGCAGAAGGTCTCAAGTTCCCTTCTGGCAGCAGCATCTCCAAGAGAGGCCTGGGAGAGACTCCTGCCTGCAACCTTGGAGAAGCCGCTGCCAGTCTGGGTAGACAATCCTGAGCTAGATGGACCAGGAGGCATCACCACCCAGCAGCAGCAACTCATCCTAAGCAGCCGGAGGGGTGCCCAAGGAGCCACAGCTGCCTTTGCTTCCTGGCAGCAGCTTGGGTTGCTTGCTCCTCTCGGTCCCACCCCACCCCAGAGCTGTGCTGCCTGCAGGCTGGCCATTCATCAGGTAGAGCTGCATGGTTAAGCCTCTCTCTCTCTCTCTCTCTCTCTCTCTCTCTCCCTCACCCCATCCCCAAACAAAAACCAAACACAGGAAGATCAGACTGGCAACAGTCTGATGAACTCTCCTGAGTGGGGCGCTTCCTCCAAGCCCTCCTCCCCATAGCTTCCTGTTTGCTCTTACTGGCTGGAACAGCCTGCTCATCATCAAGCTGCTCCAGCCAGTCTGATTTATTTGGAGGGGGGGACGGGACAGCCGCCCCGCCCCCAAGACAGTTGAAGTGAGTAAACAAATACAGTTGCTTTTGGCTTCAGAGGCTGTATTTTCAACACAATCTTTCAACTTCCTTGAGAGGGTGAGGCCAGGAGCTGCCCAGGAGGGATCAGCAGCTGGAACAGCTGGATCAGCAGCAGCTGTTCCAGCCAGGAAGTGACAGGAGGGGCCGGAGAGAGCTCCCTCCTTGAGAGAGATGGCGGGGCTGGCCGGTCCGATATCCTGTGCTGGATCATCCTGTGTTTGTGTTTGTTTGTGGGAGGGAGGGGGTCATAGCCCCCCCCCCCGCCCTTGCCAGCCACCAGACAGGACCTCGGATGGTGCAGGCACTCAGAGGAGGGGCTGATCAATGGTGCCGGTGGGCTGGGGAGGTTCAGGAGAGCAGACCCTTCCCTTCTCTGGGGTCTGTCCAAGAAGGCAAGGAGCCAGGCTGTCCAAATGCAGCTCCCCCTCCTACACATCTGTAGATCCTGCTGAATTTTGCCCAGTGCTTTACAACAACCCAGTGAGGTGGGTCCTGCTCTGCATGCGTGCTGCCCTTGAGCATGATAAAGAGGCAGGGCATGGCTAAGTCTGGAGCACAGAGTGGTGGCCACCCTGGTCAAGTGGAGGAAGGGGCAGGTTCCGTGGGGAGAGGGCGAGTGCCCAGACCCACCTGGAGGGCCTTGTGTTGAGGGACAGAGGGGCACAGCAGCCCCTCAGAGTGCAATGGAGGCAATGAAGAAAATAGGGAGGGGTGGAGCTGGGGGCCCTCAGCAGCTGGGGCCCCTGAATGCCACTTGCAGGGGAGCCACAGCAGGAGGAGAGAGGGCCCGCCCTCCCCTCTTGCCTGTGGGCATCCCAGGAGCATCTGGTGGGGGGCCACTGTGTAAAGCAGGATGCTGGGCTAGAACTAGATGGGCTTCCTTGGGCCTGATCCAGCAGGGCTGCTCGGATGTCCTTAACCCACCCACTCCATTATAGCAACTCCCCTGGAGGGCCATGTGGCTCAGGGAAAGGAACCACAACACAAGGTCTTCAGTGAACACACCCAAGCAAAACGTGCTGGGTGGGGGTGGGGCGTGCCTTGGCCGTTGCCCCATTTTCCCCTGTGAAACCCCCCAAGCAGTGCACTTTGTGCTGGGAGGCAGCCACTCAACCTGCCCACCAAATACCGCAGGACCTCGGTGTTGTGGCCCCAGCTGGGAGCAGGGGGGCAGAGGGTCCTTGCCGCCACCCGGGGAACATGAGCGGGGCTGTGCAGGCTCACCGTTCAGGAGCCGGTGAGCCCGTGGTGTGGCCGTGGTGGCTGCTGCTGCTGCTGCTCAGCAAGACCCCGTCCAGGGTCTGTCCTGCTGCCTGCCCAGCGAGGGCTTCTGCGGCTGTCTGTAGGGAGCCCCCGGAGCCAGGTCTCCTTCCGAGATCAAACAGAGCCTCTTTGCACCGGGGTGTGCTGGGGCTGATGTCACTGTCTAGGATGCTGGAGCAAATCACCGTATTGACACAGCCAGACGGACCGGAAGAAGGCAAGCCTGGATCTGGACCCATTCATTTTTACAGCCAGCTCAGCTGCTTGGACCCTTTCCCCTGATGGGCCCTGGAGGCCAGCAGCCCAGCCAGGCGGATGGCCCCCTCCTGGGCTGCTGCTGCTGCCCAGGAGGCCGCCAGGGGCACCCCCAGAGGTGGACCAGCCAGGCCATCTGGGTCAGGCGACCCCTTTCCTCCCCCACTTAACTCCTGCAGTGCTGCCACTCACCGGGGAGGCCAAGATCACCACCCAGTCTCTTTCTTCTGAAGGCACGTGTGGGGCAGAACTGAAGGGGCAAATGCATGCCAGAGGAATGTGGCCACTGCTGCGGTGGCTGCTTCAGGGTCCTGCCTCCCTCCCGCCACCGCCGGCCGTTACTGCTGAGATCTGGATGTTTCCATGATAAAGGTCTATATTCCCAGGTTCACAAGCTCACTTCATTAACAGGAGCTCCAGAACAAGCTCCCCAGGAAATGTTTTCCTTACATTCATTCATTTTGATTCTTTTTAAGCATATGGTTAAGCTGGAGTCAAAGACTGAAGCTTGGTGCTTGCTGTCCAGGAGCTCCAAAGGCTTCCGGAAGTGTGCCTGACAGCAGCCAGAGACCCCCGCTCAGAGGTGGGAGGCGGAGGCCGGGCTCTTGGGCGCTCGAACCCGGACACTGCATCTCTCTGCACAACAGACAGATGGAGACTAGCCCCACACCATAGTTGGAGGGCGAGTCCCAGGGGCGTAGCTATAATTGAGCAAAAGGGTTCGAAGAACACGGGCCCCAAATCCTGAGGGCCCTCCAGGTCCACCCCTCCCTGACTTCTTCATTATCTCCCTCACTCGGGGGGGGGGCCACCAGAGAGAGGGATGAACAGGGCCCCCTCTCCCCTACCTACGCCGGGCGACATCTCAAGCAAATACTCCCAAATCACATTGGCTTGCAAAATCCCTCCATCACAAGATTCCCACTCAAGGTTACTGTTGGGTTCAGGGGGGCTTTTGGTGGTGGGGGGGGGGAAGGGGAGGTAAAAGTACTGGATTAGAGAAGTGACTGTCAGATTTTCACAATGATAATTAAGGTTTAGCACGTTAAAATGCTACCTTAAAACCCCCCACATCCGAATGCTGCAGAGTGCAGGTTTGAAATCTGAAAGTGCACCCACATGTTGATTTTGTGCAAAAGGTGGTTTCAGTGGTCATGGAGACCCAGATGAGCAGCCGTGGCCCCTCCCTGGCTACCCGTGGGACAGAGAAGGCGCCTGGCGCACCCCGGCCTCCTCGCCTTTGACAAGAGAGCTCTTCTGTGTTTCCAAACGGACTGTGGAGTTCAGCCAGCAGAGAAGAGCAGTCCCACCACCACCCCCGTCATGGGGGCTTGTCGAGAAGACCAGTCCCCGGAGGAGCCACCAGCAAGGGGTTCACAGCAGGAAAGGCTGCTCGGGGACCTTGCTGGCTGCAAGATGCTCGAGGCTCTTGTTTTTAAAAAGGGACCCGGCTCGTTTCGAACAGTGTGGACGCAAGCAGTAATAAATGGCCACAGAGTGCAAAAGGCTAAGGAAGCGACACAGCAGCCCCAGACAGTGCAGCGGCTGCTTGAAGGGGCCCCGGCTGGGGGCCAAGAGGACCTCCTGGGGGAGGACTCTCCGCAGCAGCAGAGCCGGCAGCCAGCGCTCCCCAGAAGGCCCTGCTCCTCGCAGACGCCCCTCCCTCAAACTCCCCCGGGAAAGGCGCTGGGAGCAGGGACCTCCTGGCTGAGCTGGGGGCTGGGTCGCCTTCCGGGGTCGCCTTCCTGCCTTGGCCAAGGCACCCCAAGCGGCTCACACGCCTCTTCATAAGAAGAAGACACACGGTTCTCACAGCGGCGCTGACCTGGGCCCTTGATGCTCTTTCCAGGAGCTGAGGACAAGGACTCCCTGCTCTGGGCAGCGCCCCCTTCCTCGCCTCCCTCTCGGGGCCCTTCAGACCCCTGTGAAGGTAGGGGGCGGGGCTGCCCCATCAGTCATGTGATGGGCTTCCCGGGACTCCTCCTCAGTCTTCGGAAAGAGGGTCGGTGGGAGGGAGCGGCTCCCTGAGGGGCTGCTTTTGCCCCACAGGTGGAGGGGCGGCCGTAGGATCCCCTCCGGCCACCGCCCCCCCTGGCCCCTAATTGCACTGGCCAGCATGACTTTGGGTGAAGTGTGGATTCCTGCACAGGTCTTTGCCGCCCTCTGTTGTGTGCTGCCAACCCACCGCCTCTGAGAGCAGCCCCCCGCCCAGGACTGAGGCCCTCACAGGCGGCCACCGCCAGCCATGCAGTGCAGGCCTGGGGCTCAGGGCTGTCCTCAGCAGCTGCCCTGCTTGGGCGCTCCTGCCAGTGAGGCCCAGCAGAGCCTGGTCTGTCCTCAGAGTTGCATCCTGGCCTGCAGCCATCATGGGCCCAGGAGCGGCTTCTTTCCCCTGAAGACGAAGCGGGCAGATGCCAGCAGGAGGAGGAGGAGGAGGAGGAGGAGGAGGAGACGCCCCTGCTGCCACCACGGCGGCCAGAGCAGACTGGGACTGCGTGGCCCGTGGGGGTGGCGGGGCGGGGAGACCGGGCTGCCCTCTCTGCGGTTCCCCCGCCCTGTTCCCCTTGGGCCCCCTTCCCCTTTGCCCATGTTCAGGGGTTGGCCTCCGTCTCTGGGGGCCTTTTCCTCTCTTGACTCAGAGCCTCAAAAGCCTCGTCCAGACATGTCCCTTTCCAAAAACCTGCCACTGATGCTGCCTCACTTTCCTAATGAGGTAATTGGTGCCATAATCCCGTTAACGAGCTGCCCCCTGTGCAGGGCTCCATTAAGGGAAGGGTCTCAACATGATTTACAGCAGGCCTGCTGTTGAGAGAGGAGGCCGGCTGGCCCCCACCTGGACGCCTCCGCGAGAGAGACATTGCCACGAGGAGGCCCCAGTGCGGGCCTCATCCAGGCCTGTCGCTGCTGCAGCTCTAGCGCCCCCCCCGCCAGCTCCCGCTCTGCCACCCCAGTCTGCAAGGGCTAGCCCGCACCCCCCCCTGCCCCCGCCAGCCTTGATCCTGCACTGGGCCAGGCCACACAGCCTCTGGAGGCGGGGGCGGTGGGGCTGTGTCCGGGCATCGCTTGTGAGGGCAAAGCCATGCCATGCCCACAACCCACCGCACTTGCCGTGCCAAAGCAGTTTCGGGGCAGACCGAAGGAACATTTCCATCACACCACACAGAATGAGGCTTTGATGGGATTCGGGGTCACTTGGTGGCCACCAGCTCAGGCGGCTTTAAAAATGACGGCCAGGGAGGAGATTTTGGCTGACAACAGTGTTGCAAGGTAGGCCACTGGGGCGCTGGGGCGGAGAAGGAGCGTGGTGGCTCTGTGGTGGCCTGCCCAGCTCTCCAACCCACGGCTGGAGCCTGGCCTGGCCTTGGTTGCTTGGTGAGCTCCCCGGCATGTTCCCCTTGCAGTCTGTCTTCTGAATGCTGCCCCACCCCGCCCGCCCCGCCTCCCCGTGTGTTTCCCTTCTCTCCCTTCCAGACTCTGTGAACTCCTGATATGTTGCCATGGTTAAGGCTGGGCTGTTCCTGGCTGACCCCTACCGGCTTCCCTTATGAGTTGGTGGCCTGGAATGTCTCTTTATTAGGTGTTTCGGGGAGGGAGGCTGACCTGATGCCAAGAAGCCCCCCCCCCACGGAGGAGGACTTGATTAGTTTTTTAATTTTCTGTCTGGGTGCTCTCGCCGCATCAAACTTTCCACAGCTGCTGGGATTTATTAACAAAGTAGCCCTCGTTCTGTCCACTTGCACTCTCCTCCCTTCTTCTTAATAAAACGTGGTTTTTTAAAAAGCCTCTTCTTTGGGGAGAATATAGGGGGTAGCCAGATTCAGGTAAAGGCTGGTTCCCTCTCTCTCTCTCTCTCTCCCTTTCTGTGATGGGATCTGCATGGGGGTCCTCTCCCAGGGCCAGGGCAGCCCAAAGAAAGGCGGACTGTTCCCTAAGCCGAGTGTTTGAACCGTGTGTGTGTGCTGTGGGGGGAGCTGAAGGAAGCCTTCCCAGGGCAGCTGGCAGAAGAGACGGGCTGTTCCTGGGAGCAGCCGGGCCCTGGAGAGGAGTCGCAGCCCAAGACAGCCGTGGGGCGGGGAGGGGACCACCCCGCGGGGGCTGTGCCATCCAGTGCATGCCGGGGCACAGTGGGTGCTCTGTGGCTCAGCTGCCCAAGGCCTCACCGATGTCAGCCAGCCCCTAGTTCTGGGGAAGACCATCCCGACACCCCCAGGAATGGGTGGGAAACCTCCCGTCCCATCAAGCAGCAAGGCAGACTCCTGGGACCTGTGTGCCCCCTCTCATCTTTTCCACCGGTGGGCAGAGTGCGTTTTGTCCTGGGAGGCCGTATCCAGGCAGAGTGGGTGCACCATGTGCCTTCAGAGTGGGGCCGTCCATCCTCCTGATTGAACCTGAGCGGGATCTAAAATTCAGAGAGTGTTCTTCAACCAAATGTGTGAGCCTGAGAGGGAGCCCTGCTGCCAGGGACCCCAAGTTCGGCCTGCCCCTCAGTTGAAAGGAGGGCAGCTGTGCCCCCTGCCCAGCCCACGAGGACACCTTGCTGAAGGACATACTCCACCCAGATTCTGCAAAGGGGGCCTTGGTGCTGGGGGCCCCTCAACACCTGGCAGGTGCCTTAGAGGCAGGATGTGTGCCCGCCACACCACCGCTTGGAGACTCTGGAGAGGGCGCCGGGTCCTGAAGCATGGAAACTCCTTCCATCCTGGGGAAGAGACAGGAGGGGCGTCTGGAGGCGGTGCTTCCCTTCAGGGGTGAGGCGGCCCTGGGTTTGCTGTGCCTGCATACAGCACAGCAGTGCAGCTGGTCCTAATGGTTGGCCGGTCCGGGGGGCGGGGGGGCAAAGGAGGCACCGCGGCCTCTGCTTCCTCCGGGGTCTGCGTTTCTTCCTCTCTCTCCTGCCCCAGAGTTAATTGGCGCTGCCACATTGCCTGCAGGCTGGCCATTTGTCAGAGGAACATGCGTGGCTAACTGCACAGCTCTACCTGACAAATGGCCAGCCTGCAGGCAGCAAGGGGGCAGGAGGAGAGGAGCAAATGGAGCTCTGGGAAGCAGAGACCGCTGTGGCACGCGTGCGCCCCGCCCCCTCATCAGGACAAGCCCCTCCTGCCTGGGGAGCTGGTTTGGCTCCAGCCTGCCTAGGCATAAATTCCATTATTTGGATGTCAGATGAACAATTTGTTCCTGCAATGAGGTGTTTCAACCTTCCTCCATCTTCATTGTTCTGTCCTCTTTGATTTTACTGTAAGTGGCTGCATGAGCTTTTGATGTGTTGCCAAGTGCCCCATCAATCCTGACACGCTGGACGCAGGAGAATGCGCTCCGCGGCGCAGCCAGCGCACTGGAGGGTGGCAGCTGCCACTGGCCTCGGCCGAGGGCTCTGCTCTTTCATGTCCTTCCAGAGTGCGGGCAGAAACTCCCTCGCTGGATCGCCCAGAGCCAATCTTTGCAGATTCCCTGCAAGCGCTCCGAGGGGGCTGGGCTGCAGAGCTGGGCTGAGAGGGCCCCGCGGAGACCAGCCTCTCCGGGCCCCACCGGGCTCCCCCGGCTCCCAGACTCCGGGCCCTGCGGGCTGCTGCCTCCCCTGGTGCTGCTGACTTCTCCCAGCAGGCTCCCTCCTCGGGCAGCCCCAGGAAGCAGGAGGCTGCGTGGTGGGAGCTGCCCCAGGGGACACGTTGGCCACTCCTGGCCGCTTGGACTGAGGCTCTGCGTTGAGGACAGGGTCTGCCACTGAGCCGCTTCCACCTTGCTGGGAGGCAGCCGAGTGGCTATAATGGAGCAGAGGGGTGCAAAGAATGCGCCCCCCCAGCTCCTGGGAGCCTCCTGGCTCACCCCCCCTTTTCTTCATCATCTCCCTTGGGGGCGAACACGGCCCCCTCTGCGCTTGCTACTACGTGCCCCTGCTGGGATGGGTTTCAGCAGCTTTAGCCCCAAGAGGTGGACCAGGTGCCTCCTCCTTTTCCGTGCAGCAGATGACTTGCTCTCTGGGCAAGCCCAGAGACTGGCCAGCTCCACCTTGGAGCTACTGCACTTCCTGAAGGGGGTGGGCGGGGGGGGCTCCCCGATCCTCTAAAAGAGGCTGTGGTGAGATCACTATGCGGTGTGGGGGGGAGACAGCATTTGATCCCGCAGGTCATCCTGAAGGAGGAGAGCTGCTCTTGGGGTAGCCAGCATGAATTGCCCCCTTTGCTAAGCAGGGCCCATCTGGGTTTGCATTTGAATGGAATACTACATGTAAGCATTGGAAGATATTCCTCTTCGGGGATGGGGCTGCTCTGGGAGGAAGAGTGTCTTCATGCTTGCATGCAGAAGGTTCCAAGTTCCCTCCCTGGCAGCATCTCCAAGATAGGGCTGAGAGAGATTCTTTCCTGCAACCTTGGAGAAGCTGCTGCCAGTCTGTGAAGACAATACTGAGCTAGATAGACCAGTGGTCTGACTCAGTATATGGCAGTTTCCTAGGTTTCCTATGAAGACCATCCTGAGCTAGATAGACCAGTGGTCAGTAGAGGGCAGCTCCCTGGGATCCTATGACCTCTGGGCAGACCAAGCGATAAAGAGCCGGAGGGAGCAGGCAGGGGGTGCTGGCGGGGTGGAGGTGGGGAGAAAGCCACATGCGCCCAGCACCTCTTGAGTTCAAAGAGTGGGGCAAGGGCAGAACTAGGGAAGCCCCAAGGAGCAGCATCCACCCACCCCTGAGGCTGAGGAAGGGGCGGCAGCAGGCTGGAAGCAGCAGGCCTCCGTCTCCAGAGACATACACACGAGCAGCCCCAGGCAGGTGGCTTCTGAGCAGCCCTTTGGAGCAAGGCAGCAGGGGGGGGCAGCACAGCTCTCATGAATGCTGGAGGGCGGGCTGGATAGTCCAGGGTGGAGCTGGGCCGAGGCCTTGGCCCCTCAGCACCTGGACTTGTGTTCCATTCCCAGGGCCAAGGGGCTTCTCTGAAGAGGGCCAAATAATCCCTCTGACCCTTCCCCAATCTGATTTCTTCTTTAAGAGTGGCCAGAGAGGTGGGGCAATTTGCAGGAGGCCCATGGTGGGGGCGGGATTGGCGGCAACCTTCTAGGTGGTGACCCCCTCACTGTGGAACTCCCTCCCACAGGCATCCTCTCTGTTGGTGAAGGGTTGCCCTTTTTGTCAAGTATTTCCCCAGCTCTTAGGACAACTATTGTTTCCTGCAGGTTCTTCTCTTTTTAGCCTCCTTTCCAGGAGGCTCATGAGATCACCTGGCATTCCGTGTGTGTGTGTGTGTGTGTGTGTGTGTGTGTGTGTGTGTGTGTCCGTGTGTCCACCCCCCACTATCAACCTCACAATGCCTGGACCAATATGAACCAAACTGGGTACAGTTGTACAGAAACACAGGGATACCTCAGAGGCATAGATTGTGATGGTGTCATCCACCCCAATTCAAAATGGCGGACACGTGGTTTGAGGTGCAAGGGAGCTGACTTGTGAACCGCCTGAACAATTTGAACTAAATTCACTACAGCAATAGGGACACGTAGAGACACCTCAATGGTGTGGTTTGTGATGGTGTCATCCACCCCAATTCAAGATGGCGGACACATGAACATTTGAGGTGCAAGTGGGCTAACTTGTGAACCACCTAACCGATTTGAACCAAATTTGCAAAAAACCTCCCAATTTGGAGTTTGACCCTAGTCCTTGATAAAACAGAGGAGGCAGGAAGGCAAGGCTCCCCACCCAGCCACTTGCACCCCACTCCTCTCCGGCACAAGCAACCACCATGGAAGCACCTGGGCCTGGGGCCAGGCCAGCCGTCCACGGAAGCAGGGGCCATAGGCTAACCGCTCTCCAGGCCCTTCCCAGACCAGCTGCCAGTTGGGGCCCCTGGTCAAAAGCCTGGGCTCCAGACCAAGCCTCCCTGGCAGTACTGCAAGTGGGGCCTGGGACGGGAGCCAGCCAGGGCCACCTTTGAGGTGAAGGAGGTAGCCACTGGGGCCAGCTGAATGTTTTCTCCTTCCAGTGTCAGCCAGCAGAAGCGTTTGGCCTTGTTCACCTGGTCAAGATCAAGGTGCACAAGAGGCAGATCTGCTTCCTTTGAGGCGAGCCTCCTTCCCACTCGCCCCCCTGCCGCCCCAATCCACATTTTGCCCAGAGATACTGTGAGGGTCCTCAGCTCCGGTCTTTAGTCTGCCTCCTGGGAAACAAAGGCCTTCTGGAGTGAGGCATTCCCAGCCTTTTCATCCCGCTTGGGGATTCTCCCGAGAGGCCATTAGCACTTGCTGCTCTTTTCCACAAGGTGTGACTGGAAGGGCCCCCACCTCCCCCAGACTCACCCCTGCATGGCCACGTCCCCACCCCCACCATTGCTTGGCCTGAGGGATGCAGGGCTCTCTGCCTGGCACACTGGGGCCTCATTCTTCCTTCCTCCAAAGAACTCAGGGCAGCCCATGCCCAGGAGGCAGGTTTGTCAGAGAGAGAGAGAGAGACTGGCCCCAGGACATCCCAGGAAGCCTTTTGTGGGCGTGTGGGGCTGGGACCCTGCCTTCGCAGGCTGATACTCCAGCCACTAGAGCACGCTGGCTCTGGGACTCTCCCAAGACCTGTACTGGGACTCGCACTTTTTGATTTATTCAGATATGATCTAGAAGCTGGGGTAAGCAGCAAGGTGGCCAGATGTGCAGATGACTCCAAACTCTTCCGGGTAGTGAAATCCAAAAGAGATTGTGAGGAGCTCCAGAGGGATCTCTCCAAACTGGGGGAGTGGGCAACAAAATGGCAAAGGAGGTTCAATGTAAACAAGTGTAAAGTGATGTATAGTGGGGTGAAAGAACCCCCAACTTCACTTATACACTGAT
Source organism: Hemicordylus capensis (assembly GCF_027244095.1). Classification (NCBI taxonomy): domain Eukaryota; kingdom Metazoa; phylum Chordata; class Lepidosauria; order Squamata; family Cordylidae; genus Hemicordylus; species Hemicordylus capensis. The sequence goes on from NC_069659.1 coordinate 358,571,758, forward strand.
GGGGTCTGAGCTGTTGGCGCCTGACCAGGAGAGAGATCTTGGGTTCATGGCGGACACTCCTTGAAAGTGTTAACTCAGTGCAGGGCAGCGGTTAAAAAGAAAGAAAGAAAGGCCAATTCCATGCTAGGGATCATTAGGAAGGGGACTGGAAATAAAACTGCTAATATTATAATGCCCTTATACAAAACTATGGTGCGGCCACACTTGGAATATTGTGTACAATTCTGGTCACCACACCTCAAAAAAGACATTGTAGAACTGGAGAAGGTGCAGAAGAGGGCAACCCAGATGATCAGGGGCCTAGAGCACCTTCCTTAGGAGGCAAGGCTACAACACCTGGGGCTGTTTAGTTTAGAAAAAAGACGACTGCGGGGAGACATGATAGAGGTCTATAAAATCATGCATGGCGTGGAGAAAGTGGAGAGGGAGAAATTCTTCTCCCTCTCCCATAACACTAGAAACAGGGGTCATCCCATGAAATGGGTTGCCAAGAAATTTAGGATCGACAAAAGGAAGTACTTTTTCACACAATGCATAATTAACCTCTGGAATTCTCTGCCACAGGATGCGGTGACAGCCAACTGCCTGGATGGCTTTAAGAGGGGCTTAGACCAATTCATGGAGGACAGGTCCACCAATGGCTACTAGACTTGTGGCTATAGACCTAAGAGGCATGATGCCGCTCAATACCACTTGCAGGGGAGCAACAGCAGGAGAGAGGGCATGCCCCTCTCACCTCTTGCCTGTGACCTTCTCAGAGGCCTCTGTCTGGTGGGCCAATAGGTTGCTGGACGGGATGGGCTTCCTTGGGACTGATCCAGCAGCCGGGCTGTTCTTAGGGGTCTTGTGCAGAAGAAGCAGAGGTGAGGGCTTCCCTGTGACCAGATCCATACTCCGATGCAGTGCTGCAGTGCATTGACTCTATGGGCTGAGATGGTTTCTCTCCCCCACCCCACCCCCCCAACCAAGGGAGGAGAAGGAGAGGGCTGCCTTTTGGGTCTGCATCATGGTGGCCACCACATGGGCAGGGCTGATCACTAGGGTCTTTTGCACCCAATCAGCAGCCCCCAGGGGAGGCTGTGGCCCCATTTGCATGCAGCCAATTTGCCCTTTCAAGCCCCCCACCCCCAGGGATCCATTTCCTGAAACAAACTCCCTTCTCTGAAGCGATTAGCATCTTTGTGCCTGTGAATGAAACAGAGGGGGAGGAGGAAAAGGGGCTTCCTCTGGGCCTGGCTCCGAGGGGGGGGGAGCAGCAGCAGCAGCAGCAAAGCTTGAAACTTTGTCTGAACCCAGGCGGAGGGGATTCTGCCCCCCTGGCCTCCATGGGACCTCTCAGCTGCAGGGGCAGCCAAGGGGCTCCTGGCCGGAGGGAGCAGCAGGGTCGGGGTGCCAGTGAGCAGCTAACGGTGATCCAAGAGCAGGGTCCACCCCTCACCCCCATGGCGTTGTGCTTAGCTTCCAAGAGCAGAGGCGGGGTGGGGTGGGCTCTCACCCCACCTCCCACCTCCTTCAGGTTGTGCTCCAGGCTTTGGAACCCTTTCTCTGAATCTCAGGTATGCACGTGAACTCATTGTCATAGCTCCTCAGTGGGAGAAAAGGGCACTCTGTCCATGCACAGAGGCACCCTGCGACCAAGCCCTGGCCCTTTTGGTGAGTTCTGACCCCAGTTATGGTTCATAAGAACATAAGGACATCCCTGCTGGATCAGGCCCCAGGAAGCCCATCTAGTCCAGCATCCTGTTTCGCACAGTGGCCCACCAGATGTCATTGGAAGCCACAGGCAGGAGTTGAAAGAGGCATGTCCTCCCTCCTGCTGTGACTCCCCTGCAACTGGTACTCAGAGGCATCCTGCCTCGGAGGCTGGAGGTAGCCTATAGCCCTCTGACTAGTAGTCAGTGATAGACCTCTCTCCCAGTGTGGTGTAGTGGTTAGAGTGCTGGACTAGGACCAGGGAGACCCGAGTTCAAATCCCCATTCAGCCATGAGACTAGCTGGGTGACTCTGGGCCAGTCCCTTCTCTCTCAGCCTAACCTACTTCACAGGGTTGTTGTGAGGAGTAACTCAAGTATGTAGTACACCGCTCTGGGCTCCTTGAAGAAAGAGCGGGATATAAATATAAAAATAATAATGATATCTATATAATTAATTCTCTTAGCCGGTGTGTGTCCAGGATTTGGCGGCGGAACTCTCACGACACGCTGCGGGAGTTCCGGCGGAGTGAGGAGGAGAGGGGCAAGAAAGTGCTGGCGGTGGCCAGCCGGCCGGTGGGCAGAGGAGGGGGGGAGAAAAGCGGTGGCGGGCGGAGTGGGGGGAGAGAAAAGCCGCAGCAGGCAGACGGGAGGGAGGAAAAAACAGCAGCAGTTGGGCCCTTCTTGGCCGCCCGCCAAGGCTCTGTGTGGGGGGAGGAATGGGAGGGGAGGAGGGCTGGAGAGCACCGGGCAGGAGGGAAGGGGAAGCGAGGAGAGACGGGGCAGGAGGGAGAGGGAGGGGGAAACAGCTGGCCCCAAAGCGCCACACAGATGCTCTGTGCCGGGTCGGCTAGTATAATAATAACAATCCAAACTTCTCTTAAGGCCATCCAGGTTGTTGGCTGTCACCACATCTTGTGGCAGAGAATTCCACAAGTTGATTTTTTCATGGGATGACCCCTGGTTCTAGTGTTATGAGAGAGGGAGAAGAATTTCCCTCTCTCCACTTTCTCCACACCATGCATGATTTTATAGGCCTCTATCATGTCTCCCCGCAGTCGTCTTTTTTCTAAACTAAACAGCCCCAGGTGCTGTAGCCTTGCCTCCTAAGGAAGGTGCTCTAAGCCCCTGATCATCTGGGTTGCCCTCTTCTGCACCTTTCCCAGTTCTACAATGTCCTTTTTGTGGTATGGTGACCAGAATTGTACACAATATTCCAAGTGTGGCTGCACCATCGTTTTGTATCAGGGCACTATAATATTAGCCGTTTGCTTTTCAGTCCCCTTCCTCATGATCCCTAGCCTGGAATTGGCCTTTTTCACAGCTGCCGCACATGGAGTGGACCCTTTCAGCACAGCGCCCACCATGGGTTCTCCAGCCATGGCCCTTCAGTCCCAAAGGCAGCCCCTGGATCTGCCCCTGGCCTGTGGAAGGCAACCCCACCCTTGGCCCTTCCTTGGTTCGCAAACCTCTTGGGTCCCGCCGTGACCTTGTCTGAGTCCCACACACGAACAGCCACCGTGCTGGGTGGTTTGGGGGCTCTTGCTGAGCTGGCATCAGTGCCAACCAGCCTTGCCAATGGCAACATCCCTGGCAGCAGCAGCAGCAGCAGCCATGAAGGGTCCCACCAGCTGGCCCGCCAGCTTCTCGCCAGGGCTAACTCTGAGACTGGCTTTGCACCCTATCTCTTTGGGTTGGGGGGGCTGTGTTAGGGGGCCTGTTGTTCTCTGGCTTTGCATCCTGCCACAGGCAGCAGCGCCTCATCCTGAGGTTGCCAAATGCCGCTGCCTGGCAGGAGCTTGGGTTGCTCTTCTCTCCCCCACACTGCCTGCAGGCTGGCCATTCATCAGGTAGAGTTGTGCAGTCAACGGGGCGGCTCTACCTGATGAATTCCCAGCCCCTGGAGGCAGAGAGGAGGAGCAGCCCGGCCTGCTGCTGGGAAGCCGGTGCAGGGCAGGCCCTCTCTGGACCCCTGCCATGGAAACGCAGCTTGCTCAGGCCTCCGGGAAATCTCTCTTTGGCACTTCACACTTGGCATGGAGCAGGGGTTTGTTCTTCTGGGCAGCACATGACAGCACCAAAGCGGGTCATATTTTCAGCTCTGACTCCCGCCCCCCCCCCCCCCCCCCGGCCCCACCAGCCACTTCCCATGGAAACAAAGGGCAGCATTTCCCAGAAGGTTGGGGGTAAGTGGACCCCCTCCCCCCACCCCCTGCACCCCCGCCCCCCGCAAGGCTCCAGCCTTCAGCCTTGTGCCAATAGTGTCTGGACCTTGATGGAACCCAGGGCTGGTGAGGGCTGGTGCTCCGGGAGGACCTGAATCCCGGGCCCTGGCCTGGCCAAGTGGGGCTTATCAGGGCCTGGGGAGCTGGAGTGGGGGGTGGGGGGCGGGGTGGAGAGGTGTCCTGGCTCTTCTCCGTCTCAGACACACAGAGAGCCGCCCTGATAAGGGAGGAAGCCCCACTTGGCCAGTCTATGGGGAATGTTGGTGGAGGGGGCAGGGAGGCAGGGGGCTGTGCTGGGCTCCCCAAACACAGGCCCCCTCCAGCTATCCAGCGGGAGGCAGGCCAGCTGCCCGCCCACCAGGCCCTTATCTCCTGGCAGGCAGGCAGGCAGGCAGGCAGTTCTTCCCCACAGATGAGCTCTGGCTGAGGGAGGGGCCTGCTGCTGCCGCCGCCGCTGCCGCTGCCATCCTTTGCGTGCGCCTCCCCTGGATGCTGAGCTGTGGCAGCAGTAGGGGACCAGCCCTCACTGGGCCTTGGGGCCTCTCTCTGGAAATGTCTGCACCCTCCCTGCAGTTATCAGGTGCCTCTGCCTGCCTGCCTGCCTGATGTCTGGGGGCGGGTGGGGGCAGTGTTAGGGGCAGCCCCCGCCCCCCTTGAACTAGTCCTGCAGGCCCCCATGGTGAGGGGGCCTGTCCTCTGCTTCTGCCTCCTGCTCTAACTTCCTGAGGGAAGCAGCCGCCTTCTCAGGGCTCCAGGTGCGGTGGGGGGGGGCTGCCCCAGGTGCCTTCAGGCAGGCACATGCAAGCTGGGCAGGCAGGCAGGCAGAAGCCCAGGCGGGCAGTTCGGCAAAGGGGGCCCCAGCCAGCCCCGAGGCCGAGCTTCCCCTCTGGGCACTACGAAGAAGGCAGCCAAGCTCTCCCTGAGGGTGCCGGGGAGGGCGCACACACATCCCCCCCCCCGCCTGTGACATGCAGCCCTGCCTCAGCTTTGCTCTCGCCAGACATGGGGGGGGGCGGGCAGGCAACTCCTCCCGCCGCCCCTCCAGCGCACCCATGCAGGCCAGCCGGGAAGCCGCAGACCAGACCCTCGTAATGCAGCCAGTGGCCAGGAATGCCCTGGAGCAGCTCAGGCGGGAGGGGCGATTTGTGAGCTGGCGCGGCTCGGAGGGGGCTGCCCCCCCATGGCCTGAAAGCCTCTGGCTGAGCTTCTCCCCCCCCCACATACACCCCCCCCCCGCTGCCCTGCCCACCCAGCGGTGGCTTCTTTCCGGGACTCTGGGTTTCAGGAAGGAGCGTGACTCATGGAGACCCCAGGAGGGCTTGAGGGTCATCTCAGTCACCCCCACCACAGCCCTGCACGATGGTTCCCAGGCCCGGGTCACGATCCCATCCCTCTCAAGCCAAGCGCTCCCCAGGCTGGCAGTGGGGGGGACGGGGGGGGACGCCTTTGTGCTTTGCGGAGGACCAAGGGCACCCGGAGAGCAGAGGCCTGTCCTCTCCTGCTGGGCTGAAGGGGGCCTGGGAGGGAGACCTGCCTTGGGCTGGAGTGACGCTGCTGCTGCTGCTGCTGCCGCCGTGTGTCTGCAGACCAGCCTTGCACTAGGCAGGCAGGCCCCCCTCCCAGGAAGTGCTGTGCATTTCTTCCCAGAGTGGGTGGCCTGGCAAAGCTCAGGAGCACCCCTGCCGGCTGTTCGGCTGGTTAGGCTTAGCCACGCCCTCCCTCCTCGGGTGTTCTGTGGGCGAACGCCCCTAAAACGGAAGTCATGGCTGGCCATGGTTAGAGTGCTGGACTAGGGCCGGGGAGAGCCGAGTTCAAATCCCCATTCAACCATGAAACTCACTGGATGACTCTGGGCCAGTCACTTCTCTCTCAGCCTAACCTACCTCGCAGGGTTGTTGTGAGGATAAAAATCTGAGCTCCTCGGAGGAAGAGCGGGATATAAATGTAATAAACAAAGAAATAATACATAGAATTAATTGGCCTTCACAAACTTGGGGTGCTCTGGCTATAGTGAGTTATTTCATGGTTGTGGTTGTGGTTGTGATTTGTACGGAGGCAGGGACCTCCCTTGGCCATTCTGGCTTCGGTGCCAGAACATTTGGGGCCAGTCCTGGCCAAGTCCACACTGCAAAGGAAAAGGGGGCCCCAAGCTGAGAGCAGCACCTGGGCCCGGCTGGACCTCCCTGTCCGGGGCTAGCTGTGGGCAGCTGCTTCTGGGGACAATGCCAGCCTGCAGTTGGTGGTGGGGCTCAGCCCTTGCAGAGTCTTTGGGATCAGCCCCTGCAAGCTGGAAGGACAGCTGGGCGGTGCTCAGGACCGGAGCTGCCTGCCCTGGAGCCCGGCCCGGCCCCGGAATGGCCGCCAGCTGCTGGCCGGCCTCTCTGCTGGCTCCTGCCCAGCGCTGGGTCTGATGGCTCCTTGGCCGTCTTGAAGCAGCAGCAGGTGCCTTGAACCTGAGACGACGGGTGGCCGGCCGGCCGGGGGCTCGGGGGCGGGCTGGTCATCTCAGCAATTTGCTCTGTAAGCAGGGATCATCGGTGGCAAGACGATACCCTGCACAGCATCAACTAGAACGGGATTAGCAGCTGAGGTCAAGCATGCCTGCGGCTTCAGCCTGCTCCAGGCAGGGGCCTGTTTCTAGGGGTCCCTCCCCACAGGAAGGGACTGCCCAGCTGCAGCTCCTTTTCTCGCCTCGTAGGGGCTGCAATCCTGCCCCCCCCCGAGTCACACCCACACCCCCGCCACTGCCTTGTATGCTTGGACTCAGTTCTTCTTGTGGGCCCATTCATTCTCACTGTGTCTGTTTTAACATACCCTGTTTCCCCGAAAGTAAGACCTACCCCGAAAGTAAGACCTAGCAGTAATTTCTGATGTACCGCTAATTGCCCTAGTGCATTTTTGCGGGCTAAAATTAATATAAGACACTGTCTTATTTTCGGGGAAACACGGTAGACATAGGATCAGGTGTGGCCAAGCTCTGTATGCCCTGGGCCACTGTGTCACAAGTCTGGGGGCCACCAGACAACAAGCCAGCAGCAGCCTCCCAGGGAGTCACAGGGCAGCGCCAATCCAACACCAAGGCAGCCTCACCGGGCAGCAGCAGCTGGGACCTCCCAGTTCCTGGAATCGTACAGAGTGCATAGAATCTGAGAGCTGGGAGGGGCCGGCAGGCCAACCCCCTCCTGCGTGTGTAGGAAGCAGGCTTGGCCCATCCCTGTGGAGAGGACCACAGGAGGGCATCAGCCCGGGGTGGGGCTGAGGGGGAGTCCCAGGCAGAAGAGGAGCTAAAAGCACCACATCCCACCCGCCACACCCACAAAGCTGTGAGCAAAAATGCTGACCTGACTCCCAGGGCCATGAAGCAGAGGAGCCAGGACCGGCTGGCTGCAGCCCCCATGGCCTGCTGGGGGGCCGCCCCTGAGTTAGGCCTCCTCGAGGGCCACGGAGAGGGAGAGGGAGAGGGAGAGGAAGGGCCGGCCGCTCCCTGCCAGCTTGAGCTCTCCCGCCCCACACACGATTCCAGGGGTGGGGTGGATGGGGCAGCCCGGCATGAGCTGAAGGCCCCTCCTCCCACCCAAGCAAGCACTAGCCGTGGACTGTGGGCTATCCGGCTTGGCCCATCCAGGGCAGGGCAGTCAGACCTTGCCTGGGGAGTCTGGGCTAGGAGGCCTCGGTGGTCACCCTGACAGCAGCAGGGCCGGCAGAAAGGGGAGCAGTGAAGGAGGCCTCCCCAGGGGGAGCTGGAGGCAGGCAGTGGGGCCCTATGGGGCAGGCGGCAGGCCTGTCCCACCACGGCAGCTCCAAGTCTGTCCCGTGACTGGGAAAGGCTGTGGGGGCCCAGAGGGAGGGCAGAGCCCCCCCCCCGCCCCGTTTGCAGCAGGTGCAGCGCAGAGAGATGCAGCCGTGGCCAACAAGGGGCAAGAATGCCCCGGGTCCCGAATCCCCCTCCCCGCACTGCCAGGGCTCCTGCAGAGGGATTCGCAACGGACTCCCTGGGATTCCGCCAGGGGAAATGGGCGCTGGGAGCTGGGACTTCCCTGGCGAGACTCCGGCCTGCTCTTCCCTAGCCCAGCAGCTGCCACTGAAACGGGATCCGGATCCGTCTCTTGCACTTGGCTGGGCTTGGGGGCCTCTGGATGGGAGGGGAGGGGAGGAGAGGGGCTGGTCCTCCCTGCTCACCCCAGTGCCCTCAGGTGGGGAGGGCCATCTCTCCTCCTCCTCCCCTCCCCCACCTCTGCGAAACCCAAGCTCAGGGAGCAGGGAGGTGAGGAGCCCCTCCCCACAGGCTGCTTCTGAAATACCCAAGGATGCTCCAGGGATAGGAACTGGGCCACGTGGCCCGTCTCCTGCCACACGGAGGAGGAGGAGGAGGAGGAGGCGGCCCTGGCCCACGGCGGCAGCAGCTGCTCCTCCGGGGAGGGCCGCAAATATCACAGGCCTCTGCACAATTCACAGCACTGGGAGCACATTTGGTGGGGAAAGGAGGAGAGGGCCTCTGGGCCGGACGCTCTGCTTGCCTGCCTCTCCCAGGCGCACACCTGCTTGCCGAGGGGCCAGCTCCAGAAGGAAGGGCAGCCCAGAGCCCCCCTCAGCTCTGCTCTGCAGCATGCCAAGGCGGCCGTCAACGAGTCCTGGAATCCTTGGTGAACAGCAGAACAAACACCGCCGCCACCGCCACCAGCTCTCCCCCCGCCCATGCCGCCGCCGGGCTACGCTGGGTTGGAGCCCCATAGCCCACCCACTCCTCACGGGGAGAAGCCAGCTTCTCCCAGCAGCTCCTCAGCGGCCACTGAATGGTGCCCTTGGCTGTGGGCGGAGTGGGAAGGTCTCTGCTCCCCAGGACCTGGTTCACTGGAGACGCTGCCAGCAGGAGCTGGACATGGTGGGACATTACGCGGTGGGGGGGGGGGGCTCTGCCACTCAGTGCTTCAAGGGGGGGAACTGCCTGAGCAGGCAGAGTGCTGCTGCTGCTGCTGCTGGGAAGTTCCTCTCACCTGCCCCAGGATGGTCCAAAGAGCGCGGGGGGGGGGCTGGGGGAGGAGCAGGCGCAGGAGGATAGGTAGGACTCCTCAAAAGCCCAAGGGCTGCAGAAGCTGCTGCTGCTGCTCCCTCCCTCCACACTGCCCCCTCCTCCGGTGCTGGGAAATATTGGGGGGGGGCAGGGGCTTCATATGCACACCCTCTTTGGAAAGAATGTGGGCAGAATCTGTGCTTGAGCACAAGGCCAGGGGGGCCTTGTCCCCCAGACGTGGGGGAGGGGCCTGCCTGGGGAGGGCCCCCCTCGGGGGCTGCATCTGAGGTCTCTCGCCTTGGCTGCGGAGGCCGTCTCCATATGGGCGGGGTGGGGGGGGGAGCAGGCAGCCTGCAGCCCTCCTGGCCCGGAGGAGGGAGGAGGTCTCCTTCTGGATCCATCTCCTGCTGCAGCCAGCCAGGGGGCAGGCGACTTGTTCCAGCCCGCGGGATGCACCTCCCAGGGGCAGGGAGGAGCAGAGCCCGGGCAATGGGGGGGGGGGGTGTGGCAGTTCCCAGCAGCTGCAGGAGTCCAGCAGAGCAGCCCTTTCCCACCCTCTGGAGGGCGGACGGACACGCGGCTCTGGCATCCCAGCTGGCCTTGGCCTGCTGTCAAGGCGGCCCCCGGCGTGGCTGCTGGGAGCTGCGGATTAGCGGGGCCTGGCTTTGGCATGGGCAGGGCGGGCCCGGGAGGCAGGGAGGAGGCCGCCTGGCCCAGAGGCCCGCTCCTCCGGCCGGCTGCCACCGTGGCACCACCCCGGCTCCCCTGGCTTGGGGCTCTGCCCTCAGGGCCTTCCCACCACTTGCAGGTGGAAAGGGGGGAAGCTGCCCCTCTGGGTGGCCACAGGCTGAGGTGCGCCCACTCCACCAGCGGGCCATGCCCAGGGGCCCAATGGCACGTGTCTGTGTCTGTGCGGATGTGCACTCCGGAAGGCCGGCCTGAAGAGCACCAGCACCAGGGGCCAGTAGGAAGAGGAGGCCACGGGGCCCTTCAAAGAGCCAGGCCCTGCTAGAAAACCAGGCGTCCCTCAGTGCAAATCTGCACAGGGACAGGCCCATATTTTCCATCATGCATACATGCACAGGCCTCCGCCCCACTTAAATAACAAAGGCCTGAGACCACAAGAGCCCTGCTGGATCAGGCCAAAGTGGGTTTTTCTCCAGACCAGTATCTTGTTTCCAACAGTGAGCAGCCAGATGCTTCCAGGAAGCCCACAAGCCGGACACAAAAGGGGGTGCGCTTCCCCCAGACTAGTGTGTGGGTGTGAGCACAGGGCACTCCCCATGTTCAGACAGGCAGCAGGTCTGGGAGGGCTGTGCCTCTGGGTGCTGCTGAGTGGCTTGTGGGTCCTGAGCGGAGGGCCCAGCCAGGACGAGCAGAGACCCAACCAGGAGGACATGCCCTGCACGGGGCAGCAGGAGGCCCAAAGGTTGTGCCACTGCACTGCCCTACACCCCCCTCCCATTGCATTCAAACTCTTTGGGGAGGATACGATTTGGGCTAAGCTTGGCTTTGGATGGATCTCTATGATGGGAAAACTGCTGGCATTCCTGCACCTCTGGTGTGTGTGTGTGTGTGTGTGTGTGTGTGTGTGTGTGTGTGTAGGCAGAGCACTTGCTTTCCTGGCAGGCAGAAGCTCCTGGGCTCCAGCCAGCCTCCCCAGCCACGAGGCAGGAGGGACCCCCACTGCACCCCAGTCCCAGTCCGAGGAGACAGCTGTGAGGCAGCAGAGAGCCAGGGCCTGACTCCGGATGCCCAGGCACAGCTCCCCACCATCAGCCACACTTCTCCACAATGACTCAGCACCCACGAAGAAGAAGGGCCTCCTCCTCTTCCTCCTGCAAACCACAGGGCAAGCTATGGCCCATATGGGGGGGGGGGCAGAGAAGGCCTTGCTGCACACAAAAAGGGAGACAATAAATGGGCAGTCCGGGTGGCAGGAGCAGCTGCCCTGCCTGATATCATGGTCCTCCTTTCCACTTTATTTATTTCCCCCCTTCTTTTAACGGGGTGGTTCTCTTTTACTGAGCAGGGGGAGAGCAACTGGCCCTCTCCACCCCCAGCACAGCATCCCTCCAGTGGCTATTGCTGGGGTCTATCTTGTGTTTCTTTTTAGACTGTGGACAGGGAGCCATCTTATTTGTTTATTATTTCTCTATGTAAACTGCCCTGAGCCTTTTTTGGAATGGCGGTATAGAAATTGAATAAATTCATAAATTTTAAAAAAAAATTCTTCCTGTTTTTTTGTTAAATTCCATTTTTGAAACCCCTTCAACTCCCAGGATGCTCTGCTCACAGCTGCCCCTTTTACGCCCACCTCCCTCCTCCCCACAGGCTTGCTCTGGCAGTGGGGGGGGGGGGGCTGCTCTGTCCCTCCTACATTCTGCTGCTGCCGCCCGTGCCCGGCTACTCCTGTCTGCTCTGTGGAGGCTCTGGTGGCCGCAGGCAGCAACACGCAGGATGGCTGGTCTCCCTGACTGCCCAGTCCAGACTCCACCACTGGCCGGCTGAGGCGCAGCTGGAGTGGCTCTGGGGCAAGCAGGAGGGAGGGAAGGCAGGCCTCGTCCTCGGATTCACGTCCCAGCAGCAGCAGCAGCAGCAGCAGCCCTCACCTTAGCCACAGGAGGGCCATTTGCTCTGTTGTGCTGCATTGATCAGCAGCCACCTGCTCAAAACATGGCCACCCACCTTTGGCTGGGCCAGAGTGCCGTGACATCAGCATCAAAATCAAACACAGAGGAGCCAGTGGGGTGATTAGAGCAGGGGGCTGAGCCGGGGGTGGGAGGGGTGGCAGGTTCAAAGCCCTGCTCAGCCCCATGAAGCCCCCTGGTCGGAGGGTTGGAGATCCCTCCATGGGATCCTAGAATGGTTGCGCTGGAAGCCACCTGGGAGCTCTTCTAGTCCAACCTGCTGCTCAGTGCAGGAATCTGCAACAGCATCCCTGACAGAGGCCTGGCCAGTCTGTTTGAAAAGCTCCAGCCAAGGAGAGCCCAGCATGGCATGAGGCAGAGGGTTCCACGGCCAGACGCTCTTGCAGTCAGGAACTTCCTAACGTGTCTCCGCCTCAGCCCCTCGGTTCTAGTCCTGCCAGCCTCTCCTGGGGGCTAAACAACAGACCCAGCAGCAACTTCTTCAACCATTCCTCACAGGACTTGGTTTCCAGACTGCTTGCCATCTGGAACCTCAAAAGGCGGTTGTGAAAATAAAATGGCGCGGGGGGTGTGCTGAATAACCGCCTCAGCCCAGGAGCCCTTGCAAGCTGCTGGAGGAAGGGCAAGCTACCCAATCACATCATAGCAACTGCACCTTTAGGAATGGTCCAAATCTTGGCGGGGCGCACCGATGGACTATGCAAGAGCAATTGCGTGGGTGGGCAAACTGGAGAGAGGCCGACTAGCCAGGCCTGCTCATGGCGGGGGGGGGGGGGCAGCAGCGGCATTCGAGGATGCAAAGCAGCGGGCGAGGCAACAGAAAACGAGGGCCGGGCGGGCCCGCCGCTGGCCTGCAGTCGCCCCGCGGCTTCCGACGGAAGAGAGAGAGGAAGCTGCTGCCGCCGCCGCCGCCCCGCCCCCCAGCAAGGGCCGTCCAGGCGCGGGGGGCCTGAAGGCGGCCAGCGGCAGCAGCCGAGGGCGCGCACGGGCATCCCCCGCCGCCTTGCGCTCCTCTGGGCGCAGCCAGCAGGCCCCTCCTCCTCCTCCTCCTCCTCCTCCTCGGGCGGCAGGCGCCCCCGGGAGCAGCGACCGTGCGCTCCTCCTCCAGGCAGAGCCGCTGCAGCTGCGGCGTGGCTCGTCTGACCTGCGCCGGCGGCACGTGGCTGGCCGGCCCTTTCCCACACTCCGCGGGCTCGGCTGCCAAGCCGGCGGCTTAGCCTGTCAGCATTACCGCCGGGGCTCAGCGGGCGGGCGGGCGGTAATTCCCCGCAGAAGGAGCGCCTGTGCAGAGCTGACACAAGCCCCGCATTGATTTGCATGTCTGCGTGCCGAGGCCGGGCGGGGGGCGGGGGGAGGGGAAGATTAAGCCCCCGCCCGCGGAGCGCACATTCCTGGCATTGCTGCTGCCTGGACGCCGAGCAGCAGCGCCGAGAAGCCGGGGGCGGGCGGGCGGGCAGGCGGGGGGGGGGCAGCTCAAGGTGCTGGTGTCTGAAAACGGCTTGTGGTGGCGAGGGCATTGCACACAATATCTCCTTCCTAAGACACAGTGACCAGAACGGCACGCAATCCGCCCAAGTGTGGCCGCACCATAGACTGGATATTGTGATAGTAGCATGTTTATTTTCCCAATCCCCTTCAATGATCCCTAGCATGGAAGTGGCCTCACCAGGACCCCAAGATCAGGTCAGTCCCCAACAGCTCTGATCCCATCAGCATATATGTGAAGCTGGTGTTCTTTGCCCCAATGTGCATCACTTTGCACTTGCTTATATTGGACCACATTTGCCATTTCGTTGCCCAGTCCGGCTGTTTGGAGGGATCTTTTTGGAGCTCCTCACAATTTGATGTGGATTTCACTACCCTAAATAGTTTAGCGTCATCTGCAGATTTGGCCACTTCGCTGCTCACCCCAACTTCTAGATCATTTATGAACAAGTTCAGGAGCACTGGTCCCAGTACCGATCTGTGGAGGATCCCACTCCCTACTCCCTCCACTGTGAAAACTGTCCATTTATTCCCACCCTCTGTTCTTCTCCTTCAACCAGTTACCGATCCACACATGAACCTGCCCCCTTATCCCACGACTGCTAAGTTTACTCAAGAGCCTTTGGTGGGGAACTTTGTCTAAAGCTTTTTGGAAGTCTAAGCATACTGTGTATACCAAGTATATTGTCAGCTCACCTTTGTCCACATGCCTGTTGACAGTCTCAAGGAACTCCAAAACATTAGTCTTTCCCTTGCAGAAGCCAGGCTGGTTCTCTTTCAGCAAGGCCCATTCTAACAATTTTGTCCTTAAGTATGCTTTCCATCAGTTTACTTGGCACAGAAGTTGAGCTAACTGGCCTGTAATTTCCTGGATCCCTCTTGGATCCTTTCTTGAAAATAAGAGTTACATTAGCTACTTTCAAGTCCTCTGGTTGTAGGGACAAGTTACATATATTGCCTGATAGTAGGGACAAGCTATCTATCTATCTATCTATCTATCTATCTATCTATCTATCTTTGCTAGGATATCAGCAATTTCACATTTGAGTTCCTTCAGAACTCTTGGGTGGATGCCATCTGGCCCTAGCAATGTGTTCACTTTTAGATTTTCAAGACAGTTTAGAAAATCTTTCCTGGAACACCTTCCTTATCAGGCAAGGCTACACCATCTGGGACATTTTAGTTTGGAAAAGAGGTGACTAAGGGGAGACATGATAGAGATGTATAAAATTATGCATGGAGCAGAGAGAGTGGACAGAGAGACATCCCCCCCCACAACGCTAGAACCAGGCATCATCCCATGAAACTGAAGGTCAAGAAATCTAGGACCAAGAAAAGGAAGTACTTCTTCACACAGTGCATAATTAACTTATGGAACTCTCTGCCACAGGATGTGATGATGGCCACCAGCTTGGATGGCTTTAAAAGGGGCTTAGACAAATTCATGGAGGACAGGTCTATCCATGGCTAGCTACTAGTCTGGTGGCTGTAGGCCACTTCCAGCCTCAGAGGCAAGATGCTGCCAAATACCAGTTGCAGGGGAGCAATGACAGGAGAGGGGGAAAGCCCTCGCCCCCTGCCTATGGGCTTCTCAGAGGCATCTGGTGGGCCACTGTGTGAAACAGGATACTGGACTAGATGGGCCTTCTTGGGCCTGATCCAGCGGGGCTGTTCCTATGTCCTTATCTCTGAAGGGCCTGCCTCACTTCACATGTGCCTGCTCATGCCCTCCCTATGTCTCCCTGCCTGGGCCTGAAGAGTGAGCCAGGTGGCCATGAGTGACCGCAGGGCCTTTTCAGGTGTGGCCCCAGCCTTCTGGAATATCCTTTTGAGGGGAGGCTGCATTTCCTAGGCAGAAAATGCCTGGCTTGAAGGAAGCCTGTAGATGCTGATGTGGTTCTGTTTCTGCTGGGATCTGACTCCTTCTTCTAATGTTCTATGCAACAATAAATAAATAAATAAATAAATAAATACCTGCTGAAATTTCTATGACTTTCTTGCCTTATGCAATGCCTATTGTATAAATCATTTGTAAGCTGCCTTGGGTGTCCCTCTAGTCTAGGCCAAAGGTGTGATATGAAAAGAGAAGAGAGTTTCGCCCCTGGAGCCTTACCACCCGGCGGCATGTGACCAGGCCGTGGCAAAAACTGGTGCTTCCGTTGCTGTGTTTCATCTCCAAGGTGGCTCGGGGTGCTCAGATGCCCAGTGAATGTGCAGATGGCCAACCTGAGTGGGAGGCAGAGAGAGGTGGATGTCTGGTGGGGGGTGGGGTGGGCAGATTTGGGGCTCTTGCCCAAGGGTCAGTTGTTTTGTTGAGGCATGCATGTCTGCAGGGGCAGGAAGCCATTTTTTTCACATCTCAGGTGCCCACAGATCTGGGGACAGCCCTGGATGAAGAAGGCCAGCTCTGAGGAGGCCTGCAGCGGTTCTGTTTTGACAGGGCCAAGATCAAGCTTGCCTTCTCTAACTGTTGCTGAATTGCCTGGAGGCTCTCGAGGGCTGCGGGGGAAACTCCCCCTTCCTCCATCCTGCCCTGCACAGAAACACAGCAGTCAGCAGGGCACCGGAGGTCAGGGTTGCCAACCTTTTGTTGCCAGAATGAGGGACACATGTTTGCGGGGGCTGGCTGAGGGGGGTGTGGCTGGGAGGTGTATGCAGAGGTAATCAAGAGCCTGAGTATCATTGGCGTCTATGTAATTGAATTTTATGCTATTGAATAAATGAGGGGCAAACGCTGTCTCTATAGGGACCAATATTTCATCCCTGAAATGAGGGACATCCTATGTAATGAGGGATAATTGGCAACCTTGGCCGGGGGCAGGGGGGGGCAGAAAGCACCACGGGGAGGCGAGTTTTTGCCTGCCAGCACTGGGAGAGAAAGAAGATTACACACACACACACACACACGCATGGGGTGGGAGCCTTGGGCATTCCTCTCCCCCCCCCCCGCCGCCTTCCACCATTACGTCTTGCCAGGCTAATTTCATGGCGCAACCCACAATGGAGACACCCCTTTGGCTTCACAATAGGCCAGCCTGGCCGCTTGAAAACCCCTTCCCACTTGATGCCCTGCCATGAAATTAAAAGAGCAGAGGAGGGGGGTTCCTGGTCCCAGATAATGAGGGGGTGTGTGTGGAGAGAAGTTCTCACCTTAAGAGCACCAAGCCAGGTGTTGATGCTGCAACAGGAGAGCCAGGAGAAATGGAAGGAGAGCCAGGGTGAGGCCGGCCGGCGTGGGGGAGCTGGGCTCAGGTGCGACCCTAAGGGTGGGCGGCTGGAGGCTCTTTGGCCAAACCCAGGCCTCTCAGCCCAGTTCTTGGAGGCATGAGAAAGGGAGCAACAGTGGCCGCCCACACTGGGGCTGGGGGCTGCTGGGGCTCTCACCCACCCCCTCTGCGCCACCTCAGAACAGTCCTAGCGGCTGGCTAGACACCCCACACTCCCTACAGGGCTCTGGTCTCCTTCATGGGACAGGTCAGGTCGTGCTGCTAGACTGGCCCAGGACTAGGCCATCTGGGGAGGGAGGGGGGGTTGTGGGGGGAGGGGGAGAGAGAGAGAGAGAGCAACCCAGGCCTCTGCTTGAAGGGAAGGGCTTGGGCATCAGAGGTCAGTCTGGACCTGCCCCGCAGTGTGCTGGCTTGGCCCTCGGGCTCCAGGGCAGGTGAGGGACCAAAGGGCTGCCAACCCAGAGATGTGGTAGGGAAGGGCCAAACAGGGCTCACTCTGGTTACTCTGTGTGTGTGGGGGGGGGGGGTCTATAGCCAGATTGTGCAAGGAGTCTGCTGCAGCTGAGAGGCTTGCATTGCCCTAGGAAAGAAGATGGTGTGTGCTTGCACGAGCTGATCTCATGCAGGATCCAGGAAAGCCAGTGTGGCTTCACCTGATTTCAGAGCCTCCTTTCTCTTACATCCATCCATCTCCCCATCTCCCCATCTCTCTGTCCATCCAACCAAACACCCAATGAACTAACACATTTTTATACTGCCCCATACACAAGTCCTTGGGTGGCTCACAATCTAAAAACGCAACAACAATCAAAACATTACAGTTAAACCAATTTAAAATACAGATAAAAGCTCTACAACTTAAAACTATAGAACTATAAACTGAAAGCCTGACTAAACAGGTATGTTTTCAGATCCTTGTTAAAAACATCCAGAGAAGGGGAGGCTCTGATTTTGTTAGCAAGCACATTCCAAAGTCCGGGGGCAACCCTAGGAAAGGCCCACTTTCAAGTCACCACCAACCAAGCCGGTGGCAACTGCAACCGAACCTCCCCAGGTGATCAGGCAGCAGAGTTCATGAAGAAGAAGGCATTCTCTGAAATACCTTGGACCCAAGCCGTGCAAGGCTGTATAGGTAGTAACCAGCACTTTGTATTTCACCTGGAAACTGATTGGCAGCCAGTGTAGTTCTTTTTAAATGGGCATAATATTATCTCTAGGGTAACCCCAGAGACCATACTGGCTGTTGCATTCTGTACCTGCTGCAGTTTCCAGACTATGTACAAAGGCATCCCAGCAGTCAAGTCTGGATGTTACCAGCATATGCAATGCACCATTGTTTTAAGGTCATTTATCTCCAGAAATGGAAGTGGCTGGCCCATCAGCCGAAGCTGATAGAAAGCTCTCTTGGCCACTGTCTCAGCCTGAGAAATCAGGGAGAGGATTGGGTCCAGAAGTACTTACAGACTACACACCTGCTCTTTCTGGGGGAGTCCCATCCAGAATATGCAACTCTAAAAGTGGCTTGAAGCCACTTCCTAAGTGCTGACCTCCCATAATGAGTATCTCTATCTTGCTCGGAATCAGCCCGTTTGTTCTCCCTCATCCTGCCCATTACTGCCTCCAGGCAGGCATTTAGGGAGGTTATGCCTTGCCTTCTCCTGATTATGCTGACATGGAGAAATAGATCTGGGTGCCATCAGCAGAGTGATAACAGCCTGCACCAAATCCCCTGATGATCTCTCCCAGTGGTTTCATGTAGATGTTAAAAAGCTTTGGAGACGGAATGGAGCCCTGCAGGACCCCACACAACAGCTCTCGTTTTAAAGACCAAACTAAATCACAACCACAGTTACAATCACCTGTTCGAAAGGTAGGAGTGGAACCACTGCAAAGCCATGCCTCCCACTCCCAACCCCTTCAGACACTCCAGGAGGATAGCATGGCCGATGGTACGAAAAGCCACCGAGAGATCCACAAGGATCACACTCACTCCCCCTAGTTGGAGATCATCCAACAGGTCAGCCAAGGCCATCTCCACCTCATAGCCCTCCCGAAAACTGGTTTGCAATGGGTCCAGATGTTTATTTAATTCATTTAAAATGTATGGATTGCCTTTCTACAGAACATACCCAAAGGGCTGCACAATCAGGATCTTAAAACAATATATTCAAAATGGAAGACAACCCAAACAAAACCCTGCATGTGTCTGGTAGAGCAGCTCATCTGGACAGCCATGGGGGTGGGGAGTCACAGCTGCCTCTCCTTTCTGGAGCTGCACTTGCTCCTCCCTTCCCCACCCACATGGTGCCTGCAGGCCGGCCATTTGGCAGGTAGAGCTGTGTGGTTAACTGCTGCATCTCTACCTGATAAATGGCCAGCCTGCAGGCAGTGCAGCTCTCAGGCAGGGTGGGAGAGCGAGGGGCAACCAACCTCAGCAGATGCCTCCTTGGGTGCCCCTCTGGCCCCTTAGGACCAGCTGCTACCACTAGCAGGGCCAGCAGGCAGACCACACAGCAAGCCTCCCTCTCACTGGCCTTCCTGCCCTGCCCTAGAGCTGAATGCTCTTGCCTGGTTGCACATATTTTCCGGGGTTCCAAAAAGCCAGTCTGCAGTCCAAGACATTTGGGTGGCTGTTTATTTCTTGCCAAAAATGTGGGCATTCATCATCCAAAAAAAGAGAGGACAAAGCGGACGCACATTTCCATAAAATTGGCACTTGTTGATTGATATAGGAACATAGGAAGCTGCTATATACTGAGTCAGATCATTGGTCCATCTAATTCAGTATTGTCTACCCAGACTGGCAGCGGCTTCTCCAAGGTTGCAGGCAGGAGTCTCTCTCAGTCCTACTTTGGAGATGCTGCCAGGGAGGGAACTTGGAACCAAGATGCTCTTCCCAGAGCAGCTCCATCCCCTGAGGGGAATCTCTTCCAGTGTTGACACTTCTTGTCTCCCAATCTTATGCAACCAGGGCAGACCCTGCTTAGGTAAGGGGACAAGTCCTGCTTGCTACCACAAGACCAGCTCTCCTTTTCTGTGATGGATGCACACTTAGATATAATTGCTCTAAATTAAATAGACTTAGAGCCAGTGCTGCTTTTCCTGACAGTGGCTGGGGCTGGTGGGGTCTGGGGCGCAGTGTCTGCCTCAAGCAGCCAGAGGTCTTGGGCTTGGACCTGGACACCCACCACCTCAAAAACAAGGACAACCCTTCCCGTAGTCAGAGAACATAGAACATCAGAAAAGCCCTGCTGGATCAGGCCCAAGAAGGCCCATCTAGTCCAGCATCCTGTTTCACATAGTGGCCCACCAGATGCCGCTGGAAGCCACAGGCAGGAGTTGAGGCCATCCCCTCTCTCCTGCTGTTACTCCCCTGCAACTGGTACTCAAAGAGGCATCCTGCCTCTGAGGCTCGAGGTGGCCTGTAGCCCTCCGACTAGTAGCTGTTGATAGACCTCTCCTCCATGGAGTTATCCAAACCCCTCTTAAAGCCATCCAGGTTGTTGGCTGTCACCACATCTTGTGGCAGAGAATTCCACAAGTTGATTATGCGTTGTGTGAAAATATACTTCCGTTTGTTGGTCCTAAATTTCCTGGCAATCAATTTCATGAGATGACCCCTGGTTCTAGTATTATGGGAGAGGGAGAAGAATTTCTCTCTATCCACTTTCTCCACACCATGCATGATTTTATAGACCTCTACCATGTCTCCTCGCCGTTGTCTTTTTTCTAAACTAAAAAGACCCAGGTGTTGTAGCCTTGCCTCATAAGAAAGGTGCTCCAGGCCCCTGGTCATCTGGGTTGCCCTCTTCTGCACCTTTTCCAGTTCTACAATGTCCTTTTTTAGATGTGGTGACCAGAATTGTACGCAGTACTCCGGGTGTATACCGTAACGGTATAATACCATTTTGTATTATAAGCAGTTTTATTTTCAATCTCCTTCCTAATGATCCCTAGCATGGAATTGGCCTTTCTCACAGCTGCCGCACATTGAGTTGACACTTTCAACGAGCTGTCCACCACAACCCCAAGATCCCTCTCCTAGTCAGTCACTGACAGCTCAGATCCCATCAGCCTATACTTGAAATTGGGGTTTTTCATCCCAATGTGCATCACTTTACACTTGCCAGCATTGAATCACATTTGCCACTTTGTCGCCCACTCCCCCAGTTTGGAGAGATCTCTTTGGAGCTCCTCACCATCTATTTTGGATTTCACTACCCGGAAGAGTTTGGTATCATCTGCAAACCTGGCCAGCTCGCTGCTTACCCCTGCTTCTAGATCATTGATGAATCAATTAAAAAGCACCAGTCCGAGGACAGATCCCTGGGCGACCCCACTTCTTACTTCCCTCCATTGTGAAAACTCTCCATTGATACCTACCCTCTGTTTCCTGTCTTTCTACCAGTTAGCAATCCACACATGGACTTGTCCCCTTATCCCATGACCGCTAAGTTTCCTCAGGAGTCTTTGATGAGGAACTTTGTCAAAAGCTTTTTGGAAGTCCAGGTAGACTGCGCTGTCAACTGGATTGTCCTCCTCTGTCCGGTAGTGAGACACACCTGGCCACCCAGCAACAAGGGCAGCCCATTGCTGCCCAGGGTCTGCAGCAGGCACTTGAGGCGGCCACAGGTACCAGCCGGGCCCTCCTTGCAAGTGCGAGAAGCTGGAGCACAAAGAGGCAGCCGCTGGGTGTGCTGAGGAATGTGGCGCAGGCACCGGGTCCTGATGGAGGACCTGCTGACAGGCCCTGCAAACTGACACCCTGGGAACTGCTCTGGGCCCAAAGAGGTCACGCTCCACACGCCAGGTAGCGCCTGCTCTGTGGGCCCTGGTCACACTGGAGACTTTGTTTGTGCCTCATAGCCGGGAGCGGGGGCGGGCTGGGGGTCCTCCTGTGACTCAGGGGAAGAGGGAGTGGGGAGGGGACAGAAAGCCCGGCCTGTGGGAAGCAGCGGAGGCTGACTCCGCCGCACCAAGGAAACCTCCTCCTTTGCAGAACCTGCCTGGCACAAACTCAGGAGGGGCTCTCAGTTGGGGGGGAGCGGAAGTCAGCCAGCGAACCCCTCCCCGCCACACACACACAACTTCCACCCTGATGCAGGGTGAGTGCGGGTGGAAAGAAAAGTGTTTGGTTGATGAGGAGGAGTCGGTGGCAGGGGAGAAAGCACATTTGATCCCACACACAATCAAGTTGTGTAGCACCCGCTGCCACAAGATATGGAGTCAGCCAGTCGCTGAGAGAAACAGATTTACAGACAATAGGTCCATTAACAGCTATTAGGCACAAGATGGAGCCCCCATACTCAAAAGCAGTCTACCTCTGAGTACGGGATTAAAGAAGCACAACCGGGGGAAGCTGCTCTCTTCACACCCTGCTTGTGAGCTTCCCGGGGTGACTGGCTGGCTGTGTTTGAAGAAAGAATGCGAGCTAGACTTGAGGAGCTTTGGGTCCTCTGGCCCAAGAGGGTGCTTCCTCGCCGGTCTGGCATGCAGGGACAGCTGGGACCCAAGTCCAGCGGCAGTCACGGTGGCTGGGATTCAGGCCAAGACACAGGAGGACCAGCTGGAGAGGTCTGGTTTGGTGAGCCTGGAGGACTGGCTGATACCTGGAGGCAGTGAGGGGGAGGTGGCCAGGACATTACACAGGTCCAGTCTGCACCCCCCCTCCTGGCTCCTGGTCCACAGACCCACCCACCTGTACAGAGAGGGTCAGCAGAGCTGCTAGACCAACATGAAGGAAGACTGGCGGGGGGGGGGGCTGAGGGGCTGGGAGAAGGACACTCAGGCTTGTTGTGTGAGTTATTCTCGACACCCAGTAGAAATACAGCAGGGGCTGAACGTCGCCTGACCCCCAGCAACGTTACCCGTAGGAATCAGTGGAAAAGATGGCCACGCTGGGAAGCCTCTTTCCAAAGGAAACGCAGCGTCATCCTGGATTTTACAGCCGACCCTGCAGGCCAGACCGAGGCCCAGCTTCAGCATCCACCTCCAAGGAAGTGGTCACACCGTTCCTGCAAGGAGGCACCAGGCGCTTCCTTCGTTCTGTCCCAGCCCTTGAGAGCACAGATTGGCAGCTGCTGACGTTCCAGCCGTCATTGCCAACCAAATGCCGGACACACACGACACGCAGTCCAATCTTGGAGAGAGAGGAAGCCTCAGTAGAAAGCAGACCGGCAGGCCAGCAGCCACCCACAATCTCCACCAAAAAGCAAGAGAAATGATCCCAGGAATGAAACCCCCTCCCTCTCCCTCAGTTGTCCCATCGTAAACTGGAAATGCACATGGGTTGCTGAAGAGCAGGAAGGGATCTGGACTGTCCGATCTTGGCTTCTAAGTGCTTGGGCTGGAGACAAGAGCCAGGGCTTTGGGGCTGCTTCCGGTGGCAATAAGACCCAGCTCCCGGCAGCAGCAGGGCCTGAGGAGATCCCAAGGACCACCCCCCTCTCTCTCCTCCGGCCAAGCCAGCCACCCCACAAGCAAAGAGAAGAGAAAACTAGGACGCCTGCAAAGGGGTTTCAGCTGGTGCTGGCTGGGAGCCATGTCTCTCTCAGCCTTGCCTACCTTACAGGGTTGTTGTGAGGATAAAAATAAGAATGTACACCGCTCTGAGCTCCTCGGAGGAACGAGGATGTACATGTAAAAAAAACCCCCACACATACATGCATAACTTAAATCAAGGAAGTGGCAAAGCCGAGGTGGCTTTTGTCCACATGAGCACCCAGGGGCTGGAACTGAGTTTGGCAGGAGGAGCTCAAGGCACTGGAGGGCTGGGCAGGGTGTGTGCCCCCCACCCCCATAATGTCCCAAAGGTCCCTCAGCAGCAGGTTTTGGACCGTGGATTGCCCTTCGTCTAGAGATGGCTGCCCACAGGGACTGCTTGGGCTGCAAGCAGAGCGTGGTGCGTTTGACCTGGAGGAAGGAGGCCAGAGGGGGGGGGGTTCCTTCCTGCCTGCCTCAGGGTCTGAGGCCGCCCTTGCCCCGAGCTGTCTCCAAGCAAGCGGCGGCAGCTCTTCCCGTGTCGCCCTCCCCAAGTTCTAGCCATACACAAATATTTGCGCTGCACAAGCTCCTTGCCAGGACTTGATGCTCCTGTTTAAGCCCCCACAGCCCACATCAAACGTTCTCGCTCCATCTCACATTAATCATTGATGGAGAGAGCAGGAGCAGGTAGGCAGCAGGAGGCCCCAGTGTTGCTAGGGAAGGGGGCCGCCCCAGCAGGACAGAGCTGGGCCCCTTGCCCCAGATGCAGCAGGCGCTGGGCACTCTGGCCCAAAGGGCCTCCAGTCGGGAAGAAAATGCCCTGCCCCTGTAGAAGGCGGCGGGGAGAGACAGCAGGAGCTGGGTGGGTGAGGTCTGGAGGCTGGCCGGTCGAGGCTCGCCGATGCCTTCAAGAGCCCAGCACACTCTGCCTCCTGGGGGCAACTTCCCCCAAATGCCTCAGGAGGCCCTTCCAAGGCAGAATTCTCTCCCCATCCACTGGTTCTCCCCATAGCTCCAACTGGAGAAGGAACGAAAGCTGGAGAGGAAAAGTCTCTAGGACACTGTTCCCAAGGAAAGGGCAGCGGTTGCTTTTCAGGACCCTGGACATGGTGGCTGTGGCAAGAATCAACAGTTAGCATCACAGCCCTGAAAACTGCCCACAAGTCTGAAGGGGTGAGTGAGGGTGTTTGCAGAGTGTGCCTGGATTTCACAATCCCAAAGGTTGCTTTCCGGTTTCAAAGAGGTGCCTAGACGTGGAGGGGTACCAAATGCGGATCCAGGCTCCTCTTCCCACGTGGCCTGACCCTTGGGATGTGCCGGGTGGTGCCTGGTGGCCCTTGGGGGGGGGGGTCCCCCTTCTTCATGAGCAGCCGGCGAGCGCCTGCTCCTCCCACTCCGCCAATGAGGAACCCAAGCCGGGCAGAGCAAGCGCCTTGCCCGAGAGGGCCGCTGCTCAGGCAGGCAGGCAGGGAGGGGGAGCAGAGTCTAACTGGGAGGCAGAGTCGCAGGAGCTCCTCCAGTCCTCCGCTGTCTGCTGCCCACTGGGCCACACTCAGTCTCTCCTTGCTCACCGCCTCACAGATCATGCGGGGGGGGGGGGCAGGCCAGGAGGAGGAGGAGGGAGGGGCCGCCTCGCAGGTACGGATCCAGACTAGCCCTGCTCCCCCTCCCTCCCCCGCTTGGGGAAACCAGGACGGATGATGATGGATGTCTCGGGGGTGATTTGAAGTCCTCCGGGCTGGGAAGCAGCCTCCTCCTCTCCGTCTTCCCGGCCGAGCACCTCTTGCCTCTCGTAGCAGCAGCAGCCGCCGCCGCCAGGAGGAGGAGTCTCTCTCCGCGGGCAGCGCTGCAGGTTGGCTTCGCCCGGACACCGGAGCCGTCCAAGGGCAGCTGCAGGCAGGCAGCATCTGGCTCGGGAACTTCCTAAGGGAGGCCGCCTCCCTCCGCCGCCGCCGCCTCCTCCTCCGCGGCCACGGATTGCCCTGCAATGGGCTGGGATTGTGGCGTCTCGCTCGTTCCCACGTACTTTCCTCTACAAAAGACTTGGTCTTGGCACGGGCGCTGTGGGGAGGCTCCGCTTTAACTGCCTCTCGTAAAGATAGCGAGCAGCCGCCTGCAAGACAGCCAGGAGGAGGCCGCCGCCGGCTCTGCGCGCCTGGCGGGGAGGGGGGGGGAGCTGCGAGGAGCGGCCGCAACCACCCCCACGGAGGCGGGGGGCTCCGAGCAGAGAGGAGGCTTCTGGGGGGGCCGGCGGGGCATGGGGGGGGCACCTGGCCAGGATGATGCAGCACTGCAGCCGGTGACGCGCGAGCAGGCGGGAGGGGCACCCTGGAAGAGCAGCAGCAGCCGCCGCCGCCGCCCCGCCCCCTTCAACCGTCTGCATTTGCCACCGGCTGGTCTGGTGGCTACTCCGGGGCGGGCCTTCTCCGCTGCTGCCCCGAGGCTTGGGAATGCCCTCCCTGGTTACATACGAGCTCCCCCATCTCTTGACAATTTTTAAAAAGTCTTTAAAGACACATCTGCTCACCCAGGCTTGTAACTGATACTCTTTTGATTGTTTTTAATGTTGTTTTAGAATATTGTGTGTGTTTTAAAATTAATGGTTGTTTTAAATTTCTTGTTTTTGTTTTTAACTACTGTTTTAATGTTGTTTGTATCTTGTTGTAAACCGCCCAGAGACCGTAAGTTGGGCGGTATAAAATATGTAAAACAAAATAATAAACAATGAAGTTTATTAACTTTAATAATAAACTTTAATAATAAACAATAAGTGAGAGCCAGTGTGGTGTAGTGGTTAGAGTGCTGGACTAGGACCAGGGAGACCCGAGTTCAAATCCCCATCCAGCCATGAAACTAGCTGGGTGACTCTGGGCCAGTCACTTCTCCCTCAGCCTGACCTACTTCACAGGGTTGTTGTGAAAGAGAAACTCGAAGTATGTAGTACACCGCTCTGGGTTCCTTGGAGGAAGAGCGGGATATAAATGTAAAAATAAATAATAATAATAATAATAATAAATAATAATAATAATAATAATAATAATAATAAACCTCTTCTCCATTGACCCCCACAGGAGGATGGGGTGCTCAGGCAGGCAGCACCCAAGTGGCTTGGCCCCTTTCCTGGGGGGAAAGGGGGAGCAGCAGGCGGCCTCTCGGCCCCTTCTCCCCCACTGGCGGTGGCCCGGTTTCAGCGCAGAAGGGCTCAGCTCCTTCCTCTCGATAACCTGTGGAGGCAGGCAGGGCCACACTCTGCACATGGCCAGGGGTTCGTCTGGATTACACAGTCTGGACTGGGGACTGAACTCGGCTGTGTCGGCCAGCAGCCTCACCGAATCGCAGGCTGCAGTGTGCGTCTGAAGAAGGCGGCGCGGCCCGAGGGGGCCCCGAGGAAGGGCCTGTCCGGATGGCAAGACAGAGCCCTTCAGCGCACGGCCAAGAGCGCAGGAGGAGCCCCCGAGCCCGGCTCTCCCCTTCCCGAAGGCCACCTCTCAGCCGCCCCGGTCCACACAGCCAGGCAAAAGCAGCAGGCCCCCGCGGGATCTCCTTCCCGGCAGCTGCAAGGAGGAGAGGAGGGGCGGGAAGCAAGCCGACGTCTCCTCCTCCTGCTGCTCGTCGTCTTTGCCGGGATGGAGCTGCTGCCCCCCGAGGGTGGGGCGTGGCTGGCAGGCCGGCCTGCACCCGTCCCGCAGCAGCCCCCGCCCTGGCAGAGCTCTCCAGCGGCCTCCGGGCTGGCAGTCGTGTGAGGGAGCGCTCGCTGGCTGGCGGCTCTCGGCTCCTCCAGGGCGTTGCCTTCCCCAAGCCGGCCTTGGGCCGAGGAGGAGCCGGGCTCTCCCAAGAGGAGCTGGAGCTGGAGCTGCTGCTGCTGCTGAGGCCGCTCAAGTCCAGCGCCGCCCACTGAGCCCCCGCCCCCCCTCCTACCAGGGAGTGCCTCGAATGAGGCCGTGGAGAAACCCAGAAGGAAAGGGGAGCAGCCCCCCCCCTCCCGCGCGTTGGGTGCCGCAGAAGCGCCCCTGCTGAAAGGCCAGCCCTGCGCAGTCCACGCAGGGGGTCCCGCCCCATTTTCTTCCTCCAGGCGCTGGGAACAGTCGGCGGCCTTTTGTGCCCCTGCGAATCGAGTTCGGACTGTTACGCCAGTCAGAAAGGAATAAAACAAGAAAGGCCCTTGTGTGGCAGCAGATCGGTGCGTCCAGCCCCACCCTGGAGGCTCGGCCCGGCCGAATGGCTCCCAAGCAGCTCGAGGAGGGGAGCCGGGCAAGCCTGCCCAGCCCCAGGTGGACCGAGCGGCCGGAGGCGAGGCGGCTGGCCAGAGGGGTTGCCCTGGCTCGAGGCCATAACCCACCGGCGGCGGCAGCGGCAGCGGCAGCAGCAGGGTCAGAGGAGGGGCCGGGAGCAAGCGCAGGCAGGCCGGGCAGGCAGCAGGCAGGCGCCGGGCTCTGTTCTGGATGCTGCTGCTGCCGCTGCAAGGAAGGCGGCAGCTCTCTGCCACACCTTCGGGGGGGCGGGGGGGGCGGCCAGCTTTCTCGAACGAGCCCAGCCAGACAGAGCGTCGTCTGCAGGGGGCTCGCGCCGCCTCCGAACTTACTGCCAGGGCCCGGTCTCCGTCGTCCTGGACCGCACAAACGAGGAGAGGAGGGAGAGAGCGCGCC
Organism: Hemicordylus capensis; assembly: GCF_027244095.1. Classification (NCBI taxonomy): domain Eukaryota; kingdom Metazoa; phylum Chordata; class Lepidosauria; order Squamata; family Cordylidae; genus Hemicordylus; species Hemicordylus capensis. The sequence continues at coordinate 358,599,177 of NC_069659.1, forward strand.
CTGGTGTGGGGCGGGGCCGCCTTCCAGTTAATTCTAAGGGGGGTCGAAGAGCGGGGCCCAGCGGCTTGCCATGCCCTAAGGACAGCCCTGTGACAAGATGGCTACAGAATGCACACCTTCCTTGCCAAGTACAAGGGACGCAGGTCTGTACAGCTCAGCGAGTCTCCTCGTAGAACCCCAGAGGCCAGCAGGGGACCCCTCCCTGCCCGGCTGCCCTTCTGAGTATTTCGGAGCCTTCCCGGCCAGATTCTGCACTAGGCTGGCTGGCTGGCATGCTTGGCCCAAGATGGCTTCCTACTCCGTGCTCCATGCCCAACCCAGGGCTGCAAGAGAGGCACCTGTCCTCCCACTGAGGCATCCTCACGGCCAGTAGCAGCTCCTCCTGGGGGGGGGGGGACCAAAGGAGGCACAGCAGCCTCTGCTTCCTGGCAGCAGCCGGGGTGGCTCCTCTCTGTCCTGCCCCACCACACAGAGCAGCCGTGCTGCTCTACCTGATGGACGGCCAGCCTGCAGGCCGCGTGGCTCTTGAGTGGGGCAGAGAGGAGCAACCCGCCTCCTTTGCCGCCCCGGCTTAGGCCGAGCCCTGACTGATCACCACCGCTGTATGGGACTCGCACGGACATTCTCAAATCTACCCCAAGCTTCTACACAGACAGACACACAACACATCAGTGGCAAGAACAAAGACAACACACACACACACACACCCCAGTGGAGGGGGTGCTGTCAAACCTCCCTCTCCTGGCCGCATTGCCTTGTGTTACTACGTGACCTGGGGGTCTTTGCTATGGACTTTATCGCATCCCTGGTGTTGCTGTGCTGCCTTGAGTACAACCAAGAAAGGGAGCTGCTCATATGTGACTTTAGTGTGCAAGGGGCTTCTGCACCTGTGAAAACAGAGGACTGGCTGAAGTCAAAGTCCACGTGGATTGCCCAGGAAAGAGTGCTGAGCAGGAGTTGCAGGCTGCAGAGTCCTGCTCAGCAAGCTTCTGCGCAGAGGCCCCAATCCTGCTCCTTTCACAGCAGCAGCCTCTTCCTGCTTGGTTTCCTCTGTGGGGAACATGGCAAAGGAAAGAGGGCCTAGCCTGAGGAGGGGTGGCTGAGTCTTTGAACGCCAGGATTTAACCCAACACCCTGTGGAAGAAAGTGCCCTCAAGCATGTACAGAGTGCTCTCCTAAAACTCCTCCTCCTGCTCCTCAGAGATGAAAGCAAAAAGCTTTCGGGTAGAACTGAGTTCACGTTTCCAGATGTGTGTGTATAGGATGGCAGCCTGACGAGTTTTTCCTCACTTGGGCCTTCTGCTCCTATTTTGGTTTTGGAGAGCAAGAATGTTAGGGCTTTATAGCATCCTGAAGCCACCTAAGGCACAGCGGAGAAGCAGCCTGCCTAGAGAACAGGAGGCTGTTGGTTCAAATCCCCGTTGGTGTGTTTCTCAAAATATGGGAAACTCTTCTATCGGGCAGCAGCGATATAAGAAGGTGCTGGAATGCATCATCTCATTCTGTGTGGGAGGAGGCAATGGCCAACCACTCCTGTATTACACTAAGAAAACCACAGGGCTCTGTGGTCTCCCAGAGTTGACACCAACTCAAAAGCACAACCTTTCCTTATTCCTTATAGCATCCTGACTGGCTGAAAGGGGTGGAGGAGAGGTGGCTGGTTTGAATAGTGTTTCTGGGAGGGGGAGGGGGAGGACGAGGACGAGGAGGACGAGGCGGCCACCGCAACAGGGACCATCCTTGGAGAACAAGGGCCATCTTTGGAAGAAAACATTGTTTGTTTGAACATGTTATTTCTGGCTTTTCCTCCAAGGAGCCCAGAGCCATGCAGAGTTATGCTTATTTTCACAACCACCCTGGAGGTCCCCATCAGGAACAGATTCTGAGGACTGAGCGTCCATCCGCAAGTAGGAAAGAGATGCTGATGGCCACGTGGCCAGAGGGCCTCGGTTGGTGGCCAGCTTTGTGAGGACCAGAGGCATTCTGAGGAGGGGAGAGGAACAAGCCCCCCCTGCCTCCGCCCACACCCCTTTGCAAAGGGGTCTGCCAGCCCCCCCCCCCACGTGCTGGAAGCCTGCCTCACCCCCCCAGGCCCTGCATTTCCAGGCTCTGGCTTTGAGCTGGGGCCGATACAGGCTGCTGGTGCTGAGCAAAGCAGCTGCAGGCTTCCAGCAGGCTGGCCAATGAGTGCAAAGCCACAGAAAGGCCAGACACACGCTTGGCACTGCTTGTCTTCACCTTACTGGGATGAAATAATGTCTGAAGGGGAGCATGTGCAGAGGGGCTCGGGGGGGGGGCTGCCACAAGAGGGCTGGATCGGGACCCAGAAGCAATCCAAGGCTGGTGCTGCTGAGATGCACAGAGAATGCGCCAGCCACTTTGGCAGCCCCGTCATTCCTGGGTGGTGTGTGGGACTGAGGTTTGTGCCTGACCTGGAATAAGCACCCTCCCATTCAAAGGCTGTTTTTCAAAAGGCTGAAAGGCTGCAGTGGGCTGCCATTGAGCAGAGCCAAAAGGAGCCGCTTCCCTGCTCTGGGGAGATCTGCACACATGTCTCTTCTTTCCTGAACTTTATTTTTCTCACGGTCTCTGAAAAGGCGAGATCAGGTGATATGTGTGGGACTGGCCCCGGCCAGGTGCAGATCAGGTATGGGAGGGGGGGGAACGGCTACGGCTACGGCTACGGCTGCTGCTGTGTGTACTGAGAAGAGAAAGGGGAGGAGGAGAAGAGGCGGCTTTTGATGAGAGCAGGTCTGGTTCTTGGCAGCCAACGGGTGACTCAGCCTAAGCCGGCAGAGCAGACTGTGGGAATCGGAGTGTGAGAAAGTCAGTCAAGCGAAGGGAGGGGGGGGCCCTCCAAGGCTTCCAGCAAAACACGTCCCCCACTCCCTCCTTGGATTTGCCACAGAATGCCAATGCTGGAGCCAGGTAACAAGCCAAGGGAAGGGAGCCCAGCAGCCCGCCAGGCCTCTCTGAGCAGACGCGGCATATGGGAAAGGCAGGAGCTGCGGGCCACAATCGCACCAGCCTCTCCTGCTAAGTCTGTGCCACCTGCCTACCCTGTGGCTAGTGAAGCCAAGTCCAGAAACTCCTTCCTGGCTGGAGGCGCACAGGAAGCTTGTCCACAGCACTGTGGTCAGACTCAGCCCCCGCTCTCAGGGAACGGCCCGAGTTCCAGTCTGGCTTCTAGGCAGAAGGGAAAGTTCTGGCCTTGACCTCGGAACACTGCAGCACCCCCCACCCACCCCCGTCTTCAAGGAGCACCTTTCACAGAAGCACCCACACCCACACCCACACTGAGATCAGCTTGGTGGCCACAGAGCAGACACTCCCTTCTCCGTGGTGGCATCCTTCTGGTGGGGGAGCCCCGCCGGACATGCTCACTGGCAACCTTCTGCAGCTGGCTGAGAGGCCCGTTTAGCTGGACCTTTGACTGGTGTTGCTGCTGCCTTGGGCAGTTGCTACTGGGGTGTTTAAAACTGTTTATCTTGATCTTCTTTATTGTTATAAGCCACTTCTAGAGCCTTTGTAGGGCAATAGCTAGTGTGTACCTCTAAAAATAAATCAGAAGAGGGGGACTTTGTCCAAGCCAGAGACTGTCCAGAAGGATGTGCCACAAGCAACTCGTGGGCAGAAGCTGGCGCTGCCGGACGCATCCCCTCCCAGGGCAAGTTGTTCTTCAAGACCAGAGCCTGCATCTCACTGTGCCCAGCCATCTTGCTATTGGTGCAAGCGTGGTGTTTCCACACAGAGACAGCAACCCAGTGCACACTTACCTGGGAGTAAGCCCCATGGAACACAGTGAGACCGACTCCTGAATAAATATCCATAGAACAGACTATGCTAGTTGCACCACCGAGAAAGGCAAAAGGGCTGCAGTGTACCATACCAAACTGCAGCATGGAAACCAGAGTGGAGAACCACATTAGGACAGGGTGTCCCGGCAGGGCAGAACCGATTGATGAAGTCAGTGCGGAAGGCACCCAGCTGGCGGACCATGTCAACCTGGAATTCATACTATCAAGGGGAGGGGAAACTTCAGGATGTCCAACATGTATCATGGTGATTCTCTTTATTTAGCAGGGGGAGAGCAACAGGCCCTATCCATCCCCAGCACAGTACCCCTCCAGTGCTGGTGTCTATCTTATGTTTCATTTTAGATTGTGAGCCCTTTGGGGACAGGGAGCCATCCTATCTGTCTATCATTTATCTATGTAAACTGCTTTGGACACTTTTGTTAAAAAAAACCAGTCTATAAATATTTGTTGTGATAGTAGCTGTATCCCAGATTTCAGGAAAGCTGATTTTAATGAGTTCAGAGAAAAATTAGGTAGCTCCATGGCTAGAAATCCTTCAGGGGAAAGGACTCTAAGAGAGCGGGGAGATTCTGAAGGCCCAATGGCAAGCCATTCCCATGGGAGTTGGGAGACATCTCAAGAAAGCCTCCTGGATGCACAGACAGCCCTCTGAGCAGACACAAAAAGACATGTATAGACTGTGGAAGGGGGGGGGGCAAAAAAGCCCAGGAAGAGTGCCCAGAAGTGGCCGGAATCTGCAGGAGAGCTGAGGCGCAGGAGGAGTGGAGGCTTGCAAGGAATGCCAGACGCAACAAAGAGGGCTTTTATGGATATGTTTGGAACAAGAGGAAGGTCAAGGAAGCGGCAGGTCTGCTGCCTGGAGAAGACAGAGAGCTGGTAATGGGTGACCCAGAGAAGGAGGCAGAGCTGCTTAACACGGATTTTGCATCTCTGCCTTCTCCCACAAGGCAAATGTGGCCCAGCTGCGCACATGAAGACAGGAGGGAAACATAAGATAGGTAAACAGAACACCTAGCTACCTTACATGAGTTTGAGCCTTCATGTCCAGATACATTCCATCTCCTCCAGGACTGAGGGAACTTGCAAAGGGGGTCTCAGAGAGCTGCTGTTGGCCAACTTTGAGAACTCCCAGAAGTGCCAGAAGACTAGAGATGAGCACCGGTTGTCCCTGGCTGACACCCCCAGCAAGGAGGCTGCACTGGTGCGGCGAGCAGTCTAGTGGGACATAGCTTCTCAATTACCAGCACTGGTGCACCAGAGGGAAGCAGCAACTGGGGAGCCCTCTGTGTCACCTGGAAACATGCGGCAAGGGTTGTGCAGACCTTGGGGCCACATTTCCAGAGGGCTTCCTGAGGAAAGGGAGGGAGGGCTCCAAAACCCACCACTCCCCTGCTGCTGCACCTAGGGAATTCTGAGCACGCTCTCTCGCTGCACCTTGTGCAGCTTTGCTCTGTATGCCCCAATCTTCAGGAAAGGGCAGAAGGAACCGCTGGGAACCCACAGACCGGTCAGCATGAGGTTGATACTCGACAAGGTTCTAGGACAATCATGGAGCAGTCGAGTCTGTGAGGGCAGAAAAGGGATGAGGTGGTGACTAGGAGCCAGCATGGCTTGGACATGGAGAAGTCAGGCCAGACTAATCTTATCTCCTTTCTTGATAGAATGAGGAGTCTAGTAGATCATTAGAATGCTGTGGACATAGGGGGTATCTTGATTCCAGCAGAGCACTTGACAAACTCTCCCGTGATACCCTTGTTGACAAGATAAGAAGAGTACAGCTGGGCGAATGCACCCAACGGCTGCTCACTGAAGGCTTCACACCATCCTGGAAAGAGGGGATGGGTGGAGTGCTGCGTGGTTCTGTCCTGGGCCTCGTGCTGTTCAATACTTGTATAAAGGATTTGCAGTGGGGAGTGAAGGGGATGCTTTTCAAATCAGTAGGCAACATGAAGCTGGGGCGGGGGATAGCAAACAACTTAAGCTTTGAATCGCAATCCTATTAGGACAGGCTCAAACACTGGGCCAAAACCAACAAGATGAAGCTCAACAGAGATAAATGTCAAGTCCTGCATTTGGAAAGAAAAATCAAATGCACAGCTATAGGATGGATTAGACCTGTCTTGGCAGCAGTACATGTGACAGGGTCACAAGTGTCTTAGTGGACAACAAGTTGGAATTGAGCCAAAAGTGTGACGCAGCGGCTAAAAAAGCTAATGTAATCCCTGGTGGCACTAGGAGAAGCATAGGGTCCAGATCACAAGAAGTAATTGTTCTACTCTATTCTGCACTGGCCAGACGTCACTTGGAATGTTGTGTCCAATTCTGGGCCCCATATTTTAAACTGGAAGGGGTTCAGAAAAGGGCAACCAAGACAGGAAAGGCTCTTGGTTGACCAAGTGCAAGTCCTGCATTTGGGGGGGGGGACTTCCTTTGCTCTCCTTGTTGCAGGGGAGATACTTTGGTCATGCTGGCTTCTGGCACCAGGATGGCCCAACTGTAAGCAAGTATGAGGAGGCCAACGTGTCCCTGTCCGGAAACCCTCCTATCAAGGCAGTCTCATGGGAAGCTGGAAGGAGTTGAGGGGATCCAAGCCCTGAACTTGCAGGCTGAGAGGTGGCCTCTCCTCTCTGTGGCCCTTGCAGGCAGGCAGCTGCCCATCCACTCCAGGAAGGGAAGCGGGGAAGCCATCCCCCAGCCTCTTCCTTCTCTTCCTGGACTGACTGAAGGGGGGTGCATGGGGCAGCCTCCCCCTTCGCACAGAGAGCTGCCTGCCTCTGGGTCAGCCTTCACTTGCCCCCACCCCGGCCAGCAGCTCCCTTAGAGGTCGCCACACAGGAGATGGCTGGCCCCTTGGACCACCAGCTCTTCCTTTCCAAAGCAGGGAGCTCCTGCTGTTTGCCCCAAACCCTGCAAGGGGGAGGCGACTCCGCTGACAGAGAAGGGCTCCCTGCATCTCCAGGGAGATGGGGACCAGCCAGGGCCACAGCAGAGGGGCTACAAGGGGGCTTCGGATTCCATCCGAGCCGCAGGCTAAGACCAGAAAGCGAATCTGCTTTCTCCCCCCGTCAGCCCAAGAGCTGCTCCTCCACACCCCCGCCCCGAGTAACCTAAACCAACCAACCAACCCCTCCAGCCTCAGGATTGGCAGAGAGGCTGCCTCCCGCCGGCCAGCCCCCTGGGACGGGCAGCTGCGCTTCCTTCACTTCGGGCAGGGTCTTGCTTGAAGCGAACAGGCCGTCAAAATGACCGCCCCCGCCCCCGAAAAAGCGCAAGGCGGGAGAGGCAGCCTGGCCACGCAAAGGACCCTGCGCGGGGTGAGGGCGCGGCCCGGCAGCCTCCTCTGCGACCAGGCCGGGGCTGGGGGCGGCGGGCGCCTCTCCGACGGCATCAGCAGCAGCAGCAGCAGCCCAGCCAAGACCCCCTACAGCGGCGGCTGGCAATGCGGGCCTGTTCGGAGTCTGGGCTAAATCGCCGCCGAAGAGTCCTATATCAGGCGTCAGAGAGACAGATAAAATGAACGCATAAGAGCGCCCCCCCCCCGGGCGAGGAGGCCCACAGCTCAGAGGGAGGACCGAGGCCTCGAGCAGGCACCGGCGCCGCCAACCTGGCAGGAATCAGACCCGGCTGGCGCGTTTAAACCCAAAGTTTGCTGCAAGGACTTCCAAGGCGGTCAATCAAAGCACCGAGGCCAGCCTCTCCCCCCGCCCCGATTTGGGGAGCAACGAGTCGGCCTCTCTGCCAGGGGTCCCGCTGCTGCTGCTGCTGCTGCTGCTGCTGCTGCTGCTGCTTGCAGAGGAAGGTTGCCCTCCAGCCCAGTGTCCCCCAGTCCGGGCCAGGCAAGGCAGCGCCGCGTTACTCGGCGAAGCTGCTGTTGTGTTGGGGGCGGGGGGCACTGAGATCGCCCCCCCCCCCCGTTCTCCCTTTGCCAGGCACCGGCAGCTGCAAGCCCCCCCCCCCCCCCCGCCCCGAGCCGGGGTCCCTGGAAGCCGGGTGGAGGAGCGGGGCGGCTGGGGGTGTGGAGCAGGCCAGGCAGGGTCCCCTCCACCTCGTGCCCTCTTCCCTTCCCTGGCCTGGAAGAAGCCGGCCGCATTCCTGACTTCCCGCCCTGAAAGGCGGGGTTTTCCCAGGCTCTGAGGCGGCAGCTGCTGCGGCGGCGGCCGGCCCCCCTCTCTCCTTGCTTCCGTCCAAGCCGCCGCCGCCGGCCGCGCCAAGCCAAGCAGCACACCGCCCGCCCCTCGCTCCCTAACCCTTCGCGGGCAGCGGCGGCAATGAAGCTTCCCGACACGTGCTCGGGCTCCAGGCCCCGCGGGCAGCTCCCCTTCTTCCCTCCTCCCTGCGCGCCGCGTCCTCGCTCGCTCGCTCACGGTGCGCTTGCTAGGGCAAGGAGGGGACTACCTCTCTTACGCCCCCCCCGCCCCGCCCCTCTCGGAACTCTCCCGACACCTCCACCCTCGTCGGGGCGGGGGCGCTGCTGCGGGCTCCTGACGGCGACCCACACGCGAGAGCCCTGCCGCTGCCGCCCCTGCCTTGAGGCCGGCTCGCCGCCTCTGTTGACCCTCCGCCTTGCCTGCAGCCTGCATTATTGCTGGAGAGCGGGCGGGGAGGCGGCGGCGGCGGGGTCTGCTTCAGCCGCTTCCACCCCTGGCCAAATGGCCCCGCTCCTCCAGCTCCCAAGAGCGTTTTGCGGAGGGTCTCCCCCTTGAGTCTTGGACCGACGACCCTCTCGTGGCCGGCGATCTTACTTGACCCTTTCAAAATCAGACACCCCGTCCCTTAGTATATTTCTAGGAGAGGAAGAACTCGCAAGCAGAGGCCGGGAAAGGGCGGGCGGGCGAGCGCCACAAGCCCGAGCCAGCCTCCCGGACAACCGCGGCGGCGGCGGCAGTCTCAGCTGTAGTGGTGGCTTGCAGCGCGGCAAGGGTTAAAGAGGGCGCTTGATTGACAGGACGGCCTCTGGTGCCCGGAGCCCAGGCGTGCGCCATTGGCCGCCGGTCGTTGTGCCAGGCAGCCAATGGGTGGGCGCCGTCCACGAGCGGGGCCGCGTGCCTCCCTCTCCCATTGGCTGAAAGTCACTGTGGGAAAGAAAGTTTGGGAAGTTTCACACGAGCCGTTCGCGTGCAGCGCAGGCTATAAATAGCGGCCGCCAGGCAGGGAGCCGGCCGGGATTTCGCCGGCCGCGCAGGGCGAGCGCTCCGACAGGCGCTGCAGGCAGGCAGGCAGGCGAGCGAGCGAGCGCCACCGCCGAGTCTAGACCGCGTGTCTGCTCAGTCCGCGCGCAAGCGGTCTCGAGAACCGGTAGCGGCAGTGCCGCCTTCCTCCTCCTCCTCGTTCTTCTCCCTTTCCCCCGCCGCGACGGCGGTTCAGGATTGCAGCTCAGCTGACGCCGGCCCGACGCGCGTCTGTGCACCCAGCAGGCTGCCAGTGTCGCCGGTGCCTCTGCCCTGCATCGGATCGCTCGGCGGCGGGCGAGGCTCACCATTGGGGTCCGCTACCAGCAGGCGAGCCTGGGGCGCGCCGCCGCCGCCTCCTCCTCGGGGGCCAGGATGCCGGCGGACCTGATGGAGAAGACCTCCTCGTCGCCAGTGGCGGCCACCCCGGCCAGCGTGCACGCCACGCCGGACAAGCCCCGCACGGCTTCGGACCACCGGAAGGTAACGAGAGAGCCGGCGGGCCGGCTGCGGCGCCGCGCGGGAGGGTTGCGCGTGGCTGGGCTCGGGCCGCGCCTCTCGCTGGCGGGGCAGGGGCTGACGCTGGCTCGCTCTCCCTCCCTCCCTCCCTGCCTCCCTTGCAGTCGTCCAAGCCCATCATGGAGAAGAGGCGGCGGGCGCGGATCAACGAGAGCCTGGGGCAGCTGAAGACCCTCATCCTGGACGCCCTCAAGAAGGATGTAAGTGGCAGGGAGGGGCCCTGGGGTCGCCCTTGCCCCGCCACCCGCTCCAGAGGGCCCGCGCCTTTTTTCCTGGGAAGGGAGCCCGGCTACACGCCCGGGAGCTCGGCGCGCGTGTGTAGGGACCTCTCTGAACCGCCCCAGGACGCGAAAGGCGAGGATGCACACGACCAATCTACCCGGCCTCCCAGAGAGCCCTTGGACAAAATGGGTGTTGTTGTTGCCAGAATACCTCCTATTCCCTGCCACCCGGAAGGCCACTATCTGCACAACAACGGCCCTGCAAGGCAGGCTCCCCTGGCTGTGCTTGATGCGTTTCATAGAGTAGTTATTCAAGCTCCTTGTCGGCCTCCTGGTTTCTGAGGCGCTCGGCTCGGGACAAAGTGCACTGAGAGTTTGGTAGCTTTGGGGCGGCTGAGGTGTGGGTCCGCCAGGTGGATCCCTCCTGCGCTGCTGTGCTGTGAGCCGGGAGAGGGCACCTGCCTGCCCCTCTTGTGCATCTTTGGGAGGGAGGGAGGGCGGGAGGGGAAGCACCCTGCCTTGTGGTCTCTCTTCTGGAATCTCTGGCACTAGAGCCAGGCGGGGGAGCTGCACAGCTGCATTGCAGCCCCCCCTTGACATCATGGGACCAGCCACCCCCACGTGCCTTCCCATGCCCGAGCTGCCCCCACTCTGACGCGCCTCCTCCTCTTCCTTTGCTTTGCAGAGTTCCCGGCACTCGAAACTGGAGAAGGCGGACATATTAGAAATGACAGTCAAGCATCTGCGGAGCCTGCAGCGGGTCCAGATGACTGGTGAGTGGCCGGGCGGGGGTCCTCCCCTGCCTGCCCCAGGTGGTCTCTTCCAGACTTCCGCCTGTGGCTTTGAATGCCATTCAGGCTGCATTTTCCTGACTGCTTTCCCAGGCTTGGCCTATTACTTATGGCCACAACTCCCAAGTTGTTGCTGTTCCAGAAAAGCAGCGGTGGGGGGGGTGTGGAGAAGGGAGGCTTGCAGGCAGGTGGGGGGGTGATGGGACAGGGAGGGGACGAGCAGCCAGTGGAGGGAGGGGTCCTCCTCATCGTGCTGCTGAGGGATTAGAGAGTTGTCTCCGCCTGCCCGCCCACCTGCCCGCCGATCCTCCCTGGGGGAGCTCCTGTCTTCTCTTCCTGCGTGTGTGCCTTGGACAGAGAGAGGAGGGGTGCTCTCCCTGAGCTCAGCCGGGTGACTTCCCTCTGGGGAGGAGAGGAGCCTCCCCTCAAGGGCTGGGGCTGTGGCTCTGTATGGCCCCCCTCACGCGCCAGCTAGGTAGACAGGAGGAAGGCCCTGGAAGAGAGCAGCCCCACCCCACCCCACCCCACCCCGAGTGGGGCACGGGAGTCTCTTCCCGACAGTCAGCCGCTTCTTGCCTTCCTCTCTTGCAGCTGCTCTGAGCACAGACCCCACCGTGCTGGGCAAGTACCGGGCCGGCTTCAACGAGTGTGTGAACGAGGTGACCCGCTTCCTCTCCACCTGCGAGGGGGTCAACACGGAGGTCCGGACGCGCCTGCTTGGACACCTGGCCAGCTGCATGAGTCAGATCAACGCCATGAACTACCCTCCCCCGCAGCCGCCGCAGCCGCCACCCCCTCCCCCCGGGGCCCCGCATGGCCCCTCCTTTGGGCAGCCCCTGGTGCAAATCCCCACTGGCGCCGCCGCACCCCCTGCTGGCAACGCGGTGCCCTGCAAGCTGGGCAGCCCCGCTGGGGAAAGCGCCGCCCAGGTCTACGGAGGCTTCCAGCTGGTGCCTGCCTCCGACGGGCAGTTTGCCTTCCTCATCCCCAACACGGCCTTTGCGCCCCATGGCAACGCTGTCATCCCCCTCTACGCCAGCGGGGGAGTGGGCTCGGGGATGCCCCCTGCTGCCGCCACCGCTGCTGCTGCCGCCGCCGCCGCCACCTCCGCAGCCCTGTCTCCTGGCTCTGGCGCCCCTTCACTCCCTGCAGACTCGGTCTGGAGACCTTGGTGAGAGGCCTGGAGCTGCGGCTTCCTGCCTGTGGACTTGCGTGGAGCAGGAGCCTCTGGGGTCTTGGATTGCTGGCCTGTGTGTGTGGCTGGGTCTCCCTGGGAGTAGGAGCTGAGCGCCACCTTAGCGCTCTGGCTGTAAATAGTATCTGCTGTTCATACTGGATTGTGCCTTCGTTTGTACCATGGCAACCCTTGTACTCTCTCCTCCTTCCTCTTTCCTTGGTTGCCTGCATGGATGCCCTGTGTGTGTGTGTGTGTGTGTGTGTGTGTGGCATTGCACCAAGTTCTTCTCCCCTTTGTCTGTCTTCACTCTCCTTTTTTTTTTTTTAAAGTGACACCAAAGATCTATCTGTCTGTTCTTAAACAAAAGAAACCTTTTCTTCCTTTTTGGAAGTTGTTTGACAAAAATAAAAGACCTTTAGCTTCTTGTGGGGGGTGTGTGTCAGTGACAGTTGTGTGCTGCTCTGAGGCTCCCCGAAGGGGAAGGATGCAGAGGCCTGAATGTGGCAGCTTGATGCAGAAGATGCTTCTCGGGCCTGGGCTTGCCCTGGCTCTGCTCTCCGGGTGTTCTGTCCTGGGTGTGTGGCTGGCCACTGAGGGCCAAAAAGCATGTTATGCAGTGCGGGGGGTGGTGGATGAGGGGGATCTCTGGTCAAGTCTCCTGGTAGTTGGCTTTCAAACAAACAAACTTGAAAGCTGGTGCAAGGACTGCTGAATTTGGAGCAATGAGAGACCCAAAGTCCCAGGTTCAGCCTCTGGGAGCTGCAGGGAAAAGAGATCTCTGAGAGCAGGAGTGGGATCGGTGCCTCGGAGAGTGCCTGCCAGTCCGGGGCCGGGTAGGCGGACTGGACTGGAGAGACCGATGCTCTGACGCGGCGCCCGAAGGTGGCTTTGGATGGTCCGTTCCAAGATGCCTTCTGTGAATAGTGCTATCTGTGCACATGGCACTATTTGAAAAATGGGAAGGCAGGTCTCTGCCCTGAGGGGCTTACAGGAGGAAGGAGAAGGCAATGGAGATGGGCTAAGCAGGGAGAGGTGGTGTAACTTCAGGGACAGGGACTTGGGCTTCGTGATAACAGGGCCTGGGGGCTGAGGTGTTGTGCTGAAACCTGCATGGATAAGGGTTTTTTTGAGGGGGGCAGGAGACCTCCATGCCACCATCCTGAAGGAGCAGGCAGCCTGTGGCTGAAGGCAGGAGAGCAACAGGAGGGCAGGCAGAGCAAGGCCCTGGAGGGGCCCCGGAGGGCAGGCAGTGGTGCACCGAAAGGCTTTTGGGGCCACCCACCCACCATCTTTAATGCAACCACACCGCTTGGGTTAAAAGACTAAAAAGGATTGGGGGACCCCCGGGGAGTGTAGAGGCCCCTGGACCTCTGAGGGCAGGAGCTGCTGCTGACCCCAGGAGTGGACAGGAAGCCAGTGCAGGGCTCAGAAGCCTGGTAGGATGACGAGGCGGTCAGAGAGAGAGAGAGAGAGAGGGAGAGGTGCGCCCGGGAGGAGAAGGTGGCAGCAGTCACGGGGAGAGGTGACCAGCCAGGGTGCATGGAGTGGAAGGAGCCCTGCCCTTTGACAGTTCTGGGGGCTCACAGGAAGAGGGCAAGGCCCAGAAACCTGGAGCCTGTTCAGCAGGGTGGAGCGTGGCAGAGGGGAGGAAAGAGGAGGCCTCCACTCTCCACATCGGGGCTTCAGACCATGAAGCATCTGATCAGGTGGAGGGAGACGCTGCTGGGCAGAGAGGTGGCTCTGGTTCCCATGGACGTGTCGAGGTGGTCCTGAGCACCTTGGCTTGGGACGGGGAGGAGGAGGAGGAGGTCGTCACCCAGGGACAGCTGCAGAGAGAGGAAAGAGGCAAGACCAGAGGCGAGCGGGAACAGAAGAACTTCTCCCTGTGGGAACCCTGGAAGCACAATTAAGTAGGAAGGTGTGTGGGGGGGGGGGTGAGCAAGGGAGCAGACTGTGTCCTGCAGCAGAGAAGTCTCACTGGATCAGAGCAGGACCAAGACCTTTGGGTCTGGCACTTGGCGAAGGCAGGGAGGGGCCTGGAGTGGGTCAAAGTCTGGGCGGGTTTCAAGAGCCGAAAGGAAGTCCAAGAAAGGGGAGGAAGCAGCTCCTGGAGTGTGGGGAGGGAGGGAGGGAGGAGCGTGGCTAGTGGCAGCAGGGCAGGAGCCAGAGGGCGCAGGGGTCAAGGGGGCAGGTGGAGGGAGTTGGGAGGGGAGAGGAGGGCCGAGTCAGTAGAACTGGCACCTCGAAACCTAGGACACGGCCTTGGACCTCTTGGTCCCGCTCTGCCAGGTTCCAGCCAGGAGGCTTCCCCAGCCAGGGAGTGAACCTGGGACCCTCTGCAGGCAGGCAGGCAGGCAGCTGCTCCGTGCCTCAGCTGTGGCCCCTTCCCCCAAGGGGGACATCCCCCGGCAGAAGGGGGCTGGGTGTGCTGGCCAGCTCCTGTCTGTCCGGGCAGGGCGTAGCTATGATTGAGTGGAGGGGTTCAAAGAACCCGGGCCACCCAGCTCCTGAGAGCCCCCCAGCGCCACCCCTCCCTCCTTTCTTCATCATCCCCCGCACTCCGAGGAGGGGCTGCCAGGGAAGGGGCGGACGTGGGCCCTCTGCCCTAGCTACACCCCTGAGCCTGGGTGTCTCCGCCATGGAGGGCCCCTGCAACGGCCTGCCCGGCTGCCTTGGCAGGTTTCTGCCCCAGCGATCGCTGCCTGAAAGGGAGCTCAGGTGCATCCCCCACCGGCACGCTTCCTTTCCAGGATGTTTCATCCCCCCCCCTCATGATTTAACACCCACCGCATCTGGTTGTGATCAGGCCCCGCCGTTTCCTTTGCCGCCCTAATACCAAAACCATGTGGAGGTGGAGCTGAGCAGGCCAGCACCAGCAGCCCCCCCCCGCCGCTCCCCCCCCGTGCCCCTCCCTTGGTCATGCTCCATTTGCAGCAGGCGAGATGTGGAGCCAGATAAAGGGGCCGGGTCGGGTTTCCGTTCCCAGGGCTGCCCCCCCCCCCACCCAGGAGCCTCAGTCACTCCAGGCAGCAGCTTGGGGGGGGGGGGAGAGACCGCCTGCACCTCCCTTCCTCTCTTCCTCCTCGCCCCACGAAGCAGAGGCGGCTGGATTCCCTCTGGAGCAGCCAGGTGCCTGCCCTCCTCCAGGTGTTGGGGAAGGAATGTTGTGCTTGCGGGGGGGGGGGGCTTCCCGCCAGTACAGGCCTCCCGCCTTGGAAGGACCCGAGGGCACGCACTGGGGAGGGGCCTTTGGGGGCGCCTCCCTCCCTGGTGGCCAGGATTTTCTCGGCCCCTCCACCAGACGGGGCTTTGTCCCCCTGCCCCACAGGCAAGGCTTGAGTCAAGAGGCAGGCCTGGGCTTGGAGACACTGCTCCCCCCCACCCCACTGTGGATGAATGGAGGCTGGAGCAACGGTGAGGGAGATGCAGGCCCCCCCCCTTTCCCCATCAGCTTGGTCTCCTGTGAGAGCAAGGGAACTCCCCCCCCCGCCCCGGCAACACCTTCCTAGCCAGGTGGTGGCTGGCCCAGGCCCAGTCAGTGGAAGCCCATGTCAGGGAGGGCCTGTCCGGGTCCAGGGAGCCCCCGGGCCTCTTCCTGCTCCCCCAGGGCCATGATGAAGACCCTCCTCCCTCCCTCCCTCCCTCCCTCCCTCCCTCCCAGCTTTGGAGAGGGCAGCGCTGCTGAGAGGAGTCTTTGCCCCAGCACTGCAAGGGGGGATTCTGGCAGGGAAGCAAACCTGGGGGGCGGGCGGGGGCTCCTCCCAGTCATCTGACTGGCCACTGCTGGCACCAGGATGCTGGACACACACACACACACACACACACACACCCCAATCTGGCCAAGCAGCAGCCGTGCTCCTGCCCGCTTGGGCCTTGCTCCATGAGGAGAAGGGAGCATCTCTGCTGGGCCCAAGTGTGTGCCTGTCTCCTCGCAGCCTCAGTCCTTCCTGGTGGCTTAGGAAAGGCGCACAGGAGTCCTTCCCAGAAGTGGACGCCGCGGCCTGAGGGAGACCGCAGCAGACAGACCCCCCCAAGGGATGGAGAAGTATTTACGGCACCCGGGGCTGGACCCCCTCCTCCTCCTCCTCCTCCTCTCTGCCTCTTCTGGCACCAACAGGCAGCACACTTGGGCTTGCTGGGGAAAGGGGGGCCGCCCCCCACTTCCCCGCCCATTGCAAGCACGTGCCCCTGGGCTGCTTTCCGTGAGCCTCGGAGAGGCGTCTTCCCCCCGGCCTGGAAGACGGAGGAGCTTGGCTGGCCGGCCCCCAGTGGCCAGAGAGGGGGCTCCTGTGGGGTCCCAGGCAGGGGTCAAGGGGCAGGGCTGAGCTCCCCTGGGAGCGGGGTGTGTGTGCTTGAGGTGGCCTCTGGGACTCCAAGGCCTGGCCGGGCTGGCTCTCCTCAGCAGCAGCAGGCCAGCCATGGGAGGAGGGTGTCTCGGTCTGGCCTGGGACCGACCTCATTTCCCCTCCAGCTGACCCCAGCGATGGGTGGGCTGGGCTGGGCTGTCATGTGCTCCAGTGCTGGGAGAGGCAAGCCCTGGCACAACCCAAGCCCCGGGCTGGGTGCCCAGCAGCCCTCCCTCCTGGCCGGCCGGTCAGCCTGCCTGCCTGCCTGCCTGCTGGCTGCACACTGGCCTGCTGCCCCCTGAGCAGAGCAGCTCCCTCTGCGCCAGCCCCCCCCCCCCGCCACACACACACACACACACACACACCCCCGGGCAGGCGGTCACGGAAGCCACTTCGCACTCGCCACCGCCACCCTCCTCCTCCTCCTCCTCGGCCGCCGGCTTCCTCCCGGGCTCCTGAGTGCTTCCATCTGCTGCTGGCTCTGCGCAGCCTTTGATTCCAGGCAGGCGGCTGCAGCCTGGCGCGGCTTGTGGGAGCCGAGGGGGGCCTCTCCCGGCCCTGGGCTGCTCTGCGGCCAAGGGGGGCTTCTCTCCCGCCCCCGGAGCAGGCCAGGCTGCCTTCTGGCAGGAAATGAATCGCTCCCAGCTGAGCTCCGGAACAGGAGAGGGCGTGAGAAAGGCGGCCGGCCAGCCCGAGAGCGCCTCTCCGCCACACGAAGCCGCCGCTCTGGCCTGCTGACAGGCAGCCAGCAGCACTCCCGGGTGGGCGGTCGGACCCGCTCCCTGCAGCTGCCAGTCACCAGCAAGATGGGGCTGGTCCTGCCAGGTGCTGTGCAGCGTTCAGCAGTATACGGAGGCCTGACCGATGTGCCCCAGGCTTCCCACACACATGCACACACCCTCTAAGCCTGCAAAGAGGGACCGCCCCCCCGCTGGCTGGCTGGACAGCTAAGGGCACTGCTTTTGGACAAAGCAGCCCTGGCCTTGCAAGCGGGCAGCATGCCAGGGAGAGGGCGGGCAGCCTGGCTGCTCATGCAGTTTGCCCTCTGCCCAGAGTGGGGCGAGGAGAGCCTCTGCTGAGCCCATGAGGAGGGAGGGGAGGGGCCTCTGCCCAGCCTCCCAGGCTCCTGCGGTTGTGGGGAGACTTGTGTTCTGCAAAGCAGCCACAGGTAGTGCACCTGCCTCCAAAGCAGTACTAAGATGAGGAGGGGCAAAGGGGGGGCTTTGTGAAACCCCTCAGCCCCCCCCCCACGACTTCCTCCAGTCCGTGGCCTCCCTGTAGCTGCCTGAAACAGGAGTCAAGGCCATGGTCCCCACCAGGATGGGGGGGTCTCTGGGATACCTTGGCTCCCCCTGTCTTTTCTGCACCTCAGCTGGGGCTTTCATCAGGGATCCTTTCTGCCAGGGATCCTTTAGCCAGAGATGTTTGGTCGTTCACTTATTGGTTTAAAATATTTCTGTACTTCCACTGTGCTTCTGGCCTGCAAATGCACCCGGAATCTGTGCACAAATCCCAAGTCGAAAACCATCCAAAATTAATAATTTTTTATAATATCATTTTAAAAAATGTCAGTGATAAAACTAGATATTTCCCAGCCTTACCTGGGCGCTTTCCAGACTAGCTGCTCAACAGTGGCAAAATGCTTCTGTTCAGGCAAATTGCATTCTCAACATAAACAGCAGGGGGAGCCGTCTCGCCGAAATGAACACCCCGAAAAAACAGCAACGTCCTTACGACAGATATACGATGTCCTAGCTCTATATCGCAGCGATTAAATTCGCAACCAGGCCCTGGAAATGTGAACGGCACCCTGCTGTCAGTGTAGGGACTGCGGTGTCACAACGCAGGAAGTGTGGAAGCACCCTTCTGAGATACGATGTGACCCCATTGCAGGGTCCACTCTGGAAAGCGCCCACGAGATGCTGCCAGCAACGGAGTTAGTGACTTTCTGCCTGCAGTGCCGGGGCCCTTCTGCCTCTGCCGGCGGCCCAGTTTCCTGCCCTCCCAGGCAGATGCTCCCCCAACTGGGAGAGGGAGGGGCCACAGAGCAGATGCTCCTCTGCAGACCTTGGCGGCGGGGGGGCCTCTCTTAGGGGCAGAGGCAGCTGCAGTCCATTGGAAGCCTCTGCACCAGGCCCCTTCCGAGCCTCCACTGCTGCTTGCGGTGTGGGGGGGTCCCCCTACTTGACTAGCACCGCTTTGCCAGGCAAGCCTTTCCCATCACTGACCTCCCAGCAGGCCCGGCTGGGTGCAGCTGCCTCAGGCTCTGGGCGGAGGGGACAGGCCCTTGCAGGAGCCTTTGGAGGAGGGCCAGGCAGGCAGACCCTGCAGCCAGCCATCAGGCTGGGGGCCGAGCTGTGTGCTTGTGTGGAGGGGGGGAGCGTGGCATCCCATCCCTCTGGAATGAGGATTCTACCTGTCGGGCATGGATGTGCTTGGGCTCATTCTGCTGCCCTGGGAGGCCCTCCCAGGTGTAGGCTGCTCCTCCAGTCCAAAGAGAGGATTCTGTGGACTCCGCTGGAGAGAAAGAGGACACTCTTGAGGAACTTCAGCACTCGCTACTGAACAAAGGAGTTCTTCTTGAAGGGGTCTTCCTGGGCCTCTGCGCGTTTGCCAGGGAAGGGAAGAAATGGCCTTTAGAACTTCCCTTGGATCGGCACGGACTTCCCACCCAACTGCATTCTGCATACCTGACCATCGTTCACACGTCCACAGGACTCACACAGCATTGCACTGTGGCTCCTTTGGCCATTGTGGCTGGGAGTTGTAGTCCAACACCACCTGGAGACCCAAGTTTGAGAAGCTTTGCTTTAGAAGGGAGGCCACATGATATTGGCCTCCAGCTGCTGCCCACCAGGACTTTCCTCACACATATATCTTCACATTTATTCATGCAGAAAACCTGACTCTTTTTAGAACAGCAGCACAATCACTATACGCTGCTCATAAGTGTGCATGGGGCAGCACAACGGAAGTACCCCAAAGCACGCTGTCTTCTGTTGTGGGGTGGATGGGCCACTTATTTACTTGATTTGATTTCCATACACTCCTTCCAAAATGGCTCAGGGCAGTTTACATTAAACAAAACTAAAATCAATTAACTATTAAAAGCAAAAACTGCAAAAACAACACCAAACTATTATTAAAACAATTAAAACAGTTTTTGAAACCCCAGGCCAAACAGAGAGGTCTTGAGGGCTCTCCTGCAGGCCAATAATGAACTCAGATTACGGATTTCTGCCGGGAGTGCCTTCCACAGCCCAGGAGCGGCTACAGAGAAGGGCTGCCTCTGAGTTGCCACCAGACGATCCAGTGGCAACTGGAGACGGACTTCCTCAGATGACCTTAACATGTGGCGGGGATCTTGCAGAAGAAGGCGCTCTCTAAGATAACTCAGACCTAAGCCGTTCAGAGCTTTAAAGGAAATAACCAGCACTTTGTATTTTGCCAGGAAACATATTGGCAGCCAGTGCAACTGTTTCAAAACAGGCATAATATGGTGTCTCTCTGGGTTGCCCCAGAGACCAATCTGGCTGATGCATTTTGAACTAACTGAAGTTTCCGATCTACATACAAAGGCAGCCCCACGTAGAGTGCATTGCTTCAACTCCCTGTGCAGCTGAGAGTGGGAAAGCAACAGTGACCTGCTGTTGTTACAAGGAGCGGGTCTGGAAGTGCCTTCAGAAATTCCCTGGCAGTCATTGTGTAGGGCCAGAGAGCGCCCCAGTCCTGCATTCTGGACACTGCAGTTTTCAACTTTTAAATCCAGGTGTTTCAAGGGCATCTTTTGACCAAGCTAAATCCAGAGTCCTCCTGAGGATAAATGTTTAGACAACAGCATGTATAGCTTGACAAATTCAACACTTTATGCCCTATTTTTGCAAAATCCTGAATTTGAACAACATCCATACACGTTGGAGACAATAAGGGATGCAAAAAGAGAGTTTGAGGAGCACATAGCTAGGAGTGTCAAGGGGAATGTCAAAAACTTCTTTAAATATCACAGAAGCAGAAAACTGGCCAGGGAGTTGACTGTCGCCTTAGAGATGATGAGGGCGTGAAAGGGATTATTAAGGAGGAGAAGGAGATTGCAGAGAAGCTGAATGAGTTCTTTGAGTCTGTCTTCATGGCGGAGGACACTGACCATACCCCTGCTCCAGAATGGAGCTTCTCAGGCTTGGAGGCTGAAGAACTGGGCCAATTTGAGGTGACCAGAGAGGCTATTCTAAACTCTCTTGAACAACTAAAAATTAACAAATTGCCTGGGCCAGATGAAATCCACCCAAGAACTCTGAAGGAACTCAAATGTGAAATTGCTGATCTCCTAGCAAAAACATGTAACTTGTCCCTACAATCAGGCTCTGAACCAGAGGACTGGAAACCAGTTGATGTAACTCTGATTTTCACAAAAAGGGATCCAGGGGGGATCCAGGAAATTACAGGCCAGTTAGCTTAACATCTGTGCCAGGCAAATTGATGGAAAGAATATGTAAGGACAAAATAGTTAAATACATAGAAGAACAGGCCTTGCTGAAAGAGAACCAGTATTTGGCAAGACTTATCTCATGAACTTTTTGGAGTTCTTTGAGAGTGTCAACAGGCATGTGAATAAAGGTGATCTGGCTGACATAGTATAACTGGACTTCCAAAAAGCTTTTGACAAAGTTCCCCACCAAAGGCTCTTGAGTAAACTTAGCAGTCATGGGATAAGGGGGCAGGTTCCTGTTTGGACTGGTAACTGGTTGAAGGACAAAAAACAGAGGGTAGGAATAAATGGACAGTTTTTACAATGGAAGTAGGTAGGAAGTGGGGTCCCCCAGGGATCTGTACTGGGACCACTGCTCTTTAGCTTGTTCATAAATGATCTAGAAGTTGGTTTAAGCAGCAAAGTGGCCAAAATTGCAGGTGACACTAAACGACTTAGGGTAGTGAAATCCAAAACAGACTGTTCGGAGCTCCAAAAAGATCTCTCCAAACTGGTGGAGCCCGCAACAAATGCACTTCAATGTAAATAAGTGTAAAGTGATGCATATTGAGGCCAACCCGCCCCCCGCCCCCGCCGCCACACAACTTCACAGATACACTGATGGGATCTGAGACAGTGACTGACCAGGAGAGAGAGATTGGGGTCTTGGTGGACAGCTCGTTGAAAGTGTTGACTGAGTGCATGGCTGCTGCGAAAAAGTCAAATTCCATGCTAGGGATCATTAGGAAGGGGATTGAAAATAAAACTGCTAATATTATAATGCCCTTATACAAAACTATGGTGTGGCCACATTTGAAGTACTCCATACAGTTCTGGACACCGTATCGTAAGAAGGATATTGTGGAACTGGGGAAGGTGCAGAAGATGATCAGCCAACCAAGATGATCAGGGGCCTGGAGCACCTTCCTTAGGAGGCCAGGCTACAGCATCTGGGGCTCTTTACCTTGGAAAAGAGGTGACTAAGGGGGGGACATGATTGAGGTATATAAAATTATGCATGGAGTAGAGAAAGTTGGCAGAGAGAAATTTCCCTCCCTCTCTCACAACACTAGAACCAGGGGTCACCCCATGAAACTGAACGTTGGGCAATTTAGGACCGACAAAAGGAAGTACTTTTTCATACAGTGCATAATTAATCTATGGCATTCTCTGCCACGGGATGTGGTGATGGCCACCAGTTTGGATGGGCTTAGACAAATTTATGGATGACAGGTCTATCAACGGCTACTAGTCTGTTGGCTGTCGGCCACCTCCAGCCTCAGAGGCAGGATGCCTCTCCATACCAGTTGCAGGGCAGCCAAGGCAGGAAAGAGGGCAGGCACACACCTCTTGCCTGTGGGCTCCCCAGAGGCATCTGGTGAGACACTGTGTGGAACAGGGTGCTGGACTAAACAGGCCTGATCCAGCAGGGCTGTTCTGATGTTCTTATGAATTTGCCCAATCTATGTGAGCAGTGCCTGGAGGAATTTCCTCCCTGCAGAGCGATCATCAGGCCAGCAATCTGCGGGATGGCCCCCACCCGGGGACTTATCTGCAGCAGGATGTTTACAGAAGGAGGATCAGGTTGGCTGGGGGGGAGGGGAGGGGGAGTAGGCCCTGGCTTAGGAGGCTTAGGAGGAGGAAGATCCAATTTCTGCAAAGGCGAGGCGGGGAGGTGCAGGGGCGGGCGGGCAGGCAGGCGGCTACCTGGAATCTCCCATCATTGCCTGGGGATTCTTTCCTAGTTCATCAGAAGTGTCCAGCTGTGCAGCAGGCCTTTCAGTAGTCTCTCCCCCTCCCCTCCCTGGCCCCCGCTTCACAAAAACACACTTTTTTGTGATCAGTTGTCAAGCAGGGAAGAAAAGACAGAGAGCAGCAGAAATTGATGCGCTCAACCAGGCTGATGTTGACCTGGCAAAGTTGAGAGTTCCTTGAACCCAATGTTAGGCAAGGCAAGGCCTTAACCAAGTCTCAGAATGTCTACAAGAGGATAATACTAGAATGTGAACTAGAGGAGAGCTGGTCCTGTGGTAGCAGGCATGATGTATCCCCTTAGCTAAGCAGAATCCACCCTGGTTGCATATGAAAGAGAGACTCCATGTGTGAGCACTGTAAGATATTCCCCTTGCAGGATGGAGCTGCTCTGGGAAGAGCAGAAGGTTCCAAGTTCCCTCCCTGGCTGCATCTCCAAGATAGGGCTGAGAGAGATTCCTGCCTGCAACCTTGGAGAACTGGAAAAGGTGCAGAAGAGGGCAACCAAGATGATCAGGGGCCTAGAGCACCTTTCTTATGAGGCAAGGCTACAACACCTGCTGGGGCTTTTTAGTTTAGAAAAAAGACAACGGCGAGGAGACATGGTAGAGGTCTATAAAATCATGCATGAGAGAGTGGAGAAAGTGGATAGAGAGAAATTCATCTCCCTCTCACATTACACTAGAACCAGGCACCATCCCATGGAATTGATTGCCAGGAAATTTAGGACCAGCAAACGGAGGTATTTTTTCAAACAACGCATAATCAACTTGTGGAATTCTCTGCCACAAGATGTGGTGACAGCCAACAACCTGGATGACTTTAAGAGAGGTTTGGATAACTTCATGGAAGAGAGGTCTATCAACGGCTACTAGTCGGTGGGCTACCTCCAGCCTCAGAGGGAGGATGCCTCTGAGTACCAGTTGTAGGAGAGTAATAGTAGGAGAGTGGGCATGCCTTCAACTCCTGCCTGCAGGCTTCCAGCAGCGGCATCTGGGGGGCCACTGTGTGAAACAGGATGCTGGACTAGATGGGTGTCCTTGGGCCTTATCCTGCATGGCTGTTCTTGTGTTCTTATGATTTCATGAGTGTCTCTTTTGGAACTGGCAGCTTTTCAACCACAGCACCATCTGGTGGGAGAAGGCTCACAGTGCACACGGGATGGGACCAGCTGGTGAGTCAGTAGACGCATAGGCATTTGCTCACATCCTCACCTCTCTTGCCATTGTCCTTCTCTCCCTTCCCATTGTCTGTTTCAGACTGTAAACTCCTGGGGAGCAGGGACCTACTGGTGCTGCCCATATAATTCATCAAGTCAACTTTGTGTCCTTGGAATACACACTTCTGGCTTGGTATGCTGTAGTGACCAGCCTCCTCTCCCTCTAAGGAGTTAACAGGAAGTGATCCCTTGTCTTGACTAACAGGCTGGTGAACTCCAGGATGCAACCAATCAGTACGCCAGGTGAGTGTGACCTAGAGAGCTGTTGCTGGCAATTCTGGGAAGAAGAAAGGAAGTTTGGTGCTGGAGGAGCAAGGGGACTTGTAGCAAAGGAGTTTCTGCAACAGGATGACTGCAGCTCTTGGAAGATAGAACTGCAGGGGCTTGATTCTCAACAGGGGTTTGGTGAGTTCAAGGGAAAGGGAAGCCAAGGCTAGTGGCTTCAGAAGTTTAGGGCAGGAGAAAGTGGTTTAGTAAAAATTTGCATTTGAATGTCTGCTTCTTTGGTGTATGCTTTGCATTTCCTAAATATCTGTTATTTGCAACTAAGTAATTAAGATGTTACTGTATGCTGCCCCATTGTCATTTGGGCTACTGCTGAAGTATTTTTGTAACCTACTAAGTATTATTAAGTTTATCTAACCAACCAAAAGCCTCAGACAGAACCAGTCTGTAATAATTAAAAAGGACTCTGTAACCATTTAAGCATTCTTAAATATAACCTAAAATTGAAGCAGATGACAACCTATTTTTGTAGTAATTGAATAAAGCTGTTTTTTGTTCTTTTCTTTTTACAAGCCTCTCAGAGCTGGTTTTTAACTCAGGAAAAAGTGGGGGCAGAAAAGTGGATTTCTGGGTGCAAAAGCATCCTCAAGCGCTCAGCAGCTAGCAGTTTTTCTCATCCTGTGTAGGCATATGCCTGGAAAGTGTACTGCTCTTTGGGCCAAGAGGCACCTTGTTAACGTGGCGATTCTCTTTCTTGAGCAGGGGGAGAGTAACTGGCCCTATCCACCCCCAGCACAGTATCCCTTCAGTGGCTGTTGCTGGTGTCTCTCTTGTTTCTTGTTTCTTTTTTAGAATGTGAGCCCCTTGGGAACAGGGATCCATCTTATCTTCTTTATATTTAATTCTCTAAGATGTACCCATCGCTAATCCCATGAGTGATAGCTCTCACGGCAGTTCAGAGAGCTGCCAGATAACCACGGAAATGGGTGGGAGGGGAGAAATGGCGGCGGTGGCGGTAGCCAGCTGGCCGGCCAGAAAGTGGTGGTGAGTGGGAGAATAAGCCAGCAGGAGAGAGAAGAAGCCGGTGCCCCTGCCCAGCCAGCCAACCAGAAAGGGGGGGCAGGCGGGCAAGAATCTGGCTGGTCAGCCAGCCAGAAGGCAGTGGTGGTGGCGGCGGGGTGTGTGTGTGTGTGTGTGTGACAGAGAAGAAGCTGGCACCTGGCCAGCTAGAAAGAGAAGCTGGCTGGCTGGCTGGCTGGCTGGCTGGCCGGCCAGAAACTGGCAGAGGGTGGTGGTGGTGGGAGAAGGAGCTGGTGCCCGGCTGGCCAGAAAGTGGTGGGTGGGGGGAGAAGGAGGCAGAGGGCAAGTGGGCTGGCCCGAGGCACAGATGCTGTGTGTCCAGCCCAGCTAGTTTATTTTATTATTTCTCTGTGTAAGCCGCTTTGGAAACTTTTGTTGAAAAGCAATATATAAATGTTTGTTGCTGTAGTTGTTTAATTCCTTATGTTTGCATAAATAAATAAAGGTACCATTTCCGAGGAGGTCCAATCTGTGCGCTGATTCGTCTATGCACTCTTTAATTGCTCAAAAGGTTACCAGCCAATTAATCTAATGGTCTCAACGCGGCAGGCAAAGAGACAGGATGGTGTGACTGGAGGCGTCCTCTTCCTCTACAGCAGCCGGAGGGATCCTGAGGCCGCCTCTCACTCTGGCAGGAAGGTGCACCTGCTTTCCTAATGAAGCGATCCATGGTGGCAGCCCTGAGCGAGTGGAAGCTGGATGGGGGCCGTGGGGGCAGGATCTCCCTTCTGTGCTTGCCCTAGAAGTCCTAATATGCCACAGGGTGATTTCTAAAGGGACAAGGACCCAGGGGCTTTTAGGCTGAAGTGCATCCCTTGGTCTCCGCAGCTCCAGAATGATGACGGCACTCCCCAGTTCTTGGAATTCCAATCAATTAATCAGCTCAAAGACCCACGATTGGCACCGAGAAGGCCGCCTGCTGCAGGTGTTGCCAGAAGTGGTGCCTCATCATTTATCAGGCTCTCAGTCGATTCACAGATGTAATTTGCCTTCCAAGCCATTAGCTGACAACTGGTCTTCTTTATTGCAACTGGCAGGGTTCTCCTCCGAGGAGAAGCAATGCCTCCCACCCCCAACTCCCTCAGACGCTCCAGAAGGGTACTATGGTCAATAGTATCGAAAGCCGCCGAGAGATCCAAAAGGACCAACAGAGTCACATTTCCTCTGTCCATTCCCAATTGGAGATCATCAACCAGGGTGAGCAAGGCAGTCTCCACCCCATAGCCCATCCAAAAACCAGTCTGAAATGGGTCTAGATAGTGAGTTTCCCCCAAGACTGCCTGGAGCTTGGAGGCCATTAGAAGGAGCCCTCAACAAAGCTCCTGGTGATATTTTGGGGAGGCCTGAACGAGGAGGCCAAGAGAACATCTCTTGTGGAGCTGCTGAGCTTGAGGGTGCCGCCATCTTGGGAAGGCCTCAGTCTTTAGTCACAGAGCTCCTCCTCCTCTTCCTCCTCCTGTGGCTATGGAGCCTAGTCTCTGCCTGGGTCCTTGTTGCACCAGAGCCCCAGCCGGCCAAGGCCAAGCAGGAAGGGAGCTGAGCCCAAAGGGTTGGGCTGCCCCCAACTGTCTCCTCTGTCTGGGTGCCAAATGAGTCACCCTGCCCCACAAAGGCTATGGGCACAGAGGTGGTCTCTGTTAGAGAGCTTGGAGGGGCAGGGGGTTCTTTATCTGCCTCAGCTTCTTATCTACAGAAGTGCCCAGGTCAGGAGAGAGAGCACTGCTCATTAAGGCTGTCTGGAGACATGGAGTCAAAGTTCTAAATAAAGTCGTTTATTTAGCAAATCCATCAGGGAGATAGAGAAGGCTTACATGCCTGGCTGCTGGCTACATACAGGAAGAGGGGAAGGGAGAAGAAGGAAGTCCTTTCCTCTCTCCAGGAGCATTTTCAGACAGCAGGCTTTATCCTGAGTTTACTGCAAGGCTTTACTACGAGTTTGAAGCTGACCCAAAAAACCAACACAAAAAGTGGACTTTTTTTTTTTACCCTGGATATAAATCAGGTTAGACTCTCATGTTCAATGAAAAACTCAGAATGTGTGTGAAGTGCTCCCCGATAGCAAACAGGGATGTCTGGGTAAATCTGGCCGATGTGTGAACGTGCACCCTCCATTCTGGAGGAGATCTGAGCGAAAAGGCCTGTGTGAAAAACGGCCAGGGCGCTTTCCAGATTACCCGCTCAACAGTGGCAAAATGCTTCAGTTCGGGCAAATCACATTCAAAACATAAACAGCAAAGTGCCCAGCAGGGGGAGCAGTCTCACAAAAATTAAGTAAAGTGTGCCCTCGAGTCAGTGTCAACTCGTCCTAGGCGCTTTCCATTTAGCCGCTCAACAGTGGCAAAATGCTTCCGTTCAGGCAAATCACATTCAAAATGTAAATAGCAAAGCACCCAGCAGGGGGAGCAGTCTCACGAAAACTAACAACCCCAAAAACCAGCAACTTTTTAATGTCGGATATACGATGTCATAGCTCAATATCGCAGTGATTAAATTCAAGACAAGGCATCGGAAATATGAACAGCACCCTGCTGTCAGCCTAGGGACTGCCATGTCACAACACAGGAAGTGTGGAAGCACACTCAGGATACGATGTGACCCCGTTGCAGGGTCTAGTCTGGAAAGCTCCCTGGCGACCTCAGAGCCCTGTCTTTGGCAGAGTACAGGAGGGGGTGGCCATGGCCATCTCCTCCCACACAGGATGAGATGATGAGGCCTTTCAGCATCTTCCTAGATCGCTGCTGCCCAATAGAGGTGTTCCCCATAGTCTGAGGAACGTACCAGGGGGGATCCTTACTGGCAACCTCTGGCTTGCTATTCAAGCCGTTTCCATGCTGCCCCTTTGTGGGACTCCTCTTGTGAAAATGAACAACTGGAAAATACAGCTACTTTTTTACGCAGGACATACGATGACGTTATAGCAATAAATCACAGCAATTAAAGGTGTCGGAAATGTGAATGGCACCCTGCTGTCAGCGAAGGGACTGCGGTGTCACAACACAGGAAGTGTGGAAGCACACTTTGGAGATAAATCGTGACCCCGTTGCAGGGTCTAGTCTGGAAAGCGCCCGGGTGAGAGATGAAACCTATCAGACTAACAAAGGGGAATCAGAGTTGAGCAATCAGGGCCAGAGAGGGGATTCCTTGGCTAGGGGTCAATCGTGCCACCAGGACCTGCATCTCCAAGTGTCTCAGGAACAAGGGGCAGGCCCTTCTGAGGGTCCTGGGCAACTGCCCAATGGTGCCAACCCTGAATGCCAGTCAGCGTGAATGTTATCACAGAGGATGTGCAGGAGGACCAGAGTGAGACTCAGCTCACAAGAAGTGTGCCACACCCCCTTTTCCTAGAGCAGACTTTTCAGTAGGTGGTGGCTGACTGAACCAGTCTTGTGACCAGGAGCCTGGTGGATTATGACTCCTCGGGCTCGTTAACAGGATTGTTTGGGGGTGGGTGGGAGGAGCCCAGGCAGGCAAGACGTTACCCTGTAAGCAGCACAGGGCCAGAATCCCTGCTGAGCTCTGCCAGCCCAACCGGAACACCGTCACGGCTGGCGGCAGGTCTGCGGCTGAAACCAGCAGCTTCAAGTCCCACCCGCTGGAAGCTCCTCCCAGGGCTGCGGTGCGTTCTCAGCATGCCCTTCCTGCCAGCAGACTGGAAAAGCTTCATGACACCGGCAGCTGCCTCCCCACTGCTGGCCATGAAGAAGCAGGAGAGGCAGCCCAGATGAAGCTGCTACCGCTTCGGCTTCCTGAGCTGGAGTGTGCTGGGAAGGTTAGCATCTCCATTGATGGTGGCCCCTCTAGGCAGAGCTCTCAGTGGCTGCCATGTATGTGAGGATGTGCTGAGTGCCGGTAGCCAGGCAGGAGCCCTGCATGGGTTCTCATTCTTATTTTATTTATTTTATTTAACATATTTTTATACCACCCAAAACTTAACGTCTCTGGGCAGTTTACAACAGAGCAAAAAAGATGACAGCAGAAAAGGTTAAACCATTAGATTAAACAAAATAAATGACAACAGAAAAAGTAAAAACATTACAACAATTTAAAAGATTAAAACAATATTTTAAAACAATGTTAAAATTATTAAAACAGTATTTAATTAACAGCCTGGGTGAACAGAAGCATCTTTAAAGGCTTTTTAAAAGGTTGTCAGAGATGGGGAGGTTCTTATTTTGGCAGGGAACGTGTTCCAAAGCTTCGGGGCAGCAGCAGAGAAGGCCTGCCCCAGAGCAGCCACCAGAGGAGAGACGAGAGACATACCTCTCCTGATGATCTCAGTGGGCAGTGGGGTTATGTCTTGAAGACCCAGGGGGGCCCAAGCCGTTTAGATCCTCGTGGCTGGACGATTGAGGTGGGAGGGCTCGGCTCCCCTCCCTGCTGGGCACAGAAGCTGGGCAGCCCAGCCAGGAGCAACCTCGTAGGCTGGAGGAACATGCATGGGTTCTGATGATCATGCCGATCTGGGCAGCCCACCTTGAGCTTAGCACGTGTGTGTGTGTGAACTGGCCCGCTGGCTTGTAGCTGGAGCTGCTTCCTGAAGTTTTCCAGGATGTGGCTCGTTGCATCTGGACAAAGAATGAAGCCTTCCCGGGAGTGGCCCAACAGCACACCGGAAGAAATGCTTTTGCAAAATGAACTCCCCTTGACCTCCTCCCCACATGAACGGTGGCTGTGTGGACCAGCAGTGCAGCTGGAGCCAAAGGGGCAGCCTGGCCCCAGGCCTGAGAAGGGCAGCCGGCACCTCCTCCCACCCCCCCAGCACCTCCCCTCTTTCCAGGAGGTCCGCAGGGTGGTGGGCCGCACCCTTCTTTGTGTTTGCACACCTCAAGCAGCAGAAGCGGAGGGAGGGGCGGAGGAGATCCAGGCATGGTCGGCAAAATACCTGGAAGCTCCCAGCTGTGGGTGGCCACACTTCTGTTTCCCCAAGAACTTGCAGGGAGGGGACCTCTTCTCATAAACTGAATGCAATAAATATCTGTGCCTCCTTCTCTGCTGCTGGACTGTTCTTATCTCTGTGAGCCTTTGCAGTTGGCGGGCAATATTTTAAGCTGATAAAATGAGGCCGGGAGATGAAACATGCCCTTTGGAGCACGGAGTCCCCACGCTGGTGCTGCTGAGAGGTTGCTTTTCCAGGCCGTATTTCTCAGCCCCCCCCCCCCCCCGCATTCCCCCTCTGGACTCCAGCTTGGTCTTCTGCTGAAGAGACCTGGGGAGAGCGATTCTTCCACACCAGCCAAGTTGCTGCCTGCCTCCTGCTCTGAAGGAAAAACTCACCAAAGAGCGGTCTCTGCACAATAGCAATAGCACTTACATTTATCTACCGCTCTCTAGCCAAAGCTCTCTAAGCGGTTTACAATGATTTTAGCATATTGCCCCCAACATTCTGGGTACTCATTTTACCGACCTCGGAAGGATGGAAGGCTGAGTCAACCTGGAGCCCCTGGTCAGGATCGAACTTGTAACCTTCTGGTTACAGGGCGGCGGTTTTACTGCTGCGCCACCAGGGGCTCACAAGGAGGGAAGGCACCAAGGTCCTCAACCTGTGGACTCATGGCCCAGCTGCTGCGCTGTCAGACCGCGTGGGCAGCTGTGCCCCTTTCATCACTGCCCTCCTCCCCTCCTGAGTGGCTTGTTGCCTTGGCATTGCCCTCTCTCTCTGCTGTGGGCACCTCTGAGATGGCAAGCTCCTGGCAGCGGAAGAGCCCACCCCGGCCTCCAAGGGAATGCCCAGTGGGAGAGCCCCTGCTCTTCATGCACAAGGGCCCAGGGAGGGAGAGGCCGGTTTCAGGGGGGTGGGGCCTTAAGCTCAACGGGACGCACCTGCTTAGCACACAAAAGGTCCCGGGTTCAACCCCTGGTGGCAGCAGCAGCACCTCCAGCAAGGTCTGGGAGAGACTCCACCCCCTAAAGCTTTGGAGAAGCCGCTGCCAGTCTGTGTAGACAATACTGAGGCTCAGGCAGCTTCCTAGGCTCCCTGGGGTTCGTTGGGTAGGCGTCTGGCAGGGTGTTCTATCCCGGCCTGGTCCCTCCTGCTGCTCCTGATGGACCAGGGGTTTTTGTTTGCCTTCCACCTTTCAAGGTAGGGTTAATGTATCTGTTTCCGCTCTGGAAGCCCTCTTGGTCTTCCTTCTCCTTTCCCCAGGGTGGGCTTGACCAGCAGTCCGCTGGTTCTCGGTGGCCCCATCACAGCTGTTGCAAATGAAGGGAGGGCCCCAGAAGGGAGGGCCCTTCCTTGGCTGGGGTGGGTGCTGCTGCTGTCCTCCTCCTCCTGGCCCTGGCCTCCCAGGTCAGCTCTGCTTAGCCTTGGCCACTACCGCTCTCCCCGAGAGGCCCCTCCTCCTGCCATTGGCGGCTGGCAGGCAGGCAGGCAGGCAGGCAACCCCCTAAGTACCTGGGGGGGGGGCACAGCAAATGCCCTGCAGCAGCTGCGGAGGGGTTTAGTCAGAGGCCTTTGGGGGAAGCGTCTGTGTCGACCAGAACCAGAAGGCCTCTCGGCACCTACTTCTTCTCGCCGCTCCCGCCTGACAGGACTTGCCCTGCGGTGGGAGGATGCTTTCCCAGCAAGGCTCCTTCTCGAGGGGTTTTCGAGCTTCTCCTCTAAGACGCCATGATCCGCAGCTGCACCCGCCGCTGCCCACGGACAACCGGAGGGGGCTTTTCTTGCACCCCACCCCGCACATTCCTAGAGGCCCTCTCCCCAAGGGCCACGTTTCGAAACAAAACTCCACTCTCCTGGGGCGGGGCGGGGGCGCACCACTTCTTGCAATCACCCTTTGGAGAAGAGGCTGGTACACCCCCCCCCCGCCCAAGCTGCTGTGCTCTTCGCTCCCCCCAGTGTTTCTAATTAGGCATTTGCCAGAGCTTGGGAAGGGGCGGGAGCACAAAAGCCGCTCCAAATTGGGCAGGCTTGGAGGTGGGGGGGGGGGCGCGCACCATCACTTATTCATCCCCCCCCCCACCAGGCGCCTTTTGAACGTGGCCGGCCTGCGCATTGTCTCTCGGCGCTTTTCTCTTCGCCTCGCGGCCTCTTTGTGGCCGAGCAGCAGGTAGCGAGGGCAGGCAAAATCCCTCGCCCGCCCGCCCGCCCGCGGCCCCCTTTGTGTGGGCTGCCGCTGCTGCCGGCTACGCGCGCTCTCGCCGCTTGGAAAGGTCACCCCCCTCGCGCGCGCGCGCGCGGTCCCTGCGCCGCTTTGTCGCTGCGATGAGACCCGCCTCGCCCCCCCGCCCGCCGCCGGGGAGAGAGCTATTTCGAGAGGAGCGCCGCCCGCTCTTTCGGCAGGGCGGGGGCGCCGGGGGGGCGGGGGGGAGCCCCGTGGCCGCGCTTCTCCCTCCTGCGGGAGCCCCCGCTTCCCTTCGCGCGGCGGCGGCGGCGGCGGCTGCTAACAGGGATGAGCGAGGAGGGGGCGACTCATCTAACTCGGGGTGGGGGGCGGCGTTTGAGGCCGGAGTTTTAGCTCAGCTCCCCACACACACACACACCCCGCCCTTGCCAGTCGTCGGATCTCTCCGCCACTCGCCCCAAGTTCTGGCCCCCACCTGCTGATCTTAGGAGACCCCGTGGTGTCGCCAGAGGAGCCCCGAGGTAATTCGGGAGCCCAGCCCGAAAGGCCTTCGGAGCCCCCCCCCCCCAGCTAAGCATCAGCCCCGCCCCACCCACCCACAGACACACACCATGACAGCAGACCAGTATTTCTTTATCAGGTGGGTTCCTGGGAGCCCAAAGGGCAACTGCGCTCACAGAATGCAAGAATATTCTGCCGGCACATTCATGCAAATATGCATTAGCAGAACCTTTTCCAGCCCTAAATGAACACATCCCGCTTCCACGTTTCTCTTTCCTCCTCCTCCCGCCCCCGCTAACTGGGCCAAGAGGCACCTTCTTTTAACGGGGTGATTCTCTTTATTGAGCAGGGGGAGAGCAACTGGCCCTCTCCAGCCCCAGCACAGCACCCCTCCAGAGGCTGTTGCTAGTGTTTCTCTTATGTGTCTTTTTTATATTGTGAGCCCTTTGGGGACAGGGGGCCATTTTATTTATTTATTATTTCTCTGTGTAAACCGCCCTGAGCTATTTTTGGAAGGGCGGTCTAGAAATCGAATTATTATTATTATTAATTATTTCTTGTTTACACAGTCAGACAGGTGTTATTGACTGGTTTGTTTTATCCAGACAATGAGTCCTTCCCAAGGACCTGGGATGGCTGGATTTTATTATCAATGTTGTTGCCATTATTATAGATATCGTCGCAGAAAATAGGCTGTTCCCAGTAAAGCTGCTTTTTGTAACTGGCTGATGGTGATTTCTGTGGCCCCTATGGTGCTGAGGTGCTCTTCAAGGTCTTTTGGAACTGCACCCAGGGCGCCAATGACCACTGGGATTATTTGGGTCTTTTTCTGCCACAGCCTTTCAATTTCCATTTGTAGATCTTTGTATTTGGTGATTTTTTTCTATTTCTTTTTCTTCTTTTCGGCTATCCCCTGGTATTGCTATGTCGATTATTTTCACTTGTTTTTCTTTCTTCTCGACTACAGTGATATCTGGTGTATTGTGTGGCAGATGTTTGTCTGTTTGAAGTCGCAAGTCCCATAATATTTTTACATCTTCATTTTCTACCACTTTTTCAATGTTATGGTCCCACCAATTTTTGGCTACAGGTAGCTTGTATTTTTTGCAGATGTTCCAGTGTATCATCCCTGCTACCTTGTCATGCCTTTGTTTGTAGTCAGTCTGTGTGATCTTTTTACAACAGCTGATTAGGTGGTCCACGGTTTCATCTGCTTCTTTACAAAGGCGGCACTTGCTGTTTGTTGTTGACTTTTCTACTTTTGCTCTCATTGCATTTGTTCTTAGTGCCTGTTCTTGTGCAGCCAGTATTAAACCCTCTGTTTCTTTCTTCAAGTTGCCGTTCTTTTTTTTAAATCATCATCATCATCATCATCATCATCATCATCATCATCATCATCTCTAAAGCACCCGGCGGCTCAGTTCACAATCACCTTCGGCCACCCAGAGCAGTGGGGACCAGTGGTGGGGCACGGTGACCACAGCACCCAGGACAGACTAACGAGTATCTGTGGGGGCCCAGGAGGGGTGGAGGCCCTGGACTTCAGCCCGGACATCCAGGGGTTAGAGCCCCTCTGGGTATAGCAGTTCGGACTAGGCCTGGGGAGAGACCGGGGCCCAGATCCACATTCTGCCTTGATTCACCGGGTGACCTTGGGCCTGTTGGTGCCTCTCGGCCTAACCTGCCTCACAGGGTTGTTGTAAGGCTTAAATGGGTGGAGGGAGACCCACTGATGCTGCCCAGAGATCCTTGGAGGAGGAAGGGCAGGGCAGAAATGGAGTGAATATAGTAAAGTCTTTGAGGAAACTTTGCAGAAGGATAGACCCTCTGTAGTCTGACAGCAACACCGGGGAGTGTCAAAATCTCTGGGGCTGACTCATGTGGCTCTCTGTACAGGAGCTGGTGTTTTTTATCCTGTGGAGATTTCACCACTATCATGGCAAAGGCAAACAGCTCATCTGAATGCAAGTGGTTCATCAGTAGGACAAATGCCATAAAGGAGAGCAGGTCTAGGTGGGGATCTGGGTCTTGTGGCAGCAAGCATGAATTGCTGACCCCTTTGCTAAGCAGGCTCCGCCCTGCTATGCATTTGAATGGGGTTGAAAGAGTGCATGTGAGCACTGGAAGAGATTCCCCTTAAAAGGGGTGGGGCCACAGCTCAGAGGAAGCGCACCTGCCTGCTGGCATGTAGTAGGAGGTTCCGCGTGCCCTCCCTGGCAGCAGCATCTGCAAGAGAGGGCTGGGAGAGATTCCTGCCTGCAACCCTGGAGAAGCTGCTGCCAGTCTGTGAAGACAATACTGAGCTAGATGGACCAGAGGTCTGACTCAGTCGAAGGCCGCTTCCTCTGCTCCTATGATACTTTGTGGTTTGTGCTCGTGGCAGATGGTTCTGACAACCCCTCTGGCCACATGTGTGGTGCAATGCAGACGGGTCAGAGCCAGTGGCCCAGCCAGGCGCCCCATCCTTGCAGCTGGTTCTCACAGCCCTGTGGGCCCTGGCAAGGCTCCCCTCGTTATGCCATCTGGCTTCATCAGTGCCCCCCCCCATCGCAAGAGGAGACCACAAGTCCCCGCCCGCAGCGTGGGTCAGCACAGGGCTTGAGCTGCAGGCCCCGGAGGGGCAGTTGCCAGACCTCCTCCAGACATAACGCAGCCGGCCTGCAGGTGGAAGGTGCCGCTCCAGCTCAGAGAGTGTGGCTGTCTCCCAGCACGCACAAGCCCCAGAACCCTTTGTGGTAGCAGTCAAGGCCGGCGGTGTTGGGCAAAACCCAGCTGCAAATGGGGAAGGAGGGCGGGCTTAACAAGCCCAGCAGAAGTGGAAGCCCCAGCCCTCCAGCCAGTGTGTGGGGTGGGCCAGGCAGGCTGGGGCAGCTTGGGGGGGCGTCCTGTGTTTCGGAGGCCGGCCGGCTGTGTTCACGCCGAGCCGCGGACGTTGCTCTTTCTTCTCCCGAGGCAGCGGTGATGAGCAGCAAGCAGGAGCCTGCTCTCGGCTCTTCCCTGGCTGCCTGTGGCCGCCGCGGTGGGGCCTCTGGCTGGCTGCCTCCTTCAGGGCTGAAATCACAGGCTGTCTCCGTGGGGCCGAACAACAGGCCAGGCCTGACCGCAAATCAGGCGAGCAGCATGGGCCCCCTCCCAGCGTGAGAGGTGGCCAGGCCACGCCGAGGTGGCAGGGACTTTTCATCCCGCCACGCAGGAGAGCGCCCACTCCTGCTGCTAGGAATTTGTCGGCCCATTTTCCCCCTTGACAGCAGCAGCCGGGCCTGGTGGGTCAGACGCCTCCCCAGACGATAACTTGATTATGGCTGAGGCACCGCCGAGCGGCCTCAAAGGGAGCGCTGCTCCGGCCCTTAACCTCTCCTCAGGAGTGTGCAAATGATGATCTGTTAGTGCAGAAGAAGCCTCCCGCCGGCAGCGGCAGCAGCAGCTCCGTGCAGGCAAGGGGCCGGGCGGCTCTCTGTGGCCTTCCTCTCACGGACACGCGGACACTCTTCAGGCTCTGAAGCACGACCTGCTGCTGCTGCTGCTGCTGGTGGTCCCTGGAGAAGTCAGGGCCAAAGTCACCGGGCATGGAAAACCTTGCTGCAGAATCTGAAGGATGCACACAGGCTTGTGTGGTTCTCTTTTCATGTTCAGGTAGTGACTGTGACACTTGGTGCCATTAATACAGCTGCTAAAAGGAAGGGGGGCTGAAAACCCACAAGGAGAAGACCGCTGCTTCTAGGGGAAGGACCGCCTCATTCCACTTCAAAACAAACAATGACAGCCATCTATGTATGTATGTATTTATTCATGTATTTGCAAAGCATCCTTCATGAGAGCATAAAAACATGAGAACAGCCCTGCTGGACCGGGCTCAAGGCCCATCTAGTCCAGCATCGTGTTGGACACAGTGGCCCACCAGATGCCCCTGGGAAATCCACAGGTAGGAGGGGAGGGCCGGCCCTCTCTCCTGCCGTTACTCCCCCACAACTGGTATTCAGAGGCAACCTGCCTCTGAGGCTGGAGATGGCCTATAGCCTTCCGACTAGTAGCCAGTGATAGACCTCTCCTCCATGAATTGGGCATAACAGAAACATGGTGGGACAGTGAGAACCGGTGGGACACTCTTATCCCTGGGTATAAACTCTACAGAAAGGATGGGGAGGGGCGCCTTGGAGGTGGAGTAGCACTGTAGGTTAAAGAAGGCAGAGAATCTAACAGGCTAGAAAACCTAGGTGGACCCGAGTCCTCCACAGAAACCCTGTGAGTGACAATACAAGGCTGGAAAGGGAACGTGCTACTGGGGATGTGCTATCGCCCTCCGGATCAAAATGCTGACAGTGACTGGGAGTGACTGGGAGGAGGAAATCAGGGAGGCGTCAAGGAGAGGCAGGGCTGTAATCATGGGTGACTTCAATTACCCACACATAGACTGGGTAAATTCACAGTCAGGTCATGACAAAGAGGTCAGATTTCTAGATACGCTGAATGACTGTGCCCTAGAACAGTTGGTCGTGGAACTGACCAGAGAGAAGGCGACCTTGGCCTTAATTCTGAGTGGCACCCAGGACCTGGTGCGTGATGTCAGTGTCATCGACCCATTAGGGAACAGTCACCATAGTGAGATCAAATTCAGCATACTTGTGAGGAGAGAATCACCAAGGAAGTCTAACACAGACACTTTGAATTTCAGAAGAAACTTCTCCAAAATGAGGAGTATGGTGAAAAGAAAGCTGCAAGGGAAAATCAGGAGAATCACTTCGCTCCAAAATGTATGGAGTTTACTCAAAACCACAATACTAGAAGCCCAGTTAGATTGTATACCCAAAAGGAGGAAAGGTACCACTGAGGATGCCAGCATGGCAAACTGGTACCATCAAGGAAGCTATAAATGGGAAGAAAATTTCCTTCCAAAATTGGAAGGCCTGTCCAAATGAAGAGAACAGAAAGGAACAATGACTCTGGCAAAAGAAATGCAAGGTGACAATAAGGGAGGCAAAAAGAGAGTTTGAGGAACATTTAGCCAAAAGTATCAAGCGAAATAACAAAAACTTCTTTAAATACCCCAGAAGCAGGAATCCTGCCGGGGAGGCGGTTGGACCATTAGACAATGAGGGAGTGAAAGGGATTATTGAGGAGGATATGGAGGTTGCAGAGAAGCTAAATGAGTTCTTTGCGTCCATTTTCACAGCAAAGGATACTGAACATATACCTGTTCATGAACCGGCTCTTTAGGGATGGAGGCTAAAGGAAGTGACAAGAGTTGATGTTCCTCATCAACCAATGGCTTTGGGCTCTTTTCATTTTCCTCCAATTCCGAAGATATTCACTGGTGGCCACTGGAGAGAAAAAGTTGTTCTCCTGTAGACCATGGAAGCCAGAGTGAAGGCAAGTTCCAAAGCCTGAAGGATGGTCCTGATCTGGATGGAAAGACTACATGGTGAAAGAGGTACTAGCACAGCAATAGAAGCAGCAGCAGCAGCAATCAACCAGGTACACAGGCAGAAACTGTCCTGGGTGACGAAGCCAGATCAGGGGAGGAAATAAAGAAGCGGGGGGGGGGGGGCGATGTGCTTGTCCATTCTGGTTCCTTGGGCTTGATCCATGATGCTAACCCAAGGGCTGAGCAATGGACGGGGGGGGGGGGGGGGGGCTCACCCATGTTTTGATCCTCCAGCATCCTTGTTAATGGAAAACTCCTTCCAGCCCTGACCCACCCAACTCTCTGCTGCTGTCCCTCCCTTTTGACAACAAAGGACCCCTCTTGGTCCCATAGGATGGTGGTCTTCACCCTCAGCCCTCCCCCCCCCCAGCAGCTGTGAGTGGACTTCCTCAGCTGGGCCTGCTCCTCATCAGTGACCTGAGGTGGTGGTCAGAGGCCTCTGCTGTATGGGGCTAGCTGGGCTGCCTTCTTTGAGCCCCGGGGGCTCTTTGCAGGGCTCTGGGGCCATGTGTGAGAGTGTGTGGCAGAACAGAAGGGGCTTGCAGGATGGACTGTGGGCATCTGTTGCTCCATTTCTCTGTGTTGCTGCCAGCTGTGTGGCTCTCTGCTGGGGCTGAGGGAGCGAGTGTGTCCTGCTGATGGTCCGTGCCATTCCCCAAACCTCCATGAGAAGCGAGTGAGCGCCACTGGCCAGGGACACCCTCTTCCTGCGTGCTGCTGAGGCATGGAGCTTGGTTGCTACTCTGACGCCCCAAGCAGCAGCTCCACAGAGTTCCTCAGCCACTCCTTCTTCCTGAAGCGGCTTCTGCATGGAGGAGGCTGTTGGCTGCCACACGCGCCTGTGAAGCCTGAGGTCAGGAAGCAGCCGTGGATGCTCCTGCTCTCTGCGGCATCACAGGGCCGGTCCAGCCCTGGTCAGAAGCCTTTGCTCCTCCGAGATCCCCCCAAGCAGGTCTCCGTCACAAATTGCCAGTTGGCGGCGGGAGTGATTTACGGAGTTCACGCAGGAGCAGAGTCAATTAAGGTCACATTTCTGTGTTGCTAAACAACAGGCAGTTCTGGGCCCAGGCCGCTGCTGAAAAGACGTCAAAGGGCCGCCCCCTTGGAGCGGGCCTTTGGAGAAGGTTCAAAGGAAGACAAAACAAAAGGCGGGTTCTGTGGTGTCTCTGCCCTCCTGCCATTGTCCCTTTCAGGGCCTGGGTGCCTTCCTGGAAAGAAAGGGGCTGCTAATGGGGCCAGGGGGAGTTTTTAATTGTCCCCTGCGGACAATGTGGCCTCATTGAGGCTGGTCTCATTACAGAGCCATCTGAAGCGCTTGAGAAGGATTCTTCCCACTGATTAGCACCCAGAGCAGAAAACCTCTTTCACCAGCCAAGCAGGGTCCTGGTGCCCTGGGTGTCCTCCTCACCTGGACTCTGGTGGAGGCGGGGGGGGGGAGAGGAGGAGGAGGGCAGCGGCCAGTCCCTGGGGATTCCAACTTGGCAGCTGCGGAAGAGCAACCCCCAAGCCAGGGCCTGTCTGCACCACGGCTGGCTTCACCTGTCCTTGGGAGGGACCAAGCTCATGCTGCCTCCTTCGTTTTCCCCCCCGTGGAAGGAGAGGCAGGCAGCAGCCCAGGGGTGGCTGGCCCGTCTGGCTCAGCCCCAGCCAGCCTCATGCCACTGGGCAGAGCAGCCCCAAGCAACCCCTGTCTGTCTGTCTGTCCTCACGGGCGGGAAAGGAGCACTCACAAGAGCCAAGAATGCAATGGGGTGGGGGGTGGGCTTTAATCTCCTGGGCTGCACTGTGCCCGGAGGAGGCATCGAGGCAAACCGGCCGCCAGCTCCAAATGGCCTTCTGCTGGGGCCTGGACAAGCAGCCCTTGGCGTCTCCAGAGCTCCAGTGGTCGTGTGTGCTGCAGGCCCCCCTCCTGCCTTGCCCCAAGCTGTGACCTTTATGCCCTCCCCCACACTGCCCATCTAGACAATCCAGTTGGGAAAGAGAAGCCTTTTCACCTGGGGAGGGGCTCAGCCTGGGGGGGGGCATTTGTCAGGACACCGCCTCAAGTGAAGGGCTTCTCTCCCTCCATACAATGGCCTTGATCTTCCCCTGGCACTTAATACAGTGCTGTTGTTTGGCAGTGGCTATGGCAATGGCCATGATCCTTCTTGGTTTACTCACAAGTAAAGCCTATTCAGCAAAGCCACCCCACCCACCCCCCGCAGTATTAACCAGTAGGCCCGGAACCCATCTCCCTCACTCCTTCCCTCTCTCTGGCCAGGAATGTGAGGACCTGGGGGTTGCCCCTGAAGCGTGGCACTCTCCGTCCAGCCTCTTTCACGGCTTTCAGAATCGAGCCCAGCACACTCTCTAGCCAGGAGGCTGACAGCCAGCCTTGCAGAGCCACTGTTGATGCATGGGCAGGGGTGAGGGAAGCAGGGCCTAGTGGCCAGGCGCAGTTCCTGGTGCAGCTCTGGGCCCTGCCTGCAAGGGTGGGTAGTTGTGGCATACACGATGGCGCTGTCTGGGCAGAGGAGCGGACAGCCTCTGCTCCTTCCCTTCCCTTTCTCTGGTGGCCAGAGGCAAGTGAGGTGTTGAGTGGCAGCAGGGAGGCAACCTGCCACTCGGATGACACCCCAAGAATCTGCTGCTTGAGGCAACTGGCTCACCTCGCCTCATGGAAGGGCCGCCTCTGTCTCTGGGGCTGGGGGGATGACAATCTGATAGGAACTTGAAGGATGGACTAGATTCTAGAGCATGAGCCACAGTTGAATAGCGTTGTGCCTTTGGGGAGTTTCACAAGGACCTGGAGGCAATTGCCACCAAAGCCTCCCAGCAGCTGAAGAGGGAGGTTCCATTTCTCAAGTATGTCTAATTGCCTCTAATACGTCTTTCCCACATGAATTTCTGGAATCTAAAAGCCATCTGAGTGAGTGGCTGTTACTTCACCGGCCTGCAGTGAGTCCAGACACGCATTAGGTGAGGTGTGAGGAAGGATTTCCTTTGGTCTGCCCTGGACTGCCCGTCTTTGTGTGACCCTGGGAGCTCTTCCAGCAGGTAATATATTCCAGCCTCTATATTCCAAGAGATAAAGCAAGAAATCCACGCAATGTTCAAGGCCATCAAATAACATACTTGGTGCCATCTGCTGGAATCCATGAAAAGGTCATGTTTTTTCAAACTCCTTTTATTGTAGCTTTAAAAACTCACAGCTTTTTCGTGGATTGCCACAGACTGCCTGCAGACAGCACTAAGAATATTTGGTGATGATACCCTTGAACATTGTGTGGATTTTTGGTTTTCTCTCCCATCGTAATTTGTGCCAAAGCTGGGATATATCATTGTCTGAAACAGTACTGGCTGACATAATGAAGAAAATTACTCAAAGTAGCCCCATTGAAATTAAAAGCACAAGTTTGGCAAAGCCTAACTTGCTCTTTTCTTTTCAATGGGACTGCTCTGAGTAATTTTCCTCTCATCGTGTCAGTCACTAGGTCTAGAATTAAAGAAGAGGGAGGGGGAAATGCCAACTTTATCCACATGATGCATAATTTAATAACCTGTCATGTCTCCCAGTAGTTGCCCTTTTTCTAAAGGGAAAAGCCTCAAACTCTGTAGCCTTTCTTTGTAAGGAAGGTCTTCTAGCCCTGGTCATTTTGGCTGTCCCTTTCTGCACCGCTTACAGTCCTTTACCAGGGGTGTAGCATCCGTTGGGCAAGGGGGGACCACTGTCCCCTGGCCCACAGCCTCAAGGCCCACCCCCCCTGCCCTCTCCAGGACGAGTTGCCCAAAGTTCTCCGGCTTGTCCTGGACCACAGGCAAGCTAAGCAGCCTGCTGTGGATTTTCTTTCTGCCAAGCAGCTGCTTCTCCCGCCTTCTGTGCCTGCTTATTCCATGCTGTATGTGAGTGTTACCTAGTTTTGGTCTCTTCCATGCCCACCCAGAAGAGAGAGCGTGAGGCATGAGGTGCTGAGAGGGAGGAGAGGTGGGGAGCGGACCAAAGCACAAAGGCCAAGTGTGGAGCACGGTACCTCCAAAGGGAGCACTCCTTCCCGTTCTCTCCCTTGTCCCTCACCTTGTGCTGTGTGGACTCAGTGTGCGCTGTGTGGGCTGCGTGTGCGGGCTGCTTGTGTCGCCCCCCCCCCCGCTTGCCAGAGACAGGAGGGAAGAACCTGAAGATGATTAAGCTGTGGCCTTGTGTGGAGGAGGAGGGGGGAGGACATGCGCGAGCAGGAGAGCGAGAGCTGAGAGGGCCTGCCACCACCACCACGTGCACATGGGCTGAGTGAGGCCTCTATGCTCCCCGCTGGGCACACACTGGCTCGTGCATGTTTACTCCCCACCCTCCCCGTCCCCTTTCCAAGGAGAGCCTGATTGCTCAGAGGCAGAGTTCCATTCCCCACCCCCTGTGTCACAA
The DNA here is from genome assembly GCF_027244095.1 of Hemicordylus capensis. NCBI lineage: Eukaryota > Metazoa > Chordata > Lepidosauria > Squamata > Cordylidae > Hemicordylus > Hemicordylus capensis. The sequence continues at coordinate 358,641,338 of NC_069659.1, forward strand.
CCTGTGTGTATGTGACACTAGGGGTTTTTGGCCTGGCGTGTGCCTCACTTTCCACTTACATGGACCTGCATGGTTTGCCATTTCTTCTGGACAATTTGGAGAGACCTTGTGAATCTTGCAGACATTATGCCCTGCGGTCAGGTGGCCTCCAATGGGGTTTGACCACTCATCTCACCCTAGATCCTGGGCACCTCCCAGGATGATGTTGAGCGTTCCCTTCCCATAAGCAGCTGGTCCAAGTTTACTTAAGACATTTTGTTTATTTGGGCCAAACTACACAATAAATGCTTGCTTGGGCCTGCACATTTGTTTGTTTGTTTGTCTGTTGAGCGAAGTAGCAGACAGGGGAGGGTCAGGATCAGTGCCAGGGGAAGCTGCCCTTCCTCCAGGGCTAAAAGCAGCCTTGGGAGGGGGAGGGGGTCCACTGGGACTGTGGTGTGGCAGAAAAGGGTAACACACACACACACGCTGTGGCCTCAGCATCGATCACTCCAGTGCCCCCCCTCACAAACACACACACACACACACACACACACCTGCGTTTTAGCTAACAAACAAATAATTCTGCAGGGTCAGAATTATGCTTGTTGAGTGTGTAGTTTGGCCCTTTGACATGGCCCGAATGTCAGTTTTCCTGATCCATGTCAGGCTAGTTGAAGTCAGGTTCTCCCATTTTCACGTGGACTTTCTCAGATTCTTCATCCAAAGGGCTCAAAAATCAGAATGGTGAATTTGGCATTTGCAGGTCTTTTGTGTTTTTGCTGAGGTTTCGTGTTTGCATGTGCATGTGTGTGCACAATCGCTTGTTCTTGGTGAGCCTGAAGAAGCAGGAATAATTCTTGGCCCAATTAAATCTTTTCCCATTCTTGCTTGCCAGATGTTCTCAGTGGTGGCAACAAGGCATTTTTTCCACACACCCAGGAAGGCCGGCTTCCTCCCTTCTAATGTTGAAGATTGGTCAGTTGCCAGTTTTGCAGGACAAGGGCATGAAGAATTGAGCAAATTACGTCTTGCCTGCCAACAGGCAGGTGTGGAATTATAACCAATGCCTGGAGCTCACAGCAGAGCAGACCCTGCCTTTGTCATTCCCAAAGGCAAATTCTCATTTGGTCTCCATTCTGCCCCATGCTGAGAAGTTTGTGTTTGCCTTGGAGCTTCCCCTGTGAGCAAGATCTGATCACCTGGGGACCGGAGGAAGCCAGCACACCGAGGGAGAAAGTCGCAGAGATTCCCCCCACAGGCTTTGCATCTAGCTAGCAGGGGCTGGGGGCGGGAGGGGCACTTTTCGTGGCAAGCCCATCCTGCACCTTACCGGTCAGCCCAAGCAATCAAGTAATGAAGTGAACCTTAGAGGAAGGGAGGGGGGCCTCTGCTCAAGAGCCAGGCTCGGGATGACCCCGCAGTGTTGCAAAATGGACTCAGATGCACTTCTCCAAATTGGAGTTCAAGGACAGAACGAAGAACTTTTGCCTCTTGATTCAGCCTTTGAGACAAAGTCTCCATTACATTCCTATTAGACGCCCAGCGCCCAGGGTGTTGCTAAGCTAAGCGGATTAGGGTTCTTGGCGCACCACCGCATGGGTCTCTCTGCAAATGGGCCGTCAAAAGAAACCCTTGTTCGACAGCATTCTCTCTGAAGCCTGTTGCTTCCCTTCCTTTGCTCCCAGTAGGTGGAGACCGAGGTGGGCTTCCTCCTCCTCCTCCTCCTCCTCCTCGGTGGCCCTCGGTTCTCCAGGGGCTCTTCTTTGCTCCCAGCACCCCCCCCCCCCGCAGCCTCTTCCCAATTCCTGAATCAAGCAGGAGCTTTCGTGCTTGGTCCAGTCGCGCTGGAAAGGGCTCTGGATCCTTGCCCTGCCCCAGCAGTGGGTGGGGCTGCCCCTTTGCCTGGGGGGGAGGGGAGGACGGAGTCCCCCTCACAGCTGCAGCAGCAGGCTCTGCCGAGAGAGGCGCACAGATGTGGCCATTCCCCCTGCGTGCCAGGCTGACACGACGCTTCCCAAAGGCCTTTCTCCGGCATTTGTTACTTCTTGATTATCGGAGAGGGGCTTGCCTTTGCTTCGGAAGCCGTCGGCTGGGGAGAAGGGAGGAAGCGCGCCCTGGTTGCCAGGCACCTGAGGCGCAGAGGCCCTTCTTCCCTCCCCCAGGCCGGGCTCTCCATTGTAGCAGAGCAGCAGGTAGCCGTGGCAGGCAAGGTCACTGCTCTGTCCAGCCCCGGGGCCCTTTTGTGCGGCCCTCTCCTGCCTGCTGCACATTTGTCCGAAGATGTGAAAGGTCAGGCCCATGCCGAGGCGCCCTACCTGGGCCTTTGTCTCTGCGGCTGGCAAGAGCTGACAGAAATAACTTGCTGGAAAGCAGTTGCTGGGGAGGGGGGAGGGAGGGGGAGGGAGGGCAAGGAAGCTTGCTTGCAACATCTGCATGGAAAGGGAGGGGGAGCCGCAGAGAGCGGAGGGGGGGGCCTTTGCCTCCTCCTTGCCCCCTCGTTCCCCAGCTGGGCTGGCTCTGGGGCGGGATCTTCTTCTTGAGGGGCTTCTGTTCCTGGCTCAGCAGGGCTTGTCCAGACCTTCCCTTTCCGACTCTTCTTGCAGCAGCAGGCAGAACGAAGGCCCCTCCCGCCCCACTGCAGTTTCTGGTGCAGCCAGGTTGGTGCCCCAGAAGCGCCTGATGCAGCCTGCACCGCATGATCCCAAGCAGGCTCCCCTCTCCGTGTCTGTGTTGCTGGGAAGCAAAAGTGCTTCTGCCCCCCTGCACTGTTTCTTGCAGTGCCTAGAAAGAGGCAGCACTAAGAACAGCATGGCTTGCAAGGGCAGGTCGGAGCACTAACTTGCGAGTAAACCTGTTCGTGGGTAGGTGCCCCTGACTGGCATGTCAAGAAGCAGCCAACCTGACTGGGGGCAGGAGCAGCAAACATGGCGGCAGCACCCCGTCAGAGAGGCCCTTCACAATGAGGGGGCCCGTGGTCTGCGCTGCGCACAATGCTCGTCTCGCCTCCCGTGCTGGGCCTGCTGGTGGGTTCAGACTAACAATGATCATCAGAGACAGGATCCTCCCTTTCAATTGGCAGATTAGGGTGATAACCACAAACTGGCAGACCCATCTGCAGGAAGCAGATCTGCAAGGAGAGCTGGTCTTGTGGTAGCAAGCATGAATTGTCCCCTTTGCTAAGCAGGGTCCACCCTGGTTGCATTTACATGTGAGCACTGCGAGATATTCCCCTGAGAGGATGAGGCCACTCTGAGAAGAGCATTCAGGTTCCCAGTTCCCTCCCTGGCAGCAGCATCTCCAAGACAGGCCTGAGAGAGACTCCTGCCGGCAAACGTGGAGAAGCCACTGCCAATCTGTGTATACAACACTGAGCTAGATGGACCAATGGTCAGTCTCGGTATATGGCAGCTTCCTATGCTCCTAGCTTGACAGGTAGGAATTTCAGACAGTTCACCTGTCCAAAGTTGTTACCTGCCTGGTTTTGGTGTGCTTGGGCTTGTGAAACCATTGGTGGTCTGTGTCTGAGATCCTGTCAGGTAGCCATCCCTGGCCATTTCCCCAAAACAGACACATGCCCGCCTGTCAAACAGTGCTGCCACCCAGCTGTTTGGGCTACTCTTGTGCCAGCAGAGCAGGCCGTGGGTTCCAAGATGGGAGTTCTGGCAAGAGGCAATTTCAGGCCATGATTCCAGCTCAGACACCTCCTCTGTTTCCATGAGTCCAGAAAAGGGGAGTGAACGGGGCAGCTAGAATGGCCTGGGGGGTACCAGCTTCAGGGCAGCCAGTCCTTCCCCAACAGTCACCTGACTGGTTTTGTGACCCATGTGCCTGGAAAACCACCAGTGGCCCAGATGAGAAGAGCTGACAAGTACCATTTCATGCCCATCTGCCGCTGTGATCCCAGAAACGGAACTGTAGTGATCAGCCTCCTCTCCCTCTAAAGAGTGAGAGGCTGCCTGTCTTGACTGGCAGGCAGGCTGGTGAACTCCAGGGTTCAGCCAATCAGCACACCAGGTGGGTGGGACCTAAGGAGCTGTTGCCAGGAAAGTCTTTGTTAGAAAGAAACTAGGCTGGAGGTGCTTATTAGGAGGTGTGGCAGATTAAAGCCTTTGTCTCAGAGCAAGCTCATGTGAGGGAAAGAAATGCTGGATCATCCCTGCTTAACTGCAGGACTAGGCTTCTCCTAAAACCTTTCTGCAATATCGATAGATTCAGAAGGCTGCCACCAGATCTCTCCTATAGGCTACTCTGAATGAGAATTGATCAAAGATTCCTGTTCACCTTTTCCTCCTTGCTGACAAGCAAGTGTATAAGTCCAATTGTCCTCCCTAGCCCGCTGCACGTGGAGTTAAATTGTTAATCTGGCCAAGCTCTCATCAAGATGCATTTTGCACCAAAGAAAATCCCCCTTTGCCCCCATTTTCCTGAGTTAAAAACCATCTCAGAGAGGCTTTTAAAAAGGAAAGAACTAAAAAAAACCAGTTTTATTTAATTACTACAGACTGCTTCCGTCTGAGGCCTTCCCAGCTTCTAAATCCAGTTTAAAAGACTTAGTAGGGTACAAAAATAGATTGTCTGGGGCACATTTAAATGTCTAAAGAGTATTTTGCAATGCCCCAGGTAGGATTGGCCATAGGCTAGTGTTTCTTATTTTAATTACGTTGCAGGTAAACAATACTAGTACAGTATCGGGTATATACAAAGCACATACACCATAGAAATAGAAATATGAATGCAAAGTCTGACTAAACAAACTTTTCCCTAGACTAAACTTCTCTTTTCCTTGAACTCACCTAATTCCTGAAGAGAAACAAGTTGCCTGCAATCCTTTCGTTTAAAGATCTACAGAGTTATTCCATGAGAGAAACCTCCATGCCATTTCGACCATGAGGAAGCAAACTTCATTGCCCCTCACTAAGCCCTTCTGCACGCGCTTCTCTCTTCTTATTCCCAGAATTCCCTGCAACCAGTCTCCAGGTCCCATCCACCTGGTGTACTGATTGGCTGCCCGGGAATTCACCAGTCTGTCAGTCGAGACAAGGGTTCACTCCCTGTTAATTCTTTAGGGGGAGCGTTGGCTGATCACTATAGGAGGACATGTGGCTATGGAGGTTGGCTGCAGGAGAATGACTGTAGCTTTTGGATGATAGAACTGCAGGGGCTTTATTCTCAACCAGAGTTTGATGAATTCAAGGAAAAAGGAAGCCAAGGCTTGTGACTTTGGAAGTTTAGGGCAGGAGAAAGTGGTTTAGTAAGAGTTTGAGCTAGAATTTCTATTTCTTTGGTGTGTGTACTTTTGCATGTTCCTGATACCGTTCTATTCTTAGCCCTAACCCTAACCCTGAAACGTAGTTAAAATAAGAAACACTAGCCTACGCCCATCCTACCTAGGGCTTTGCAAAAGACTCTATAAACATTTAAATGTTCCTCAGACAACCTATTTTTGTAACCTACTAAGTATTTTTTTAACTGTATTTAAAAACTGAGAAAACCTAAGATGGAAGCAGTCTGTAGTAATTGAATAAAACTGGGGTTTTTTAGTTCTTTTCTTTTTACAAGCCTCTCTGGGTTGGTTTTTAACTCAGGAAAAAGCAGGGCCCATGCAGGGGGTTCTCTGGTGTTAACACATCTTCAAACATTCAGCAGCTATTGGTTTTCTCACTACATGTAGGCTTGCACGTAGAATATTTTTGTATTTAACAAAATAGAGTTTTCCCTGGGATTCCACCCCCAGCCCAGGGAGGTTCAAGCTCTGTCAATAAGAGGGGTGGTGGCAGCAGCATTTTGAACCTACGGCTAATACAGAATAGTTTTAGGAGAAGCCTAGCCAGGCAGCTCAAGCAGGGACGATTCAGCATTTATTTCCCTCACATGAGCTTGCTCTGAGACTGACAATGAGGCGGGTCTCACGATCTGTGAGACTCGCTTTTGTAACAACTGCGGGGAGAGCGGGCTAAGCCCGCTCTCCCTGCAGACGAGCGGGCAGGGAGCCCTGGGTGGCCGGATCGGCCGCCCACACGGTTGCGAGCTCCGTGTCGGAGCTGGCAGGGTGTGGGGGGAGCGGGGCCGCATGACCCCCGCAAGCCCCAGTATGCCCTGCGCAAGTGCGCAGGGGATACTGGGGAGACCCCCGGAGCTGGGAGGTGGCTTTTCGCCTCCCGGCCAGGGGTCTACTCATGAAAGGAGGCAGCAATTTCACACAGCCAGTATCACATCCCAACAGTAGACTGCCTGTCACTGCTGCGGGTACCTTTGGGCAAGAGCAGACTTGCTCAGGGGTCCAGCTCCTGCCCGGGACTCGTGGCTGGAGCATCCAACCTCCAGGGCTGGGATGAGGCTTTGTTTCTTTGCTTCAGGCCCATGGCTAAGCCAGCCCCCCCCCCCTCCTGCAACCACCTAAGCCAACAAGAGAGCCAGTGTGGTGTAGCGATGAGAGTGCTGGACACGGGAGGGGGAGGCTTGGGTCCCAAGCCCCGCTTGGCCGTGAAGTTCCCTTGGGTGCTTGCAGGAGAGCTGCTCTCTCTTGTCCTAACCTACCTCTCAAGGTTGTTGTGAGGATAAAAGTGGGGGAGAAAGGGCCATGTTTGACACTCTTGTGCTCCTTGGAGGAAGGATCTAATTTCTCTTCTAAAATAGATAATAATTTGCCGCCACAAGCAGTATTAGACACAGAACCGCAAGAGCCTGAATGACATCTAGTCTCCTTGAAGGAGACACCTGACTTGACGTTGGTTGTAAGTGGAGAAGTAACTAAGGCGTCCTGTGGATGGAATGGATTTATGTGTGAATCATCCAGGCAGAATTCCTGGATTAATTACAGAAGAATGTTATTGGAATGCCAACAGAGGAGGAAGAAGGTGGGCTGCTGTAGCGTGTCCCAGTTGGGACTCGGGAACTGGCTGCGATGCTGGGAAGTGGTTGCTGCCTTCCGGGTCCCCCACCCACCAGCACCAGCAGCTCGTCCTAAGGAGGCGCAGCAGTCTCTGCTTCCCGGCAGCCTGGCTGCGTCAACAAGAGCCTCCTAAGCCCGCACAGCTCTACCTTATGGATGGTCAGCCTGCAGGCAGCACGGCTGCTTTCCTTAATGCAGGGGTGGGGCAGGACAGGAGAAACAGGCGTCGCCAGGCTGTTGGGAAGCAGAGGCCGCTGCGCCTCCTTCGGTGCCCCCCTGGCTCCTGCGGCTCTGCTGCGGCATCCGGCATCCCCCCACCCCCCACCCCCGCCGCACCTGCCCGGCAGACCATGTGCTGTGGGGACCGAGCTTCTGACCTCACGGCCTCTTGGGGCACAGATCCCTGAAGCAGAAAGAAGGCTGTACAGACAAAGGGCCCAGGGGCCGAGAGCCCTCCTTGCTCACAAAGGCCTCCAGGGTCCTCAGCTGGTCAGCTGGTGTCTGGCCTGGACCACTTCAGACGGGGGGGGGGGCGCTCACATATCTGAAGACAAAATCATTATCTGGATCCAGAAAACGAGCATGTCAGGGAGCATTTGCCTGGCCTGTCCCTTTCCCTCCATGCAGGGGGTGTCTTTGCTTGACATCACAGGAGTCCCGTCCTTCTGATGGGGTCCAGCCCGGATACAGCCTGATCCTTCTGGAGGAGGTATCTGTATGTAGTCCTCAGTGAGGACTAAGCCCGGCTTTCTTTTCCTCTCAGAAATTTGACCTGGGAATCCGTCTACTGACAGGGTGATGGGCACTAAACGGAGTTCTGGTTTCAGACGGGCCACCAGCGCCAGGGATTTCCTGCCTAGGCCCCACCTTGGGGAAAGGAGGCCTATTCATGAAAGCCGAGCATTTTGCACCTGAGCCCGGAGGAAAAGGGCCAGGGAGCTCCCTGGAGTGAGCCGCTCGGAAGAGGCCATGCCCCCCGCTGGGCACGAGTCCGGGCCTCCTCCTGCTGCAGCAGCCCTTCAGGTGCAGGAAACCTCCAAGAGGGCTGCGGAGAGAGCTGCTGCAGCTCACCTGGAGACACAAGAGCCCCGCTGGGCCGGGAATAGGGGGCCCTTTGCGCCAAGGAGACTCCACCCCCCTCCCTCCACTTCAAGGCAGGAGGAGAGCTGGTCTGGTGGAAGCAAGCAGGGCCTGTCCCCTGAGCTAAGCAGGGTCCGCCCTGGCTGCATAGGAATGGGAGACTAGAAGTGTGAGCAGCACTGTCAGATCTTCCCCTCAGGGGATGACGGAGCCGCTCTGGGAAGAGCATCTAGGTTCCTAGTTCCCTCTCTGGCAGCATCTCCAGGATAGGACAAGATTTTTTTTATTGAACCAACAAACTACCAAAGCATACAGTACGTTGCCAAAGCACAATTATATACAAAGTGGTTGTTTGTACATGATATATCTACAAAGATTTACACACAAGGATTTGGAAACCCACAAGGTTATGAAGTATATGCAGGCAGTACTGTAACTCGAGGGTGGGGGATTTCAAGGCACATCAGGTAATTGGGGGGGTGGGTTACCTCCAATGTCCATTTCCACAATTTGTCCCATTGCTATTTAGAAGAGATACTCTTGTCTTTTTGCACATAACCATACAAACTTTTCCAGAAGAGATTTACTGTCTCACCTGCGTGAACCTCTTGGTCGCATCTTCCCTCCCTATTCCTATGCAGGAGCATTGCATAAATGACATACAGGTTTACTAACCTGATTACGAGAAGGGGAATGTTCCAATTCCCTAGTATGAGGGCACCCGTTCCGTCCCGTTTCCTTGAAGACCTCCAAAATAGGGCTGAGAGAGATTCCTGCCTGTAGCCTTGGAGAAGCTGCTGCCAGTCTGTGTAGACAATACTGAGCTAGATAGACCAAGGGTCTGACTCAGTATATGACAGCTCCTTATGTTCCTATGTTCCATAAAAGACAGAAAACGCAGTATCCAGGCCAATGGTCTGACTAGCTACACGGCAGCTCCATATCTTATTTGGTCCCACACCATCTATTAACAGATCCATTAGCATTTTTATTTTCAGTCCCCTTTGATTCCTAGCTTGGAATTGGACATTTTCACAGCTGCGCATTGAGTCGACACTTTCAATGAGCTGTCTACCACAACACCAGAATCCCTCTCCTGGTCAGTCACTGACAGCTCAGACCCCATCAGTATATATGTGAAATATGGGGGGGAGGCGTTGCCCCAATATGCATCACTTTACACTTGCTCACATTGAACCACATTTGCCATTTTGTCACCCACTCCGCCAGCTTAAAGAGATCCTTTTGGAGCTTCTCACAATCTACTGTGGATTTCACTACCCTAATTTAGTGTCATCTGCAAGTTTGGCCACTTCGCTAGTTACCCCAACTTCTAGATAATTTATGAATAAGTTAAAGAGCACTTGTCCCATTACAGATTGCTGAGATGCCAAACTTCTGACTTCCCTCCATTGTGAAAACTCTCCATTTATTCCTACCGTCTGTTTCCCGTCCTTCAACCAGTTACTAATCCATAATTGAATCCGTCCCCTTATCCCATGACTGTGAGTTCTCCACACAGCAGGCTTTGCTGTGGAGGTTTTCTGGGAGGCTTTATTGCAAACTCAAAGTTATCCCAAAAACCCAACACAAAAAGTGAATTTTTTAAAAAAATCCAGGATAAATTGGGCTGCACTCTAACGCTCAATGAAAAACCCGAATTGTGTGAAGTTCACCCTGATAGTTCACAGGGACATCGGGGTAAATCTGGCTGATATGTGAATGCATCCCCTCCATTCTGAAGGAGATGCAAGCTAAAGGGCATTATTATTATTATTTCTTGTGTACACAGTCAGACAGGTGTTATTGACTGGTTTGTTTTATCCAGACATCGAGTCCTTCCCAAGGACCTGGGATGGCTGAATTTATTGTCAATGTTGTTGCTGTTATTATAGATATTGTTGCAAAATATAGGCTATTCCCAGTGAAGTTGCTATTTGCTCTTCAAGTTGTTTTGGAATTGCACATAGGGCGCCAATTACCACTGGGATTATTTTGGTCTTCTTCTGCCACAGCCTTTCCATTTGTACATCTTTGTATTTTGTTATTTTTTATATTTCTTTTTCTTCTATTCTGCTATCCCCTGGTATTGCTATGTCGATTATTTTAACTTGTTTTCTTTCTTCTCGACTACAGTTATATCTGGTGTATTGTGTGGCAGATGTTTGTCTGTTTGTAGTCGGAAGTCCCATAATATTTTTACATCTTTTACATCTACCACTTTTTCAATTTTATGGTCCCACCAATTTTTGGCTACAGGTAGCTTGTATTTTTTGCAGATTTTCCAGTGTATCATCCCTGCTACCTTGTCATGCCTTTGTTTGTAGTCAGTCTGTGCAATCTTTTTACAACAGCTGATTAGGTCGTCCACTGTTTCATCTACTTCTTTACAAAGGCGGCACTTGCTGTTTGTGGTTGACTTTTCGACTTTTGCTCTTATTGCATTTGTTCTTAGTGCTTGTTCTTGTGCAGCCAGTATTAAACCCTCTGTTTCTTTCTTCAAGTTGCCATTCTTAAGCCATTGCCAGGTCTTGGTGATGTCTGATTTTCCACTTATATTGTGCAAATATTGACCATGCCGGGGCTTCTTTTTCCATTTTTCTGCTCGGTTCTTGACTTGTTCTTTCTTGTAGGCCTGCTTTCTTTCATTGGTGTTGAATAGTTTTGCGTTATTGACCATTTGAAGTGCATCTTCTTCACTGTCTCTTATATATTCTTCAAGGCCTCTTTTCTCCTCCTCTACTGTTTGATGGACTTGCAGCATTCCTCTTCCACCTGAGCTGCGAGGGAGGTAGAGCCTATCGACATCACTGCGGGGGTGCAGAGCATGATTGATGGTCATGATTTTCCTGGTCTTACGATCTAGCATCTCTAGCTCTGCCTGGGTCCAGTCTATTATTCCTGCAGTGTATCTGATAACAGGTATAGCCCAGGTGTTTATGGCTTGTATGGTGTTCCCACCATTGAGTTTGGACTTGAGGATTTTTCTAACTCTCCTGATGTATTCACTGCCAATTTTTCTTTTAACTTCAGTGTGTGCAATGTTATCAGCCTGGAGAATGCCCAAGTATTTGGAAGGTTCTTTCTCTTCCAGGTTCTTGATCTTGCTTCCATTGAGCAGTTCTATTCCTTCTGTTTTTCTTATTTTCCCTCTGTTCATTATTAATGCAGCACACTTGTCTAGTCCAAACTCCATTGCTATATCGCTACTGAATATACGGACAGTGTTTAGCAGTGATTCGATTTCTGACTGGGACTTTCCATCCAACTTCAGATCATCCATGTACAGCAGATGGTTGATTTTACTTGATGTTTTAGATGTTTGGTATCTGAGGCCTGTTGTGTTTAGTATTTGTGAAAGTGGGGTCATGGCAATTACAAACAACAGAGTGGATAGTGAGTCTCGCCATTGATTGTTAACTGTGTACTCCACATGCTCATTGCTTTTTTAATAAATATCTGAATGTTTTTGCTGACACCAGTTGTTTCTGAACATTTTAGTATCCATGTGTGAGGCAATGAATCGAAGGCTTTCTTGTAGTCAATCCTTGCAACACTTAGATTTGTTTTTCTTCTCTTGCAGTTTTCTAAAATCATTTTGTCAATCAGCAGCTGGTCTTTTGTGCCTCTGGTGTTTGGGCAATTTCCTTTCTGTTCAACTGGAAGCTGTTTGTTAGTTAATAAGTGTTGCATCATTTCATCTGCTATTATTCCAGTTAATAATTTGAACATGATTGGCAGGCAGGTTATCAGTCTATAATTACTTGGAACTGCACCTTTTGCTGGGTCTTTCATTATGAGATGAGTTTTCCCAGTTGTTAGCCATTGTTCAATATCACCTCCTTGCAAAATGTGATTGAACTGTTTTGATAGTTGTTTATGAAGGCTTGTTAGCTGTTTAAGCCAGAAGCCATGCAGTTCGTCGTCGCCTGGAGCAGTCCAATTTTTAATTTTCTTTGCTCTTTCACTTATTAATTCTGGTGTTATTATTAGATCTTGCATTTGTTGGTTACATTTTTTGACCTCTTTCATCCAGCCTGCTTTTTTATTATAATCTATTGGATTGTTCCATAATTTCCCCCAGAATTGCACTGTTTCTTCTTTATTTGGTGTTTCTAAGTTTCTTGCAGTTTCTCCTTCTATGCTTTGGTAGAAACGTCTCTGAGTCGACTGGAATTGGAGATTCTGCCTGTGTTGTGGTAATTCTGGCTTCATATCTGCTAATCTTCTTTGACACTGCTATTTGCTGCTTTATTATTTCCAGGACGTCTCTAATTTCCCTTGAATCTAGGTGGTATTTTTGGATCAGATACTGTTTGGTGTTTTCATTCTTCAGCTTCTTGTCTTTCATATCTTTCAATTTACTAGCATCTGATCTAAGCCTGGAGATTTTATTTTCTAATCTAATCTTCCATTTAGGTAATGCACTTCTTTCTTTTTTTACAGGTCCACTGATCTTATATCTGAGCTCTTGTGTTGTTATTGTTGCTGCACTGTACATTAGTTGGTTTGTTTCTTCATTATTTCCTTGTTGGCATTTTTTGTATATTTTTTCTGGTTAAGCGATGTTTCTTCCAGTAACTTTGCAGTCTCCAGCCTTGGTTGCTCAGCTGAAGATCCTGAGTCCTGTTGCCCACTTGCCACCAGATGTCCAGGGACTCCAGCACCTGGTGCGGTCCTTGTTGACTCGGGCGATGACCGATCCGGTATAGATTTATTAAAGTTACATCTCACCATATTGTTGATGGGAGAGGCACTCTTTGTCTGGCTCCTCTGGTGAGACCTGTCCAGTATGGTTGGACCTCTGGCATAGCTCTCACCTTCCTCAGAGCACGCAAGCCCCACAACCACGCCAAGGTAGTGCCTCACTGGGGGATTATTTCTTTTATTATTATTATTATTATTATTATTATTATTATTATTATTATTATTTCAATTTCTATTCCGCCCTTCCAAAAATGGCTCAGGGTGGTTTACACACATAAATAATAAATAAATAAGATGGCTCTTATTATAGGCCCTGTGTGAAAAGCTTCATGACAGCTAAGTTTACTCAAGAGCCTTTGATGGGGAACTATGTTGAAAGCTTTTTGGAAGTCCAAGTATGCTATAGCCACCTTAAGTGGCACAGTGGGGAAATGCTTGACTAACAAAATCCCCGCTGATACTTACTGCATGGGAGAAGGCAATGGTCAACTCCTCCTGTATTCTACCAAAGAAAACCAGGGATATTCAATACATAATTGGTTGCAAAAATTGATGTAAACTTCCTCTGGGGTACATTTTAATCACAGAAAACCCAGAGAGCCTGTATTCATAGGTTGTTGGGGTTTTTTTTAATGGCCACGGAACAAAAGCTTTTTTTGCTTTAGTCTTCAACAATGCCATAAGATTTAAATATGCTTTTAAAAGTCTAAATTCAGTTTTTAAAAAAATGTCAATTGGTCCCCTGGAACCAATACAGGGCTGCAGGGTTTTTTGGGGGGGAGGGGCGCACCTCCCCACACACAAAAGGGTGCCTTCAACCCCCAAGCTTCCATCCAGGTGCACAAGGAAGTCCACAGGACAGATGTGGGTGCTTCACCCGGCAGCTTCCCAGCAGACTCCTGCATGAAAATCTTTTGACCCCCAGTGTGGTGCCTCCTGGAAGGCCCCCCCCAGGCAGGATGTGATAATGTTGTGCTAATCCCTGCCCCCCCCCCCCGCTCCAAGCACAGGCCGCCATCCAGGATCTGACAGCCAGAGCTGCTCTCACCTGGGCCAGGCTGACTTTGCCAGAAGCCAGGCCCCTGGGAAGGAAGGAGCCTCTGGGAAGAAGAAACCCACAGCCAGAGGCAGATGGATGAGCTGCCAGGTACGGCACTTGGCCTCCAGCTGGCTCTCGTTACCCCACCTGGCTGGCATCCTCCTCCTGCCCCCCCACACACCGATTGGCTGCTACATTTTCCAGATGTTGTTGGGAGTCAGGACTCCAGTCAGCAGCTGAAGGTAGCCAAATGCTGCCCAGACCTTTGCTGGAGGAGAGGTTCATAGCCACTGGGCCCATTTCCTGAAGCCTAATTGTTCTGGGCGGGTGGGCGGTGGGTCCTCCCAGGCCGACTCCGCTAGGAACCCTCCAGACCCTTTCCAGCCAGGTCCGCCAGCCCCCTGGAGCGCGTCCTCCCCTCGCTGCCCCGTCTGGAAGACTCCCTGGACTAGGCAAGAGGCAGGCTGGACCCCTGTGCGGGTGAGGAGGACGGCTTCCACATGGACAGGTCCACAGCAAGCATTTCAGCCGCAGCTGCTGCCTGGGGGGTTGGGCTGCTTCCTGCTCAAGATTTCAAAGAGTTGGCTTCAAACACAGCTTGTGAATTTGGCAAACACGTGTCAGGCCAGGGAGCCGGGATTGGCTCTAGCTCCTCCTGAGGGTTGGTGGGAAACATACACTTGCAGCTGCGTAATGTGTGAATCGGGCCTCCTGCAGGACACTCAAAATGCCCGAATGGGTCCCGTAGTGGCTCATCCGAACCAACCGCGGGGGGGGGGGCAAAGGGGGCGCAGCTGCCTCTGCTTCCTGGCAGCCGCTGGGGTGTCTCTTCTCTGTCTTGCCGCCCTGCCCAAGAGCGGAGCTCCCTGCAAGCCAGCCATTTGTCAGGTAGAGCTGTGCAGTTAATCTGTAGGAGTCAATCAGCCAGCCAGAAAGGTGGGGAGGGGGTGCTGCCTAATACTCCTCCCCCTCCCCTTCTGGGGAGGACCTCTTTCTCTTGAGCTATGGAGGTTGCAGAGAGGCTCAATGAGTTCTTTGCATCCGTCTTCACGGCAGAGGATACTGAGCATATACCTGTTTCTGAACCAGGCTTTTTAGGGAAGGAGGCTAAAGAACTGAGTCAGATAGAAGTGACGAGAGATTATGTTCTAAACTGTCTGGAAAAACTGAAAACTAACAAATCACCAGGGCTGGATGGTATCCATCCAAGAGTCCTCAAAGAACTCAAATGTGAAATTGCCGGCCTTCTTGCTAAAATATATAACTTTTCCCTGCAATCAGGCTCTGTACCAGAGGACTGGAGAGTGGCAAATGTAACACCGATTTTCAAAAAGGGATCCAGGGGCGATCCAGGAAATTACAGGTCAGTTAGCCTAACATCCGTTCCAGGCAAATTGATGGAAAGCATCCTCAAGGATGAAATTGTAAAGCACCTAGAAGAACAGGCCCTGCTCGGAGTGAGGCAGCATGGCTTCCGCAAAGGTAAATCTTGCCTCACCAACCTTTTGGACTTCTTTGAGAGTGTCAACAAATGTGTGGATCAAGGTGATCCAGTTGACATAGTCTACCTGGACTTCCAAAAAGCTTTTGACAAAGTTCCTCATCAAAGACTCCTGAGGAAACTTAGCAGTCATGGGATAAAGGGACAAGTACATGTGTGGATTGCTAACTGGTTGAAAGACAGGAAACAGAGGGTAGGTATAAATGGAGAGTTTTGACAATGGAGGGAAGTAAGAAGTGGGGTCCCTCAGGGATCTGTACTGGGACCGGTGCTTTTTAATTGTTTCATAAATGATCTAGAAGCAGGGGTAAGCAGCGATGTGGCCAAATTTGCAGATGATACCAAACTCTTCCGGGTAGTGAAATCCAAAACGGATTGTGAGCAGCTCCAAAAGAATCTCTCCAAACTGGGTGAATGGGCGTCAAAGTGGCAAATGCAGTTCAGTGTTGGCAAGTGTAAAGTGATGCACATTGAGACGAAGAACCCCAACTTCAAGTATATGCTGATGGGATCCGAGCTGTCGGTGACTGACCAGGAGAGGGATCTTGGGGTCATGGTGGACAGCTTGTTGGAAGTGTAGACTCAATGTGTGGCAGCTGTGAGAAAGGCCAATTCCATGCTAGGGATCATTAGGAAGGGGATTAAAAATAAAACAGCTAAGATTATCATGCCCTTATACAAAACTATGGTGCGGCCACACTTGGAGTACTGTGTACAATTCTGGTCACCACATCTTAAAAAGGACATTGTTGAACTGGAGAAGGTACAGAAGAGGGCAACCAAGATGATCAGGGGCCTAAAGCACCTTTCTTATGAGGCAAGACTACAACACCGGGGTCTTTTTAGTTTAGAAAAAAGATGACTGCGGGGAGACATGATAGAGGTCTGTAAAATCATGCATGGTGTGGAGAAAGTGGAGAGAGAGAAATTCTTCTCCCTCTCGCATAACACTAGTACCAGGGATAATCCCATGAAACTGATTGCCAGGAAATCTAGGACCAGCAAACGGAAGTACTTTTTGACACAACGCATAATCCACTTGTGGAATTCTCTGCCACGAGATGTGGTGACAGCCAACAACCTGGATGGCTTTGTTTGGATAACTTCATGGAGGAGAGGTCTATTGACGGCTACTAGTCGGAGGGCTGTGGGCCACCTCCAGCCTCAAAGGCAGGATGCCTCTGAGTACCAGTGGCAGGGTAGCAACAGCAGGAGCGAGGGCATGCCCTCACCCCTTGCCTATGGGCTTCTCAGAGGCATCTGGTGGGCCACTGTGCAATCTAGGATGCGATCTAGGATGCTGGACTAGATGGGCTGCCTTGGGCCTGATCCAGCAGGGCCGTTCTTATGTTCTTATGAGCCCTCTGATAGGGAGTCAGCAACAAGCCAGTGTGGCAGGGAGGCCAGGCAGAGTGCAGGAGCAAAGAGCGAACTGTCACCCAGCTGGTGGGCTCCTCTCCCTTAGGGGCACAGGGACATTTGCCTCCTCCCCTTGTTCAATAATACTTATGCCCCTGTGTGAAGCTCACTCGGACCAGTTGCCACCTCTCAGATCAGCCCACTTCACAGGACTGTTGTGTGGAGACAATGGGGCAGCTTGGCCTCCTCCCCAGACAGACACCATCCTGTCATCCTTGGAGAAAGGGTGGGATCTGAACCTCCTGATTCATCAATGACACATACAGGGATGAAAGGCACACTCCTCCCCTCCCTTGGGGGGGGGGCACACTGTCCCTGAAAATGGCACACCAGGGCTCAACGTGTGAAATTGGCTCTCCTCACCCACCTACTTGCATATGATGGAATAATGAAGAGAGCTGTGCCTCTGAGCATGTGCAGAGTGCCTTCTCTTCATCACTGAGTGACCAACAACTAGGGAAGTGCAAAACGTTTCGGGCACAGAACGATCTGTGCCCGAAACGACCAATTTCGGGTGATTCGGAGCCGAACCGAATCACCCATGATGAGACCCGATAATTTTCGGACCCAAAACGAATCACCCCTGTTTCAGGTCCGAATTTTCTGCCCAAATCCTTTGAAAAAATTCAGGTAGCTTCCTTGCCCCTACCCGGCACTACCACCAACCCCACACCGCTCTAGGCCACCCCTTTCCCCCCGACGTGAAGCGATACACCCCCCATTCTACCTAATGGGGGAAAACCTTAAAAACGCGTAAACTTCAGAAATTCACCAAAAATCAGCCCTCTGCCCAATCACTCTGCAATTGGGGTGGTAGCCTCCACCCATTAGGCACTACCACCCCACCCCACTCTTCTGGCCCATATCCCACTTTCTGCCCCAATCTGCCCCAAAGACACTAAAACTTCAAAAAATCACCAAAAATAAGCCCTTTGCCCAATCCCCCTGAAATTTGGGTGGTAGCCTCCACCCATTGGGCACTACCACCACACCCCACTCTTTTGGCTCCAGGACACATTTTTCTTACCCAAATCGATTCGGATTCGGGTAAATCCGAATCCGAACCAAATCGGGGGTGATTCAGGTGAGCAAAATTCGGGCACAGAACAGAACAGGGGTGTTTCGGTTCAGGTCCGAACCAAAAAACCGAAAATACCAAATTGCACACCCCTAACAACAACCAGTAGTGGCTAATCCTAACAAGCCAGGGGTTGCCAAAGGAGGCAGCTTGGATGGCTCTTTTCTCTCTTTTCGGCCCTCACGAGAGCCACTTTGCCAGAAGGCCGGCCATTTGTTAGGTCAAGCTATGTGGTTAACCATGCATCTCTACCTGAAGAATGGCCAGCCTGTCGGCAGCAGCAAGGCTCTTGAGTCGGGCAGGAGAGAGGAGAGAGAAGAGACAGAGGCAATGCCCTTGGTGCACCCCAGCCTTATTAGAGCTGTTGCCGCCAACCAAGGCAGACCGCCCCCCCCCACCTCAGGCTGCTCAAGTTCACCCCCAGGAGACTGGAGGCCTCCTTGGCCAGCTGTGCTCTGGCGCCACTTGGGGGCTGCTTGCATGGTCAGCTGGCTGTCAGCTGGCGGCCTTCTCCTGAAGAGATCACACACACACACACACACACACACACACACACACACACACAGTCATGCATTCTGCTCATTTCAGTGGCAGGAGTTTTGATATCTGTAGGTAATCGGGAAGTATGACTTTATTTCACACCAACCAACCAACCAACCAACCAACCAATGCTTTAATATATATAATGATAGATAAAAGACGTGTAAACAGTTGGCCTGGTTTAGGAATAGATTAGGCCTAATTTTAAAAAGAAACTCGCCCTTTGAAAATGTATATTTCTCTAGAAAAGTACACAGAAGTAGAAAAGTTAATTTTGGAGAAGTTTTGAATCAGGAGTCACACCGAGCCTGACCCTGAGCAAAAAAACAGAACAGACCTTTAGTTCTTCCTGAACAGGAAGAGAGCAGAACCCGTGCCTGGGGCTGGGGGTGCGGCCATACCTGCCCTTGCCCTGGAAGTAGCACGCTGTCCAGGCACTGCTGATGGGGAATCAACATGAGGTTTCCAGACCCATGGACTTCCCATGTTTTCTGTGGTCCCCTCCAGTATTTTTCCAGACTGCATCTGTGGTCTCAGTTTCAGGTTTCAAGACATCATGTTTTAATTCTAATTGTCGCTTTGGAGTGGATAGACTGCCAGACGGAAGCAAACGCTGGTCTGGTTTGACTCCCTGATTTGCAGGGGGGAGGTAATGAGTAATTTCCTCCTACCACTAGGGGGGGCTATTGTACCAGGCAAGCCTCCCAGCAGAGGAATGAGTTGGGGGTGGGCAGTGGCACTGATGCCTTTCTTGGCAGGCGGGCCTTTCTTCTCCCTCCCCCTATCCCAGACCAAGTAACCACATCATATGCTCTAGTGGGGGGGTGTGTGTGTGTACACATCCCCAGCTGCGTAGCAAGGTTGGAGGCCATCTGGGGCCAGGCTGCAGCCTCAGTGCAGCCAGCAGCAGCAACTGGTCATCTCCGAAGCAGCCAATGAGAAAAGCCACAAGAAGCAGACAGCTAAAGGCACCCCCCCCCGCAAACACACACACCAAAATAGCAGATCAGGCCCTGTGGCGGGGGGGACATCACTCAAACGTGCAGCGGGATCGTGAGCCAATGTTCCAGAATTTCTCCTTGAGCTGCTCTCTGAAGCCACATGGCAGCTGCCTGCCTCCCCCCTCCCCCCCCGCCCTGGGGTGTCCTTGCGCCACCTGCAGGTTGCCCCATTGACTAACGTGGAGGGGCGGATCTTGTCAGCCACTGTCAAGCTGGCCCTTTCCAGGTGCACCCCCACCCAACCCGCCATTCCCAAAGTGGGGGCAGAAAGCTCATCCTCATGAGGCAGCGGGGGGGGGGGGAGCAGGCCACAGGCTGCTCCTCTTTCCTGCCCTGCCCAAGAGCTGCGCTGCCTGCAGGCAGGGGCGTATCTAGGGTAGGGCAGGCAGGGCACGTGCCCCGGGCGCCACTTGAAGGGGGTGCCATTTTTTGAAAATTAGAAAAATGGCCACCGAAAACAAAATGGCCACCACACATGCTCAAATGGCCTCTGTGAGGCCCTAGTCCATGCCAGGCTTCGGAGAGGCCATTTGAGCATGCATGATAGCCATTTTGTTTTCAGCGGCCATATATATATATATATATATATATATATATATATATATATATATATATACACACATACATACATACACACACACACACACACACACACACACACACACACACATATAGCCACCGTACATGCTCAAATGGCCCCTGCGAGGCCCTAGAGGCCAGCAGGGGGACTGGGAATCTTTGCAGACCCCCCTCCCAATGGCCTTTAGGAAGCCCCCTGAAGGGGCTACAGGTAATTTTTTAAAATTTAATATAATATAAGTCACTGTGCACATATTCAGATTGGCACTGTGTAAAGAGAATCAGGGCTTGTGAATACTGAGCTGAAGCTTATGAGCTAGGATTGTATTCATTTGCTCTTACTTTGCTTCTTGTGATAAGTGAGTTAAATGTGATGTCTTAATAATATTAATGGTGAGTTTGTCTTTGAATCAGTGTGTAATCCTTAGTATTAAGGCCCACTGGGAGTTTCTTGCTCTCTTTCTCTCATTTTAACTGTCTTTCTGAAAGACTAGAATATATTCCAAGCAGTGACACAGTTTACTCTGCATATCCTTTAATTATTTTCAGAGTATCTGGGAAAAGTTAAATTCTCCATTGATTTTTAAGACTTATGTAATGGTGATGCTACAATGCATAGTAGAGAATTAGACAGGCACTTCTGTTTAGTTTTCCAAGTACAGCTCCACATAGTATTTGGGTATTTCATGAGCCCCAGAATACTGAAATTTGTAGTTTTCCAGCATTTTTTGGTCTGCCTACATCCACTGCTAAATAGTTTTTGAAATATTAAAAGATTAAGGAGCTTCACTTGTATTTTTGAGCTGATATTATGGTAAAGTTATCTGAAAGATGGGTGTCAGATGTTTGGACAGGGGGCACAATTTCAGTACTTGCCCTAGGCACGATTTTTCCTAGATACGCCTCTGCCTGCAGGCCGGCCATTCACCAGGCAAAGCTGTATGGCGGCAGCTCTGCCCGGCAAATGACCAGTCGGTCTGCAGGCGGTGCAGCTTCCAGGGAGGGCAGGGCAGAGAGGAGCAGGCCACTCGGGCGGCAGCCAGGAAGCAGAGGCAGCTGCGTCCCCCCCCCCCCCCGCTGGCAGCCCCTGAGGACAAGCCGCTTCTCCTGGCTCCTCACTTTGAGCCGCCTCTGAGAAGGGCCCGTGGCAGCAAAGCCCCAGCGCAGCCCGCCATGCTGCCCCCCCCTCACCGGGCCTCCTTCCTGGGCCTCACCCACACCAGCTGGACAGGCTCAGGCAGCCGGCCTGGAGGGTGCGTGGCTCGGTAGAGGGCCTGCAGCAGCCTGACCAAGGCCACGGTGCCGCCGACTTCCACGCAGAGCATGGCCAGGTACAGGCCCAGAGTCACCTGGCAAGACTGGGGCCGCTGGGCTGGGAGCCCAGAGAAGCCAGCTTTGGGGCTGGGCTGTGGGCTCTGGGGCGGAGAGGTCCGGGCGGGCCTGGGGGAGGCGGCAGGGGTGCGGCAGGGGGCAGAGGCTGCCGAGGGGAGGGTGGGGGCCGTGCCAACGGGGGGCCTCTGCAGCTGGCTCACCATGCCGGTGAAGGAGGGGGTCCTCAGTGCCGGTGCCGGGGTGGCTCCTTCTGCAGCAGCAGTGGAGGGGGGCCCAGCGGAGGCGCCTTGGCCTGGTCGGCTGGCGCTGGGGCCTCGGTCGGTTCCAAGGCTTGCTGGGGCCGGTGCCTCCCTGGAGAAGGAGGAGGAGGCCTCCCGAGTGCTGATGGCAAGTCCGGGAGCGGTGGTGCGTGTTTCAGTGGCTGCCAGGGAGACCGTCAGAGCAGTGGGAAGTGCTTCAAGGCTGCTGGGAGTTTGGCCAGGGGGTGCTGTGGATGTGTCGGGGGCTGGCAGCGTCTGGAGGGCTGCGCAGGAGGAGCTGAGGCCAGACCTGGTGGGGGCAAGTGAGGTCTCTGCAGCGGTGTCAGGCCCCACCCTCGGCGGAGTCCCAGCACACATGGGTTTGGGTGCTGTGGAGGGAATCTGGGTTGTAGCTGTGATCTGGGGGGTACACTGAGTCTCAGCAGTGGCAGTAGGAAACCCAGGAACTTTGATTGTGGCAGGGATCCATTTGCGGGGTGTACTTGGCATCCCAGCTGTGGGGCTAAGGTTGCTGCTGGTGATGATCGTGGTTTCCCTTGCGGTGGGACTCCTGGTGGTTGTTATTTGAGGGGATGTTTCTGTGGCAACAGTGGTGGTTTCAGAGGTTGTCCTGATGGTGGTGCTGGTGGCTTGTGGGGTTGTGGTGAGATGCTGCGTGGCGGTGGTGGGCTGATGGACAGCCGTGGCTGCAGCTTCAGCCGTGGTGAGGACTTCAGTGACTGGGGGAACAGTTGGGGTGAACTCCCTTGTGGGCAGCGACGTGGTGTCAGAGGAGCTGGTAGCCATGGGGGTGGTGGTTAGGCAGCCCAACTGGTCTTCTGTCAGCACAAGGACAGCCTTCCCAGCCAGCGCCCCTGTGCCTCTACAGGTCACTTTTTTGAGGTCTTTAACTTTTTTGGAATGATCTCTCATCCACCTGTGGAGATAGAGAAGATGACAGTCGCAGTTCCAGGGATTGTCGCCAAGATACACCGAGGTGAGTCTGCTGAAGCTGCCAAACAGACCCTCGGGAACGTTCCTTAGATGGTTCCTGTTCAGTCTGAGGGTGTTCAGTTCCGGGAGAGAAGACCCCGCCAGGCTCCCCAGAGAAGAGAGCAGGTTTGCCTCCAGATTGAGTTCCGAGAGCCTGTTGAGGCCTGTGAAGACACTGGGAGGCCCACCTGCCAGCTGGTTGTGGGCCAGGCTGAGCTTCCTGAGGCTGGTGAGGTTTGCAAAGACCCCCGCAGGAAGAGCCTGCAAATGGTTCCTGCTCAGGTCCAGTTCTTGGAGCAGCGGCATCTCGCCAAAGAGCCGGCCGGGCAGCCGTTGGATGCTGTTGGAAGCCAGTTTCAGCTGCTTGAGTTTTCTCATTCCGTGGAAGGCCTCACTTGGGAGAGCCTCCAGCCGGTTCTGGTCCAGGAAGAGCTTCTCCAGGTTGGGCAGGTTCCTGAGCAAGCTGGGGGGCAGAGTTTGGATCTTGTTCTTGGAGAGGCCGAGCTCTGTCAGGCTCTGCTGGCTGTCCAGGCTCCCCTCCGGGAGGCCACTGAGCTCGTTCTCGTAGAGTCGGAGGACCTTCAGCAGCCTCAGCTCCTTGAAGACCTCCTTGGGGAGGTCTGAAATCCTGTTTCTGGCCAAGTGTAAGAAGGTCAGCCTGGGCAGCGCATCAAAGACACCTTCCGGCAGAGAAGGGATTTCGTTCATGTGCAGATACATCTCCTCCAGGTTCTCGAGATCATCGAAGAGCCCCTTTTCAATCCATTGGATGCGAGAGTCGCGCAGAGTCAGTTTCTGCAAATGAGGCAGATTTCGGAAGGCGCCGGGTGGAAGGCTCTGCAGTTCTGCCCCACTTATTTCCAAGTCCTCCAGGTCCTCCAGGTTATCAAATGCTCCCACTTCCACAGTCCTAATCTTGTTGCTTATGAACAAAACCTTCCTCAGGTTGGGCCTGTTCCGGAAGGCTCCCTCTTTGACGGCCACGAGGCTGGTTTCCACAAAGATCATCTCCGTGATGAGGGAACTTGCCGAGTCTGGGATCTCTGTGACATCCCTGATCTGTGTGTAGACGTCCTGGTGGTCCTTGGGGGCTGAATAGTCCTGACTTCTGCCAGTGTCCACACTGAGACCGAGGAGGAGGAGGAGGAGGAGGAGGAGGGCAAGGCCTCTGGGCAGCAGCATGCTGGAAGAGAGCCGGAGATCCAGCCTCATTAGCCACACATCCATGCACTTTGCAAACCTCTCTGCAACCAGGGCATCCTCCTCCCGCTGCCCTGGGACAAAGAGTGGTGAGGAGGGGCTCTTCTGCAGAGAGGCGGGGGGAGCAAAGAGTAAGTGGCCACCCAGCTGGTGGTGGGGGTCCTTCTCCCTCAGGGGGGGCCCAAGGACACCCCCCCCCTTCATCTATAACTATGCTCCTATGGACAGCACCATGTGGACTGTGGCCCATGGAAGCCTCTGGGACAAGGACCGGGTTCAAGGCCTTCAAGGTGCTACTGCCCCCCCCCCAACTGTTTCTGCTGCAACCGCCTAACCGGGCCATCCCTTCTGAGGGGGTGGGTGGGAGGGGGTGTAGGGAGTGGCTGAAGGGCCCCTGTGGGGCAGGGGATGAGGCTCTGGTGTGGGGATCTGGGGGAGAGGCAAAGAGGGGTCTCCAGAATCCCAGACAGCACGGAAGGCGAACTCCACTCACCTGCCTGGTCCCTGGCGGTGCCGCTGGACTGGACTGGAGCTGCGTGCCGGGTGCAGAGTGAGGCCCCTTTGGCCTTATCTCTGGGCGGCCGGGAGCAGGAGAGCTGCACACTGGGTGTCACCAGGCTCTGCAGCTCTGCATGGAGAGATAACCGCCCAGGGCTGGGCTGGAGAGCCTTTCGGGAGGGGCTGCCAGGAGATGTTGTAGAATCCAGGAGCACACAAGGCCCAGGCAGGGGAGCGAAGCAGGACCATCAGCAGCTGGATGGACCAGATGCTGCTGTGGACAGAGAGGCAAGTGCAGACCGCATGGCCCGCTGGTGTCTTAGCCCTGCCTTGTTGAGTGCCCTGCCTGTGACACTCTTACCTCGGCACTTGGGGGCCAAAGTCCAGGGCCTCCACACCCCCTGCCCCCCCCCCCCAATCCTCTTTAGATTGTCCCAGGTGGTCGCAGCTGGCTGCCGGGTGGCTGAGTGGGATTATGACCTGTGATGGGTGCTCTAGAGATGGACTAATGTGGGATGGGAATGTGTTAAGCTGCATCTTGGAATGTTTCTGCTCCTGCATATTTGCAAACATATACCCCATGTGTTAAAAAGACTGTGTTTCTCACGAGGTGTGTGTGGGGGGGGATGATGCTTAACTTGCAGCAGGAGGGGAGCCTCCAGGGGGGCGTTTTCCAACGGCCTTTAGGTCCAGACTCCCAAATGGCCGAAGTGCTCCTCTGCCTCCACTCCCGGGCGCTTTCCAGACTAGCCGCTCCACAGCAGCAAAATGCCTCCTTTCGGGCAAGTCTCATTCGGAATGTGAACAGCAGGGGGAGCCGTCTCGTCTCGCAGCAACTAACAACCTGGTAAAACAGCAACCTTTTAACGCTGGACATCCTTGCTCTAAATCGCAGTGATTAAATTTGAGACAAGGCCTTGGCGATGTGGACGGCACCCTGCTGTCCGCGTAGGGGCTGCGGTGTCCGACGCAGGAAGTGCGGAAGCCCCCTTCAGAGATCCCTCCTGACCCCGTTGCAGGGTCTGGTCTGGAAAGCGCCCAGGACTGGAAGACCAGTAACTAAAGCCCCATGCAAAAGCTGGCCTGGATCAGGGAAGGGGTTGACCAGAAATACGACAGCTGTGATGGGGGGAACTAGTTAGACTGATGTCTCTCTCACCTGTGGGGAGGGGCTGCAGGCGACAGACAGAACCCTGCCCCCCTTCCTGCCCCCCCCGCAAGTGGTGCCCTTTTGGGGTTAGTGCAGGCCACTTGCTGGGTGGGGGAAGGGGAGAGACAGAGGCTGAGCTCTTGTGGCCAGAGGCGTGAAGGCGCTTGGGTGCCACTCCGGGGGGGGGGCACAGGGATGCTGCCGCTGGCCTCTGGGAAAGGGCTGCTGCTGTCTTCTTGACACCCCCCCCACCCCACCCCAAACATGAGCTCTGGCTGCTGGGGGCATCCAAGGGTCTCACAAGGAGGCCCCTTTGGGTTGGGGGCTCCTGTCCAGGCATCGGTCTCGGGGCTGGTCATGAGCCTGCAGGGTCTGGGCCGTCTCCTTTGGGGGGGCTCCCCACGGAAGGAGGCACAACTTCCGGAGAGGAGCCCGAATCAAGTGTGGGGGGAGGCTGCACTGTGGCTTGAGGGGGGCGTCTGCCATGTGCTCTGCCCCCCGCCCCCACCCTGGGTCCATCATGTCCCACCACTGAGGCACACCCAGGCTCTGCCCCCCACACCGCAGCTGCCACCAGCCCCCCACCCCACCCCACCCCAGGCTCCACCCTGGAGACAGAGGAGAAACAGCCCATCCGCCCACTTGCAGTGGCCAGAGCAGGGTGTGGAGTGACAGTGGGCAGCGGAGGCGGGTGGGGGTCAGGTGGGGGCTGTGCAGAGGAGCTAGCCCTGCCCCCCCCCCATGTCAGTGCAGCAGCGGCGGGGGGGGGGAGCCATCTCCAAGCCGCTGAAGGGCTGCCACATCCGAGGAGGAGCCGGCTTGTTCTCTGTCGCTCCTGAGGACGGGGGGGGGGAGCAGCACCACCAGGGGGGTCCGAGGGTGTGTGTGGGTGTTTTTTTTTATTGTTTCGCATGTTGATATAGGGCTCCAAAGCAGTTTACAATCGAGCAACACAAAGCGAAGCCATTACAACCATTTGGGTCTTCGCAGCCTGTTTGTCACCGTTGGTGAGGAAGCGCTTGATCCAGCCGGGAGCTCAGGGGGCCATGGGGGGGGCCGTCCCCGAGTCGCTCCTGGCCCTTCAGACGGAGGCAGCAGTGGGGCTGGCACAGAAGCAGGGTTGAGCTCGGCTGCAACACAAGGGGGTGTGGGGGGGGCGGGGGGCGGTCCCTGACTGCCCGGGCTGAGAGGCAGCAGACTGGCCCAGCCTCTCGCCGCCTCCTTTGCTCGCGCTTTGCAAAGGGGCTGGTCGGCATCTGGCGGGGCTGCTGTAGCAGGGAGGTTGGCCCAGGAGACCGCCAAGCACTGTCCCCTCTCACAGGGGCTCCCAGATGGCGCTGACTACGACTCCCAGCATCCCCGGCTGCAGCGGCCTTTGGCTGGGGATGCTGGGAGTTGTAGTCAACAGCGTCCGGGAGCCCCGGTGAGAGGGAAGGCTGCTTGCCAAGGGCCCTTCGCACTCCTCCCTTTCTGGCCTGACCCTGTTCAGAGGCTCTCCAGCAATAGAACAGACTCTTGACAGGGAGCCGACTTTGCACAGCTTCGCTAGATTCGTCCTCGGAACGGCCCTGCCCTCTGTGCTGCTAGGCCTGTGCGAAGCTGTGGGGCCCTCTTTGGCTTCAGCCCTCTTCGGCCCCAAACAAAGCACCGTCTGGTGGTGGCCACAGCTGGGCCAAAGTGAAGCAAACGGGACGGAACTCTTCAAAAAAAACACCCCACCATACCGCCCCCCCCCCAACTACTTAAGCTTCCGCTGCTGGCCCTCTGAATAGTTTGGCCGGAAGCCAAGTGGGGGACCCTCCAAAGCCCCCCCCCCCCCCAAGCACAGCTGAGCTTCCCTCTCAGTCGAAGTGCAGCTGCTTCACCCAGCCCGGCTGGGGAGGTCTCCGGCATCCCCGGGAGGAACTGAGGCGCCGCAGAGAGTGTGAGCTTCTCACCGCCCGGCCGGGCTTTGGTGCAGACTGGGTGGGACGCCAAGCCAGCTCTCCCGGACCCCCCACCCCCTCCGTTCCCTTGATGGCCACACGGCTTGCCCTGTGCTGGTGCAGAAATGTCCTGCTTCGGGGTCACCGGGTTTGCTGTTCCTGGAGCTGCGGTCAAGGCAGAGGCTCCTCCTCCTCAATGCTGATTGTAACCCGGACCCGGATGGCCCCACAGCCTGAGGCCCGCAGGGACAGATCCCTGCTGAAATTCTGCCCGGGGCTGTTCAGACTTTCCCCCGCAGGGAGGCACAGGCTGAGCTGGTGGCAAATGCCCACCTCACATACCAAGTGGACGTCTCCTGCCGAGTCCTGGTAAGGGCATCGCTGAGGCAGGGCGCTGGGCTCTGGGGAGGGATCCTGAGGCTCTGCCCGGCAACGGGAAGGTCCTGGCTTGCGCGGACAGACCAGTTGCTCCGGCTTCAGTGTGGGGAGACCCCATCCCTCCAAGTACGCTGGACTCCGGCAGGAGGCCTGGCTGTTGAGCAGCGGGTCTGTGCCCTGCAGCCACTTGGCCAGGGGTGCCAGGTGGCAGTCACAGGCCCAGGGGTTGCCTTTCAGAGCCACCTGGGCAAGGAAGGGGTTGGAGGCAAAGATGCCCTCGGGCAGGGCCGCCAGCTGGTTGTGCGCAATGGTCAGCACCTCCAAGCTGGTGAGGTTGGCCAGGAGGTCTCTGGGGAGCACCCCGAGCTGGTTGTGGCCCAGATCCAGCCACCTCAGGGCAGCCAGGCCGCGGAAGGCCCCGGCAGGCAGGGTGCTCAAACTGTTATTGGACAGCACGAGGAGCGATAAGTTGGAGAGGCCGCTGAAGAAACTCTCTGGGATGGCCTGGAGCTGGTTGTGCGCCACGGAGAGGCTGGTGAGGCCAGGAGCTCCCGCCAAGAGCCCGGCCGGCAGCTCTGTGAGCTGGTTGCTGTCCAGGTTCAAGGAGGCCAGGCTGGGCAGGGCGGAGAAGGCCCAGGGCCCCAGGCGGGTGAAGGCGTTGTGCTGCAGGTGGAGCCGCCTCAGGTGGGATTGCCGGGAGAAGACTCCCAGGGGCAGCTCCGCCAGGGCGTTCCCATCAAGGCGGAGCTCCTGGAGCTTTGTCAGCGGGTAGAAGGTGCCAGGCAGGAGGGAGGTCAGGCTGTTGTCGCTCAGCCTCAGCAGCTGCAGGCCTCCCAACGGCTCAAAGAGGGGCTCTGGCAGCCCAGGGAGCTCGTTCTGAGACAAATCGAGGGTCTCCAAGCGCTTCAGGGGCTGGAAGATGTGGGGGGGCAGCGACACGATCCTGTTCCCTTGGAGGTGGAGGCCTTGCAGGCTGGGGGTGTGGTTGAAGAGCCCCGGCTCCAGGGTCTTGATGGGGCTGAACTTGACAGAGAGCTGCCTCAGGTTGCCCAAGCCCAGGAAGTGGTAGCCCGCCAGAGCCTCCAGCCTGCTTGCCGAGATCTCCAGTTCTTGGAGGTTCGGCAGCCCTGCAAAGGCACCCTCCCCCAGAGACTGGATGGGGTTGCCCAGGAAAGCCAGCCTGAGGAGGGCCTGGCAGTGGCTGAGCGCCCGGCTCGGAAGGGAATCCAGAGAGGTCTCCACAAAGAACAGCTGGGTGGCGTTGGGAGGGATGCCTTCGGGGACGTCCATGAGGAAGTCCTCGGAGCAGAAGACGGTGGTGTTCCCAAAGCACTGGCAAGGGGCTGGGCAGGCCCTGGCCACGCTCCCCAGCGGGCCCGTCAGCAAGAGGCAAAGCAGCCAAAGGTGATGCCCGCTGGCTGTCCATCTGCCCTGGGGGGGAAGCAGAGAGGGGGGTGGTCAACCGTGGGCCCAGGAGTGGGAGGAAGTACAAACAGTCGGGGTGTGCATGGGCCGGGTTTTGTGGCTCGGACCGAATTCAGACTGAACTGCTGGTTCGCAAACCGGTTCAGTCACACCAACCAGCTGCTGCAGCCCATTTGATGGAACCGGCTCAAACTGCTTCGGCCCAGTTCAATGCTCTGAGGCATTATGCTTGTAAAGCGGAATCTGGTGAGGATTCCCATTAACAAGCAAAGGGAAATCCTGCCTTTAAAAGGCTTCTAAGGGTGGCCAGGGGGGCGAAGAGAGGACACCTTTAAAAGTAAGAACATAAGGACAGCCCTGCTGGATCAGGCCCACCCATCTAGTCCAGCATCCTGATCCACACAGTGGCCCACCAGATGCCTCTGGGGAGCCCAAAGGCAGGAGTTGAAAGGGGCAGGCCCTCTCTCCTGCTGTGGCTCCCCTGCCACTGGGATTGAGAGGCATCGTGCCTCTGAGGATGGAGGTGGTTTATAGCCACCAGCCTAGTAGCCATTGATAGACCTGTCCACCATGAATCTGTCTAAGCCCCTTTTAAAGCCATCCAAACTGGTGGCCATCACCACATCCTGTGGCAAAGAATTCCATAGATTAATTATGTGCTGTGTGGAAAAGCTCTTCCTCTTGTTGGTCCTAAATTTCCCGGCCTTCAGTTTCATGAGGTGACCTCTGGTTCTAGTGTGGTGAGGCAGGGAGAAAAATTTCTCGCTGTCCACCCTCTCTACTCCATGCCTAATTTTATTCACTTCAATCATGTCTCCCCTTAGTCGCCTCTTTTCCAAACTAAAAAGCCCTTTGATACTGTAGCCTTGCCTCCTAAGGAAGGTGCTCCAGGCCCCTGATAATCTCTTCTGCATCTTCTCCAGTTCCACAATATCCTTCTTAAGACACGGTGACCATAAATTAAGTAGGTGCTTACCAATCCTCCGGTGGTGCCAATGTTGGGAGCGGCCTGGTTCTGGCTTCCACAGATGCGTGGAGGCTATTTGCATGTGCATTTGCATGTGCAAATTTGCATGGTCACACAAGGGGCCTCTGTGCATGCATGGAGGCTGGAACTCTGCTGCTGCCGCTGCTGGAGGATCAGTAAGCACCTATTTTTAAAGGTGAGCTCTGCCTCCTCCCCAGCCGGCCTTAGAAGACTTTTAAAGGCAGGATTTCCCTTGCTTGTAAAGAAGAACCCCCACTGGATTCCCCTTTACAAGCATAGCCCCTCAGATCATCAAACCGGGTCAAATCGGTTCACAACAGACTGGGCTCGGTCCGGTTCAGTCCCCTGGAGGCATTTGAGAAGCGGTTCGTGCACACTCCTAATAAACAGGCAAGAGACAGGCTGTCAGCCTGCTATATACACGATTTTTAAAAGTCCTTTAAAAATGGCATTATTTGAGCCTGATTCAATGGAAGATTCCTACTTTTTGCATTCATGTGTGTATGTCGGTCTAAGAGGCTTTCAGCCTTTGCAGACAAGAAGGCTTTTTTGTAACATAAATGTGGAGTGGTCAACTCCAGTGTTATACCAAGTCCTTTCAGAGCCACACGAAGGAAGATGCCGCTGAAGTCCAGCCCGGGCAAGGTTGCCAGGGCGCTTTCCAGAGTGGACCCTGCAACGGGGTCACGTCATCTCTCTGGAGTGTGCTTCCACACTCCCTGTGTTGTGACACCGCAGTCCCTACACAGACAGCAGGGTGCCGTTCAGATTTCCAATGCCTTGTTCCAGATTTAATCACTGCGATATAGAGCTGCTGTCCTATATCCAGCAGGAAGGGTTGCTCGTTTTCGTGAGACTGCTCCCCCTGCTGGGTGCTTTGCTGTTTACATGTTGAATGTGATTTGCCTGAAAGGCAGCGTTTTGCTGCTGTTGAGTGGCTACGCTGAAAAGCGCCCAGGCGATTGTGAGCAAGGTTCCCAAAGCATTCCTTCTGCAGGGATGGCACATTTGCCGAGCACTCACAGGGACTAGCTCCTTGCATTTGTTGTAGGGATTTCTAAGTGGCTTTCCCAGTGCTCAAAGCAATGGGGGAAAATATCAAAAATAAGGACATGATAGGAGACCAGCTGGAGCAGACTAAGAGGCCCATCCCATCCAGCCTCCTGTTTCCCACAGTGGCCACCCAGGCAGCCCCCTAACAGGGCAGGAAGACTGGAGCCCTCCCCCGAAGTGGACCCCCCCGCATCTGACCCCCCCAGGCAGGCTGCCGCTGCACATGCAGCCCATCACAGCCCACTCTCTCCCCCTCCCCCTCCCCCTCCCCCTCCTCCCCCATGAATCCCTCTGACCCCCGCTTTAAAGCCACTAAGCTGGGCGCTTTCCAGATGACGGGCTGCTCAGCAGTGAAATGCTTTGGCTTGGCAGGATCGCTTTGGAAACGTAAACCGCTTGCGCAACTATTCTGCAATGGGAAAATACAGCTCTTTATTTGTGAGGCACATGCAACATTGTACGACGAAAACGCAAGGATAAAATCCGAAAGAAGGCATTGGAAATGTGAACGGGACCTTGCTGACAGTGCAGGGACCGCGATGTCAGAACACAGGCAGGACGGAAGCCCACTTAACGGACACACAGTGGCACTATTGTAGTGTGTAATTGGGAAAGTGCCCTGGTGGCCATTACCATACCTTGTGTCAGAGAGTTCCATACATTAACTCTTGCCAGCGTGGTGTAGTCCTTAGAGTGTTGGGACTAGGACCGGGGAGACCCGAGTTCAAATCCCCATTCAGCCATGATACTAGCTGGGTGACTCTGGGCCAGTCCCTTCTCTCTCAGCCTAACCTACTTCACAGGGTTGTTGTGAGGAGAAACTTAAGTATGTAGTACACCGCTCTGGGCTCCTTGGAGGAAGAGCGGGAGATGAAATGTGGATAATAATAAAAGATAATATTGCTGTGCCATGTCAGGAAAGGACTTTCTTCTTTCTTTGGTCTACCGCTGAATCTCCTGCTTGCTGATGGGTGACCTTGAATTCTGTCATTTTATATGCTAATATATTTGTATTTATATACAGTGTTTGAGCTACAAGGGACTTTGAGCAGTGTATCTATATTTAAAAGTCATAAAACATAATAATATTATAAGACCATGACAGTAGTTGGCTGCTGAGAAACTGGGGGGGGGGGATTGGATGTCCACACCCCTCCCTCCTTTGGGGCTGTGATCCTGCGCTGGTGGATCACTTGCCTGAGCATCGCCCCTTCCCCCGCCCCTGCCCTTCCCTCCAACACGCCCCAATGCTGGGCCAAGGCGGCCTATCCTGTGCCTGCGTGCGAGGAAAGGTCCCTCCCTAAAGCACAGTGAGGAGGTTGTCCCCTCCCCGCCCGGCCTGCCCCAAGAGAGGTGGGGGCGGCAGGAGGCCTGTTCCATGATGGGGGCCGAAGACGTGGCCCTGGCCACTGGCTCAGCTGCTCCAAGGCGGCAGGCAGGGAAGGGGAGATGCAGCCACCAGGGATTGAACCTGGGACCTGCTGCATGCCGGGCAGGCCCCCACCCCCCAAGGGGGCCCCCCCGGGGTCTGCCATCCAAAGCCTGACCACAGCTAGGCTTGCTCAGCTTCAGCAAGCTCAGGACGGCTGCATTGGGCGCCCTTAGACCAGGGTCAGGGCACTGGACTACAACTCCCATCATCCCCAGCTACAATGGGGCTGATGGGAGTGGGAGTCCAGCAGCTTCTGGAGGCCCCCACTTGGGAGCCCCTGCCTTCGACCCCGCTGTGGAAAGCGCTCCAGGTTTTACTGTGGGTAGTAAGACAAATATAAGGAAACAAGACCGCCGCCCCCATCCCAAGGGAGCTGCGGTCTAAGAGGAAATACAAGGCCGGCGCCATCGGCAGGTTGTGCTGGGCTGGAGCGGGACCTTTGCTCCCCTGCCCTCTGCTCAGCAGAAACAGGCTGCCGTGGCTGCTGCGGCCATTGCCGTTCCAGTCCCCATCCCCTCACAGGCTCCAGCGTTTCCAGGGGGGCCAGAGCAGCAGACCAACCTGGAGCAGCCCGCCCCTGGCCCCCACCTTTTCTGCCCCCCCCCCACACACATGCAGCTGGGCGGCACCTGGGACTGGCCAGCTGGGACAGAGGCTCAGAGCCCCCCGAGGGCCGCCTGGGGCCCAACGCCAAGAAGCAGCCCCTCGAGCCGCTGCGGCCAGTGAAAGCCCTGCCGAGCCCTTCCTGGCGGGTGGGGGCTTCCCTCCGCAGCCCTCTCCCTTGGCCTCTCTGGCAGGCCCCCCTGCCCTGGCGGGCACCCATCAGGGCCCTGGCCCTCTAGGGAGGTGGGAGAGGGGCCTCTCCCCCAGGGGCCCTTGGCTGAGGGTCCCCACAAGCCTGGCACCCGCACTGCAGAGAGGCAGCAGGGAAGAAGACCCCCCTGGCCGGAAACAGCCACCCGGAGCCGCTGGGGCTCGGTCTCCTCCGGGCACTTACTGTCTGCGAGGCTGAGCAGCAGCCGGCCGGGGCCATGGCAGCCTCCCTCTGTCGGGCAGAGCGTCCCCTCTGCCACCCCGAGTGGAGTCACCACCTCCCCGGGACGTGGGTGTCCTTCAGAGGGGCAAGGACCGGCCGGCCACTCCAGCCCAGCTGGTCATGACCTGCCGGTGGTTCCTGCTTCTCTGAAGCACGCCCACGTCCCGGAGAGTCTGCCAGGCCAGGACGGCAGCCTGGGAAGGGGTGGGCCACGCACCGGCCTCCAGCCTTGACCCCAGCAGCAGCAAGCCACGTCAGGGGACCGCCCCACCCCCCACCCCATGGCTGCCGCCTGCAGCAGGTCACCTGAGGGAAGGAGGCGGCCGCTCTGCAGGGAAGTCCCTCCACGGGGGCCCCTTCTGGGCACAACCCCCCCCGCCAGACCCACCTAGTGTTCAGTGACCTTCGAGGGGCAGATGGGGGCAGCAGCAACAGCCCCTCTTTCGAGCAGACTCGGGCAAGTGGCCAGGCTGAGCCTTGGCAAGCCCTCCTCCTCCTCCTCCTCCTCCTCCTCCTTCCACATGTAAAACTGCTCCTCTGCTCGGAGCAAGCCGCTCAGCCGCAGCCCTTGGTTTGCAGTGACCCCCCGCCCCGGCCCAACCCCGATGGTCTGATGAGAGCCCCCCCCCCACCTTCAGGGCGCCTTCTGCTCTTGGCTTCCCTGTCCCTTCCACGTGTGGTCTGTGGGCAGTTGCAGTACGTGGTGGTGGTGGGCTCATCTCTCACCTGTGCTCCGCTTGGGCTCTGGGCCTGGCCGCTCTTGGGCCTCATGTTCTGTGAGCCACTGTGGGGCCTAAGACCTTGGCAGCAGCCCCCCTTCTGGGTCAGGCGACCGGCCGTCCACCCAGCATCCTCTTTCCTACAGCCTCTTTCCTACATGCTTCCCAGGCTCTCCCCTGCTCCGCCTCCCACCAAAGCCCTGGCCAAAAAATAATTTTTTGTGTGCCTTTGGTGGCCCCCACAGCAGGGAAGCTGCCCCAGGCTCCTCCAGCCCCCTTTCCTGAGTTCCCGGCACTTTCCCCAGCTGCACAAGATCCTTTTTCCAGATGGGCTGGCCAGGACTGAGCCCAGGACTCCACTAGCTAAGTGTGGATGGCTGTCAGGGCAGGTGGACGGCAGTGGCAGCGGCTTCCTTCCTTTCCTCGTCCTTCCTCTCCTGGAATTCACCTCCTCTGAGCACAGACGGAGTGGATGTGGTGATGGAAGCTGTGCCCAGCAGCCCCACCTTCCCCTCCCGGAATGGCGGGAGGTTGCCTGGTGCAAAGGGAGGGGTCCCTGGAGAGCACCCAGCACTCCTGCGCCTCCCTCGCCCGACCCTCGCCATGCCCGTCTGTGCCTCCACCCCACCCTTCATTCCTGGCTCAGCTGCACCCGCCTTGGCTACTGGGGCTCACTGTCTTGGGGGGCTTCTGGCATTGATGCACGCCCCCCCCCCAGGGCTCCATGCTGTCACCAATGTTTTTGAACATCAAGGTGAAATCAGTATGCTGATGAGGGCATCAGGGGATTTGATGCTGTGTGGTCAATATGCTGAGGAAACCACATCTATTTCTCCTTGCCATCAATATCAGGAAATGGTGTCGGCCCCTTAAATGCCTGCCAACATAAGAGCAGCCCTGCTGGATCAGGCCCAGGAAGGCCCATCTAGTCCAGCATCCCGTTTCACACAGTGGCCCACCAGATGCCTCTGGAAGCCCACAGGCAGGAGCTGAAAGAGCCATGCCCTCCCTCCTGCTGTGACTCCCCTGCAACTGGTACTCAGAGGCATCCTGCCTTTGAGGCTGGAGGTGGCCCACAGCCCTCCGACTAGTAGCCATTGATGGACCTCTCCTCCATGAAGTTACCCAACCCCCTCTTAAAGCCTTCCAAGCTGTCACCACATCTTGTGGCAGAGAATTCCACAAGTGGATTATGCATTGTTCATAGGATGACCCCTGGTTCTAGTATTATGGGAGAGGGAGAAGAATTTATCTCTCTCCACTTTCTCCACACCATACATGATTTTATAGGCCTCTATCATGTCTCCCCGCAGTCCTCTTCTTTCTAAACTAAAAAGCCCCAGGTGTTGTAAGCTTGCCTCATAAGAAAGGTGCTCCAGGCCCCTGATCATCTTGGTTGCCCTCTTCTGTACCTTCTCCAGTTCAACAATGTCCTTTCTTAGACGTGGTGACAAGAATTGTATGCTCCAGGTGTGGCCGCACCATAGTTTTGTATAAGGGCATTATAATATTAGCCATTTTATTTTTAATCCCCTTCCTAATTATCCCTAGCACGGAATTGGCCCTTTTCACAGCTGCCGCACATTGAGTTGACACTTTCAATGAGCTGTCCACCATGACCCAAAGATCCTTCTCCTGGTCAGTCACCGACAGCTCAGATCCCATCAGCGTATACTTGAAGTTGGGATTTTTCATCCCAATGTGCATCACTTGACACTTGACACATTGTCACCCACTCACCCAGTTTGGAAAGATCCTTTTGGACATGGACATGGTTGTAAGTCCAACTTTAACCAGATGGTGGTCCGTCCATGACAATGAGGAAATCACAGGTGTCCCTGTCCAAGGAATACCCTCCTGATTAGAGTAAAAGACCAGCTCAAGCGTGTGTCCTGCAATGTGCATCAGTCCCAAGACCACTTTGCCTAGGCATGGCCACTATGAATTCCTGAGCTGCCCCAGACAAATTGCTTCCGAAGTGAACATTGAAGTCCTCCACCACCACAAACCAAACTGGGTACCCTGGAGGGACAAGCTTGGCCCTGACTTGGTCACCAGCCTCCCCCAACCAAGTCTTGATACATACCATGTCAGACCCTTCATCCATATTCAGGCCATGGATAATTTCTGGTTTATTCTGGACCGATCTGGCATTACAAAAGACCAAAGTGAGGGTCTGTGGGTGGTTGACGCTGCTCCCTAAGGTCAGAGAGCTGGCAAGACCGCCGGAAGGGGAAACAACTAGCAGATTTCCGACTCCCCTTCTCCTTAATGGCCTGCTGACCTACCAGCGTCACTTCTTATATTCCCCACCACCACCGGAATAGCCTCCCATAATCAGTGGATACGCCCCCTGTCTCCCCATCTCCAGACAAATCCAGACAAGCAAGCAAACAAACTACGGAATTCTCTGCCACAGGATGTGGTGATGGCCACCAGTTCAGATGGCTTTAAAAAGGGCTTAAACAAATTAATGGAGGACAGGCCTGTCCATGGGCTACTAGTCGGGCTGGCTGTGTTCCTCCTCCAGGTTCGGAGGCAGGAGGCCTCCAGAGATCATGGAGGCATCCTAGATATATCATGGATACTGGACTAGATGGGCTTTGGGCCTGATCCAACAGGGCTGTGCTTATGTTCTTAAAACTCTCTGCACATGTTCAGTGGGCACTCCCCTCTCCAGCAGCCTTCAGGAGAAAAGCCGTTGGTTCATGAGTGATCATATGAGACAAAGATTAATCTTCATGCTGAAAACCCATTTGAGGGCAAAGTCTCGACCCTCACAGGCAGTTTCGGGAAGACACCAGCCCAAAGCCAGGCATCTTCTGGAGAGGCGGTTGATGAGAACTCCTCCTTCTGGGAGGGGGGAGGGGGCCATGATGAGGTGGGCCAACAGCTCCCTTCTAAGGCCTTTGGGGATGTCATCAATTCGCAGGGTCCTAAGAAAGACTGGTCCACCCTGCTTGTTTTGGCTTCTTCTTCGTTCTAAAAAGATTGCCATCCCCTCCTTCACAAACAGTTGGGTTGGAAAAGGAACTCCATCACTGTGGTGGGAATTGGCTGTTCATCAGGCCAAATCCCATGTTTCTAGAGCTAAAAAAAACCCCTCATGGCAATGAGAGAAAGAGAGAGAGAGAGAGAGATTCCCTCGAAGGGGCAGACTCTTTCCTCCAGCAGACCCCTGCGATCTCCAGCCCCGACCTGGGCAGAGGAACCACCGACCAGCCGTACTTCTGTCTTGTCTGGATTGAATATCAACTTGTTCACCCTCATCCAGTCCATTACTGCATCCGGGCACCGATTCAGTCACCACCTCACCTGCATCTGATGAAAAGGAGAGATACAACTGAGTGTCCTCCGCATACTGATGACACCTCAGGCCAGTTCTCCAGAGATGACCTCTCCCAGAGGTTCCATGTAGATGGTGAACGGCACAGGGGGAAGAATGGAACCCGGCAGAACCCCAAAGCACAACTGACAAGGGGCTGAGCAGTAACCCCCCAGCACCACCTTTGGGGAATGGGCCTTGAGGTCGGAGTGGAACCACCTCCAAGCAGTGCCTTCCACACCCAACTCGACCAGCCTATCCCAAAGGAATGGATACCATGGCCAATGGTATCGAAAGCCGCTGAGATATCCTGGAGAATTAACAGGGTTGTACTCCCTCCCTCCCTCCCTCCCTCCCTCTCTCTGCACAGGTCATCCCCCAGGGTGACCAAAGCAGTTTCTGTTCCAAAGCTGGGCCTGAAACCTGATTGAAATGGATCTAGAGAGTCTAGGTTTCCTCCAAGAGTGCCTGGAACTGGTCAGCCACGACACCCTCAAGCACCTTGCCCAGGAAGGGAAGACTGGCCACAGTCTTCAGTGGTTTGCATCCTCTGGGCCCAGACTGGGTTTCTGGAGGGTGGTCGAGGAATAGCTTGCTTCGATGAAGCTGGGACCACTCCCTCTCTCACTGAGGCGTTTAGAACCTGCTGGGCCCAGCTAAAAAATCCCTCCCTACTCCGTTGATTGAATAAGCCATGGCGGGCAAGGCACGTGGTCGGCATGGCCTGTAGCCATCCGGCAGCATGTCGCTGCTGATCTTGTTCTTGTTCTTGTGGCGTTCCGTCTTCATTCGCGCTCCGGCGCTGCTTTCTGCAGGCACCTTTCCCCAAGCTCCCATGCGAATGGGTCCGTCCTCACACCCACTGCTGCCGCTAAGAAAACCAGCTCAGCTCTGCCCCTCTGGAAAAGGACAAGGTGCCTGCCCCACTGCCGCCGGCCCCTTCTCCGCCTGCCCTCCTGAACTGGAGGGTGGGCAAGAGGGAGCCCCAGCCCACCCCTCTGCCTTTCTGGCCTGCTGCCAGCCTCTCCCCTGCTGATCTGGCCTGAGGCCTGGGGCGCTGCCGCCGCTGCCTCCAGCCTCTGCTCCCCCCACCCCAAAGCCCCGGCTATTAGCTCAGCCTGAGCCACCCGACAGGGCCCGGCTGGCTCGGGACACAGGCCACTCATGGATGCCCTCAGCCTGTTTTGACGGCAGATTTGAACCAAGTCTCTCTGGACTTGGAATATGCAAAGAGGGATATACAAACAAGAGGTGTGCTCTTTACTAATACTACCACTAATAATAATAATAATAATAATAATAATAATAATAATAAATTAATTAATAATAATACCGGGGTCCATTGAGGTGGAGAAAGGGATTGGTGGGGTTAGATTATGAGCTTCTATACAATCGTCTCCAGTCAAGAAGATTTAGCAGCACTAACAGCGAACAACAGGATCGGGCCATTCGACAAACTTAGCAAAGTCTTTGTTGAGAGACCTGCTCTTCCAAGGAATGTTAGATTGCCGCTTACTCCAAAAGTGTTCGTCTGCAGACTGCAATCCAAGAAGTGGGGAAAGTGGAGTGCAGAGTTGGTGCGGAGGGGAGAGGCCAGATTCTTCCCCCTCAGAGGACATGAGCGCCATCTGGCAAAGCAGAAACTGGGACAGACAATTCCCTGGGTCCCATGGCGGGCGGGGGGGGGGGGCTCTCCACAAATTCCTGCCCTGGTTTGGGGCTACTGTGGCAGCCGATGGCCTGCAGGACCCTCACACACCCGGACACACCCAGAAAGAGGCAGGAGGAGACACAATGGGAAAGCAGGAGGCGTTTATTTTCACTTTCGACAAAAGATGGACTTTCCCTTGATGGTGTTACAAACTGTTTCGTTTTGCTTGGGAGGTGGGGGAGGAGGAACGGCCTTTTGCAAGTCTTGGCCCTGACCGCACCTGTTCATTCAGGCCAGGTGGCCAAGCCAAGCCGGCCTCCAGCCCAGCTTCGAAGCCCGCTTGGCTTGTGCCCAGAGGAAGCTGCTGCCCTTTTGGGTCTGGGAGGACTCCAGTGCCTGGAATCCCTAAACTGGGCCCGAGAGAGGATGGGTTGGGGGGCGGGAGAGGCAGCCAGATCCCCTGGAGAGAGAAGGGGGCTCCTCAGTGCCACCTCTGGAGCTCCAGTTTCTTGGTGGGACACCCCCCGAATCAGCCCCCTCCCCTTTCCAGGGGGCACTGGACTGGCCAGGCCTCCTCCCTAGAAGGCCGAGCTGCCTCAGCTGGACTCTGACTGCCTCCCTGCTCCTTTGGAGAGAGAGTTGGTGGTGAGCAGTGGGGCCGGCAGGCACCCCACAGGCACACAGGAAGCTGCTCCCGAAGACTGAGCCAGGCCCCTGGTCCCTCTAGCTCCATCTTGCCTCCACCGACTGGCAGCATTCTCCAGAGTTGCACGGGGGGATATTTTCCTAGCACGACCCAGAGAGGCCAGGAATTGGACCCACCTGGCACCTTCTGTGTGCAAGCAGATGCTCCCTCGCTGAGCGACAGCCCCCGCCTCCAGCACTGCACCCCCCTCCCCTCAGAGAGCCTGATGCTCTAGTCCTTCCTCGCTGCAATGTAAGGAACGTCATCACGGTCAACAGTGATGCATCATGGGATGGCTCAGGGGCCCCTCCCCAGCCAGGGCCACACCCCTTCAGCCCATCGGCCGCCTTGCTTGCCTGGGTGTGGCAATCCCCCCACACTCCCCCCAATGGCCTCCCTGCCCTGAGCCTCTGAGTCTCCTTGGCTTCCTTCTCCCCACAGCCGGCTCGCCACCATCTGTGGGGCCCAGACTTGATGGGCCGCCTGTAGCAACTGGGATGTGGCCTCTGCTCCCCACAGCCACCTGCCCAGGGTGCTTTCCAGACTAGTCCCTGCAATGGGGTCAGGACGTATCTCCAGAGTGTGCTTCCGCACTTCCTGTGTTGTGACACCACACTGACTGCTGGGTGCCGTTCACATTTCCGATGCCTTGTTTGGTATTTAATCGCTGCAATTTATTTCCATAATGTTGTATGTCCGGCGTAAAAAGATTGCTGTCTTTTTCGGGTTGTTTGTTTTTGCGAGACTGCTCCCCCTGCTGGGCACTTTGCTATTTACGTTTTGAATGTGATTTGCCCAAACCGAAGCATTTTGCCGCTGTTGAGCAGCTAACTGGAAAGCACCCTGGGCAGGTCCGGAGGCTGCCTTCTTGCCCCAGAGGAAGCTGCTCAAGGGCTGCCCCTCCTGGGAGGCCTGCCACTGCAGGGAGTGTGCCTTCCTACAGGACGCCAGCCTCGGAGTGCCCACAACACCCCCACCTCCACTGAGGCTGCTGGGGCAGGACCGCTCGTCAGCCTTGGGGGACCGGTGTGCTGGGTCCCTGGGGAATGGGATGGGGGTCTAGGCTCACCAAGCCAGGGGGAGGCTGCGCAGCAATGCACAGGGAGGTCTAGCACACTGGTCGAGCTTGAGGCACAATGCTGAGGGGGAGCAGGGCCTCTGTCATCAGGGGGGATGCCCACTGAGTCCTGGTGGCTGCCGAGAGGGGCGGGTGGGAGGGCTGGAGACCGTGATGCAGAACAAATGTGTGTGTGTGTGTGTGTGTGTGTGTGTCCCGTCCCCCCCCCTGCCCCGAAATGTCCCAGGCAGGCGGGTGTTGGTGCTTCTCCTTGGCTGCCTTCTAGGCTTTCCTTGGGCTCAGCTCAGAGCGCTGCTTTCTCCCGCAGCCGTAGAAGGCCACGGCCACCAGCGTGCCCAGGAGCAAGGCACACCCGACCACAATGCAGGTGACCACCACCCCAGTCTGGGTGCGGGTCAGACCCCAAATGCCCCCCTCCGCAGGGACAATGCCAGGGCTGGGGAGGGCAGTGGCTGCTGCCGCCGCTGGGGACTCCTGCTCTGTCTCTGCGCTGCCCGGCTCACTGCCCAGAGCTGGCTGGGACGGAGTGGGGGGCGCAGGGGTGGCGGCGGCAGCAGCGGTGGTCTCTGGCCTCTGGTCCTGCCCAGGGGCCTCTGCCTGGCCAGAGGTGGGCAGTGGCCAGGCCGGGGCGGTGGCCGAGCTCCCCGGCCCCAGGAGGAGGGCCTCGTCCATCTCGGCCACAGGCTTCCCCTGCAGGAGGGGTGGCTGGGCACACCGCGGCTGGCTGCTCCCCAGGCGGGGCTGGTTCTCCTGCAGCCACTTCTTGAGAGCCAGGAGGGAGGCGTCGCAGCGCCAGGGGTTGTCCTGCAGCCAGACCTCCCGCAGGTGGGGCAGCCGGTTGAAGATGCCGGCCGGGAGCGTCTCCAGGGAGTTGTTCTGCAGCTGGATGGTCACCAGGCCTGGGGTGTGCTGGAAGAGGCGTCCCGGCAGGGAGCGGAGCTGGTTGTTCTGCAAAGACACGTTCTGCAGCTTGCTCAGGCCGCGGAAGGTCTCCCCGTCCAGCGTGGCGAGCTGGTTGGTGTGCAGGGAGACCTCCAGGAGCTCCGCCAGCCCAGCCAAGGCCTCGGGGGAGAGGCTGCGCAGCTGGTTCCGGCTCAGGACCAGGAGCTGCAGGGCCGTGAGGTTGCCAAAGACCTGGCCGGGCAGGCTGGCCAGCTGGTTGTCATAGAGCCAGAGCTCCCTCAGCCGGGGCATCGGCCCAAAGAGCCCCGGGCCGAGCTCCCGGAGGGCGTTGCCAAAGAGCGAGAGCCGGGAGAGCTCCGGGAGGTCCAGGAAGAGGCCCGGCGGGAGGGCCTCCAGCCGGTTGTTGGAGAGGAACAGCTTCTGCAGCTGGCGGTTGGCTGCAAAGAGCCCCGGCGGCAGCGCCCGGAGCCGGTTGTGGTGCAGGCCCAGCTCCTGCAGCTCGGCCAGGGCCTCGAAGGCCCGCGCGGGCAGCTCGGCCAGCTGGTTCTCGTAGAGGCGCAGGACCTGCAGGCTGCGCAGCTGCGCCAGGAGCCGGGGGGGCAGGCGGGCCAGCTGGTTCTTGGCCAGGTTGAGCTTGGCGAGGGAGCGCAGCGGGTCCAGCGTCCCCGGCGGGATGGCCTGCAGCTGGTTCCCCTGGAGCTGGAGCTCTTTGAGGCTGCCCAGCTGGCTGAAGTGGGCAGCCTGGAGGCGGAGGAGCCGGTTGCCCGGGAGCAGGAGCGACTCCAGCCGGCCCAGCGGGTGGAAGAGCTCCAGCGGCAGCTCCCGGATCCCGTTGCTGGCCATGCTGAGGTAGCGGAGGGAGGCCAGGTGCCGGAAGGCCCCGGGGCTGATGCGGGAGAGCTGGTTCTTCTCCATCCGCAGGGCGATGAGGGCGGAAGCGTTCCCAAAGGCCGCCTCGCCCAGCTCCCTGATGCCGGTGTTGAGGACCTGCAAGCTCATGGCGTTGCTGGGCAGCGGGGCGGGCATCTCCACCAGCTGGGGGCCCGAGCACTCCACCTGGGCCGCCTTGGAGCAGGCACACTCTTCGGGGCACGGCGCCCCCACCAGGCGCAGCAGGACTGCGCAGCCCACCACCAGCCGGGGAAGACAGCCTTTCCGCTCCATCGTGGGTGGGGCCTGCGGGGAAAACAACACACTGAGCGTTACCAGACGGCGCGGCCTCCTCCGGGCTTCTCCAAGCTGGCAGCAGCTGGAGCGCAGGGCCAGGGGCAGGTGCTCCTTTCTTCTGCCTCCTCCCTCCCTGGTGTCTCCCAGGGGGGCATGACCCCTGGCCTGCTGGGCAACATGAAGCCGTGGAGAGGCAGCAAGCTGGGGGTCAGGGATCATCTGAGGTCAGAGAGGAAGGCAGCCTGCCCCCAAGCAGTGGGGCTGACTGGCCCATCCCAGGAGGCCCCTCCCCAGAGAGCATCATCCGCATGCCTGAGCTCTGGCCATGACGGGGGGGGGGGGGGCGCGATCTCAGGCAACCTTCCTTTGGGCGGCGGTGCAGGGCCCAGAAAGGGAAAGCAAAGCGAGAACCTGCCACCGCATTCAGTGGGGCACGGGGGGCATGGACCCTCGCCAGCCCCCAGCCCTGCATCCAGACACACACACACCCCCGCTTGTGCTCTGCTCCTGCTCCGCTCAGCAGACATCTGCTTCTTGCCTCCCCAGCTCCTTCTCCCCCACCTCCACGCACCGCACAGCCAACTCCGACAGGCACCTCCTCAAGCCTGCTGCTGCCGCACCCGGGTCCCCACTGCAAGCTGCCCGCTGCCTCGGAGCGTGTGAGGGCAGCAGCGGCGGCAGCAGCGCCATGGTGGGACACGGGAGAGCCCTTACAGTGGGGCTGCTGGGCCCCTGAGCAAGCTCCCAGCAGCCTCTGCCCCTGCCCCTGCCCCCCCCCCAGCTCCCAGAGTCTGGGAGGCTGCAGGCCAGCCCCACGGGCAGTGTTCCCGCTAAGGCGTGTGCACATGCACGCACACACAAGTTTTGGATGCCCGCTCAGTTAATTTTAGATCCCACTCAGATTGAATCAGGAAGGCCCCACTCTGAATTTATGTGCACACACACGGCCATGATCCTGCCGCCCAGAATAAAATTCATTCCGCACGCGGGCGGGGGGGGGAGGGACCACGGCCCACGTGCGGTTTGCTTCTTGGCAGCTTTGGTGGCTCCCACTCAAGTGAGCAAGCAAGACTTTCCTCATTCCCTTTGCAAGCCTTTGCTGCTGGGCTGCAGCGGGCTGGCCAGTAGCCCAGGGACAGCCAACCAAGGGCCTCAGCACCGCCCCCTTCCCAGTGCTGGCCACGCCCCCCTGGGTTGAGGTCCATCTGACGCCAAGGCAGGGGGTGTGGGCAGCAGCACCAGGCAGTGGGGGCGCACAGCCCCTCGCCCGCTCGCTGAACAAAGCGCCAGAGGCGAGCAGCTCTGCTTCATCCACTGTGGTGCCCCCACCAGATCCTGGCGGCCCAGGGACATTGCCCCACCCCGGGCCAATGGTGGCTACGGCATGGCTTGCTCTCTTGGGGGCGGGTCTCCATTTCCCATAGACACAAAAGCCTTCAGGGTCTCCGGCCTCGCTTGCTTCTCAAGGGAGAGTCAAAGTGCACAGGCCAGGGAAGGCAGCTCCTCCCAGCCTCTCTTTCCGCAGGCCCTGCTGCTCCCTTTCCCCGTGAATCACACCCCCCGGCCACATGCCCCCTTCAGGCCCGGCTCCACCCTGCCTCCCATCCTCCCCCTCCAAGGAGCTGCCTGGCCTGCTGGGACCCTCCCCTTGGAGCATCATGGAAGCTGCCGCCTACTGAGTCAGAGGCAGACCATCGGTCCTTCCAGCTCAGTATTGTCTGCACTGACCGGCAGAGCTTCTCTGAGGTTCCAGGCAGGAGTCTCTCCCA
Source organism: Hemicordylus capensis (assembly GCF_027244095.1). Taxonomy (NCBI): domain Eukaryota; kingdom Metazoa; phylum Chordata; class Lepidosauria; order Squamata; family Cordylidae; genus Hemicordylus; species Hemicordylus capensis. Next base: position 358,686,102 of record NC_069659.1, read on the forward strand.
GCCCTCCCTGGAGATGCTGCCAGCCCGGGATTGAACCTGGGACGACCTTCTGCTTCCCTATTATGGCTCTCTGGGGTCTCAGTTCTCGGCCCAACGGCCAGACTTGCTGGAAGCGCCTGGCTCTTGGGAATCTCTCCCCCCAGGCTTTGTTAGCAGGTCGCTCTGACAAGGGCCACCCAAGAGGGGTTGGCATGGAGGGGGAGGGCTTGCCAGCCGGTGCCCCCCCCCCGTTTTGAGGAGAGGAGTGGATGTGGCGGTGGGCGGGGTTGTCTCTGCCAAGCAGGCACCTGCAGTAGCCCCAGCAGGGGGCTCCTGGCTTGCCATTTAAGGCAGGGTAGCGGGGGGGGGGGCAGCAGGCAGGACCGGCTTAGGCCAGGTGAGCAGCCCTGCCCTGGGGCAGCAGCAGAGTTTGCAGCGAGGCCAAGAGACTTCTCCTGACCCTGCCGCTGAAGAGCCGGCAGGCTGGAGGCCACAGAGGGGAATAATAGCTGGTTAGGATCACGGCTGGAAACTCTGAGCCCGGCTGGTGGTCAGAGGGATTTGTGGCCACGGAAACTGCACCCTGCCAAGCTGGGCTCTGAATGTGGGTCCTGAGCCCCGTCTCCTGGCAGGGGGAGAGCTGACAGCAGCACATTCCTGGCCCATGAAGTCATTGCTGCTGCTGCTGCTGCTGCTGCTGCTGCCGGTCAGGCCAGGAGTGGGGGAGGCGGGCTGGGTCTCGGCTCGGGCCCCAAACCCTCTGGCTTCCCCGGAGAGGGAAAGCGGCTCCTCTGCCCTCCGGGACACAAGGGGGCCACAAGAGGGCAGTGCAGAGAGGACCAAGGCAGGGGAACATCCCTCCACCAGGACCACACGTCTCTGCCTCCCGGCCCAGCAGGTGGGTGGGTGTCCTGAGCCCCTGGGAGCACCTTCTTACTTCGCTCTCCAGTCTCAGCAAGTCAGCACAGCCGGGCTTCAGGCCTGAAAAGCCACCGGCTGGTTCAAGGCTGGAACACACCCCGCTCAGGGGCTGGGCCACCAGTGGGCCTGCAGGCAGACCAGCAGGCAGCAGTCCCAGCGGGAGGGACCTTTTCTTCCGCCTTGGGCAGCCTGACTGCAGCTGGTGGCAAAGCCAGGGGGGGCGGGCTACCCCACCCTCCGAGATGGGGGCCGAATCTCTCCCATGGACTCTCCCATCAACCCAAGGTATCATCTGTCTGCCTCGTGGCCCAGGGGGCCACTCACTCCCCACTGCCTGGGGCAACTCAGCATGCCAGGGAAGGCAGCCACAGGCAGACCCCAGCCTGGGAGCAAGGGGCAGCAGCCCCCCCCCCAGCAGATCCTCCTGCTTTGGGCTTCCAGGGTGGGGCTTTCTGACCTGGACCCACCTTTCCAGATGACTCCCAGCTTCGGACTGGCTTGAGAGTGGGCAGAGAACGGCCTCGCCCCTCCTGCCGTGACGGGCAGAGCCAGAGCACTGGAGGGGCCCTTCAGACTAGCTTCATCTCTGATGCCATGCAGGCAATCTGGGGCGAGAACCAGGGGCAGTCCTTGCGTGAGGCAAGGTGAGGCACTACCCTCTGGCAGCAGATTCCTGGGGTGCCAGCTGGGCAGCAAAATTACCCCCCCCCTCTTCAAAGCAGCTTTTGGGGGCCATCTGGCCCTTGCAAGCTTGGCCAGGGGTGGGGCCCCTGCTCACCCTCGGCTTGCACAAAGCAAGAGGGGAGGGGGGAGGGGCTGCCCCCTCCCCTCCCCAGCATCTCCCACACTACTTTCAAGGATCGCAAAGGTTCATTTTGAAAGGGGGCTGGCTGGCTTGCCCTCCCCCCCCCCCGTTGTGGAGCAAGGCCACCTCCAGCACTGCAATGCCCAGGGCTGCCCCTGACTGCAAGAACCCCAAGAGAGGTCTGACTCCAGCGAGGACATCCATGGGGGCAGCTGCCCCCCCCCCGCCCGCACGCCCCCTAAGCCCTGGGTTCCGTTGTTGAACTGCTGCTGTTCTTGTGAAGGAGCTTCCGCTGCTCACGCCAAGCCCAGATCTGCCCGGCCTGTCACGAAATCCCACCAGACACGGGACAAGTTCCAGCCCGGAGGGGAAGGCCATTCCCCCCCGCAAAGTGCTTTTTTGAGAACGCTTGTTGAGAAGTGGCGGCGGAGATTTGAAGTCGTGCGATGCGGGAGGAAGACGAGGCTGCGATCGAGGCCGCCTGCAATCCTGCCAGCCCTTTTGGCGGCGGCGGCGGCGGCGCATCCCGGAGCCTTTCCGCGCCCCGCTCCGCCTGCCAGTGCCAGGCCAGCCCCCCCCCGCCCCGGCCCGCAATTCCTGCCCCTCCGCGCTGTGTTGCCCGCGCCTCCTCCCATTTCCTGGGGCTCCCTCTGCTGCTCCCCGCGCCGCCCGCCTTCCAGGCGCTCGACGGCGCCTCGGGCATCCCATTGGCGGCTGCTCGCTGGCCCTCCTGCGCAAGGGGCACCTTCGGCTTCGCCCGCCTCGCCCACGAAGTCTGGCTCTGCCTCTGGGCCTGCCAGCCCCTCCCACGGCGGGCCGCCACGGGGAGGGGGGGGGGGCGCATCTCCGCCGGAGCAAAGAGGCTGCTGCTCGCAGAGGAAGGGCTCTCGCCGGAGTTCGCCCGCCGCAGCTCTGCCCGCTGCGCCATCTGGAAGCACTTTGCCCGCCGAACACAGTCCGGCTGCTGACAGCCAGCCGCTGGCCGGCCCGTGAGGGGAGGGAGGCGCCCCTCTTCAAAGGGTCGCCCTCCTTTGAGCAAGAGATGCCCGCGCGTCCGCCTCGTCTGGTGGTCCCGCTTGTGGCGGGGGGCGCCTGGAAAGAGCACCCCCGCCCCGCGCGGGCGCGCGCTTCTCTGGCTCGCAGACAGGAATGCAGCAAGGGCGCACAGACCGAGCCCCGCCAGCCCCTAAACGCGCCCCCGCCGCCAGCCGCCGGGCTGCTCTCCTGCGCTCTGGCGGCCCCCCACCCCACGCCCCAGTCCGAGGAAGCAGCTGGGCGGCAGCAGCCCCGACACGTCCCCCCCCCCGGTGTTTGCTCCTTTCCACCCGCGGCAGTTGATGGGTGGCTGGGTGGGCGCAGCAGCAGCACCTTGGCAGACCCAGCGAAGTCGAGAGGAAGGCTGCGAGTCGGGAGCTGCCTGGGGAGTCCGTGCCCCCTCCCCGCACGCACGCGCGCGCCCCGAAACTCCTCCGCGCAGGAGAAGTTGACTTACCAGCTGCTGGCGGCGGGCAGATGCTGAGCGGCGGAGGCGGCGGCTGTGGGGCTGCTGCAGGCGGGGCGTCCCGCTCTCGGGGCTGCTTGTTCTTCTGGTGTTGGCTTCCTCCTCCTCCTCTTCCCTGTATTTAAGCTCCCCAAACCAATGAATCAGCAAAGGGGAAGCGTCACTGGTTACCGAAATCACTTCCCCGACGGGAGGGCCCTGCCAAGTGTGTGTGTGTGTGCTGGGAGGGGGGCGCGGGGACTAGGGCAGCCCCCCCCGCCCCGCATCCCACTCCTGGCCGGGGTGGGGGGTGGCTGCCTGCTGCCCGCTGCCCGCTGCCCGCTGCCCATCCTTGGAGTCGCCTCCCAAAGTACCCCCCCCACTGAAGGGGAGATGATGGTGCTGCTGTTGGGTGGGTGAAGCCGCCTCTCAGAGGCCCACCTCAAGACGGGGGGGGGTAATAGTGAGGGGGAGGAAAAGCAGGATCCCCACAAGTGGTGGGGCGGCAAAGTGGCGGTTGCTGCCCCATCAGGGCAAGCGAGCCCGTCCCAGCTGCGGGCCTTGGCGGAGGGACCCAGAGGGCGGGGGGGGGCTCCATACAGCCTCCCCCCACAAGGCTCCCCTGGCCACATTCTTGCAGCTCAAGTGGGGCTCACCCTGCCCCACTCCCACCCTGCCCAAGGAGGAAGTCTGCCACCCCAAGGAGGTCCCCCTGCCCAATGCTGCCAGCTTTGCATTAGCAAAGGGGACAGAGGCACCCAGGCCTGCCAGGACTCAGGAGAGGGGGCAGAGGCACTCACGGCTGCTTCCTTGGTGTTTTCCACACGGGGCTTTTAAAGCCCTTTCGCTCCCATCCCCTCATATCGGCCAGATCTACCCCAAAGTCCCTGCGAGTTATCGTGGAGCACTTCACACACCATTCAGATTTTGCACTGCGCCCCCGCCTCCCCATTTATATCCGGGGTTTTAAAAATCCACTTTTTGCATTGGTTTTGGGGGGCAACTTCGAGTGTGCAGTAAAGCCTGCTGTGTGAAGAACTCCCGGGAGCCGGGACAGAAGGCAAGGCAAGGCAAGGGTGGATCCCCACCCAAGCAGGCACGCCACAGCCCCCGGGCCCCCCGGGCCATCAGGCTCCTGCAGAGTGCCGCCACCAATGCCGCCTGGCCCCCGGGGTTGCAGCTGGGATCATGCCCGAGTGTGTCTGGTCGATCAGGCCCCCAGCAGGAGTCTATCGAAGGGTCAACTCTCTCTTCTGTGTTGACTGAAGTGCAGGTTGGGTTTTGCAAGAAGTCCTGATGGCTTGACAAGCAAAGGTTAACATACCCAAAGAGGGCCGACAGTGCCGGGTGATGCGGCGGCGGCATTAGTGCTCATTCATGTCAGTCAGTCAGCGCAACTCACTTTGCATGGATTTGTTGAATGTGTGGCGGATCTCAGAAGAGCTGCCAGAAGACTCAGCTCTGTTTTGGGAAGTGGCAGGATGCCAGGATCCCGCCGAAACCCCACTTTCCGCCTGAGCTGCTCCTGGCAGCCCGCCCTCTCGCCTTCCATGAGCCAAGATCGCCTCGCTCCGGCCCCGTTTCCCTGGGTCAAGTGGGGGTCTCTCCCCGTGTCAGAATCCCTGAGAACAAGCAGACGGCCTTGGAGAGCAGGAAGTTCTGGCTGCTCTTCTTGGCAGCTGGGAAGAGGAGAGAACAAGACTCGGAAAGGCGCCCTGGTCCGATTGCAAGGGACTCTGCTGCTGCTGCTGCTGCTGCCGCCGCCGCCCAGGGGTCGCATTCCTTCGGGGGGGGAGGGGGGAGCACAGAGCTCTCTCTTCCCTTTCCCAAACGCCCCCCCAGTGATTTCTTTGTCCCCAACTTGGGAAACAGAAATACAACCACGCCAGAGCTTCACAGAGGCTCTTCTGGCCGGCCTCATCCATCCCAACTCTGGGGCTGCTTTAATGACCAAGCAGTGGCCCACGTGGCGTGGACAGCAGAGGAGATGAGCAGAGGCTGGGCAGGCCAAAGGGGTCCTGGGAGAGGGAGGCTGAGCCGCAGCCCGGACCCTGCTCTGGGTTAGGCTTAGGCTTAGGGTTAGGGTCAGCAGCAGCAGCAGCAGCAGCAGCAGGAGGCGGCTCTTGCCCCAAAGGCTGGTCCAGATTCTGAGCCTGCTGGCAGTTTGCGGCATCCAGCCCCAGCACAAGGCCTTGGCACTCATGGCCCGCCAGCCACGCCGCCAGCAGCAGCAGCAGCAGCAGCAGCAGCAGCCCCCCTGCCCCCAGAGCCAGGTCCCTCGGCTCCCCTTGCAAAGCCATGCACTGCCCAGGAAGGAAACAGCCCTCCCTGCAGACCTCGCGGGGCCACGTGATTGTTTATTTAGGGACTGATGCACCCTGTCTGTTTTCAAAACAACTCAAGGCGGCTTACAAAAGTGGAAACAGTCCAAAAGATGCACCCAAACCAATAAAAACAACATTTCCACACAGTCTGTCTGAAAGCAGGAGAGCGTAAAAGCCCCCTCATGGAAGAAAGAAGCCTGGAGGAGGAGGAGGAGGAGGAGAGCGTGGGAGGAAGGACAAAGAAGGCCAGGCATGTTGGAGATGAACTTCCAGTGCATCGCAACCTTTTGCACCAACTGTCCTAATGACCACTAGGGGCATTGGCAGTAGAGACAGTGAGTCGGGGTCTCCCTATCTGTCCCTACTCTATGACCCCTGAACTGACTCTGCAGCACTTCCTCTGCTGAGTCACAATCCACTATGTAGTCCTTTAGATTAGATATAGGTCTTTCCTGTCTAAGTGTATTTAACCGATAAATGTCCAGTGTTTAGTCACACAAGGATCTCCATGTGTTTTCTCTAAATAGCTGCAATATCCAAACCATCCTCTGCTACCTACTCTGTAGCTGGAGTGTGTGTGCTCATTCCTCAGTGCTCTGAGATTTTTACCTATTGTGGGTAAAAATCAACAACCTCTAACAAGGCAAACCTCAGGAGGAGACCCCAAAGCCATTTGGGGCTTTCAAGAGAATAACCACCAGCCCTGTGAACCGTGCCCGGAAACACCCTGGTTGCCAGTGCCACTGATGCAGGAGCCGAGCAATATGGTCCAAGCACTGAGCATGCTCTGGCAGTCAGCCTGCTTCCCCCCTCCCTTTCATAAGAACAGCCCTGCTGGATCAGGCCCAAAGCCCATCTAGTCCAACCTCCTCTTCCCCACATTGGCCCAGAGCTGAGGAGATGCCCTCTCTCCTGCTATTGCTCCCTTGCAACTGGTATTGAGAGGCATCGTGCCTCCAAGTCTGGAGGTGGCCCACAGCCACCCGACTAATAGCCATTAACAGACCTGCCCTCCGTGACTTTGCCTAAGCCCCTCTTAAAGCCAGACAAGCTGGTGGCCATCACCACATCCCTTTCCCTCATAGCAGGAGGAAGCCAAGCCTGCAGGCAGCAGGGAAAGGGGCACCATCCAGTGCCTTGGAGGGAAAGCCCCGGTCTCGGATTGGATCAGCAGGAGCTTGACCTAGTGGGGAAACCCATCCACCCACACCCAGAGAAAGGAGGCTCCTCCACAGCTGAGCAGCATGCGTCCTAGAGGAGCACGAGGTCTGAGGAGCGTGCCTTTGCCAGAGAGCACCTTGGCCACAGGAAGAGGATGTCGGCCTGAACAGACCCTTTGGGATGCAATCAGAAACCTGTAGCTAAGTGTGCAGTTTAAGGACACCGAGCTCTTTTGCTCTGCCATCACCTGAGTAGACCTCATGTCCACACCTTTCTTCACCTATGCAGGCGATTGTACCAAAGAATACGACAAATATGAATACGACAAATATTTATAGATGAATACGACAAATAGGAGAGGAGAGCTGGTCTTGTGGTAGCAAGCATGACTTGTCCCCATAGCTAAGCAGGGTCTGCCCTGGTTGAATATGAATGGGAGACTGGATGTGTGAGCACTGCAAGATCTTCCCCTCAGAGGATGGAGCCGCTCTTGGAAGAGCAGAAGCTTTCAAGTTCCCTCCCTGGCAGCATCTCCAAGAAAGGGCTGAGAGAGATTCCTGCCTGCAACCTTGGAGAAGCCGCTGTCAGTCTGTGAAGACAATATTGAGCTTAGATAGACCAAGGGTCTGACTCAGTATATGGCAGTTTTCTATGTTCCTATGTACTTATGTATATACCACTTTTCAACCAAACTTCCCAAAGCATTTTACATACGTACATACACACAGACAGACAGACAGACATTGACTCCCTGGCCCCAAAGGGCTCACAGTCTAAAAAAGAAACATAAGAAAGTCGCCAGCCACAGCCACTGGAAGGATGGTGTGCTGGGGTTGGATATGGCCAGTTGCTCTCCCCGTGCTAAATAAAGAGAATCGCCACTTTTAAAAGGTGCCTCTTTGCTCAGTTCACAGGGGGAAACTGGAGAGTTTTCCTGCCTTTGAGGGGATGAACTTGGGACAACCCCTTTTAAAAGTGCTGCCTCCTCCAGTTAGTTGTCTGGGCATTCTGCTCCCCTGAAAGAGGTTTCCCGAGAGCTAGCAGGGGGCCTGCTGCCGTTGTGAGGCCCTGGCGGTGCAAGTTCCCACCTCACTGCCCCAGAGGGCCCTGCCCAGCTGAGCATCTGCATGCCTGTGTTTGGACTGCCTGAAAGCCCCAGACTCCTTCAGCGGAAAGCCCCCAAAGAAGACCCTCCCTGAGGCTGAGTTCTACCCAAGCAGGCTTGCCACACGAGCAAAGTGCTTGCGCCTGCCTGCCTGGGAATCTCAGGGCTCCTCCCCTTGATGGCTGTGGGCTCGTGCCAAGAGTCCTGGGTGCTGCTGCTGCTGCTGCTGCTGCTGCGGGGCCTTCCCCTGCCCGCCACTGGGAAGAAGCACTCCCTTCGCATCACCAGGGAAAGTCACAGGACTTCCTCACGCCTCCCCTTGCCCTCGTCACCCTCTTCTCTGCACTTCCCTTCCCCTGGTGTTGCTTGCGTAGTCTCAGGAAACGGACTGTATTCTTGGTGCTAGCAGGGTTGCCAGAGACTTCTGCCTAGACCAAGAAAGCTCATATCTGTGTCTCCAAAGCTCAGTCTCTGAGTCCGTGGCTCCTCTGTGGCACCCTCACACTGACCTGTGTCCGTGTCCAGTGCAGACCTGCAGACCTCTCTGGTGGCGAGAGCCATCCCCGCCCGCTGGAAGGAACGCCTAGCTGAATGGCTGCATTCCGTGGATCCAGGCACAGAGGTGCCGGCGAGCTGCTTGGTCTGAGGGCGGGGACACTGGTTCCAGGCGTAGCAAGCCATCATACATTCTGCTTCAGGGTGAACCAGAAAGGGGGCGTGGGTGGGGAGGGGGTCCCAGGGGTGTCTGGGTGGGTGTTGTGCTTACCTTCCGCCTTCCTTTTAGAAACTAGCGTGCCTGAGAGAGGGACGCCCAGCTGGGTGAAAAGGGCTCCCACAGGTCGCTCTGGTCAAGGGCTTGGCCAAAAAAGGACATGGTAGAACTGGAGAAGGTGGAGAAGAGGGCAACCCAGATGACCAGGGGCCTGGAGCACCTTCCTTATGAGGCAGGGCTGCAGCATCTGGAAAAGAAGCGACTAAGGGGAGACATGATAGAGGTCCATAAAATCATGCATGGAGTGAAGAAAGTGGGGAGAGAGAGAAATTCTTCTCCCTCTCCCATAACACTAGAACCAGGGGTCTGTTGGAAATTCTCTGTGGTGAGAGAATTCCTTTCTCAATATAGCAGAGTGCACAGAGGCACAACACAGCAGTAGATTAGTTAGGCATGCGTATGTGCTGAGAGTAAAGTAACTTGGAGCCAATTCATAGTTCCAAATCAATATAAAAGGCATTTTTTAAGGAACTCCATTCTAGATAGGAAAGTGGGGATTTAGGATCTCCAATCTATCTATCTAGCTGGATGCAGATGGATTCTGCATCCTCTCTGCACATTTGGTGCAGGGAGAGGAACTTGCCATGTTGCAAGGTAGAGGGACAGGTAGCGAGAGAGAGAGAAGGAGGAAGGAAGTTTGAATCCCCTGAGATTAGCAATCTACACATCAAAGGGATAGCATCAGAGCAGTGGAGAAGTGATGACAAATGTCTTGACCCTCTAGCCCTCTGACTTACTAGTCTGTCCTCCACTGTCTGAGACAAGAGACAGCACAAAGTCCTTTAACTTTCCAACAGGGTCATCCCATGGAATTGATTGCCAGGAAATTTGGGGCCAACAAATGGAGGTACTTTTTCACACAATGAATCATCAACTTGCAGAATTCTCTGCCACAAGATGTGGCGATAGGCAACAACCTGGATGCCTTCAAGAGGGGTTTGGATAACTTCATGGAGGAGAGGTCTATCAAGGGCTACTAGTTGGAGGGCTGTGGGCCACCCCCAGGCTCAGAGGAAAGATGCCTCTGAACACCAGTGGTAGGGGAGCCACAGCAGGAGACGAGAGGGCCTGCCCCTTTCAGCTCCTGCCTGTGAGCTTCCCAGGAGCACTTGGTGGGCCACTGTGTGAAACAGGAGGTTGGACTAGATGGGCCTCCTTGGCCCTGATCCAGCAGGGCTGTTCTTCTGTTCATGGGAAGGCGCAGGTGAAAGCAGGGGGTCAAATGGAAGGCGCCACCAGGAGCTGCCCACCTCTGCCCACCACACACCGGCTTGTGTGGCTGCCAGGTGCATCAGGGCCACGCCTCTTCTCTTGCACAAGGTGATTCCCAGGGAGTTCCAGAGGAGACCCTGCACATCGGAGCCATGCCCAGTGAACGTCATCACGGTGGCATCCTAACCCTAACCCTAACCCTTAACCCTAACCCTAACCCTAACCCTAACCCTGGCCAAGAGTCAGCCAGAGCAGCTCTTCTTCGCACACAGCGGGGCGCAGCACTGGCTCACTTCAGAAGTCACGGCAGCACTGTCCCTGGTGAGGAAGGGCACTCTCTGTCCCATCCTAAGGGCTCGCTGGGGAGGGGGCTTCCCAGCCCGGGCCGCTCTCTCCTCCGCCCCACCCAAGGCCGGAGTTTCCATCATCGGCCACAGCAGCTGCAGCCAGCTCAGCTTGGACTCTGCCCAGGCTTCCTGCTGGCCTCCAGATGGATCACGTTTGGCTCAGCTCAGCAGCCTTTCCGGGATGAGGCTTTCAGTGGGAGACAGAGGCCATGGCCTGTGCCGTGGCAAGCAAGGCGGGTCTTGTAGCTTGGCCAGTTGGCTTCCTCTTCGTGTTGCCTTTGCATGAGGCGAGAGAAGCAAAGCAGGACCCTGAGAGCTTGTGGAGAGGAGCAAAGGCCAACGGAAGTGGGGTGGCTTTCTCTCTCGGCCCTCGCCCTCCCCCTGCAGAGCCCCAGCTGAAAGGGCACCTTCCTCTGGGGGGCTTCCTAGAAATGCCAAGAGGCCTGGCAGAAGGAACTCCAAAGGGACCCGTGAAATGGCCCTCTTAGCACAAGCTTGGGCAACCCCAGAGTAAACTCAGCATGAAGGAGCTTCTGAGCATCTGCGAAGGGGTGCACCTGCCTCCTCCCCCAGTTGCTCACCCCACCCCCACAAAGTGGCATCAACTTGCCAAGTAGAAGGGTGCCAGGGATGCTCTGTGGAATGGTCAGCGAGGATTTCCACAGGATGCCCATGCACGCATCCTGATCATGCACCCAGCCCCAGGGCAAATGACCTCTTCCATCTTTCCATTCTGCTCTGCTCAGGACCTCTTCCACTAGTACATAAGAACATCAGAACAGCCCTGCTGGATCAGGCCCAAGGAAGCCCATCTAGTCCAGCAACCTGTTTCACACAGTGGCCCACCAGCTGCCACTGGAAGCCTGCAGGCAGGAGTTGAGGGCATGCCCTCCCTCCTGCTGTGACTCCCCTGCTGCTGTGTCAGCTCTGCCACTGCTGAGCTCCAGGCAGGCCCTGGGATGCCCCCCGCTTCTGTCCCTGGGACCTCAAGGGCCAAGGCTGTGGGGGGGCCAGAGAGGCTGCTTGGCTCTTGCAGAGTGGGGCTGGTTTTGCAAAGCTCCTCTTCACCGCTGTTGTTAAGCCGAAGAGCCCTGGAGGGCTTTGGGAACAGCCGAAGCAGGCTGGGCAGCCCTCAAGCAAGGGATGAGCGTGGGCCCCTCTCCTGCTGTTGCTCCCCTGCCACTGGTGTTCAGAGTCCTCTTGCCCCTGAGCCTGGACCCGGTAGCCTGTCTCCATCCAGACCAGTCGCCATTGTGAGACTTGTCTGCCATGCATTTGTCTTGTCAAGATGTTGAAAGCCATCCAAGCTTTCATGGCCATCACCACATCCCTTGGCAGAGAATTCCATACATTAGTGATGTGCTGTGTGGGAAAGGACTTCCACTTGTCGGTCCTACATTTCCCGGCCTCGGTTCTCATGGGATGGCCCCTGGTTCTAGCGTGGTGTGAGAGAGGGAGAAGCATCCCGCTCGGCCCAGGCGTGCCACTCCATCATGCCTCCCTCGAGAGGCCCAGCCGAGATGCTCTCTTCCTCAGCTACAAGGCTCCTCCCACTGTGCTCTCCTTGCTTCGCAGGGTGGAAGTTCTTCCAGATCCCTGACTGGCTGGTTCTTCCTTCCTTGCTGGCTGTATTATTATCTACGTTGAGATACCACCCTTCATCGTGGGACTCCAGGGCAGGGAACAACAACACATTAATACAAAGACAAATGGATTAAAACAATCATATAAAACGTCATTGAAAATACAGCTGAAACCCAACAAAAATCAACAAAAAGAGCCCTTTGCTCTGTGTGTGGGGTGTGTGTGTGTGTGGCTTGTCTTGTGTGATGACAATCATCTTGATGGCTTTGCTGTTGCTCCTCACATACTCAGATCTTAAATGGAGGCTCTTTCCGCCGAAGTCTAAGCAAGCACTGCCTCCACCATCCCAACCTCCCCCTTCCCTCCACCCCTCCCTCCCGCTGTGGGCTTTGCAACCATCCGTGGGCTGGTTGTGGGCCTGACTGCTCCACCCCGCAGGGAGACAGACCACCCCAGCAGCCCTTGAGCTGGTTGCTGCTGCTGCTGCTGCTGCTGGTGGTCCCAGAGGAGGACGAGGACGATGGATGCAGTCACGGCATCCAGACCGGGGGCTATGGGGCTCAGCCCCCGAGCTTGACTTGAGCTGACTCCCGAGAAGCGCCTTTTCTCCCACTCCCTGTCGACGTGGGACGCTCAGCTGCTCAAAGTGCTTGCAGCTCCAACAAGAACATCTGGAAACACTTCAGGATGGAATAAACCTTTCCAAGTGCAAGTCTGTTCTGTTTGATGTTGCAAAGCTGTTGTTTGACAAAGGAGAAAGCAAAGTGCTGCCCAGACTTTCAAAGAACATCTAACCAAGGGGGTGTGCTTTATGCAGTGCAAATTAGAGAGCAAGAGGAGGGGGGGAGAGAGAGCGCCTTCCTGACCCCCAATGTGCCCCCCTGAGGCTCTGCTTCATGGCAAGGGCCCCCTCCCTCCCGCCCGCTTGAGTTCCACCCCTGGGCATGAACAACGATACTGGAGAGCTGGTGAGAACAGAGCCTGGGGCAAGGCAAAGGTTCCCATTGACTTGGTGGGGCTATTGGGTGTCCAGGTCATGAATCAGCAATAGAGTTCCTGCTTCTAGTGCAGGCCAGCCCCCCCGCCTGAATTCAGTGGCCAGCCAAGAGGTATCCCGCCCCCCCCGCCCCCCGCCCCACTCCTTGGCTGTCTGGGGCTGCTGCTGCTGCTGCTGCTGCTGCTGGGAAAAGAGCAGAGGGGTGAGGCCGGTGGTTAGTGGGGGGCCAGCTGGTCCTCCCCTCTCCAGTCGCAGCTGCTGCTTCCTTCCTGGTTGCCTCCCAATGGTTCTTCTGCCACAAATGCAGTGCAGCTGCTCCAGGGAGGAAAATACAATGCCCACCCCCCACCCCCATGGGTCAGACTAGAGGGCCACTGGAAGCCTGCCAGTCTAGCTTCCCTCCCTGCAATGCTTGCCTTGCCTGGACAGTGTCACATGGGGAACGTGTGAGCCTCAGGAAAGCTGGTTCTGAACAGGGCAGTGCTTTCTTTTCCTATGCAGATCTCAGGTTCCTTGGAAGGAGCTTTGGGGCACCTGGGCAAAGAAGGGGCACAGGAGGAGGACCAGGAGGAGGAGGAGGCCTCCTCTTGATCTTGGTGAGGTTTGGTTGCCATCATGGGAGGGATGCTCCGTCTTGCTTCCAACATACCTGCACATTGCTGGAGGCTTCTTCTGACCGCTCTGGCTTGTCTGCCTCTCTTGTCCCAGGCTTCTGGGTTCTGTCCTGGTCTGTCTGTGTTGGCCACGCCCCACAGGTCATCTTTGGAAAGGAGAATTTCCAGTTTCTTCAGAATTCACTGGATCAGATCACAGCAGTGCCTCAGTGCCTGGGCACTGGGAGCTGTTAGGTGCTGGGTGCTGGGCCCATAACCTGTTAGCAGCTTTGGGTTCTAAAGAAGCCACTCAGAACCATAGTTAACAATTGTAAGAAACCTTGCTTAAAAGTAAGGAAAGGCTTCGCTGAGTTACAAGTCTGGTTTGGATGGAAAGAAGTCTGTGTCTATGAGACTTCCATCTTGGACTGTGTCTCTGTGCCTGGCTGACACAAACACAGGTAGGCAGAGACTCTATTTACATATGAATTCCCCTCCCACATCCCTTCATCTCTAGAGGTGAGATTAACTCTTTACTCTTTGGCTGGGAATAATCCCAGCATTGCAACTTCCAACCTTTATTTCCAAGAACTATATACCACCCTTCCATGAATACTTCTAGACTGCTTAACAATTAACAGTATTGCAGATGGATAGATGGGTGGATGGATAGACGGACAGACAGACAGAAAGATAATGAGAGGAGATCCGGCCTTGTGGCAGCCTGCATGACTTGTCCCCTTTGCTAAGCAGGGTCTGCCCGGGAGACAAGAAGTGTGAGCACTGGAAGGTATTCCCCTCAGGGGATGGAGCCACTCTGGGAAGAGCATCTAGGTACCCAGTTCCCTCCCTGGCATCATCTCCAAGACAGGGCAGAGAGAGAGTCCTGAACCCTTGGAGGAGCTGCTGCCAGTCTGTGAAGACAATACTGAGCTAGATGGACGAAGGGTCTAACTCAGTAGATGGCAGCTTCCTAGCTAGATAAATGCCCTTTCAGTCTTCTGCCTGAAAAGAGAGTTCTGGGTCACGTGTAGGTCTGTCAGGCAAAGGTGCCCCCCATTCCACAGTTGGTTGCAGCCCATCTTTCCTCCCTGGTGGGGTCCCACAGCTTCCTGCAGCCCTGGCAGCCCTGGCTTGGAGACACTGTTTGGAGATGCCTCAAAGCAGCCCACATGGCTGCTTTGTGAATGAGAGCAGCTCCTAAAATTAGCTGCCGCTGGAGAGCCAGGGCGGGGCCTGTGGGCTGGCTCCCTGTGCAATTCCTGGCCGCAGCCAGGCAGGCGGCCCAGGAGCGCCTCTTCCTTGCCTGCAGGAGTGCTGAGCACAGAGTCAGCTGGCCTGTGGCACAAGCAGCAGCCTGGCCAGAGCAGGAGCAGGGGGCCTTCTGCAAGATGGGGGTCCATCTGCTGCAAAATGGCAGCCCCCCCACCCTGCTGCCTCAGCCCCAGAAGAAGGCCAAGTGGCTTTGGATGAGCCATCCCAGACTCAACCGGCCAGCCAGCCAACCCAAGGAGGGAGGAAGAGACCGTCTAGGATCCAAACAGCCTCTGTCTTGGGAGGGGGGGGCGGGTGTCTCCCCAGCAGCAGCAGCAGCAGCAGCAGCAGCAGCAGCAGCAGACAGCTTAAGGACAGCTCCTCTGGCTTTTTCCTGCCTGGGCCATTTCTTGGCACTTCCAGCAGATGCGGACTGGGGGCTGCCTCACATCTCTCTCCTGGCCAGGCAGCCCCTCACCACACCAGCTGCAGCTCCCAGACGCTTTGCAAGGGCTTTCTCACTCAGCCTGTGTTGCAATAGTAGTCAAGCCAGGATGGGACCAAAGGTTGTGATCCGGCACATCAGCTGAAGAAGCTGCACAAAGGTACTCCTGGCCGCAGAATCCAGGAGTCCCACCCCCACCCCCACCCCCCAGCCGTGAATGACAGCACCCCCCCCCCCGAGGGAGTGCTGCCCCACCTCTCTCCTGCCTCTCTCCTGCCAATCCAGAGCACCACTGCCTGGTCTGGATTGTCTCAGGCCCAGATGAGGAGAACAAGATCTTGGCCTCTGCTGCGTATAGGCAGCATGCAAGCCTCCTGACAAGAACAGTCTCCACTGACACGATGGTACAGCAGGAGGGTCAAATTGGCCCTGCTCCCCTGTAGCAGAGTGGTGTAGGCTGGAAGGAATTTTTCCTTTCCTTCCTGCCTCTGGCCAGGTTAATGGATAATCTCCCTGACCGGTCTAAACCAGTTCTGCAGCACGAGGGAGACTTTAGTGCTGAGTCGTTCCTTTCCTGTGCTTGAGAAGCAGACTGGCTGGTTTAAAAATCTGTAACTTACCAAAACCAGAAAGCCAAGAAAAGGATTCTGGTAAACCCAGAAATCCTGGTAGCTTAAAATGCTGCCACCAAGCTTGTTAATTCGGCCCCCTCCTCCTGCTGGGCCAAAAATCAACCCTCTGAGGCTTGTAAAAAGGACAGGGTGGACGAGGGACATTTATTCAATTACTACAGACTGGTTCCATCTTGACTTTTTAGATACACTTTAAAATGGTTGGTTACAATAATACTTCAACAACACCCAGATCTTTCGTGGGCAATACAAAATGGAGCTCAGTTACTCAGTTGCGAAGAACAGATATTTAGGACAATGCAACACACACACACACACACACAAGCAAAATATATTCCTGATTAGGGATATGTGAACTGGTTCAAATTCGAACCAGGGTGGTTCAAAGGTTCAAATTCGAACCGAACCAGCCATCAGGTTCGAGCTGCAGGTTCAAATTCGAACTGAACCAGGGGGTGGTTCGATTCAAACTGGTTAGATCCTGTTTGAACCAGTTCAGACATCCAAAAATTGGTAGGATGGTAGCTGGCACCCAGGGGTACCTGTCACCCAAACCCCAAAGCAATCAGACACTCGTACGATTTTTTATGAATATTTTAAAATTATTTTTATTTTTTTCTCATAGGATATAATGGGACTTCAACCAGCCCATTATTCCTTATTATGGAGCACCCATGGTTGCCAGCAACCATGCAAACCCCGAAGCAATCGGACACCCCTATGATTTTTTATGAATATTTGAAATATTCTTAATTATTTTTCTCATAGAGTATAATGGGACCCGAACCAGTCCATAACCCCTATTGTGGAGCACCTACGGGCAAAAAAGCGGGGTGCGTGGAAGACAGACAGGGGTGCCTACCACCCACAAAACCCCAAGGCAATTGGAGACTCCTCTGATTATTGGTGAATTGTTAAAGTATTTTTGAATTCCTCATAGAGAATAACTAGGATTGCAGCAAATGTATAGCTTCATGTCGGGGGGAAAGGGGTGTCGTAGAGTGGAGTGTGGTGGGTGGTAGTTCCTAGGATGGGCAAGGAAGCTATCAGAATTATTTGAAAGGGATTGGGCAAAGGGATGATTTTTAAATGATTTTTGAAGTTTACGCGTCTTTAAGGTTTTTCTCCATAAAGAAGCACGGAGGTGTCAGCAAATGTATAGCTTCACGTCGGGGGCAAAGGGGTGGTGGCCTAGAACAGAGTGTGGTGGGTGGTAGTGCCCAAGGGGGGCCAGGAAGCTATCAGAATTATTTGAAAGGAATTGGGCAGAGGGCTGATTTTTGGTGAACTGTTGAAGTTTACGTGTCTTTAAGGTTTTCCCCCATTAGGTATAATGGAGGGTGTATCGCTTCACGTCAGGGGGAAAGGGGTGGCCTAGTGCAGTGTGGGGTTGGTGGTAGTGCCGGTTAGGGGCAGGGAAGCTACCTGAATCTTTTCAAAGGATTTGGGCAGAGGGCTGATTTTTGGTGAATTGTTGAAGTTTACGCATAATTTTTCCCCAAAAATTCATTAAAAAATCGTACGAGTGTCCGATTGCTTTGGGGTTTGGGTGGCAGGTACCCCTGGGTGCCAGCTACCATCCTACCAATTTTTGGATGTCAAAACCAGTTCGAACCGAACCCGGGGGTGGTTCGAACAAATCCAAAACCGAACCACCCCCTCCTGGTTCGAACCCGGTTCGAATTCAAACCGAACCGGGCGAACTGGTTTTGTGCACATCCCTATTCCTGATGCACAGTCTGACTAAACAAACTGTTCCCTAGACTAAATTCCCGAAGCCAAAATCCTGGTTTCTTGTTCTTGAACTCAACAAACTCCTGATGAGAATCAAGCCTCCTGCAGGTCTCTCACCCTGGGAGATTATCCTGCAGCCGCCGCCATGAGGCAGCCGACCTCATGCTAGATGGCACTCTCTGCCAAGACTTTCTTCTTGTTCCCAGAATTCCCCACTGCAGCTATCATGTCCCACCCACCCGTTGGACTGATTGAGTGAGCCCTGGAGTTCACCAGCCTGTCAGTCAAGGCAAGGGTTCACTGTTAACTCTTTAGAGGGAGGGGAGATGGGTCACTACATCCCCACATTTGGCCTGGGACTCAAGGAACAGGGTGGTTGAGTCCGCTCTTTTCTGTGCTGGTTAGACCTGCCTTAGAAGAGTGGTCCACATCCCACGCAAGGAAGCACAAGTGGTTGGAGCCCTGCCCTTCACCACTACACCTGTGCAAACACCACCAGTGCCATGGAAGGAGAGTGGAGCTGAACGGACGCAGTCGCACAATGCAATGCACCACTTGACAAGGGAGCCGAACGGCCCTCGTCTCCTGTGCCTCCATTTGAAGCATTGATACAACCGGGGGGGGCAGCGCTGAGCCCTGTGTTTCCTTGTGCGAGGTGTGAGTCACGGTGTGGCGTTCTGGGCACTGCAGGGAAGGAAGGACCTGGAGAAACTGGAACAAGTTCAGAGGAGAGCAAGCAAGAGGATGAGGGGTCTGGAACCCACCCAGTCCCAGGAGAAGCAGTCCAAGGAACTGGGCAGCCTCGATATAAACAGACGGGAGAGCCGTCTCCAAACGTCGGAAGGGCTGCCAGAGGCAAGAAGGAGCTGCCTTCTTCGCTGCTGCTCCGGAGGGCAGAGCTGGCTCGGCACCAATGAGCTGGAACGGTCAGGGTGTCGATTTAGGCTAGACATTCAGAGGAATTCCCTCACCGTAAGCTCCATGGGACAGCAGCCAGCCACCTTGTGCAGAGGTGAGAGCTCTCCTTCGCGGGAGGTTTCCAAATAGAGCCTGGATGGGCATCTGTCAGGGAGACTAAAGCACTCAGCAGGGGCTGGACAAGAAGGCCTCTTGGGGACCTTCCAACATTCTGTGGTACTTTGGTGCCCCCCCTGCTGCTCTGCCCAAAGAGGTCTGGCTTCAACTCCTCCTCGTCTGGGACTTCTTGCCGTTTCTTCTGGCCAGAAAAGCAGCAGCAGCAGCAGCAGCAGGAACTCCCCGCCTCTGGCAATGAGCCTTGGGTGACGCCATCCCAGCTGGAAGCAATGTCAGGATTGGGAAGAAAACACGGTCATCTTTCCACTCCGCTTCGGAAAGGGAAGGAAGCTGCTTCTGTAAAGCCCCAGCAGCTGTCACAGCTGACAACCAAGTGGGAATTCCAGGTCCAGATGATCCCCCAGCAGCTCTTCCAGGAATGCCCTTGAGTGGAACATGGACGATGACTATGCAGCCCCCAGAGCCCTGGCACAGAGGCAACAGGCAGGCAGGCGGCTGGAGGATGGCAGAACAGCCTGGCTGCTGGATCCGGCCCAAGAAGGCCTGTCTAGTCCCACATCCTGTTCCACACAGTGGTCCACCAGAGAAGCCCACAGGAAAGAGTTGAGGGCATGCAACTGGTATCTGGCGCCATTTTGCCTCTGAGGCTGGAGGTGGCCCCCAGCCACCAGACTAGTAGCCACTGATAGACCAGTCCTCCATGAATTTGTCCAAGCCCCTTTTAAAGCCATTCAAGCTGGTGGCCATCACCACATCCTGTGGCAAAGAATTCCATAGGTTAATTATGTGCTGTGTGAAAAAGTGCTTCCTTTTGTTGGTCCTAAATTTCCCAACCTTCAGTTTCATGGGATGGCCCCTGGTCACTAGTGTTGTGAGAGAGGGAGAAAAATGTCTCTCTGTCCACCCTCTCCACTCCATGCATGATTTTACACACCTCGATCATGTCTCCCCTTAGTCATTTCCTTTCCAAGGCAAAGAGCCCCTGATGCTGCAGCCTAGCCTCGTAAGGAGGGTGCTCCAGGCCCCTGATCATCTGGGTTGCCCTCTTCTGCACCTTCTCCAGTTCTGCCATGTCCTCCTTAAGATATTGTGACCAGAACTGCATGAAGTACTTCAAGTGTGGCCACCCCATCGTTTTGTATAAGGGCATTATAATATTAACAGTTTTATTTCCATTCCCCTTCCTAATGATCCCTAGCCTGCAATTGGCCCTTTTCACAGCTGCCGCACATTGAGACAAGACTTTCACAATGAACTGTCAACCATGGCCCTAAGGTTTCTCTCCTGGTCAGTCACTGACAGCTCAGATCCCATCACCATATGGGCAAGACTTTCCCTTGCAGAAGCGAGGCTGGTTCTCCTTCAGCAAGTCCTGTTCTTCTAATACGTTTAACAATTTTGTCCTTAAATATGCTTTCCATCAATTTACCTGACACTGAAGTTAAGTACGGCTTGTAATTTCCTGGATCCCCAACCCTAACCCTTTTTGAAAAGCGGAGTTACCTTAGCTACTTTCCAGTCCTCTGGTACTGAGCTTGATTGTAGGGACAAGTTACATATTTTTGCTATTTCACATTTGAATACCTTCAGAATCCTGGAGAATGCTATCTGGCCCTGGCAATTTGTTAATTTTTAGTTTTTCAAGACCGTTCAGAACTGTTAGAGGTTGTTGATTTTTACCCACAATAGGTAAAAATCTCAGAGCACTAAGGAATGAGCACACACACTCCAGTGACAGAGTAGGTAGCAGAGGATGGTTTGGATATTGCAGCTGTTTAGAGAAAACACATGGAGATCCTTGTATGACTAAACACTAAATATTTATTGGTCAAATACACTTAGATAGGAAAGACCTATCTCTAATCTAAAGGACTACATAGTGGATAGGTAAGGAGAGAGAGAGAGAGATGTTTCCATCTGCTCTCTAGGAGGAAAGGAAGGATTGTGACTCAGCCGAGGAAGCGCTGCAGAGTCAGTTCAGGGGTCATAGAGCAGGGACAGATAGGGAGACCCCGACTCACTGTCTCTGCTCCCAATGCCCCTCGTGGTCATTAGGACAGTTGGTGCAAAAGGTCGATGCACTGGAAGTTCATCTCCAACAAGAACATCCTTTCTCGTCACCTCAAATTGGCCCAGTTCTTCAGCCTCCAAGCCTGGGAAGCTCAGTTCCGGAGTGGGTACGTGGTCAGTATGTCTGTTGTGAAGACAGATGCAAATAACTCATTCAGCATCTCTGCAATTTCCTTATCCTCCTTAATAATCCCTTTCACGCCCTCATCCCCTTCCTAATGATCCCTAGCATGGAATTTGCCTTTTTAACAGCTGCTGTGCACGGTTGACACTTTAAATGAGCTGTCCACCAGGATCCCAAGATCTCTGTCCTGATCAGTCACGGACTGCTCAGATCCCTTCAGCATATATGTGCAGTTGAGGTTTTTGCCCGAATGTGCAACACTTTACACTTGCTTACATTGAACTGCATTTGCCATTTTGTCACCCACTCACCCAGTGTGGAGAGATCCTTTTGGAGCTGCTCACAAAATGTTTTGGATTTCACTACCAGAAAGAGTTTAATGTCATCTGCCAATCTGGCCACTTGGTTGCTTACCCGAAGGGTCCAACCACTTCTCTAGCGGGTTTTCTGCTGCTGCTCATATATTTGTAGACGCTTTTGTTGTTCTCCTTGACCCTTCTAGCTAGCTGCTCCTCAAACTCTCTCTTTGCCTCCCTTATTGCCTCCTTGCATTCCTTTTGCCAGAGTTTATGCTCCTTCCTGTCCTCTTCATTGGGGCAGGACCTCCATTTCCTGCAGGAAGTCTCCTTCGCTTGCATGGCTTCCCCGAGAGCTCACTCCTGCTCCCCTCTGCTGAAAGGGCCTCTGCCCAGCTCTGCAGGAGGCGGAGTCCTTCTTTGGCAGGCCTCACATGCAGGTCAGAGTCCCACCCCCTACCTCAACAGCTATTGGGGGAGGGGTCTCACTGCCTCCGCCTCCTCCTGCAGCCGCCACCCCCAGGGTAGCTTCCAAAGAGCTGAGGCGGGGGGGGGCGGGCAGCGGTCCCTCCAATTTTGTTCATCTCTGTGCGGAATGGGTTTTGTTCTGGGAGGCAGGACCAAGGCACTGTGTGTGCACACCCTCTGCATTCAGAGCGGGGCCTTCCTGATTCCACCTGAGAGGCATCTCCAATGAACTGAGCGGTCATCAAAAAACAAGAGAGCGTGTGCATGTGCTAGAGAGGACACTGGCAGGGGGCGTTTCCAATGATGGCGGCAGAGGAGAAGCCACAGCTCAGCAGGACCGCACGGCCCTGGCGGTCCTGCAAAGAGAGGCCCCCGCCTTGCCCCAAACCCCAGTCCTTTCTGCACCTGAGCAGGTGGACTCCAGGGAAGAAAGGTGTGGTCCCAGATCTGCCTGAACAGACAACACGGCCCAGCACAGCACCTCCACCCACAGTGACGCCCAAAGAAGCCCAGTTCCCTCATTGCCAAGAATTGAGCTCAGTTCCTACAGAGCAGCCGCCGGTTGGGAGGAGAGCTGGTTTCGTGGTCACCAGAATGAATGGCCCCCTTTGTTAAGCAGGGTCTGCCCTGGTTTGCATTTGGGTGGGAGGCTAAAATTTTAAGGTTTTAATTCGTGGTTGATTTTAAATTGTTAAATTGTTTTAAGTTTTTGTAAATATTTTAACTTGTTTTATACTATTGTTAACCGCCTAGAGACAAAAGTTTGGGGCGGTGTACAAATTGAATGAATGAATGAATGAAATGTCTGAGCACTGCAAGAGAGTCCCCTCAGGAGAGGGGGCCATTCTGGGAAAAGCATCTGCCTGCTTGCATGCAGAAGGTTCCTTCCCTCCCCGGCAGCGTCTCCAGCTAGGGCTGGGAGAGACTCCTGCCTGTAACCTTGGAGAAGCTGCTGCCAGTCAGTGTAGAGAACACTGAGCTAGATGGACCCAGGGTCTGACTCAGTAGGCGGCAGCTTCTGAATGATGTTGCGATGCCCTTTTGCCTCCAGTGCTGCCAGGGTCGCTGGACCTCTCGTGGCTCGGGCAAGGAGGCGAGGAGTCACGGGGTTCACCAGCAGTTGCCAAGAGGCCAGGCCATCCTGGAGGCCCAGGCGGTGGTGGGGGAAGCCCTCTGCTCACTGGAGCCCAGCCAAGGGGCTTTTATTTTTAGCCCAGACTTCCTCTTGCCAAAGGCAGGATGCTGACGTCACCCGCAGCGCAGGAAGACCTACTCAGCAGAGGGAAGGATGATGCTCCCGGCGGCAGCTGCGGCTGCTCGGGCTGGACTCAGGAACGCACCGTTGCAACACAGTCAGCAGGGGAATGCCCAGGGGCTTGCGACAGAGCCACGAGCGGGGGGTGGGGGGCACGGAGAAGAGGGGCAGCCTGGCCCCCTTGGAGGGATCTGCTACCCACTCTCCAGATTCTGCTCAGACATGGCTTCCGCTCCAGAAGTAGAACTGGAACCAATCCAAACCCTTCCTTGGACACCATTCCCAGGAAGAGGGAAACCTTCTCTTAGAAGGGCCTCCTTCCGTGCATGTTGAGCCCTTATTTATTTATTGAATCGCCCATATCCTCTCACCCAGGGGATAGATACTCCTCTGGGGCGTGGGGGCCTCCTAGTAGTGGGTGATTCTCGGCCCTTTGAGGGGGGAGGGGAGGGGGGAGAAGCCCCTTGGGCACGATTAGTACCATCTTCCCTTTGCTGCTCTGCCTCAGGCCCTCTGGAGTCACCACTGGGCCGAACGCTTTCCCCCTCGGGTCCCTGGCAGAGGCCAGGATTTCCACCCATACCAGAATCATTGCATACCGATTGCTTGATTGGGTGAGCAGCTGCCCCCTCCTTGAACGAACCAGATTCCCGGCTTGGGGCTGCTCCTAGACCGGGTTGTGGCCCTGGGCACCCAGGTAGTGGCCGTGGGCAGCTTTGGCTGCTTGGACTGGGCGGACCTTGCCAAAGGGATCCCCACACGTCATGCTTTCATTCTAGGGGGTCGCCTTGGAAGACCCTCCTGAACGTGCAGTTGTGCGCAATGCAGCGGCAAAGGCCTTGCTAACGCCTGGTGTGCAGCCCACTGGTCTGGCGTGGGGTATCAAATGCCTGGGTTCCCAGTGAGTTTCTGGGTGGGAGTCTGTTGGAGGAGGAGGTTTGATGCACCCCAATTGCAGCAGAGCAAGCGTGTGTGAGAAGAGCAAGCCCACTAAAGAGGATCTTATTTATTCATCTATTAATTATTATTTTATTTAGTGCATTTATATACCACCCCATACAAAAAGCCCCTGGATGGCTCACAATATAAAAACCATTAAAACTTTAGCATAATTAAAACAATTTAAAATACAATAAAAACTCTAAAAACTGAAACTTTAAAACTATAAACTAAAAGCCTGACTAAACAGGTATGTTTTCAGGTCCTTCTTAAAAACATTCAGAGGAGGAGAGACTCTAATTTCATTAGGAAGCGCATTCCAGAGTCCCGGGGCAACTCGACAAAAGGCTCGGTTTTGAGTCACCACCAGGCAAGCCGGTGGCAATCACAACTGGACCTCTCCAGATGACCTTGACAGGTGGTGGGGTTGATGAAGAAGGCGGCGTTCTCTCAAGTACCTCGGACCCAAGCCGTTTAGGGCTTTGTAGGTAATAACCAGCACTTTGTATTTTGCCCGGAAACTGACTGAGAGCCAGTGTCGTTTTTTCAAAATGGGTGTCATCTGATCTCTTTGGGCAGCCCCGGAGACCAACCCAGCTGCTGCATTCTGTACTAACTGCAGTTTCCAGAATATGTACAAAGGCAGCCCAATGTATAATTCATTGCAGTAGTCAAGCCTGGATGTTACTTGGTCTATCTAGCCCATTTTTATTTCCCCACCTCCCACCCATAGCTAGGAAGGCTGTAGGGTGCTGACACCAGCAGGGACGGGCCCTCTTAACTGAGCTTGCTGGAGCCCTGCCATTTGTTGGCGGGGGGGCGGGGGGGGGGCTGCAGGCTGGTGCTGGTCCTGCATGGAGGGGAAAGGTGTACAAAAACAGCAGCGCGGAGGCCAGTTAGCTTATTACAGATTTAACTCTGTTGTGGGGTTGATCTTCTTCTGCACAAATTGTATTTAAATGGTTCAAAGTATCTGGAAACTGGCCAAGTAACTGCTGCAAAGTCAGTGTCTGAACAGACCTGAAACGGAAAGTTTAGAAAAATCCGGATGTGCCTGAACCGGACATGAACCCAAGTGCTGGTTCAACTGCCTGGCTGGGCCCTTCCATCTGGAGTGGAGGAAATTGCTAGCAGGACACTCATACCCCAGGTGAGTCCCTATCTGCGTTTCCAGTCCAACCCAATGGTGACAGAACGTCCATCTGCTACCCTGTCCTGTGTTCAAGGAAGAGGGCCTAAGGCAAAGTTCATCTTCCTGCTCCTCAGCCAATTTGTTCACTTTTCTCTGGAGTCATACGTGCAACAGCATCTCCCCAAGCTTTTGGATGCTCCTGTAAAGCCCTGGAACCATCCTACCTGGGGAAGATACCCTGCCAAAGACACCATTTCAAATTCAGCCAAAGACACTATATCAAATTGCCCACAAGGGGGTGGGGGGAGTCAAGGCTCCCAAACACATGAACATTCTAGCTTGTCTATGAACACTAGCCAAACACTAGCCAAAACAACACGGAGCAGAGAACATCCAGGATAGCCAAAATCCTGCAACGTTGGACAAGAGCATTTGGAAGGCATAACCAGTTGAAAGACTAAAATGACTTTTTACCAAGGACTCTTAGTTTTTGGAATTCTAGGGCTCTCCATGGCTTCTCTTTGGCTGTGGCAGGCTCTAGAGGGCACTAAGGGGGGGTGGGAATTGATGATTTACACCACTTTCTTGTAGTGACTATGAGCTATGATTATGCTGAAAGCCCTGCTATCTCCTGTGCTGTAAGGACATGGACCTCACAGGCTTGCTCTCTGGTCATTTCCTTACTTGTTTCCCTGACATCTTGTGCCAATTATCTCACTGTTTCACCCAGAGCATTTACCTGCAAGTCTGCACCTTTCCCCAACTTACTGGTTCCTTTTGCGCTCTAAAGACATTAAGCCAGCCCAAGCTTTACCTGCTAATTTTATAGACATCTGTATTTAACTAATGTGACTGTACATGACTTATCATTGCCATCGCTTTCCACAAGCTGATAATCCATTAATCGCCAGAAGCACCTGGTTCCACAATGCAAGGCTGTTATTGATACTTTATTTGGGATGGAGATGGGTTAAGACAATGTTGCTTGCTATAAGTTGTATGATCTTTATATGTACACCTTGCTACTATGTATAAAACTTTTTATCTATATCAAATCAGGCCAGATATGGGTGGTTAAGGATATGTGTTGGTTTATGGAATTATACGAATTATGCTTGTAGCTCTAGGATGTTGTATGCAATGTATCTAGTTTTATTGCCATGTGTACAGCCCATTTAGCACCGACCATTTCTGTAAAATCTATGCTTTAAGGCATCACAAGTACTTAAGGCATCCCAAAACCACATATGTCCCAAATCCTTTAGCCACACAAAACACAGAACTATGTTTCCAAGATTAGGAGTTTATGTGTTAGAAAGAGCTATTATTAATATTTCCAGACAGTTAGAACTTTCATTTAACCTGACCCTATTAACTTTAACTAATATAGAGAACCTATGGATTTGTGGGCAAAGAAGATAATTCCAGTTATAGCATGTATTTTCTTTTTATTGATAATCACATGTTGCTGCTTATAATGCATTCCAGCTTTAATCCAAATGTTTATTAGAACCTTTAAACCTTGCCATAATGTAAGACCCAAATATATAGCTGTACCTTTACAAGCCTTTATTAGGACATCTTGAAGATTCAGGATAATCCAGTTTTTCAGGGAGAAATTGATGTGTTTAGAGAACCAAAGAAACTCCATTTTGCCTAGAAAACCTTATTTTAACTTGAAGTAACCTAGCCCAAACTCAGGGACATCACTGCCTCTCATGATTAACGCCATTATCTCTCTCCAGCTAAATTGTATCTATGGAACTTGCTAAGACAGCCAAGCTTCCCAGGCCAGAAAAAAGGATATAACCAAATAAGGAGTAATCACCAGATGAAAAATGAATCATTCGCATGTGTACTAGATACTTGGACCACCATACTGTGTCAACCATTTAGATGGTTTGTATAAATGTAAGATGCACCTGTAAGTTACCAAACTGTAATCGGTTTGAGAGCGTGAGCCTATTGATTACCTATTGCTGACTGCAGAACAATAAAGCCTCAATGAATAATTCCCCATCCTTGTGTCTGACTGATGGGCTGAGCGGACCCAGGAACGCGCCCCATCCACATCAGTCTCCTCACAGCTGCTGCCCTGGCTGAGCCTCCTTGCTCAGGCCTGGAAAGGTCACACACGCCCAGCAGCACGGGAGGCGAAAAAGGGCTCCTCTCCCCACCTGCCGGAAGCAGCACCAGAGCAATTCCAGCCACAGACCTGGACTTGGAGGTTCGGCAGACTCTCTCCTGCCCCCAAAGCACTCCTAGGCTCTCCCCAAAACCACCTTCCACTGTGGTGATGTCCCGTTATACACACCAGTCGTACATGATGCACACGCTCTTCTTATTTCTGTTCCTATATACTTTCAAACCATGTTGAGACTCTTTGAAGAGAGCCAAAATGGCAGGACCATAAATCACGGGGGATTTAAAGTCTTGTGCTTAGTTAGGATGACTATTAAGATGGCCCTCTTAATGCAGCCCAGATTTTACTTTGAATCTATGACGCAATTCCACACAATCTGTGCAAACCTGCATGTTTTGCAAATGTGGTTTTGATCTGCAGGCTTTATCTGCACACCATCATCATCAGCAGCAGCAGCCGCTGGTTTGCCTTCATTCGACCTGAAGGGAACGGAGAGGCCAGGCCACATCCTCCCCTGCCCCCATACACTGACACCCCCTCTCCAAAATGGCTTTCTTTGGGGTGCCGACTCTGTTCCCCCAAGCCAAAGTGGAAGACTGTCCCAGGTTAGCTTCTGTAAGCGTCCGTTGCTGTATGTCTCACACACACAGTGTGTCCTCACCTCCTCCCTGAACTGAGTGAGCTCATGAAAAGGGCAGTGCTGAGAGGGGGTCTTACGAGGGGGGTGCTGGTCCTGGTCCGGGGGGGGCATGCCGCCCCACCCTCAGGTTACAGGTGCCCTCTCGCCTGCCCCAGCCCCTACAAGGATTTCTTCGTAGGGAGTCAGCAGTGTTCCTTCTAACAGAGATTCCCAGATGTGGTTGACTACAACTCCCATAATCCCCAAGCAAAGGCTATTGCAGCTGGGGATGCTGAGAGTCGTAGTCAGCAACTCCGGGGAATCCCTGTTAAGAGGGAACATTGGCTGGCAGGCAGGCAGGGTCTCCCCCCCTCCCCCGCCGGCTTGCTTGTAAAGGGGACTCTTTTATTAGCAAGAGTTTAGATTCTCTGGTGTAAATGCACATGAAGGTGGGGGAGCCGGACTGGAGAACGCGCTTAAGGGTCCCTGGCTAGCCAGGTGGCCGTGAATAGCCAAGCCGGGCAAAGGAGGCTGTTGCCGCGGGAAGACCAGACTCTTCGAAAGGGTGCTCCTGTTCTCGGTCAGCGGCATTCTCTGAGACCGAGAGGGATCTTGCTGCAGGACCCTTCCTGGGGTTTCCCATTCATAGCCTAGCCTTCATTTCGGTCTTTGACCAGCATAGCCAGTCACAGAGATGAACGGGCTTAGCGGAACCATGATCACAAAACCCCCTAAAATTAAAGGGGAGGGGATGCCCAAAATTGCAAAAAATGGCCCAAACCCCCTTAGTCTGTAGGGGTGCAAGGCGGTGTGTTAAAAATGGCCACTGCCCGTAACCATAGGAAAAGGACAGAGTGGAGTCACTCCAGGGTCCAGAGCCTGCAGGAGATAAGAAGGGGGGGGGGCTGCCTGGGTCAAATGCAACCTCGGGAATTCTGGAGAGCAAGTGGAGCAGTTGGGGGTTCTTCTTCTTGGGCTTCTTATTCCCAAGCACGAACCCACCCCCTGCCCTGGATCGTCCTCTAGGGCAGGAGAGGAGCCACCACATTCTCCATGCGCAAAGGTGTGCGGCAGCGGAGCGTGCCCCAGAAGGGCCAAGATCTGCCTCGTTAAGAGCTTTCTCCAAGCAAGAGCTGGAGAAGCAAGTGAAGGCCTACATTGTGCTAGATGAACAGACCAGAATTCTCCGAGCTGCTTGGACTTCAGGGGAAAGAGTTCTTCCCATACACCTTCCAGACGGGTGCAGCAGGAGCCATGCTGACGACAGGCAGATGAGCAAGCAGTTTCCGGGTTAGGGTCAGAGCACATCAGTGAGGGAAGTGAAAGTTCCTCTCCTCCCACGGATAGTGCGATCAGGCGCCAGGCAACAGATGGGAGATCCCCACACCAGATGTCGTCCGGCGCCCTCCACCCTGGCCCCGCAGGGATCGGTACTGGGACCTGGTTTTTTAAACACCTGACACATGAAATGACACAAGACAAATATATCTGAGCCATTTGGGATCCTTCTCATCCACGACCAAAAACCTAATTTTAGCATTTGAAATTCTAAGGGATAAAACCATGGAGCTCTTCTAAAAAGGCCATGACCTGTGATGACCAAGGAATGCATTGACATAAAACACGACTTGCAGCATAAAAGGGAAAAGTTTGTCATCTCTTTAATAGGAATACTGTACATACAGGACATAATACTACAGTAGATTAACCACATCCAGTTAAGAGTGCTCTGGTCAGCAGTCTTCATAAGCACTCCCCACTAGAGAACATAAATTTAAAAATTAAAAATAAAAATAAAAACCAACCCCAAGTGCAATTTTTTTCAGTTTCAAAATTACAAAAGAAATCAACATCTTTGTTTAGCAGTGGCCGTTGTCACCTTCTAGTCAAGCATTAAATGCAGCATTTTTTTACAGTAGAATTTTAGTGCTCTAATATGCCAAAGAGAGAGTCTCCTCCCCACATCAACTCGACCCTGAAGGAGAAACCTCGGCTTTCCACAGCTGCAAAAGGGAGGGAGGGAGGTCTCCCCGCACACTGTCCCATCCAGCAGAGGCTCTTCCAGGCAGGGAGACATCCCAACCAGGGCAAATTACAGCAACAAGCAACCCATAGGACCTAGAAAGACGCAGCGTAATATTCTTCTTCGTGCCATCTGCTGGCGATCTGCAGGAATCTGCAAATACACGGTGCCTTTTCAAGCTCCTCTTGTTTGCTCTTGGGGGGAAAGCAGAGCCTATTCCCAGATGGCTACAGGTTGCCAGCAGATGGCAATAAGATTATCAGAGGGCATCCTTGTGTGCTGCTGTCTGGATTCCGAGCTTTATCGTCCTAATTGCCACTGAAGTTGGACCATGTCCCCATCTCCAGAAGAGTGCGGAGTCACAACGTGTGCAGCAGAAACTGTGGCCTGGGTTTCCCCGAACAGGCTCCTCACAGGGAGAGAAGGACATGTGCTCTCCTCCTTGCCAAGACAGACAGACACGGGATGCACAACAATCTCACAGCGATCACTCACTAATCATCTGAGACAGGCAGAGGAAGAAGAAGAAGAAACCTTTAAAAATAACCCTGAGGGATATATCATTTAAAAGATCTGGCGATTTATTTTAAAACAGCTTTTTAAAAAGAATCACGTATCACTTAACCCACTTGCCCTCTTCTCAGGCAAGCCAGTCCTTTAGGTATGTTCATAAATAATAATAATAAAAATAATAAAATATTCAATTGGCCGTATTTACAATCCCAACATGCCAAAAAGACATTCTGATTTTAGGTCCGCATAACACTCAAATAATTTAAGAAGGAACTCCAAATCCAGACTTTACAGCCGAAGAGGAAAACCAGGAACTCTCCAGAGCCCATGAAATCGTTCTGCTCACCTGAACCAGTGATTCTCAAACTTGGGTCCTCAGGTGTTATTGGACTTCAACTCCCATAATCCCCAACCAGCGGCCACTGAGGCTGGGGATTATGGGAGTTGAAGTCCAATAACACCCGAGGACCCAAGTCTGAGAATCCCTGACCTGAACTCACAAACTTTGAAGGAAAGTTTCACAGAGAGGATGGGTGGCTTGGTGGTGTTTTGTTTTTAATACAAATCAATCAATCATCAACGGAGAAACTGGCTGAGTGGTCCAGAGGCCATCTCCACTTGCCTTTCAAGAATGTCCCGCAGAGGAGCCCAGATGGCCAGCCCCCCCTCTGTCCAAATTTTGGGGAAGGCCCTGGAGGTGAAGAGTTAATGCAAAGCAACACCCTCAGATGCACACCTGGCCCCAGCCCCAACCACTCCCCTCCCTCCTCCAGACGGTTACAGGCTTTTAGCCCCCCAGATCCGGGGACCTCGGCTCTCCAATTTCGGCTTCCTGGAAGTCGGGGGGTGGGGTGGCACAAGCAGCAGGAGTCAGGCGGGGGGGGGGATGCAGAAGACACACAGCTGGCTCTGCTTCTCAGAGCTCTGTTTGCTCCTCTCCCCCACCCCACCCTGCATGCAGGCTGGCATTCATCAGGTAGAGATACACACAGCGTGGCTCTCAACACAGGGGCTGGGCAGGGCAGAGCAGGAGAAAGGAGCCAAGGAAGGAGCTCCGGGAAGCAGAAGCAGCCGGGCCACTTTTGGCGCCCCCAGCCCCCCCCTCCGGTTCCTCAGGATGAGTCGCTCCTGCTTGAAAGACATGTTTCCCCCCCCCACACACACACACCCACACGCTCTTCCATGAGGTGGTTGCAAGTCACAGTGCCCAGGTCCCAGGATGCATAGCTTCGTGACCTCCTCCTCCTCCTTCCTATGGATCTACAATATGGCAAGACCCCAATGGGTGTGCCCCCCACCCAACAGCCCCGTGAAGCACTTAGCACCATGGGGGAAGCGTGGCCTGGGGGAGGAAGCACCAGCGGGCCCGGAGGAGCCCTGCCCTGCAGCCCTGGCCCAGCCAGGGGCAGCAGCATTGCCCGGGCAGAAAGGTCCCTGGGAGGAGCCCGCCGGGGAGGGCGGGGGCCCAGCCCAGACTCCCACCGTGGAAGGGGGGGGGCTGCGGTCCTGCTGGTGAGGTATCATGTGGCAGAAGAAAGGCAGCCCAGCTCTGTGGGGCCCAAGAGAGGCCACCGCCCCAGGGAGTGGGGCCCAAGGCCTAGCGCAGCCCCCACCTCGCCTTGACGACAGAGCCCACCCCCGCCTCTCCGAGCTGTGTGTGCGCAGCATGGGGCCTGAAACAGTTTCACACGTGGGGGGCGGGGGGGGAGACAGACAGAGCGTGGGTGTTCCAAGGAGTGCCCCCCCCCGGCTTCTCAGTACCCCCATTTGCTCCTCCCCCTCCCCCCCCCCGGTTGCTGCAGGTCTTGTATTTGTCCACGTCCCACGGCAGGCACAGCCGGTTCCTTCCGAAGACGTCCTCAAGCCACGGAAGGGCTGCCCACAGCCCCAAGGAGGCAACCGCCGGGAGAGCTTTCGTGGGTGAGGTCCCAATCACTGCCCCGGAGGGCCGGGCGGGTAAGAGTCGGGGCGAAGAGATCCAGAGAGCCGGGCGCGCTGGGGGTGGAGAGCCGGCGGGAGGCGGCTGTGCGGGCGGGTCCAGCGGAGCACAGGCCTGGGCTGCCCCCCCCACAAGGCTCCACAGGGGGCGTCTCGGGGCACTCGGGAGGGCAGCCCGTGGGACGGAGGAGGAGGAGGAGGAGCCCCACACAGGAGCCCCCTCTGCCCGGCGGGCTCTTCTCCCCCCGGCCCCGGAGAGCGGCGGAGCGGTGGGCCCAGGCCGGCAGCCTGGAATGGCCACGCTCCCCACGGGCCAGGCCGCCCGCTGCTACGTGAGGGTGACGATCTGGCAGGCGCCGTTGCCGTGGGGGGGGCCCGCTTTGGCTTCCGTGGTGGTGCTGGGCTTGGGGGGCCACTCGGGGTCCACCAGCAGCTCCTGGGCCAAGTGCACATACTTGGCTTGGGGGGGCTTCTTCCGACAGCCAAGCAGGGTGGGGCGGGGGCGCCCGCGCCAGCCGTCCAGCGCCTCCTGGGGAAAGGCAGAGAGAGGGGTGGGAAGCACGCGGGCGACTCCGCCGCAGGCGCGGCTCCTCCTGACGAGCGGGGGGCGCCAAGGAGGCCGCTGGGGGGGCGCCCCCTCTCTCCTGTGCTGCCGGCAGGCGGGTCATTCAGCAGGTAGAGCTGCACGGCTACCCTGAAGAATGGCAGTGCAGGAAAGAGAGGAGGCCGGCAAGCAGAGGGAGCCGCACCTCCTGGGGCGCAGCGCAGGGATCCTGCTCAGTGGGCTGCTGGGACCGATGCCACCAGGCCCGGGGGAGCCACGGGCGGCGGGGGGGGAGGGAGGGGCCGCTGCCCGCCTGCCTGCCGAGCTCTCGGCTGCTCCGTCCCTCCTGCCTGTGGCCACACCCAGCGGGCCTGCTCCTGCGCAGAGGCACCAGACGCCCGTCCGAGGGGGCCTTTCAGAAACGGAGGGAGCCCAGAGCTGGGCAGGCCCGGAGCCCCAGAGGGAAGCTGCAGGCAGGGGCTGGCCAGGGGCCTGGCCGGCAGGGTGGTGCAGTGGTCAGGACAATCCGTGCCCCACAGGGTGTCCCGCGGCCAGTCCTGCACACACACAGCCGGCCTAGCCTGCCCCACAGGGTTGCCATGACCGACAGATAGGCTTCCTTTTGGAAGGGCAGGACCCAAGATGATCCCGGCAGCTCCCCCACCCCACTCCCAGCCCCCCAAGTTTTACCATCAGAGGCCCAGGTCTTCCGGGGCATCCCAAGAAGAGAGTCGCAGCCCCTTTTCAAGGATGCCCACAAGACCCCGAGCGGGGCCTCGAGAGGCTAGTGGGAGGCGTGTGGGTGGCAACCCGCCCCCACACACCAGCCTTGCAGGGCAGGCCACCAGAGTGAGGGCGGCATGCTTGAACCGTAAAGGACAGAGTTCCAACCTGTGGCGGGTGGGAGGAGGAGGAGGAGGAGGAAGAAGAGGAGGAGGAGGCTGGGCGGTTTCCCCCGGGCTTGTCTCGATTGAAGACAACTTTCCAAAGGACCATGTCAAGGAGGACATTCTGTGGCAGGTTGCAGGCAGCAGGGAGAATCAAGAAGACCAGGCATCATTCGGGGTTAGTGAGCAGCTCACAAACAACAGCAAAGCCGGGCAGGAGGCTGCGTGCGGCATTCTGCGCCCCACGGCCTGCTTTCAGAGGGGAAAGGGGGCCGGGTGGATGCTGGCACACAAGCCCCCCTGGGGAAGGAGCGAAGAGCAGGCAGAAGCTCCTCTCCAGTCCAAGCGGGAGCCGGTCGGTCGCTCCACAGACCCTCAAGCATTCCTGGCCAGCAGGCGGCAGCAAAACACGTCTGGATGGTGTGAAATCTGATCCGCCAGATATTGTCTGCTAGCTGTGCTGAACTGCTGCAGCAGCAACGACGACGACGGGCAAAACAGCAACCCACGCAAGGCTTCTGCCCTCTGGCCTGTGCATCTGCTGGTGCACGTGACTCTAGACTGGAGTGGGGGGGGGGTGAGGCGCAGGGGGGGCCTCCAATCCGAGCCAGCTGTGGCCAGCCAGGGCTGCGCGTCTGCTAGCATTTTGTGGGGCCAGAGCGGGAAGCGGATTCAGATCCCGGAGGAGCTCCACTGGCATCTGCAAAGCAGCAGCCCAAGTCTCTAGCCCTCAAGCCTGGAAAATGGGGGCCATGACTGCTGACATCTTGGAAGTCGGGGACAGAGGAAGTGGGCTGAGCTGAGTAAAACAGCAAGTGGTCAGGTTCACGGCCCTGCATCGCAACACCAGAATGAACCAGGCGGGCAGTGAAAACGGAGGAAACGCTCCGGGCGGGCTCAGGGTCCGTCGTTTGGTCAGGGGACAGCACCTGGCTTCCCAGCGGCAGCACGAGGCTTGTGCCGCACTGCCAACCCCCAGCCCCGGCGACTCTGCCCCACACCGCCCCCCCCCCCCGGCACGCCTCACTGCCCCCAAGGCGGCTGTCCGCTGGAGCCCCAAGCGACTCACCTCCACCAGCACAGAGACCAAGGCGTTGAGGACGACCACGAGGAGGATGGTGAGCCGCCAGGGGGGAGGCACGCACACCAGCTGCGAGAGAGAAGACCCAGCCCGCTCAGACGCCTGTGGACGGGCTGCGCCTCCCCCGCGGAAGGGCCAGGCCGGCTCAGTCCCACAAGCGGCGGCCACTCCTCCCGAGCCAACGGGGCGGAGCGAGGCCCCCAAGCCCCCCTCGGCCCGACCCTCGCAGGAACCCCCTCGCACCCAGGCTCTGGACAGGCGTGTCTGCCCGTCTGCTGCAGTGACGCCAGAGAGCAAGCCCGTGCAAGAACCTGCAAGAAGGGCTCCGCCCTGCCCTCCCTCCAAAACCATGCAGCCACGGGGGGGGGCGGGGGGGCGGGGGGGCTCTGTAGAGCTCAGATCCGGTCTCCTTCCAGGCTGGGGGGGGGCGCTGCCTCTCAAGGGTCCCGTAGCCATGGGGCCACCTACTGCTGAACAGAGGCACCAGGCAGGTGTGCAGGTGGCCGGCCTGGAGGGAGGGAGGGGCCCAGGCCCAGCAGCCCTGCAAGCAAGAGCTCTAAAGAAGCCCCACACCGGGAGGGTCTCCCCGGCGCTCCTTTCAAGACTGGAGGAAAGCCGTGCAAGAAGCCACGGAGGAGGCCCCGAACCTCAAGACGCCCAGCCAGAGCAGAGCCCTGGAACTCCCCGGCCAGACCAGGAGGAGCTGAAGCTCAGAGGGGAGCGGGGGGGGGAGTGCCTGGAAGCCCCCCCCCCCCCGCTGGCCAAGCGCCCACTCCCTGGCACGGCACCCACAGCCCCCCCCCACCTCCCTCTGCAGGCATCTCACGCAGGCTGCCCGGAGCACCCTAGAGGCAGGGCTGGGGCAGCAGGACCCGACTCCCCGCTGCCCTTTCCCACTTCCTCAGCAGCCCAGCAGCTCCTCGCCGCTCCGCTCCAGCCTCTGCCTGGAGGGCCGCGGGAGAGCCGTGCAGGCTCCAGAGAAGAGCCGCTGCGCTCCGGGTCTCTCCTGCAGGAGGCCCTTTTCCTCACGAGACCCTCCACCCCCCAGGCCCCCACGCCCGGAGGGCTCCCCCTTCTTCCCCGCGGCCCTCAGTGTCCTCACGACCTTCCTCTGGGGAGACCACGGCTGAGAGGAAGGGGACCCCAAGAGGAAGAGGGCAGCCTCTCTGGGCCCACAAGGGAGGCCGAGAGCTGCCTCCTCATGGTCCTTGCAGGACTCAGGGGCACCCACTGCTAGGGACCGCTGCCCCCCCCCCCGCCCCGGGAGAGAAGACCTGCAAGGGGGCAGGCGGGAGTCTGTGGAGTCTCACCTCGAGGGACCAGTCAATGGACGCCGTCGGATGCAGCATGATGGAGAGCATGAAGGCACAAAGGACCGTCACCGAGGTCACAAACAGGTCTGCGGGGGGGGGGGGGGGGAGAAGCCGGGCTGAAGCTCCTCTCCGCAGAAGGCCCGAGGGCAGGCAGGCATTTCCCCGCCAGGGCCTCGGACGCAGGGCGGGCTCATGGGGCACACGCCCGGCCCACTGCAAGCCCATGCTGCTGCCGCTGCCACCAGCCCACACCTGCGGTCTGCGGGGGGGGGTGCGCTCCTTTGGGCAGAGTTTGCCCCTCTGGAGGCAGAGCAGCCGCTGTGGCAGGACTGGAAGGAGCAGGAAAAGCTCCTGCCAAAGCCTCCTGGAGGCCCCAACTCCCTCCCTCCGAGGGGAGGGGCAGGGCATAGGGCAGCAAGGAAGCCCGCGGAGGCCTGTGGCAAGGCATGCCCAGCCGGCAGCCCCGCCCTGCGCCCCCCGAGGACGTACAGTTCCTGTAGCAGGGCTGCCGGAAGGGCTTCCCCTTGGAGAAGGCCACCGCCACAATGAGGTACTGGAAGCAGGAGAGGAAGAAGAGCGTGGTGTTCTCGTAGTTGCGGATGTTGTGCTCGTCGGCGCTGGGGAGGCTCCCGTTGGCGGCCGGCGAAGCGTTGGCGCCTCGCGACCCACTGCAGGCCCTGCGGGAGGCAAGAGGGCGACTGAAGGAGCCCAGCCGAGACCCCGCCGCTGGCCGGAAGAGTCACGCACGGGGGGGGGGGGCAGGGGCGGCCGGCAGCTCAGACCGGGAATCGCCACCACTGCCAGTGGGTCCACGAACTGGGCCAAAGCGGTCTGCAAAGCCTGCCTCTCCGCCCGAGGGACAAGAAGCGCAGCTGGCAAGCCCCAGCAGAGCCAGACGGGAGCCTGTCTCTGCCCTTCAGACCCCCCCGGGGCCACCCCGCTCCCCCCAGAGCACAGAGAACGGGGCCTGCTTCTGGCTGCACTGCGGAGGCTCCGGAAGCAGGCGGCCGTTCCAGCCCTTGAAGCCTCCTCCTCCTCCCTTCGGGGGGAGCAGAGCCACACCACAAACTGGCAGGGGGGGGCGGGGGGGCCCTTTGAACTCCCCCACCTTTGGCCACCCCGCCGGCTCGAAACTCCAGCGGTGAGTCCTCTCTCTCCGCCAGACGCAGGCACACAAAGCCAGCCCGTCCCCCACCCGTCCGGGCAGAAGGAGCCAGGCCGACCCAGCGCCGCACACCAGAGGGGCCCGGCAGGGAGGGCGCCCCCCTCCCGCCCCCCGAGGCAAGGCGCTGGCCGGGCTCAGAAGCCCCCCTGCCGAGGAGCCCCACGAGGTGCGAGGTTCTCCGGCGACTTACTCCGAGTGGGGGGTCCAGACCTCATACCACGGCTGCTGCCTGACCCACAGAAACCCCAGGGTCTGGAAGCCCAGGCAGATGAGGATCTGGGAGAGCACCGAGCAGAGGAGCGGTGCCGAGATGAGCCCGGAGGGCGGCCTCTGCGCCACCAGCGCGGTCCAGGCGGGGTTCAGGCTCACTGCAGAGGGGGGGGGGGAGGGAGGGAGGGGGGGCGGCCATCAGGAGGCAGAGCAGCCTCAGGCCCAGCCCTGGGCTGCCCATCCCCAAGGCGGGCTGGCAAGGGGGGCACACTCCCACGCCGCACTCCCCAGGCCTAGCTGCAGGGGCTGCCAGTGCCCCGGGCAGGCGGACTGGGCAGAGGAGGCGCGACTCGGTGCTTGCACGACAGAGCCCAGGGACACGCAGCCCTGCCCGTGTGTGGGGAGCGGGGAGGGGGGCGAGCCGCGGGCACGGCAGAGCCCTCCCCAAGGCCAAGGGACGGGTTGGGGGGCGCCCCATGGGGGCGGGGCGCACACTCACTGGTGAAGACCACCACCAGGATGATGGTGAGGTCAATGAAGAGGAACTGGAAGTCTCCCAAATTGCTCTGGATCTGCAAAGAAGCCAACAGGGAGACTTTGCCGGGGGCTGCCCACTTCCCGCCTGCTGGCCGGGGTGCTGGGCTGAGCCCCACTCTGGCCGGGGCCTGCCCCCCTCCCCCTCCCCGCCAGGGGGCGAGAGCAACGGAGGCGGCTCCAGGCTGCTGCCGAGGCTCCCCGCCGGCCCCTCGGAGGCCCGGTCTACCCGCCCCAGAAGGCTAGGGAGGGAGACCGGGCCTCCGGAGGCCACCGGCTGCTATGGAGGTAGACCGGGCCTCCGGCCGTCGGAGGCCCGGTCTACCCGCCCCGGAAGCCCCGCGCTACTCACCGAGTACAGCAGGGTGACGCTGACATACTGGATAATACTGTATAAGGCCATGAATTTGAAGACACAGAAGGAAGTGATTAAGGCCGCGCGGCCTTCCCTGTGAAAACAAAGCAAGCCCCAGGTCAGCGAGCAAAAGACTTCCGGGCGCTTTCATGGACAACAAGGAATTTCACCTGGAGGGGGGCGGGGGGGAGATCTACTGAGCCGCGCTTGTGGCAGGCTGCATGACTGGTCCCCTTTGCTGAGCAGGGTCCGCCCTGGCTTGCATTTGAATGGGAGACTACATGCTTGAGCATTGGAAGGATCTTCCCCTGAGCGGAGGGAAGAGCAGAAGGTCCCCAGTTCCCTCCCTGGCAGCACCTCCAAGACGGGGCTGAGAGAGACGCCTGCCTGCAGCCTGGGAGAAGCCGCTGCTGCCAGCCTGGGTAGACAAGACTGGGCCAGATGGACCAAGGGTCTGACTCGGTAGGGGGCAGCTTCCTGTGTTCCAGCTGTCCTGGAGGACCAGCAGACAAGCCTATCCTGCATCAGAAAAGACCGTACTTTCCCAGTGTTCAAGTGAACTATCCTTTAAAGGTTCACCCAGCCACGGCTGAAGGTCACTCTCCGTGTGATGCAATTAAAGAGCTAAACCTTATATTTGCAAGAATATAGTTGTCGGCAGGGCTGCATGGATTCCAGGTATCTAAGAATCCCAGCTTTAAATTAACTTGGAGCACGTTTCTAGCCCTTAAGGTGGCAAAGCTAAGCCTAGACACATGGTGAGCAGCACCTGGTGAAACCAGAGGCAGGCTTAGCTTTGGAAGAGGCGTTACAGCCGTGAAAGGAGCAATCCTCCCGGCAAGCCGGATCCAGCGCCACAGAGCTGCAGCTGGGAGGCTCTGGGGCCGGGCTCACAACTTTGCACCGCCTTTGGGTTTGCTCAGTGGGGACACAAGGGCGCCCTGCCCCTGTGCCCCCTCTCTGCTGGCCCTCCTCAAACGCAGGGTGTGGAGGAATGAGGCCTGGACCCACAGAAACCCCAGGCTCCACACCCTCTTGGTGTCTGTAAAATAAGCCCTGGCATTAGAAATGAATTGCAAATTGTATTAATATGCACAAACCTCTTCCTTATTATAAACAGGATTTCCGTGTCGATATGCTTGCAAATCCCTATGCATGCAAAAACTGGCAGGGCCAAGCGTTCGTGCCTGCTGTTTTTCAGTCTCACATTGAGAAAGAACAGATTGACAGTTTGGTTCTGGAGGGAGGAAGAATTTTTGGGGAAATGGAGAGAACTTTGTGTTCTATGGACTGGATTGTTTAAAAAGCACCATTGGAACCATGTGGGTGTAAAAGGGGGCTGCTTTCAGCACAGCGGAGTTCAGTCTTGGAAGTCAGTGGGGAGAGCCTGCTGGCGTGTGTGCCGGCAGAAGGAGAGAGGAGGACAAGCAGGGAAGTCAAGAAGCCGCATGTGGAGGAAGCCGGAGCGGAGTCCAGTCCAAGGCAAGGGGCCGAGTCCCGCTGAAGACGGCCAGCTCGCCCAGACGCAGGGCTGTGGCGACAGCAAGGGTCACTGACAGAGGGAGGCGGGGGGGGCGCTCTGGGAAGGGCTGGACGTCACAGCAGGAGCAGGCTGGACTGAAGCCCAAGTCTGTCCCGGGGACCAAGGACAAGCCGGGTTGCTGGCCAAGGAAGGTAACTGCTGAGGACTCTGTATTAGGGACCAGTAGCGAAGAGTTCCCCCCTTGGGGGTGTTTCCCCAACCATTTAGTTTCTCCTTTACGCTCAGAGGGAAGCGGTTTCATTTGGTAAGTTTGTGCTGTGCAGAGAAGCCCTAAACTGACGATATGTTTTTCCAAAGTAAACTTTTGTGTTGCATTTTTTAAAAAAACCGAAGCTTGGTCCATTGTCTCCGCCCTGCGCCCAGACTGCGTTTCCACTCTACTGTGGGGAGGGGGGTTGTTTTCTGCCAAGGGGGAGCGGCAGAAGAGAAAATCCGGCCCGGTTCCTCCCCGCAGGGCCTTGCCCCTGGGCTCCCGCACAGCAGGCAAGACGGGGCAGGCTGTGCAAGGCAGGTCAGCAGAACCGGACGGGGAAGCTCCAGCCCCTGGGGGCCCCTTTACCTGATGAGGCTGGGCACGCAGGAGATGCTGGGCGTCTTGGAGGTGAAGGGCGAAGCCACCGAAGCCTCCAGTTCCGACAGGGAGATGCCGCCGTGGGCCCGCTTCAGTGCCTGCCAGACCACAGGGGGGAAGCGAGGGGGGGGGAGAAGGGGGCTGAGTTCCCCTGCCAGGACGCGCAAGCTGGGCAGGGCAGGGCAGCAGCAGAGCGAGGACCCTACTCACCCCACAGTCGTTGGCCCCGTCGCCACACATGCCCACGTAGTAACTGCCAAGAGACAAAGCAGCGCTGATTGAGCTGGGCCAGCCTGGGGCAGCCTCCGGGGCTCTCAGAGCAGCCCCCAAGAGCCGGGCCCAAGCAGCGGGGGGGCCGGCTGGGCTGGGCTGCAGGGCAAGCTCCCCAGCTCAAAGAAGAGCACAGCGAGGCTTGTCACGAGGACCCGGCGTGGGGTCAGGCAAGGCGCAGCCCCACCATTCCTGCCCAAATCCCAGCGAGGCACACGCAGAGCTCTTTCCGATGGGGACGGCGGCTGCGGAGGGAGGGGGCACTCCAGGCTGCAAAAGGCCCAGAATGTGTGGGGCTGGCAGACAGCCAGAGCCAAAGAAGGCAAGCTGACCCACTGCTACGTTCCAGCTCGGCCCTTCCCAGGGCGGGGTAATTCCTGCACCCGCCAACTGTGCCAGCAGGCAGCTCCAAGCAGGAAGCAGGAATCTGGACCTTCTTCAACCTCACCATCTCCCCCCCCCCCCGGGAATTCTAGCCATGGGGCATGCAGAAGGCTGCCACCATCCAGAGAGGCCAGGGAAGTCCCTGCAGCAGAGAAGTCTCACCCCTTCCATTCTGCTCATTCCATGGTGGGGGCCTCCATTTTGCCAAGCAAAGGGGCACCTGGGGGTCTTGCTGGATGCCCCCCGCCCTTCCCCTCAGAGCAGAGGCAGGCCTGCCAGGGCCCCGCTCAGCAGCTGCAGCCCACCCACCTCCAGGACACGTCAGCTAGTCCACGCTGTTCCCTGGCAGGCTGCTGGGAGGAGAGGAGCCTCCTTCTGAGGAGAGGAGCGGCCGTCACTGGGCCGGAGCCTCCCCCCCCCGCCCCCGTCAGCAGCCCCCGCTTCCCACCTCAACCTCAGAACAAGAGTTGGCCGGGCCAGAGCAGGGCTACGGCAGTGTCCTCACGGGGGGGGGGCAGGGGGGCCACTCACTCAACGTCCTGCAGGGCCTCCACCAGCTGGGTCTTCTGGTCGGGCGCCATGCGAGCAAACACCGTGCCGTGGAGCACCAGCTGGGAAAGAAAGAGAGGGTCTCTCTGCCACCACGGATGGAAGAGGGCGACACGCAGAGCAGTGGGGACGCATCCTGGCAGCGCGGAGTCCCACCCTTCACCCCTTTCCTCCAGCACACAAGCTCAAGTTAATGCAGAAGGGCCTTGGGCAAGGTCCATGCTTGGGGACACCGCTCTGGTCACCCCACCTCAAGAGAGAGCTCCTAGAGGGGAGCAACAGCAGGAGAGAGGGCGTGCCCTCCCCCGGGCCAGTGGGCTTCTCAGTGGCGGGCCACTGTGGCAAACAGGAGCCTGAGGCAGCAGGGCTGACCTTCCGTGGTTCCGTTCCCCACCCCCAGCAGAGGCAGTCAGGGGAGGGAGGTCAGTCTTGGACTAGTTCTGGTCCCAGTCCAGATGATGTTCCGGTGTCGTTCCCCCGCCCCGGTCTCTGGGCTCCTTCTTGCCCCCATGTGAGTCAAGAGCGACACAAAGCACTGGGGGAGGGGGGCGTCTGGAGAGCTAGGTTGCAGCCAGCTCCGTCTCACCTGTCATCTGAGCACAGGGAGACGCAGCCTGCTCTGGGCAGGGATGCCCACTTCCCTGCCCCCCCCCAAAGAACACTGGCTGGAGGACCCAGCCCTGCCCCGGACCGCCAGCTGCCTGCCATGGCTGGGGGTGTTTACGTGGCTGCTCCAGGCAGCGTGGCCGCCTCTCCTCGCGTGCACCCCTTAGCCACGTGGGGCTCACTCAACCACGTGCTGCCTTGCGTGGGGCTGCGCTCGAAAGACTCCCGCGAGTGCAAAAGGCAGCAACCTGGCTGCCCCGACAGCCCTCGTGCACAGAGCCCCCCGGCCCGGCCCTCCAGGTGCTGGGGAGGGCTCTCATCCCCGTGCCCTGCCTGCCGGCTGGCTTCCTGGAGGCATCTGGCCGGCCAGGAGCGGGAGGGGAAGAGGCTCCTGACCCAGCAGGAGCCTCACCTTCTAAGTCGTTTCGACATTCAACCCGTTTATCTTTTGCAACGTGTATTTCAAAA
Organism: Hemicordylus capensis; assembly: GCF_027244095.1. Classification (NCBI taxonomy): domain Eukaryota; kingdom Metazoa; phylum Chordata; class Lepidosauria; order Squamata; family Cordylidae; genus Hemicordylus; species Hemicordylus capensis. The sequence goes on from NC_069659.1 coordinate 358,728,482, forward strand.
TGCATGTTTGCATTCAACTTTTATTGCAGGGCTGGGGGAGGACCAGCCATCACGGGAGCCGCTCACGATAATGTGATTCGCACCCAGGACGCTGCTGTTTTCAAATGCTGATGGGGCGTGCTTGGACACACGTGCCAGGACAAACCACAAGGAACCCCTGTGGCTGCCACCGCTGCTCAGCCAGGGGGTCCGCACTGCCTTTCAAGGACAAACCATCCCCCCCCCGCCGGCCCCTATTTCCAGCACGGGGGGGCAGAGGGAGGGGGAGGGGGGCTCCCCTTCAGGCAGTTTCTCCCGCCTGCCACGCAGGAGGTGGAGGCGGAGGCGGCTGCTCTCTCACCACTACAGACCTTTGGGACAAGATCCTGAAAATGCTCCTGGATCACGGCAAACGACTTCCCATTCATGGCAAAATGGTATTTGGTCGGCTGGAGCTCCTCAAGGCTTTCGTGGGACAACTTAATAGGAATATCCTGTGGAAACAGGAAGTGCGGCTGGTTCACTTCAGCAAAACCTCTAAACTTGCAGTGAATGTCTGAGCACTGGTCAAAGAAACACATTTTGAAAGGGATGGTGAGGGTATAAATTCAAGCAAACATTTGTTGACTTTAGATTTTTATACTGCCTCATCTAATAGGTCTGGGCAGTTTGCAATAGTCACTGTTGTAGCACATATATAGAAATAAAAACAAGAGTTAACATTCCCCCGCCCCTCCAGGAACCTTATTGCTCCTTTTAGAAAACTGTATACTATAATAGATCGTAGGTTCGGGTTATATACTCTAATTATACAAGATCTGAGAATCCCAGACTGAGTCTCTGTACTGAGATTAATACCACGGGTGTGCAGCTTATCAAGCACTCTGTGTGTGACAACGATGGCCGCCAGCAAAGGGCAGACCCTTGGCCGGGGGCCTTGGCAAAGAGGGCAACCCACCCGCGCTTCCTGTGCAGGCCGGACACCCAGCGGCGTGGGGGAGTCCTCCTCCACCCCCTCGCTTTGCCAAAATGGCAAATGCAGTTCAGTGTTGGCAAGTGTAAATTGATGCACATTGGGACGAAAACCCCTAACTTCAAGTATATGCTGATAGGATCTGAGCTGTCGGTGACTGACCAGGAGAGGGATCTTGGGGTTGTGGTGGACAGCGTGTTGAAAGTGTCGACTCAATGAAAGTGAAAGTGTCGACTCAATGTGAAAATTGGAGAGAGAGAAATTCTTTTCCCCCTCACACAACACTAGAACCAGGGGTCACTCCATGAAATTGATTGCCAGGAGGTCTAGGACCAACATATGGAAGTACTTTTTCACACAATGCGTGATCCACTTGTGGAACTCTCTGCCACAGGACGTGGTGACAGCCTTGGGCCTGATCCAGCAGGGATGTTCTTATGTGATAGGCCGCACCACTCCAAGCAGCTCATCCACGTCCTCAGGAGTCACAAACTGGAACTGATCCAGCCTAACCACACAAGAGGAGTCACTGGACACCTCCACAATTACTGAAGTAATTGTAGGGACTGAGCCTGAGTCTGCCCGGATACGAGAGATTTCCCCCACAAATATTTCATTGAACATGTCACAGCAGGTTCCGTTGGTTCCAGATTCTGATTCAAGGGAGGAGGGACAAATACTAGCCCTCTCAGAACCCTGAACAACTCTGCCGGACATGAACTTGCAGATGCAATACGGGCAGAAAAGCACTTCTTCGCTGTATATATTGCCAGAGCCTAGATCTTCAAATGTGCTCTATGTTGCAATCTGTCGGATTTGAGTCGAGTCTTTCTCCACTTGCGCTCCAGTTGTCTTCCTTGTTGCTTCAGCCCCTGTAGTTCTTCGGTATACCAAGGGGCCAATTTTGAAGTGGGTCGGAGAAGATGCTTAGGAACAATCATGTCTACTGCCCTGGTGAGCTTGCTGTTCCAGTTCTCCACCAGAGCATCAACAGGATCACTGGCAGAGCCAACACTAAATCCCTCCAGGGCTTCTTGGAATCCTACTGGATCCAATAAACTTCTCAGGCGGACTATCCTAATAGGCCCTTCAGCCCTGTGAAGGTGGGAAGTGATTGTGAGTCCAACCAGTCTCTGACCTGTAGTTACAGGCAAGGAGCAGGGTTTCAGGTCCCAGCAGATCCAGACCTTCAAAACAAGGGTTTGGAAACAGGGCCTCTTTCGCCGCCCAGGGCAAAAAGGCCAAAGCAGCAATCCTGTGTCGAGTGGGCAGCCGCTGGGTGGTCGCCTCTCCTCTCACTGACACGCTTGAGAGGGCATCACCTCAGATCGCTGGGTACCCAACATCGTAAAGTGGGGCTACTGCACAGGATTGACCAAAAACCCACCTCACCGCTTTCTGCCCAGCTCAGCCTCCCGCCTACCTTCCAAACACGGGTCTCCAGGAGGTGATCCAGCACCTCCTAGCGACCAGGGCAATAGAACTGGTGCCAGCGGACCAACAGGGAGCGGGCATCTATTCCATCATCTTCACCATGCCCCAAAAGTACGGTTCCCTGCAGGCGGTTCTGGACTTAAAATACCTCAACCGCTTTGTAAAAAAGAGGAGGTTCCACATGGGATCACTCAGGTTAATTGCAGAGGCCTTACATGGTTGGGACTTCCTGTCCTCCATAGACCTGAAGGAGGCTTGTCCTAGGCACCAAAACAGTTGCCCTCTGCTGCATTTTCTCTGCGCCAAAACACACTACCAATGCAGGGCGCTACCTTTCGGCCTCTCCTCAGCCCTTCGCGTATTCAGAAAAGCCCTGGTACCAGTCATAGCACATCTCTGACTCCTAGGGGGTCAGGATTTTTGCTTCCCTGGATGGTGTGTTGGTCCAGTCCACCCAGAGGGACCTCAACACCATGCTACAGGTCCTCCAGAACCATGGGTTCCTGGTCAACAGGGAGAAAAGCCAGTTACATTCTGCACACCAGCTGCTACACTTGGGTGTCGTGATAGTCACAATACAGAACAAGCTCTTCTTACCACCAGAGTGCAGAGCCACCATGGAGACGGAAGTCTATCAGGCCTTAGTACAGAAGTCCTTGTCATTGCTCCCCCTCTCCAGCATCCTGGGACTGATGGTGGTGGCCTTGGAATTGGCACCTTGGGTGCGTTTCCACCTGTGGCCCTTACAGTGGTTCCTGCTACTCCATCACCTGGAGATTGCCATGAAATCCATCGAACAGGTGAGCCTTCCACCCCAAGGGCTACAATGTCTGAGATGGTGGATTATACCGCCACACCTCTCTATGGGGAAGGAGTTCCTGGATCCTCCATGAGTCACTGTCACCATGACAAGCACAAGTGGGGCGCCCACCACCTCCACGAGTTGGCTCAAGGGAAGTGGGCAGCCAATGAAAAGCAACACAACGTCAACTGGCTGGAGCGCTGAGCGATCCAATTGGCACTCCTGGCATTCTACCACATATTCCAAAACCAACATGTACTGATCCGCATGGACAACACCATGGCAAAAGCGCACGTCAACCGCCAGTGGGGAACCAGGTCAAAGTCTCTGCAGGCAGAAGTGGATCTTCTGTTCCAGTGGGCCGAACAACAAGTGGCCTCTGTAACAGCCCACCACCTGCAGGGGGACTGGAACACAGTGGTGGGCTGGCTCTGCAGGAAGGACATTCTCCCCGGAGAATGGAGCCTGAAGGCCTTCAGGGTCCTCTTTGGCCACCCTTCCGTGGATCTGTTCACAACTCCAGCAAACGCTCAAGGACCACGATTCTCCACCCAGTCCCCCTGCCCGCTGGCAGAAGCGGTGGGTGCTCTGGCGGCTCCATGGCTGGCGGATCTCCTCTACGCCTTCCTACCGACTCCACTCCTTGCCCGCTTTCTGCGATGGGTGAAGCTCCTCAGAGCCCAGGCCATACTAGTAGCCCCCTTCTGGCATGGAAGGCCCTGGTTTTCAGAAATCCGAAACCTGTCAGCAGCAGAACCCCTGATACTTCCAGTCACGGCAGACCTACTCCAGCAGGGCCCAGTGCACCATCCAGATCCAGGCTGGTTACAGCTAGCCGCCTGGAGACTAAACAGCACAGGATGTTGTCTTACCATCTTTTGTGTAAAACTGATACATCCAAAAAAGCTTGGCACAAGCTGGATATCTGTAGGTGTCTGAAGACCTACATGAAACGCACAAAACACATCCGGACTACGGAGTTGTTGCTCATTCCCTTTTTGCCTCAAAACATGGGTCAGGCCGTGACCTCCGCCACTATAGCTCGGTGGCTCAAGGCGTGCCTAGCCCTGGCATATGACACTCAGAATCTTCAGGCCCCCACGAAAGTGTTGGCCCATTCAACCAGGTTGACCGCCACCTCGGCAGTGTTGTCTGCGGATGCTCCAGTCCCAGGCTACCTGGAGGGCCCCCTCGACCTTCACCAGGCAGTACCCACTGGATACCTTCGCCTCTGCTCAAGCAGCGTTTGGGAGGCGAGTACTCCAGCAGGTCCTTCCTTCGGACTAGGCGGGGGTGCCCCCCCCCCAAGTTGGGCTGAGGACTCTGTTATGTCCCCACTCAAGAGACGCCCTTGGATGTCAGCAGCAGAGAATGGAGCATTGGTTCACTTACTGTGAGGGCTGCTTCTTGCTGCTGCATCCAAGGGTGTCTCGACCCACCCTTGGGAGGTTTTTTGCACCTAATTTGGTGGTGTTCCTTCTTCTTCAAAGTACTCTTCGCTTTCTTGGCCTAAAAAAACTGAATGGGGCCATGTTTCTCCACCAATTAAGGACTCTAACTAATTTCCATAGTCCTGCCTTAGAGAGCCACGTGGAGAACCCTAACCCACTCAAGGAGACGGACACCCTTGGATGCTAGCAGCAAGAAGAAGCCTTCACGATCAATGAACCAATGCTCCATTTTCTTCCAAGGGTGGATTCCTTCCTTCCGCCCGCAGGTCCAAGGAGGTTCTCCTCCCTCCCTCTTTCCCCTGCCCCAATCCCACTCACTCCAGAGAGCGGGAGTGATCCAAGCTCCATGAGTACACACACACCTCAGATGCACTGTTGCCTTGGGAAGCCCAGCCACCCCTTTGACTCCCTCCGCCTCTGGGGGGAAAGTCGGGGTGCAGGTCTACTCCAGCCAGATGGATCAAGGCCCTTCATCGCACTGCCTGCAGAGCTCAGGGACACTTGGTTCTTGCCCCCAGCCTGGCCGGCACTTCTGCGGCTTCAACAGCACCAGGGCCTCCTGCCAAGGAGTCTGCAGGGCAACAACAGGGCTCTGCATCCCCACTTTCCTTGAACGTGGGGCTTGGCTGGAGCAGACTGCAACAAGCCGCCTCCCCCCCCCCACCCCGGCAATATTTCAGTAGCAGCAGCAAGTCCACTGCTCTCTCCCCAGCCTGCCCAGATTCCCTCTGGTACCAGCAGAAGAGGCAGCAGTGGTGGTGGTGGTGGAGGAAGGAGGGCATCCCAAACCCCGCCCCAGCAGTCCAGGGGTGCCAGGTGGCTTCTGAGGTGACCCCCGGGATCAGGAGGGAGCCAGGCCATTCTGGGGCCTTCCTTCTCCCTGGGCTCTTGTGGCTGCAGTTCTGTTCTTTGGCAAGTTTAAGGGAGGAGGTCTCCTCCGTGGGATTCTGGAAGGCTGGCAAATGAAGAGAAGTCCTGTTTCCATAAGAACAGCCCTGCTGGATCAGGCCCAAGAATGCCCATCTAGTCCAGCATCCTGTTTCGCACAGTGGCCCACCAGATGCTGCTGGAAGCCACAGGCAGGAGTTGAGGGTGTGCCCTCTCTCCTGCCATTACTCCCCCCTCAACTGGTACTCAGAGGCATCCTGCCTTTGAGGCTGGAGGTGGCCCACAGCCCTCCGACCAGTAGCCGTTGATGGACCTCTCCTCCATGACGTTATCCAAACCCCTCTTAAAGCCATCCAACACCACATCCAACACCACATCTTGTGGCAGAGAATTCCACAAGTAGATTATGCATTGTTCATGGGATGACTCCTGATCCTCCCATGAATTTCTCTCTCTCCACTTTCTCCACACCATGCATGATTTTATAGACCTCTATCATGTCTCCCCGCAGTCGTCTTTTTTCTAAACTAAAAAGCCCCAGGTGTTGTAGTCTTGCCTCATAAGAAAGGTGCTCTAGGCCCCTGATCATCTGGGTTGTCCTCTTCTGCACCTTTTCAAGTTCTATGATGTCCTTCTTAAGGTATGGTGACCAGAAGTGCACGCAGTACTCCAAATGTGGCCTTACCATAGATTTGTACAAGAGCATGATGTTAGCTGTTTTATTTCCAATCCCCTTCCTAATGATCCCTAGCATGGAATTGGCCTTTTTCACAGCTGCCGCACATTGAGTCGACACTTCCAACAAGCTGTCCACCACGACCCCAAGATCCCTCTCCTGGTCAGTCACCGACAGCTCGGATCCCATCAGCATATACTTGAAGTTGGGGGTTTTCATCCCAGTGTGCATCACTTTACACTTGCTAACCTGTTCTCTTGACCCATGCCCAAAATGGCTTATACTATCGGGCAGGGGGGAGGTTGTTGTAGAAGACCTGGTAGAGATCATAAATGCTTCTCTGAGGGAGGACAGGATGCCTCCTTGTCTTAAAGAGGCAATTATTAGACCACTTCTGAAGAAGCCTGCCTTGGATCTCTCAGAGTTGAGTAATTACAGGCCTGTCTCCAACCTTCTGTGGCTGGGCAAAGTAATTGAGAGGGTAGTGGCCTCTCAGCTGCTGGCGGTCTTGGAGGAAACTGATTATCTAGACCCATTTCAGACTGGCTTTCGGGCGGGCTATGGGGTGGAGACTGCCTTGGCCGGCCTGATGGATGATCTCCAACTGGGAATTGACAAGAGGGGGTGTGACTCTGTTGGTCCTTCTGGACCTCTCGGCAACTCGGGGATGGGCCTTCTCTGCTGCTGCCCCAAAGTTTTGGAATGTGCTCCCTGCTGAAATAAGAGCCTCCTCATCTCTGACAATTTTTAAAAAAATCTTTAAAAGTGCATCTGTTCACCCAGGCTTTTAATTAAATACTGTTTTAATAGTTTTAACATTGTTTTAAAATTTTAAATTGTTGTAATATTTTAACTTTTTCTGCTATTTGTTTTGTTTTGCTTGTTTTTATTTTTGTTTTGCTTGTTTTTATTTTTTTGTTTTGCTTTTTTTTATTTTAAACAAACAAACAGGCAGGCTCTTTGTCTAAGGGGTTAACTGGGATCAACGCTGGTGGGGTTTTGTTTGGGGGGTGTTGTGGATTCCCGACTGGGGTTGCACAGGAGTTCTGGGCAGAGGCCCTCTGGGGTCTGGTGAGTCGTGGTCTGAGATTTCAGAGGAGGAACGGGCACTCTTTTCCCTCCACTTAGACCTCCCCTTCTTGCCTGTTTAATGTGCTTGCACTTTTCCTTTGCCTTCTTAGGGCCTGGAGTCTCAGAAACAGAAGGCAAAGTGCTGAAGCCGATTGTTCCCTTCTGGGCCTTTTTCGCTTTCTAGACTTTAATTGATCAGAGTGCTCAACAGATCCTCAAACCATGAGTGCCAGGAAGGTGGCATCTCAGAGGGCATTTGGTCAAAAGACTCTGGGGAACCGATCACAGCAACTGTGTGTTCCGCAAGGCTTTGGGGAGCGGGCGATAGCAGCGGCACTGGGGTTAACAAGGGCCCTCGGCCCATGGAGCTGGCGGTGGGTGGGAACACGTTGGGGGTGTGAGGTCAGAGGATGCCTGTGTGCTTTCGGGGGGTGCAGAGATGGTCCTTGACAGACGAGGCGCTGAGCCCGGAAACATTCTGGCAGATTTAACGCTGGCACAGCAATTCAAAGGGTTCTTTGCCCAGGGGTCAAATGTGTGTCACCGAGGGGGCTGGCTTACACACGGGCAGGCTCCCTGCAGCCTGCTTGGGTTTACCAAGGACTGGCACCAGAGCTGAGGCCTGTTTCCAGGAAGTCTCGGGGCACAGTCCCAAGATGTTGGGTTTGGGTTTTTTTAAAAAACAGAGCATTGGTTTCACTTACCGTGAAGGCTTCTTCTGGTTGCTGGAGCCAGGGACATCTCATGGGTTATCCTCTCTCAGAAGCTCCAGGCAGGACAGAAAGTAAATAGTTAAAAAAACTAAGCCATGCCCACTAAAGCCTGAAGGGGTTAACCCCGCCCCAGTTCTTTCGGGAGAGGTAAGAGGACAAAGGCAATACAAAATAGTAGAAAATAGCAGGTCAGAATAAACAGGCTTGAACATTCCAGAATCACAGAGTGTAGCAAGCAACTGTAGAACTAAATGTCAGTCTCCCCCATTTCAACAGAAGTAGACCAGAGCGCAAAACCACAACTGGGTGGGCCGAGATGTCCCTGGCCCCAGCAACCAGAAGAAGCCTTCACGGTAAGTGAAACCAATGCTCAGCTCTCGGCTGCTGAGGCCAGGGACATCTCATGGGACATACCACAGCTGCCCAACTCGGGTGGGAGCACTCTGGTCTACTAGCGAGGAAGAACCTGTTGCAAGACCCGTCTGTCAAAGGTTGCCCGGGCAGACGCGAAATCCTCGATCTTGTAATGTTTGGTGAAAGTGGGAGGCGACGCCCAGGTGGCCGCCTTGCAGGTCTCTTCAACCGGTGCATTACTGGAAAACGCCACCAACGTTGCTGCTGCTTTGTTTATTTTGGCCGAAGGCCAGCATAGCTGCTCTAGTAGAATGTGCAGAGAGACGTGTTGGCGGCCTCAACTTTTGACTCTCGTAGGCCATCAATATACATGCTATAATCCACGTTGCAATAGTGGTCGATGATACTAGGACCCCCATGGAATGAGGGTTGAACAATACAAACAGAGCATCTGACAATCTGAATGAGGCTGAGCATCTAATATAGACCTTAAGACACCACGTAAGGTCCAACTTGTGCCATTTCCGCTCCATAGGATGGACGGGTTTGGGGCAGAATGAAGGTAGGAACACATCTTGTGATAGGTGGAAGGGGGACGCCACCTTTGGCTGCATGAAGGGGTCCGGAATGAGCCTGACAGCCTCTTTCTGAAATATACAATATGACTTGTTTTACAGACAGCGCCTGCAGCTCCGAGATGAGCCTTGCAGAAGTGATGGCCACCAAAAAGGCCAAATCAAACAATAAGACCCTGATCGGAATAGCTGCCAAAGGTTCAAAAGGGGGAGCTTGCAATGCCTTGAGGACAGTATGTAGTTCCCAAGAGGGGAACCTGGGCACTGTTGGAGTTGACATCAGCGAGGCGCCTCGTAAGAACCTACACAGGTGAGTATGTGACTGAGATATCTTGTCCTTTCCTGCTGAGAGCAACTCCACCAACGACGACGCCTGCCGTTTCAGGGTATTCGGATGTAGTCCCTTCTCGAATTCTTCTTGTAAGAAGAGCAGGAGATGACATAACCTAGCCGTGCCCTTCGGAACCGAGTTGCGTGACATCCAGCAAAGGAGTGCTCGCCATGTATATTGATAAATTCTCTCTGTCGATGGACTTTGCGACACCAGCATAGTGCTGAGAACGCCCTCCGAGTAGCCATGTTGGCTCAGGACTTGCTGCTCAGTTTCCAAACGGTGAGCCAAAACCAACATGGATCTGGGTGTAAAACTAGACCCTGATGGAGCAGGTCCGCGGCCTGAGGCAACTCCTAAGGTGGCTCCACTGCCAGATGGAGGAGCTCTGGAAACCAGGGTCTCCTGGGCCAGAATGGTGCCACAGAGTACTCTTGCTCACAGAAGATGCACCCATTGCAGGACTCTGGCCAACAGAGGTGTCGGAGGATACGCATAAAGGAGAGCGTCTGGCCATGGACTGGATAGGGCATCTACTGCCATTGCCTCCCTGCATGGAAATCTAGTCATAAACGCTGGTAATTGCGCATTCTTCGGAGCCGCGAAAAGGTCTACCTCGGGCATGCCCATCTTTTCTGTTATCTGGGAGAAACTGATGGATTTAGAGCCCACTCCCCCGGTTGGATGTCAGCCCAGCTTAACCAGTCTTCAACCAGGTTCAGCTCTCCCATGATGTGGTGTGCCATCAGGGAAGGGAGGTTGCTCTCTGCCCAGGACAGCAGAAGGACAGCCTCCTGGTGAAGTGACCTGGTCCCCGCCCCCGCTTGTTTACATACACCTTTGCCGTCGTATTGTCGGTCTTTACTAATATGTTGGTGCCTCAGATGATCTCTTGGAATGCTAGTAGTGCTAGGCGAATTGCGTGGAGTTTCCTCCAACTTATGTTGTGAGAACGCTCCTCCTTGTTCCATAGCCGCTGCGCCGACTGGTTGAGGCAGTGGGCTCCCCAGCCCCTGTTGCTTGCGTCTGTTGTTATGATGAACCTCTGTGGGTCCAAGAAGGTCTTTCCCCAATTCAGGTTGTTGGAGTCGATCCACCAGTGGAGAGAATGACGCAGATCTGGTGGCAACTTCACAAGCAGTCTACACTTCCTTGCGATTGCCTTCTGGTGGGGTAGGAGAAACCATTGGAGGTCACGCAGATGAAGTCAAGCCCACGGAACCGAGTCCGGTGCGGCCACCATCAAGCTCAGCAGTCTTGACAAGGAAGCCAGAGGAACTCTTGGACTCGCTAAGACCAGGTGAACCTCTGTCTGGATAGTCTGTAACTTGTCCGGTGGAAGCAAGAGGCGGTCCACTAAGGTAACTATGATTACCCCCAAATGGCGCAGCCTGTGGCATGGTGTCGATTGACTCTTTTCTCCATTTATGATGAAACCATGGTTCTCGAGTGTTGCGATAGTAAGGGCCAAGTCCCATTCTGCCTATGGGAGAGATCTCACTTGCAGCAACAAATTGTCTATATAGGCAAACGGACAAATCCCTTTCTGACGAAGTTGCGCCACCAGCGGCGCCAACAACTTTGTGAAGACATGAGGGACTGCTGTATTGAAAATGCGTTCCAGCATATTTAAACCGAAGGTACTGCCCTGATTTCCGGGTGTATAGGAAGATGCAGGTAGGCCTTCCTTAAATCTATGGACGCTAGCACATCCAGATGAAAGAGTGCCTCTGAAACTGCTCTCAGATTTTCCATCTGGAAATGAATTCTGCAGACCCATCTGTTCAAAAATTTTAAGTCTAAAACAGCTCTCCTTGAGCTGTCTCTTTTTGGGACCGTAAAGAGGATAGAGGTGTGGTTGTTTGTTTGTTTTTTAAACTCCCTCTCCCTCCTGTGCCAGAGGCACTGGCTCCACTGCCCCGATGTCCAGGAGGTGTTGGATCATCTGGACCATTGGTGAATGCTTTGAGAATGCTTTTGACCTTGGAGTGGGGATAAAGCGGCAGGGGGGAGAGGAGTGAAACTCTATCCCGTAGCCGTGATAGATCAGGTGCAGAACCCAGTTGTCTGAGGTTGAATCTTCCCAGGCTGGAGCGAGGTAAGACAAACGCCCTCCAAGCCCGACATGCTTCAAGTCATTGTTGTGGCTTTTGCTGCTTTGACTGAGCAGCTTGCTGTTTGTAGGTACCAAACCCTCTAAAGCAGTGGTTCTCAACGTGTGGGTCCCCAGATGTTGCTGAACTACAACTCCCATAATTCCCAACCAAAGGCCAATGGGGCTAGGGATGCTGGGAGTTGTAGTTCAGCAACATCTGGGGACCCACACGTTGAGAACCACTGCTCTAAAGGGTGCTCTCTGATGATTCCAAGATCCCCTCTGGAATTTTGTATCTCTGTCCCAGACCCTGAAGGGCCAGAAGCTATGAAAGGGCCGATTGTATTGGAAGGGCCTTTTAAAAGGCTGTTTATCAGTCTTTTTATTGGTTGACAGCATCGTCTTTCACTTATCAGACGATTCTACAAGAGTCTTGTAGGGCAGACTCACCAAAAAGCTTCTTGCTGTCGTAAGAGACGGTAGCGAGGTTTAGCCTAGAGGTAGAACCAACCTGTCCAATTTTGAGCCACAAGTGGCGTCTGCCAACAAATGATGAAACCGCCTCTTGCGCTAAGAATCTAATTGTATCAAGAGTGGCATCGGCTATAAGGGCCTGCGCCTTCTGGATCTTGAATAGTTGCTGTCACATCTTAACTGGGTCCCCTGGAGGATCACTCAGAAGATTGACCACCTATACTAAGATTGACCACCAATAATAAGGAGTCACGGGCTGCCCTGGATGCTGCCGCTGTTGCACGGACCACCAGGGACACGTTCTCATGACACGATTAAATGACAGCTAGACCTTCTGGTCAGCTATGTCTTTTAGAGAAAACTTCCCCACTCGAAATACCAGGGAATCTGACACCAACTGCGAAACCAGGGCATCCGCATTTGGTGTCCTCAACATATCTGTAGTGCTTTGCTGAAAAGAACAAAGTTTGTTAGCCAAGGACGGAGCCTTGCAGTTGGAAGCTGGTGTCAACCATTCCTGTTTGACTACATCCACAAACAACTCCGGCATGGGCATCAGCCTGTCCCTGGGGCGTGCTCTAGGAAAGACCAAGTCCCCTTTGGCACAAGAGTCAGAACTCTGCCCAGCCTCAGTCCCATTGTTTTAAGAATTCTGGACATCAGTGGGCTGAAGTCCTCTGCCACAAAGAGGCGCTGTGACACTGAGGCATCACCAGTGTCCTCCCCTCCAGACCATTGGGTCCGGATCAAAACCTCCCCCTGCATTAACTGGGTCTTCAGGATCAGAAGGCAGATTAGGCCTCTCTGAGTTTGCAATGACTTTTTTTTTTTTTTTAGGTGTAAGTAAACCCCTAGGGCCCCCAGAGTCTGATCAGAAGCATCAGAGGAATGGTCCCATGCCACCTTGCCAGCCAACTTGCCCAGCTCACTATGCTTAAGCTTGCTTTTGGCCTTCTTGGGAGAAGGACTGACCGACTCGCTAGGAGAGGAGCTCAGACTAGGTGATTGATGCCTTCTCCCCTTTGGGGATCTCCTACTCCTCTTAGGGGGCCTAACCTGGCAGATGGTGCCAATGACTGCATTGCGAAACCATGCCAGCTACTCAGGTGGCGGCACAGACTTAGGCAGAACAGCAGAGTTAGAACTGGAGGATGCTTCAGGCCCCGTCTCTGCAGCAGACTCCCCCTGCTGGCCAGACTCCATAGTCACAGTCTTAGGCTTTTCCCGCCCTTTGAGAGACGGTCTCCCTTTTGCCTCACCGGCTCCTTCAGGTGAAATGGAGGGATTCTTCGCAACCGTCGCCATCTTAGGAGGGGCAGGAGATGCCTGTGGTGGCCTCGCTGCCCTGCCGGTCAGGTTGCTAGCCAGCCCGCCAATCCGCCTAATCTCCTCAGAGGTTGGTGGGGCCTTGGCAAGAGGGAGCCTCCCAAAGCGCTCTTCACAGCCACTCCAAGCTGCCTGCAGCAGCGCAGCGGTAGTGCGGATCTCGCGGCCCGAAGGCGGGAGACTCGACGCGGCCCCTTCGACGATCGGGACGGGCGGCTCGAGAGCGGCTGTCACCGACGCGGGAAAATCAAGCCCTTCCAGGGGGGACTCCGAGGCCCATAGATGAGAGATGGCCGATCACGGACCGTCAACTCACTGCTGGAGAATTTTCCGGGCGGTTTTCGGGAGGTGGGAAAAGCGGCCTTGCTATGCAGAGCTTGCAGCAGCCTGCGCCAATGGGGCCTACAAAAGGCCCTGAAGCCTCCCAGGCCGAAAACACTCCAACTCTTCCCCTTGTGGGAGAAACGGCTCTGCACCTCTCTGCCTGGCTCCAAGCAACGGAGAGGAAAGAGGAGATGGGGGGTGGGGGGAGAAACGGACGAAAGGAGGGTGTTTTTCTTCTTTCTTTCTTTCTTTGGCAATAGCAAGTAATAAGGATCAGGGACAGAAAAAAGGATGTGGGGAACGGAATACTGTAGTTAGGAAGTCCATCAGAGAAGTAATATCAGCAGAAAACAGAGAGAGCTGGAAAAACGCTGCCGTGGAGCTTGCTGAGGACAGAAAGAACTGGGGCGGGGTGACCCCCCTCGGGCTCTAGTGGGCGTGGCTTAGTTTTTTAACTATTTACTTTCTGTCCTGCCTGGAGCTTCTGAGAGAGGATAACCCACGAGATGTCCCTGGCCTCAGCAACCGAGAAAAATCTTTTCCATTTTCAAGGAGGACTTTCGATGTTCCCTCGTCGATACCATGCATGAAGGGCTTCCTAGATCTCAGCCCAGGACAAACTGCGAGTATCCACACACATTCAGCTTCCAGGCAGCAAGGAGGAGCCATGCTGGATCTGGGTGCAGGATGGGGTCCTGAGTTAGCAAGCCGGGTGGCCATGGGAGGACCCGAAGTGTCCGGAAACCCCGGCTGTATTCTACCAAAGAGAGCCACATGGCTCTGTGGTCGCCAGGAGTTGACACTGACTCGACGGCACAACTTTACCTTTTAGCACCGAAAAACTGAGCCAGAAGAGAAGCAATAGTCATCTGGCACAGAGAGACCTGCCTTGACGGCAGAATGCCAAAGTGTTTGCAGCGACAGGCTCTCCATCAGGCCAAAGCAGCAAAGACCGGAAGGCTCCTTCCCAACAGATGCCCCTTGCCCGGCCCGTCGGGCGGGGTGTGTGGAACTAGGCAGACACTTACCTCCGAGTGAATGGCTGGGGCGGACTCTGTGGGTTTAGCAAGAGCATCTGCATAGTGCCAGTTGATCCGGGCCGTCTGTCCGTCCCGGGGGGGAAGTGCTTCAGCAATGATCACCTTCTCCTGAGGGAGAATCATCCCGCAGTCCCTGGCCACAGAGATGGCGGTCAGCATGTTGTCTCCTGCCAAGACCAGCAGAGCAGATTTCCTCAGCCCTTCCTCCGCGGACTCCCGGGTGTGCCCCACACTTCCTGTTCTTCACCCCCCCACCTCCACCCTCGGCTCCAGAAGGGCCCAAACGGCCCAGAGGGGATTTCCTGGCCCCTCCCAGGAAGTGAGCAGCCCCCGGCCAGGCCGGTCTGGAGCGCCCCTCTTCTCCTCTCACATCTTTGGTTTTGTGCTCACCAACGCTTGGAAACCCACATTTTTATCAGAATCTGCATGAAAATGGATTTAAATTTCGAAATTAAACTGGTGACTTGGACGCTAAAAGAGCTGACCGAGATTGTGCCTCATTTCATGGCAGGCCCAGAGGCCCTCCTGAAAAGCAAAGCCGTCCCAGGAGAGGCACCGCCAGGGAGCCGGCAGCAGCACCGCCAGCAGCACGCCTGCCCTCGGGCGCCGGGAGGACTCAGCAGCCCCTGGGGGCTCCTCAAAGCCAGAAGGGGGTCTCAGCCCAGAAAAGTGCTACAGAGCTGGGCTGCAAGCAGAGCCACCAGCCGCGCTCCCTCCTCCAAAGCGCCACAGAGGCCCAGGGGGCTGACTGACCCCGAGCTGGCCCATCCGGCCCCTCTTCCCTGCTCTCCAAAGCCTCAGCCGGGGCCTCTCACAGCCCCCCTTCCAAAGAGCCCGTGACCAGCGAATGGGTCTCCCTCCTCCTTAGACATTGGGTGTGGGTGTGGGTGTGTGCTGCCCCCAGCCAGAACGAGCCGGGGCTGCCCCATGCACACCAGCACTGCAGGGGAAGCTCTGTGCCATCCGCTGCCTCTGGCAGCCCCCACGCAGACCAGAAGCCCCTGGGCTCCGGTTCTGGCCACCTGCAGCTCGGGGCAGGAGGCTGTTTGGGCTCCCGAAGGAAGGGAGGCCCTTCCCGTGCCCACGCCTGGAGGGGTGGGCCATTTCTTTGCAAGAGCGGCAGGCAGCAAAGGAGCTGCTGGCCTCCGGGAGGTCAGAGCCGGCAGCTGCCGGAAGGGGCGGAATTCGCCTCGCTTGCAAACCTGTCACCATGACGGTGCGGATCTTGGCCCGACGCAAGTCTTCCAGGACGGCCGGGGTCTCTTGCTTGAGCTTGTTCTGCATGACGATCAACCCCAAGAAGTCCATGTTGCCCTCAATGGCTTCTCTGCAGCAGGACCAGGGTGGGGGTGGGGAGAGGGGAAGAATCACACACACATACACAGTTAGGGAAAGGGGGGGGCACCACACAGCACCTCCCAGATTGGCTGCAAAGAGCCTCAAAAGGCCTCGGCCAACCTGGGCAAAAGCAGACAGAGGAGATTCCGCGCAAGAACCTGCAAGGCGGCGGCGCACAGCACGGCCCCGATCTGACCACTCGGACGGCAACGACCGTGTCTGCTCAGGGCACAGAGCGTGGGAGTGGAGCTCAGCGAAACGGGCTGCTACGGAAGGCCAGCAGCAAACTGCCCGCAGGACTCCCAAGGGCCGGCCCACCCTGCCCTCTGCCGCGCTCCCTGGATGTAAACGGGGGGCGACAGGCGAGGGCAGGGACTCCTCCCAACCCTGGGTGCCCAGAGGTGGTGGGCTTTGGGCCACTGTGGCGGGTGATGATGGGATCTGGAGTCCCAGCCTCTGGGGAGCCGAGGTTGGGGGCCCAGGGTGAGAGCAGCTCCTGGGAGAGGAAGCCAGGACCTGCCTCCCCTCCCCACTTCTACTCAGCCCCCACCCCTAAAGAGCAGCAGCACTGGGCAGCAGGGCCGGGGGGCGGGGGACACTTGGCTCAGGCCCATGCCAATCTCAGGGCTGAGTAGAGGAATACGTGGAGAACATTGCCGCCACAACAGAACCGCCAGAATCAGAGGCACTCTACCTCGGAAGACCAGATGCTAGGGATTAGCCACAGGCAAAGGCCAGAGAGGAGGCGGCGGGGTGAGCCGCCAGCACAGAAATGCAGGGGAGTCACAGCAGGAGGGAGGGCCGGCCCCTTTCAACTCCTGCCTGTGGCTTCCGGCAGCATCTGGTGGGCCACTGCGAGAAACAGGATGCTGGACTAGATGGGCTTTGGGGGCCTGATCCAGCAGGGCTCTTCTGATGTTCTTATGCCCCCGGACGCTGCTCCAGCTGTGGGGGCGCCAGGCAGGGCTTGCCCGAGTCCCAGCCGCCAGCTGCCTAGAGGCCACCCTGCTGCCTCACAGGACTGGAAGGCACTTTCTGCAGCCACCCCAGGGTAAGACTGTTCAAACTGTCTCAGAGATTTATAGGCGCTGCCCCCACCCCCGCATCCTGCCATGGAGGCCCCACCACTGACAAGGCCCTTCCCCGGCTGGGGCACCCTAGCAAGGCTCTCTGGGGCTGAAGTGCAGCTGCAGAGAGGTTCCGCCAGGAATTACGGGCTTTCCCGCACTGCGGAGCAGGGAGCTCCTCCTCGCCACGCAAAAACTGGCCAGCGGGTGCAGCCCCCGCCTGCCGCGTCAACTCACCGGCCAATGTTCTGGACCTTATGCCAGGTCAGCCTGGAGGCAAGCCTTCGGTGCGCGAGCGCAATGACTCGGAAGCCCTGCCTCGTGTACTCCTCCAGCACTCGCTCCGAATCCAGGGGCACTGGGGGAAGCCAAAGGGAAGGGCAGTCAGGAGGAGGAGGAGGAGGAGGAGGAGGAGAGCCAGTGGCCCTGCCTGTACCTGTGTCCGGCTTGCAGAGCCCAGCAACCGCCTCCGGGGCCCCCTTCACGTAGGCGTCCATCCTCTTCTGCCCCAGGGCTCTCACCACGACGCACATCCGTTGCAAGTCGGAGGAAAAGGGAAACTGCCGTACGATGCCTATTTCGTAACTGGCCTAGCCAGGCGAGGGGCAGAAGGGGAAGAGGAGGGTTAGGCTTCCCAATCCACGTGCAAGCAAGCAAGCGCAGGGAAGGCGGGGGCCAGAGCAGCCCCAAAGGACACCACACTCACCGAAAGCTCAAACAGCTCCTGGGGAGGAGAGAGAGAGAGATAGAGAAGACGGGTTCAGGGGGATTCACAGCAGAATGACAGCCCAACAGGCGGATTCACCCGGCCAGCAGCACCCACTAAAGGAAGCCTCTGGGAGATTGGAGCCATGGTTCACTTACTGGGAAGGCTGCTCCTCGCTCCGGCATCCCGGGGTGTCTCTTGAGTGGGTTAAAGGCAGGGCTAGGCCAAGGGGTTCAAGTGTTGCTCCACCCAGTTCTTTCAGGCCCAGATAGCCAAGAGTACTTTGAAGAATAAAAAACACGTTTCTAACAGAGGAAAAACATACTCAAAAATCCCAACAAGCCTAAAAAACCCCATCCATCTAACTATTCTGCAGGAAGAGACTAGTAAAAAACGAATGTGTGTCCAGAGGACAAACAGAAAGGGGAAACAAGCAGTATGTTTCTTGTACTGCAGCCAGCTAATTTAGCAGCACTCCTCTGAGGTCCCTGCGGAGTAGGCTCAGGTGCTGAAGGGTGGGTCAAGACGCCCTTGCATGCAGCAGCGAGGAATGTCCTTCACAGTGAGTGAACCGATGCTCCATTCTCTGCTGCTGCAATTAAAGGGCGTCTCTTGAGTGGGGACATACCACAGCTCAACGGGGGGGGGGGGGAGCAAGCCCGCCTACTCCGAAGGAAGGATCTGCTGGAGTACCCGCCTCCCAGATGCTGCTTGAGCAGTGATGAAGGAATCCAAGTTATAGTGCCTGGTAAAAGTAGGGTTGCAATGAAGACCTTGGAAAGGATATTTAGATGCCATGACATGTCTATACCTACAAAGATTAGAATCTTTCAGACAATGGTTTTCCCCATGACACTCTATGGATGCGAAAGCTGGACTTTGAAGAAGCAAGATAGAAAAAGTATTGACGCTTTTGAACTTTGGTGCTGGAGAAGACTCTTGAGGAGACCATGGACAGCCAGGAAAACAAGCAAATGGATCATAGAACAAATCAATTCAAAATTTTCACTTGACGCACAAATGACCAGGCTCAAACTATCATACTTCAGTCACATTACGCAAAGACCCAGCTCCCTGGAGAAGTCCATAACGCTGGAGAAAGTTGGAAAGAGAAGGAAAGGACGA
Source organism: Hemicordylus capensis (assembly GCF_027244095.1). NCBI lineage: Eukaryota > Metazoa > Chordata > Lepidosauria > Squamata > Cordylidae > Hemicordylus > Hemicordylus capensis. The sequence goes on from NC_069659.1 coordinate 358,747,224, forward strand.
CCAGCAGCCAGGTGGATGGACTCGATCATGACAGCCATGAATGCACCACAGAGAGACCTTCAAGGCCAAGTGGAAGACCGATCAGCCTGGAGAGAATCTCTCTATGTGGTCACTAAGAGTCGACACCGACTTGACGGCACTTAACCAATCAATCAATCAGACTCGGTAGACTGAATGTGCTTTGTGCGTTTTATTCATGCCTTCGGGCACCTACAGACATCCAATTTGTGCCAAGCCTCTACCATCGGATGTACTGGCTTTGGGCAAAAGGAAGGCAAGATTACATCCTGTGACAAGTGTAAAGGAGAGGTCACCTTAAGGCGGAAAAAGGGTCAGGGATGAGCTTCACAGAGTTTTCAGAAAACATGCAAAGGTTCCTATGGACTGAAAGTGCTCGAAGTTCAGACACCTGCATGCCAAAGTTACGGCTATCAAAAAGGCAGGTTTTAGGGTTAGAAGACATGTAGAAGATGTTTCATGATAGCCGGCGCCACCCCCTTAGGAACCCCATGCTTCGTAGACCATCTGAGGAATGCCCTCCAAGTGTATTGATAGATCCTGTTCGTGGAGGAGCATCTGGAGGCCAGCACTATGTCAAGCACTTTGGAAGGTTAGCCATGTTGTTTCAGGAGGTGCCGTTAATCCAGGCGGCTAGCTGTAACCAAGCTGGGATCTGGGTGATGCGCTGGGCCCTGCTGAAGAAGATCCGCGGTGACTGGCAATATCAGGTGTCCTGCTGCTGCCAGGTTTTGGATATCTGAAAACCAGGGTCTTCGAGGCCAGAATGGTGCCACCAGGACGACCTGTGCCCTGAGGAGCTTCACCTGTTGCAGAAGCCTAGCAAGGAGCAGTGTTGGTGGGAATGCATCTAGAAGATCCACCAGCCATGGAGGTGACAGAGCATTCACTGCTTCCACTTGTGGGCAGGGAAACCTGGTGAAGTAATGTTGTACCTGGCGTTGGCTGGAGTTGCGGACAGGCCCACAGATGGCTTTCCGAAGTGGTTTGATATCAACTGGAAGGTCTCTGGATTCAGTCTCCATTCTCCTGGGAGAATTTCCCCACTGCTGAGCCAGTCCACCACTGTGTTCAGATCACCTTTTATATGGTGGGCAGTTATGGACGCCAGCTGTTGTTCAGCCCACAGGAACAGGAGAACCGCTTCCACCTGGAGAGGTTTCGAGCTGGTTCCCCCCTGGCGGTTTACATGCACTTTTGCAGTGGTGTTGTCCGTGTGGATCAGCACATGTTGATTGTGGGCTATGTGGTGAAATGCCAGAAGTGTCATCCGTATCGCCGAGAGTTCCAGCCAGCTGATGCGGTCTTGTTTTTCGGTGGCTGTCTGCATTCCTTAAACTGATTCACGTAGGCAGTGGGCACCCTACCTGTGCTCGCTTGCATCCATGGTGACGATGACCCGAGCAGGGTTCAAGAACTCCTTTCCCACGGAGAGGTGTGGAGGTGGAGCCCACCATCTCAGGGAGTGCAGCATTGGGGATGGAAGGGCCACCCATTCATGGCAATTTCCAGATGATAGGGAAGCAGAAACCACTGCAAGGGCCTCAGATGGAAACGTGCCCACGGAATGGATTCCAAAGTTACCACCATCAGTCCCAGGATCCTAGAGAAGGAGAGCAATGGCAGGGATTTCCTTACCAGGGCCTGAGGAGTTCCCTCTCCAGGGTGGTCCTGCTTCTGGCGGTAGGAAGAGCTTGTTCCTTCGTGTGTCTATTACGATGCCCAGATGCAGCAGTTGGTGCAATGGGTGTAACTGGCTTTTCTCTCTGTTGACTAAGAAGCCGGGGTTCTGGAGGACCCGTAGTGTGGCGTTGGCTACAGGGGCACCTTGGCCGAGTCAGGATTGCTGCTTGGCTTGCTTATTCTGGGCTGCGGAGGCTGCCCTGCTCCCGTACCCCTGTCTGGAGGCCCGGGACATAGGGAACTGCCATATACTGAGTCAGACTATTGGTCTATCTAGCTCAGGATTGTCTTCACAGACTGGCAGCGGCTTCTCCAAGGCTGCAGGCAGGAATCTCTTTCAGCCCTATCTTGGAGATGCCAGGGAGGGAACTTGGAACCTTCTGCTCTCCAGAAGGCTGGGATTCCTGAGAGGCAGGCTGGGCCAAGCCCAATGGATGTATGGTCTTGGACAGTAATGGGACAAAGTCCAATGACTGAAAGAGTCGGGGGGGGGTGTCTCCGCACCCTCCATTTCTTGCCCATCTGACCACTCCCCCTCCTCTTTATCTGGGTGGTTAGGGACAATCCCCACAAGGGGTCCCTAGGATCTTCTGGGGTGTCTCCCCTTTGGATCAGATCTTCATCCAAGGGGGTAACAGGTACCAGAGCAGATGGAGGTTGGTTTGGAGGGTTCTGGGGAGTCCCTCCTGGGGGTTCCACTGGGGTTCTGGGTGTGGAGCATCCTGGTCTGAGATTCCAGAAGCGTGGACACTCTTTTCCCTTTGCTTAGATTTACTCCTCCCCTTTTGGACTTTGTAATGTGCTTGCGCTTTTTCTTTGCCTTCTTAGGGGCCGGAGCCTCAGAAGCAGAAGATGAAGCACGGGAGGAAGAGAAAGGGTCTCTCCTAGACAGCTTCCTCTTTTTTTAAATCTTAGTTTATCATCATGTTCAAAAGAATATGCCAAAAAATCCTCAAACCAGGAGCGCCAGGTAGGTGGCATCTCAGAGGGCATTTGGTCGAAAGACTGTTGCACTGGAATGAGTTGGCAAGGGATGGATCCCTCTGCGGGCCCTTGCTGGGAGGGGCTTAATCAGGAGAACCAGCATGGGCTGAGCTCACCACTCAGGCATCAGCTCCAGCAGAAGAGCTCCTGGTGACCACGGTTTGGGTAGTGGTAGCGGCCTTTGCTGCGCCATCCATGGCCCGTCCCCACGCTCCCGGCTGCGGTTGTGCGCTGGAGGTGTGTGTGGGGTGGGGGGCGTTTTTCCACTGACGCACTCTGCTGGCCACTTGTGTAGGCCACTGGAGCCGGCAGGAGGCTGGGTCTAGCAGCCACGTCTCTGCAAGGCTTCGGGGAGTGGGTGAGAGCAGCAGCGCTTCCTTCGGTGAGGGCACTCGGCCCAGGGAGCAGGCGGTGGGGCTGGCTCGCCTCCCTGCCGAAAAAACTGCCCAACTGAGCGGGCAGAAGCTCCAGAGCGCCGCCCACCAGCTGTTGGGCGCTCTGCGCTGGGCTCCCTGCCCCTCTGCGGCAGGCTCAGATCTGCGGCAGCTCGCCAGCTGCCTGGATGGCCCGAGGACGGCCTGCTTGGAATTTCCGAGAATTGCACTCTCACCACGGTCCATGCAAGAAAGGAAAGGGAAGCGCAGAAAAGGCTAGCGAGGGAGGAAAAGAGCCAACAGCAAAGCAAAGACGAGGTTCTTTTCTTTTCTTTTCCTTATAAAGGGAGAGGATAAAGAAAGCAGGCAAGACTGGAGGCCAAAAGGAAAAACCAGGAGGAGAGGAGACTGGAAAAGTGAAAGAGAAAGGGAGGGTCAGTTAGCGAGAAAGAGCTGAAAAAAGAACTGTCTTGGAGCCATGCAGGACCAAAAGAACTGGGGGGGCTGGCTATCAAACAGTCTAACTCCCTGACATATGGCAACCCTGCCTTTAGTGAGCCACATGGGTGAGCACAACCCACTCAAGAGGACTGCAGCAGCAGAGGAGGAAGCCGCTCCCTTCTGGGGCCAGCACAGCCTGCCCCCCTGCCCAGATCCGCCCCCCTGCCCAGATCCGGCCCCCCCCCCCCCGCTGCTGGGCCAGCTCCTGGCCACCTGCAGGGACGCCGCTGGCTTGTCTCTGCAGCTGGGCTGGCCCTCAGGGTCAGGATGGGCCAGAGAGAGGTGTGCTGTTCCAGCACCCGGACAAGGCTTGACCGCCTCCTGCCCCAGAACCAAGGGCAACGGGAGCCCCACCACCAACAGGAGGGTGGGAAGCTGGGGCTTTGCACTGGTTTACCATGTCTTCATTGGCTGCAGGTTGGGGGTCTGGAAGGAGCTGCTTGGGGGGCCGGACCACCGTTGGCATAATGCGATTGTGAAGGGCGGTCTCCTCTTCGGTCGCTTCTTCGAGAATCTGGACAAAAGACACACCCGTGAACGTGAGCCCAGAATGCCCGTTCAGCAGCAGGCTCAAAGGCCAGGCCTTGCACAGCCCCTCACAGCCTCTGCCAAGCAGCCCGTGCAATGGACCAGGCGCACAGGCGTGACTGCCTGCCCCCACGCCAAGCCCAGCCTCCTCCCGCTGCCTGCCCTCCGTTCAGGCCTGGGCTCCGTGCAGGCCCCTCGGCGGCATTTTGTGCTGGAAGCCCCCCACACCGCTTGGGCGGCTGGCCGGGGCGTCTGGCAGAGGCAGTGTCCTGAGGGCTTCAAAGAGGCTCTGTTGAAATATCCTTAAGCCTGCCTTTTGAGCCAAGGGCTCCCCCTGCAAAGCCAGCTAACACACCCACACATATCAAAAGTCATAATGCTGTCGACTAAAACAGATGGACAGCAAGGGGGCCGGACAAAGCCCAGGCAAGCAGTTCCCCAGAACCAGCCACCAGGGGGTGCCACAGCCCCTCTGAAGAAGACTCCTCTGCCTGCCCCCCCCCCCGCCGGAATCCCAGCACCTCTGCCCCATGCGGGGGGGGGGGGGGGCGGCGTGTGCAGCTGCACACACTCTGTTTCACCTGGTTTGGTGCTTTGAAAATATTTTTCATTAGGGTCAACCTTGCCCTGAGCAGAAGGATAAGGGACTCCAGTGGGGGGGTGGGGGGGGGTGGGGTGGGGGGGGAGCGGAGATAACACAGTTCGGGACAACCCCTCGCACATCAGCTCAGATGAGATCTGACCACAAGCGACCACACACAGTGCCGGCATGAACGTGTCTGGGAAGCCATTGCATTTGTTTATTAGTTCACTTCATCATCATCATCATCATCAAGAGTAATGCGATACGTGACGTCCGGGTCGTGGGACGCCTGTGTGATGCCTCCTCTCCTCAAGCCCCATCTTTCCGTGGGATCTTGGCCACAACAGCCCCATTCCCCACGGTCACTCACTCACACACGCACCCCGTTTAGCCCCGCCCGCCCCTGCTGACCTCACAGACGGCAAGCCATCCCCGGATATCCTGCGGTGCCAATGCACACGGATGGCTCCCAAGAACGGGCTCTATTCATCTGCATGGCAGCTAGAATGATGGAATCCATCATGGTTTTCAACTGTGCGAATGTTCTGACTTTGTTTTTAAGCTGTCTTGTTTGATTGTAAACAGCCCAGAGACATGAGGTGTGGGTGGTACACAAATAGGCTGAATACATGAACAACTGAAAAGGTGTCGGCGGGACCCAGAGGACCCCGCCCACAGCGGTCCACAAGCTCCAGCCCCACGAGCCCACCCCCCTCAGGGGGTGCAGAGCTGCCTCTGGCTCTCTTTCCAGCGGGGGGGGGCGGTGCTGCCCCTCAGCCGCCCAGAGCCCCTGCAGAAGCCCACAGCCTGGCTGGAGCCATCCGGCACGGCCCCTCCCACGGCTGCTCACCCATCCGGTGGCTTCGAACATCTTCAGATCCAGCGGGTCTCCCGAGAGGACGCCTGCAATCTTGGTCAGCGAGTGGCAGGTGGCCATGCATGCCACGAAGGGAGACTTGACCAGGCTCGGGTGGCAGGGGCTTTCTTCTGGCAAAAGGAAGCTGGACACAGCAGGCAGAGCCCATCAGCCCAACATGGCTGCAAGGCGCCTGGGGCTGCCCTTTGGGGCTCCTTCTGCCCCCCACAGCCTTTTCCCTCCCCAGGAAACCCAGAGGTTTGTCAGGCTCCCCAGTGAGCAGGAATGCAGACCAGCAGCCCTATTCTGTATTGGGGAGGGGCTGTGAACGGAGCCGCCACCTTCGGGCAGGGCGCTGCCCCAAGCCCCTCGGCAAGAGGGGACGGTGTGGGGGCTTCCGCTCCCGGCGGCAGAAAGCCTCCGGCGGCCAGCTGGCAAGTCCTGCCCAGAGACGGCCCCCCACGGAGCAGCCTCCTTCAGGGCAGAAGCCGCTCCAGCCACAAGGGGCACCTGCCACTTGACACCAAGGCTCCCTTCCCCGAGCTGCGTTGGTACTTACTGGGCCTGCTCCACCCTCTGCATCCCCCAGAGATCAAGGCCGTCTTCCGTCAGGGTGCCTGTCTGCCGGGGGGGGGGGGGAGAGAAACATTTCAAGGTCAGGGCTTGGGCTGTGGCTGCAGTCGTGGTGCTGCTGCTGCTGCTGCTGCTGCTGCTGAGCAGGACTTGGTCCCCTCAGCGGCCTGGAGAGGAAGCAGAAGGAGCCCCTCTGAAGCAGGCACAAGCCAAGCCAGTGGCCGGGGGGGGAGGCATAACCCACCAACCTTTCCAGCCCCTGCAGAACTCACACCTCCCCACCTCAGTTTCACCTCAGGGGGCAGGAAGCCTCTGCATTGCGGAGGCAGGTGGGGCGACCCTGCTTGGAAGCAGCTGGCTGGGACAGAGGTGGAGACGGGGGGGCTCGGGGGGGCACCCATCGCACGGAAAGGAAGGCAGGATGGAGAGCAACCCTTGCACTCGGAGGCCCAGCCTGCACGTCCGACAGGGCTGGGGGCTCACATGCCCACAGTGCCCCTCCCCAAAGGGGCCCACCTGCAACAGGGCCAAGGCCAGCTGGGTGGCATTTCAGCCTGCCCCCTCCCCAGTGAGAGAATGCGGAGGAAACCGGTCGCTTAGACCTCCGTGGAAGGGGGACGCGGGGGGTCCAAAAGGACCACCAGGTTTGGGACTCGCAAACGCCTGCGCCCGAGGAGAGGCCCCCCAATTCTCCTGCAGCTCAGGGAAAGGCAGAGCCGGGGGGGCATCGCCGGCCCCTTCCCTGTTTATTTCCGACAGCGGGGCTCTGCTGCATTGCACAGGGGCTCAGCGGGAGCTTTGGGGGGCTGCATCCTGGAAGGAGGGAAAGCCAAGTCGCCACCCCTCCCCACCCACCCGCACGAGGGGCTCTCACACCTCTTCTGCAGAGCTGGAACCAGGTTTATTATTTCTGAGGGGGGGAGGGGGGAGAACGACAGGTTGCTTACCTGTAACTGGGGTTCTTCTCGTGGTCCTCTGTGCTCTTACACAAACGGGCTTTGCGCCTGCGCAGAGACCACATCGGAGCTTCCAAGCTAGAGTTCTAACTTTTGGCGGCAACCCCGCCCCCTCGGTATATAGGCGGCTGCGCGGGCTTCCCTCTCCAGTCTTCTGAGTCCGCAATCTGAAAGAGACCAGCAGAAAAGACACGAGAAGAGGGGAGGATGGATGGGCGTGGAAGAGCACAGATGACCACTAGAAGAACCCAAGTTACAGGTAAGCAACCTGTCGTTCTTCGACGTGGTCTCTGTGCTTTACACGAATGGGCGCAATGCAAGCGGCACCCGTGCCCTGCTCACCTGGAGGTGGGATCAGGCAAAGATAGATTACAGCACCGCCCTGCCAAACGCCGTGCCTTTTCTGGCTTGGACATCCAGGGCGTAGTGTTGCATGAACGAGTGCTTTGATGCCCACGTGGCTGCCTGGCAGATGACATCCAGCGGAATAGACCTGTCAAAGGAGGTGGACGCCACAACCGCTCTCGTTGAAAGTGCCTTAACAGAGAGCCAGAGAGGCTTCTTGGCAATCTGGTATGCTAGGGAGATGGTGCGGACCACCCATCTGGATATGGTCTGTGCAGAAGCCTGCTTGCCTTTGTTAGGTCCAGAGTGGAGTACAAAGAGGAAAGTGGAGGTTCGAAGGGCGGAGGTGCGGTCAACGTAGAAGGCAAGCGCCCTACAAACGTCCAGAGTATGGAGACGTCGTCCGGCTGCAGTCGACAGCTCGGCGAAGAATGCGGGTAAGGAGATTGGTTGGGAACGGTGAAACGATGTGACTACCTTCTACAGAAACAGAATGTATGGGAATCTCCCTGTCCCTTAGAAAGTTCTGAAAACGGGTCCACATGTGGGAGTAGGAGGAGACCGTGGAGGATTTACGCGAGGCCTGGACTATTCATAGCAGGTCCGCCGGGAGGTTGGGACTATGTGCCAAGCTGTGAGGTGGAGGCGCTGTAGGTCTGGATGGAGAAGGCGACTGCTCTGCAGGGAGAGGAGGTGAGGGATGTGGGGGAAGCGGTGATAGCGATGATTGGATATTTGGAGGAGTTGGGGAAACCAGGGCCGCCTGGGCCACCACAGGGCGATGAGGATGCAATGCGGGTGGTCCTGGGAGATCTTTTGAAGGACTCGAAGAAGTAGAGGAATTGGAGGGAAGGTGTAGACGAGGCGTTCCGTCCAAGGCAGGGCAAATGCATCCCCCAGCGAACTGGATCCAATCCCGGACCTGAAGCAATACTGGTGGCATTGCGTATTCGCCTCTGACGCGAAGAGGTCTATTCTGGGAGGAACCAGCAGCAGAAGAGGGAGCATAGCGTGGGGGGATGTAGCTGCCACTCGTGCGATGTTGTTAGAGTCCTGCTTAGCCTGTCCGCCGTGACGTTGTCTTGTCCCTGTATATGGACCGCCAGGGGCGTGATGCCGTGCTGAATGCACCAGAGCCATAGTTCCATGGACAGGAACAGGAGGGAGCTGGAAGAGGTGCCGCCCTATCTGTTCAGGTATGCTTTGGCGGTAGTATTGTCCATCTGAACGAGGATGTGGGAGCCCCTTATCAGGGGAAGGCAGGCTTTCAAGGCTTTGAATATTGAGAGCCCCTGGTGGCGCAGTGGTAAAACTGCCACCCTGTAACCAGAAGGTCACAAGTTCGATCCTGACCAGGGGCTCAAGGTTGACGCAGCCTTCCATCCTTCCGAGGTCGGTCAAATGAGTACCCAGAATGTTGGGGGCAATATGCTAAATCATTGTAAACCGCTTAGAGAGCTCCGGCTATAGAGCGGTATATAAATGTAAGTGCTATTGCTATTGCTATTGCTATTGCTAATAGTTCGAGATAATTGATGTGGTGGGCAGCTTCAGTCGAGGTCCAGATGCCATGGATGTTATGATTGTTGGCGTGAGCACCCCAACCGCCCATAGATGCAACTAACTGTGGTGAGTAGAAGAGTAGTGGTGTGCCCGAACCGGTCCGGCGGCCATTCCAAAGAATGGCCGAACTGCCGGACCGGTTCGGACTGGGCTGGTTCGGGTCCGGGTGGGGGGTATATCTTTAAGGGCGGGGAGGGCTTGCTTAGCCCTCCCGCCTCCTTGCCCCCGCCAGCGCCCGTATTTAACATTATAGGGGCGCTGGAAACCAGCCGCCCCCCCCGCCGCCGCCACCGCCGCCGCCGCGAAATCACTCTTAAAAACATCCAGCCCTCCCTCCCTCCCAGCTAGCTGCCCGCCCGCCCCCCCACCCAACCACCCAGTCGCTCACCCGGTCGGTAGATACTAAGCGAGAGGAGCTCCGGCACAGAGCTCCTCTCGCTAGGAAGGCCTCCGGGAGAATGGTGGCTTGCGCGCGTGCGCATGCGCGCGCCGCAAACCACGCCGTTCTCCGGAGGCCCGGTCTACCCGCCGGGAAAGGGCCGGGTAGACCGGGCCTCCGATCGCTGGGTAGACCGGGCCTCCGATCGCCGGAGACCCGGTCTACCCGGCCCTTTCCCGGCGGGTAGACCGGGCCTCCGGAGAACGGCGTGGTTTGCGGCGCGCGCATGCGCACGCAAGCCACCATTCTCCCGGAGGCCTTCCTAGCGAGAGGAGCTCTGTGCCGGAGCTCCTCTCGCTTAGTATCTACCGACCGGGTGAGCGACTGGGTGGGTGGGGGGGCGGGCGGGCAGCTAGCTGGGAGGGAGGGAGGGCTGGATGTTTTTAAGAGTGATTTCGCGGCGGCGGCGGTGGCGGCGGTGGGGGGGCGGCTGGTTTCCAGCGCCCCTATAATGTTAAATACGGGCGCTGGCGGGGGCAAGGAGGCGGGAGGGCTAAGCAAGCCCTCCCCGCCCTAAAAACAAGGCCCCCCTTCGGTGCCGGTCCGGACTTCTCCGGACCGTGCACATCCCTATAGAAGAGCGGGACGTGGAGGGTGGAAGGGGGAGCCGACGGTGAGGTTGATTGGGTCCGCCCACCATAGAAGGGATTGTAGAACCCGAGGCGGGAGTGTTAGGGTGGTAGCGAGGGAGTCCTCGTGTGGAGAGAACAGTGAAAGGAACCAGTGCTGTAGAGTCCTGGCCCGTAGCCTGGCATGAGGGAGGACGTGGGTGGTAGAAGCCATATGTCCTAACAGGCATTGAACTGTTCGTGCTGACTGGGTAGAGTGGCAGAGTAGGTGGGCTGACAAATCCAGGATGGCTTAGGTTCTGCGCTGAGGCAGGAAGATTTTGGACTGAACCGAGTCGAAGAGGATTCCCAGAAATTCTATCGTGCTGTAAGGGGAGAGCTTTGATTTTTCGTAGTTCACCTGGAGGCCCAGGTTGGAGAGGAGGGCGATGACCGTGTGGAGGTCTCTGAGAAGGGATTGTGGGTTGTGGGCCACCATGAGCCAATCGTCGAGCATGGAAAAATCTGGATATTTTGTTGTTGCAGGGCCGCCACCACTGGGGCCATGCATTTGGTGAACACCCGGGGCGCGGATGCCAGTCCGAAGGGAAGGGTGCGGAATGGGTAAGTGTTGTTTGCTATTTGAAAGCGGAGGAAACGACGGTGCTGAGGTCTGATGGCAATGTGATAATATGCATCCTTGAGATTGATGGAAACGAACCACTGGTTCTTTTGTAGGAGGGAGATGATGGTAGGAATCGTGACCATACGAAACCTGCGGTAGGTGGTGTAGGAGTTGAGTTCCCAGAAATCCAGAATGGGGCGAAGGGAGCCGTCCGGCTTGTGAACAGTGAAGTATCGGGAGTGGAAACCCGGGGATTGAGGATTGTGAACCAGTTCTATTGCAGATTTGGAGAGTAGAGAGTCTACCTCTTCCAGGAGAGCTGGAGTAGGTGGAGTGGGTAACGGGGTTGTACAGAGGGGTGGATGCAAATTCTATAGCATAACCGACCCTCACTATGGTCAGAGCCCAGGAGTCCGTGGTGATATTCTCCCAAGTGGAAATGAAGGGGGGGAGAGCCTGGTGCCCCAGCGGTGGGGAGGGTGCAAGTCATTGTCCTTTGGCTGGGGGCTGGGACCCTTTGGAGCGCTGCTGCATCTTGGATCCAGTGAAGTTGGAGCGCTTTCTGTAAGGCTGGTATCTGTTGGAGCAAAAGGACTTGTCCTGGGGTTGATAGTATTGCTGTTTAGAAGAATATGGTTGTCGTTGCCATTTTTGTGGTTTATAATGGTGGGTTGTGGAACGTTGAAGACCCATGGAGCGGGCTGTGTTATGCAGTTTCTGCACTTTTTGAAGAGTGTCTTCTGTTTTCTGTTAGAGAGGAGCCATCGAAGGGAAGATCTTCCACTCTGGATCTAGCATCGGGCGTGAGACCAGAAGACCTGAGCCAGGCATGGTGACGGAAGTTGCCATTACTTTAGCGGCTCCCTCCGTTGAGTGGCGAATTGCATGACGTTCCTCCTTAGATACCTGCGTGGCCTCTCGGAAAGAGACCCTGGCCGGGCCCTGCTGTTCCTCAGGGAGGTGGTCCAAGAAGGGGGCAATATGGTCCCAAAGAAAGGACTGGTATTTGGCATAGTATGCCTGGTAGTTTGTAATTCTTGTCAATATAGAAGCAATGGAGTATAAATGCCTTGCAAACGCGTCTAGTTTCTTTCCCTCTTCGTCAGGTGGGGTAGAGGAGGAATATCCCCTGAATTTAGAGAGGGAAGATTCAACCACAATCAAATCCATAGATGGATGTTGCTTCAGAAAGGAATCATCTTGATCCGCGGAAGCATGAACGTTGTAAAAGGAATCAAGCTGTTTAGATGTTTGTGGAAGAGAGGAAGGCTTGATCCAAGAGGTCTTGGCCATTTTGAGAATAGATGGGTTTAACGGTAGCAATACCGAAGGACAGGCATCATCCTCGATTAATTGAAAAAGGGGGTCAGGTTCAGATTTGTCCCCTTGAGAAAGTTGGACTCCCAACGAAGCTGCCATACATGAGACATGAGAGTCTGTATAAATACGGAAATCCTCTGACGGGGAGCTGGGCCTAGGGTCCAGCAATAAAGAGGGAGGCGGAGAGCCCAAAGATATCCTATCGGATAGGAAGGATTCTGGGCCTTCTTCATCCGAGGACAAATCCGAAGAGTCGGTCGATACCGGGGGTCGGAGCGGTCGAATCCGGAGCCAAGTAGACCGAGTAGGCGGTCTGGAGTCGGGGGCAATAATAGCCGTACCTGCCTGTACAGGCAAATTTCTGGGTGGAACCCATGGAGGTAGAAGAGAGGTGGAGGAGGAGGCGGCAGCGTTGCCGGTACTGAAGGTGGGTTCGGGATCGGGGCCAAGGTCGAGTAAGCCGGTATAGATGGGCGAGGAGAGGCAGAACGTCGAAGGGGCGGCTCCGCGGCAGTGGAGGCCTGACGGCGCTGGCGAACTTCTTGATGCATGTAGAAGTAGTCCGCTTCTTCTTCAACTTGTCTGGCGTAGTGCTCATCTAGAGCAGCTTCCAAGTCTCGGTTGGCCCAGTGGCATGGTTGCTCCGGAGGGAGCTCCTCAGGCTCAGAGTCGTGATCGGACTCGTACACGGGATCGTGTGGGCTAGAGCCGTAGGCGACTTTGGTATCAAGGACAGTTTCAGTATGTAGAGTTTGGGATCAACGTTCGGTATCGTGTGTTGATTTCTGCTTCTTTGTTGGTAGTTCGGAAGGAGTGCGACAGTCCTTCTTTCTCTTTTTCACCGGCTGGACGGAACGCGGTTCAACCAATGCCGCCGTCGAGACAGACACTGCTACCGAACTCCTCGGTATCGATGTCAAAGCCTGAGTCACGGGATCAACGAGTATATTCACCTTGGGGATAGTTGCCAAGACTCCCGGAGGGAACGAAATGGGCTGTAAGCCCCGGGCTGCAGGAGAGGTATTGGACGAAGCCTGCATGGTGGACAGTTTGTCCAAGCCCGTAGTTTGGAACGCCTGTTCCCAAAGCCAAGAACGAAGTCGAGAGGCTCGATTTTTGCATGCCTGCTTCGTAAAGGCTGCACAGTGCAGACAAGAGCCAACCTTGTGGGATTCACCCAGGCAAAAAAAGCAGAGCTTGTCGCTGTCGGTCGAAGGGATCTTGGATTTGCAGAGACCACACTGCTTAAATTTTGTAGTCTTTGCCATAGGCCGGTCTACGGAGAAAAGCGGAGGCGAAGGATGCGCAGAACGCTGGGCCCGAAGGCTGCAATGGGGTGGAAAACAAAACTAGGAAGATATCCGAGGGGGTGACCGGGGGCGAAATAAAAACGCTAAGGAAGGGAAGTACTGAACGAAAATAAGGGAAGCAAAGGGAAGGAGAATATAGTACTTGCACAAGAGTTTAGCAAGGAGCAACTCAGCAATGTGTCTTCGAATGCAGACGAAGAAAGACTGGAGAGGGAAGCCCACGCAGCCACCTATATACCAAGGGGGCAGGGTTACCGCCAAAAGTTAGAACTCTAGCTTGGAATCTCCGATGTGGTCTCTGCGCAGGCGCAAAGCCCATTCGTGTAAAGCACAGAGACCACGTCGAAGAACTTCTCATTTTAGATTCTTTCCAAGATGATCCAGGGGACACCCCTAATTTTATTATTTATATTTCCATAAGATCTGGAATTGACAGGAAAAGAACAGGAGTCTGATCCCAGAAGGATGAGCAATATGGGCAGAGCACATACCCTCGAGATGGCCTCTGTATACAGGAAGGGGGTTACCGCGGGGGTTACATTCCAGGAAAGTCCTGCCAATGGTGAGTATTGGAGTGCTTCACCTACCACCCCCACCCCCAAAATAGGACCAGGTTCAGCATTCAGGCGCTGGGAGTGGCTCGGTGGGGCACACCCGAAGGGTGCCCCAGCCCCGCCCCCCGCCCCCCCGCGGCCTCCTCTTCAAGCTTCTCTGTGTGCCAGCTAAGAAGTGGGGAGGGGCCATTTAAGCCTCCTCGCCCATCAGATGATGGTGGGGAGGTTTAAAATTTAAATGGCCCCCTCCCTGCTTCCCAGCTGGCACGCAGGGAGGCTTGAAGGAAGCAGAGGGAATGGCTGGGGAAATTTAGTTATTGTGGGGGTAGAGAACCGACAATTTAGATGAAACTAATCCCCCTCCCCCCGCCCCGCCCCTGGCAATAACTAAATTGGTATGCAGGCAGGTGGCCCACAATTAAGCAAAACTGTAGGAAATGAACCCTGTGGATATTGAGGGCCACTTGAAATTTTACTCTTTTACTGAGAACAATTGCATATTTTTTTACATTAAAATTAGAATCTGTGTCAAATACTTGTTAATCTTTGACACTGCCGATGCCTTAAATTAACTGAGGCCTAGTAAAAAATGCCAGATAAGTAAAGTGCTTGCTACAAATAAGGGAAGCTTAAAACTAACAAAGTTCTAAAAAAGCAAAAGCTTCTGGAAATGGTTAAAATGCCACAGGCATCTGGGAGAGGGCGGGGGGGGGGGGAGAGAACCGTGCCACATCCCCAGCAAAGACATCACAAGCGCTGTCCAAGAGGCACCTGCAAGATGTGTGCAAGCGTCTTCTGCACAACACTCACGCCTGCAACGCAGAGAGATAAGGAGGACAGCCGGGAGGAGCAAGGGCAGAATCTCACACCTGCCGCTGACGTTGGCTGCTCAAGCTACCACCAGACTTTGGATCTGGGCGTGGTGAGAGGGGGCGGGGGGGTTGCCAGGAAGTCCAGGGAAAGTGCCAAAGTCTGCCCCTCGTGGAGTGCTCCAAAGACACTGCTTTGCTGGGAAAGCCTTGCCAATGCCCTTGGAGCAGGTGGAGACCCAGCTCCTGAGAGGGGCCCTTGCTGCTGCCGCTGCTGAAGCCAGTCACGGAAAGGGTTTCCAGACAGAGCTGGCTGAACGGATGGTTATTTGTGAGCCACCTGGAGACACCAGCCGGGTCAAAGCAGAGCAACTCTTCGGACAACCAGCCCTCCCAGAGCACCTGCCCTCTCCCACAGTGCCAGGGTCCACTAGTCAGAAACACCCGGCGGCCCCATCCCTGCCCCTCTGGCTGCAAACCAGGCCACTTTCCCCAGCGCTCAGGATTTGCAGACCGAAGCTGACTTGGTTTCCTAAGGCAGCTTGGGAAACCTGGCCACCACCCAAAGGCACTCCAGAGTGACTGTGATGTACTGGTGCGGGTCGGAACTTCCGGGCATTTGCACCGGCTTCCCAAAGCAACCACAGTGACTCGTGTTCTCCAGTTTCCTGACACTTCTGAGTGTGAGACTCAGCCCAACTCACCGCTCTGAAATTTGCTACTTGATGGATGTCCTAACAAATAATTTCCTGCCTGGAGGCTTAAAGCACAGGCCGGCCAGAGAACCAGGTCAGCCAACATGCGACCGTTATGTTTCGGTTTTTTAATCACAACACGTGTGATTTGATCCTGATGACTGGTAGTCACTTTGGACATCCCATTACCGGAATGGAAGCCCAGGGTAGAAATGTTTCCAAAGACCAACACATAAAGTAGCAAGTTTTCTAGGGGCCTGCTCTCGACTCCGGCTAACCCACACGCTAGTGCAAAGGGGAAGGGAACTTGTGGACTGCAGCGAAGCCACTCTTAAGGCCAGGGGCTCTAGGGAGGTCCCGGAAGCCTCCCCCTGAACTCCACACAGGATTTCCCAAGCAAAAGCATTAAGGAACAGCGGGAACCTTATCAAAGCACACAAGATTCAGCTGGCCACAAATGTTGATCCTTTGAGGGCTGATGCAGAAGACCCCAACTTTCTTCAGCCGCCTCTGAGCGTAAACTATCCCAGCAGTCATTGCAGCAGGAAGTGCCGGAGGGACCGTGATGGTGATGATGTCCAGCGACTCGATGATGATGGTGCTGGCCTCAACCTATCAGAGAAGCCCAAGCGCACACTCAGAACAAGGGAGTCCCTTGATGCTGGCCAACATGCCCCAACCCCAGCAGGCAGGAATGAAGCCCCTGGTTGGCCCCACCTTCCAACTGCTGGCACGGAAGCATCGTGTCTCATGCCAGGATATGCCACGTGCCCCACAAGAAGCTTCAGCCAGACTCGGACTGGACCGAGCCCAGCTTACGTACACAGGCAGTCTGTTTTTCTGGGGTTGTCTTTGGGTCGCACAACACACACTTCACACTCTGAGAGGAGGAGAGCAGGCAGGGTCCCCGCCTCTCAACGGGCTTTTCAGTAAGTTCTGACACTCACAAGCAAACTCCAACGAGAGCAACAGTTCCTGAACCACACAGAAGACAACAAACTGGAAATACCAGCAGAGAGGGCTCTTGCCCTGGAGAGGCCTCTCACACACGAGGCACCCTCCTTGCTAGGATGAGGCCCGGGGAGGCCCCAGCACACCCGCGACCGTGCTGCTGCCTGGCCTCTGCACAGCAGCATGCCCACACAGAGAGCGGCAGCCACGCCGAGGAGGAGGAGGAGGAGGGCCCTGTGGAGCAACAGCCAGCCAGAAGTTGCTGCAATCTCCTCTGGCGAGCCGCTGGAGTTAAGCGGGCTCCGGGATCAGAGAAGGGGGCCGTACCTGGTACAGAATGCTGATGACCACTGTGTACAGAAACCCAACCCCTGCCACTCCCACGAGGCACAGCAAGAACATGTAGGCATCTCTGTAGAGCTTGAAATCCGTCGGCTTCGGATACAAGATGGAGCGGACCAGCTGCCCTTTTGAAGTGCTGAAGCCTGGAACGAGGGAGGGGATTCTCAGAGGTTCAAGCCCCACCCAATATCCCTCTGGTGCAAAAGCTAAGGCGGCCGGTTATTTACTGGGCACAGAAACCAAACACAGCCGAGGAACAAAGAGGAGGAACCTGGTTCCGTCTCCCAGCCCCAAGTTCTTCAGAATGGAAACAGGAAAAGGATGGGCAAATCTCCTGACCCAGAGAGCTCTTGGGACAGACGGGCTCTGGCAATGTGGGTCGGTGGCGGCGGGGGGGAGGCCTCCTTCCTTGCCGAACAATGGGCCACCTGCCCAAAGAGCCCGCCCTCCCCAGCACACTCACCTGTCCTGACCACGACGGCTCTGACCAACTCTCCGGTGTAGAAGCGGGTCTGGATGACGGTCGTGCCACAGAACAAGGTGTGCCTCCGGTGCCCCTCCGGGCTGTAGAGCTCCCCCCCTGGGGCCCGGGAGTCCTCTGTGGGGTTGGGCAGGTTGGTCTTTGTGACAGGGACGCTTTCGCCTTCAACAAGAGGACAGGCAGGCTGAAGGAGGGATGGCCCCGGCCCCGGCCCCGGCCCCCCAGGGAAGCCTCTCTTCTGCGCTACCTGTCAACATGCTTTCGTTCACAATGCAGGTTCCGCTGATCAGCACTGCATCGCAGGGCATGATCATCCCGTTCAGGGGGACCACAATGACGTCTCCAGGCACAAGGTCCGTGGAAAGGATCTCCTCTATGCCTGCGGGTCAGAAGCACAGGCCAAGTCATGCCCAAGAGCCACACGGATCACGGCGCCACAGCTTCGGGCCGGCTGCTCTCTTGTCTGGCTAGGGTCAGCAAAGGCCTCTTCTAGGCCGAGGTCCCTCCCGCGCCCAGAGCTCTCTGGAGCATTAGGGAGGACAGCCACTGAAGTTTGGGAAAGAGCCCCCCGCTGGGGGGGGGGAGCCGGGCTGATGCATCTGGACACGTGCCAGAGAGAAGGGGAGAGCCACTTGAAGCTCCAAGGAAGGATTGGGGAGAGGGGCCTGCAGGGGCCTCTGGCTGAGGAGGCGCGGTGGGGCGGCCCAACTGCTGCCTGCCAGGAAGGCCGGCTGCTTGGCTCCACCAGCACTGGGCTAGTGTGTTTGTCAAGAAGGCAGCCCACTCTCAAGGCCCCACCAGTCTCCAGAGGAAGCCCACGCCAGGGACTCCCAACCCCTCCGTGGCGGGGCGGGGGGGGGGCAACGCAGTGAGGCTTTCCAGCTGCCTTTTCATCTTGGGCATTTGCTCTCTGGCTTACGTGAGCTGCAGTAGTGAAGCGGATCAACGGCAGGCGGCCGAAAAGAGCAGCCCCCTTCTGGGGGCCCCTTTCCCCAAAGGACACCCCAAAGCCCTCAAGAGAGCCACTGCCCCAAAGCAGGCCTGCCTGAGCCCCCCGGGCACCAAGCCCTGTGAAGGGGCAGCCTCAACACTGGCCTCTGGAGAGCAGCAGCACCGGGACGCTGCCCTCCAGGCCTCCGTGGGAAGAAGGCCCCCGACCCTGCCAGAGCCAAGGTCCGCGCCCAAGTCATTGGGAGGGGGGGCTTGCTGCTCCCGAGAGTCCCTACCTGGGCCCCACCCACAGCCTTGCTTTGGAAGCCAGAGAGACACACACACACACCCCACCCCTGGCCCCCCTACCTTGGCTGGCTCTGCTGACTGACACCCGGATGATGCTGTGGGCAGCCACCATATCGTGCAGCATCATGTATTGCTGGGAAGAGGAGGAGGAGGAGGAGGAGGAGGAGGAGAGGACGCCTGTCAGCAGAAGCCCCAGCTCTTCTCCAGAGCGGAACCCTCCGAGCCCGGGGCGTCCACAGAGCCGCTTCTCACACGGCTGTCCATGAGGGGCATCAAGAGAAGAGCTCACTCCCTTACAGGGAATTGCAATTTCAGAGATTTGGGTGGACTTGTAATTTTCTGCCTACTTTCATTAAAGAAAGTAAGCTGACGAGATCACCCGGCGCTGTGTGTGTGTGTGTGTGTCTGTGTGTCTGTGTGTGTCTGTGTCTCCCGCCCTCCATAAACTTCACAGTGCCTGGATCAATATTAACCAAATTGGATACAGTTGTAGGGACACCTCAATGGCGTAGTTTCTGATGATGTCGTCCACCCCAATTCAAGATGGAGGGTGTGTAAACATTTGAAGCATGTGGGCTCTTGTGATTATTGTGAAAGGAAAGTGGGCAGATTTGTTCCTACCAGAACTTCTTGTTGTGTATTTTGCATTGGTATAAGGCACTTAAACTACACACACACACACACACACCCTAGAGCATGGGTTCTCAACCTTGGGTCCCCAGATGTTGTTGGACTTCAGCTCCCATAATCCCCACCCAAAGGCCATTGGGGCTGGGGATTATGGGAATTGAAGTCCAGTAACATCTGGGGACCCAAGGTTGAGAATCCCTGCCCTAGAGAAACAGGATCTGGGGAGAAAGGGGTTTACATCCCATTATTTCTATAGCCCAGTTTAGCTTTTGGCCTTTGAATTCAGTGGCCAGGCCAGGCAGCCTGAAGAGCCCACATGTCACGTATTTCCTTGAATCAGTGGCCAGGGAGAGGGGGGTGGCTGTTGCTTTCCCAGAGTCTCGGCAGGCTGGGCCCGGCCAACAGGCCATCCAGGTAAGCAGCTGATGCTCTGCTGGCAGAGAAGGGGATGCTGGGAAGGGTGGTCTCCTGGCCTGACCCAAATGCCCCCCAGAATGCTTGTGGGAGGTCTGAAAGCCCCAGACATGGCAGCAATGCCCCCCTTCACTAGCAGCTGCTGCGCTGTATCCTCAGAGCCCTCCACTGCCAGTCCCAGTTGGTGGCTGCGGGCAGCTGTGCCCACCCAGGCAGCAACGTTCAGGCATGCTGTGTCCACTGTGCAAAGGGGCAAGTATTTCCAGACCTCAGAAACAGGGTCTGCACTCCCCAAGACTAGATCTGCCAAGAGTGCTTGATGAGGTGTCAGGTTCTGGCACACCTTTAAGGCAAGCAGAAAACCAGGAGAGAAGAGAATTCACATTCTACATCCCTCGGGAATGCCAAGGGACATGTGGCAGCAGCTGTGCCCATAGCTGAAGGCGACAGAAGGGAAAGTTCAGAGCAGGGCTGCCAGCAGCCACACCAAGATTCAAACTTTTAACGCACCAAAGAGGGACAGACAGGCTCTTTGGCACAATATGAACCCACCTTCCGGATGGTGTAAAGCGAGCTCACAATGGAGATCAGAGACATGATCACAATCGCTGCTGCATAGTAGTAATATTCATCTGTGCACCACAAGATCACACTGAACAGCTGGAAAATGTAAAAAGGGTTGAGCACCTGAGAGAGAGAGAGAGAGAGAGAAAGAACACACCAGGTATGCCCTTTGCAAGGAGCCACTTCGGCCAGCTCTACAAAATGCAGAATAGCCAGAACTGAATGGCTTCATTTTTATTATTAAAGAAGTGGGAATGACACACATTACAGTCAATGGGCCTGCAAAAACATCACACACACATTCGAAAAGCAGCTAACGATTTAGATTCACAACTAAATTACACGGTCAACTTCGACCTAACACTAAACCCATCCTCCATCATGATTTATTCAAAATTGTGCTTCAATTCCAAAGGGATGTACATCATCTCGATTTCGACCATTCCAATACGAGGCAAGGACTCCACTGATAAAGGACACGATCCCCTCTGTTAGCCCTCTCGCCATCTTGCACAGCTGACCAATGTTACGCCACACACCATGTCCCATGACTTCGCCACCCATTCCAGTGTGGGGAACCAGGGTGGGTCCAGTTTTTCATTTGGTGGTGGTGAGCAAGTGCATCGTTAAGCCCCAGCCCTCTGTGAAGACTAGTGATCTGGTAGGACATAAAAGCATCCTTGGGGTGGGGGTGGGGTCCACGGGGCAAGCGATCTCCGGCTGTGTTCTGAAAATCCTGGCCTCCAAAGCCGTTTGATTCTTGGTCGTGTCCAAAACATACGACTCCGCTTTGCTCCTGGACCGGCACATCTGGCACATGGATCGTGACAGACTGATTATCTCTGGCTCAGGCTTTGTGGAGTCAGGGACCAAGGGATCATGGCTTTATCAAAGTTCCCTTTTCTATCACTATTTAATGTCAACAGAGCAACTTCCCACACCCCACCCTAACTTCCCACTGATGTGGAAGTTAAGTCCACTTCCCATTGGAATAGGAATGAGCTCTTTGGTGCATTCCACGGAACAGCTCGTTTTTACAATTCAGAGTCACCCTGGTCGGGGGGGGAGGGGGGATGCCCAGTCATTTGCCCAGACCAGATGCAGCAAGGGCAAAAAAGGAACTGCCGTCGTCACCCTGAGTTGGGGAGGGGGTGTCACCTCTCTTCCGCTGCTGCCTGCAGGGGAGTGTGGCAGGCCGGCAGCAGCCAAAGCGGCCCACAGAGACGGCTGCTTCCATTCGTGATGGGCCCCAGCGGGAGCTTCCGCACCCAGCAGCCCTTCCCTTCCCGTCCCCACAAGAGCAGGACTGCACTCCCCTTTCCAGCAGCGGCCTCGTGCTGTGGGCTGGCATTCCACCTGCTGCCCACAGATACCCCGGGGGGGGGCGGCCCTTTCACCTGTCCGGCTGCCAAGCCAGGCCTGCCCCAACCTGTGCGTTTGGTTGTTCTTGCCCAGCTGCAGGGCTCTATACGTCTCTGCTGAGCTTGCTTTTACTTCTTCTTATTATTATTTCTCAACCGCCCCATCCAAAGGCTCTGGGCGGTGCACAGCGCCACCTTTTTGGCATTAGCATCCGAGTGTGTCCCGACTGGCTTGACCCTCGAGTCCTGTCCCTCAGCGACTCACTCTCACACTCACACACACACACACTCCGCCTCCCTTTCAGGCTGGAGACCACATGGAAAACGCCCCAGAGCAGGAGCCGTGCCGAGAAGGCAACCAGGTCCCCGCAAGCACGGCCGCCCTTCCACTTGCTGGCCACAAGGCCACCCGGCCAGGCTCCCCTTCCGTGCCCCAAGCCTCCCCCCCCCACCCGCTCCTTACCTCCTTAATCAGCAGCTTAAAGACAGAAGGCACCTTCACAGCTATCTCATTGACTCCGTAGAAGAGTTTTCTGTAGCAAAGGCGGAGAAAGAGAGAGGGCTGCCGTCCCGCCTGCCAACACACTGCGCTGTGCCGTGAGAGCCAGAGGCCCCCAGAAGGTGGCCCGCAGGGCAAGCGCGGAGAGGGCGGCCCCCAGAAGAGGCTGCAGCACGAGTGGGAGGAGCCACCGAGGGCCCTGGGCGGGGTCTGCCTCCTCCCTCCCCCAGCCTGCCTTCCGGGGGGGGAGGAAGCCAGGAGCAGCACCGGCCAGAACCACCAGGAAGGCCATGGCTCATCTGGCCCAACGCGCCAGGCCAGGCATGGCTGCCAGAGGAGGGTGGGACTGGCCCTCGGGACGTGGCCGCCACGCCCAGCACCCAAGGAGCTGCCTGTCCGTCCGTGGGGTGCAGGCCAGTTTGGAGTCCGCGGACACGGCAGGGGCGGGGTGCTGGCTGTGCCCTGCTGCTGACCACCTCCCGGCCAGAGACTCCGTGCCCGGCCAGCGTTGGCACAGGCCGCTCCCTCTGCTGGGCAATGGCCAGGCGGGCACGGGGAGGCCTCTCCTTCTCTCTCGCAGTCCACTGGGACAATTCACCCAATTCAGAGTCTGAGGGCTGCAAACAACTCTGAAGCCTGCAGGCAGCTCAACTGACTTGCCTCCGTATCCAGCCCAGGGGAAGCTTAGGAGGGGAGGGTGGGAGGCGTGCTGGGGGGAGCGCGGGGGGTGGGGGGAGTGAGCGTGGGGGTGGGGGGAGTGCGGGGGTGGGGGGAGCGTGGGGGTGGGGGGCGCAGTGGGGGTGGGGGGAGCGCGGGGGTGGGGGCGCGGGGGTGGGGAGTGCGGGGTGGAGCGCCCCACAGCGTGGAACGTTCAGTATCCCAGGAGCTTCGGCCAGGGCCTGATCCACCCAGAAGCCACGCAAGCAGACGGCAAGGCACGTCCGGACGGGCAGAGACGTGCCTGGGGCTGGGGGAAGCCCCCCGTTGGCAAGAGTGGCAAAAAAGAATGGCAAGAATGAGGCAGAGCAAGGGCGGGCCGTTCCCAGCAGCAAGCTTGTAGGAGCCAGAGGACCCAGGCAGCCGGGATCCCCTTCCGCCCAGCAGCCCGACCAGGGCATTTCCTGAACGTGGCCCCACTCTGTCCCGCCTGGGGCGGAGGGGTGCTGCAGGCCATCCAGACCCAGAGCGTCTGCAGGGCTGCCCCCCGCCCCGCCCCGCCCCACGCACCTGTAGTCCTGCCTCTCCTTCGTCAGCCCTGCGCTGTGCTCCGTGTGGATGGCAGAGCAGGGAGTGGCCTCGTCCAGGCCCCTGCCAGAAAGGGAGAGGGTGAGCGGGGGGGGCAGGCAGGAGAGGGCAAGCCCGGGGGGGGGGACGCCCCACGGCGGCAGCAGCCACGCTTACTTGAGGGAGCCAAAGCTCTGCTCCGATTCATCCCAGAAATACTTCACGCTGTGGTGGGTGAAATAGCGGACCTGGGAGGCAGAAGGAGACCTGGAGTCAGGGCCGCCCAGAGCCCTCGCAGCCTCAGCCCCAGGGGGTGCTCGGTGCTGCTGCCGCCGCCCCACGGAGGACCTCAGGCCACGCGGCACCTGCCAGGCAGTCCAGCGCAAGAGGCAGAGCGGGGGGGGGGGCTGCTCTCGCCTCAGGGAGTCTGGCCCGATTCACAGTCCTGCCCCCCCCCCGCCCCGCCGGCAGCAGGCCTGGTGTGCTGTGAGGTGGGGGGAGTGTGGGGGGTCAGGGCCCCAACTGGCGGCTGCCTTCCCTGAGGGACCCTGGTGGAACCAGCCACCCAGGAGGAGACCCCTCAAAAAAAAAAAAAAAACCACCCCGGAAGCCGCGAAGAGGTCGGCTCGGCAGGCCGCGGGCACCTCTTCCCGATGAGCCTGGGAGCATCTCTTCCGGTCCTCGCCGTCCTCTTCCGGAGGGCTGACGCACACGTGGCCATCGCACCCGTTGGCCATCTTCTCGGCCACATGCGTTGGGGTCTGCAATGGAGTCGGTCCCAAGGAAAGCACAACGCGGACCTTGGCACAAAACCAGACCCGGAATTCATCCTTTTTTTTTTTTAAGGGGGAGAAAGAGAGAGAGAGAGTGTGCAAAAGATGTGCCAGGAGCCTGGACGGCTGCTGAGGAACCCCAGGCTGCGCAACAGGGCTGGCGCGTTCGTGTCTCGAGAACACAGACAGCCAAGGGGGGCCCAGCCAGAGGCCGCCCCCCTCCCTCCCTCCCTCTCGGGAAAGCTGAACACTGCCAGCTGCGCCATGAAGGGGGAGAGCCCTCGGCCAACGGGCCTTGGGGTCCTGCCAGCTCTCGCACGCACACACACACACAGAGTGTTCCTTCTGAGCATGTGCAAGGCTTTCTAGCTCTCCCCCCGCCCCCCCCCCGCCGGTCACCCCCAGCTCCTGATTTCTATGTCCCAAACAGGCTCAGAAAAAAGTGGCCATTCTGAGCACGTGCCCAAAGCTCCTTCCCTTCCACAGAGGGAGGCTCCTGCTGAGCTGCACGGTCTCCCCCAGTCCCTGGGGCCAGCCGCCACTTGACTCCAGAGGACTTGGGCCAGGGGGGAGGGGGAGAACCCCCCTGCAGCACCCAAGCCTCCCCCCCCCCGGCCTCATCCTGGCATCCTCTTTTGTCACTTGGGGGGGCCCAGGGGGGTGAACACACACACACACACACGTTGGCAGACCTTCCAAGCCCCTTGACTAGCCTCAGTCCAGCTGAGGCGGGGGGGCTGGAGCCCAAGTTCCCACCGGTCTCCCTCCCTTCCCATCTTCGTATGGCCTGAACCTGGTTTGTTTCTCTCTCTCCAGCTGATTCTAACGGAGGAAAAGGGGACGGCACAGTCGGCCGCACGCGAAGGGCACTGCCCAGCCTCTGTGGGGAGGAGAGCGGGTCTGGCGGGAGCCAGCAGGACTGGTCCCCTGAGCTCAGCAGGGTCTGCCCTGGTTGCAGGTGAAGGGGAGACTGGAAGTGTCAGCAGCACTGTCAGATCTTCCCCTGAGGGGATGGAGCCGCTGCTCTGGGAAGAGCAGAAGGTCCCAAGTCCCCTCCCTGGCAGCGGCATCTCCAAGAGAGGGGCTGGGAGAGAGTCCTGCCTGCATCCTGGGAGAAGCCGCTGCTGCCAGTCTGTGAAGACGAGACTGAGCGAGGTGGACCCAGGGTCTGACTCAGTACGTGGCAGCTTCCTATGCTCTGAACCAGGGAGGAGCAATCAATGTGTCCCTATTGATTTCTAAAGCAGGCCACTCCTCCCTCCATGATCCAGCCTTGATGCAAGACAGGAGGAGGACGTCTTGGCAGAGCGGAGGCCTCGGCGTGCCCCCAGGGCGCTCTCCTCTCCGGTTCACGAGCGGCAACTTACGGTCGTCCTCAGCAGCACCACTCTGCAGCCTCGCAGGGGAGCCCTCCGGCACGTCGCTTTCACCCGCCACTCGGGCATCCAGTAGAGGAGGAGGAGGAGGAAGCCGCCCGTGCAGAGCACCCCCACCGCGGCCAAGGCCAGCTTCCAGCGGCAAAGGCTGTAGCCAAAGATCTCCTGCAGGGGGAGGAGGGGGGGGGGGGGACACCAGGCGGAGGCCGCCTGCTGCAGCCAGAGAGGCGGGCCCTGCCGGCCCCCGAGGCCCTGGGCGCTGCGCTCTGCCCGCCTCCCCCTCCGCAGCGCACGCCAAGGCAGGCACGGCCGAGACAGACCCTTCGCCCGGACGCAGCCAACCCGACTCAGCTCGCGGCCAGAGCCCTCTGCCCCATCGGCCTCCCTCCCGTCCAGCTCGGGAACAGGCCAGTCGGGGGGCACGTACACACACACACACACACGGTGGCCCCAAAGGAGACAGGTGTTCTCTTGGGGTAGGGAGGGCAGACAAGGCACCGTCCTTGCCGGGAGCTCCTTGCCCCCTGACCTGGCCGCACAGGGAGGAGGCGGCCCTGCCGGCGAGTGAAGAGCGCCAACTTCCGAGCAGGACCCCCAGGACGCAAGAGCCCGCCCCATCCCCAGGCACCTCACGCCAGCAGGCGGAGGCAGCCGAGAAGGCCCCCAAAGCAGCTCCAGCCTGCAGGGCATGGCACCCGAGCCCAACAGGGCTCGGCGGGCCCCTTTCCAAACCGGTTTGGAAACTGCCTGGCTGCCGGGGCAGCGGCTCAGCACGGGCCCTTCTCTGCCCCCCATGCGTTTGGGACTCGCTGCGGCCTCCCAGGCGGCCTCAGAGCAGCTCCAGGCCCAACGTGCGGCAGGGGACGCATCTGGAGGAGACCGGCGGCCTCTCTCAGCAGCCTGGGCGGGGGCCACCGAGGCCTCCAGCGGCTCGGCCCGCGCCCCCGGCAGGCCACTGCTCAGGAGGGGCAGCCAGGCGGCCCGAGCGGCGCTCCAGAAGCCCCCTCCCGGGTGCTGCAGGGCAGGCGGGGTGGGGGGGGCGCTGTGCGCAGTGGCGAGGCCCCCCCTGGGCCGCTGAGCGGGGACGGACTCTGGCCTCTGGTGCCGGGCCAAGGCATGCCTTCTGAGCTTGTCCGGCTTGCGGGGCTTTTGCTGCTGCTCGGCCACTGTTTGTTTGCAGCTTGCATTGCTTCTGCTAGACAACCCAACCCTTAAAACCCAATTCATCTGTTCGATAAAGAATGCCACGAAAACAAAGAGCTGAATTTGTTGGAAATGGTTTCATTTTCTCGGCGCGTTGCTCTGGGGAAGCCTCTGGCCGGGACATCCTGGGCAGAACTCAGGCCGCATTTGCCGGCTCGGCTGGGCAGAAGCCCACCCACCCCCACGCCAGCCGCCCCTTCGCTTCCCGTCACACCTGAGGGAAGCAAGACCCACTCCTGGCCCAAGACCCACAAGGGAGAGGGGGAAAGGCATTTCTGCTTCGGTTCAGGAGCTAGACCGGGACGCCCTTTACCATCTCGTCTTCCTCCTCTTTGTTGATGAGCTTCCCCTTACTCTCCATGTTCCGCATGCTGTGCAGCTTCACAACGGCAGGCACAGGAGGCTCCGTCCTGGGGAAAGGAGGAAAACCACCCTTTCAAGACACCGGTCAGAGGCCTCGCTCCGTGGCTCAAGGGGCCTGACTGGGCTCGGACCGTGCAGACCCCCTTGGCACAGAGTGACCCGAGAGCATCAGGGCAGCCTGGCTGCTGGATCAGGCCCACGGAAGCCCTTCCAGCCCAGCATCCTGTTTCACACAGTGGCCCGCCCTCTGGGAAGCCCACCGGCAAGGGGACGGGCCAGCCCCCCCCCCTCGTGCTGTTGCGACAGGCCTGCAAGGGGCCTAGAGAGGCAAGCTCTTAAGGAGACGGTTAATCATTTGTTTGATACTGCTTTTGTTGTGTTCTGTCTTGTGGTTTTTCATATTAAAATGTGTATACCGCCTAGAGATTTACATATCAGGCAGCATGAAAATCTGATACATAAATAAATAAATCCTGCCCCTGAGGCTAGAGGGGGCCTATAGCCCTCCGACCAGTAGCCGTCGATAGACCTCTCCTCCATGAAGTGATCCAAAACCCTTAGAGCCATCCAGGCTGTTGGCTGTCATCACATCTTGTGGCAGAGAATTCCATAGGTTGATTATTAGCAGCCATGCACTGAGTCGACATTTTCAATGAGTTGTCCACCACGACCCCAAGGTCTGGTCAGTCACTGTTTTGCCCCAATATGCTTCCTCCGAAGCGCATTTGCCATCCTGTCGCCCACTCCCCCAGTTTGGAGAGATCTTTTTGGAGCTCCTCCTCGCAATCCGTTGTGGATTTCACCGCCCTAAAGAGCTGGGTGTCACCTGCCCAGATGCCCCTTGCAGCGGCCAGACCACACCTTCCCTACCTGACCCACGCAAAGAGCAGCTCCCCTCGCCCGCCCCCACAGTGGTCTCCTGCAGGGCAGGCTTGGGAACCTCCTCCTCCCCCCCACGGGAAGAGGGAAGGTCCGGCCTGGCGGAGCCTGTGGCTTCCCGGCCCCCAACCACACCGCTCTGGCAAAACCCAAGGGGGGGCAGGGGGGGTGGCCACGGAGGCGGCCAGGAGGGTCAGCCTGGCTCTCTGCTCTGCTGCCGGCTCCTCTCTTGCCAAGAGGCGTGCAGGAGATCCGCCTCTGCTCAGAGAGGGTCCCGGGTGGAAGCCGGCCACCTCCATGGCCAGACAGGGCTGCCCCAGCCGCCCCCTGGGTGGGAGCCCCTCAGCTGCCGCTCCGAGCTCCTGGGAGAAAGAGTGGCGAGGCGGCCTTTCCCGTCGAGCAGGGCTCTGGTCACACACCCACCCCCCATTAGGCCTGTTAGCTGACTGGCGGGGGGCGGGCACACATGGCCTGCCCTTCCGCCCCACGAGGGGACCAGCTGTCGGGCAAGCCAAGTGCCAGGCTGCCGGAGCCCTCTGCCCCAAATCAGGCCCCTCTGGGGCAAGCCGGCCATTTTGGCCCCAGGAGCCAGCCCCACCCAGCAAGGGAGGGCTGCCTTTCCTCAGAGAAATTGGCTGACAAGGAGTGAGAACCACCATGAAAGAAAGCAAGCCCCCACCCACTCAGGCGCAACGGGGCACTGTTTTAAGGAGGGAGGGGATCATCTCGTCTTGGCCCTGCTAAGCGGGCAGAGAGGCACCTGGGCAAGTGGCGCTCTCCAGCCCCAGCCCTGGGGTCTACCTTCTAGCTCGCAGCTTGGTCTGGGTATCAGCCAGTAGTTTTTGGGGACAGCATGAGAAATAGGAGCGGGTTGTGGCAGTCAGAAACCCCCGTCCCATTATTTCCCCAAATACGGCAAAAAAGGGAAACTTCATTCCAAAAATGTAAAACGTGGCACACAACCTCCAAGAGCAGTGGCATTGCCCTCTGACAGACACGGACACTTTGCATGGGGTGTGTTTTGCAAAACTGCACCACATTTGCGAGGGGAGATGCCGTGGAAATACAAGAGAGTAAGGGAGAGGAGTGTCCTAAGTCTAACACTAAATGGCTTGAGAACATCTGTAGGGAAGGAACATAAGAAGTGCCCTGCTGGATCAGGCCCAAGAAAGCCCATCTAGTCCAGCATCCTGTTTCGCACACTGGCCCGCCAGATGCTGCTGGAAGCCCACAGGCAAGAAGTATGCGCATGCTCTCACTCCTGCTGCTGCTGCTCCCCTGCCACTGGTACTCAGAGGCATCCTGCCTTGGAGGCTGGAGGTGGTAGCTGTTGATAGACCTCTCCTCCATGAAGTGATCCAAACCCCTCTTAAAGCCATCCGGGTTGTTGGCTGTCACCACATCTTGTGGCAGAGAATTCCACAAGTTGATGATGCGTTGTGTGAAAAAGGAAAGTGGGGTGCTGGTGGAGAATTTGGGCACAGGTGGAAAACTGGTTGAGTCCTCTGAAACCCTCAAGAGCAGCAGATCAGTGAAGGAAAAGACAGGATGTCATGACCCGGTGTTAGGTATCCTCAGGGCACGCACAGGCAGGGCAGGATCAAGGACCATTTCGAGGGAACAATGGCAGAGGACTATACCACACTGGGACACAGAATACCTCCTAGGAAGCTGCCATCTACGGAGTCAGACCCTGCTGGGTCCATCTAGCTCAATACTGTCTACGCAGACTGGCAGCAGCTTCTCCAGAGTTGCAGGCAGGCATCTCTCTCAGCCCTATCTCGTTGGAGATGCTGCCAGGGAGGGAACTTGGAACCTTAGATGCTCTTCCCAGAGCGGCTCCATCCCCTGCTGAGGGGAATCTCTTGCAGGGCTCACACTTCCAGTCCCCCATTCGGATGCAACCAGGGCAGACCCTGCTTAGCCAAGGGGACCAGTCCTGCTTGCTGCCACCAGACCAGCTCTCCTCTCCGCAAGAGAAGAAACACACACACATGCAGGTCAGGCGTTAAGCTAACTGGCCTGTTACACAAAGTCTGTGTTCCTTTTAGTTGGGCAGGACCATTTTCTAAAGGAAATTTTCTTGCTGTTTATAGATTCCTTGACGCTACTTGTTCGCCATGCTGGCATCCTTCTGGACCTTTCATCTCCTTGGTGTACATTCTAACTGAGCTTCTGTTACTGTGGTTTAAGTATGCTCCATGGGCTCTGGAGTGGCTTGACCCTCATGCGGCTTCCTGCGTCTTGGTTTCTGAGGTGACTGTGAGAAGCAGGCAGATGCTCCACCACACAGCAATGCCAGAAACATGGAGCCAGACCTCTGCTAGCCGCCGCGCCCCCCCCCCCCCGCCTGAATCACCACAGAACTCGCAAGATGCACAAGGGTGGGGCAGGGGGCCGCCCCCAACGCTCTTGCACAAGGAATGCTGCCAGGAAGCCTTCGCAAGCGGAGCCCACCACGGCCCGTGAGCGGAGCGCGCGCCGGGCACAGAGATCTCTGGGATCACCGGCTCTGCTGCCCCGCCTAGCCCTGCCTTTCCTCCCTCAGCCGTCTCCTGTGTGTTGAGGTGTGGCCTGCAGGCCCTTCAGGGCTATCCAGCCCGGCACATTCACAGAGTCATCGCAGGCCATGGGGACAACTGGCTCCTGCTAAAGCGGCCACCGGCTCTGTCCAAGCTGGAGGATGAGACCCCTTTAACGGAAAGTGAAAAAACCAACTCAGCCGGTCAGGGGCACCCCTTCCCGGCCCAGGCCTCCAAACGAGGAGGGGAGAGGGGGGGGGCGTCCTGAAAGCAGGCGCTGCAGCAGACATGGTGGCATCTCCAACACGCCCCAGACAAAGCAGCCCAGCCTCAATGGGGGGAGCAGCAGCCCTGGAGAGCTCATTGGCAACTGCCCTTGTTTTGTGGAAGGTCCTCCACAGGATGCCCGGGGATGCCCCTTGGGCAAAGGCCGCCAGGAAAAGGCAAGTGCCTGCGTAGGCAGACAGACACTTTGTGCCACCATCTGTGCAAATCCAAGCTGCCGGATGAACGAAGGGTTCCCGCACAGTCTCCAGGAAAGCAAGAGGGAGAAGGAAGGAGCAGCCCTCCGAAGCACCAGAACTAACCCCTTTCATGCTGGAGGCAGCCACGTGGCTTGGAGACACCCCCACAGCCACCCCAGGAAGCACACCGGGAGGACCTGCAGCGGGTGAGTCACCTGCAGATACCTGCTCCTGCTCTTTGGAGCCTCTCTGCTGCCAAAGCCCCTCCAAAGGGGAGCAAACTCTTCAATGCTGTGAGGAGAGCCAGTGCCCGGACAAGCAGCCCTTCTCAAAAAGCTGGAGGCCAGAGCCCGATCTGGGGGAGACCCAGCCCCACTCCATCTGGGAGGAGAAGGAACTGCTGCAGCAGCCAACAGATATGGACATCCAGGAGCTCTGCCTGTCTTGCGATGCCGCGGCCAGCACAAGGCAGAGCAAAGCCACAAACCAGAGACGGGGGGGGGCAACTCGCCTCCATGGAGGGGGGGAGGCTTTAATCTACAGCCACGCTGAAAAGCAGCAGTGCCGTTGGGTCAGGACGCGGAGATGGAGGAAGGGCCCAAGAAGGGCCCGTTGATCTGACCCCTGAAAGGGAGAGCCGTCTGAAAGGAGGCCTGCCGATACCGGGGGAGGAAGACCCAGAACATGACGACCGGACGGCCACAGCAGCCCCACTTCCAGACCCCAAGGCAAGAATGCTGTCAAGGCAACAGAAAACAACCATCTGGCAGAGAAAGAAGCAAAGCCGAGGCCAAAGCGAGGCGCGCACCCTCCACACCTAGCATGATTTCGCACTCTCCAGCGATGGGCTGCATGCTCCCCCCGGCATTCTTAAGCAGCAGATCTGACTCCGCGGTCCTCGGTGGGACGGGCGAGCGGTGAACCAGTCTCTGCGCTTGAGCTCTGGAAGCAAAAGCTGGCTGCAAAGGAGCAGCCCCCCCCCCCCCCAAGCAAGCCACCCGGCTGCAAGGAGACCTCTTCAGAGCGGCTTTTGCAGCAGCCCCCAACGCGGGCCCTGCCTCCCCCACCGCTCTCCAGAGTCCCGCTGGAGGCAACGGCCGGCCGGCCCCCCCCCCCCGCCCCGGGGAAAGGGTCAGAGCAGCACCTGCGAGGGAGAGGACGAGTCAGGTCCGCACCGGCAGCTGCTCCCTCTGGCCCGAAGGAGACTCTGCCCGGCCGCCCGCCGGCTCCTCCAGCTTTTATCTCCGCGCCCCACCTGAGGCAGCAGCACTCCAGGGCCGCCATCCCCCTATCTAGAAGGGAAGCCCCACCAGTGAACTATTTTGTCTAAGGCTGGAGAAAAAGGAAAGTCTCCAACGGCGCCTTATCAAGGGAGCCCTGGCACGGCCTGCCGAGGAGTGGCTTTTGACAAACAACCACACACCACCACGACACAATGGCAAGCGCGAGCAAGGCTGGGGCGGAGGATGTGTCTGCAGCCCCCAGACGGTTGGTGAGGTGCGCCCTATTCAGAGCGGGCAGACAGCCCGAGGGGGGCCGGGGACCCAGGCCCCCACGCGCATCCCAAGGCCCTGAGGTTATCTCCACGGCCAGCAGCAGTTAGGATATGGTGCTGCTGACCCAACCCTTCCTCACTCCTACAATGGGCGGCTTTGTCTTGGGAGACGGAGTAAACAGGCCAGGCAAGACCAAGACCAAGACCCACACACACACACACACACACACACACACACACACACACACGGCAAGAGGGAGTAAGCCCCCCCCCCGCACGCGGGCGCTGTCCTGGGCTCCATGGGATCCGTCTCAAGGGAGGGGCCGTGCCTCAGTGGCCGAGCATCT
This sequence comes from Hemicordylus capensis, assembly GCF_027244095.1. Taxonomy (NCBI): domain Eukaryota; kingdom Metazoa; phylum Chordata; class Lepidosauria; order Squamata; family Cordylidae; genus Hemicordylus; species Hemicordylus capensis. The sequence continues at coordinate 358,779,615 of NC_069659.1, forward strand.
GCCTGGCACGCGGGCGGTCCCAATCCATGGAGGGCAGGTCGCTCCACGGCTGCTAGTCTGGCGGCTGGGGCCCCCCTCCCGCCTCAGAGCCACCATGCCGTGGGGGAGGAGCAGTGGCAGGTGAGGGGGCAGGCCCCCGCCTCTTGCCCGTGGGCTCCCCAGAGGCATCTGGTGGGCCACTGTGGGGAACAGGAGGCTGGGCCTTGGGCCGGATCCAGCTGGGCTGCTCCTACGAGCTCCCTGGTCCACTCCTTGGCGGCGGCAGCATCTCCAAGCAGGCCTGAGAGAGACTCCTGCCTGAAACCTGGGAGAGCCGCAGCCACGGACAATACGGCGCTCGAGGGAGCCACGTCCGGACTCTGTCTCCAGAAGCTTCCTAGGCTCCCACAGCTCAGACCGGCCTGACCAACAGCCCCCAACGGTGCCGGCCTGGGCACGACGAAGAGGGAGGCAGCCAGCCAAGAGGCAGAGCCCCCAGCCTCAGGCAGGCTCCCCGGGCAGAAGGGGCCCACCTTAGTCCGAGCTGACAGGGAGCCAAGAGAAGGTCCTGCCAGCCCAGAGGGCTCAGCCCTTTCCACGCGCAGGTCTGAACAGTGGTGATGCAAAGAAGCCTCCACAGGTGGACGCATTTCATGGAGTGCTGGATGGAGAGAGGCCACCAGGGTCAAGGTGAGAACCTGCCTCTTAAACATATGGAAATAGCAGCCTGTTTCCTCTCACTTGCCAGGATCCCTGTCGGGAACTGCCCGTTTTGAACGTGGGTACCTAAGCCTAGGGACCAAGGGGCAACGGGGACTTCTGCTGACGTTTCGGCGTCAGACACCAGCCTCAACGTTGTTCCTACTTCTTCTGTGGATCACCTGCTTACACGAAAGGAGACCATGAAGTATATGGGCTACGAAGGAGTATGGGGTGTAGGAACACAGACGCACGGCTGGGTGGACTTGGCTCTCTTTATCCCTTTTATCCACAGACACACACACACACCTGTTACACTCATTTTCTGATTGAAATTCCTGCCAGAGTGTGTGCAATTAAAACCATATTAGCAGGAGAACTACGGAAGGAACATCACTGAGGCTGGCTTCCGACGCTGAAACGTCTGTTTTTTATTACGCTTTTAACATTTTAAACGTTTTTACAAGGTTTTATCACCTGTTTTAACGCAATAAATTGGAAAAAGGAATACTTGGGAGTCCTTTTAAACATGCATATTGCATCACCAGCTTACCAATTTACACTGTGATATTGTAAATGACTATTTTGTGGATACAACATCTCGTATTTGGGCCAAACGGGATTCCACATTTATTGCAGAGTTTACTAGGGAGGTGTCCGGCAACTCCTCTTATGGGATCAGTTTGAATCACTTTCAGCTTGCAACTCCTGAGGATGTGAACAAGCTGCTTCGGACTATATGTTCTACCACCTGTTCCCTTGACCCCTGGCCAGCTTGGCTCAGTTCATCAGCCAGCAGTACTATCTGAGAGGGTCTGGTACATACTAGAAGTGCTTCTCTGAGGGAGGGCAGGATGCCTCCTTGCCTTGTTATGCCGGAAAGCTGGGCCCTTGCCTGGCATGCAAGTTCAATTCACACACCAAGTCCGTGGAGGCTATTAAGGCAAGGAAGGTCTAATAATAGCGGTAAAGGCTATTATTAGACCTTACTTGAAGAAACCTGCACTGGACCCCTCAGAGCTAGCAAACTATAGACCTGTGTCTAATCTTCCACGGCTGGGCAAGGTGACTGAGAGGGTGGTGGCCTCTCAGCTCCAGGCAGTCTTGGAGGAAACAGATTATCTGGACCCATTTCAGACTGGCTTTCGGGCGGGCTCTGGGGTGGAGACTGTCCTGGTCGGCCTGATGGATGATCTCCAACTGGGTATCGACAGAGGAGAGCAACTCTGCGGGTAGCTTTCGAGACCATCAGCCATGGTATCCTTCTGGGGCACCTGAGGGGGCTGGGGCTGGGTGGCACTGTTACACAGGGGCTCCATTCTTACCTCTCTGACAGATGCCAAATGGTGTCGCTTGGAGACTGTGGCAATGTACGGAGTTCCACAAGACTCTATACTGTCTCCTGTGCTCTTTAATGTCTACATTAAATTCATTTTTTAAAAAAAAAATTAAGGTTTTAATTTGTAGGTGATTTTTAAATTGTTTTAAGTTTTTGTATATATTCTAACTTTTTTTTTTTTGCTACTATTAACTGCCCAGAGATGAAAGTTTGGGGCGGTGTACAAATGCCCCAGGGCTCTGGAATGCAATCCCTGTTAAAATCAGGGTTTCTCCATCTCGTCGCTGTTTTAAAAAGTCCATGAAGATGGATCTGTTTGCTCAGACTTTTAATTAATTTTACTTGGTTTTATATCACAATCGTTTTAATCATTGTATCCTGGTTTTATATTTGTTGTATTTTAAGTTATGTTCACCACCTAGGGATTCACATGTCAGGAGGTGTAGAAAGATGATAGATAGATTGATAGATAGATAGATAGATAGATCCTAAAAGAGAGACATTTAACTAGCCAGTGCCAATATAGTCTAGGGGAAGCACAATAAAAAGAAAGGGCCATGCCAAACTAGTGTGCCCATCGCCCAGAAGGGTGGAGAGGGCAGGAGGAGGAGGAGGAACGCTGCCTTTGGGAAGTGTGTTCTCCTCAGGACAGCAAAGCACTCTCCTGGCACATGGCCGCGAACTGGGGGAGGAGCAGGAAGAAGCGGCAGGACCGAGCCTCAGCCAAGGGATGCCGCTGGATCCTGACAGCATGGCTCTTTGGACTGCAACCCCAAGGCAACCCCAAGGCGGTCGAGCACCAAGGCAGTTCTTGGGAGTGATCTTGTGGGGAGAGGCATGCCAAATCTCGCTCGCCCGGCCCAGCCCTGGAGGCGGCCTGGGGAGAGTCTCCGCCAAAGCACTTGGGAGAGGAGACAAAGGCAGTGGACTGAGCACAAGAGTCAGGAAGTCCCTCAGTGGCAACAGGCACATCATCTGCCAGGGGACAAGGCTTCCTAACCATGCATGTTCACACGCACACACGGCCAACGGTGGTCAGAGCCCAACTGCTTGAGCATTAAGGAAGTCTAACAAGGCGAGCAGCAGGCTGGTACGTCTCTCTCTGCACGGCCCCAGCCCTCCCCCAAGCCCAGCTTTCCCAAGGACCTGTGCCATACCCGGAGCGCGCCATCCCTTCCAGGTGTACAGCTGGTGCTTGCCAGCCCTGCCTCCAGGCTTCTCCACCCACACATGATGGGATCAGACCATCACAGACGAACCTAAGCCAATCTAGACGACGAGTGCCTCACAGGCAAAGGCGAAAGCAACTCAGAACCGTGGCTTGTGCTAACCATTGTTAAGAATGTGCATCAGGGCTTGAGCTGCCAGGCACACAGCGGGCGAGCCATGGCTTCCAGCTGCCTGTCTGCTCCGGACTCCGCTTCGTCCTCCGTGGCCACAGTGCAGCAGCCTCAGGGGGCAGAGCAACGGCCCTAACTGTATTTTGCGGGTGGTCTGGAAATTCAAATGGAAAAGGAAACTACAGTTAGCACAAACTCTGGTTTGAAAGCCAGCTTCAAATGGTGGCTTCAGTCCTGGTTTGCCAGTCCCCACAAACTACAGCCTGTGGGTGGTCTTGGGTTCACACACAGCAAAGCCAGGGCGTAGCTGACAGGCCACAGTTCTGCACCCCAAACCCACCAGCCTGAAAGAGCAGGCTGAGCTCCCCAACCTCTGATGAGCTCACTCTCCGCCCGTCTTTGCCCCTTCTTGCATCACAGGTCAAGGGAAAGTTGTGCCGTCAAGTCGATGCTGACTCCTGGCGCCCACAGAGCCCTGTCTTTGTCTCTGGGAGAATCCAGGCGGGGTTGGCCATGGCCATCTCCTCCCACGCAGGATGAGACGATGAGGCCTTTCAGCACCTTCCTAGATCGCTGCTGCCCGATATACGGGTCTGGGAAACCTATCAGGGGGGATTCAAACCAGCAACCTCTCGCTCCCTAGGCAAGTTACTTCCCCGCTGCGCCATGAGCTGGGGTCAAATGAGGCCCACTCTACACATCGCCGTGATCCTGCATGGAAGAGCCACCTGGGAGGCAGGGCCAGGAGACCCGAGAAAGTGGAGCTTCAGCCCTGACTGGAAAGCACTCCAGGTTCCAAGGCGATGGAGCAGTGATGCCCAAGGCACTTCCTGAAGGACTCTGCTGCTGTGCATGCACACAGGTGAATGGGCCGAGTGGGGCTGAGAGCCCAGGAGGCCACAGAGAAGCTGAGCGTGCCGCCTCGCCAGGGAGGCCCTCACTGCAAGGCAGGGAAAGCGGCATCGCTGCTGGCGCCCAGGGAGGGGCTGGACGCACCGGACAGTTGGCCGAGGCAGTGCAAGGCGTGCCTGTTGGCCACCGAAGCCTCAGGAGGTCAGATCCAGGGTGCTCAAGGCCAGACGCTCTTCCCATCCATTCCAAGAGCTGTCCCTGGCCTTCGGTCCGGCTGAAATGCGGCTTCATGCCCCGAAGGAGCTGCGAGAACGGCTATACCTCGCCCTCAGTTACATGTGCAGCAGAGCAGCACCGTAGGGAAGCAGCCCGAGGCCCCCCACACAGCCAGCCAGCAGCAGGCCTCCCTCTCTGCTCACGGCCAGCCCAAAGGAGCCGTCAGCCAGCCAGCCAGCCAGCCAGCGGAGGGGCAGGCTTCCCTGGGCGAGAGCCACACACCTCGGCTGCTACTGCCAGGCGCAGAACGCTGGGGGGACGGGAGCGGGGAGGTCATCTGGAGGCTTTGGGGCTGCTTCCCGTCGCTGGCTTGGCTGCGAGCCCCCCGGAGCGCCTGCCGAGACAGAGCCCCACCGCCCAGCGGCCCTTTCGTGCCCCTTGCCCAGCCCGGCTCCAGGCCTGCCCAGAGGACCGGCGGCTGTGCTCACTCCGGGCCTGCAGAGCTTCCAGTCAGCATCTCAGCAGAAGCAGCCGAGATCCCTGCAAGGTCGCGGAGGATGTTCCAAGGCGACAAACCGGGGGGCTGCCCATTGCCCAGCTCTCCACTGCACTACCTGCTGCGCAGCCCAAGGAGAGGCTGTCCCGGCACCAGTCTGGGCAGGGGGGCCTCCAGCGCAGGAGCCTGCTGGGAGGCATCTCTTCTCCTGGCTTGCCTGGCCCCACCTCCAGAAGGGGGGGCCTCCCTCTCTCCCACGCCCAGCCAGAGCCCTTCGAGGGCCACAAGCAGCCGCTCCTGAGGGATGTGGGGCCGCCAGTCTCCCTCTGCCTGCCGTGCGCCTGCCTGGGCGCTTCCAGCCCTGGCCGTTCCAGGAGGAGCATTCCCAGGCCAAGGGGCCCACCATGCCCCTGGCACTCCTGCTCCTCCAGATTTCTGCAGGGCTGCTTTGCCCACTCAACTGCCTTAAGCATCAGCCGAACCACCCAACGGCCACTGTGCCACAAGGAGCCCACGTGGCTGGGAAAGGTTCGGACGGGTCTGGGCACACAACGCACAGAGGTCCAGGGGGGAAGCTGGGAGGCGGGCTGCCCTGCCTGGACTGCCCCTCCCTGCCGAGCACAAGGGCCAGGCGTGCAAGTTCAACAGGGGCTGTGCCAGGGAGGTCTGAGCAGCAGCACAAGGGGCTCCTCGACTGCCGCCCTCGGGAAAATCACACACACACACACACCCAGCTTCCTCCCCGGGCTCGTTTTGTTGTAAACTGCCAGGAGCTTTTCTCAACGGGCAGCGCAGAAATGGCATCCAAGCACCCACCCGCCACTCGCAGGGGCACAGTTTTGGAGTGGACAACGGAGCAGCAGGAAACGCCAGAGAGCGTGGCCCTGGCAGCAGCTGCTGAACCTTTCAAGGCTCCTCCGGGGCTCTCTCGGGGACAAGCGGCGGCGGCGGCAGCAGCGCCCAGCGGCCTCCTCCAGCTGCAGGCTCGGGAGCAGATGTGGAGAGGATGCCAGGCCCCCCAGCCCCTCCTGCTCCCTCTGGTCACCCTCCAGTGTGTGGACAAGCCTCTGGCAGGAATGCCTCCCCCAGCGCCCGGCTTCCCTCCCCCAGCAAGGAGCGTGACATCATGGCGTCATGAATACCTGGAAATTTCACCAGCATATCAGCTCCTGGGTAACAAAGCGCCCTCCGCAAGGGCCAGTTTATCACTTCCCATCTTGGGCGGGGGGGGGGGGCAGAATGCGGCCTTTTGTCTCGGGGCTGGGGCTGGAGGAAGGCCATTGTCTCCAGCAAGCCCCCAAGCCAAGGGCTCTTTGCACTGGGGAAGAGCCCACACATCCCTCCCCCCAGGCGCTGCTCTGCAAACTGCAGCTCACACAGGCCCCACCTTCAGGCTGGCGGGCGAGAGCCAAATGCCCACAAGCACGGGAAGACGGGGCTCCCGGCACGGCCCTTTGGGGCTGCCATCCCAAGCCCGGAGAAGGGATCCCCTGCAGCGCCCCGGCCCTCCTCCCAAGAGCCGCCGGGGCAGGTTTCCACACAAGGACCCACCAGGGCGGGGAAGCCCGTGGCGGAGACACCGCTTGCCCCACGGTCAGCAGAGCCACCCACGCCCAAGGCACCGAGCGGCGGGTCCCCCGGCCCAGGCTGCCACACAGCATCCCGGACGCACGATGCCCAGACCGACCCGGGCACGGAAAGAGCCTCTCCAAGGCATGGTGGCACCCAGCAGCTGCGGGGCAGGCCCTGAGCAACCCCTGCAAGACCAAAGGCCCCTCTGTGTGACTCCAGCCGCAGCAGAGGGCCAGATGCCCCGGAAGCGCCCAAGAGGGCAAGGGCAAGGGCAGGCCCGCCAGGGGCTCCACTGAGCCAGACCTTCCTCCGCTCGGGCCTCTCTTTCCACTCAGATCTCCGTCACCGGCAGAGGCAGAGCTCTCCAAGGGCGTCTCCATGCGTCCCAGGCAACCCGGCTTCTCTTCTCAGCAGGTTACTCGTGAGGGGGGCATTCGCCCTCCCCCTCCACAAAGCCTGCCAGCAAGTCGAGTCATTTCGTCAGGCCCGTCCAGCTTGGCTGCCAGCTTCGGGGGCTGCCTTCCCGACCCACGGAAAACGAGTCCAGGGCTGGCTTAAAGGCCACTGAACCGGCCAGGTGCAAGGAGAGCGCTCGGCTCTGCAGGAAAGCCCCCGTCCGCCTTCCCTCACTGACTGTCGGCAGGATCCTTCCTGGGCAGGTTCAAACTGAGGCCAAGCAGCACTCCACGCTTCTGAGCCAGAGGAAGCCAGTAAACTCGGATCAGCGTCAGGAGCTACTCAAGAACTTGGCTCTGTCTCAAAGCATCTGTGTTCAAACACTCCAAGTGCTCCCCGCACCTCCGGGCAGGACAGGTGCCACCCCCTCTTCTGCACTGGGCCTGCCCCTCCTTGCAGATTTCAGGTCTGGTGAGGAAGGGAATCTCGAGGGCTCCGAAACCAGCTTGCAGGTGGGAGCGCTGCCCCAGTACTGGCTGCTCCTGCTGAGTCCCAAGCTCCCTTGGACCAAGGGCAGAAGAGGCATGCCCTCTCATGGCTGGGTGGGCGTGTGCATCTGCACAGGCAGGTCTGTGTGGGGCAAGTGCCCTGAAAGGTTCCTCGGAGATGCAGAGTCTGAGCTGGGGCCCAAGAAGCCAGCCAGCCAGAGGCTCGGAAGCAGCCCCCGCAGACCTCAGAGCATCCTCCCTGTCCTCGTCTTCAAGCCTGCCAGAGGAGAAGAGGCTTTCATGGCCCCTGGAAGCTGAGCTCCGTGATGACTGTCATGATGTGATAGATTTTAAATCTTTTTAAATCTTTTCTTACTTTATAAGCATGCAGCGCAATCTAGGGTACTGCTACGTGGTTGATCGCTATGCTTCTTATTGCAGCCATAGTTAAATCATTTTATGCTAGTAGTGAAATGCAGCCCAGAATCTGCTATGTCTCTTGTTCCAGCCACAGCTAGATGTTCAGTGCAGTCTTATGCCTCTCTTTTGTATTGTAAATCATTTTATGCTAGTAATGTATTTTAGGGTCTTTTATATTTCTTATTGTGTATTTGAAATCATCTATGAGAGCAGCGAGTTTCAGAGTAAAATCTATTGCTACTTAGGTTTTAAAACGTAACAAAGATTGACACGGAAGGCTTCTCCTTACTTATTCCTGTGGTGGGAAACCCAAGTTCTCCCTCCAGTCCGGCTCAGACCCGGACCATCTGAACGGGGCCGGCTCACACATCCCCAGCAGAAGGCAGCTTCCCGCAGGATCACTCTGACCACACTGGAAGCGAGGAGGGCAGAGCCGAGGAGCCTCACATGGGGCAAAAGCAGCATTCGGGATCAGCAGAGCTTCCCGACACTTCCGAAGGGTCCTACGATGTGGATGGTGTCTGGCCACAGTGAGTCGCAAGGTGAATAAAGCATCTCTCCACAGCCAGACCCGCCTTCTCAAGGAACAGGCGCGGCTGGCGTTCCAGCGGGCAGTGGACAAACGCACTCGTCCTCACGCCCATCACCGGACTATCCAGTCTCAAGTCTGGATTCAGGCTCACTCTCCCAGACTGCAAACCTGCTACCTCACCCCAAGCAGCCGGAAAGCCTCTTTCCTGACCAGCAGCACTTGGGTCTTCTCTGGATTCAGCCTCAACGCAGGGCGGGGCCAATGGCAGGCATGTCAACAGCCTCCTTGGAACCAGGCGGGCAGCAGAGGGAGAGCCGAGGGCCACCCACACACGGAGGACCCCTTCCGAGGCCTGCTCTCAGCCCCCAGCCCAGGAAGGCGAAAGCCACCGAGAGGTCCAGCAGAACCCGGAGGGAGGCGGAAGCCCCCCACCGCCCACGTGGCGTTCCCAGGGCAGGTCAGCCACGAAAGGGAGCAGGCCCGCTTCTGTCCCCAAGGCGGGCCTGGACCCAGAGCACAAGGAGGGCCGGGCCCGCTTGAAGCGGGTCATGCCGGCAACAGGCTTCATCACACACTCACGTCCAGCTGCAGCCCTGGAGGGTGGAGGCCACCCTGATGCCGGGCTCTGCGGTGTGCCGGCCCCCCGAGACTTCACCCGCAGCCTCTTTCACCCACTTTCCGTTCCGCCTCCCCATCTCTCGCCAGAGCCCCGCCTGGGGCATGCTCAAGCTGGGCAACTCCCAGCTCCAGATCTCCAGCCAGAGGTCCTGCTTCCCGGTGTGGCTGCTTGGACGGGCCTGACCGGCTGCAAGAGTCCGCAGCCCTCGATGGCTCGGCAGCACCAGTCAGCCAAAGACTTCGCAGCTCACATTGTTCGGGGGGACGACAGAGCTGCTCCCAAAGGGAGATACCACCAGCCCCCGCCTGTCATGTTTTTGTATCATGCTTGGGCTTTTTGTTTTTTAGGGCTGCCTCACCGCTTGTGCAGCCGGAGGCCAGAGCCGGGCTCCTTCGAGAAGCAAGGCTGGCCACGTGCACCCTCGACCTTTGCCTGCCTCGGCCAACGGGAGCTGACGGATCAGGCCTGCCTGCCTGCCTTCGTGGGCCATGCAGGCAGCTCATGCCTCCAAGACCCGCCACTCCTGGCCCCAGGCGCGGAGTGACCCTCACCGGGCAGCCCTGCTCCCTGCCTCCTTGGACAAGGCTGGCCTGCTCCAGCATGGCTTCTGCTTCGGCCTGCGGACGGGAGTTCCCTTGGGTGCCCTGGGGAATGACCTGAGGGTTGCCGGGGGGGGGGGGGGGGCTGGCCACCATGTCCATCCTCCTGGACCTCTCAGCAACAAGCTGCTCAGAGAGCAACGCCTGTGGCTGTCCCAGCAGCTTTGTGGCTGTGCATTTGGGGAAGTCAAAGGGCTAAACTTTCTACCTGCAGCAAAAGCACTTCCTTGCTTAGCACACAAGTTCTCCCGTACACAGAGTTATGGGGGGGGGGACATTTCATTTCCTCTTGGCCATTCTGGCTACGGAAAATTTCCTACCAGAGGCCAGGAGCAGAAGGGGGGGGCTGGGAGGAACCGCCGCTGCCGCCACAGGAGAAGTGAAAGGCGCTTCTTGTAACCAAATGTGGGGGGGGCCAGCCCGGCATGGGCTGCTGCTGCTTTGCACCTTCCATTCAACAGGAAGCACTTGGGTGTTGTGGAACAAACCCCCAAAGCGACGGGGTGGCAGGACGCAGGGCACGCTGCCCCGCCGGACCGAGCCGGGCGGCCTTCCGCCTGGGGGAGCCGAACGCCCCGCCCCAGCCCACGTGGCAGGCCACGGGGCCCACTTAAACAAAGCAGGAGGAAGGTGTTCAGACACTCTCCAAGGACTAGCCACGTCCTCTCACGTGCTGCAGGCTGCCCGGCTGTTTGGGAGCAGCAGCTTCTCCCGGGCACCTACCCCCAGCAGCGGGGTGGCCCTGGGGCCCTCTGGCTGCACCCAGCACTCCCACAATGCCCTGTGCCACCGCCACCACCACCCCGCCGGATCCCCCCACTCTGCAGGCCAGGAGGAGGCAGGAGCACCAGGCGGCATCAGAGCAGAACATGCACACCCAGCGCAAGGCAAGGTCTCGGCTCCGCGGGGCTCAGTGGTGGCCTTCCAGGCGCAGGGGAGTCCAGGCCTCTCGGCCACAGCCGCCTCTGGGGCCCGGCAGGCAACTCTCTGCTGGTTCCGCTCCTTCCTCCCGTGCAGAATGCCGCCCTCCTCCTCCTCCAGCTCAGAGGTGCCCCCCCCACACACACAGAGACGGGTCCACGGCACAAGCCAACTTCTGGGGGCCTGCTGCCTCCTGCACTGGCTTCTGTGCTCACCTGGCCCCTCCGGGCTCCCACCTCACCCGCTGCAGCAGCAAGAGGGGCCACCACTGGCTGGCAGAGCGCCTGCTGCACGGGCCACCACCTCCACCTGAGGGGCCTCAGAGACGGGGGGGGGGGTCCTGAGGAGACCCGGGCAGCCCCGGCAGGCCATCCCAAGCCGGGCGGTGGCTCCCGGCGCCAGCTCGGCTCACATCCCTGCGGGCAGAGCAGGCCGCCAGTCCCAGCTGCGCCACCCTCAGCAACTGGTCCTCAGAGGCAGCCTGCCTTGGAGGCTGGAGCCGTGGCCCGTGGCCCTGCGACTAGTGGCCCTTGGTGGGCCTCTCCTCCAGGAAGTGATCCAGGCGCCTGCTCGGGGCAGCGGCAGGGAGCGGCACAGCACCTGCGCTACCAGCCCAAGCCCGTCTCGCCCCCCCCCCCCCGGCTTGGGCGGGGGGCAGCAGAGCCCTCGGTTGCTCAGAGGAATGGCGGGCGCGAGGACCGGCCGCCTCCGCCACCGCCCGGATGGGCAGCAGCAGCAGCGGGCCAAGGCGGGCGCCCGAGGGGGCAAAGCTCGAGGGAAGAGCCCGTGTGGCTGGCAGGCAGGCAGGCAGGGCGGGACGAGCCCGCGAGCAGCCCAGCGCCGCCCGGGCCCCGCCAAGGGCCTTTGCCTGCGGGCCGAGCGAGCCAGGAGGGCGCAGCAGGCAGCCCACGTGCAGCAGGAGGAGGAGGAGGAGGAGGAGGAGGAGGAGGGGGGGAGCGCCCCCCCGCCTGTGAGGGCCCCCCCGGGGCGGAGCAGCGGGCACGGGCCGAGGCCAGCCGCCGCCCCCCCGCCCCCTCCCCCGTGCCGCCCCCCGCCCGCCAGCCTCAGAGGACCGGGGGGGGCGCCTCCTCCTCCTCCTGCTGCTGCCCACCGGGGAGCCCAGCCGGCCACCGGGCTCCTCCTCCTGTCCTGCACCCCAAGGAGAGCAGGGCGGGGCGGCGATGGCGCCTCCGCGGCCGGGCGCAGTCTACCCCGAGAGAGAGGCCCGGCCGGCCGGCTCCGTCTGCGCAGCCTACAGCGGGGGGGGGGGGGGGGCGCCACGTGTCCCGGAGAGGACGGGGACCGGCGCTTCCTCTCCGGCTCCTCACCGGCTCCTGCTGGGCGGCGGCGGCCCCTTCCTCTTCCTCCTCCTCCTCTTCTTCCTCCTCCTCCTCCTCGCTGGCGGCTCCTCTCTGGGGGGAGGTCGAGGACCGGCGCGCGTCTCGCTCTCTCCCCCCGTCGCCAGGATGTGACGTCACCCCGGTCCGCCACGTGCTGCGCCCCGCCGGCAGCAGCGGGGGGGGCAGGAGCGTGGGCAGCGCGGCTCCCCCCTTCCCGGGTGGGGGGGAGCAGGGGGAGGAGCCGCCCCCGGGGCCGCCCCCGGGGCCGCCCCCTCCGCCTGGCTGGCTGGCTGCGCCCGGGTCTCCCCCTCCCCGCCCTGGGCTCAGGCTGGGAGAGCGGCGGCCCTCGCCCGCAGGAGGAGGAAGTGGCGGGGAGTCCCGCCGGGCCCCTTCCCTGGCAGGCGGCAGCACCTCCGGCTGGGGGGAAGGAGAAGGAGAGGAAGCCGCCGCCGCCGCCTGCTGCCAGCCCGTGTAGTCCAGGGATGCGCCTCCCTCCTGCTGCAGCCCGTTCCCCCGCTCACTCAGTCCGGGCTGCTGCTGCTGCGGATGATGGGAGTGGCAGTCCCGCCTCAGCTCCTGGAGGGCCGAGGCTGGGTGGCCCCGGCAGGGGACGGAGGCAGCAGTGGGAAGCCAGATGGGCCCTGCTCGGGGTGGGCTGGCTTCAGTTGTTCCAAAGGCTGCAGGCGGCTCACACCCATAATAAACACAATAAGAACAAAACAATGCTTAAAACCACCATTTAGAACATTCAAAGAGTACTAAAAGCAGGGCTAGGGGGGGAATCGTGTCTACTTAAGGGCTTTTTAGAAGGCCAGTGCCAGCTTAAGAGGCGCAGCAGGGAAGTGCTTGACAAACAAGCAGGAGGTTGCCAGTTCGAATCCCGGCTGGTACTATATCGGGGAACAGCGATACAGGAAGATGCTGAAAGGCATCGTCTCAGACTGTGCGGGAGATGGCAATGGTCAACCCCTCCTGTATTCTACCAAAGACAGCCACAGGGCTCTGTGGGCGCCAGGAGTCGACAGCACATTTTACCTTTACCTTGAAGGCCGGTAAAGATGCAAAGCCACGGATGGCTGTAGGGAGCACATTCCACAGGCCAGGAACGACTAAAGAGAAGGCCCTCTCCCGAGTCACTGCCAGACAAGCTGGTGGCATCCCAAGAGGAACCTCACCTCCCTCGATGACCTTAATGTGTGGTGGGGATCATGCAGAAGAAGGTGGTGGTCTCCCAGGTAACTCAGTCCTAAGCCATTATTACCATGGTGCAGTATTCTTTGGAGCCTCTGCTTTCATTTTAAATGAAGAGCAAGCTTCTAGTCCTCAATATTTCAGAGATAGATTTGGAAGCATGTGACTGGTCCTGTACTGCTGAAGTCTCAGCAAATGGGGCTGGGGAGGATTGCCAGGGAGCAGAGCTTGGCAAACTAAATTGTGCAAATGAAGCAAATATGCAAATTTCCTTATTGGGATTATTGAGTTTTCCCTGCCGTGAAGCACAATCTGAGTTTATTTTTCAAACTGCAGGTCCCCAGTTCAGTCCCTGGCAGCATCTCCAGGTAGGGCTGGGAGGGACTCATGCCTGAAACCCTGGACAGCTGCTGCCAGTCAGAGTTGGCAGTGCTGAGCTAGATGGAGCCATGCTGCGACTCTCAGCTTGCTCCCTTTGAAGGCCCGGCCACGTCTCCTGATGGAAATGTGTGGTTTGTGTGGAGGAGGCCCTTGTCAGGTGCCCTTGTTCCACAGCGTGCAAACACCTCCTTCCAAGGCAAGCAGCAGCAGCAGCACTTCCCAAGGCTGGCTTAGATGGTGGCTTCAAGAGGGCTCCGCAAGCAGATTCAGAGAGGAAGAGGACTGAACTGCAAGAGCGATTAGTCGAATGACACCTCCATCCTCGGAGGCAGGCAACAGGTGCTGGGAGGGAGGGAGGGAGGGAGGGAGGGCTGTTGCCTCCACATCCTGCCTGGGGCGTCCTGGAAACATCTGCCTGGGCACTGCTGGAAACAGGATGCAGGGCTGGATGGACCCCCCACCTCACCTCCCTCCCTCCCAGTCTGATGCGGTGCTTGAAATCTGGAAACCTGAGAGCAGCATCTGGAGAGGTCTGGAAGCCCCAGGAGGGGTCTTGGAAACAGGATGCTGCTGGGCTGGATGGACCCCCTTGGTCTGATCCAGAGTGACTCATGTAAACAGCTCCTTGCACAAGCCCATTAATGGAGCTGATAACGAGAGGCCATGTGATGTTTTCCTGCAGCCACAACCCACCGACTCACCACCCTCCCTCCCTCCCGGCTGGCTGCTGGAGTCCTACAGGTGGGGAGGAGGAAGCCCGTGTCCCCTCTCTGGAGCTGGCCGTCCAGATGCTAGCCACTGGCCCTCATCCAGCCACAGGTTTCTCAAGGCTGCTCTGGCCTCCGTTCAGGCAGCCTGTGCTAGCGTGGGGCACCCTTCTGAAAGGGCACTTGCGACCCCTTCCTCCAGAAGCAGCCCCCCTCAGAGAGAGCGAGAGACTGAAGAAACTAGGGAGGGGGCAGGTTCTTCGAAGCCATCTGCTCCATGATAGCGACAGCCCTGGTGGGCTCTCCTTGCTTCTCCCCGGCTCTCTGGCAGGTTCGCACACAACCCGAGCCGAGAAGGGCGCACTTTCTCCTGCCTTCGCTTCGACCGGCTTCCCTTTATTCCGCCCTGAGCTCTCTCCCCCCTCCAGGGGCCAAGCTGGGCCCCCCGAGCCTCTGCTCCTTGGGCTCTGGAGGGATTCGTAGTGTGGTGGGTCTGCCCTCTGGTTTCAGAGCTGCAACGGCCTGTGGACCAGCTTTCCCACCAGCAGTTCAGAACGTGGTGGACCAACCAGGCCAAGGAATGAACAGCTGAGACGCTGCGGGAGACACCCGCAGGAGGGCTCGGTGCCAGGCAGGCAGGGGCACTCCCCCGCCCAGCTGTGCAGCAGAGAGCCAGTACCTGCAAGCATGGCAGTTGTGAGCTGCCACAAAGTAGAGGGTGCCCGTCAGTTGGGGGGCTGGCAAGGAAGGGTGTGGCCACGGCCGGCCCCCGGCTCAGTGGCATCCTGGGCAAAGAGTTGCCTTCAGCACCCCCCAGCGTTGCCAAATGATGTGGCTTGTGCAAAACCTGGCCATTGGTCAGCTCCTGGCCATTGGTCAGGGGGGGTGCCCTGCACTTCCCAGCAATGCCCACGCTGGATCTGAAGCCCGCCCTGGTGCCCTGATAGGGAACGTGGTCTGCTGACAAAAGGGCTGCGACAGCCGAGCCTCCAGCCTCACGGTTTAAGCACGAGGATTTCGAGACCCTACGAGCAAAGGCATGCCAGGTTTTGAAAACCAGCTCAGATCCAGTCAGCCCTGCTTCTGTCCACACTGGATCCCTGGCATCTGAGGTTTCTCCATCATCGACTCAGCCTAAACCAGGACTTCCTTTTCCTCCCTCTCTGGCCCCTGCCCAAGCTCTTCATTCCGTCCCCAAACATGTTTACAACTTCTCTGCTGATACAGCGTCTACACTTGTAGTCCCTCGAGTTGACGCTTCAGTGGCCTCCTTGGTGTCAGGGACAGCATTAGTGAAGGGTGGTGAGGAACGCCTCAGAGCTCCTGAGGATAGAAAGAGTGAGTTTCTCTGACATAAGTTGCATGAGGCAGCCACTGAGGCTATTCCCACGATCGATGGGATGCAGGCAAAGGGAGCTGAGCCCGCTTGCCGTGGAGCATGGGAACCACCGGCTCACGGGCGAGCCCACTGCTCCCAAGGCGGCTCACCTGCCTAGAACACCCCACCCCCAAATGAGGTGGAGGCAGCAAGTGCTCCGTTAACCTCATTTCTTTGCTTGTGTGTTGCCACAGCGCAAGCAGCCTCCCAGGCTCGGGGGTGTCTCCAGGATGCGCCACGCACTCACGCAGGGCACCCTGGAATTCCGAGGGCTGCACGGCCCCTGATCCCCGCAGCCCTCACCAGCTCTGTGACAGAGCCAGCAGCCGTGTGGGCAACCAATCCGGCCACCCATCTACAAGTGGCTGCTCATCTGTAGGGAGAGCGGTCTAAGGGACTGAGACTGCCTTGGCCGCTCTAGTGGATGACCTACGCCGGGAACTAGACAGGGGGAGTGCGTCCCTGTTGGTTCTGCTGGACCTCTCGGCGGCGTTCGATACCATCAACCATGGTATCCTTCTGGGCCGCCTCTCGAGTATGGGGATTGGAGGGACTGCGTTGCGGTGGTTCCGGCCCTTTCTTGGGGGGAGGGTCCAGAAGGTGGTGCTGGGGGACTACTGCTCGGCCCCGTGGCCGTTGGCCTGTGGGGTCGGTCTTGTCCCCCATGCTGTTTAACATCTGCATGAAGCCGCTGGGAGAGGTCATCCGGGGACTTGGACTGAGCTGTGAGCAATATGCGGATGACACTCAGCTCTATTTCTCTTTGTCACCTGATCCTAGGGAGGCGGTGGATGTCCTGAATCGGGGCTGGAGGCCATGATGGGTTGGATGTGGGCTAACAAACTGAAATTGAATCCGGACAAGACGGAGGTACTGTTGGTCAGTAGGAAAGCCAATCGGGATGAGGAGATTTTACCGGTTCTGGATGGGGTTGCACTCCCCTTGAAGGAGCAAGTACGCAGCTTGGGGGTACTACTGGACCCAGCTCTGCTTTTGGAGGCTCAGGTGGAGGCGGTGGCCAGGGGTGCCTTTGCACGGCTTCGGCTGGTGCACCAGCTGCGTCCCTTTCTCGAGAAGACAGATCTGGCCACAGTTACCCACGCCTTAGTCACGTCGCAGCTGGATTACTGTAACGCGCTCTACGTGGGGCTGCCCTTGAAGAATATCCGGAAACTGCAGCTAGTGCAAAACACGGCAGCTAGGGTTTTATCCGGAGCTGCCCGTTGGGAGCACACATCACCCCCATTTTGAAAGAGCTGCACTGGCTGCCGGTTCGTTTCCGGGTCCAGTTCAAGGTGCTGGTTTTGACCTTTAAAGCCCTTAACGGTTTGGGCCTGGGATACCTGAGGGACCGCCTGCTCCCAAGGGTTGCTGCCCGCTCAACGAGGTCATCAGAGGGGGCTCTGCTCCGGGTGCCGACAATGAGGGAGGCTCGGTTGTCGTGCACGTGGGACAAGGGCCTTCTCTGCTGCTGCCCCCAGACTCTGGAATGCTCTCCCGGTGGCTATTCGCTCCTCAGTCTCCATCTCAGCTTTTAGAAAAAATGTAAAATCTTAGCTTTTTACCCAGACATTATTTGATTCTCTGCTGCTGCTCTTTATAGTCTGTATTGCCTTTATGCTTTTGTTTTAAATTTTTAATCAGATTTTTAAAATATTTTGTTTCACTTAATATTTTAATTGTGTCTTTTTTACCATCTTGTGTTTAAATTTTTGCTGTAAACCGCCTTGGGATTGCTTTAATGAAAGGCAGTATATGAATTTAACAATACAATAAATAAATAAATAAGCCCACTCTCCCCACAGAAGCCCATCAGGCGCTTTGCATGTGTCGTGCCTCACTGTCTATTAAGGCCTCTGCAGTAACCTCTATTCTCGCAAGAGCTTCCATTCTGTGGGCTAAGGAACTACTTAAGGATTTTCCCAAGTGCCAGACCAAGCTTAAACAGGGTATCCACAAGCTAGCCAAGGCAGCAGCAGATGCTAGTCTGGAAGTTTGCAGTTTTCCGCCAGGAGCCCAGCTTCAGCCAGAGCTGTTCGGCGTTCCCTTTGGTTAAAAAATTTGGAATGTCAATTCCAAATCTAAGATGAATTTAGTGTTCCCAGCCTTCAAAGGCTCCACACCTTTCGGGGAATCTCTAGAGCCTGTGCTCATAGAAACCAGAGATAAGAAGAAGGCCATTCCTTCTTCCAGGAGAGAGAGAAAGAAGCACAATCATTCTAAGTACACTAGTTTTCATCCCAACAGAAATTCCTCTTCCAGATTCAGGGACCAAATCTCCATGGCACCCTACATGGAACTCGAGAGCCAGACAGTCCTTCAGATCTTCACAGCAGAACCAACACTTCGGAAATTCCCAGTTCTCCAGGAACACATCCAAAAAGCACTCTCAACAATAACGACCCCTCCCCGCCAGTAGGGGGAAGTCTAGTCAGTTTCCTGTTAGCTTGGCAAAGCTCTGCTCAAGACAAATAGATACTGTCTACCATCGGAGATGGAACCACCTTAGACCTCCAGTCTTTCCCCGCCAGAGTACTTCCTCCCAACACTCTCCAGGAATAAATAAATAAATAACCAGCTCATGAATCTGGCCATTCATCATCTCCTCCAGAACAGAGCAATAGAACCAGTTCCATTGACAGAAAGATGTCTAGGCATCAACTCCTTTTTATCCTTGGCTCCAAAAATAGATGGATCCTGGAGGGCAGTGTTGGATTTGAAGTGCATCAACAAATACATAGGGAAACACAGGTTCAGAATGGTGACCCTCCACACGATCATGGAAGCACTTCAATTGGGAGACTTTCTCACCTCAAGAGACCTTACGGAAGCATATCTCCACATTCCAATGCTCCAATCGCACGGAAGTTTTCTTCGCTTCACGTTACCAGTACCAGGCTCTCCCATTCGGGCTGTCATCAGCACCTCGTGACTTCACCAAGTGATGGTGGCGCTAGTAGCACATATGAGAATCCAGGGTCTCCATGTATACCCTTCCATCGACGACCTCTTGATCATGGCACCATCGTCACACAGGGTGAGAGCAGACATCCTATGTGTCATTGGGATTCTCTCCCACCACGGGTTCTTAGTGAACCTGGCCAAGAGCTCCCTAGCTCCCTCACTACGCATCAACCATCTGGGAATGACTGTGGACACTCAGCTGGTTACCATAGCCCTAACCCTGGAATGCAGAAACAAACATTGTTCCCAGATCCCCAAAATACAGACTACTCCATCAGCAGATCTGATGCAGTTAGCTCAATTGCTGGGTTCAATGAGATCCTGCCTAGACTTGGACCCCTGGTCCCACTGGCACTCCAGGCTAGCTGGAGCTATGAGCCGTTCGCACGGCCCTCCTTGGGTTCATATGTCCTAATTCAGACAGACAGTATTACCACCAAAGCTCACTTCAATTGAACTTCTTCACTTGGGTGGAAAGACATGGGCCCCAGGGTCTGCTCTATGCATTGCCTCCTTTTTCACTAATTCCAAAAGTCATTCAAAAGTTCAGAAAAGAAAGAGCAGATCTAATACTAGTAGCTCCATTCTGGCCAAGAAGGCCCTCGGCTCTCGGCTCTCATGGAGCCTCTGACAGTCCCACCACGGCCACTTCAAGATCGCCCAGACCTCCTCACACAGGGGCCTCTCCTGCATCCAGACCCCTCTTGGCTGCATCTTCATGCCTGGAAATGGAATTGGTGGCCACCAAGGGCTATTCCAGAAGTATCCGCGACACCATCCTCGCCTCTCACTGATCAAACTACCTGGTCAGCCTTTCATATCGACCCCATCAGAACCTCGGTTCCTCAAATGGCTTCGAGCTGGCATGGATATAGTTCTGAGGCCAAACACCCTCAGGAGACAAGTCTCGGCAGCGCTGCCTTCTTCAGTCCTACGCTCATCGTCCAAGGCGTCCTTCGCATCTCATCCCCACATCAAGATTTCTTAGAGGAGCAGCTTCGGCAGGCACAGGGCATTACGTGGCATTACAGACAAAAGCCACGCTGCTGCCTGCCTGGGGCAGAATGAGTCATCCGTCATACACAACACCCCCCTTAGCATTTTGGATGGTCAGCACTGATGGATGGTTATTACCCCCACCATGCGGTAGCAGCTCTTTTGGAGCTGGGGTGATAGAACTTGCGTCTCCTGAAGCGCTCTCCCCACCCAAGGAGGCTTGTTCCCAGGCCCCCCACAGGACCTTTGGGTGAGCAGGCAGGACAGGACCCAGAGCCAGTAGCAACCTGTCCTAAGGAGCCAGGGGGGAGAGATGCTTCCTGGCAGAATCTCGGGTGGCTTGCTCCTCTCTGTCCTGCTCTGCCCAAGAGCCACGCTGCATGCGGGTGGGCCACTGGTCAGGTTAACCGTTCAGCTCTACCTGACAAATGGCCTGCCTGCAGGCAGCAGCACAGCTCTTGGGCAGAGAGGAGCAACAGAGTGGAGCAACCTGAGCTACCTCATTTGCCTGCGCCCCTCCCACCCCCCAGCTCATTTGCTTTTGACTCACTGCTGGGAAAGGAGGCATGGAGATGCTTCTCCCACTAGACTAGGGGAATTTCTCAGTTCCCTGTTCGGGGGCGGGGTGCTCTCCTGCCTTGCCCAGCCCCTCTCTGAGAGCCCCCCTCCCCAACTCCCGACCTCTGTCATTGGCACATGAACCGACTGGGTTTGTTTTATTTAGACAGCTCTATGCCGACCTTTTGCCATTAAAAACTCATGCAAGTGGTGCATGATGTGCAGTGGCATCATAGCAGTCGTCCATGAAACACCCAAAGATCCAAGCAGCCCACAACAGCCACCAATCACACAGCAGAAGGGAAGGAGAGCCGCCTCCTGGGACGCCCCGCCGGGTCTCTTGCCTCAGATCCTCCTTGTTCCAGAGCGGAGGCTGGATGGGGCACTGCCCAAGCCTGGCCAGCAAGCGCAGAGGCTGCCCAAAGGGCTTGGTGCTCCCAGCCAAGCAGAGGGAAGAAAGGAGCTGGGAGGACCCAAGCGGGGGGAGGGGGGTCCCGAAGAGGCGGCCAGAG
The DNA here is from genome assembly GCF_027244095.1 of Hemicordylus capensis. Classification (NCBI taxonomy): domain Eukaryota; kingdom Metazoa; phylum Chordata; class Lepidosauria; order Squamata; family Cordylidae; genus Hemicordylus; species Hemicordylus capensis. The sequence goes on from NC_069659.1 coordinate 358,800,110, forward strand.
GAGGGAGTGTGTGCTGGCAGGCCCAGAGTGCCGGGGTCCCTTTCCCTTGTGTCCTTGCTAGCGGGGAGATCTCAGTCACCGCCTCCACCCAGTCTGACACCCCAAGAAGGCTGTGAAATGGACCTTCTTCTTAAGGACAGGGATCACTCAACGTGGGGGACGTGGCAAAAATGCTTAACTCCGCTTGTTTGAAGAGTAGCTGGTCACCTTGCACTCATCCATATACATAGCCGGATCATCTGCATCAGAGGTTTCCCGCAGGGACTCCCAGAGGCCCTCATAGGAAGCTGCCATATCCTGAGTCAGACCCTTGGTCCATCTCGCTCAGGATTGTCTACCCAGACTGGCAGCGGCTTCTCCAAGGTTGCAGGCAGGAGCCTCTCTCCCAGCCCTATCTCGTTGGAGATGCTGCCGGGGAGGGAACCTGGAACTTCCCACAGGCAAGCATGCAGTTGCTCTTCCCAGAGCGGCCCCATCCCCGAAGGGGAATATCTTACAGTGCACACATATGTAGTCTCCCACTGAAATGCAAACCAGGGTGGACCATGCTTAGCAAAGGGAATGGTTCGCTCTTTCTACCACAAGTCCCTCCTGCCTCCCCACACTGCTGTAGCCACCGCGCCGTTTGTTCCCCATCTGAGGCTCGCCGGCTGGAAGCTGACATGTCCTCTGTGATGTGGCTGCTGCGGAGGGGGAGGGAAGAGGGTGAAGACCCTCCCACCCAGCTCACCCACCCGGTTGGCAGGCTGCATCCTGAAGCTCAGCAGACCCCTCCCCTCAGCCTGGCTTCAGAAAGTCAGCACTGAGGACTCCCTTTGGAATGAAGAGCAGCACATGTCGTCACCCCATTCGTTTCAAGAAGAGACCTTCTGAGTAATTTAGTGTGGATGTGAGCCGGTGACGGGAGTATCCTCTCTCCCTGACTGTCATGCTAAGAGTGAAATTTGTGGTTCTGCATGCACGCACACACACACACGTTTGTGTGTGTTTGAGAGACAGAGAGAGAGAGAGAGAGAGAGCACACCCACCCACAGTCCTAAATAGTACAGTTATGAGACCAGCTCCTCCAGTCACCAGCCTACACCCAGATGAAGTTACTTGGAAGACGTCTTCTTGAAACCAATGGGATAATTGGGTCCTATTAATCTCAATGGAAGTACGAGAGAGAGCGCAAATCCAGCTGTTGCTGACAAAGGCGCAAGCCGAAGCATCCAGCTCCAACTTGGCTCCCTCAAATTACCCCCGTGGCCCGCCTTCCTTTGGTACTGGCTGGCTGTCCACATCCACCCCACCCGCGCCTGAGCGGAAGGTAGCCACCCTCGGGACCCCCGCTGCTGCTCCCTGCACTGCAAGAACTGTCTTGGGGGTTCTGCCTTTGACAGCCTGGCCTGGAGGGGGCCTCGCTCTGCCAGGCAGAGGGCTGGCGCTCTGGCCCCACGGCTCCCCAGTGCAAAGCGAAGACATGGCCATCGTGCCCCACACTCCTGGCCAGCCGCCGATGGGGCAACAGGTGCTCCCTTCAGGGCAACAGGTGCTCCCTTCAGGGCCAGCCGGCGTGCTCTCCATCCAGCTCCACCCGCCTGCCGGCCATTTGAGGGTGAGCAGGACGTGGTCCAGGGCTGCTTCCCTCCGTCCTCCAGCGTGAAGGGAAGCCAACTCGGGCAGCGGCAGGCAGTGGCGGTCGGGGCGTTGGGCCCCAGAGATGCTGCAGCCTGAGCTTGCCCAGCCAGCCCCGGCCCCCACCGAGCAGCACTGCGCTCCAAGCTCCTTCCTGGCCGTGACCCAGAGAGCCAGCCGCCCCACGGCCTTGCCCCGCCCCGCCCCAGGCCCTAGTGCCTGCCTCCATTGTCTCGCTGGAAGGGCTGTTCTGGCTCCCAGGGCTCTCTTATCAGGAGGGAAGCCCCAGCAGCTGCCCCCGGGGAGCAGACAAAGGGCTCCGGCAGGCCGCCTGGGGCTGCTTCCCGGCAGCTGCAGCTGCTGCTCTTGTCCCAAGTCAAGGGCCTCCCTCCCACTTGCGGGGGGGGGGTCAGAGAGCAGCAGCAGCAGCCGCCAGCGCCAGGCGGCCCCTCCCTTGGCTCTCTCGGCCACATTGTCTGGGGCTGGACTGTGCTTGCAGGCTGGCTCCCCCCCCCCGCTCACTAGCACTGATAAGGCTCCCTCCAGAGTGGTGGCTTCCCTGCTGCTGCTGCTGCTGCTGCGGGGGGGGGGGAGTGCACGCTACCCGGGCCAGCAAGACGGGCCAGCACTTCTCTCTATAAACCCCCTCAAGGGCAGATCCAAAGCTCAGGGGCTGGCACCACAGCAGGGACGCCGTCCTTTTTGCCTTTGGCGGTTTCTTAAAAATCCGGGGCGTAGTTCTTCAAAACAAAGCAAGAACTCCTGCCGGGAACCTCAAGCGCTGCCCCCCCCCCTTGGAAGTGCCACCGTCAGACTGCGGGTGGCACAGAATTCTGCTGCCTGCCACGGAATCGATGGAAAGCCAAATGAAGGCCAAGCCAGCTCTGCTGGCTAGAAGCAGCCCTTCTTCCCGCTCTGGCGGAGACTGAGCATGTGCAGAGTGCCTCCCCCTCCTCCCAGGCAGTTGGGGGGGGGGTCATTCTCAAGCAGGGCCAGGCTTTCGCTCAGAAAGAACCCCTGCCTGCCACCAATGGGAGGGGAAAGCCCGGCTTTAGGGGAACTGGCTGGCTGTTTGGTGCCCGTGTCCATCGAGCGCTCTTTGCACAGGAGAGGGCGAGGAGCACCGGGGGGGGGGCAGCAGCTGGGGGTCCGGCCTCCGCAGAGCTCCTGCTTTCTTGCGGCAACCAGTGGGGACCGTTGTGTGTGGGGGCCCTTGGGTTGCCCCCGCAGGAAAGGAGCCTTCCTGTGGGCTCAGAGGGCCCCCACACGACTGCACCAGGTAATGAGCGTTCTGGGGAGAAGGGGGCCCCCACAAGGCCCCTAGAGGGAAAGGGGGCTCCATAGTCCTGACAGCTCAGCCCCCCAGAGGCCCACCCCCCTCGCTGAGCCAGGAAGGAGGGGGCAGGGGCTGACGGAGTCACATACAGAGAAAGCCAGCCGAGGCAGTCAGCAGCACTGGGACCAGAGAAAGGGTGAGCGGAGGGGCTCTTAAACACGGACCCCACGCCTGGAGAGAAGCACTGAGAAAGGGGTGCATGCCTGGAAGCAATCCTGCTCCCGCTCCCATTGCTGGACATTTGGCACCCAGGACAGCCCTTTCCCCACATCTGGGATGTCCAAATCCTGGACATCCTGGAGAAGAGAGCTGGTCTTGTGGGAGCAAGCATGACTGGTCCCCTTAGCTAAGCAAGGTCCACCCTGGTTTGCATTTGAATGGGTGACTTGATGTGTGAGCACTGAGAGATCTTCCCCTTAAGGTGTGGAGTTGCTCTGCAAAGGATCGTTGAAGCGGGCAGTTCAGGGAGGGCACACTCAGTCCCAACAGATCAGCTGTCACCACCCCTGCCTGGGAATCTTGCGCTGGAGGTACGCAGTGCTTTGTTTTCACCGCCGCTTTTGAAGGCTTCATGGGCAGCTGCTGCAGCTCTGGTTCCAAGAGCAGCATCTGCGCATGTGCAGATGAGGCCGGCACCCAGCTCTCCTCCGCTGACCTGGCAGCGTCTTCTTCTTCGGCACGCAATCCGCCACCTCCTTGGTTCTTTTTTTCTTGTGCAGCTGAGAAGACAAATCCAGCCCAGTCGGGGCTGTGGTTGTGGTTGCCCGACACCGGAGCTCAGAGAGACGGCCATGGACGGCGCGGTTGAGAGGGGCATCTCCATGGAGGCAGCAGAGGAGCCCCAGCCAGGCCCTCCAGGCAAATTCAGGGCAGTAGCAGCTGAAAGCGTAGAGTTTGCCGCCTGTTCCACACCGACCTGGGCGGACAGGGCATGTTCCCACAAATAAAGAGGCAATCTTAAGGCCCTGTTTCTGTGTGCTTGCCTGGAGAAACCGTGGCAATGAACGCAGGCCGAGGTCAAATGAGCTTCTCCCAAAAAACCAGGCAAAGATCACGGCCGTCTGTTGAGGGGGTAGAAGACCGGCAGTGAGAGCAACGTTTAAGACACTTCGCCGGCCATATCCTGGGCAAGAGAAGAGAAGCGCTACACAGAGGAGGAGGAGGAGGAGGAGTGTGGCTATAGGAAAGAAAAGGCACAACACATGAAAGAAAGAAATCCAATGGTAAGCTAGGAGGGAATAAAATTAAAACAAACCAATTCTAAATATAATTCCTTCAGAAAAGCCTGCAAGGATTTCCACCAACATAACTCTTCCTCGGCAGATGAAAAAGAACTGTGGAGGAGGGTGATGAGCCCGTGACCCAGGCACATTAAAGTGGTGCCTCTTTGCCCCTGGGCCAAGAGGCACCTTCTTTTCAATGGGGCGATTCTCTTGATTGAGCGGGGGAGGAAGCAACTGGTCCTCTCCAGCCCCAGCACAGCATCCCTCCAGTGGCTGTTGCTGGTGTCTATCTTGTGTTTCTTTTTAGATGGTGAGCCCTTTGGGGACAGGGAGCCATCTTGTCTTATTTGCTTATTTCTCTATGTAAACTGCTTTGGAAACTTTTGTCGTAAGGGGGAGGAGCCTAGCTGCCAGAGATCACTTAGAAAGACTCCTGTTTGTCTCTGATGTAACAGTGGTCACCTTTGAATATGACTTGGTAGCCTCTGTGAGTGGCATATTGGACAGAAACTCAACGGCTTTCCAGAGCAGCGACATGAAGAGCCTCCTCAGCGATTCCTCCACAGTCCACGTCTGCACAAGGCAGCTGCGCCCACCCTCACCCGTGGAGCCCCCAGGGGGCCACTCGCAGCTGGGGGGGAGCACCGGCCATGATTCCAAGCCACGCTGCTGGGGGGGGGCGCTTGTGGCTACGATGGAGTACTGTGGAAGTCTGTGTGTCTGTGTGTGTACACACACAGCTCAAGCAAGCCTTGGAGAGGCCCATCCCATTTCCTAGCAAAGCACAGAGTCCTCCCTGCCACTTTCCTTGCCTCCCCCACCAGATTCGGGCGAGACTCTTATGGCCTGGGTGCTACCAGAAGTCGAGGCAGGGCCGGGCCCCCAGCCCAGGCAGGCAAGCCCCTCCAGGGCAGACTCACTGCCTTTTCCGCCAGATCTGGACAGACAGGTCCCAGGGAGGCCAAGTATGCGGCTCCATTCCTTTCCTTTGCAAAGATCCCTGACCGCCAGCTGAGAAAGCAGTGTGCCTCTTCTGTGTGAATGTTGACATGCGCGCACCCCCAAGTGGTGAGAGAGAGGTCCAGCCGCATATTATTTGCAACTGTTGAAATAATGTTGGCTGATATAAAAGTAAAGTAAAGTTGAGTCTGTGTCGGCTCCGGGCAACCACAGAGCCCTGTGGTTGTCTTTGGCAGAATCAAGGAGGGGTTGACCAGGACCATCTCCCGCGTGCAGTCTGAGAGGATGCCTTTCAGCATCTTCCTGTATTCGAACTGGCAACCTTTAGCTTGCTAGTCAAGTCATTTCCCCGCTGCACCAAGAGGTGGCTTTTTGGCTTATATAAACTGAGGGCTTTTACAGGAAAACCTCGGTATTTGTGGGGTCCCATTCCCCACCATTGCTGCAGATAAGGAAACGGCAAATACCGGAGCATTGAAGCCTATGTAATTGCAGGGGTTAGGTTCCTGGAGGCTGGGAAACTGCAGTGGAAACAGGCCAAAATTGGGGGGGGGAGGGGGGAGACGCTAAATGAAGTGCCCTACTGTGGTCCGCGGGCCTCCAGAACTCCAGAAATGCCCCCCCCCAAGTGCCCAAATCCATTTTGTCTCACAAAATTTTTGTGATTTTTAGGCCTTTCTAAAAACAAAAACGAGCCACAAAATGGCTCCAATTCAAAAAATAGCAGACAGAAATGACCACTGTGGTCATCTCCGGCTGCCCCCAGTCCATGGACATGCAGATTTAATCCTCCCCCTCCCGCCCCAGTTTTTCCTCACATATATTGAGGTCAGATGCCAATTACCTGACTGAGGATACGTGAAACCGCAGCAGCCAGATCCACAAGTAACAAGGTCCTCCTGAATACCTCATTTTCACAACATGCCCCTGCGGGCCGGGGCAGCCCGGCCTCTGCTCCCTCCCCCTCTCTGGCCGCTGACTTCCACTCATGTGCAAGGCTAGGAAGCCCTTTCACATTTACACAAATATCAATCGCAATACAATGAGGAAATTCCTATCCTAGTCACTAGACCAAACTTAACCACAACCCCCCAAACCCTCCCTCCTCTCTACTAGTCAATCAACAGACAACTGAGACAAAATCTATGCAGTGTATATGCAAAACTGTGATTTTTTTTTTTGCCCCAACCTGCATCACTTTATACTTACTTACATTAAAATAGGGACTGAGCCATACTTGCCGTTTGGTCGCCCACTCCCCCAGTTTGGAGAGATCTTTTTGGAGCTCCTCACAATCTGTTTTGGATTTCACTACTCTAAATACTTTCGTGTCATCCGCAAATCTGGCCACTTTGCAGCTCACCCCAACTTCTAGAACGTTTATGAACAAGTTAAAGGGCACTTGTCCCAGTACCTGGGGAACCCATCTTCCTTCCCTCCATTGTGAAAACTCTCCATTTATCCCCACCCTGTTTTCTGTCATCAGAACAGCCCTGCTGGAACAGGCCCCCCAAGTCCAGCATCCTGTTTCACGCAGTGGCCCACCAGATGCCGCTGCTGGAAGTTCAGGGCCTGCCCTCTCGTCTCCTGCTATGACTCCCCTGCAACTGGTACTCAGGGGCATCCTGCCTTGGAGGCTGGAGGTGGCCCACAGCCCTCCGACTAGTAGCCATTGATAGACCTCTCCTCCATGAAGTCATCCAAACCCCTCTTAAAGCCATCCAGGCTGTTGGCTGTCACCATATCTTGTAGGAGAGAATCTCACAAGTGGATTACACTTTGTGTGAAAAAGTCGTCCCACCAGTTACCAATCCACCCGTGAACCTGTCCCCTGACCCCAAGTCCACGTGCTCATGACACCCCATGACTGCTAAGTTTACTCTCCAGAGCCTTTGGTGGGGAAACTGGTCCAAAGCTTTTTGGAAGTCCCAGTATGCTATGCCAACCGGATCACCTCTGTCCACATGCCTGCTGCCGACATGCTCAAAGAAATCATGGGGTGGGGCTGGACAAGGGATGGGGCAGCCGCTGCCACCAGAAGGGCTCTTGGGGACCAGCAGAGCAGGCTGGGCTCCCTGGTTCACCCATTTGGCAGACGGGGTGTAGTGGCTGCTTGCCTGCAGGCGAGCCCCAGTGGGGCAGGGAGGGCTGCTAGCCCTAACCCCACTCTGGCCGGGAGAGGGCCGGGAGATCTCTCTGGCCCAGAGCCCATTGGAGGAGGAGGAGGAGGAGGAGGAGGGAGGCGGCAGCACCTCCTCCTCCTCCTCCTGCAGCTGTTGCCCAGAGCCCTTCTCCCTTCCCTGAAGCACCCAAGGGGGGCTGCTGCATGGGCGAGGGGGGCTGCAGGTCGGTGGTGGTCGGGCTGCTCCCTGCAACGACGTGGGGCAGGGGGGCTGCTCCCGACACACACCCGCCGTGCCCTGAGCACTCCAGCCCACCCAGGGGCCCAGCTGTGCCCCTGAAGCGGCCACCGCAGAGATGCCGGAGGTAGAAGCCCCAGGAGAAGGGAGACCCCCACCGCCCCATGCGGGACTTCTCGACCTGATTCTGATTCTGAGAGAGACTCCTGCCTGCAGCCTTGCAGAAGCCGCTGCTAGTCCGGGTAGACAATACTGAGGGAGATGGACCAAGGGTTTGACTCAATAGAAGGCTGCTCCCTACATGCAGGGCTAGCTCTCTTATGCTACAGGAGAGCACATTTTTGGCTGAACATTAGGAGACGCTTCTTAATGGTAAGAGCTGCTGGCTAGTAGAACCAGAGAAGGGGCAGGGGTCCAGGGGGTGGGGGAGGGAGGGAAGGAGTGTGTTGAACAGACAGGGTTGCCAGAACCTAAGGGATATACTTGTGGGTCAAATGGGCCATAAGCCAGAATTTGGCTTTTTTAAAGCCAAATCTGGCCACCTAGTAACACAGTTAGCCTGAGTGGAGAATTAGTTCCAGATGAGTGACTCAGCTTGTGAGAGGGGTCACATTCCTGAGGTGACTCATTTGCCAGCAGATCTTGAAAACAAGACTCAGAACAGAGGAGCTTTGCTAACAGGAGTTTGCAAAGAGATATTGAAGGAGTTTAGCAGGGGACTTGGTAGGGAACTCAGTGGGGAGGCACACAGCACAAGGATAAGGTGAATACTACCTGACTTTTGTAATTTTCTTGGAGAACAGAGCATAAAACCTTTCATTAACTGACAACTGCACCCAATACATAGCTTCAAGTGAACAAGCCCTATATATTCTAAAAAGCCAACCAAAACAGTTATGAAGGTAGAATGCCAGCAGAGGAGGGGGCCTGCTGACAGGAACTGGGGGGTATCTGGTTCGGACAGCAAACCCTAAGGCGTAAGGGTGCAAAAGTTTTGGATGAACCAGAAGGAGACCAAGGAGAGCCAGGAGTTGAGCAGAAGGAAATACAAGACAGCTGGCCAAGAAAGTCAAATGATGGCAAGGGAGATAGCACACACCAACACCAGATCTGCAGGTTGCTTACCTGTAACTGGAGTTCTTCTTGTGGTCATCTGTCCAGTCACACAGATGGGCTTCCACGCAGTGCGAGAAGAATCCGGGGGTGGGGGGAACCTCACAAGCTAATAAACTTTCTTCCTTCATGCTTAATAGGTAGCTAGGCCCCACCCCCAGTACACCTAGGTCATGTGACCCTATCCCTCCTCCTCCTCAGTTCCATAATCAGCCAAGTCAGGCTCTGCTGCGGGGCAGGCTGGGTGGGTGTGTGACTGGACAGATGACCACAAGAAGATCTCCACTTACAGGTAAGCAACCTGCAGTTCTTCTAAGTGGTCTCTGTCCATCACACAGATGGGCACATAGCAAGCTATAATTGTGGAGGAGGGGCAGAGCCCATGACCTCGTGATTCACAGAAGATCTGCTGGCCAGTACAAGGGGAAAAACATGCACAAGGTCATAAGAAACACAACTTTATTAAACCCAAACATATAATAAGTTTCATGGTAAGAACCATGCATAACAATACAGCAAAAGGCAGTTAATTGAATACAGCCTGCAAAACTGATTTCCCAAAAGAAGCATCCTTATGTGCTCTAACATCCAAGGCATAGTGCCTTATGAAGGAGATGCCCAAGTAGCTGCTTGACAAATCAACTCCAGAGGAAGACCTCTGTCAAATGCAGTGGACGTAGCTACTGCTCTGGTAGAAGGAGCATGTAGCGAACTCGGGGGAGTCCGTCCAGCCACCTGGTAAGCCAATTTAATGGCGCTCACAATTCATGAGGAGACTGATTGAGAGGAGGCCCTATGTCCCTTATGGGGCTCTCCGTACGTCACAAACAAGGACGGAGAGGTCCTGAAGGGCCTATCCCATCAACATAAAAAGCCAGAGCTCTTCTGACATCTAGCGAATGCCACTTGCGTTCTAAGTCATTGGGCGGATCAGGGAAGAACACAGGCAAAGAAGCTGTTTGAGATCTATGAAAGGAAGATACTACCTTGGGGAGAAATGATACATCAACACAAAACACAACCTTCTCCCTTTGAAACAACAGGAAAAGGGGATCACATTGTAAAGCCCACAATTCTCCCACCTTCCTGGCTGACGTGATAGCGACAAGGAAGATTGTCTTAAGAGTCAGCAGTCTTAAGTCACAGGACACCATTGGTTCAAACGGTTTACCCATTAGTGCCTTTAGCACACACTGCAAGTCCCAGGAACGTGTAATCAAGGGCATATCAGGGTGCAGGTGAGCTAAACCCTTTAAGAATTGCTTAACCTCCCTCAAAGTAAACAATGAGGGACCCTGGGCAGCAATCTCACGGTAAGCTGAGATGGCCGCTAAATGGACTCTAACCGAGGACAGAGCAAGTCCCGACTTTTTAAGCTCTAAAAGATAGGCAAGAACCATTGCCAGATTGGTACGTGTTGGGTCCAGCAAATTTCGTGAGGCTACAAATTCAGTAAAACGTTTCCATTTTGCTGCATATGACTTCATTGTTGACCGCTTCCTGCTAGCCGCTAACACCTCTGTCAATTCTGGTGACCAGGCAGCCAGATTCTCCACACCTTCAGGCGCAACGTCCGTACGTTTAGATGGAGAATCCGACTGTCCTGCAGTGACAGAAGCGATGGTAGGAGGGGAAGTCGTATGAACAGGCCCCCTGAAAGGTCCTGGAGATGTGGGAACCACGGACGACATGGCCACCACAGAGCTATCAGAATGCCATCTACAGAGTCTAGGTCTATTTTCTAGAGAACTCACGGAAGAAGAGGGATTGGAGGAAATAGATACAGGAATTTCCCAGACCAGGTAGTCATGAAGGCATCCCCCAGTGATCCGTTCCCAACTCCCACTCTGGAGTGAAAGTGTCGGCACTGTCGGTTGTCCTTGCTCGCGAAGAGGTCTACATCGGGAAACCCCCAGTGCGTGAAGATGGTATGTAGGACATCTGGGTCCAATCTCCATTCGTGAGGCGCACTGTTTGAGTGGCTTAAGGAGTCGGCCAGGGAATTGTCTAAACCTTTGACGTAAATAGAGGAAAGGACCATCTGATGGCCTAAGACCCAATACCATAGGTCGAGAGATGGAGCTAGCAAGGACCGATCCAGTCCCCCCTTGTCTGTTGATATAGGCCTTGGTGGTGTTATTGTCTGTAATTATTTGCACATGACGGCCTTGCACTTCCGGCCTTGAATGCGGCCAGAAGCTCGAGGTAGTTTTATATGGTGGAGGGATTCTCCCTTGGACCAGTGGCCGTTCAGGCAAAGATCTTGCAGATTCAAGATCTGTCTTGGACCTGCGGAGGAGTCCTTTGGAATAGAGCTGACTGCTCTAGGTTCCAAATATTCATCCACCAAGTCAAAGTACTGCATACCTGAGCTGGGACCCACAATACTTTGGAATTGTGTTCCCTCGACAGTACTGAGCCATCAGTAGTCATGCCCTTTTCTGGAAGGCCACTTGGGTTTGGACTTCTGGTATGATGGTTTGTTAGTCTGGTACTGTCGTTTTCTGTATTGTTGGTTGGATTGTGTGTAGCGTTGTTGACGAAAGGAATGGTCATAACCGTGGAGCATAGAAGGACAGGACTGGTAGGGCCGCTGGTAACGAAAGGATCTATTATACTTGGGGGCAGACGAAGCCGACAGGAAGCTCATAGACTTTGCTGTCTTCTGAAGCTTCTGTATGCACTCCATCAACTCATCTGTCTCCACTCCAAATAAGGTCAACCCATCAAATGGGAAATCCTTTGTCCTGGTACGTGCCTCTGTATATAGGCTGGATGACCGAAGCCAAGCATGGCGACACAAGGAAATGGATCTGGCCGCGGAGTCTGTTGTATGCTTAGAAGTATGCAGGAGTTGCTTGCTCAGCTTGTAACCCTCCTTTTGCAAAGACAGGATTGCCTCTCGTTGTGCGTCTTGGAGTGAACCCAGGTGTTCTGTTATTTTCTCCCATAGGAGAAGGTTATACCTGGACATGCAGGCCTGATAAGTTTGCAATTTTCATCTGCATCACTGAGGTGGAGTACACTCTCTTCCCAATAGCGTCCAACTCTGTCCACTGGAGTAGACAGAAGCTTATTCTTAGATTTCATCTGTGCCACCTCTATGACAATAGAGTTCAGCACTGGATGTTTATGCAGGAACGTTGTGTCCTCTGTGCGTATCCTGTATAGATTCTCCACTTTTCTAGAAACTGCTTGAACAGATGATGGGTTTTCCCCAAAAACTCTGTACAATGTCCAAGAGGGCCTGATTCACAGGGAGTGCCGTAACCTGAGGCGAACCCTCCCCTAGAACATCAAACAAGGGGTTTGTAGATGGTTTAACCGCCTCATGCAGTTGGATCCCCAGCACGCCAGCCATTTTCGACACATAGGCTGGAAAGGTCTTGTAGTTCCCAGACGGGGATAACAGCTCAACCCCATCCCCTTGTGGGTCACGTCTATGGGCTGCACTATCCTCACCAGAGGAGGAAGTGTTGGAATCTGGATCAGAATCGCACGAAGAGTCTGAGGACTCCAAAATCTTTTCAGGTGGAACTGGGTAGACTGGATCTAGAGACGTTTGGATGACCTCCCCCGAAGGCTGAGCACGTGATAAGCCGTGCTCATCTCCTTTGTGCGTGGCTGGTACACTAGTTGACATACTCTTATCATGAACCGGGGCCACTGGTGGAAGTCGGGAACAGTCCTTGTCCGTGGCCTGGTGGTCTGGTAGAGAGGGTACCTGGGAGGCACTAGGGGTCACTCTGGTAGAAGAAGGGTAACAGCGCCTCTTATATGGAAGAGAGCCCCTTCTAAAATGCGAGATCTCCCTTTCTCCATACCGATAAGGTGAGCCAGAATAGGAGCGATGGTCTGTAATAGGGGTTCCGGAATGCTCTCAAAAGCCCCGCTTCTGATAGTCCAGGGCTCTATATGAGTCTCGATAATGTCCCATATACTCTATGCCCTCAGGATTCACTGTCATCAGTATCATCATAGTTGTATGAAGGGTAGTATTTTATGGAGTGATGAAGGGAGTAAGCACGTGCTCTAGGCAAGTAGGGATCGGGCACACTGTCCTCTGCCGAACGTTCCGAGCCCGATTCTGAAAAATTCCAAGGCAGGAGCATAGCTGTCAGCAGCGCCCCGCTGACGTCTAGGCAGTCTCCCTCTAGGGGCGGGGGGGGTGGCGTTTACTGCCTGGTTTTCAGAAGGCACTCTGTTTGGCGGAAAGAGGAGAGACTCTCTGCCTCTCTGAGGCCAGCTCCACCTCCTGACGGTCCCTACAGGGCTCGCCATGAGGCTCTGTAACACTCGGAGCAGCGGCGGTTTGCGCATGCGCGACAGTCGGAGCCACCGATACCCGGCTCTTTGGAAGCAACATCAGCTTTGACTTCGGTGCTGGTGTAGCAATAGACTTATCCTTTTTCTTGTGCTTCTTAGGGGCGGCGGAAACATCAGCCGGCCCCGCAGGGGCTGCCATCGTAACCGGGGCAGCATAGATAGCTGGATTCACCTCAGGGGCTTGACATAGCACCGTACCAGAAACTGGCAAATTGGAGGCAGAGGGAGTCCCAGGCCCTCCGGGCGGCAACACCACCACCTCACACGATTTAGGCCGTTCAGTATGACTAGGCACCGCCCAGTGCTCCATAGTTCCTGCTGATAAAGCCTGTTTCCACAGGTGTAAGTGTAAACTAGCCACTCTATTTCTTTTTGCTTGTCTCGAAAACTTCTGACAGTGTGCACAGGACACAGTAATGTGGGTCTCACTCAGGCAGAATAAACACAAACTATGTCTGTCAGAGGAGGAAAAAGCCGTTCTACACTTTTGACAGCATTTAAAGGCTAACACACTGGCCCTACAGTGTGTTAAATAACTCAGTTTATTCCTCAGAAGATTGAGAATCCAGAAGTAATACTAAACACGAATAAAATAAAAGCGCAAAATGGTAAACAAGGGAGAAATATAATAAAGGACAGAAAGAAAGAATAAAAGTAAAATAATAAATCCTGACAGAATAAAAACCTGTGAAGTATTCCAAGATGTTTCTCCATAGGCGGACAAAAAAGAACTGAGGAGGAAGGAGAGGGTCACATGACCTAGGTGTACTGGGGGTGGGGCCTAGCTAAATACTAAGCAGGAAGGAAGGAAGTTTATTAGCTTGTGAGGGTTTCCCCCCCAGATGCTTCTCACCCTGCGTGGAAGCCCATCTGTGTGATGGACAGAGACCACTTGGAAGAAGTATATACCAATGCAAGAAGTCTCCGAGCAAAGATGGGCATCATGGAATATAGATCTAGGGGGCATAACAGAAACCTGGTGGGACAGTGAGAACCGGTGGGACACTGTTATCCCTGGATATAAACTCTACAGAAGGGACAGGGAGGGGAGGATTGGGAGAGGAGTGGCACTGGATATTACAGAAGGGATAGAGTCCAACAAGCTAGAAAACCTAGGAGGACCCGAGTCCTCCACAGAAACCTGGTGGGTGACAATACAAGGCCTGAAAGGAAACGTGCTACTGGGGATGTGCTATCACCCTCCTGATCAAAACGCTGACAGTGACTGGAAGTTGCAGCAGGAAATCAGGGAGGCGTCAAGGAGAGGCAGGGCAGTAATAATGAGTGACTTCAATTACCTTCACATAGACTGGGTAAATTCATAGCCAGGTAATAAAAGAGCGGCCAGATTTCTAGACATGCTAAATGACTGTGCCTTAGGACAGTTAGTCACAGAACCAACCAGAGAGATGACGACCTTGGACTTAATCCTGAGTGGTGCCCAGGACCTGGTGCAAGATGTCAGAGTTGCAGAACCATTGGGGAACAGTGACCATAGTGTGATCCAATTCAGCATATATGCAAGTGGAGAATTATGAAGGAAGTCCAACACAGATTCGTTGGACTTCAGAAGAGGAAACTTTTCAAAAATGAGGGGACTGGTAAGCTGAAAGGGAAAGTCAAATCCCTCCAGAAAGCATGGAACTAATTTAGAAACACAATAATAGAAGCTTAATGTATACCAAGGAGGAGGAAAGGTACCACCAGTTCAGTGGCTAACAAGCAGAGTCAGGGAAGCTATAAAAGGGAAGACTTCCTTCAGAAAATGGAAGTCCTGCCCAAATGAAGAGAACAGGAAGGAACATAAACTCTGGCAAAGGAAATGCAAGGAGACAAGAAGAGATGCAAAAAGAGAGTTTGAGGTGCAGATAGCTGGAAGGGTCAAGGGGAATAACAAAAACGCCACCTCCAGCCTCAGAGGCAAGATGCCTCTCAGGGGAGCAGCAACAGGAGGGAGGGCAGGCACAGACCTCTTCCCTGTGGGCGTCTCAGAGGCATCTGGTGGGGGGCCACTGTGTGGAACAGGATGCTGGACTAGATGGGCCTCCTTGGGGGGCCTGATCCAGCAGGGCTGTTCTGATGTCCTTGCGTGGCGAGGGGTCACTTAATGCTTTACTAAGAGCCCCCCCTCACTGTTTCTCTTTGTAAAAGCCCCCCCCTTTCCTTTTATTTCTAGCGGGGGTATATTGCAGGGGAGGCTCGGGAGAACATAAGCCGCTCCCTGTCGGAGCTGCTGACCTTCGTGCTGCTCCCAGCTAATCTCCCCCTCCCACATTTTCACGAGGAAGCTGACATTACGAGGCCTGGGTGAGCAGCCATCAGAGGCAGGCAAGGCCAATGGAGGAGGAGGAGGCCGCCTCGTGACTCCGGACCCGCAAGTGCTTCTTCCTTCTGTCCGGGCAGCTGGTCCCTGCTGCCACTCCGCAGCAAAGCCCCACAGGCCCCCCCCCCCCGCGGCGGCAGAGGGTGGAGCGGACCAGGGTTCCCTCTAAGAGGGGTCCCCAGATGTGGCCGACTTCCACTCCCAGCACCCCCAACTGAAGTGGCTTTTGCTTGGGGATTAGGGGAGTTGGAGTCACCATCTGGGAATCCCTGTTAGGAGGGAACACTGCCTGGGGAGGGTGGGGGGGCTCGAGCTGCTGTCCAGACGGGCAAGTCAAGAGGCCCGGCAGGGCCAGGAGCCGCGGGAGCAACTCCCTCCGATCCACGCTGCTGGCTGCTTCCTCATCTCGCAGCCCCCCCCCCCCCTCGAGGCTGCCTTGGAGTCTCACCAACCAGCCGGCAGACCCAGAGGAAGCCCAGGTGAGAGGAGATCTCTGCACGGGGCGGGGCGGGCCTCCTCCTAAGCAGAGGGGCAAGCCAGAGAAAGGGCTGCTAGGCAGGCCTGGGGGGCCGAGGAAGGCTCTGGGTGAAGTCACGCGGTGCCAGCCAAGCAAGGAGTGGAAACGTAAGAAACCTTTATTCTGCTCTGGCAGAGGAGCTGCAGGCACTTCCGCCCAGTTCGCAGCCCCCGGGCATGCTGCTGCTGCTGGTGAGCAGAGCCCTCCCTCCCTCCCTCTGCCCAGCCCCCAGCCAGAGGGGGCCCGGGCTCACATGACCCCCGCCCCATGGCTAAGCTTCCAGGTGCTTGGTGAGGCGGCGGAGCTTCTCCTTCTTGTTCCTGTTGCCGTGTTTCTTCCAGGGCTTGCCTTGCCCGTCCTCGGCATCAGGCCCTGCTGGCCCCGGCTGGGGGCTGGCCCCTGCTCTGTGGCCCATCACAGACTGGACGCCTCTGGTCAAGGCCCGGATGTTCTCCTGCAACCAAGACACGGAAGGGGGGGGGGGCGTGTGAGAAGGGACCGGGGGGGGGGCAGCAGCTCACACACACCCCCTCGCCTCCTCACCTGATGGAAGAAGGCCTTGTCCACGAGGTTCTCAATCTGCTTGGCCTTGGGATTCCTTCCAGGCAGCACGTCAGCGTCATGCCCTGGGGCTCTGCGGGGAGCCATCCCCTTGGGGCAGCGCTGGAAGGCTGTGGCGTCAAGCCCAGGAGGGGGGTGGCAGTACAGCAGCTTGCCCTGTGGGGAGGGAGGGAGGGAGGGTCCAGAAGGGCTCCGTGCCACCTCTCCTCCACTGGAAGGAGGAGCAGGGACCTCCGGAACAGGGACACACGAGTCAGCATCTAGAGAGGGTCCCCGCCAAGAGCAGAGTGTGTGCCTCCTCAGCAGCTCAGGCGGACCCAAGAACTGCTTGGCAGGATCCAAGCACGGACGTGGCAGCTCCCCCAAAGGTGCCCTGCTCCTGTGCATGGAGGCTCCACTTAGGTCATCATCCCCAATCCAGACCCTGGTCCTCCTGGCCTCTGTCCAACAGCCCCCTCCCCCGCCCGCTTTAACGGTTACAGACAAGGGCAAACCGATGCCAGGCCGGCCTCTCTGGCTTCCGCTCCAGGGTGGGGGTGGGCCAGGCCGTGGGAGCTGCTGGCCCCCCCTCCGCGACACCCCACCGGCCTCTAAGACTCCCTTGCTGGATCTTCAAGTCATCCAGAAACCTTCATCTTTGGAAAATAAAGGCTCTTACCAGATAATCCAAAGAGGGCGTTGAGGAGGCCCAACTGAAAACAGGACTCACTGTTTTAGTTGCCAAACCGTTTACATGCTAAATCATTAACTTTATTTTAAAATAAATTTTGAAGCTAAATGAGAAAGTAGTGAGCATTTTACTAGGAGTAATGTTCCTTAGGTTTCCGCGTGTGTGTGTGTGTCCCCTGCCCATGCAGAGAAGGGGAAGCCACTGCCCCTCGCCCCCCACCCCTTCTGGGCGCTCGTGATTGCACGGACCACACCAGCCCCCTGCAGCGCTTGGGACCCCTCTCGTGTCAGGGCCGCGGCACAGAAAGGCCACCTCCTCCCCGCAGAACTTACACTGACGTAGTCCTTCAGAACATAGCGGGCCGAACGGGGCTGGTCCGGCTGTCCGTGGTCCGTCATGAAGCCTCTCATGCCTGGTGGGGGAGAAAGAGGGGAGGCAGCAGGAGGAGCCTCTGGCCCCGTGCCCCACCCCAGCGCGGAGGCTTCCTGGGCAGCAGCTGCCGCTCCCAGCAGGGACCACTGGAGAAGGCAGCGAGTTCGCACGCAGAGCCCTGCTGAGGAAACTCAGCCCTTTCTTCCGGAGGCATCAGTCCAGGGTCCCGGGGCGGGGGACTTCAGCACCCAAGCCGGCCCAGAAACAGCCACCCCGCTCTGGGGGCCCACCAAGGAGACACTGGGAGGGGCAGCAGCAGCCGCCCGCACACTCCACGCCAGGCGCAAGAGGAGACCCTGCGCCTCAGGCCCACTTGCAGGCGGCCTCACTCACAGCCGTAGGCGGTCAGCAGCTCCTCCGATGTGGGCTGCCGGTCAGGCGCCTCATCCTCACGAGGCCGGATGAGGTTGATCCCGTAGGTGGCCTCCAAGGCCTGCCGGGGGATGCGCTGGCAAACGTGCCCAAGTGAAGGAGCAAGAACCAGCAGGGGCATGTCTGCCTCCCCAAGGCCAGCCCCTCTCCGGCCCCCTCCCCAGAACAGCGGCCCACCAAGACGAGAGCCGGCAGCTGCCTTTCAACAGCCAGTCAGGTGGAGGCTGGAGAGCGACTCTGCCCGGTGGATTCTCAAATGGCTGGAAAAGCCGTCCGAGGGGCCACAATTTCAGGAGGGCGCAGCAGACCAAGGATTCCCAATTCATGATAACGGGGGGGGCGGGTGATGGGAGTTGTAGTCCCACCACACCTGGAGGACCACAGGCTGGGAATCCCTGGCGGAGACCAACAGGTGGGTCCAGAAGGCGGCAGCCAAGGAAACCAGTCTTGTGAGGAGGCAAGGCTGAAGGGCCTCTTCAGCTTGTTGTCTGCTGCTGCACCGGAGGGCAGGAAGAGGTCGTGGGAAGGCGGGGAGAGGCTTTGCCACTGGGCAGTGGGAGTGGCAGTGGAGGCCGCCGAGCAGCCCCCCCACCCCCACCCCCGGGCCGAAGTCCTGCCTGGGCCAGAGGGCTGGGCAGCCTCCCAGGGCCCTCTGCCTGGGGGTCTCCAGGATCCCTCCACTGCTCTGCAAGGCAGGCCAGGCCCACCATCTCCACACTGTGGTTGACTCAGTCAGCCGCCGCCTCCAAGGGCCCAAAGGCAGATTTCTAAAGAGAATCCCCAAGGAAGCCAAATGCGGGGCTGGAGCCAGGCGGCAACCTCTTGGCTGAGCCTTGCCACGCTCCGCAGCCATTCAAGGCAGACCACGCGCACAAGTCTTGCGCGGCCCACACTTCAGCCGCCCCCAGCACCTCCAAGACCCACCCTGGGCCCATCTGGAGCCCCAGAAGCAGCCTCGGAGCAGCAGTGCTCCTCTGCCCAGCACCCAGACCGCAGCCCGGCCCAGAAGCGCCACGGGGCCCAGCCAGGAGGCCGCAGGGAAAAGGATATGAGGGAAACGGGGGGGACGTGGTCCCTCATCTGGTCGATGGGCAAGATCCCACTGCACGTCATCTCTGCTTTGGTGGAGACGAAGGAGGGCATCACCAGGCCTGGGCAGTCGCAGAGGCAGAGGCCCGGCTCCACGTACAGCGTCTGCAAGGCCAAGGCAGGCAGGGCTCAGCCTGGCCTCCCGCCTGAAGGCTCGGCTGCCTCTGCGGGGGCCGAGGAGGGAATCCAGCCGAGGGCAGCCGGCCAGGGCGGGGCGATGGAAAGGGGGCGCGCTCTCCCCCCCCCCGCCAAGCTCTCCTCCCAGCTCCAAGGCGGGCCCAGCCCTTCCTCAGGGCCCTTTCTCCTCCCACCCCCCACCCCGGGCTCATCTTCAGCCAAGCGGGAAACCACCGAGCAGCACAGAGGAGCCTTGCGGTGTCCGCCATGGATGCACGAGACTGGGCGGCTGCAATGAGACGCAAGGCCAGAAGACAGCCCCAGCCCCAGCCCTCCAGCTCCTTGGGAAGCCCCTGGGCAAGGGAGGCCCTCGTGCGTGCCTTGACCATGGGCGGGGGCCCCCCAACCCAAGGGGGCAGCCCCGGCTCTCAGGGGCTGGCTGCAAAGACCACACCAGATGCTGGTGCCCAGGCGGCAGCCGCTCTCCCCACCCACTCCACGCCCGGCAGTCCACAGCAGCCCTCCTTCCTTCCGCGCTCAGTGGTGGGGGGAGGCACGTGGGTCCAGGCCCAGCTCAGCGCCGCCACCGCCCAGAGCGGCTCTCCCCAGAGACCCAGCAGTACCTGGAAGTGCTTGGTGTGGCCCGGGGTGGCCGACACGGAGACCTTCTTCTGCCCAAGGATGGTGTTGAGAGTGGAGCTCTTCCCAACGTTGGGGTAGCCGACCTAGGCAGGAAGGGGCGGACTCGCAGGCAGGCCTGGCCCCGCCTCTCTTGCAGCTGCTGCCCCCAAGCAGGCAGCCACACCCGAGCAGGGCGAGGGCCAGCCGGTGCCCCAGCCAGGCCAAAGGGCTGCCCCGACTCCCAGACGGAGCCAGGAGTCACAGCCCAGCAGAAGGGCCCAGGAAGGTGGAAGGAGAGACAGCAGGCCAAGGCCCAAGGCAGCCCTCCTCCTCCCTGGGGGGCAGGCAGACAGACAGACAGGCAGCAGCAGGGCGGGAAGAGGAGCGCCAGCTGGGGGAGGCCTCCGCCCCTCCCGCCTAGGCCGCTGTTCAGGGCTGGATTCCAGGGCACACCCCTGAGCACCACACGGCAACCCCGGAAGGGTGACGACCACCTCCTCGGCTCCATCCCCAGCGCCTGCCTGCCGCCCCCACCCCACCCAGCCCCCTCTCCAAATCCCAGCTGCGCCTCCTTGCTGCCTCAGACCGCCGCCGCCGCTGCCGCCTCGGACTGGGCCCCCCTGCGAGGCACAAGGGGATCCCCCTCCCCCGCGGCTCTGCCAGAGGCCCCTCCTGGGTTCCCGCCAGCTCTGGGCCGAGGGCTGATGCCACCATCCCCCAGCATGCTCACGGGGAGGCGGGTGCCCACTGGCCCAGGCCTGGCCCGTCCCGCCGAGGCAGAGGCGCCAACTCACCAGCCCCACAGTGAGCTCCCCCTCGCGGATCTTCTTCCCAGCGTGAACCGTTCTAAAGATCTCCAGGAGCTCCTCTCTTGGCACCAAGTGGCTGCTGTTCCTGAGGGGCCGGTCCTGCTGGGCTCCTAGGCTCTGGAGCGCCGTCCTGCTTCCCCCGGGGCAGCCAGCCAGGGCCCCGCCCCGCTCGTCTTCGGAGCAGGTCAGCCAGGCATCCTCCTCACAGTCCTCGTACACGTCGCTCTGGTCCTCCTCGCTGCTCTCCTGCTCTCCCCCGCTCCCAGGACACGGGCGGCGGTCAGGCCCATTCCCTCCACTGGGGCTGGAAGCCTGCTGTCCCTGCTGGCTGCCATGGGCCGCAGCCTCTGCCTCCTGAGCAAGACGAAGCAGAAGAGGGCGACAGGTCACTTCTCTGCCACCGAAGCAAGAGGTGGCCGCCAGGCATGCCAGGGCCGCCACCAAACCACAGCAGGCCGAGATTCCATTAAACCCACACAGACACAGGACTGGGCTCCTTGGCAGAACAGCCCCCCTGCAAGAGCCGGGTTGCAGGACGACACAGCTGGGAGGTGCAGGCATCTCCCCTACCAAACCTCGATGCAGGTGAGGCAGCAACTGCAGCTCTGCCTCAAGAAAGTGGATCCGGCCGCAGGCATGCTGGCCATGTCCAGGCTGGACCGCGGGGATGCCCGAGGCGTGGGGTTCCCTGGGAAGCCCACTTGGAAATTCCAACAGGGGGGCCAAGTGCAGCCCTCCTGGGTGCCCAGCGGCACCACCGCGGGAGCCTAGCGGCTGCCCCTTTCCAACACTGGCATCGCCCTGTCAAGCCCTCAGGGGCCTCCAGGGCTGCCTTTGCCCATCTGGGCCAACTGGAGATTTCCAAACACTCTCTACCTTGCCTGACGCAAATTCAGAGGAACAGAGGGAGCTGCCATCTACTGAGTCAGACCCTGGGTCCATCTAGCTCAGGATTGTCTTCACAGACTGGCAGCAGCGGCTTCTCCAAGGTTGCAGGCAGGAGTCTCTCTCAGCCCTGTCTTGGAGATGCTGCCAGGGAGGGAACTTGGAACCTTCTGCTCTTCCCAGAGTGGCGGCTCCATCCCCTCAGGGGAAGATCTTACAGTGCTGCTGACACTTCTAGTCTCCCCTTCATCTGCAACCAGAGCAGACCCTGCTGAGCTCAGGGGACCAGTCCTGCTGGCTCCCACCAGACCAGCTCTCCTCCCTCAACCGACGGGAACCAAGGACAGCACTTTCTCTCCGGTTGCACCACTGCTTGCAAGGGAGCCGTCAGGACTCCTCCCTCTGGCAAGGTTTTCTTCTGCTTGCTCCAATGCATTCCCTGCCTGCTGACTGTCTCCAGTTATGCAGGGGTGAACTGCCTTGCAAGGAGTCTTTTCAGCCACATCTGCGCTGGCCGGAGCACAAGAGCTGGAGCTGAGTGGCCAAGGGGAAGGGGGCCTGCACACAGAGCCCGGTTTGGAAGCAGGAGTGCATCACACTGTAGCGGCTCACAACGTTCAGAGGTGGGGGGCAGGGAGCCTCCACTTACACTTGCCATGCTTTCTGGCCCACAAGTGCATCTGGAAGAACCTCAGCTCTTCTCTGAAGCAGAAGTGTTTTCATCCCATAACTATTTTGATGGAAAGCACTGCTGTGAAGACAGACGTCCCAAAGTCCTGGCTTTGCAGATAAAGGCATGGGTAACTGCTCTGACGACACACCACTGCCGCCGCCGCCCCCTACCCCGCCTCATCACGGCTCAGCACGGATCGTTCCCAAGGCTACCTTCAAGCAAGCTGCCAGCCTTCCGCCCTCCAGCAGGGCCGACCAGAAGACCACCTTCACGCCTTCCCCCTCGAAGAAGCGGGCCCAGGCAGACCGCTGCTCCTTGCTCAGCAGGTCTGCCTTGTTGAGCAGAATGAGGTTCTCCTTCTCAGGGCTTAGTTCTTGCACATAACGCTCCTGCCGGGGGAAATGAGACAAGGAAGCTGTCATTCACCAGCCCAATCGCAAAGCTTTAGTTATTGATTTAGTTAGTACATTTATATACTGCCCCAAACAAAAAGGTCCCTAGGCAGTTCACAAAACCCTTAAAACACTAACATAATTAAAACAATTTAAAATACAACACACACTCTAAAACTGAAGCATTAAAACTATAAATGAAAAGCCTGACTAAGTTCCTTCTTAAAAACATTCAGAGAAGGGCAAACTCTAATTTCATTAGGAAGCGCATTCCAGAGTCCCGGGGCAACTCTAGAAAAGGCCTGGTTTCAAGCTGCCACCAACAGAGCCAGTGGCAACTGCAACCAAACCTCTCCAGATGACCTTGACAGGCGGTGGGGTTGATGAAGAAGGCGGCGTTCTCTCAAGTACCTCGGACCCAAGCCGTTTAGGGCTTTGTAAGTAATAACCAGCACTTTGTATTTTGCCCGGAAACTGACTGAGAGCCAGTGTTGTTTTTTCAAAATGGGTGCCATCTGATCTCTTCGGGCAGCCCCGGAGACCAACCCGGCTGCTGCATTCTGTACTAACTGCAGTTTATGAACAATGTACAAAGGCCAACACAGAGAGCATTGCAGCAGTCAAGCCTGGATGTTACCAGCATATGCACTACTGTTTTAGGGTTGTTTATCGCCAGAAATGGATGTAGCTGGCGAATCAGCCAAAGCTGACAGAAAGCACTCCTGGTCACTGCCCCAACCTGAGAAGTCAGGGAGCGGTTTGGGTCCAGAAGTCCTCCCAGACCATGTGCCTCTTCTTTCTGGGGGAGTGTGACCCCGTCCAGAACAGGCAGATCTAAATCACTTCCTGTGTCTCGACTGCCCACAATTAGAACCTCCACCTTGCTTGGATTCAGCCTCAGTTTGTTCTCCCTCCTCCAGCCCATTGCTGCCTCCAGACAAGCATTTAGGGAAGCTAGGCCATTTCCTGATGAGGTTGACATGTAGATCTGGGTGTCATCAGCATACTGAGAACACCCTGCACCAAATCCCTGACGATCTCTTCCAGCGGTTTCATGGAGATGTTAAAAAGCATTGGAGACAGTACGGAGCCTTGCGGGACTCCCTACTGGAGCCCTTGTTTTGAAGAGCAACAGTCCCCAACTGGAACCTACCTGAGTGGTAGGAGCAGAACCACTGCAGAGCCGGGCCTCCCCCTCCCAACTCCTTCAGGTGCCCCAGAAGGATCCCATGGTCAATGGTATCAAAAGCCGCCAAGAGATCCAAAAGGATCAACAGAGTCACACTCCCCCTGTCCATTCCTATTTGGAGGTCATCTAACAGGCCGACTAAGGCCGTCTCAACCCCACAGCCGGCCAAAAGCCAGACTGACACGGGTCCAGACAATCCAGCTGGAGGGGCAGGCAGTCCGAGCCTCCATGATCCCGGGCTGGAGCGTCCCCAACAGACGGCTGGCCAGCCTCTGCTTCAAGGCCTCCAGCAATGGAGACCCCACCAGGTGATTACCTCCACTGTCAAACTGCCTTGCCACTGAGAAGTTTCTCCAAATGTTCAGCTGAAATCTGTCCTCCTATCGCTTTATTTATTTGTCCCATTTCTGAATCACCTAAATCAGTGGTCTCGAGGCTGAAGCCCGTCTGCTCTCGCCTCGCCTTCCGGGGCACCAGGGAATTGCTGCTGCCGCCGCCGCCGCCTCATTATAAACACAAGCAGTTCTCCAATCCCAGCAAAGACAACCAAGAGCACCGTCTTTTCTGGAGGATGCTATGGTGCCGGTGTTCTTGGCAGTTCTTTTGAGGCACCTGCAGCATTTATGTCGGAATTGAGGGGCAAGGGACCTTCCGAAGAACAAGAGGCTCCCCGTGGCAGAGAGGACTTGGAAGGAACGGAGGGGGCAGCAGCGCAGTCGGGCCTTCCTGGCCCGGGGTTTGCAGGCTCCCCGCACTTTCCATTCCCCAAGGAACGCCCTTGGTGCTCTGCGTGGGGGCATTTTGGCCCCTTGTGCTCTCCCCCCGCCCCCGAAGGTGTTTGCTCGGGTGGGGTGCCCAGGTTGGGTCCACGGCGAGGCTATGGCCATATTCCGTGGCTAATGTGGGCACCGTGGAGGCAGCGGGAGGCACCTTTAAGTGGACATTAGGAGGCGCTTCCCTCCTTGTATCTTCAGCCCTGAAAGCGATCCCCAGCAGCGGCAGCGGCTCCACTACTCAGCAGCAGCCACTCGACCAAGCAGTCTGTGCCCCGAGCTGCGTGGTGGAGCCCATCCTCTGCTGCTGCTACTGCTGGGACGAGCTTTCAGGGCCAAGGCACAGGGAGTAGCAGCAGCAGCCTAGAATTGCCACATAGAACTCAGTGCCTCCCACCGCCCGCACCAGCCACGAAATGTGGCCATGGCCTCGCCGTGGGCCCAACCTGGCCACCCCCGCCAGAACAAACATCGGGGGCGAGAGAGCAAGGGGCGAAAATGCCCCACATGGAGTACAAACAAATGGAAAGGGAGGATTCGTGCTTTAGCTGTGGCAATGTGGCTTTTCTGATGGACAGCTTTTTTTTTCCAGTGGTATGGCATTTACACTGATGCAGCCTTTCCACCAGAAAATACGGTAATGGAGTACACCCAGGTTAAACTTTTAAATTCCTCAAAGTAATAAAGAAATAACTCTCACTGTACCAATTTAATTTTTCCCATTCACTTCTGATCTTCTGAAATAGGCTCGTTGTGTCAGTAGCACAATATTCCAAACGTGTTTAGACCCGTCTAGCCCTAATGGGGGTTAGTGATGACAGAGACTCCCAGCAAGCAAGCAACAATACAAAGCCTTGCTGCAGGTAACAAAGCAAAAGACCAAGACCGCCCCTTTCACATAACCCAAGACGATTATTTTTGGATCGTAAATGAAAACATTCTGCTGATCCACAATTCTTTGCAGATGATCCAATGTGGGGACAGGATTGTGCCTCTAGGCCCCCCACCCCAACCTGTAGCCTCCCTTCCAGCCTTCTGTACAGACACAAAGAGGCTGCTCTAAGTCTTTCCCCTCTTCAGGCATTTGACGGGCACCTCAGTCTTTTCTCTAAACATGCGAAGTTTCTTCCTCCTTTCCTCACAGGGCTTGTTCTCCAAATCCTGACTCCATCCCGATTTGTCTGCATCTTTCCTGGAACGGGGTGCCCAGGACCAGACAACAGGTGCAGTCTGTGGGATAAAGTTGCTTCTCGCCTCCCCATTCAGAGCACAGATCTTCCCTCCATTCTAGGACCAGCTCTGCCCCTCCCAAGTTACAACAGGAACATAGGAAGCTGCCATATACTGAGTCAGACCATTGGTCCATCTCGCTCAGTATTGTCTAACCAGACTGGCAGCAGCTTCTCCAAGGTTGCAGGCAGAAATCTCTCTCAGCCCTATCTGGGAGATGCTGCCAGGGAGGGAACTTGGGACCTGTCGATGCTCTTCCCAGGGCGGCTCAATCCCCTAAGGGGAATATCTACAGTGCTCACATGTAGCCTCCCATTCAAATGCAAACCAGGGCAGACCCTGCTTAGCAAAGGGGACAATTCATGCTGGCTACCAGTCTCCAGCACTTGCCACACCCCACTTTCACCTCCCCACTGTCCTTTGCCAAAAAATGGCAGATCCTACCAAAGCTCAAAGAGCTGATTCAAAATAATGCCCGGAAGCTCAACATATATGCCAAATCTGAAAGAGTCTGCAATAATGTGCATAACATATCAGCACCCCCACATTTTCTCCATGCAGACCCCCCCACCCCCACTGCTCATGAAATCTGTATTCTCACTGTCACATTCATGTCAACCCCTGATAACTTGGCCAAGAGGCACCTTTTAACAGGGTGATTCTCTTTATCGACTGGGGGAGAGTAACTGGTCCTCTCCAGCCCCAGCACAGCAGCCCTCCAGTGACTGTTGCTGGGGTCTCTCTTGTGTTTCTTTTTAGATGGTGAGCCCTTTGGGGACAGGGAGCCCTCTTATTTATTTATTATTTCTCTGTGTAAACTGCCCTGAGCCATTTTTGGAAGGGCAGCATAGAAATAGAATAAATAAATAAACAAGATATTCTTTTTGGCCATGTGCTCCATTTTATTTCCGAAGCTTACAGCCTCTTTGTTCCGTTTCTTCGTCTTCTTTTTTAAAACAGAGAGAATTACTAGAAGACCAGTAAAATGTGCTTACGCCATCATAGCATTTTTGCAGAAAACTGGTGGGGGCAGGTGCAGAAGGGATTTGCTTTGCACAGACTTTTGGCCTTTTTAGCAGAAAAATGTGATGCCGGGACGGGGACAGGGGAAGCACGGAAGGCCACTGCACCTACCAGATCTTGGCACCGAAAGAGGAGGGGGTTCCTGGCATCCACGATCTGAACCACAACATCACTGCAAGAGAAGGGGGAAGGGCGCTGTCTCCATGGGCCAATTCCACTCACATCCCTCTCCTTGGTCTGCGTGAGGCTCAGCTGCACAGCACGTCCCACTATGCACACTGGGGCCACGAAGACCCCGCCGCCGCCGCCGCCTCCTCCCTACGCCTGCCCCTCCCACTGCCCCACCCCCACCCTGCGCGGCACCTCCGCAAGCTGCGCCCTTCCTGCCTCTTGACTTGTCACCCGGTGACCAGGACTGGCCTCCCCAGTGGGAAGTTCTGGGGCCAGCCCCACACAGAGAGCAGCAAAGAACTGGGCCGTACCTTCTTTCAAGGACTCGCCAAAGCTGTCGCCAGAAGTCCAAGTTGCGTTCAAATGGAGTCAAAAGCAGATTCTGTTCTTCCTCCAGTCTGCAGCAGAATAAGGAGAACACGACCCTGACGCCTTTCACAGACTACAGCCAATTGGCAAAGACAAGAGTCTACGCTTCTGCCCACGAGGGCGAGGCGGCTTGTTGCTGCCTGTGGTGCTCACTGCTCCTGCTGAAGGAGAGGGGTCTCCAGAGAGCAGCCACAGGCCCGAATGAAGGTGCACTAAGATGCTGTGCCCGAGCCGCACGCCAGAGTGGGCGGAATCTGGATCCTGGCTTATGCAAGATCTTCTCCGGAGGCCTCGCTCCCCACAGCTCCACTGGATGAGATGAGGGACAACCAGGGAGGGGCCGTTCAGCACTGGGGCACATCCACGCCACTGGCTGGGCACCCTCTTTGGTGGCTTTCAGATGCCACAACTGTTCCCACCAACATCCAGTGGGTCTTAGTCGAGCTGTTTAGCTGATCTTGTCCAGCTTGGCTTCATCAGCTTGAAGTTCGTTTTACTGCCAATGTTTCAAAGCCATTTAGCATTTGGATTTATTTTGGGTGATTCCTATTTTTATATATACATTCACAGCTTCAACTATGTCATAACCCACCTCAGAGATTATGGTTGAGTTGTATGATCCAAATATTTTAATAAAGACTATTGGGAAATGCCTAGTACTTCTGATGATCACTCACAGAAGTTTTACTACTGAATATCTGGCATTCCTTGACATTTTGAGGGCCAAGTTGGTTGGTTGGATGTATAAATGAATGAATGAATGAATGAACAAACAAACAAACTCACCTGCTCCTCCCCCAACACAATGATTTATTATGCCCTTCAAATCGTATTAAGTGCCTTTGGTGGGATTATGGAGCGCAAGGGAGGGAAATGCTTTTAGTCCCATTCTTGTACCAACGTACCTAGATGTTGTTGACTACAACTCCCAGAATCCTCAGCTGCAATGGCTTTTGCTTAGGGATTATGGGAGCTGTAGTCAACAACATCTAGGAATCCGTTAGAGGGAACACTGACCAACATCCAATAGCCTCCTTCAAAAATTCAAGGGGCCAGAAGATCATTTGATCCAAATTCCCCCACTGCCGCCCATTCCACCCCACAGTCTCCTGCCCTGCACTACAGAATTGAATGGGAAGTTGCAACAGGGCTTCTGTGGGGCTTGCTGCTGCTGGGTCGCAATTGCACCTCATGACATTGTAACAATCATTCCCTAGAGTGCTGGCAGTGTGGGGGGCATGCTCTATCACAGCCTTCACCTCATTTGTCCTCACAACCACCCAGCGGGTAGACCACTGCTCTTCCCACTTTCGAGTTCAACAGCCACTACTGAAAAATGCTGCCAACCCACCCAGGATCACCCAGAAAATTTACCAAGGGCTGTATCTCTAAGCCCAGTCATTCCAGACCCCCATTCCAAATACCGCAGAAGCAACAGGGACCCAGCAGCAACAAGCCCCACAGTCCTAGAACCCACCAGGACTGCTGAAAATGGCCCCATTCCACGGTTATATTGGCATTTTCCCCACCACAGAGGAATAACGGAGGAAAACAACATCACAAAGGCTCACGGAGCTGAGAGATCTGCAAGCAGAAGACCCCATTCCTGCCCACTCTGGCTCGTGCCTCCATCCTGTAAAATCCACCGTGAGTTTGCATTCTGACTTAGCATTGTTCACGCACACTCCTCCATACAGGAAAAAAGGGGTGTCAGATGGGCAAGGATCCCAGGGAAGTAGACAAGCTGCTCCCGTGGGCACGACACCAGAAGCCAAGACCCTGCAACCTGCTGGGATACTCACCGCGCAAGCCGGCGCCTCCATGCCAGGAAGCTGTCTCTTTCTGCCTGGCTCAGCATTTCAGGGCTGGTTTGCTTGTCCCATTGTGGTCTGGAAGAACCAATCACAAAGGAAGGCATGGCAAAGAGTTCTCAGTAAGCACCGCCTCCTTTTCATTTCTTTAGCAAAGATGAGTCCAGGAACATTGCCTGCACACTAAAAGGGCATCAGCAGCATCAAAGGAGAAGGTGAGAGGAAACTGCTCCAACTCAGCAGAGAATCTTTCCACAAACCAAGGAGATGTTGACAAACTGGAAAGGTTTCAGGGAGTTCTTGTGACAATCATAAAGGAACTACAAAGCAGACTGCATGAGAAAAGCCTGAAGGACCTGGATACAGGCAAAAGAAAAAAGGTGAAGGGGGAGAAGAGAGCAGGGAACAGGGACCTTTTTCAAGAGTCCTGCTTTCCAACAAGCGGTGAATCTGGCATCTGCATTTGAGCAGTTTGCTAACCAAAATATCATGAGAAATGTTGTTGAACGCTTTGCTGAAATCAAGAGAAATCACAACAGTCCCACAATCCACTGACAACCTGATCAAAAAAGAGAGAGAGAAAATGAATTAAGAAGAAATCCATTGCTCTGGGCTCCTTGCAGGGAGAGTGAGATAGAAGTGCTAAAAAAAAATAAAAACCAGGCGTATCCAGGCTGGCTTCTCCTAATCACTTCATGTTCTCATGTGCTTACAGATTGACTCCTTTAAAGTTTATCCGTGTATCCTCCCTGGTATCAGCGAGACTCTCTTTTCTATCCTCCTTTTTGAGGACTGGCACACCTTTAGCCCATCAACAGTTTGTGTGGATATGAAGGGGTATCCTGTCGGCTGTTGCTCAGCCCTAAGGGCACTGCAGAGCCCTGCAAACTGCTAACATCTTAGCAAAATTATTCTCTCTCTGCAACAGAAGCAACTGCCGAGAGTTGTATGTATGACCGGAAGACGATTCTGATATAGCTGCTTGCTTTAATTTGTGAACTACTGTGGCATTGTTGGAGAAAGTACAGCTACAAATCCACCGGCCAGTGGCAAGCGCCCCCAGTCCTTTGACAAACAGGACATCTAGCATCACAATGTGAAGGCAGGACGCAGTAGGCATCCTTCCTGAGCAGCAGGAGAGGGCTCTCCATTTCTTACCATCGCCACAGCCCAAAGCAAATGACAGAGGACCCACTTCTCTTCTAAGCCCTCCACCTAAGTGCCAGAAAAGAATCTCTCTGAGGGAAGAGGGGAGACTGGTGGCAACCATGAGTAACGGCTGGTTAGTGAGTTAAATGTGTGGATCCAGGCATATACGAACATTTTAAGAAATCAAGTAACGTAAAGAAGAAGAAGACACATCTTTGATTGTAGAGCAGCTTTACACAACCAAAGGTTTATGTTATATTTTCATTGTGTTTTCTCTGGTTCCTGAGCCTCCACAGTGTGTTTCACGTCGCTGTTTCACAGAACACAAGAATGTCACCAGGATGACTCACCTCCTTGGGATGGACAAGAACTGCTTGTTCTGTTCATGGAGCTCTTGGACCTTTTTGGTCTCTTCTGCTGTCAGCAGACCTGTCCGAACCTCAGCAGGAACAAGTTTGATGTTCAGCTTCTCTGCAACACAACATAAATGGTCAACGGAAACCTAACAGTCAGGGCAGGGAACGCAGCTGCTCCAGAAGAACCTTTCTCAAAGCTCACCTGCCACAAATTCAGTTCCGGCCAGCTCGGCTGTGGCCAGGAACTCCTCCAGCGAGCTCTGCTCAGTAACCGACTGAAGGTTGAGGCATCCCCAGTCAGACCCATCATGTAATTCGCTTGTATGCAGCTGTGAAGAAAAGGTTCAAGACTGAACGTCTGCTCAGGAAAGCCAAGAGACCCATTCAACAAACACATTCAGATTTCTCTATGGAAAAACACCACCCCAAATGTGAAGAATTGCGAGTGTATGGCCCATGGCTCACACAAAAAGGTGGAAAACTACTTCCTAGAAGCACAAGATCACAACTCTAAGTGAAGGAGAACAGGCCTCCCCTACAAGCTACTCCTGCCGGGTGCTACAGACTGGGGCTGCCACTTTTTCTTCAGCACAAGCAGTTCTATGCTCTTATGGGCAAAGTGACGGACATCGTTTCTCCATACTGACAACAGCCACATCTGTAGTATTTCTCTCCCTCAAGCATCTGCAAGAAACCTGCCAGGCAGAAGGCAGCTGACGACCCCCCCAAGCTGCTATGCAAGAAGAACTCGGCGGAATCAGGCCCCACAAGGCCCATCTAGTCCAGCATGCCTTTTCTCTCAGCGGCCCACCAGATGCCTCCGGGAAGCCACAGAACAAGGAGATGAAGGCAGGCCCTCTTTCCTGCTGCTCCTCTGCCACTGGGATTCTTCAGAGGCCTCCTGCCTCTGAGCCTGGAGGTGGCCTGTAGCCATCAAGACTAGCACCCCTGGGTCGGCTTCT
Source organism: Hemicordylus capensis (assembly GCF_027244095.1). NCBI lineage: Eukaryota > Metazoa > Chordata > Lepidosauria > Squamata > Cordylidae > Hemicordylus > Hemicordylus capensis. The sequence goes on from NC_069659.1 coordinate 358,831,539, forward strand.
TCTCCACAGACTTGAGAAGATTCCCTTTTAAGGCCATCTCGCTGCTGCTTATGGCAGTGAATTCCACCAACTGGCTGAGCTGCTGGAGAAGAACCTCCTTCCGCCCAGCCTTGACCGCTGGCCAGTCAGTCCCGCGGGATGACTCTGGCTCCTTGTGTGCTGGGGGGGGGGGGAGAGGGGCCTCCCCGCCTAGCCTCTTTCTCCACACTAGCCACATGCCCTTATCAGCTGCCAGAACAAGCTAGCTGCCTGGCAGGGCCACTTCCAGGGCCTCCTGAGCCTAGCGGCCTACTGCAGAGCGGCCTACTCCACAGCTGGCCAGAAGCCTCTGGGAAGCAGACCGGCAGGGCACGAAGGCCGCCGTGCCCCCCAGCTGCGTCCTCCCGGGAGAGGGCGGCCCCTCCGCAGGCAGGCAGGCAGGCTCTGTTCCTCGGCAGGGCTCACGCCTCCCAGGACCACCCACGGGGACAGCCCGCCTGGGGCTTCCGCCCAGCAAAGCCTCCACCTTCAGAGACAGTCTAGCCGGCGCGCGGCATGGGACCGCTCCAGGCCAGCCCCGCACAGACGCCGGCGGGCGGGCGGGCGACCCAGGCTGGGGGGGCAGGGGGGCCGCCCCGCATCAGCTCACCCAGCGCTCTCCGGCCTGGCGGCCCCCGCGGCCCTGCCTTCGCTCCCGGGCGAGGGCCCGGCCCAGCCCCGCCGCCGCCGCGGCCTTCTTCTTGCCCATGCCGCTGCAGCCGGGCCACGACCCCGGAAATGATTTCGAGGGTGCTTCCGGGTCACGCGGCTCCACTCAGCAAACGGGGCCGTGCACTTGGCGCTGCGCTTTTAGCGCTCCGGGTGGATCGCCGCTGCCCGCCCGCTACGGTTCCGGGCGCTTTTGCCCCGCGCCCTCCAGGGGGCGCCAGAGCGGCATGGGATCATCAGCCCAGCCTGCTGCCGGGCCAGTCAGGCTCACTAGCCTACCTCACAGGGTTGTTGCATAAAAGGGGGCGGGGTGGGTGAGACTCCCTGTGCCCTCTCAGGCTCCTTCAAGCTTGGAGGGCAGGAAAGGAGAGGGGCTGGTTTTAGGGCTCCTCCTAACTCAGAGCAGCCCTGCGGGATCAGGCCCGCCAGCAAAGCCGAGCTAGGAATCCCGCGTCCCGTTCCGCCAAAGAGGCCTCTGAGAAGCCCGCAGGCCAGAGGGGAGGGCTGAGGGGCAGCCAGGCCATTGGGGAGCCTGGACCCCGAAGGGCCTTTTACACACACACACCCCCGCACCACCAAGATAAGCCATGCATCGCCCCGCTACACACCCACGCAGTGAGTGACACACACCGTATTTCAGGTGTGGGTTCTTGAGAGCCCAAACAGCAGCTGCACTCAAGCACGTAAGGCTGCAAAACAAATACATTTACACAGATATGCACTAGCAAAAAGATTTCATCATGTAGCTTAACATATTCCTACCCCAGGTAGTTCTTTCCCCTCTCCCCCCTCTGTCTCTAACGGATCCCATTTTTGAGCAACTGGATTTGCAAAGATGTAAAACAAGATGCTTTGTGCAGATGTGCATTAGCAGAAACATTTCAATGTGTAATTTATCATGCAGTGGGTTGCTTCGTCCAAATTGACCCTCAAAGCATCAATAAAAATACTCTTTTTTAACGTCCCGTAACGTCCCGTAACTTTCCATACAAAGTATAAATGGACATAGAAGTAAATTTGTAAACATAGGTGGACTTAGACTAAGACCCCACAACAGGGCCGGATTAAGCTAGTGTGGGTCCTGTAGCATACAGTATGTTATGAAGGGGCCCCAAATTTAAAAAAATGCACATAAATATTGAAACATAAATTATTTACTTGCATAGTAAAGTAATTCAATTTTTTCATTTGCCTAGTGCCCCCCCCCCACCAACCATCCCATGCCTCCACTCAGCTGAGCCAGCCAGTCAACAAACTTTGCAAAACACCCCCCACACACACACACACACACTTTTGTGACTCCTGACCATGGGTTCTCCTTTGGAGTTATTTTCACAAAGAGAAAGGGGGTGGGGAACAAAACTCTGAATGTTTAAATTAAAAGGTTCTCAGGAATTCTGTACTTTGAGAAATCTGAACCTATTAGCAATTTTGGCACACAACAGTGGATGTTTGATTCCAATGTGTGCAGAACATATTGGATCCCAGCAGACATCACATTAAAAGGGCCATTTGACAATATTAAGAATATATGTTTAACCTCTTGTGCAAGCCTGACAGGAAAGCAGGTGTATATTTAAAATAGTTGATGCATTGCAAATGAACGTGATTATGATGAGGTGCATTAGCAACTTCCATGAAAACAGAAGTATCCCAAAGACAATCTTTTGGCAGGAGGCACAGCCTCTTTCAATCTAAATTACACTAACATGCTTAATATTAAAAGGAGGAAATGCACAAATCATTCAGTGCAACCCTAAGCATGTTTACTCAGAAGTAAGTCCCACTGAACTCAATGAGCCTTACTCTCTAGTAAGTGTGTTTAGGTTTGCAGCCTCCCTTTATCTTTGGACAATTTCAACGGGCATCCCAATGTAAAGCTAATGAAGTTGGCAACGCAGCAGTAGTTATTTCAGTTCTAGAGGAGAGGAAAGGAGCTCACCTTAAATTTGGCAGTTCCTTGAAAAGCAATGATCACAAATTTCCTCCTAACAGCACTAGATACTAAAGGATGCTATAAGTGACCTTACCCAACAAGACCATAATACAATCTCCCTCCAAGATCCCCTCAATTGATCCACTAAACTTTGAGACTCCTCTGAGTTACTTCCGGCTTTCTTTTTCCTCTTAAAGGTACACGTTCTCATTGTTTATCTTTACCCTCTCCCAGTCAGTCGGAAAACGCTGGCAACATTCAACTAGCATCTTCTTTCGCTTCCTTTCTTCCGCCCGGCATTAATAGTTGGTTGATTTTTAATCTAAACTGCTTTTATTTCTTTTACTCTCTCTGCGTATGTTTTTTAAAACTTTTACAGTTTAAACAAATAAGGACCAAACTCCCTGGCGATTAAGTTATCTTTGAGACCCCTTTGCAAGCTATCTGTTCCTATTGTTGTTCTTACTACTCCCTCCCTTGCTGCTTAACATAATAGATAACCCAATCAACACCATGGTGCCAGGAAGACCTTGCTTAAAGGCCCTCCAGCGAGGCGAGAGAATGGGCAGCAGCAGGCCATGAGGAGAGTCAGCAGAGAGCACCAAACAGAGAGCAAAAGAAGGGGCAGACGTTCAAGCCAGGCGTGCGGGGCCCTAGAAAACGCGGGGCCCGTAGCAAATGCTACATTTGCTACTATGTTAATCTGGCCCTGCCCCACAATCACGACAGTGTCTGATGTAGAGGTGTCCAGCGACTCCTCTTATGTGATTAGGCTGGATCAGTTTCAGTGTGTGACTCCTGAAGATGCAGACAAGCTGCTTGAAATGGTGCCGCCTACCACCTGTTCTCTTGACCCTTGCCCAAAATGGCTTATACAATCGGCTTTTGGGCAGGCTATGGGGTGGAGGCTGCCTTGGTCAGCCTGATGGATGATCTCCAATGGGGAATTGACAGAGGGAGTGTGACTCTGTTGGTCCTTTTGGATCTCTCAGTGGCTTTCAATACTATCGACCATAGTATCCTTCTGGAATGTCTGAGGGAGTTGGGAGTGGGAGGCACTGCTCTACAGGGGTTCTCGCCCCTACCGCTTGGGCAGATTCCAAATGGTATCTCTTGGAGATTGTTGCTCTTCAAAATCTGAACTTTCGTATGGTGTCCCTCAGGCAGGGGCATAGCTAGCCCGCCGGCGGCCCATGTGCGGCCGCAGCAGGCACCCCGATTGCCCCGTCCCCTGCATCTGACGTCAGACGCAGGGGATAGCCATGCCCCCCGCGTCTGACGACAAACGTGGGGGGGGCGTGGTCTGGCTGCTTAACTGTGCGGCCCCTTCGGCAGTTAGACGAAGGCTGGTGCTGCATTCGCAGTGCAGCCCAGGAACAGCTCTTCCCTGCAGGGAGGAACCGCTTCTGGGCTGCGTTGCGAAGGCAGCACCAGCCTTTGTTTAGCTCCCGAAGGGGCCGCACGGCCCCCGCCCGGGAGCTAAACTACTGCCCCCGCGTCTGACGTCAGACGTGGGGGGCGTGTCAGGGCCGCTAATGGCGGCTCCTGATTGGGCATGGCCCGGTGTTCTTTGAACCCGTTCGCCCAATTATAGCTCCGCCCCTGCCCTCAGGGCTCCATATGGTCACCAATGTTAAACATCTACGTGAAACAGCCGGGAGAGATCATCAGGAGATTTGGTGCAGGGTGTTATCAGTATGCTGATGACACCCAAATCTATTTCTCCATGTTAACATCGTCAGGAGAAGGTATAACCTCCCAAAATGCCTGCCTGGAGGCGGTAATGGGCTGGATGAAGGATAACAAACTGAGCTTGAATCCAAGTATGTTGGCGATACTTATTGTGCAGGGGCCGGAACTCAGGAGATGATTTTGAACCAAGTTTTGAGATTATTTTGATCCAAGTTCTGAATGGGGTCACACTTCCCTGGAAGGAACAGGTATGCAGTCTGGGGGTGCTTCTGGATCATAAGCTCTCCCTGGTGTCCCAGGTTGAGGCGATGGCCAGAGGTGCTTTTTATCAGCTTCGTCTGATACGCCAGCTGCATCAGTTTCTTGAGATAAACGACCTCAGAACAGTAGTACAGTTCTGGTCACTGTATCTTAAGAAGGAAATTGTAGAGCTAGAAAAGGTGCAGAAGAGGGAAATACAAGATGATTAAGGGCCTGGAGTGCCTTCCTTTTGAGACAAGGCTAAAGCATCTGAGGCTTTTCAGTTTGGAAAAGAGGCAACCCTGGGGAGACATGACAAAGTTCTATCAAACTATGCATGGAGTGGAGAGAATGGACAGAGATAATGTTTTCTCACTGTCTCTCACAACACTAGAACCAGGGGTCACCCCATGAAATGGAAGGTTGGGAAATTTAGGACTGACAAGAGGAACTACTTTTTCACACAGCGCAAAATTACTCTATGGAATTCCTTGCCATGGGATGTGGTGATGGCCACCAGCTTGGATGACTTTAAAAAGGGCTTAGACAGATTCATGATGGACAGGTCAGTGGCTACTAGTCTGGTGACTGTGGGCCGCCTCCAGCCTCAGAGCAGTGGTGGCTGGTGCGGTGGCCGCTGGGGGTGGGGGGCGAGGTGGGAGGCACCTTCAACTGCCAGTGACTAGGTGCTTCTCTCTCTTCCCACCACACCTGGAAGCTGTTCTGAGCAGCAGTGCAGCACCCAGCAGCACCCGCTGCAGCAGGAGGTCAGCCCTGCCACTCAGAAGTGGGCCGAGGCATTTTGTGTGGCCAGCATGTCTGGAGGCCGAGCTGAGTGGCTGAGCCGATCCTCTGCCCCAGTGGGTGGGTGCTGGGTGGTGCACTGCGGCTCAAAACAGCTTCCAGGTGTGGCAGGAGGAGAGGAAAGCACCTCGTCATTGACACTTGAAGGTGCCCCCTGGGGGGTTGCCTCTGAATTCCAGTTGCAGGGGAGCAACAGCAAAAGAGAGAGCCTGACCTCCCCTCTTGCCTGTGGGCTCCCCAGGGGCATCTGGTGGGCCACTGTGCGAAACAGAATACTGGACTAGCTGGGCCTTGGGCCTGATCCAGCAGGGCTGCTCTTATGTTCTTATGCTACAGATCCTGGTAATCTCCATGATGTGTTTAGAAAACCAAAGCAACTCCATTTTACTTAGCAAACCTCATCTTAACTTAAAGTAACTCCTGCCCAGCTCAGGGACATCACTGCCTCTCGTGATTGGCGTCATTATCTCTCTCCAGCTAAAATGTATCTATGAAATTTGCTAAGACAGCCAAGCTTCCCACTGCCAGAAAACAGGATGTAACCAAATAAGGAGTACTCACCCGGTGAAAAATGAATCATTCGCATGCGTACTAGATACTTAGACCACCATTTTATTGCCACATATACTGTGTCTAGGGTGTCAGCATCATTCAGATTGTTTGTATAAATGTAAGATGCACCTGTAAGCAAACTGTAATCGGTTTGAGAGCGTTAGCCTATTGATTACCTATTGCTCAACTGCAGTAGCAATAAAGCCTCTAAATGATTCCCACTGAGTCTGTTTGATTGACTAAGAGGCGGACCCAGGGACGAACCATGTTCACATCATCCAGACCTGACTACTGCAATGCACTCTATGTGGGGCTGCTTTTGTATGTAGTCTGGAAACTGCCGTTGGTTCAGAATGCAGTGACCAGGTTGGTCTCTGGGTCATCTCGGAGAGACCTTATTACTCCTGTATTGAAAGAGCTGCACTGCCTGTCAATAAGTTTCCGGGCAAAACAAGGTGCTGGTTATAACCTTTAAAAGCCCTAAACAGCTTAGGCCCTGAGCATTTAAGAGAACGTCTTCTTCACCATGAGCCCCACCACCCTTTGAGATCATCTGGAGAGGTTCGTCTACTGTGGCTCATCTCAGGGAGAGGCCTTCTCCGTTGCTGTCCCAAGTCTTTGGAATGTGTTCCCAGTTGAAATAAGAGCCTCCCCATCTCTGAAAACCTTTTAAATGGCAGTTAAGACACATTTGTTCACTCAGGGTTTTAATTAGAGTCATAGTTTTTAATTGTTTTTAATAGATTTAACACTGTTTAAAATTTTTAAATTGTTTTAATGTTTTTGGACATTAAACCCTAACCCTAATTCTGTTTTAATTTGTACTTTTTTTTGGTTGTAAACTGCCCAGAGACATAAGTGTTGGGCAGTATATAAATGCGCTAAACAAATAAATAAGTGCCATAAGTTGGGCTCTGCATAGAATCCACAGGACCCCCAGGGCAACTTCGCCAACAGATAAGAAGCACTCGCTTGGTTGACCTGTCGTTGTCATGGTGGTCCTCCTCCTCCTCCTCCTCCTCCTCCTCCTCCTCCTCTCTCTGGGCCAACTTGGCATCCTTTCGTGTGTGCAGTGTGCAACTCGGGCACCACAGGCACGTGCTGACTGGCTCGCTGGAGGCAGGCCTGCCCAGCGGCTGGCGCGACTGCAGCAGCAGTGCCTCTGCTTGTACCCCGGTACAGAGGAGAGAAATGTGGGCCTGGAGCAATATTACTATCCAAAATACGTTTAACTGCAATGAGGCGTTTTAGCTTAGAGTCCTAATTGTGAGAGTTCCCAGGTGGGCAAGAGAAAGAGGCTTCTCTTCAGAGAAGGAGGGGGTTGGATTTAAGAAAGGGGAAGAGAGATAGTGTTTGGGCCCAGTGAAGGGCACACACTCCTATCACCTGGTCTGGACGAAGGACTCCGGGAGCAACTGATGAACCTTGTTCCCCAGGGAGAGCTCGGGCCAAGGTGGGTGCAAGAAGATTGGCGGGGTTAGTTGGCAGAGGTGAATCCAGGAGGGTGCTTCCTCCATGGAACCAGCTTCCTATGTCAGCGAGGAAGGCCGGGCAGATCAGGCTGGGCAAGGAAGCCGATCTGGAGAGTGGCACAAAGTACTGAACACAGCTTTGCATGGTGGCCCATAGACCATAAATCGCTCAGGAAGCTGCTGGTAACCCCAAGGTGGCTGGTGCACAGAGAGCACGAAGATCACAAGGAGTACTGACTGGATCATGTAATTGGGAATTCTTATACCCAAACATGTATCCTCAGGGCACATCCCAAGAGGCCTTTTTTGTCAGACAGGTGTGTTGGGTGGAACCAGCAAGGATTCCATTGCTGCTGATCTCTCTTCCTGAGTGTAATGATGTGAGAAGTGCCAAGATATGCCAAGGCTTTTGTCATTAAAAGAGAGCTTAGATGTGAGAAGGGAAATCTGCATGGAAGGAAGGTCCAGTAATCCAATCAGGACTTTGAATGGGTGCATCTCCAGGTCTTTATTGCTGACTCAATCTCTTTTGTGAAGGGGGAGATTTACTTCCGCAAGCCTTATCTGTGTTCTTTCCTGCTGAGCTAATTGGCACATTAGCTGGCGAAAGGAGAGGAGGGGGAGGCAGTCCGAGGGCAGAGTGGCCTTGGCAGAGAGTTAACCTGCTTTTAGTTAATGCCTGGGGTCCACTTGGAATATCCCAGCACAGGGAGGGCGTGCATCTTCTCCCCTTTCCCATTTGCTTCTTAGGAGCCAAACCTAGGGGCGACTGGCCCACTGTCACTAAGTGACCTGTCCCCATGTCCCATCAGTGGAGAGCTCACAATACTGTGAGGCTCCTGAGCATGTTCAGGTTGAGACCTCCAAGCCTGGAGACTCAAACACAAGCAATTGGGGGGGGGAGGTTTCTGGGAGCCAACAGAAAAGCATTGCTAGTGACAACCCCTGGTTCTAGTGTTGTTAGGGTGAAAATTTTCTCTCTGTCCACTTTCTCTACTCCATACATAATTTGATAGACCTCTATCATGTCTCCCCATAGTCATCTCTTTTCCAAGCTAAAGAGCTCCAGATGTTGTAGCCTTGTCTCATAAGTAGGTGCTCCAGGCTCCTGATCATCTTGGTTGCCCTCTTTTGCACTTTTCCCAGTTCTGCAATGTGCTCCTTAAGATACGGTGACCAGAACTGCATGAAATACTCCAAATGTGACCTCACCACAGATTTGTATAAGGGCATTATAATATTAGCAGTTTTATTTCCATTCCCCTTCCTAATGATCCCTAGCATGGAATTGGCCCTTTTCACAGCTGCCGCACATTGAGTCAACGCTTTCAATGAGCTGTCCACCATGACCCCAAGATCCCTCTCCTGGTCCGTCAATGACAGCCCAGACCCCATCAGTGTATATGTGAAGTTGGGGGGTGCATCACCTTACACTTTCTTACCTTGAACCTCATTTCCCATGTGTCACCCACTCCCCCAGTTTGAAGACATCATTTTGGAGTTTTGCATTAATCTGCACAAGCAATACATTGCATACATCTGCACAACCCTAAGTAAATAGGTGTGCATAAAAACATAAGAATAGCCCTGCTGGATCAGGCCCACCCATCCAGCCCAGCACCCTGTCTCACACAGTGGCCCACCAGATGCCTCTGAGGAGCCCACAGGCAAGAGGTCGAGGCCATGCCCTCTCCCCTGCTGTTGCTCCCCTGCAACTAGTATTTAGAGGCATCATGCCTCTCTGAGGCTGGAGATGGCCCAAAGCCATCAGACTAGTAGCCATTGACAGACCTGTCCTCCATGAATCTGTCTAAACCCCTTTTAAAGCCATCCAAGCTGGTGGCCATCACCACATCCCCTGCATGTGCTTGGAAGGAGCAGGACTCTGAATTTCAGATGGCCCTCCTGATTTGTAACATTAAAAAAAATGGGGGGGGACCAATCTTGGATTCAGGTAACTACAGTAGGAAGCTTCCTTATATGGAGCCAGACTCTGGGTCTATCTAGTTCAGTAGAATAAGACTCTCCAAGGTTTCTCTCTCTCTCTCTCTCTCTCTCTCTCTCTCTCTCTCTCTCTCTCTCTCTCTCTCTCACACACACACACACACACACACCCCAGATGGAAGTATTCAAACATGGGACAAATGGGGGGGGGAGGAGCAAGCAGATACTCGGTGCCAGAGGCGCCATTTTGCTGCTCCCTCCACAGCCGTTCTGATGTGTGGAGCGATCCAGCAGGTGGAGGGTCTGGCTCATCAAACTGACCTGCTGGCCCCAGCCAAATCCATCTAGTCTGAGGAAAGCACACCAGTGGCTGGGGACCTTTGGCCTTTGACCTTCTGGGCCATGGGAGGAGCAGGGCAGCAGCACCACCACCACTTCTTGACGGTGCTGTCAAGGGGAGCATTGGGGTTTCTTAGGCACTGGGGGACAAGCCCACCAGTGCAAAAGGACTGGGCTCCACACCAACAAGGGCCGAACCAGACTGCCGTCGTCGGTGCTTCGTATGAAAAAGGTGTGCAGCTGCCAGGAGGCGAGGCGCGCCTCTTCAGGAAACATCTGCAGGTCACCCAGATGTGGAGAGGGGGGCTGAATTTGCACACAGTCGGACCTGGCAGCCAGCCAAGCCAGTCGGCGGAGAAAAGGCACCGGGAGAGGGACACGACGCAAGAGGAAGGGCCGGCCCAAGAAGGCCGAACTCGTCCAGCAGCCTGTTTCCCAGCGTGGCCCACCAGATGCCTCTGGGAAGCCCACCACGGGCAGGAGACGAAGGCAGACCGGGGCAGCAGCAGGCTGGGCACGAGGGTTGCTCCCCTGCAAGTGGTCCTGGAGGCAGCCAGTAGCTTTCCAGACTCTGGCCACTGAGAGCCCTTCATGAGTTTGTCGAATCCCCTTTTAAAGCCATCCAGGTTGCTGGCAACTGGCGTGAAGAAGGGCTCCCTTTGGTCCAGCCTGCATTTTCGGCCAGCTTCAGGCCAAGACGGGGAGCGGCAGTCAGGGCAGCATCCTCGCCGACATCGACCACCGAGCGGAGAGAGAGGCCAGTGGGAAGGGGGGGCCACTTGGCTGGCACGTGGGCTTCATAGAACGGAGAGCGGGGGGGGGCATCTGGGAAGGCAGAAAGTCCAACAAATTAGAATGGAGGAATCACCACAGAATTGTTGTGGGTAGGAATAATAGCCCCCCCCCCGCAATCCAGCGACTGCCAAGGAGAGGCAGACCCAGAAGCCAGAGAGGCCGTGACAGGGGTGTGTGGCCCTCCTCCTAAGTGGCCCCCAGGAGCCAGAGGCAACCCCAGCAGCCGGACCCCTTTCACCATCTCAAGGAGGTCTGGCACAGCCGCATCTCATCTCAAAAGAGGAAACCTCTCAAAACCAAAGGGAGAGTCCAGCGAGCCCCAAATCTCCAGGCTGCTTGGAGGTGATTTGGAGCCTCCGAGCGGGGAGGAAGGGAGGCCACAGGCTGGGGAGCACAGAGACAACCAGCCCAAGAGGCTCCTGAGCAGGCGGGGGGGGGTCCGTGGAGCCCCAAGGCGCCCCTGCAAAGTGCAGGCCAGCAAGCAAGACGCGGAGGGGGAGGAGCTGCTCTCCAGAAAAAGAAACAGCAGCAGCAGGCAGTGTCCTTCAGAATCGGGGGGGGGGGGGAGCAGGAGAGCAGGAAGGCAGCCAAGGACGTGGTCAGATCATTCAGTGGCATGGCCTGGGCAAGGGGATGAAAGGGAGATCGGGGGGGGGCAGGGGGAGAGCAGCGAGAAGCGGAATAAATAATCCACTCTGGGTCTTGGCTGCAGCCGACTCCCCTTGCTCAGGGAGGCCTTCCGAAGAAGGCCTGACAGGTCAGCAGAAATGCAGTTCTCCCGAGGCAAGCCCAGGTCACCCCGCACAGGCCAGCCTGCCCGCCTCTATTCCCGCAGGAGGGTGCTCTTCGGCCAGTTTCTCCCCCCACACACACCCCGCATCAATCTGCTCCCCTCCAGTCCCCCCCGTCACTCCCAGCCCCCCCCCATCTGGCAGAAGCAGCTGCCACTCTCCCTCCGCAGTCCCCCCTCCCTGCTTTTTGAAAAGATGGGGGGTAAGGAATAACCCCCCCCTCATATAATGAGGAATTCTCCCCCCACACACAATAAGGAAGAGGAGGAAGAGCGGGGGGCGGTGGCAGCAGCTGCCCCACTGCCCTCCTTGCCACCAGCAAGCAGGGGGGGAGGGGGCTGTACCCACCCCCACTGATGGCACTCTCAGTGGGGCGGGCAGGCACCTGGACTCAGCCAGTCCCACCTCCGGCAGACCCTCCCTGAAGAGCACACCCTTCCCTGCGCCCAGCGGTGAGGCCCCTAATCGCCTGGCCAATGCATGCGGCTTGGCCTCCATTCGAGCCCCCAGCCCACCCCACACCCATTTGGGGAAAGGGACCTGGGGGGCTTAGAACATGGTTGAGGGCAAAGGGGTAGAAAACAGCAAGCTCCGCAGCCCCGGAGGACAGCCGGCGCCTTGCTGAGCTCGAGTCCTGGGGCAGCGTCAGCCAGCAGGTGGGCAGGGCTGGGGGGTGCTGGGGGTTCTCCTTCGCTTCCGCCCCTCGTGAAGGGCGCCTGAGTAAGCAAGCAGTTGCGGGCCGGCTGGCAGCGAGAGAGCAGGCGCAAAGCATGTGCCTCCTGGACGGGAGAAAGACCTGCGCGCCCGCCAGGATGCTGCCGGCGGAGCTTAGGACGGCGTTCCGAAGCGGTGCCCGGACACAGTCCGCAGCAGCAAGGCGGCCACGTCCACAGGGACACCCCACAGTCCGGGGCGGGGGTGGGTCGTGGAGAGCTCCCGAAGGCGCGCTCCTCCTGCCGCTGCCTCCGCGAACCTGCCTGGGCCAAGGCATCCCGACCCCGACGTCACAAGTAGGCTGGCCGCGGGAGGCTGAGCTGCCGCCTGCCGGCGACTGGCCCGGAGGGAGCGCCTGGGGCCACCGGCGAGAGCCCCGCCAGACGGCCGACGCCGCAGGTGGCCGTCCCGTGGCCTGTGCCCAGGAATCAGGAAGCGGGTCGGCATTACAGCGGATGGCGGGATCGTCGTGCCCCTGCGCCGGCGTGGCCACGCGGGCATCTGGCCGGCGAGCGCTTCTCCAAAGGAAACCGCTGCGGCCGGCCCGGGAGAGGCCGGGAAAGACAGGAAGACGCGCCAGGCTGCGCGAGGGTGACGAGGAGGCGGCGGCGGCGGCGGCCAGGGGCAGCCGGGGCAGCCTGGCCAGCAGGGAGAAGCGGCCACTCTTGCTCCGAGGTCTCCGCAGCAGCCAAGCGCCTCTTCGCGGGCCGGCTCTGCTGGGGGGTGCGCAGCGCCCGGGGAGCAGGCGCCTCTGCTGCCGCGGAGGGAAAGCGGCCAGCCCCAGGGCGGCGGCAGTGGCGGGGCGGGGGCGGGGGCGCCCTCCCTGCGTGCGGCCGAGAGCCGGGTCTCGCTCCGTCTCTTGGGGGCGGGCTAGCTGGCTCGCTCGCTCGCTGACTCCCGCGGCCATCCCAGGCCGAGCCGTCCGCGCCGGAGGCGGCCGAGACCCCGGAGGGCTGGAGGAGGCGGCGAGCGCCGGCCAGGACTCTGGAGAGGAGAGCGCCGCCTGCCAGGGCTCCTCGGCGGCGGCGGCGGCGGCTCCTCCTCCTGCTGCTGCTGCCTCCTCCTCTCTCCCGGCGTCGAGTCGACGACATCTGCCTGGGCGCCGCCTCCTCCCGGCCGCGCTGCTGCTTCGCGCCGGCCTATATTTAGCAGCGCTGCTTGCTCGGCGGCGGCGGCGACAACAGCAGCAGCGGCGACAGGAAGCACCAGGAGAGGCGGCGGCGGCGGCGGCGGCGGCGGCGGCGATGATGATGATGTGAAGCGCGAGGCGATGGGGACGGAGCAGCGGCGGCGGCGGAAGAGGAGGACGCGCGCGCAGATGCGGCTGCAGGCGGGGGGGCCCTGCCCGGCTCTCCCCGCTGTCCGGCCCCCTCGGGATGCGCGGGCGGCCGGGGCTGCGGCGGGCGCCTCCAGCTGAGGAGGAGCCGCAGCAGCAACAGCAGCAGCGCCCCGGACTGGCCGCGCCGTCCAGCGGCGGCGACGCGATGCTGCCCTGGAAGAGGCACAAGTTCGAGTTGCTGGCTGCGGACGAGGAGAAGCACCGCCCGCGACGGCGCCAGCAGCAGCAGCAGCCGCCGGGCCCGTTGGCGGCCGCGTCGCCCAGCGCCGGGTCCTCTTGGGCCTCCTCCGCCTCCTCCTCCTGGCCGGGGAAGGCCAAGGGGGGCTGCTGCCAGGCGGGCGCTGGGAGCCTGCCCTGCTCGGCGGCGCTGGGCTCGCTGGCCCGCGCTTGCCCGGCCGAGGGCGCCCTCAGCAGGATGGGCAACCTGTTCCGCTCCAAGCGCCAGAAGTTCCGCGTGAGCAGCGAGGCGCCCACCTACACGGTGCTCTACCTGGGCAACGCCACCACGCTGCAGGCCAAGGGCGACGGCTGCACCGACGTGGCGGTGGGCAAGATCTGGGCCAAGAGCGAGGCCGGGCGCCACGGCACCAAGATGAAGCTGACCATCGGGCCGCAGGGCATCCGCATGGCGCCCGCGGCTGAGGCCGCCGGCCGGCCGGGCCACCTCTACCTGCTGCACCGCGTCACCTACTGCGTGGCCGACCCGCGCCTGCCGCGCCTCTTCGCCTGGATCTACCGGCACGAGGTGAAGCACAAGGCGGTGCTGCTCCGCTGCCACGCCGTGCTGGTCTCTAAGGCCGAGAAGGCCCGCGCCATGGCGCTGCTCCTCTACCAGACCTCGGCGGCGGCGCTGGCCGAGTTCCGCCGCCTGAAGAAGCGCGCCGACGCCCGGCACCAGCAGCTGCAGCAGGTGGGCCAGGCCGGCGGGGCCGACGGCGCCATCCCGCTGGTGCCGCTGCGCAAGCTGCTCCTGCACGGCGGGCCCGGCTGCTGCTACAAGCCGCCCGTCGAGCGCAGCCGCAGCGCCCCCAAGCTGGGCTCCATCACCGAGGACTCGCTGGGCGAGGAGCTGGAGGAGCGCGCCGCCGGCCGCGGGGGCGGCTGCTGCGCCAACGGCGGCGGCGGCCCCGGAGACGACGAGGAGGACGAGGACGAGGACGAGGAGCTGCTGGCCCCGCTGGGCGACGAGCTGGAGGGGGAGGGCGCCGGGCGGGCGGCGGCGGCGGCACCCAGCCTGGGGCAGCTCATCAGCGACCTGGGCGAGCTGGCCATCGGCAACGACGTGGAGCTGCTGCGGGCCGACCTGCGCGTCACCCGCCTGCTCTCCGGCGAGAGCACCGGCAGCGAGTCCTCCATCGAGAGCAACGGCCAGGACGGCGGCTCCCCGCCACCCGCACTGCAGCCTTGCCAGGGCCCCGACAGCCCGGAGCCGGACAGCGGCTGACCGCCGGCCGGCCGCCCTGCCTGTCGGAGCCGCTGCCCGCCCGAGCCCAGCCAGCCACCGCCACCGGCTGGGACTAGACAGCCTCAGGTCGACCCCCTCCCTCCTCCCTCCCACGCAGTCCTGGCTTCTTGCTGCACTCTCCAGGCGGAGGAGGGGAGGGCCAGAGTGAAGGGAGGGGGCCCCCAGGTGGACAGCTGAGTGAGCCCCCCACACACACACACACAGAGACACACACTCCGGTGCTGAGCCTGAGAGCTGGAGGACAGCTCAACAACCCCCAGAGGAGCCATGTGCAATCTTTTCTAATGTTCCCTGCGGGCCTCTAGTGGGGGTTTTCCTCCCCCCCCCCCACAAACGCTGCTGGAAACCGCTCCCCGCCTTTCCGCCTGTTTTTTCCTCCGCACGCCACACACGCACCCCCAGCGCCAGGATGCCTCTCTGGAATGTTTTGATCGGGGGGGGGGGCGGGCTGCCCTCCCGCCCAGAGCCCTGAAGATCTGCCAAATGTCCTTCCTGACCCTCTGGGGTGGGGGGAGGGTTGCGTTTTTGTTTACAGTTCCGGGACTGGGGTCCCTGCAGGGAGGGGGAGAGGGAAGCCCAGCCCCCCACCCCACCCCACCCCCAGGGCCTCCTTGTCCTTTCTTAAGCCACCTTCTCTCCGGGGAGCGGGGGGGGGGCTCCTCTCATCCCAAGCTGTCTGCGTCAGAGATGTTTGCACTGTGCTGAAGACTCGGGAGACCTTCTTTCCTTCCTTCCTTTGTTGGTCTGTTTTTAAATTATGAAGCCGGTTCCTCTCCAAGAGTCCTCCTCCTCTTCCTCCTCCTCCTCCTCCTCCAGTCTCAGTGTTTCTATAGATCTTTTGCTGTGCAAAAGGCGACTGTGAATGTGGATGTTCCCTTCAGTGTCCAGGGAGGAGGAAAGGCAATACATTTTGTTGTTTTTTGGAGGCCGCCCAGCAGAGACCAGCAGAGTCTTTCCTTCCTCCCCTTGGCTGGTTCGGAGGAGCTAATAAAGAGGAAGGAAGCCGACCAGCAGCTTTGCTGTGGCCTGGTGTGTGCTTGCTCTGGCAGAGGGGGCAGCCTGCGGGGGGGGGCAGGGGGTGGAGGATGCCACCTGCGGGCTTGAGAGGTTGCCACTTGCTGGCTCGTGCCCCACCAGCCAAAGGGGCCCCGTCTGGCTGTCCGAAGCTTTCCCCTCTACTCAAGAGCTGCCCAAGGTGTGCGCGAAGCTGGGATCAGGGCAGCCGCACGGAGGGAGGGGCACTTCACCCACCTGCCTGCCCCACAGGGCTTGGGGAGGGCATTTCAGCTGGGAAGAGTGTGGCCCAAGGCAGCCCATCCAGCCCAGCCGCCGGCTTCACACCGCGGGCCCCTACCCGGTGCTGCTGGCAGGAGTTGGAAAGGAAAGGGAGGGCTCCCCGCTGCTCCCCCCAGCCCCAGCACTGCCCTGACCCCATCTGCACATGCACCTCCGCTGCTTTGCAGGGCTCCTGAGGCCACACTCAGCCGGGGGCCCGGAAGGGGGCCCCTCTGGGTGGAGAGTCAGGGGTGCCAAAGAACCAGCTGGGGCCGCCATAAGGAGGAGGGGGAGGCCTCTTCTGGGGCCATTTTCCCAACTGAGATCTCCCCCTCCCTCTGCTGTTGCCCTGTGGTTCACCCATCCAGCAAACAGCAGCTGTGCCAGGGGAGGGGGGCCGAATTTTGATAGGGGAAAGTGTGAGGGGAGGACTCTGTGCCCTCCCTGGACGTTGGAAGAGCTCGGGTCCTGCAACGCCCACGTCCTTCCGCCCTAAGAGGCCAAAGGTGGCCGGGCTGCTCCTGGCCAACTCCCATTGGTCTCCAGGGGGCTCACACACACACACACAGAGGAGGGCATTCCGGGGGATTGGGCCCTCTCTTTGCATCTGGGCTCAATTCCAGCGGATGGAGCCTTCTGTGTCCATCCCACTCTTACTCCGGGTAGCTGAGGGTGGCCGCGTGGTCTCCTGTCTGGGCCTCCCAATCACCCTGTGAGGTGGCTGGCCAACGGTCGTCCCATGAGCTTCGTGGCTTGAGTGGGGGTCAGCACCCCACCCTCCCTCCTGGAAGCCCACAGTCGGCTCCGATATGTTGGTGGTTGTGAAGAAGAGCCAGCCGCAAGAGAGGAGCCGCTGGTCGTCGGATGTGAGGTTGCTGCTGACAGGGAGGTGGAGCCGAAAGCTGTGGCCAGCCTTGAGTTCCACCGGCATCTTGGTGAGGAAACTCTGCTATTGCTGGGAACAACTTGGGTGAGAAGGAAACCCCTCCCTCCTGAAAGCTCCCACTCCTGCTGGATGGCTGCCCACCCTGGAAGGCAGTTGCGGGTGTGTGTGTGTGTGTGTGTGTGTGTGCAGATGGCGGCGGCAGCGGCTGGGCTGTCCGCGTCAGCAAGGGGAGGCAGCTGGGGGCAGGTGCTCCAGAGGGGAGAGGGCGGCTTTTCCCACCGCCAGGCAGACCCCACTCCTAAGGGGCCAGCAGCTGCAGTGCAGGTGACTCCCCGCAGCGTCTGGGGACGTCCAGAAGCCCGGCTTCAACCCCTGCTCCGGCTCGGCTTCCTGCCCATCCCGCGGCTCTCTCAGGCCCTGGAGCTGGGTCAGAAGAAAGGGGGGCGTTGCTGCTTGGGGAGCAGGCCAAGGAGGTCAGCTGCCCTCCGCCGGCTGCCCTGTTCCTCCCTGTGTGCCTCTAACCAACACATTATCTGGGGAGATGACTGCACTTGGCCATGCCAGCCCCCCAAGACTGAGGCCAGCTGGTGTGGACGGCCCTTTTGGCCAAGAGCTGTTCTACGGTTGGCCGAGGTGTGGCAGGGAGGCCCTGCTGCCTAACCAGGTGCCATGAGTCTGCTGGCGGGGGGGGGGGGGCGGAACGGACTCCAGCACTGCGCCTTGCAGCCAAGGAGCCCTCCTCCCCCCCCCACGCTGCTCCCGCCCCCAGCCCTAAACCAAGTCCCTGGCATGCAGTCAGGGGCTAGCAAGGTTGGAGGGGGCCCAGAGACAAGATTTTGAAATCCCCCCCTCACTGAAGCTCAGCTCGTGAAGTCAAGAAATCTTAAATGAGGCTGGATAGTGGTAACAAAAAGCACATGCATGTGTGTATATACACACACACACACATACACACCTATGTGCCACAATAGAACTTCATCCTAAATTATTTTTTAAATGCCAGTCATTTCATGGTCCTAGAGAAAGCCATGTTGTTCTGCTAGCTCCAGGTCTTAACACACACATCAATTTCAGAGGATGAATCCAACTGAAGGAAGCCCCGGCGGGTGTGTGGCTGGGGGAGTCAGTCATGTGACTTGCCTTTGGGGGCCCCCCCCAAGGCAGTGGGCCCCCAGACAACTGTCTCCCCTGGCCCTATTATAGTGACGCCCCTACATGCAGTGGCAAAGCAACCCCCATGTAGCAGGCAGGGGCAAATTCCGCCACTTCCCAAGGGTGGGGCGTGGCAGTGCCTGGGGGGGTGCAGCAGGCCCCTGGATCTGGGTACAGATGTGCATCCCACGGTCCCCCGGCCCAGCCCGAAACGGCAGCTGCTCCTGGTCTCTATCATGCCTCTTGGCCACTCTCTGGGCTTGGTGGGAGGTGCGGCCAAACCCCACAGCAACCCCCCCCCATGGCTTTTGCCTGCCTCCCAACTCAGGCTGAAATCCCCCCCCCACACTTGTTTTGGGGAGAGAAGCCCCATCCAGCTCGGTGGAACTTGCTTTGGCATAGAGGGGCAGAGGGTTGTGCTGCTTGAGGTCTCCCCCAGGGAAATGCAGCAAGGCAAGGGCTGCCCCCCCCCGCACCTGCCCCAGCTGGCTTCTGCAGTAGCCAGAGCAGAAGTGGAGGAAGCCAACACACAGCCCTCAGAGGGCCTCCTGTGGCCTGGGCTGATGTGTCCCAGGAAGAGCCTCTTCAGCCTGATTCACTGTCCATCTCCCCCCCTCCCCCCGCCCCACGGTAGGCAGCCTACTACAGCTCCACAGGCTTCAGGTGGCCCCACCAGCCAGATGAGAGCCCCACCTGCTGCAGAGAGGGCTCCTCCTCCTGGGACCCCATTGCAAGAACAGGCAAGCCCCCCCCCCGGTGGATTCAGGTGGGATGGGGGTGCACCCCCACCCCTCAACCTTTCAGGCCCAGCCCCCCCCCCGGCTCAGGCTGCTTCTGCTTCCCATAGAATAGGCGTCCCATGAATTGGGATCTTTGCAAGGCGGGGGGGGGGGTGTCCTGGGAAAGCCGCGAGAAGTGCTGTCCTTCCCAGGAGTAGCCACAGACAGACGGCCTCCACCTGAGAATTCAGCAGCGCGCACACCCCACTGGGTAGGATCGGGCTCAGCTCCTTCCCCAATAGGACTTCTTCCAGTAGGTCATTTCTGTCCCTCTCCTTTACAAATGTAAACCTTGCCTTCCAATAAAATATGTGTCCAGAGGGGCTTCCAGAACACCTCAAAACGGTAACAATCAAAAACTGCAGATGAAGCAGCTGCCCTTGGCCTGGAAGTCCCAACACTTCTCCTGCCTGCCTGCCTCCAAGGGAGGACAGCAGTGAGGCGGCTGCTGCTGCTTTGAGATGGGTGCGAATTATGCGGCCTCCTTGGCTCATGGCAGTGGGGAGAGTCCAGCACCTGGGATGGGACGTGGGGCGAGCTGACCTCCCTGGATCCTCCTGGTGGTCCTCTCCTGGGCCCAGCACCGCCCCCCCCCGCCACCGCCCCCACAGCTTGGCTGGGCCCGGCCACACATGACAAGCCGTGCCACCCTAGGCAGCCACAATGACTCACCCCACACCAGCCCCTCCCAGCTTCCTGTCTCATCACTGTGAGCAGAGCGGAGGGCCTTTCTGCCGGGACTGTCCTGCGACTGCAAGCTCTGCTTTGCAGCAGCATTCCTGATCTCTTTGCCGCTCACGCCTGCTCCTGGCTTCCATGCACATGTCATGTGTGAGAAGAGAGCTGGTCTGGTGGTAACAAGCGTGACTTGTCCCCTGAGCTAAGCAGGGTCTGCCCTGGTTGCATAGGGATGGGAGACCTGATGTGTGAGCCCTGGAAGAGATTCCCTCTTAAGGGGATGGAGCCGCTCTGGGAAGAGCAGAAGGTCCCAAGTCCCTTCCCTGGCGGCAGCAGCAGCATCTCCAAGAGAGGGCCGAGAGAGACTCCTGCCGGCAACCTGGGAGAAGCCGCTTCTGCCAGTCTGGGAAGACAATCCTGAACGAGATGGACTGATGGTCTGACTCAGGATACGGCCGCTTCCTTTGTCCCTAAGATCTTGCTGCCTGCTCCGCCGCCTGGTTCTCAGCATGCCTGGTCTCAGCTGGACACAATCATTTGTCAGCGTTCTCTCTCACGAATGCTGCTGCTCAGGCAGAAGTCTCTGGCAGGGTTGCAAGCTGGGGGGGGGCGAGGGTGCACTCATCACAGGGCAGCTTTCTGGAAGGGCCAGGAACAGAAGAAGCCTCTGGCCTCATCAGGCGAAAGGAGCCACTGCTTTAGCGCCCCTCTTTGCCACGAGGTGCTGGGGGGGGCAGAGAGGCCAGGCAGGCCTGTGTCCCCCTCCCCAATGAGGCAGCAGAGAGGAGCGCTTCAGGGCTGGCTGTCCAAAACCAACCCTGCACGGCAGGACAGAAGCAGAAGCCATGTCACGTGTGCCGCAAGGTGGGAGGGCAAAAAGTGAAGATGGCCCCCTGCCCCCCCGCCCCCCCCCCCACGGCAATATCTTTCCAAAGGACAGGGACATTGCCAGGATCATGCTCAGCAGGGCCCGCCCTGCCCCGGCTGCTGTGCCAACAAGCACGCCCCTCCCCAAGCAGCAGTGGGCCCCGGGTGCCACGTGCGGGGCCTCTGGCCTCCCCTGGGGTGCTCTCAGGCCTCTCCAGTGCCACCCCTACCTGGAGATGCTGCCAGAGCGACTGGATGCAGGCCTGGCCGACGCGCTCGGAGGTCCGGCTCCAAGCCTGGGAGTCCCCGAGAGAGACGGGAGGGCCGGCTTCTTCCCCTGCCCACGAGCCAGCGTTCCTTCAGTCGGTGCCCACAGACCCTCCTCCCTCTGCAACTCATCCGGGAAGGCTGTGGATGGATTCGGCCACCCTGCCTGGCTGCAGCTGCCCTCCAAGGGGGAGGCTAACCCCACCTCCCTCCTTCCACCAGAGGTGCACCTAGGTCATTTTGGAGCCTGGACCTAAAGGCCTTTGAAGCCCCCCACCCACCCACCCCCGCAAGTTAAGCGTCATCCCCTACACACTGACACCCACCGTGACACACACACCCCGTACAACTGAACTCACATGAATGTAAGGTTGCACAACAGGTCTACTGATGCAAATATGCATTAGCAGAAGCATTTCAACATGCACCTTGACATATTCCCATCCCACATATTACTGGCCGCATTGCCCCCTCTGTCTCTAAAGCAGAGGTCATGCTCGGACTGTTAGAGGTTGATGAGTTTTACCCACAATAGGTTAAACAGCAGAGCACTAAGGAATGAGCACACACACTCCAGCTACAGAGTAGGTAGCAGAGGATGGTTTGGATATTGCAGCTATTTAGAGAAAACACATGGAGATCCTTGTATGACTAAACACTAAATATTTATTGGTTAAATACACTTAGATAGGAAAGACCTGTCTCTAATCTAAAGGACTACATAGTGGATAGGCAAGGAGAGAGAGAGAGAGAGATGTTCCCATCTGCTCTCTGGGAGGAAAGGAAGGATTGTGACTCAGCCCAGGAAGTGCTGCAGAGTCCGTTCAGGGGTCATAGAGAGGGAGACCCCGGCTCACGGTCTCTGCTGCCAATGCCCCTCGTGGTCATTAGGACAGTTGGTGCAAAAGGTCGCGATGCCCGGGAAGTTCATCTCCAACAGGCCGGCCGCCGCTTCGTAGCAGGTGGGCCGTGGGTGTGCCGCAGTCCAGATGGAGAGGAGACCCACACAAAGCAGGGGGCAAGCCAAGGACGCCCGGCCATCTCCTGTCCCGAGGGAGGGGCTGGGGGGGCTCTGGGCACAGGGCTGCTGTTGCTTCCTCTCTGGGTCTCTGGCCGAGTCCGGCCTGCAGGCTTCCAGAAGCTGAGCCAGGTGCATGTTGGTGGGGCCCTGGTGGGTGGCAGATATGGACAGGCACACAGCACAGGGGGCTGCCGTCTGCAGAGTCAGATCCCGGCTCCCTCTGGCTCAGCACTGCCTACCCAGAGACTGGCAGCAGCAACTCTCCCAGGCTGCAGGCAGGAGTCTCTCTCAGCCCTGTCCTGGAGATGCTGCTGCTGCTGCCAGGGAGGGGCTCTTCCCAGGGCAGCCCCCACCCCTGCGGGAAGGATCTGGCAGGGCTCAGGCAGGTCGCCTCCCATTCAAGTGCAGCCCAGGGCAGGCCCTGCTTAGCAAGGGGGTCCATTCATGCTGGCTCCCGGCAGGCCAGCTCTCCTCCCGCCCCACAGGCTTGTGTCCAGGGCATGCACCCCACACCGTGGTGCCTCAGGCACTGCTAGCTGGGCTGAGGACACACACGCCTGGCCTTTTGGAAAGAACACCTGGAAGGGGCTCTGCTGCCAGCCCCCCACCCCCCGCCCCGGGGGAGGGGGGGCTTCTCCTTTCTCCCCTCCCTGGGGAGCGAGAGATTGCCACTGGCAGGACTGGCCAGCTCCCCGCCTCTAGCGTGCGCCCGCATCCCTCCCAGGGACGGCGAGCAGCAGGCGCTTTCCTCGGGCCTAGCCTTGCCAGCCCCCTAAGCCAGCCTCCAAGCCCGGCCTCCCTCCTGGAAGAAGAGAGCACCTCTGAGCATGTGCTGCAGCCAGCCTCGGAGGATGGCGGCCGGGCCTGGGAGATCCCACAGAGCCCCCGCCGGAGCCCGGCAGCGCGCTGGGTTGGGCCACAAGCGGTGCCCGCTCTTCCGAAGGGGCTGGCAAGGGGCTGGATGCGTCTACCGGCTGCCGGAGACCCCCCCTTGCCCCCCCCGCACTCCCCCTGGAGCTTCACCCGCTCAGTTGCTCTTCCCCGTCAACTCCGCCCAAGGTGAGACCAGCAGCAGCAGCGGGCGGGGGTGGGGGGGCAGCGGAGGAGACAGCTCCGGTTGCTGCTGCCGAGTCCCGCCCCGCCAAGAGCCGAGCTGCCTGGGAGGGTGGCTCTGGGGCAGGAGCGGGGGAGAGGAGCCGCCCGAGTGCTGCTGCCCGGACGCAGGAGCAGCGGCGCCCCCCTCAGCGCCTCCCTGGCGCCACAACAGGCGGAGACGCCGCTGGCATCGGGGACTTTTCTTAAAATTAAAATTGGCCGGCGGGGGGGTCCTCTTAAAATAGCAGTCCCCATTTCAAGGTGTTTTAAGCGGAGTGGCAGCGGTCAAGCCCAATCGACTGAGTCCCATTGAGATGAATGGACGGGTCTCCTTGATTGCCGTGGCGCTCAGTTGTGCGTAACAGAGTCCGGATCTCCCCCCCCCCAGGCACAGGAGACTCCCCTGGCGGGCTCTTGTCCCCCGTGGGAGACTCAGTGGAGGCCACCGAGGCGGCAGGATCCATCCATCTCTTCCTCTTTGTCAGGGGACCAGGAAGTCCATTAAGAAGGAACATTTGGGGAGAGGAGAGCCGACCCGGAGCCCTCTCCAGCGCTTCCATGGCAGGAGCAGACACAGCCCGCCAGGCCTGCAAAGGCGTCTCATCTTTTACGTCCCTGATGAACCCCGCCGGGACTAGCTTGTGCACTACAGGCATGAGAAGCGCGACGCGGGCAAAGGAGAAGGAGGGAGCCGCAGGGGTGGGTGGGTGTGTGGTGGTGTGGGGCGCGCAGGGACAGAGCTTCTCTGGCTGTTGCGCGCGGGGCATGGCCACGGGGGCGGCTGTCCTTCTGCACTTCTGCACTGGCAGCTACATCACAGGAGGGAGCCCAAAGCCAAACCAAGGGAGGGGCTTCTCCCTCTGCCCCGCCCCCATTGTCCTTGCCTGGGGCAGCCTTTGGTCTAGTGCCAGCCCTCCTTCTTGTCCACCACACCCAGAGGCGTAACTATAGGGGGGGCACGTGCCCCGGGCGCCATCTTTTCTGGTCACGTGGGGGGCGCCGCCATGACAAAAAAATTTTTTTAAATTTTTTTAAAATTTTTTGTTAATACAAATGTTTCCTGCTCGGTGCAGCAGTGCTGCAGCAGTCAAGGGAGCGCGTCGGCGCCCCCTCCCCTACGAGCGGTCCCTTCCGCGCCGCCCGTGCCCCCCCATTGCTTTGCTGGTGCCTGGTGGCCAGTAAGTGGCCTGGCTTGGCGGCGGCTTGTGAGGAAAAACCTAAGTATAATGTAGTATGTGGGGCGGGGGGCGCCATTTCAGTGCTTGCCCCGGGCGCTGTTTTCCCTAGTTACGCCTCTGACCACCCCAGAGATGAGTGATTAGACCTGGATGAGCGAAAGGGATGAAGAAGTCCATGGAAAGGACGGACGTTCTGTATGGACATGCTGTGATCCATTCTTAAGAAGGAGTCCTCTCAGCCAAGGTTAAAGCATGCACAGAAATGTAAGGGAAGCATTCACAAATAGCAGCTTGTTTGTTTGTTTGTTTGTTCATTACATTTATATACTGCTCTGTCCAAACGGCTCTGGGCGGTGCAGTTGAACTGAACATACAGAGTTCACCATGACATCTTCTTCAGCTGTGGTGCAGAGTTGGCTTCACAACTGGAACGAGAGACAAGAGCATCAGCAGAATCCATCACCGGGCCAGGTGAGCTTTTAAAAAATCTTCTACAAATGTGTTTCTAAGTGCTGTGTGCACATTATTGTCCCTGTCTGTCTATTTGTCAATTTATTTATAAAAAGGGACACTTTTTTAAAATACAAAAATTGTTTGGGGGATCAAGGAGGTTTCTGGGGAACATCACAAGCCCTGGCCACTCTGTGCTATGCACATAATTCCTGCCAGAAGGCTTCCAGGATCATATTTTTTCCAGATGTCAGCCCTGGAGCTCAAAAGGTGCATTTGGACTGATCACAGTAACAAAGGTGGCTTCCAGAATAGCCCCAACTATTCTAAAAACAGGACATCTGCCTTTGCCTTGTATCCTGAGTCATCTTTACGCAAGCTGCACATGTCCAGTGTTTAAAACAGGCCTCTATACACACACACACACACACACACACACACACACACACACACCACACCCCGGTTGTTCTTCCTTCCCTGGCTTCCTCGTTCCTGTATCTCTCAGTCATTCTGAGCACGTCCTTTGGGGGGTCCCTCTTCTTGGCCATTTCAGCCAAGGTCTCCCTCCTCCACCCATGCCATCCAGCCTGTCACAGGGAGAGGCACGAGGGCCGCGCTTCCTCCCCCAGCAGCTGCAGGCCAGAGGAAGGCTGTTTTCCACCAGGTCGGATGATGTGATCGGACAGGAATGCTGGTGGCTGGAGCCGGGGAGGAGCAGGATGGACAGGCAGCAGGAGGCCTGCAAGTGGACCAGAAGGTCGGTGTTCTCCAGCAGACTGGCCTGGGTTTTGCCTCCTCCACCCTCTGGAGCTGTCAGAGAGAGAACAGCAGGCAGCAGCTGGCTGGGATGATGGACAGCTGTTTGGGACTGGATCGCCCAAGTGAAACTGGAGAGATTTGGCACCACTTCTGGAAAGTGCTTGGGATCGTTTGGGGTGAAAGCCTTTCTAAACATGCACAGGATCCAACCTTTCCTTTTAAAATAAAACAAGATGTTCTTCCAATCAAGAATGCAGCTGGCGGCAGTGGCAAAGGGGAGCAGAGCTGGGCCAGCTTGCTCAGGACCCTAGGAGAGGCCAGAGAGCCAGCATCTCTAGATGCCAAAGAACGGACCTGGCCTTTTGACCTGCATCTAACGGATTTCCTGGGCTAGCCTTTTGACCTTAGTCCTATAACTGATCAGCCACAAGAAGAACCCTTTATTTTCCACCGCACAACCATTTAAAAACATACAGTGTAACAGAACACAACCTAGACCTAAATCCCAATCCTTCACATCCTCCTCCCTTCTGAATTTAAAAGGCCCAAACGTTGTCATCTTTCCTCATAGGAGAGTCATTCCAACCCCTGATCATTTGGTTGCCCTTCTCTGCAATAGATTCCTTAAGGTGTGGTGACCAGAACTGTACACAGAAGAGCATTTCTCTATTGGCAGCTCGGTTTCCAGTCCCTTTCCTAATGATCCCTAGCATGGAATTAGCCTTCTTCCCAGCTGCCACACACTGAGCTGTCCATCATGTCCCCAAGACCGTTTCCTGATCGATCACTGCCAGCTCAGACCCCATCAATGTATATGTGAAGCTGGGGGGGTTTTTTGCCCCCAGTGTGCATCACTTTACACTTATTGGCACTGAATGGTGTTTGCCATTCTAAAGCACATTTGCTTAGGTAGGAGAGATCCCTCTGGACCTCTTTGCAATCCTTTCTTGTTCTTACCATCCTGAATAATTTGGGGTCACCAGCAAACCTGGCCACCTCACGGCTCACCCCAGCACCTGCTCATTTATGAACAAGTTCAAAAGCACCGGACCCAATACAGAACTTTGGGGGACCCTCCACTGAGGAAATTGTCAATGTATTCCTACATACCTGGACTTTCAAAATGCTTTCGACAGTCAGCAAAGGCTTTGAGCAAACTTAGCTGTTCCCTGCCCTATTATCCCATGGCTGCTAAGTTGGCTCAACAGCCTTTGCTAACTTTGTCGAAAGCATTTTGGAAGTCCAGGTATACAAGAAGGCTCTACACATGAGTGGAGAGCCATGAGGGGGTTTGCTTGGCCCACTCCCCCCACACGGAGCAACTGCCCACACGATTAACAGCTCCATCATGGAGTCGGTTGGGGCGGCAGGGATCGGGCACCTCCTGGCCCACCCTGCAAGGACCAGAATGCCCCACGCACTCGCACGGGGGGAGTGCGTGGGGCATTCTGGCGAGCCCTCCGATGCTGAGAGGCTTGTTGTAGCCTCCCGGCCGGGGGTCTCATCATGAGCCAGCAGCATGGCACAGAGCCACACCACAGTGACACAGGATCCAGCCAATGGGGCTAGCAGGGCGCTCGCTCCACTAACCTCATTTAAGGGGAGGGGCATTGAGGGAGGCTTGCTGCTGGGAGCCGCACAGCTCCGGTTGCAGCCAACGGCCAGGCGAAACCGGGCTAGGCTCCCTTAACATGGTTTTCACCTGGTGGTGAGAAGAGCCTCAATATCTATTGAATCCCCACTATCTTGTTGACATTTTCAAAAGAGGTTAGTGAGGCAATACCTGCCCTTGGAGAAGTCACGCTGGTTCTTCTTCAACAAGGCTTCCATAGGCTTGACCATTTTCTCTTTGAGAAGGGTCCCTATCAGCTTACCGAGAACAAACATTAAAAGACTGGTCTGCAGTTACCTGGATCCCTTCTGGATCCCTTTTTAAAAACTGGAGTTACATTGGCTGCTTTCCAGTCCTCAGGTACAGAGACTGGTTTTAGGGACAAGTTAAATGTTTTTGTTGGGAAATCTGTAATTTACCATTTGATTTCTTTAAACAATCTTACATGGATACCATCTGGACCTGGTGATTTGTTTATTATTAATTTGTCAGGACTTAGAATGTCATCTCTTGCTAACTCTGTTTGCCTCAGTTCTTCAGTTTCCCTCTTGAAGAGGCCATTTTAGACACAGGTATCTGCCCTACATCCCCAGTAGTGAAGACAGATGCAAAGAATTCATTTAGCTTTCCTGCAATCTGCTTATCCTCCTTTAGCACACCCTTAACTCTCTTGTCATCCTGCAGCCCAACTGCTTCTCTGGCCAGTTTCTTGCTTCCAGTGTGGTGTAGTAGTTAGAGTGTTGGACTAGGGACAGGGAGACCCGAGTGTCATGACCCAGCTATGACACTCACTGGGTGGCTCTGGGCCAATCACTTCTCTCTCAGCCTCACCTACCTTGCGGAGTTGCTGTAAGGATAAACATAAACCATGAATACTGCTCTGGGCTCTTTGGAGGAAGAGAAGGATATTAATGTAAATAAATAAAGAGATAAATGTTGTTGGTCTTAATGTTCTTAGTCTTTCCCCCCCCTTTTCCTCCCCCCCCACCTTTTTGCATCTCTTGTCCACTTGCATTTCTTTTGCCAGAGAGTTCGTGTTCCTTTTTGTTTTCCTCATTTGGGCAAGACTCATTTGCTGCAGGAAGATTTCTTTTTTTCCCCTTTTAATAGCTTCCTTGACCTTAACCACCCTGGCATTCTCTTAGACTTGATGGTATCCTTTCTGATACCTGAGCTATACATTCTAACTGAGCTTCTATTATTGTGGTTATTGAAAAGTCCCCAAGCACTCTGGACAAGCTTGACCCTCTAACCCTCCTTTTCAGCTTCCTTTTTATCAGTCCCCTATCAATCACCTCAGTGGTGTGAAATTTATCCAATGTGACTATATTGGACTTTCTCAGCAATGTCCCACTTATGTGTAAGTGATTGTGATTGCACGTTGGGCCTTGTTTCCAAACAGTTCAGTGACACTTGCATCTTGTACAAGATCCTGGGTAACATTTAAGATGAAGTACAGGGTGGCCTCCCCTCTAGTGGGTTCTATGACCAACTGTCCTTGGGCAACAGTGCTAGCAGAATTGCCCCAGAACATGGGTGTGATGTTCCAACTATGTTTTTGTCTAAGCAGGGGCAATTAGCTTGGCCTGGGGAAGCAGTTCTGTTACAGTACCCAGCTGAGCAAGTTTGGTGAAGATGAGGAGGCAGATATATAACACAACAGATTTATTTAGGGGTAAATGGGGGTGTAGGAAGGCAAAAATTAGTTAGACAAAGCAATAAATCTTAGCTAATGTTCTAAACCAGGATCTTGCTGAAAGAAATTTATTTATTATTTATTAAAACATTTTTATACCACCCAAAACTTACATCTCTGGGCAGTTTACAACAGAATAAAAACAAAGTAAAACATTCGTTAAGACAAAAACGGGGGGGGGGGACACACACATTGCAACCATTTAAAGTCCAAATTGGAGGTGCATTGGCTTGGCCAGGGTGCTTAGACCAAAGCCTGGCTTCAGGATTGCTGTGGCAGTGCTTCAAGGCAGAAATAGAGAGAAGAGAAAGGGGGCGAGGAGACTCAAAGAAGCAGGAGGTGAGCTTTACCTATCCTTTCATCTGGTGGTGTGTTTGGTGCACTGGCAGGCCAGTGCACTGACAGGTCTCCTCGCAGGAAAAGGCATGGAAAAGAAAGGGGTGAGGGCCTAAGGGCAAAGGGCTGCCACTTGCACCCTTGCGAACCAGCAGGGTAAGGGTCCATATAGATTCTGAGACCACGTGTCTTGACCAGGAGTACTTATACTCCAAAACATGCCTGGAGGCAATTCATAAGTCATGTTCACTCCCTGGAGGGGCAGAAACTCAAGGGGAACAATCAAGTTCATAGTTGCATGAACGGGTCAATCCTGGGTCACGTGTAACTGGGTGAACAAAAGATAAAGAGTAGCTTGTGGAAGTGCATGTGTAGCGGTGAATAGCTGGTGGATTTAAGGCTTATCTGGAAATGGAGATGCCACTACAGGTGCAAAGATATATGTTTTTAGATTTTAATGAGCCGCTTTCACCCTGGTCTTTGGCAACTAATTGGGCTATTAATGGTGGGTTGGGAAATGTTGCATCTTATCTGAGTTGTGGAAGAGAGTGCTTGGTGTGGCTCTCTCTCTTATACTCAAAGGGAGTATTGTCTTCCCATGAGGTGTACCTTTTGAATTAGGTCTACTTGTTAGCAGGTTGCCTTCTCTTGAGATAATGAGAGAAAGGTTGGGTATTGTAAGAGATTTTTGACTCCCCAAAATCCCTGCAACCAGGAATAATTGAGTGCTACAAAAATCCTCACATTAACAGAGAGACCGTGGGTTCTTTTTGATGGTTCTGGCTGCCAAGAATCCCAAGACTCAAGAAGACATGAGGAGAAGTGAAGGGATTATATTTAATCAAAACAGATTTACTTTCTTACCAATGATGAATCACAGCATACAGCACGCAGCAAAATTACTTCTCTCACACAAAGCAGTCACAAAACTAACAGCCTTGAGACACTGACAGGTCAGCCAGACTCTTGCGGTCACAATATACTATACCCCAGGGAACCTCGACTTGTTCCTCTTTTTGCTAGATGCTAGGTGCTGTCAAATTGATTGATCGGATCAACTTCCTCCTTTCCTCCTCCTGTGTGCTGTGCCTGAGCCACCCTCCCTGAGGGAGAGAGCCCCCTGAGGTAGAGAGCCGCTAAGACCCCTTACAGTCTTAGCTATTATGACCTCGGGGTGTATTGTCCCATGATTTGCTATGCCAAGTGACCAGCTGTGAGCTTTTGCCAAATATGGGCAGGTGAAATGTTCATGGTCCTATGAACTGAAGTATATCCACAATGGAGACTGTGAGTCCACAGTTCCAATTGCATGGGGGGGGCGGGTGTGCTCTGTTGCCCCCAAAATCAGGCTGACAACACCATCATTTAGGATATCTAGAAATGTTGCCTCTTTGTCATGACTTAAGAACGTAAGAACAGCCCTGCTGGATCAGGCCCAAGAAAGCCTATTTAGTCCAGCATCCTGTTTCACACAGTGCCCACTAGATGCCTCTGAGAAGCCCACAGGCAAGAGGTGAGGGCATGCCCTCTCTCCTGCCATTACTCCCCTGCAACTGGTATTTAGAGGCATCTTGCCTCTCGAGCTGGCATTTGGCCTCTAGCCACCAGACTAGTAGCTATTGATAGACCTGTGTTTTATAGCTGCTTCCCTCATATACATACAAGGAAATCTTATGAAGATTTAACTAAAGGTTTATTCAGGAACAACTCCATTTTCTCCTTCCCCTTCCTTTTCCTTTCTGACTCCACCCCCTCGCACACTCTATACAGAATCCCTCCGGGACAAATGTCAAAACAAACTGCAAAATGGATAGAATACAACAACCTGTCTTCCATGAATGTTTAAGCCCCTTTTAAAGTCATCCGAGGTAGTGGCCATCACTACATCCCGTGACAGAGAATTTCATAGATTAATTAAGCGCTGTGTGAAAAAGTACTTCTTCTTGTCTGTCCTAAACTTCCCAGAAATTGGTTTCATGGGATGACCCCTGGTTCTCGTGTTGTGAGAAGGAGAAACGTTTCTCTCTGTCCACTCTCTCTTCTCCATGCATAACTTTAAACACTTCTATCATGACTCCCTCTAGTTACCTCTTTTCCAAATTAAAAAGCCCCAGGTGTTGTAGCCTTGCCTCATAGGGAAGGTGCTCCAGGCCCCTGATCATCTGGGCTGCCCAATTCTGCACCTTCTCCAGTTCTACAACGCCCTTCTTAACATACAGTGAACAAAACTGAACACAGTTCTCCAGATGTGGCCACACTATAGATTTGTATAAGGAATTATAATATTAGCAGGTTTATTTTCAATCTCCTTCTTGATGGTCCCTAGCACGGAATTTGCCTTTTTCATGGAATTTGCCTTTTGCCTATTGCATGGAATATTACCTTTTTGACCAGAGCATGGATTTGTCCAGTCTAGGTGGGGGTTATTGAAGTGACTGTAACCATTTTTCTCTTCGATGCCTCTCTCTTCGATGCAGCAGCTGTGAAAAAGACTAATTCCATGCTAGGAGTCATTAGGAAGGGGATTGAAAATTAAAATGCTAATATTATCATGCCCTTATACAAATCTATGGTGTGGTCACATCTGGAGTACTGTGTACAGCTTTGGTCACTGTATCTTAAGAAGAATATTGTGGAACTGGAAAGAGGGCAACCAAGATGATCAGGGGTCTGGAGCACCTTCCTGATGAGGCTAGGCTACAGCATCAAGGGCTTTTTAGTTTGGAAAAGAGGCAACTAAGGGGAGACATGATCAAAGTGTATACAATTATGCATGGCGTGGAGAGGGTGGACAGAGAGAAATTTTGCTCCCTCTCTCACAAGACTAGAACCAGGGGTCACCCCATGAAACTGAAGGCCAGGAAATCTAGGACCGACAAAAGGAAGTACTTTTTCACACAGAGCATAATTAATCTATGGAATTCTTTGTCATGGGATGTGGTGATGGACACCAACTTGGATGGCTTTAAAAAGGACTTCAGATTCATGGTGGACAGGTCTATCTATGGCTACTAGTCTGGTGGCTGTGGGCCACCTCCAGCCTAAGAGGCACAATGCCTCTGAATACCAGCTGCAGGGGAGCCACAGCAGGAGAGAGGGAATCATGCCCTCACCTCTTACCTATGGGCTCCTCAGAGGCATCAGGTGGGCCGCTGTGTAAGGATGCTGGACTAGATGGGCTCCCTTGGGCCGGATCCATCAGGGCTGTTCTTATGATTTCATTCTCCATCTTGAAATCACCTTGAGCATTTTGGTCAGGGATAGCACATCCCCAGTATTAAACTTCCTTTTGGGCATGTTATTGAAACCCGCATTGATTCTGTGGAGGGTTAGGGTTCGGGTCTGTGGAGGTGTCGGCCCCGTTTGAGATGTTTAGTTGGTTAGAATCAAGGCCCTGCCCTGTAACATACAGAGCAACCCCATCCCCGGGACGCCCTTCCCTTCCTCTCCTAGAGAGCTGGCATCCAGGGATCCTTGTGTCCCCCGTCTGGTTCCCCCCACTCCACTTGGAGGCTTCTGTTATGCTCACTAGAGCGACCTTCTCCTCTCTTATGTCCAGCTTCCAGCTTCTCTTTCTGAAGCTTTCCCTTCGACCAGCCAACCAGTGGAACCATCCAGCTTTGCTCTGAGTGTCCTCCTTGGCCAGGTGATCAGTTGCTTAGGGGTCATGTGGTGTGCCCTACCAAAGCAAACCAGTGGGGGTGGGGGGCGGGGGGTGGGGGCTTTGTCTCTCAGTTTATCTCTTGCCGTTTCCCAACTGAGCCCAAATTTGCATTGTTCTCAGGAAAGATTGCTCAGAAGTGCAAGGCCTTCCTTGGGGCCCCTGAGCCCCTCTGGCCTGCCTGCACAGCGCTCTGTGTTAGGCTTGAACACAGTTGGGCTGTGTGACTGGAATAATTGTTTGCCCAGCAATTCACTGCAGCAATTACGTAAGAATTACACACACACCCCCGCCACCACCGCAGCTCCCTCTGAGGAGCAACACAGCTGCTGCTCTGCTGCTGCAGCTCCTCACTTAGTCGGAGGTGGAGGCTGCTGCCATGGGCTGTTCTGACTGGGGGGGGCTGACAGCTGCCTCCTCCAACCTGCCCGGTCACCTTTCTCCTCCCCAAACTGAACAATGGGCAGCTGGCAGCTGCAAGGTGGTCAACCAGGAAGCTTGCCTGCCCCCCCCCCAAGCCTAAATTTGCTGCCACTTGGCAGAATTCTAGTCAAATCTACATTTTCAAAATCGCTTGTAATCATATGTTTTATTGTGCTTCTGTTAAAAAACGTTATGTATCTATGCACTGCTCTAGGCAAATTCCCAGACTTTTGGTCTTTTTGCCTTCCCGGGTTTTTCTGCTTATGTTAGCAGAGCATTAACATTGCCTAAAGAAGTGGGACTGGTGAGCCAGAGAAGGACTGGGGGGGGGACTCTAAAAAGGGGGGGCTCTTGGAACTTCCTCCCTGCCCCCCCCCACTTACCCTGCTTGTTTTTCTGCATTTGAATGATCAGGAGGTGGGGGGAGCAGCAGGATTGGAAGGGAGGCCCTGTTTGTCAGAGAGCAGAGTTGCCAGTTCTCCTTCTGCTCTGGTTTGCAGGTTACCCCCGAGATGTGCCAGAGTCCAACCGAGTCATCTTGTGCGCCAGCTGAAGTGGAACCCCTCCCCTCAGTAAGCAGCCTGGCCTCCGTGCCTCAGGCCTTAGTCCTGGCACACTGGCATTTCGGCAACATGCTCTCTGTGGGGCTGGCCCTGAAAAGTATTCAAAAACTCCAGCTAGTGCAAAAGGCCCCCCAAGTATCATCTCTCCCCAATGCTGAAAGAACTGCCCTGGCTGCTGGTTTATTTCCAGGAGGTTATTCGCACTTGGCTTCAGGCTTCGGGGTAAATGTCGAGCGAAGCCACTTCGAAGTTCACTCGCGGCATTGAGGGAAGCAGCCCCTCCCCTCTGCTCTCGGCTTTCGTTTTCACAATTCCACATGGCAGGCGTCTGTGTTTTCCTTCCTAGCCAATGGGGGGAGAGTTCCCTGCAAATATCTGCATTTCTGAAAGACAGCATGCCTCTTATCATGCATCTCCCTTTGCTCCAGTGTTTTCAGAAAAAGTAGCTTAAAACCAGCATTTTAAAAATCTGTAAATACCTTGAGATAAGCTAGAATTCGCATCACAAAGACCGACGTGTATGGAGTGGGTCCAATGATCTCGTTGGGAGTTTGTGGTAAGTTTGGCTGGTGTGTGAACGCACACACTCTCTCCCGAAGGAGATTCAGGGCAGAAGCCCCGTGTGTAAGCCTCCAGGTGCTTATTTTGAGCTTCAGAGCCCAAAGCGACCAGGGTCCTAGATCTACGGAGGGCTGCTTGTTCCCATGTGAATCTCCCCCCCCCCCCGCCTCCACTTAGAAGATCTTCTGCCGGATGGTGGTGGGGAGGAGGAGGCTCTGCTTCATGGACCAAGATCACCGGAGGCCCAGCTGTGGTGCCCACAAGACAGGGCCTGCTCCGTGGGTGCCCCCCGGTTGTGGCTCTCTTCCTAGGCAGAGGCCAGGCTTCCTCCTCACAGCCCATCGGAGGTGGTGGGTGAAGAAGGATGCTCCTTGGCCGTGAGGGGACTTGGGTGCCTTTCAAAAAGTGTGACTACCCAATTCCTCCTGTGGCATTTCTGTTTTGAGCCTTATGAGGAAAATGTCCCATTGACATCAAAGGGCCAAGTGAGGCAATGCCTCACTGCTGCTGCTGCCACCACAACAGGAGGAGAAGGCTCGAGGGGAGGAGGAGGCTGTCCCAGGCAGGCAGCCACACGCAGCAGCCGGCACCCTGCACAAATGGCAGCCTGCTGCCGCCAGTGCCATCCATGATGCCAGCAGCAGCTCAGCCGGTTGTTCGCTCGGCCGAGGGGCTGAGCCCCGCCAGGCCCCGGGCTGGATGGCTGCCACCGCTCCCACCTTCCTCACTGGAGCCTCCCCCTCCCAGGGGGCTCCGCCCGCCTGTCCCCCAGCAGCCGGTGCTCTGCTGCTGCCCCCTCCCGCCCCCCCCCGAGGCTGCCCCGGGCAGAGCCAGCCAGCCAGCCCAGCCCTCCCTGCAGCAGCCGTTGGGCGCCCAGCCAGCCTCCTCTCAGGCGGGAGGAGGAGGAGGAGGAGGAGGAGCCCCGCCGTCGGGCTGGGTGCCGCCACCCGCGGGCCGAGGAGGGGGCTCCTCTGGGGTCCCCCTCTCTCTCCCATGGGCAGGGACGCGGGGGGGGGCAGTGCTGCCACCAGGGCCAAACGAAAGGCTTGGGTGGTGGCAGTGGCTGCCAGAGCTGCACTC
The DNA here is from genome assembly GCF_027244095.1 of Hemicordylus capensis. Taxonomy (NCBI): domain Eukaryota; kingdom Metazoa; phylum Chordata; class Lepidosauria; order Squamata; family Cordylidae; genus Hemicordylus; species Hemicordylus capensis. Next base: position 358,866,648 of record NC_069659.1, read on the forward strand.
TGCGGGGTCTGCTGGTGGGTGCGGGGGCAATGAATCCCCGCCAGGCAAAGGCCCGATTCTGCCGCCGCCCTTTCCAGGGTTCATTCGGAAGCAAGGCCGCGGCAGGCAGGCAGGCAGGCATCCTCCGGAGACCAAGGAAGCGGCTCGGCCTCGGACTCCAGTGGCAGGAGACGGGGGGGGGGACTCCTCAGTGCCCTTCCTCTAGCCTTCCTCCTGCTGCAACAAGAAGCGCCGAGCAAAGGAGACGATACCTTTTGTCTGGCTCAAAGAGTGCTTCCAATGCTTGAGGCAAGGCTTTGAGTCACACCCAAACCTTGGTTATGCCTGCCTCCCTTGCTCCTCCATGAAGGACTCCGGAACACCCTTAGACCTGCTGGGGGGCCCTCCGGCCACATGATTTGCAGTCACCCCCTCCCACTGCAGATCTGTCTAACGCGGTGTTGAAGGTGCGCGGATGGCATTTTGCAGGCAGTCTTGCCGAATGCGACTGAAACATGCTTGAGTTGCCGCGCCATTTGGTAGCGAGGCGTATGAAAGAGAGGAGAGAGACACGTGTGTGTGTGTTGGTGCCTTTGTATGTGTTGGGGGGGGACTGGGGAGGGGAGGGCGGCGTGGTCTGCAGGCTGAAGGGTGTGTTTGTTTCTCTTTAGGGAGAGGGAGAGAAGCAGAGGCGAGGGAGAAGGCGTGCACATCACGGGTGCCAGGAAGAGGGTGCCGTGGCCAGGGCGTGGCATGTCCCTGCTGGAGGACCACAGCCAAGGGCCAGAGGGAAAGCCAAAGCCACTGCATAGGGGGAGAGTGTGTGGGGTCCCTGAAATGAGGCCGTGTCGCCAGGGGAACCCAGCCCTCCCTTAGAGTCTCCTACCTGCCACAAGACCCCAACCGTGAAAAGATGGAGAGGGCCCCGGACCTTTGGATGGAGGAGGATGCGCCTCAGAAAACATCCCCTCTCCGCACCTGCATAATCTGCTCCAAGGCAAGGGAGATGACGGGCAGGCGTCTGGTGGAGAGCTGCAGAGAGAGAGGCCCAGAGAAGCTCCAAGCACGGAAGGGCTGATTTGAGACCGCTGGGAAGCCGTTGAGTCTGCACAGCCTGAGACTTGGGCATGGACTCATTCGCGCCTAGGCAGAGGTCCAACAAGACTTGAGGAAGAGGAGGACACGGCCGGCCGGCCCTGCTGGGCTCCTTCAAGATGGCGCAGAGAGAGAGAGAGAGAGAGAGAAGCCTGGTGGCGCTTCAGGGAGCATCTGTCAGCTGCCTGCAACAGCTGACACATCGGAGGGGCAGGAGGAGGAGGAGGAGGAGGGTGAAGGTGCCCCCTCTTCCCCATACAAATCCCTCCTCCTGAGCCCCCACCCCATCCACAGCTTCCTTCCCCCTGATTCCACCCCACCCCACCCCTCTACCCCCACCCTCCTCATCATCATCATGACCATCTGCATGGCTGACAGGTAGCAGAACCTGCTCATTCAGATTTCTTGTGGAGGAGAGGTCTATTGAGGGCTGTAGGCCACCTCCAGCCTCGGGGGCGGGGTGCCTCTGGGTACCAGTTGCGGGGGAGTAACAGCAGGAGAGAGGGCCTGCCCCTTTCAACTCCTGCCTGTGGCTTCCAGCAGCATCTGGTGGGCCACTGTGCGAAACAGGATGCTGGACTAGATGGGCTTCCTGGGGCCTGATCCAGCAGGGCTGTTCTTATGTTGTGTTTTGGTGATTTTAAGTGAATTCAAGTGAATTCTGATGCTTCCAGAATTTTCTTGAGGTTCAGTCTGGAAGATTAAGAGAGGAGAGCTGGTCTTGTAGCAGCAAGCATCACTTTGTCCCCTTAGCTAAGCAGGGCCTGCCCTGGTTGCATCTGAATGGGAGACTTGATGTGTGAGCACTGGGAGATCTTCCCCTCAGGGGTTGGAGCCGCTCTGGGAAGAGCAGAAGGTTCCAAGTTCCTTCCCTGGAGGTTTTACAGACAGGGCATTCCCCCCCCCCCCGCCCCCCCAATCCACTCCTGACTGGAGTGTGCCAATCCACATATTCGCTGGATTGAACCCGACCTCCCTGCGGGCTATCAGGGAGCAGGACAGAGAGGGCTTTGGTTCTCCCCTAATGGAGGCTGCGAATTCTGGCTTAGCCCAAGTTATGTTTGGGGTAAAAAAAAATCCTCTATTTCCAGCAGCTTCTGAAAAAAACCTCCAGGGCTTTTGCTTTCTCTGAAGGTGTTGATGGAGGTGCTGATGGTTATGCGGAATAGTCCCTCTGCTCCCTCAAATCAAGATGCCTCGAATCTGCTGGGAAGCAGATTCACTCTTCAGATACCCCGAGGCATAGAGCCATGTTTGCAAAACCTCCTGGCATCTCCAAGAGAGACTCCTGCCTGCAACCTTGGAGAAGCTGCTGCCAGTCTGTGTAGACAATCCTGAGCGAGATAAACCAATGGTCTGACTCAGTATAGGGCAGCTTCCTGTGTTCCTATAACTTGCTCTTTCTTGGTGATTCTGAGTGCTTTTCAACTGCTCCCTGCTTTGTTTTTGAGGTGCATTTGCAACTGCAGTTCTCCTAACCCCCCCCCCCCACAATTCCCATTGATTCTTAGTCTTGCCAGTCGCAATTTTGCCCGCTGCGGGGTTATGTGAGAACAGGTCCCTCGCAGTTGGCAAGGGATAACCATACACCAGCCCAGGTGCACAAACCAGCCACAGGGACTGCTCTGCCTCTGAGGCAAACTGCTGGTCATCACAGCTCAGACCCTGCAGCCTTTCCAGGGAAGTAAAGTCCACCCATCCACCCGCGCAGAGTTGTGCCAGAATCCATGGACGGCTCTGGGGGGCCCCCGGTGCTCTGGGGCGGAGCTTCCTGCCACAGCAGGTTCCAGTGGGGCCTCCCAGGCGCAGGGAAGGGCTTTCCGGGGTGCAGCAGCCTCTGTCCCTCTGGAAACTGGCCTGCCAGCAGCCCTCGCCATGGGGAAGCGGGGAGCCCTGAACTGTAGACAGACGTCTTTATCGACATGCATTGAGGCGCTCAGTGTGTTTCAGCTATAAGCTTTCTTCGGCGGCATTTCTAAAAACCTTATATAAATATAAATACACAGTAACATTTCAAAAGACAACCACATATATTGTTAAAACATTTACCAAAACTGTGCATAAAACATACAGTAATAATGTACTTACATCCAATAATCTTACCAGGGATCTCTGTTTGAAAAGAGGACGGCTTCTCCACTCCCGCCTCTACGCACCACCAAGGCTATGTAGAAGGAAATGAAGGTCTAGCTTGCTGACAGAAAGCACAGCTGTTCACATACTGCCTCTGCGAAGGGTTCATGAGTAATTCCTTTTAAATGCCCACGGCTCCAACTTTGGGCTCTGCTCAGAATTCAGAGTTCCTTCCCTCGCTTTCAAAAGGATAGGCCGCTGAAAAGAGGGTATTTTAAAAGGAAGGTGTTTAGGATAAAGGGGGAGATTCCAGCTGTTCATTCAGTCACTATGGACAGTGGTGCTCCTAGGTCACTCCTAGGTCACAGCCTGGACCGGAAGGGCTTCAGAGGACCCCACCCCCACCGTGAGCCCCCCCCCCAGCTATTTTTTTAAATTAATACCTGCGCTGCGCCAATCATTTGAGCAGCTGCCGAGGGGTGGGGATGAGCTGAGCAGGCCTCCCCCGTGGTGGTGGTGGTGGTGGTGGTCCTCCTCCTCAGGCCTCCCCCCCCCCGCGGGCAGCCACAGTCCCCGCCAGGTGAGCCACATCCTCTCCAGCGGCTGCAGAGAAGGAGGAGGAGAAAGAAGGAGGCGGCGGCAAGAGCTTCTTCCTTGAGCCCGCACTGCAAATGGAGGGGAAACCCCCGAATCGTATTCGGCAGCGCTTGAGGGCGGCAGCTTTTGCAATAACCTCCAGCTCCTGCCTCGGCAAGAGAAGGGCGGGAAGGGAACTCATTGCAGGTCTTCCTTGCCCGATGCTGAGGGACTCATGAAGGTTCCTTGCGAGTTCAAGCGCTCCCTGTTGCCATGGAAGGACCTCTTTTGCCCAGGAAATTACTCTCCCTTTTACTGTATTGGACAGCAAATTGTATGTTGTCATCTCTTAAACTGACACAATCAAAAAATGATTGTGCTGAACCCACCTCATCACCCCTCCAAATGCAAAAAAACAACCAACCCGTCATCAATAAATCTGCGCCATAGTACAAGATGTGGCAAGAAAGGCAGGAGAATAAATGTGAGTTTTTTCATCTTGGTCCTGACATGACTGGTCTTATTAATGAAATTGATTGAATCACATATGTAAGATGGAATTGAGGCTACAAGAGGTTACAGGTAATACTCAACCAATTTTGAAAGAGGCTCTAAAATCAAATTATTACCAGACACTATTGGACATCCTGGAGGTTAAACCACACTTTTCTGGATTTCAGGTAAAACATAAAAGACCGGGGTCCTGGGATTATTATTCATCAGAAATCAATGTTCTTCCATTGTAATATTCTATTTGTTTATTTATTTGTTACATTTCTATCCCTCCCTACCCATCCAAAGGCTCTGAGTGGTATACAACAACCAATATTCCCTAAATGTGCCCCCCTCTTCTGAAATGCACCCTGACATCCTTGGAGATATTGGACACAGGTTCATTGGCACAAGGCACGTACGCTGTGTTATCTGATAATTGACATATGGCCTCATTTTTGTAATCCTCACCATTTAAGATCCCTCTAGCTCCTCCTTTGTCTTTCTCCTTAATAACAATGCTAGGATCTAAAGATAATTTCCGAAGGGCGGAACATGCAACGCACACACACCCCTCCCCATGTATTGAACATGCCTTGGATGTCTTCGGAATTGGACACACTCCTGGTGGAAGGACGTGGGCGATCTCTGTGGTCTGCCCCAGCAAGGGCAGGGACCAAGCTTCTCCCGTCCCCATAAGCAGACAGCTGCAGGCCTTCCGTGGCGGGTGAGGCCAGGTCCCCACTGCCCAGCCACTCCTGCCGGCCTCTGAGGGCAACGGGCAGGCCAAAGGAGTGTGCTGCCACCAGTCGGTGATGCCTTTGGGGAAGGGCTTGTAGCCACTCGGGGAGAGAAAGAGGAGGGAGAACATCAAGGGGCTGGGAAAGAGGCTGCTTCTGGAAGAGGCACTGCGCTGCCCACCAGAGGAGGCCACTCCGGCCTTGTAGGGCCAGCAACTTGAGTCAGGATAAGGCTCCGAGGACAGGACACCTTGCCCGAGTGCCGGGGCTCTTGGAGCACTTCTGGGTTTCCAACGGGCACAAAAGGCACCCAAAGGCGGAGCAGGAAAGGCAGAAACCGACCAACCAGCAGCTGCCTTTGGAGCGGCCTGCCTGATGCCTCCGGTAACCACCCCCGCCCCCGCCCCGTCCCACGCTGCTCCTCGCGGAAGAAGGTGCTCACGTCAGGTCCTCAGTGGAGCAGCCAAAGCAGGAGGTGCTGGATTCTGAAAGCAGCCCCCAGGCTGGGAGGGAGAGGCATGATGCCGGCGCTTTCACACCAGGCCCAGTGCAAGAATGTGGGTCCACCCTGGGAGGCCTGGAGGTCTTGGGGGCGGGGGTCTATTGCAGGGGGCCGCCTGCTGTGGCAGAGGCAGCATTTGTCTCCTTCTGCTCGGAGGGGATCTGAGCAGGGCCCAGGCAGCTTTCACCCCCCAGCATGCCTGACCTCCGCAAGGCCTCCCAGCGAGGGGCTGCAGAAGATGGCACGGTCCTGTTGGAAGAAGAGCCAACTAGTGCAGCCCCCCCACACACACACACACCCTGCTGCTGCTGCTGCTGCTGCTGCTGCTGCGTCTCCTCCCTGAACCCAGCAGCTTGCAAGACACACACACACACACACCCAGCTGCAGCCTCCGACTTGCTGGGATTTAAGAGCGAGGCTGGTCGATGGAGAAAGGAGAGCTCCGAGTCGGAAGAGCGCCCAGGGCACCGCGAGGGGGGCGGAGGAGGCTGCTGCTGCGGAGGAGCTGGCCCTGGGGGTCCTTTGCCTGACAAGCCATCTCGGGGAGGCTGGACTCTGAGCCACGGAGGAAAGGGATGGCCAGGAGACAGGCCCCACCCCCGGAAGAGCTGCCTGCCTGGGACATGAGGAGGCTCAGCTTGCCCTGGCCACTGCAGGATGCACTCCCCCCCCCCCCCGGGAGCTGGCAACCGGGGCGCTTTCCAGATCACACGCAGCTCTGCGGCAAAAGGCTTCGGCTTGGCAGGCTCATTTGGAAAATGAACATCGCTTGTGCAACCCTCCCACAATGGGAAATGCAGCTTTTTCTTTTTTCTTTTGGCGACGCACATGCAACGTTGTAGGACTAAAATGCAAGGATGGAATCCAAAAGCCAGCACCGGGAATGTGACCGGCCCCTTGCTGACAGCGCAGGGACTGTGATGTCGAGACACAGGCAGGACGGAAGCCCACTTAACGGACACGTCCTGACCCTGTTGTTTGCATGGCATCTGGGGAGCAGGCGAGCAGAGAGAGCTGCTGGGGCGGGGCCGTAGGTCTGGGGGCTCACGGGAAGGTGGGAGGGAGCGCTGGCTTGTCACACGTGACTGCGCTTCTCAAGCAGCCCCTCCCGCTGCCACTTCCCCTCCTCCTGAGGATGGCTCAGTCCTTCTCAGCTAGATCCCAGTGGATCCATAGAGGGATCTCGTGCTGATGCTCCCTCCAGCAACCATCCCCACTGTGTGTTGTTCGGGACACACTCTCACTGGTGAGGGTCACATTTACTTGCTTATTTGATTTGATTTCTATGCCACTTTTCATTAAAATAAAGTGGTTTACAATATAATTAAAACAATGCACAATTATTATTTAATCAGTTAATCAATTTTATTTATATACTGCCTGACTCCAAAGACTCTAAGCGGTTTAAAACACAAAAAGTACAGATATAAAAATAATCTCTATTTAAAAGTTTAAAAACCTATATAAAACAGTAACACAAAAAACACAAAACAGCAGCAGTAACAGCTATACTCTCATTTAAAAGCCTAGCTGAAGAGCCGCATTTGTACTTGTTTCCTGAAAACTGTGATGGAGGCTGAGGCGTGGATGCCAGCCAGGAGAGCATTCCGGAGCCTGGGGGCCATGACTGAGAAGGCCCTGTCCTGCATGCTCGACAGCTGAGCCCCTCTCATCGTCAGCACCCAAAGCAGAGCCCCCTCCAATGATCTTGTCAAGTGGGCAGAAGAACCCCTTGGGAGCAGGCAGGCGGTCCTTCCGATATCCAGGGCCCAAACAATTAAGGGCCTTAAACTAAGGTCAAAACCAGCACCTTGAATTGGACCCGGGAACAAATTGGTTGCCAGTGCAGCTCTTTCAGAATGGGTGTAATATGATCCCAACGGGCAGCAACAGATAAAACCCGAGCTGCTGCATTGTGCATGAGCTGCAGGTTCTGAATATTCCTCAAGGGCAGCCCCGTGTAAAGCATGTTACAGTAATCCAGCCGTGACGTGACTAGGGCATGGGGAACTGTGGCCAGGGCTGCCTTCTCAAATCCTGGTCCAGTGTGCTTCCCGGTCCTGCTCCATAACTGTTGGCGCCCTAGAGCAGGACACCCAACCTTGGGTCTCCACATGGTGTTAGGCAACCTCCCCCAGACTCTCAGTCATGAGGGCCTTGAACCCCTGCCCTAGAGAATTGCCCACCATACTTCCAGCTAATCTGCCACATATGAATTCCGAGCTGGGAGTTTCCACAGCTGATTTGCCCACATCAACAAGCCAGTAGCAGCTCTGGGTGGGGCGGCGGGGCACCGAAGGAGGTGTAGATGCCACTTGGGTTGCTCCTCTTGGTCCTGCCCCACCGGAGAGCCACACGGTCTGCAGACTGGTCATTCCTCAGGTAGAGCTGTGCTCTACCTGAAGAATGGCCAGCCTGCAGGCCGCACAGCAAATGTTTGTAGAAACCACTCCCCGTCTGGGTGTGTGTGTCATTTTTATCCTTACAGCATACATAACAACTGAGGGATCCTCTAGGATAATTTATTTGTGTGAACAAAATCAATGGGCTCTATTTTTCAAACTGACTTCTTGGCCATTCACATTTCGACAGGGCTGAATTAGTACTAGGACCCACCTCGAACTATTCCAAACTATGTAAAACAAGGAAAAAATGCCCCTTTGAGCATGTGCAGAGTGCCGTTGCAGTCACAACCGAGTCCCGGACTTGAGTCCCAGCACCTCTCATTTTTGAAAATTAAGCTCTGAGTTTCTACAACTAGCCAGGAGTGAAAAGCCCCCTCCCCATAAGCTCCCCTCCCCAAACGAACCTTGCACCAGTCCTTTCTTTATAAGGGTCCCCCCACACACACTGACCACCACCACTTGCCATCTCTGATCTCTGAGCCCAGCCTGGAATGGATTTTCTAGGCCCACCAAACTTCCTTAACACAGCCAGAAGCCAGGGCGACCCCCCCCCGCCCCGCGAAGAGCCTCCCCGCGAAGGTTGTCCTCCCTTGGAAAGCATGGCTGGCTGGCTCTCTTTTGCCCCCGCTCCCTCCTAGGTGACTGGCCACAGGGCGTGCCTCTCCCCTCCGGCCTTGGCTTTCCGGCCGGCCACTTGCTGGGGAAAGGCCGCCTCTGGGAGAGCGGGGAGGAAGGCAGCCAGCAGCCAGCCGGACTTGCGGGGGCCCGAGCCCTTGGCTGCTAGATTCCTCCTCGCAGCACAGAGGGCTCTCCCTGCAGCCCGTTTCAGGCGCAGCTGGGACTCTTCTTCTTCCCAGGCAAAGCTCGCCGCAGTCGGGAAAGCAGAGGGCAAGGAACGCAGCCGCCACCCAACCCTTCCTCCCGGGAGGCCGGCTAGACAAGGGCCCCCGCAGCCCCCGCTGCTGACTCTTGGCCTTCCGCAAATCCACCCGGCAAATATTTAAAACAAAACACAGAAGTGCGAGTTTTGGGGAAGCCGATTTATTGGCAATGGCCCCTCCACACATCGCGGAGAAGCATCGGGGCATCGCAGGAACCTCCTCCTGGTGTGTCCCCCCCCCCCCGAAAAAGCTGCTGCAAATCGAGGATTTTTTTTTTTTTAAACCCTGGACATAATTCAGGCTAAGCTAGAATGTGCAGCCCTAATTCGGGGGAAGCCAGAGTCCTCGTGTGTGGACTGGTGGTCCCTGACAGCCCACTGCGACTTGGGGGTAGATCCGGCTGATGCGTGAACTGGCACCCTCTGTTCCGGAGGAGACGCAAGTGCAAGGCCCCGTCTGTCCAAGCCCCTGGCTGGGGTTAGCAGAGAATTTCCTACGATTTCCTCCCTCGCTCAGTCCGGCTTGGCAGTGCTTGGGCAGGGCAGGATGCAGAGAGAGCAGCGTCCCAGTCTGCAGCCAGGATGGAGCCAGAGGCCGCTGCCACCAGCAGCACGAGGGCGTCCTCACACCTGCCAGGGTCTTAACCCTTCTGTGCCAAACCGGCCGCATTATTCTTCTGCTCTTCCATCCCAGAACAGTCACTAGATCCACAAGAAGAAGACCTTCCTGGAGGCCAACCAGGGGGGCCAGAGGGCGCTGGGGGGAGCTGAGGCAGAGGCCAGGGGAAGAAGGGAGCAAGCCGGCCGAGAGCCCGCTCCTCTTTCCTCACGCGCATGTACAACGTTGTGAGCCTGGGACGTCAAGAGAGGGTCCGATTCAGGCTCTTGGGGTGCGAACGTGCCCATAAGGAAGAGAGCGTCAAAACCCAGGTCCTTCGAACACCCAGCAGGCCCAGGCATTGCGGAGCCGTTTTCCGCTTCCGTCAAGAAAGCCCCCAGGAGGAGGCCAGGGCCCTGAGCTTGAGCCTCAGCCAGCCCAGCCGCCAGACCGACCCCAGGACACAGGACACAAATGTGCCCGGCAGCCCCTTTCCCCTCTTCAGAAACCCTCCGCACCCCTCCCACAAAGCAGGCGCTGGGAGGGAAGGAAGACCCACCCGGAGGAGCCCCAAAGGAGGAGCCCAGCCGGCCAGCCTGCTTCGTCTTGGTTTCAGAGTGTCAGCCCTACATTTTGCACAGCCTTTCCGGGACAGGAATTCCTCCCAGGAGGAACAACGTGGCACCCCAGGAGCAGTTCTCGGGTGCAGACAGGAGGCCAAGGGCTGCCATTCGCTGCCGCCAGGAAGGACGAAAGCCAAGCGGGTCGTGGGAACCAGCCTGGCCGCTGCTTCCTAATGGGATGCCCCCGCTGGAGCCTGGCCAGCCAACAAGCAGCGGCAGCCTTGGGCTGGGAGACGGGAACACCTTTGTGAGCTCAGCTCAGCCGAGGCAGGTGCGGGGTGGGGGGGGCATTAGCAGCCATGCCGCGAAGGGCCTCTAAGTCCTCTGAGCGGCTTAGCCTTCCTGGGAAGATGTGTGTGGAGACGGGAGAGGGGTGCTCAATTCTCCCTCCTCCTGTGCTGCTTTGCTCTGGCCGTTTGCCCACCTTGATCTCGATGCTCTGCATTGCAGCAGATGGTGGCCCTCCCTTATGCTGGTCGCTTGACTTAGCTCAGAATGGGACCTGCAAGAGGAAGCCAGCCAAGAGGGGCTCCATCCATGATGGCAGGAATCAGGCAGAGTCGGAAGGGCCCCCTTGAGGGATCCGACGCCTCCAGGACGTCCTTCCCAGGAAGTCTTTGCTCCCAGAGGCAGACTGCCCTTTTGGAAGCCCTTGAAACCAGATCTTGTGGCCATGAGTTCTGCAGAAGGGCTTCCTTTTGCCTGCCCCCAGTCTCCTGCTGACTGGTTTCATTGGTCGACACATGATGCTGCCTCCGCCCCCAAGCCAGGCTCTGGTGTTAAGAAAGAAGGAAACAAACTCCTCTCTCTCTCTCTCTCTCTCTCTCTCTCTCTCTCGCTCTTCCCACAGGTTTCACCTCCTGCTAAGCAGCCTCTGCCCCTCCTCAGTCAGGATCGGGGCCCTGCCAAAGCAGACGTGTGCGCCACTCACCTTCATGAGTCAGCGCTTAGAGTTGCATTTAGCCCAGGGAAAGGGTCATAAGCTGCTTAGGCCTTCAATCCTCTAGGGTTAATTGTCCCCTGGAGGTGATCCTGTTATCAAGGAGCTGTGCCCCTTCTCCTGCTGCTGCTGCCGCCGCCGCCACCACCCACCCGCCCAGTGGGGCTGCCTCCCTGCTTCCGCTGCGGCCTCTCGCCCCACAACAGCAGCATGAACCCTGGGACCAAGCCAGCCTTGGCAGCCTCCGTGGTGCTGCTGTGCTGTGCCAGACAGGCGGGGGAGACGAATGTCCAGCCTTGCCTCAGACGGCACCTTGATCCAGGGAGGCAGCCGCTGCCCTGCGGGAAGTCTGCCTTCGCTCTGCCCTGCTAAGCTTCTCCCCGGGGGTGGGGGTTGCCCTGCTCTCCGTTTCAGTCGGTCAGATGCAACTGGCCTGAGTCTCCTTGCGTTCCTCTCTGGAAGGAGGAGGAGGAGAGCTGGTCTTGTGGTAGCCTGCCACCATGAATGGTCCTTCTCGCTAAGCAGGGTCTGCCCTGGTTTGCATTTGGATGGGAGGCCGCACATGAGCACTGTGCGATGTTTCCCTTGGGGGATGGGGCTGCTCTGGGAACTTCCCTCCCTGGCAGCAGCATCTCCAGATAGGGCTGAGAGAGACTGCTGCCTGCTAGTCAGCTACACGAAATTTACAAGAAGGATCTTAAAGTTAGATTTGAGGATCAGATGTCGAGATTCGAGAAGGAATTGTGTGAAAATGATGAAAAATTAGTCTCTAAGATGTATAAGTTGTTGCTTTTGGAGGAGACAAGAGAGGAAGTGGTTAAAACATCTATGATAAAATGGGCTCAAGATGTGGGTCATAATATAGAGATGGCTGCTTGGGAAAAATTATGGAAAACTGATTTAAAGTTCACTGCATGTTATACTTTAAAAGAAAATTATTATAAGATGATGTACAGGTGGTATTTGACAGAGCCGAAAAAATTAGCATTACTGTATAAAAATGTTCCAAACAAATGTTGGAAATGTGGACAATGTGAAGGAACCTTTTTCCATATGTGGTGGTCATGAGGGAGGCCTTTTGGGACATGATATATAATGAGTTGAAGAAAAATTTTAAAATGACATTTCCGAAGAGGCCAGAATCCTTCCTGCTGGGAATAATGCAAGGAGAGTTCTCCAGAAGAAACTTAACATTTTTCAATGTATGCAACCACAGCAGCTAGAATAGTATATGTGCAGAAATTGAAAGATAATAAAATGCCCTCAAAAGAAGATTGGTTGATAAAAATTATGGAATACGCTGAGATGGCAAAACTTACAGCACTCATAAGGGATGAAAACTTGGAATGTTTCAAGGAAGATTGGGTGCCATTCTTGCTTCACTTAAAGAACTATTTTTCCAAAATGGACCTTTCAGCAGGGTTTGAAATTTAGTAACAGCAGCAGGTTGGGCAGGGTAAAATCGAGTTTGCAATGTGGAGTATATGTGTTTTGAATTATTATAGCAATGGTAGATTTGTATAGCTAATATGAACCGTACAGACTGGTAAGCGGGAAGTCAATATTTACTTAATTAAATGTAATTGGATTGTTAAGATATTGTCAAAACCAATAAAATTTTGAAATGCCAAGAGAGAGACTGCTGCCTGCCACCTTGGAGAAGCCGCTGAGCAAGATGGACCAAGGGCCTGGCTTGGTCTAAGGCTAGCCCAGCTGCAGGGCCCAGTGGGGTGAGGGTTAAGCTGGGGTTAGGGTGAGGGTTAAGCTGGGGTTAGGGTGAGGGTGAGGGTTAGGGTTAGGGCCACCCTAACCCAGTGGCCGGGGGGGTCCGTGGAAGAGGGCTGGGGGGCCACAGCTTGGCCGCTGGGCTTGCTGGGAGGGGCGGCCAGTGGCTCTTCTTGCTCCCAGTGGCGACCCAGCTGATGGGCTCCGTGGAGGAGGGATGGTGCCAGCCCAGGAGCAGCAGGTGGGCAGCTGCCTGCAAGAGGACGGTGCACCAATGGCACCGTGGCAAAGCCGGCACAAAGAAGCCAAAAATCACATGTGCAAATGCAGAGTCAACCCCCACCTCTCAAGCGCCGTGTGCTGTCAAGGCCACTGCAGGTAATGAGTGCAGAAGGAAGGGAGTGAGCCAAGTGTGGGGTTGTGTGGGAGCACACCACTAGGCCAGAGGAGAAGTGATGGTGTGGTGGGAGGCAGGAGCTGGGTAGGGCCGCTCCGTCCTACCCAGCTTTGGTGCCCAGCATTTGACTGAGGGAGGAGGAGGAGGAGGGGAAGCTGTCTTGCCTCCCACACGGTCACTTCTCCCGCCTCCTCCTCCTCCTCGTAGCCAGTTATTTGCTCCCACATAGCTGGAAAGTGGGAGTGGGCGCTGCTCCCACTGGTCCTACCCAGTTTCCAGTTGGGCAAGCAGCCTCCGAACTGAAGTCTGAAGGAAGCGGTTTAGGGGAAGCGTCGTCTTCTCGGGAAGAGAGTTCTCACCTCAGTCCGGAAAGTGCCCTGGGAGGCCTGCAATTCTTCGCTCGGGCCTGAAGCTCAGGTGGGCTTCGCTCTCCCCCGGTGGTGGTGCATTCAGAGCCGCGATAACATCACGGGGCGGCAGCTCATTCTGACGGGCTGCCTTACCCCCCTTGGAAGGAGGCCGGGTGGATGGTTCTCCACTGGAGAATTCACGCCGTGGCCAAGTGTACTGCTTGCGTTCCAGTTATCGACCACAGGAAAGGTATGTTAGCCTTACGTCCTCATTTGTTACAGTCCATGTTTCATTTTCCTTATGCTGCCCGTCTTAAAAAACATCTTAATGAGTTTTTATATGTAAAAGCGAGGGAGTGCATTATGCCCCAAAGCATTTCTGCCCTAGTAATGCCAATAACCGTGTGGGGTATCATGTACCCCAGTGCCGCCTTTGTCCTTTTACTCCACCCCATAAACAGTTAGGAAATAAGATGCCAGTGTTTAACGGTGCAGTTGGTGTCATGCTTCAGGCAACCCCCAAGTTGCTTGGGTAATTCGGGGTACTTGTTATCCCAGTACTGGATTGATACAGCACATTTGTGGCCTCCTTGAGATCCTATATACCCCCAAACCATTTGCAGACATGCTTGAGAAGAGGGACCACTTCTTCCATCTGGAATCTGGGAAAGATCTTGCATGTCCAGCCTCTGTGCTTGTTTTCTGCAGGGTGTGGAAGGAACAGGCTTCTACGGACAGGGTGGATGCTTACAGCACTTTGGAGGCATTTTGTGGGGGGTCTCTTTGATCCCTAGCACCATGAGTGCATAGGCCAGTCACTTCTCTCTCAGCCTAACCTACTTCACAGGGTTGTTGTGAAAGAGAAACTCAAGCATGTAGTACACCGCTCTGGGCTCCTTGGAGGAAGAGCGGGATATAAATGTAATAATAATAATAATAATAATAATAATAATAATAATAATAATAATAATAATAATAATAATTCTTTCAGTTAACATGGAGCCCAATGGGGTTGTTGATACCCTAATGTCCGAATTAGTAAAAAGGGGCACTTTTAGCCAAGGTTATGAGGGGTGGGGGGTGGATGAAGCACCACAGGGCAATTAACCTCACTAAGGCTGATCCTGACTTGAAAGATGGTGTTGCAGAATACAGACCCCAAAGTTTCTCAAATAGGGTACTGTTTCCCAATGAGAGTGTATCTATATGAAACAGACCGGCAGCACTTTGGGGGTCCCAAAATACCCATTATTTTGGGCAGGGAGGTGCCCTGTCCCCCACCTGCCCAGCAGGCCAGGCCTGCCCAGAGCCGCCTTTCTGCAGGAGGCCGCGTTGGCCTCCTATGCCCCCCCCCCCGTAGCCCTGCAGGCTGGCTTGAAGTGGGCCAGCTCTGCCAGGCAGCTTTGGCTTGCGGGGGGCAAGAACAGGACCAATGGCCTTTTCTCCAGAGCCTCCCCTTTTTCATGGAAACAAGGGCAAGTAGGAGCCCTGTGTGGAAGGGGGGGTGGGGCGGCAGAGGACCAAAAGTCTGTGTGGGGGGGTGCTTTGTGGGGGCCTGGCCCTGAACAGCTCTTTTTGGGCCAGTGAGTCCTGGCTGTAAAAGGGCAGCAGCAGCCGCCTCTCTGGCTGCTTAGATCCAGGCTCCCTCGGCAGGCCTGCCCATCAGCCTGAAATTGTTCCCTTCCTGCCCACCACACCTTTGACTTTGCCAGAGAAGGTTGCACAAGAACAGGGATTGATGAAGCAGGAGAGAAGAATGCCAGAACCTCCAGACAGGAAACTGCAGTTAGAGACAGAGGAGGAGCAGGGAGGAGGAGGAGGAGTGTTCCCACCACCAGTGGCCACTCGTGTATGTCGAAGAGCCTTGTCCTCTGCACGTGCTGATGGCTTTGGAAACCCCACCCAGACCGGATGCTTAAGCAAGCCAGTGAACGGCTGCGCTTCCTCAAGGCCCTAGAACGCCTTCCGTCCCAACAGAGGCATCTTTTCCCGTGCAGGCCATCCAGGGCTCATGAGAAGCATCATGCTGCACTCCATGCTGCTGGTTCTGACGCCGAAGCGGCCCTCAGGCCTTAGGAGCAGTCGGCTGAAGCTCAGGTTTGGATGGGCTCCTCTGCACACCCTTCGTGTTCTGACTCGATGGGCAAATGGTGTTTCCAACTGTTGTGGACCCCACAAATGACGAAGGGGTGGCCCTCCCGGTATAGGAATGGGTCTAGGCCATTGAGGGCTTTACAGGAAGTTCTCTGAGCCTGGGGAGGTACTAGCAGCTTCCAGAGGAGGGATGTGGTATATTTGCTGCAGTGCATCCGATGGTGGCTGACGCTTCCAGGAGGCTTGACACACGGAGCTTCTGCCCCGCATCTCTTTCGGGAGAGAGTGTGTGTGTTCACACACCAGCCAAACTTACCCCAAGGTCCCTTCAAGACCTTGGACCCACTCCACACATAAATCGGGCTTTGTCTTGCAAATTCTAGCTTATCTTGAGGTATTTCTGGGTTTTTAAAATGCTGGTTTTAAGCTACTAACCCTAACCCCAACGGGAGAAAATAGGGAGAGAGACTGCTGACCTAGAATCATTAGCATGATAAGAGGCATGCTTTCTTCAGAAATGCAGATCTATCTCTGCAGGGAGCTCTCCCCTCACCCACCGCCATTGGCTAGGAAGGGAAACACAGACACCTGCCATGTGGACTTGCGAAAATGAAAGCCGAGAGCAGAGGGGAGGGGCTGCTTCCCCTCTGCCCCCAATGAGAGGGAAGAGCTGGTCTTGTGGTAGCGAGCATGATTTGTCCCCTTAGCTAAGCACGGTCCACCCTGGTTTGTATTTGGATGGGAGATTCCATGTGTGAGCACCGGAAGCTATTCCTCTCAGTGGATAGAGCCGCTCTGGGAAGATCAGAAGGTTCCCTCCCTGGCAGCATCTGCAAGACAGGGCTGAGAGAGATTCCTGCCTGCAACCCTGGAGAAGCTGCTGCCTGTAAAGACAGTACTGAGCTAGAGAGACCAAGGGTCTGACTCAGCAGAGGGCAGCTTCCAATGTTCCTACACTCCTAATGCCGCGAGTGAACTTCGAAGTGGCTTCGCTCAGCATTTACCCCGAAGCTTGAAGCCAAGTGTGAATCACCTCCAGGCCTTTTTAGAGCAGGACTGAGAGCTGCTTCGGAGGCGTCGCCAAGAAAGGCTCTCAAGCTCCTTCCAAAGGCTTCCTCCAGCCACCAGCACTCCTAGTCATGATGTTGCCAGTCTGGGGGCGGCTGAACCCACAATTCGACTGGCTCCACCCTCTTTGCTGGGCCTCTCCAGTTGTCAGGAGTCAGCCTAAATCTGTTTTCCCTGCCTCCAGCTCTAAACAGGGCGAGGCCCAAGAAGAGGCGTCTTGTGTCAGGGTGCCCAAACCTGGGCCAGGGTGCTTTCCAGATTGCACCCTAGAAGAGCTTCTGGAAGAAACAGCAGTGGGTGGGGGAGAGGGAGATAACAGGGTCATATTAAAAAGGACCCCCAGAATCTCAAACTCCTACAACAGGAAAATACAACTGGTTTTCTGCAACGGCCTTGCAACATTGCAGGACTATAACGCACAGATACAATCTGAAAGAAGGCAGCGGAAACGTGGACAGCCCCTTGCTGTCAGCGCAGGGACTCAGGTGCCCCAACACAGGAAGTGCGGGAGCCCACTCTGCAGGTCCGAAGTGACGGATCGGGGTTCACCTGGAAAGCGCCCAGGCGAGGAGACCCCTAAGGCTGGGGGGGCAGCTGAGCCAGCAAGGAGCAGGCAATGAAGGTGGTCTCTAGCAGGGCCCTCCCCGCTCCCTGCACTCCTGGGGCAGCCCTGCTCCCAAGGAGACACCCAGCCTGCTCACCCCTCCTCCTGCGAAGGCCAGTCAGGAGGGCAACCGAGTGTCTCCTCCTCTGTTGTCTTCGGACCGAGAGCTCGGTTCCGGCTCAGTGTCGCCTCTGCTCCTGGGGACCCCAGGAGGGCCATGGGGGGCCCAGAACCCCAAAGGAGGCACCTCTGCCTCTCCCTCCCGGAGCTCTGCTTGCTTTTCTATCTCCCGCCCCGCCCGAGAGCTGTGCTGCCCGCAGTCCGCCATTCATCTGGTAGAGCTGCATGGTTAGTGCAGCTCTACCTGAGGAATGCCCAGCCTGCAGGCAGCACAGCCCCTAGACAGGGCAGGAGAGAGTGCAGCAGCCAGAGCTGCCTCCCATTTATGCCCCCCCCATTAGAACCAGCCACGACGGCTTCGATTTGTAGGCTTAATGTAAATGACCCCTCTCAGGTGCAGCTTATGTAGAACCCTGACCAGGGGTCCACCCCCACATGTTCGGGCCCGGATATCAGGGGCCAATGGCAGCTGGAGATTGTGTTTTCTAAGGGAAATGGTGGGCCCAGAAGAATTTCCCAAGCAGCAGCAGGAACACTGCCTGGCCTCCCCCCATGGGCCCCTGCCCCAAATGCAGCCTTGTGGCCCTGTCCCTGGAGGCAAGAAGAGCACCGTGACCCACCATGACCCATGGATCGATCCCACAGGCGACACACCTAGTTGCTGCCACGAGAGCTGGCTTGCTGACCCTGGCAGAAGGAGGCTTGAGCTGCCTGGAGGCTGCCTACCCCCCACCCCACCCACTCACCCCCCCGCCCCACTTCCCAGCACCCACCAGCTTCTCCAGCAGCAGGCAGCCCTGTGGAATAGCCCAGAAGAGCTGCTGGGTCTGCAGCTGGGAAGGGCTCTTCTCTAAGAGGCCAGCCTTCCTCCTCCTCCTCCTCCTCCTCCTCCTCCTCCCCACTCTCGCTGCCATTGCCAGAATGGCCTCATTTCCTGCCCTCTGGCATCCGATGGAGGCCAAGAGGCACCCGTGTGGCATCTCCAGTGGTCCAAGAAGTGATCCATGCCAGGGAAGCAAGCTGCAGCCCCCCCCCCACCCGCTCCTTCCAGGGAAGGCTGCAACCGTATGGATTAACTTGAGAATATTGCATCCCCAGAAAACCTGTTGGCTGCTGCCCGCCTCATTCCCAGCATACCTGTTATAGTGCCACCCATGTCCACTGTGTTTTACAGCAGATGAAGAGGTCCCTGCCCTGAGGGCCTTACAGTCTGGGAACGGAGACAAGGAAGAGAACAGAGGAAGAGGCAGGATAAACAAGGGGGGTTCTTTCGTGAGTCCATTCCTGGGACTTGCGGGGCTTCATTCCATTTCCAAGCTGCTTTTTGCCAGGAGAGCCCCCCACCACCACCACCACCACAGCTTCCAAGCATGAAAAGCAACATGTTAGAAGACGTTATTATAAAACAGTAAAAGCCATCTGTGAGAGAAGACTTTGTTGCACCGGGAGGAGAAGGAGACTTTGCCAAGGAAAAAGCAAGTTCTGAGGAGGGATGTGAAGGGAGCAAAATAGTTTGCATTCCGAACTGTGCAGTAGAGGTAAGGCTGGCTCCTGGGTAAAACACCCCCCGATGCACAAGCGGCTTTGTTATCCTCCCCCCCTCCCCCACCCCGGGCTGCTTCTTCCAGAAGCTCAAAGCAGCTTTTCGTCCAGAGCCTGCTCAGGGCTGGACTCAGGGGCGTAACTATAATAGGGCCAGGGGAGACAGTTGTCTGGGGGCCCACTCTCTTGGGGGCGGGGCAGAGGCAAGTCACATGACTGACTCCCCCAGTCGTGCACCCGCCCGGGCTTCCTTCAGTTGTATTCATCCTCCGAAATTGATGTGAGTGTGAAGACCTGGAGCTTCCAGAACAGCAGGTCTTTCTCTAGGACCATTCAATGACTTGCATTGTCTACAATTTACAAAACCTTACTTCAGTGGGGGGGCCCATGTTAAATCTTGTCTCTGGGCCCACTCCAACCTTGCTACGCCCCTGGCTGGACTGCCGTCGCTTTCACCCCGGGAGCGGGGAGGGGCGTTCTCGGGGGGGCTGCAGTATTTGGTCCGCATTGAGGGCACAACAGCTGCTGCCTGCATCTGTGCTGGGGGTTGTGTAGACCCAGCGCATGTGAGTGCGTGAATGCAGCTGCCTGCCGCGACACAGCCCGTGCAGCTGCCGGCTCTCTCTTGCTGCTGCTGCTGCTGCCTCCTGGGACTGGCCCCGCTCGGATATGCAGGCGAGCACACCCTGCTGAGGAAAGCATCGGCGCGGACTGGGCACAGCAGCCGTGGCTTGAGCCCGTCCTTCTGCTGCCGCCGCCGGGTGTCTGCAGAAGGCAGCCGGGCTGGCCCAGGGGCCGAGAAGAGCCGGGGGCTTGCTGGCCCCAGCCTCTCCCAGCCGGCTTCAGCAGCAGCAACAGGGGGCTCGGGGGGGCGGGTGAGGAGGGGGCAGCCCTGCCAGGCCCCAGCCGAGGGCTCCACTCTGGGGCTTATCCCCCACTCATATGGGGCAGCGGCAGGAGGGAAGCGCTGGGAGGCGCGTCCACACCCGGAACACCGTTGGGAGCGAAACGCGGCGGCTGTGGGTGAGGCCAGCCAGACAGCCAGTGGCTGGTTTCCAGCGGGGAGCGTGTGTCCTCCCCTGGGTGGGTCTGGCTCCAAATGCAGGAATGGGGACGCAGACCCGGGACTCCACGCGGGCCGCCGCTCTGGCCCAGGACAAGGAGCCTTGGAGCGGAGTGGCGGCCGCTGGCGGCCCCAGGGCTGCTGGAATACGTGTCGTGTGGGGAGAGGCAGTAGGGCTGCAGCACCGCAAGGCAGCCGCTCCGGCCAATGAGCCAGACACAAAGGCCCCTTGGGGGCTGCACTGGGGGGGGGGCACCTGCTCCACGGTGCACACACACACTGCCCAGCTGGAGAGCAGCACTGGCTGGAGTTGGGCTGCTGTCTGTGGAAGGAGGCGAGTGGGGCTGGTCAGCAGGAGCGTGCCACGGGGCAGGGGAGTCCAGAGCCCTGCAGTTGTGAGGAGCAGCCCCTGGGACTTGGGGGGAGAAGGCCCCAAAGGGTTGCCGGTCGGGCCTTGGGGGGTGGGTGCCACATGATGGCAGGACAGGTGAGGGGGAAATGGGGGCAGGGCTCCAATCCCCGGTACATGGAGTAGAGGAGTGAAGGTGGGGCGGGAGGGCACCGTGCCTGCGTGCTCCTGCAGGTCCCCAGGGGCTCTTGCCTGGAGTGAAGGGGGGGGGGTGTTGGAGCCCTCCGTCCAGAGCAGGAGCTCCGGTGGACTCACACACAGGGACGGAGGAAGCTGCCATATACCAAGTCAGACCACTGAGCCTAACCCTTCCCGGAGGTTAGGTGTGCTCTTCCCAGAGGGGCCCCATTATCCCCTCAGAGGAATAGCTTACACTGCTTGCACGTTGTCTCCCATTCAAATGCACACCAAGGTGGACCTTGCTTAGCAAAGGGGATGAGTCATGCTGGATGCCACAAGACCAGCTCTCCACCCAAAAACTGCTCATGGGAGCTAACACAGAAATAGACATAGTGGGCATAACAGAAACATGGTGGGACAGTGAGAACCGGTGGGACACTGTTATCCCTGGATAATAAACTCTACAGAAAGGACGGGGAGGGGCGCCTTGGAGGTGGAGTAGCACTGTAGGTTAAAGAAGGCAGAGAATCCAACAAGCCAGAAAACTAGGAAGACTGGAGTCCTCCACAGAAACACTGTGAGTGACAATGCAAGGCCGGAAAGGGAACGTGCTACTGGGGACGTGCTATTGCCCTCCGGATCAAAACGCTGACAGTGACTGGGAGTTGCAGGAGGAAATCAGGGAGGCGTCAAGGAGAGGCAGGGCTGTAATAATGGGTGACTTCAATTACCCACACATAGACTGGGTAAATTCACAGTCAGGTCATGACAAAGAGGTCAGATTTCTAGATACGCTGAATGACTGTGCCCTAGAACAGACTGTGCCCTAGAACAACCAGAGAGAAGGCGAACTTGAACTTAATTCTGAGTGGCACCCAGGACCTGGTGCGTGATGTCAGTGTCATCGACCCTTTAGGGAACAGTCACCATAGTGAGATCAAATTCAGCATACTTGCGGGGAGAGAATCACCAAGGAAGTCTAACACAGACACTTTGAATTTCAGAAGAGGAAATTTCTCCAAAATGAGGAGCATGGTGAAACGAAAGCTGAAAGGGAAAATCAAGAGAGTCACTTCACTCCAGAATGCATGGAGTTTACTCAAAACCACAATACTAGAAGCCCAGTTAGAATGTATACCAAACAGGAGGAAAGGTACCACTAAGTTCAGGATGATGCCAGCATGGATAACAGGTAAAGTCAAGGAAGCCATAAAGGAGAAGAAGAATTCCTTCCGAAATTGGAAGGCCTGCAAACTCTGGCAAAAGCAATGCAAGGTGACAATAAGAGAGGTGAAAAGAGAATTTGAGGAAAACTTAGCTAAAAGCATCAAGGGGGATAACAAAAACTTCTTTAAATACACCAGAAGCAGGAAACCTGCCAGGGAGGCAGTTGGACCATTAGACAATGAGGGAATGAAAGGGATTATTAAGGAGGATATGAAGGTTGCAGAGAGGCTATATGAGATCTTTGCATCTGTCTTCATGGCAGAGGATACTGAGCATATACCTGTTCATGAACCAGGCTTTTTGGGGATGGAAGCTGAAGAACTGAGTCAGATAGAAGTGACAAGAGAAGATGTTCTAAACTGTCTTGAAAAATTGAAAACCAGCAAATCACCGGGGCCAAATGGCATCCACCCAAGAGTCCTCAAAGAACTCAAATGTAAAATTGCCGACCTCTGTGCAAAAATATATATCTTATCCCTGCAATCAGGCTCTGTACCAGAAGACTGGAAAGTAGCCAATGTAACACTGGTTTTCAAAAAGGGATCAAGGGTTAATTGGGGAAATTACAAGCCAGTTTGCTTAACGTCCATTCCAGGCAAATTGATAGAAAGCACCCTCAAGGATAAAATTGAAAAGGACATAGAACAACAGGCAGGGGCAGAGCCACGATTGGGCCAATGGGTTCAAAGAACCTGGGCCACGCCCATGAGGGGCCGCGCCTCACGGCCCTGACATGCCCCCGGGTCTGATGTCAGACGCAAGGGTGCTGGTTTAGCTCCCGAGCAGGGGCCGTGCGGCCCCTTCGGGAGCTAAACTAAGTCTGGTGCTGCATTCGCAGCACAGCCAGGAGTGGCTCTTTCCTGCTCCTGGTTGTGCTGCAAAAACAGCGCCAGCCTTAGTGTAGCTCCCAAAGGGGCCGCGCAGGAGTTCAACTCCAACTCCCGAACGGAGCTTCAAGGCTCCATTTGGGAGCCAGACCCCCCCCCCCCACATCTGACATCAGACTTGGCGGTGGGGTCAGCAGGACCACCACTGCGGCCACACATGGGCCGCCGACGGTCAGGCTCCGCACCTGACTACAGGCCCTGCTGGGGGTGTGCCAGCATGGTTTCTGCAAAGGTAAATCTTGCCTCACCAACCTTTTGGAGTTCTTTAAGAGTGTCAACAAGTGTGTGAATCAAGGTGATCCAGTTGACATAGTATTCCTGGACTTCCAAAAAGCTAACTGGTGGATTGCTAACTGGTTGAAAGACAGGAAACAGAGGGTAGGTATAAATGGAGAGTTTTCACAATGGAAGTAAGTAAGAAGTGGGGTCCCCCAGGGATCTGTACTGGGGCCGGTGGTTTTTAATTGATTCATAAATGATCTAGAAGCAGGGGTAAGCAGCGAGGTGGCCAAATTTGCAGATGACACCAAACTCTTTCAGGTAGTGAAATCCAAAAGAGATTGTGAGGAGCTCCAAAAGGATCTCTCCAAACTGGGTGAGTGGGTGACAAAATGGCAAATGCGGTTCAGTGTTAGCAAGTGTAAAGTGATGCACATTGGGACGAAGAACCTAACTTCATGTATACACTGATAGGATCTGAGCTGTTGGTGACTGACCAGGAGAGGGATCTTGGGGTCATGGTGGACAGCTCATTGAACGTGTCGACTCAGTGTGTGGCAGCTGTGAAAAAGGCCAATTGCATGCTGGGGATTATTAGGAAGGGGACTGGAAATAAAACTGCTAATATTATAATGCCCTTATACAAAACTATGGTGTGAGGTACCTGGAGTACTAAAAAGCCCCAGGTGTTGTAGCCTAGGCTCCTAAAGAAGGTGCTCCAGGCCCCTGATCATCTTGGTTGCCCTCTTCTGCACCTTTTCCAGTTCTACAATGTCCTTTTTTGTGTGCTGGTCTGAGACTGTAACAATAAAAGACATGAGACTGTAATGTCCTTTTTTAGATGTGATGACCAGAATTATATGCAGAACTCCAGGTGTGGCCGCACCATCATTTTGTATAAGGGCATTATTGTATTATTGTTATTGTTAGTAGTAGTAGTAATAATCCTGTTCCACACAGTGGCCCATCAGATGACTCTGAGAAGTCGAAAGGCAAGAGGTGAGGGCATGCCCTCTCTCCTGCTGCTGCTCCCCTGCATCTGGTATTGAGAGGCATCCTGCCTCTCTGAGGCTGGGGGTGGCCCACAGCCACCAGACTAGTAGCCATTGATAGACCTGTCCACCAGGAATTTGTTGAAGGCCCTTTTAAAACCATCCAAGTAGCTAGTGGCCATCACCACATCCCACGGCAGAGAGTTCCATAGATTAATTGCGTGCTGTGTGAAAAAGTACTTCCTTTTGTCAAGAAATGGCAATCAGTTCCATGGGATGATCCCTGGTTCTAGTGCTTAGTGCTATTTCTCTCTCCACTTTCTCCACCATGCATGCTTTTATAGACCTCTATCTTGTCTCCCCTCTTTTTTCCAAACTAACAAGCCCCAGATGCTGTTGCCTTGCCTCATAAGGAAGGTGCCCCATGCGGCCCCGGATCATCTTCGTTGCCCTCCCCTGCACCTTTTCCAGGTCTACATGTCCTTCTCAAGATACTGAGCCTGCTCTCCCCGCTCACGATCAGAGCAGGAGCCCCAGGCGGCCAGACTGGCCACCCACACGATTGCCGGCTCTGTGACGGAGCCGGCGGGGGCTGGGGGCTCAGGGGCTGTGCGGCCCCTGAAAACTCCAGTATGCCCTGCGCGAGCAAGCAGGGCATACTGAGGAGACCCCCGGAGCCAGGAGGCGGCTTTTTGCCTCCCCTCCAGGGGTCTACTCATGAGTAGCCGCGGCGCAGTGCCGGACTGCGGCTACTCACAATTGGAAAGCCTGGGTTTGCGAAATGCTCGCTCCACAAACCTGGGCTTAGGGGAGGGCTACAAAAGCAGGCTAGGTGCTTGTAAGCCACTGGGCTCACCTGCGAGCCCGGCGGTTTATACCAGCAGAGAAAATCGGGCTAGGCTCTCCTAGCCCGATGTTTGCTGCGCGTGAGAATAGCCCCATTGTCTCCAGAAATGGAGACAGGCAGCATTGATCTTTTCTAGGCAGGGAAAACAAAAGGCCCAGAAACCAGTGTTCGGAATTCTACTTCAGAGAAGGGGAGGTGGTTGCTCAACCCATCTGCATGGTGGTGGGGCGGGGGGAATCTGCCACAAGGCTGGGGATAGCATTGGCATTGAACCCCCTCCCCACAGACAGCCCCTCTTCCCAGCCCTGTCCCACATCCCAGTGGAAGAAGGCGAATCCACAGGCTGATCCCACTGGGTGTCATGAAGCACAGAGGTGTTGCAACCAGGATGAGGCCAGCAGAATGGCTGCATTAAAGAAGGGGGTCACAGGAAAGGGGGCTGAGAGCTCCTTCCGCCAGCTTCTTCCCAGCCGCTGCACGGCTACTTTTGACAGACACCATAGGAACAACCATCTACCGAGTCAGACCCTGGGTCCATCTGGCTCAGTCATGGTGTACCCAGCCTGGCAGTGGCTTCTCCAAGGTTGCAGGCAGGAGTCTCTCTCAGCCCCATCTTGGAGAAGCTCCCATGTAGCCTCCCATTCAAATGCAAGCCAGGGTGGACCCTGCCCAGCCAAGGGGGCAGTTCAGGCTGGCTACCACAAGACCAGTCCCTCTCGCCAGCCTTCCAGAGGAGAAGATGCTGCCGTTTCCTGAACAGCTTTTTCCACAGCCGTCAAGCTGTTCTTCCTGTCAGGAAGGGCTGACTTGGACTCAAAACAGGAAGCTCCAGCTCACTCTTGAAAGCATCGGCGATTAAGCCCTTGGAACAGCCTCGGTTTTTCCCCTCCAGGACGTGCCCAGATTCTCTGGCTTCAGGGCCTCCCTCTGTGGGTCGCTCTGCAGTTTGCAGAGCCTGGAGCCGGCTTTGATTCTGCCGTCCTGGGTCGGGCGGGGGGGGAGGGCCACACCTTGACGCTTCTCCTGACCAGCCTCGTCTCCCTCACTGCAGGCTGGCTTCCTGCCAGTGCCTCCCTCCTGGGTCACTCCTCCTCACCCTTCCAGGCGGTGTCACAGCAAAGCTTGTCGCTCACCCAAGGGGCACGGCTCTTCCCACTGCACAGCCAGGCAGGCGCACCACTCAATGGGTGCCTTCCTTTCGCAGATCCTTCATGGAGTTCCTGCCGCCGCCTCCTCCCGCATTCGTCTGACTGAGGAATGCCATTGGCGCATTGGCCCCGAGTGGGACCCGGAAGCGGACCTGAAGCCGCCCCGCCTCCCCACGCTTCAGACCCCTCTCTCAGGGTGCCTCTCCACCCCCACCCCCCCACTTGCCAGCCCCTTGACTCGGAGTGTGGGGGCACACAGGGAGGGTCAACGGTGCCAGTTCAGTGCTAGAGGGTTACAGGACTCAGAGCAAGGGGGGCCGGCCGATGGGGGCAGAGCAGGCTCATCTGGGGGCTGTGGGGCTGCAAGGCTGGCCAGACCTGGCTACCCACCTGGGGGCGCAAATAAGGAATCGGCCCAGCTGCTGCTGCTGCTTTCTCGGCCTTACCGACCTGCCCGGCTGGAACTCAAGGCAGCACCTGTGTGGCTTCCAGGCTGGCAGGCAGGCTCTAGGCCAGGCAGGCCCGAGCAGGCCGAGATCTGCTTGGCCTCAGCCAGGAGGGCGCGCCAGGGCAAATCCCTGCCCAGACCGGCTTTTGGCCCCTTCTGGTCACCCGGCTGCCCAGGCAGAGGAGGAGGAGGCCCAGCTAAAGAAACAGGATGCCAAGGCATTGGGGGCGGGGAGCCAATCTTGGCCAATTGCCCATCAATTGCAGTGGAGAACAAAGGCCGTGACAGACGGGGGGGGGGGGGACCCAGTTCTGGGATGAACCCTAACCCTAACCCTAACCGGCAGGGAGGTCTCCTTCTCAGCCCCAATGGAAGCAAAGGGGGCTGCAGAGGAGTCTGTCCAGCAACAGAGCAAGCTTCGAAAGCTGGCCAGGCGGAGAAGAGCCCCCAGCCCCAGCCCCTCCCCCCACGTCCCCTGCTCCATCTCTCCTGCTGGCTCCGGAGTGGTGATGGTGGAGGGACTGGGGCCTGCTGGGAGCTGGGCTGTGGCGCCTTCCCCTTTTCAATGGGGCTCGCTCTACCCGGAAGCGGTGGAAAGTGGGGTGGATCTCAGGGGCAGCTGTGCGTGGCCTTTTGGAAAGTGAGCGCCACACCTGGAAAAGCCGGGGGGAGCCGGAACTGATCCCCGCCCTGCCGAAGCAGTTCGGATGCGGGAGCCCGAGCTGCTTTGGCACTTCCCTACGGAATCGGTCCGGGCACCTCCCTAGCAGACGGGCTGGCAAAGGGCATGCTTAGAGAGCTTCTTCACGGCAGTCACTAGGACAGGGAGAGCTGTTGCCAGGGGACCCGTCCCCACGGCTGGCTTGCATAGCGCAACCTGGTTGGGCGGCATCTGCGTGTCTCCGCGGCCTGACACTCTCGCGAGAGAGCGGTCTGCGGGAGAAGGGATGTCGTCACACTGCGTGAGCGATGCAGCTTGACCCCGCCGTCCCCCCAGACGGTTCTTCTCAGGAGTTGTGAAGGGGTATCCCCATGGCCTGACACTCTCAGGAGTGAGCGGCCCACTCAGGAGTAGCGTCCATCATCATCATCACGGAGGAGGAATCACTCTTTTCAACTTCTCTAACCCTTGGTTATCTGTGGTTGCCAAAAAAGTGCTGAGTTTGGGGCTTTCTCTCTCCAGTTTATTGTCTCTGTGTTTTACCAGCGCCAAGGTTATCATGATCCAACGCCTTAGAGACATTGAGCATCAAGGCCTTGTCTCCTTAGCGAATAGATACGGTTCTCTCCCATGTATCTCGGTATTTCCCTCCCTGCTCGAAATCATCCTGCTAAATATCTCTCCACGCTCCATCTGGTTAAACTGAGGTCAGCCTTTGCAAGAGCCAGGCTGAATGTCTTGCCCTCTGCCTTGCTCCTTAGAAGGTTTTGCAAGGATTCCCCTGTTTCGGGGCTATGTTCTTGTGGAGAGAGCTGTTTAGAAACAATTGTTCATGTGCTTTTGTACTGCCCTCTGTTTCATGGCTCAAGAAAATAATTATTGAACCCCCTATTTGATCCGTTCCCAGGCAGGTCTGACTCATTCTATCTTAATTTATGTCTTGCTGATGTTAATGTGGGTATTACTAAACTGGTTGCTACATTTTTATATGGGGCTATGAAACTGACCTCTCGTCATGGGGTTTCATGAGGCTGATTGTGTACCTTTTAGTTATTTTGTGCTATATATTTATCTATGGTAACTGTCTAAAGTTTTAATTTTGTTTGGCTTACGGCCGTAAATAAAATGATTGATTGATTGACTTACTCTTTTCACGGGGGGGGGCATGCTGATCCTGCTAACTGAGCAGAGGGGCGCCTTTTTTAAAGTGGTGTTTCTTATTGAGCAGGGGGAGAGCAGCTGGCCCTGTCCGTCCCCAGCACAGCATCTCTCCACCGGTGGCTGCTGCTGGTGTCCATCTTATGTTTCTTTTTTAGATCATGAGCCCTTTGGGGACAGGGAGCCATTTTGTTTTATCTTATCTGTATCTGTATCTTTGTAAGCCACTTTGGGAACTTGGGTTGAAAAGCAGTCTGTAAATATCCCTTGTATTTGTAAGAAGAAAAGCCTTGAGTTCCAGTCACATTGGCGCATGGTCAGCCGTTGCCCCTGGGGCTCCAAGTCTGGGCCTGCCCGGCAGAAAAGAGGCCGGCACTTGTGGCGTGGGGGGGGGCACATGGGAGGAAAGAGAAGGGCCGGGGCTCCCTGCCTCTGCCCCAGCCGGGGTCTCCAGAGGGCCCCCTGCCTCTCCAGGGCCTCTGGCAAGAGGGAGGGAAGCCCGGCAGCACCGCCTCTCTGCACTGGTGTGTGGCGCCTTCCTGCCAAGTGAGCAGCCTGTGGTTGGCATGGGGGGGAGGGGGGCCTGCTGTGTGTCTCCCCAACCACTGCAGCAGCCTCGGCAGGGCCCTGCGGTTTGGGAGGGAGCTCTGTTATCGCCGCCTGGATAGACCAGTCGCCAGGCAGGATGCAGCTTTGTCGGGAGGAAGCGTCCCCCAGTGGAGAGCTCTGGGCAGGAGCCAGCAGGCAGATAGGGAGAGGGGGGAGGTGCTGCTTCCTGCCGTGAGGATCCCCTCTGCCCTGGGGGGCTCTTCCCCCAGATGCTTCTGGAGCAGACCCCCTTGTCCCCACCCTTTGATTTCCGAAGTGCTTTCCCCTTAGGAGGGAGCCAGAGGCAGCAGGGGCAGGGGGCCTGCCTGGGAAGAGACATGGGATGATTTGGAGAGCTGGTCCCTTCCCTCACACACACACACACACACCCTGCCACCAAAAAAGAAGAGCTTTGGTTGGCCCACATCGCAGTTTCCTGGCTGGTTTTGGTGCTGTATTTGGCTGCTGGTTCTTTAATCGCCTCTTGCTTTGCTTTTCTGTGATTGCATTTCATGCCTTATGTTCTTCTGCTGTGAACCGCTTTGTGTGAATGTACAGAAGTGCTCTAAATGAATGAATGCGCCTTTCAGGCCTGGATGCTGCCCATGCACCAGCAAGGCCATTTCCCGGCAGCCTGCGAAAATGGGGTGGGGGTGGCTCCCGCCTCCCCCTTTCGGAGTTCGGGGTGGCTACAGGCTCTTTGGGGAGCAGCGGAGATGCCTCTTCCATCCAGCAAGCACTGACCCCACCCTAACCCTAACCCTAACCCACCCAAGGCAGCAGCTGCTGCAGAGAGTCCCGGAAGCGGCAGGCCGCCCTCCGGCTCTTGAGCGACCTTTGCGACCTTTGCGCTCGGGCTAGTAGCCCCCAGACCAGGGAGGCGCAGGCGCTGGGCTGGGACCCCGCCACGGGCAGCCTGCTTGGGAGGAGGGAGAGCCCCCCTGGCCCCCCCCCACCCGCGCAGCCTCCTCGCCTGCCCTGTCGGCAGCCAGCCCAGCCCTGCCGCCCCTTCCTTGCCGCCAGAGAGAGCGCTCTTCTTGACCTCGTCTCGGGGCGGGCGCGGGGGGGGGGGGGCACCAGGAGAGAGCGCGCGCGCGCGCATGCACTTGGCCTCCTCCTGGCTTCCAACAAGCCAGCCCAGTGGCCCGGAGGGATGCCAAGCGGGGCGGGGGCCTGATCCAGGAGGCTGAGCTCTCCCTCCCGGTCTGGGCTCCCAGAAAGATGCCCCCCCCCCGCCAAGAGCTCAGAATGAAGCACGGCAATCGGGGGGGGGGGCCGCCCCCTCCCCGCCGGCCGCCGGCGGCTCCTCCAGGTCGCAGAGCAGCGCGCCGCCCGCCGCTGGAGCTCCGCCGCTGCTGTGGCCTAGTTAAGCAGCCCCGCCCCCCCCCCCCCGCTGCTGAGGCGGCGGCCGCGGCGAAGCAAGTCAGGAGGGCGCCTTACATAAGCCGCGGCTGTTTGCGCTCCAGTTTCTCGCCGCCAGAGCCGCGCCGGGAAGAAGATCGTCTTGCCTGCGGCAGCAGCAGGAGGAGGAGGAGGAGGAGAGGCTCAGGCGGCAGCAGCAGCGAGGCAGGGAGAGGCCGGCCTGCTGCCCCCCCCCAGCAAGGACCTCAGGGAGGGAGGGGACACCCCTAGGTCATTTTGGAGCCACTGGAGCCCCCCCCCCGCCAGTGAGACATCCTCACCCTACACACACGTGACACAAAGACCCTATTTTTGACTTGTGGGTTCTTGAGAGAAAAAGTTTTTCACTGTGTGAAAAATCCATGCTAGGGATCATTAGAAAGGGGATTGAAATTAGAACGGCTAACATTATAATGCCCTTATACAAAACTATGGTGCGACCACACTTGGAGTACTGCGTACAATTCTGGTCACCACATCTTAAAAAGGACATTGTTGAACTGGAGAAGGTACAGAAGAGGGCAACCAAGATGATCAGGGCCTAGAGCACCTTTCCTATGAGGCAAGACTACAACACCTGGGGCTTTTTAGTTTAGAAAAAAGACAACTGCAGGGAGACATGATAGAGGTCTATAAAATCATGCATGGTGTGGAGAAAGTGGAAAGAGAGAAATTCTTTTCCCTCTCACACAACACTAGAACCAGGGGTCACTCCATGAAATTGATTGCCAGGAGGTCTAGGACCAACAAATGGAAGTACTTTTTCACACAACGCGTGATCCACTTGTGGAACTCTCTGCCACAGGATGTGGTGACGGCCAACAACCTGGATGGCTTTAAGAGGGGTTTGGATGACTTCATGGAGGAGAGGTCTATCAATGGCTACTAGTCGGAGGGCTGTGGGCCACCTCCAGCCTCGGGGGCGGGGTGCCTCTGAGTACCAGTCGCGGGGGAGTAATAGCAGGAGAGAGGGCACGCCCTCAACTCCTGTCTGAGGCTTCCAGCGGCATCTGGTGGGCCACTGTGTGAAACAGGATGCTGGACTAGATGGGCATTCTTGGGCCTGATCCAGCAGGGCTGTTCTGATGTTCTTACTTCCTCTAGTTAGTCCTACATTTCCTGGCCTTCAGGTTCATGGGATGACCCCTGGTTCTAGTGTGTGTTTGGGGGAGTAATCTGTCCATTCTCTAGGCATGATTTCATAGATCTCTACCATGTCTCCCCTTAGTCGCCTCTTTTCCAAACTAAAAAGCCCCAGGTATTGTAGCCTTGCCTCAGAAGGAAGGTGCTCCAGGCCCCTGATCATCTGGGTTGTCCTCTTCTGCACCTTTTCAAGTTCTATGATGTCCTTCTTAAGGTATGGTGACCAGAAGTGCACGCAGTACTCCAAATGTGGCCTTACCATAGATTTGTACAAGAGTATGATGTTAGCTGTTTTATTTCCAATCCCCTTCCTAATGATCCCTAGCATGGAATTGGCCTTTTTCACAGCTGCCGCACATTGAGTCGACACTTGCAATGAGCTGTCCACCACAACCCCAAGATCCCTCTCCTGGTCAGTCACCGACAGCTCAGATCCCTTCAGCATATATGTGAAGTTGGGGGTTTTGCCCCAATATGCATCACTTTACACTTAGAGTGTAACATTACCAATCCAAACAGGAATCTGTCCCCTTATCCCATGACTGCTAAGTTTACTCAAGAGCCTTTGCTGGGGAACTTTGTCAAAAGCTTTTTGGAAGTCCAAGTATACTATGTCGACCAGGTCACCTTTATCCACATGCCTGTTGAC
Source organism: Hemicordylus capensis (assembly GCF_027244095.1). NCBI lineage: Eukaryota > Metazoa > Chordata > Lepidosauria > Squamata > Cordylidae > Hemicordylus > Hemicordylus capensis. The sequence goes on from NC_069659.1 coordinate 358,898,411, forward strand.
CCTCTCAAAGCACTCCAAAAGGTTAGTGAGGCAAGACATGCCCTTACAGAAGCCAGGCTGGTTCTCCTTCAGCAAGGCCTGTTCTTCTATATGCTTAACAATTTTGTCCTTCAGTATGCTTTCCATCAATTTACCCAGCACCGAAGTTAAGCTGACTGGCCTGTAATATCCCGGATCCCCCCTAGATCCCTTCTTGAAATTTGGAGTCACATTGGCTACTTTCCAGTCCTCTGGTATGGAGCCTGATTCTAGGGACAAGTTATATATTTTTGCTAGGAGATTGGCAATTTCACATTTGCGTTCCTTCAGAACTCTTGGGTGGATGCCATCAGCAATTTGTTTATTTTTAGTTTTTCAAGACAGTTTAGAATATCTTCCCTTGTCACCTCAAATTTGCCTAGTTCTTCAGCCTTCAAGCCTGAGAAGATCAGTTCCGGAGTGGGTATATGGTCAGGTTCCTTCACCTTGAAGACAGACACAAATAGCTCATTCAGCTTTTCTGCAATCTTCTTATCCTCCTTAATAATCCCTTTCACACCCTCATCATCTAAGGGTCCAACCGCCTCCCTGAAAGGTTTTCTGCTTCTAATATATGTAAAGAAGTTTTTGTAATTAGGAACATAGGAAGCTGCCACGTACTGAGTCAGACCATTGTTCTATCTAGCTCAGTATTGTCTTCACAGACTGGCAGCGGCTTCTCCAAGCTTTCAGGCAGGAGTCTCTCTCAGCCTGATCTTGGAGATGCTGCCAGGGAGGGAACTTGAAACCTTCTGCTCTACCCAGAGCAGCTCCATCCCCTGAAGGGAAGATCTTCCAGTGCTCACACTTCTAGCCCCCCATTCATACGCAACCAGGGTGGACCCTGCTTAGCTAAGGGGACATGCTTGATACCACAAGACCAGCTCTCCTCTGGTCCCCTTGACACTGCTAGCGATATGCTCCTCACTCTCTCTTTGCACCTCTTATTCTCTCTTTGCATTTCTTTTGACAGCATCAATATTCCTTCCTGTTCTCTCCAATTGGGCAGGCCTTCCAGTTTCTGAAGGTCCCCTTTATAGTTTCCTTGACTCTGCTTGCTAGTCACATACTGGCCTCCTCCTGGACTTGGTGGTACCTTTCCTCTTTCTTGGTATACATTCCAACTGAGCTTCTATTATTATGGTTTCAAAGGAGTTCCATGCTTTCTGGAGTGACTCGGCCCTCCTGATTTTCCCTTTCAGCTTCCTTTTAACCAGACCCCTCATTTTTGAGAAGTTTCCTCTTCTGAAGTCCAACACAGGTGTGTTGGACTCTTTGACAATTCTGGTTGGTTCTGCAATTAACTGTTCTAAGGCACAGTCATTTAACGTGTCTAGAAATATGGCCTCTCTTTCATTGATTGAGTCTAAGTCTATGTGTGGGTAGCTGAAGTCACCCATTATTACGGCTCTCTCTGTGTCTCTTTGACGCCTCTCTCATTTGCTTCTCCAGGTCACTCTCAGCACTTTGAGCCAGAGGGCGATAGCACGGCCCTAGTAACACATTTCCTTTCAGTCCTCATATTGTCACCCATCATGATTGTGTGGAGGACTCTTGTCCTCCTAGGTTTTCTAGCTTGTTGGAACCAGGGAGGAGAGCTGGTCTTGTGGCAGCAGGCATGACTTGTCCCCTTTGCTAAGCAGAGTTTGCCCTGGTGTCCATTTGAATGGGAGGCTACATGTGAGCACTGCACGATATTCCCCTGAGGAGGTGGCGCCACTCTGAGAAGAGCACCTGCCTGATTGCATGTAGGAGGTTCCCTGGCAGCATCTCCAAGTAGGACCGAGAGAGAGTCCCACCTGCAACCTTAGAGAAGCCGCTGCCCGTCAATGGAGACAATATCGAGCTAGGTGGACCACGGGTCTGACTCAGTATATGGCCGCTTCCTCTGTTCCTGCCTAATCTATCCCTTCTTTAACATACGGGTCTGCTCCACCCACAACCCTCCCCTCCCTGTCCCTTCTGTAGAATTTGTATGCAGGAATAACAGTGTCCCCCTGGTTCTCACCGTCCCACCCGTTTTCCATTATGCGCACCAGATCCATGTTTTCATTAGTAACCAAGCGCTCCAGTTCACCCATCTTGGCTCGTAGGTTTCTGGCTTTGGTATATAGACACCTGTCCACCAACCCTCTTAGCTGGTGCTGGCGTGTGCCGTCCCCCGTACCCTCATTTCACCTTTTTGACCAGCTGTGATGTGCTTCCATTTGCTCTACTTCTGGTTCTACTCTGTCTCCTTCTGGTTTATCAGAAACATTTGCACCCTCGCTCCTTAAGGGATTTTGCTGGCCAAAACCGATACCACCCAGTTCCTGTCAGCTATCCCCCAGGAGTCATTTTAAAAGCTGCTCTGTGACCTTCTTGGTTTTAAATACCAGCAGTCTAGTCCCATCTTGGTTCAAATAGAGCCCTTCTCTTTTGTACAGGCCTTGCTAACCCCCAAATGCATCCTAGTGTCTGACAAATATAATCCCTCCTCCTGGCACCACCATCTCAGCCACGCATTGAGACCCCTCAGCTCCGCCTGTCTCGTTGGCCCTGCGCGTGGAACAGGTAGCACTCCAGAGAACGCTACCCGGGGGGTCCTACATTTCAGTCTGCTACCTAGCAGTCTACATTGGGTTTCCAGGATCTCCCGACTGCATTTCCCAACACCGTTGGTGCGGACGGTACACCACGACAGCTGACTCCTCGTCCCCAGCACTGCCTAACAGCCTACCTAGATGCAGCATGATGGCCGCAACCTTTGCATCAGGCAGGCAAGTCAAGGTGCAGTCTGCACGCAAGTCCCAGATTCACCTCTCAATGCCCCGCACAATCGAATCACCCTCTACTATGAGGCGCCCCCCCATAGGAGTATCCTCTGAGCGAGAGGATATAGGTGCACCACCCAAGGAAGGGGTCCTTGCTAAGGGACTGTTTCACTCTTCCTCAAACTGATGTCCTTCTTCCATGAGACCTTCATTTTCCATGACAGCAGAAGCACCATCAGCCTGGAAGTGGGATGCCTCTATCACATCCCTGGAAGTCTCATCCACAAACTTCTCTGCCTCCCTGAGCTTCTTCAGGTCAGCCACCTTGGCTTGGGGGGAATGAACGTGTTCCCTGAGAGCCAGGAGCTCTTTCTACTGAGCGCACACCCAGGACTTTTACACTCTGTGCAATACACTGGGAAGCACCCCCTCTCCTGCTGGCATTCTACCTTAGTAATTGGTTTGGCTATTTAGAATATATAGGGCTTGTTCACTTGAAGCTACATCTTGGGTTCCGTTGTCAGCTTATTAAAGCTTTTAAGCTCTGTCCTCCAAGAGAATTACAGGAGTGGAGCAGTACTCACCTTCCCCTTGTGCTGTGTGTCTTCTCTGTGATGAAGGAGACCACTTGTATGCCTCCCCACTGAGTTCTTCACCAAACACCCACTAAACTCCTTCGATATCTGTTTGCAAACATCTGCTCGCAAATCTCCTGGGAGCAAAGTTCCTCTAGTCTGAGCCTTGTCTTCAAGATCTGCTGACAAACTGAGTCACCTCAGGAATGTGACCCCCTCCCACAAGCTGAGTCATTCACCTGGAGCTAAGCCCCCACTCAGACTAACTGCTCTGCTCTGTCAAAAAAAACCCCACACTTCCAGCCAGCCAGAAAGCAAACCCTATAAAATATTAGCCCTAATAAACTTAGCGTGTTCCCCCCCTTTGTTTTCTTGTTGGTTTATTTGTTCATTTATTTATTTTTATTTTGCTTTGGGTTTATTTATATATTATTTGCTTGGGGCTCCCTTCCTCCTCTCCTCTTTCCCCCTGCTCAGTCTCCAGCTGAGCACAAGGACTGTCTGAGAGCAGCTTCCACCCACAGGCCAGGCAATGGCAGCCCCCACCCCACCGGGTGAGGCCAAGCAGCAAGGAAAGAGGGAGTGTTTCCTGGGCCCTGAGACATCCCGTGGTGTTGCCGTGGTTGATCTGTGGTAGGAGGCCCTTTGCCAGAGAGCAGGAAGACCAGGAAACAAGCCAGTCTCTGTGATTGTGAAGCAAAAGGGCAATCTTCGTTGTTCTTCTTTCATAAATCCTTTTTGTAAGAATAAAGAGAGGGGATAAAAGTCCTTGCATCAAATGACTGGGACAAATTTTTAGAAGCAGATTCATGGCCTGGGAAGGTCAACAAAGAAGAAGCTCCCAATATGTTTTTCAGTTCATGGTCAATAAGGTCCAGGTCCGAGGTCGTCTTGTGGGGGTTCTGGCCACTGACCGGACTTGCAGGCCCAGCTGCAGACGGGACCAATTCAAGCGTCTGACCAAGTAGATGCAAAATATCGCCTTTCACTCTGGTTCTGTGTAATCAGATCTGACCTCTGAGCCTCCAGCTGCCAGTGCCAAAGGGTGAGGGCTCTGAGAGGCCCTGCGTAAACTGAGCCACCAGCTCCCCCAGACAGTCACTGCTGTTTAACAGGTTAAGTGAGACCCCAGCAGGGGAAGGGAGGACAGTCAGACAGAATCCCGAGAACTGCTGCCTTTCATTGCCTGAGCCAGAGAAAAGCTGTGGTGGGAAATGGGGTAAGACCACGGAAGTGAGACATTCGAATTCTCTCCCTCCCTCCACACACACATCCGTTAAGAGGGGCTGCCTTTTCCGGACTACGAGATTTGCACCGGTTAAAGTGTTGCAAAGTGCAAAGGTATGAGGCAGCGGCTTCAAACCACAAGTAGAGAGTTCCTCGATGCATTTTTCAATGCATTGTGACAGGGTTTGGGCCATTCATATTGCCTACCACTGCAGCGGGTTTTCCAGGCAGGGGGAATTGCATTCACTGCCCCTCCTCCTCCTCCTCCATTCTGGGCCAATAGGGTCGCGGAGCAGGGCAGAGAACCAATGACATGACAAACTTTTTAAAAAAACCAAAAAAACCTCGATGCCTTTGTGCAAAGCTGCCAGCAGGGGTGGAGCTCCACCTGCTCTGCGCTAGCAAGAGTACTGGGAACACACCAATCCACAGCGCACAAAAAAAGGAGGACACATGAACTTGTGTGAAAAACAAGTCTGATTAAAAACAAGAGCAAATGCAGTTGAAATCAAAAGCCAAACGCAGATGAGAATCAGGTTGCACCTTTGTGCAAGAACCCAAATGGAATTTTTAAAAAATCCTTTCATGAACAGGATGGAAAAATTATTTCATGAACCAGATGGAAAGGGGCTGTAAAAATCAACACATCATTCCACTGCAATTTGAAGCATCCACATCACACCAGACTGCAATGAATAAACGATGGGGCAAGCCTCCTACCACGGAAAATACAGCTACTCTCCTGCAATGCATATACAACGTTCTAGGGCTTCAACACATCAATAAAATCTGAGAAACCGAGAAAGGCTCCAGGTGAGGACCTTATTCCCCCAGAGGCTATCAAAAACCATCTGGATGGGTGGGCCCCAATCTTGGCATCACTCTTTACCGTCATCGACGTGAGTGGCCAAATCCCCAAGGACTGGGGGGTAGCAATTATTGTCCCCATCTTTAAAAAGGGCAGATAGGATGACCCAGCCAACTATAGACCTATCAGTCTCCTTAACGCCATCAGTAAACTTTACGCAAGACACCTACATGGGAAACTCAGGGACTGGCTGGAGCAGGAAAAGCTTCTTGCTGAGGAACAAGCAGGATTCAGAGAGGGGCGCTTCACTATTGATCAATCTATAGTCCTACAGCACCTCATCGGAAAATATTCCTCCTGTAGGAAAACCTCTCTTTATGCTGCCTTTATCGACCTTAAGGCAGCGTTTGACTCCATCTCATGTGTAAAACTATGAGAGAGGCTGGAGGCTTCCACTATTGATCGGCGCCTGCTGCATCTCACTCGAACCCTGCATCTTAACACCTCACTCAAGGTGTAGCCCACAAGGTCATCTTACGAGTGCCGTCCTAGTGCAGAAGGGCGTCAAGCAAGGTTGCATTCTGGCCCCACTCCTATTTAACTTTTACATCAACTCAGTGGTGGACCAGCTCAGCAACATTGACTTCCATCCTCCTAAACTCACTGGGAGACACCTAGCCACCCTGCTATACGCAGATGATGCGGTCATCTCTCTAGAAGATCCATTCCTGGAGGATCGTGGGACATAAAATTGAACAAGTGACTCATTTTAAATACCTGGGTGTAGCCTTTCATTCAAGTGGCTCCAGAAAAGCCCACGGAGATCATGTGGCCTTAAATGCTCAGAGAAACTCCTCCACTATTCTTCAATTTATGCGCACAAGAGGAGACCACTATGTCCCTGCAGCTCTTGAACTGTTCCAAGCCAAGTCACTAGCCCAACTACTCTATGGCTCTCAATTGGGTCCTTTCCCCACTATCGTGACTTTGGAATGGGTACAATCCAAGTTCCTCAGGGCAGCGCTGCGTGTACCAAGATGTGTTTCCAGTGCTACATTGCGCCTGGAGACAGCCCTGATCAAGACTGAGGCTAGGGCATGGGTGGCCACTCTCTCCTCTTGGCTAAAATTATCCTTCAGTCCAATTGGTCTTGCCCCTCTAATCCTTCGTGATGATTACTATTCTATATGGGCTCAGGCAACTGAGATGAAATTAGCTACCCTGGGCCTCGCCCCTCTGTCCCTGATCAACACGGGATACGATCAGGCAAAAGCTATCATCAAACAGCGCATCACAGACATTGAGTGTCAAGCGGATCTCAGCAGTGCCCCCAAGTTTTGTATAAGTGAGGAGCTTTGATATATGGTCTCTCCGGAGCATACCTTTCTCAACAGGAAGCCCCAAACCACAGAAGGGCGTTCACTCTGGCCCGCGGCCATGATCTCCCCTCGGCAGTCATAGAGGGTCGATACAGAAAGATCCCGTACGCAGAGCGATTATGCCCCTGCGGCTCAGAGCAAGTTGAAACCACTGAGCATGTCCTTCTATACTGCCTGTTCTACAGAGACATTCGTGCCACCCTTATTTCTCCACTGCTGAACAAGCTTCCGGGGCATATGAATCATTTCTATATTCAATTGCAGCTATCTGACTCTAACCCCCCCACCACAAAGATCGTTGCCAAGTTCTGTGCGGCTGCGATTGGCATCCGGCGAAAGATGATAGCTGATGGGCTCCCTTAATTTGAGTCCTGTAACACTCGCCTCCATATTCTTCGTATCATTTTAATTCCGCCATAGCAATGCATAATATTTTATTAGATTAATGCAGTGTAACTTCACCATTTAGCGTATTTCAGTGTATTTTATCATTTAGTGTAATTCCATGTAACTTCACCATTTTTAGTAATAGTCTGACTTATGGTAGCCATTCTGGTTTTAACCATTCTTAATTTTAATTCTAGCTTTTTCAGCTCTGTTACTACTACTATTTAAATTCCCCTTCTATCTTTTCTGTGCATTTTATTATGGAAAAGTATGTTTAGCGGTTTTTGTTTTTTAGTAGCTTGTTTCTTTTTAGTAGCTTGTCTTTTTTAAAATTGTAATTATTTTAAATTTTAGCCTTTTCACAATAGCTATCATCATATTTGCAATCACCTCTATCAACATGTAACTTTTCTCCAGTGTTACCTTCATTTAATGTGTGATTTTATGCTGGTCTCTGACCGTAATAAAGCTTGATTCTAAGTCTGATTCTGATTCTGATCAAATCTGAAACAAGGCATCAGAAATATGGACAGTTGGCAGTGCAGCGAGTGTGGTGTCGAAACAGGGGCGAGTCAGGGAGGCACTTAGTGGACACACTGCAAAACTGTTGCAGCGCTTACTCTGGAAAACGCCCAGACAGGCTCCTCCCGCTCCTCCCAAAAGGGGATCGGCACATTTCGAAATGGCCTCAGCCAGGCCAAGTGGCTCTGGGGCTGCCTCTTTCCCGAAGGTCCTGAGGGCTGACAGGCAGCCCCACACCCTCCAGAGCTCTGCCGGGGCTCCTGATGCGTCCCTGCTTCGGGCAGGCCGAGGGAGCTCACGCGCGGCTGGCTGGCTGCCCCCTCCCCTGCCTGCCGTCCTTTCTCCGTATGGGAAGAAGTGCCAAGAACAAGAGGAGCTTCTGGGAGGAAAGAGGGAGCAGCACCGCCTGCCTCTTTGGAGCCTCCGTCCGACCAGAGGGGAGGGGCTGGCTGCCCCCCAGTCCTCCTCCTGCTCTTCACTGCCTTGGTCCTCACCTGCTGCACCTCCCCACCATCAGAGGCCCCCTTCCCCAGGCCAGCTGCCACCTGCCTGGCCTGCTGCATGGGCATCCTGGCTTGTGATGATGCCCTGTGCTGGGCGTGGTCAGAGCAGGGGCCAAGGGCAGCTGGCTCTCTCTCAGCCCGGAGCCGAACCGCCTGCAACCACTACGCCAGGCTCTCCATCCACCACGACTCCATGATCAGGGACATTTATATCCACCACATAGACAGGTCCACATAGACAGGTCCCAGCCAAAGAAGGGCTGCCCCGCTGAGCAGGCTTCCAAGGCTACCCGGCCCTCCGGGGGTTGTCGCCCAGCTCACATGGTGATGGGCCCACTCCCCTCAGGACCCCCACGCCGCCACCTCTGCTGTTCTTCCCTGTGGTGTCTGGGTCCACCGCGGCTCGAGCTTCTAAGCCCCCTGGGTCTGTCCAGGGGCCCCACCTCGGGCTTGATCTCCATCCCCTGGGGACATCTGAAGTCCATCCATCTGGCTTCTTCTGTCATAAGGTAGCAAGCCTCCAACACTAGCGGGAGTCCCCTCCCTGCCGTTGCCAGGACCCCCGGGGGAGGGCTAGCATCTCTGACAGCCCCTCTCCCAAACAGACCCCCCCACCACGGTCCACCCACCCACTCCACAAGGTTCACCACTTGCTGAGCCTGCCTGGGGAGCCCTTTCAAATGTCAGCTTGTCAGGTTTAGTGGTGCCATGAAATACCACGTCATCACAATGCAAGAGGAAGGCTCCCTGGGGAGGGAGATCAAAGGCAGCAGGAGGATCTTCCAAGTCAGACAAGGGGGGGCTCTTTCGCAGAGTATTGGAGCATTTCCCCCCTCCTGTGTGATTCCTTTGTGAAGGTCCCCTTGGTTACCATACCTGCAGTGCTATTACCTTTGCAGCTGGGCGGGGGGGGGAGGATGGGTGGGTCACATGCCCCCCCCATTCATGCCATTGCTGTTCAAGTATTCAGGGGCAGCCCAAGCCATTCTGCTGCTGCTGCTTGAGGCAAAGGGCAATCTGGTGCCTCCCCCCACCCCGCCAATTCGAAGAGCAGTTTACAGAGCAGAATCAAGTGGAAACCCCTCTGCATCTGAAACTATCGCTGCACAAATAAAAACATAAGAGCAGCCCTGCTGGATCAGGCCCACCAAGGCCCAGCATCTAGTCCAGCATCCTGTTTCACGCTGCGCAGTGGCCCACCAGATGCCTCTGGGGCACCCCCAGGCAAGAGAAATGTGCACGCCTTCTCTCCTGCTGTTGCTCCCCTGCAGCGCTTCTTGGGAGGCATCTTGCCTCGGAATTTGCCCAAGTTCCTTTTAAAGCCATCCAGGCCGGTGGCCATCACCTCATCCCTTGGCAGAGAGTTCCATAGATTAATTATGCACTGTGTGAAAAGGTACTTCCTTTTGTGGGTGCTACATTTCCCGGCCTTCAGTTTCATGGGACGGACCACCCTGGTTCTAGTGTTGTGAGAGAGGGAGAAACATTCCTCTCTGTCCACTCCCTCCACACCATCCACAGTTTGAAAGACCACGATCCTCGTGTCTCCTCAGAGTCGCCTCCTTTCCAGACTAGAGGGGAGTATGCCGGAGAGGAAGTCCAGCTCAGCAGTCTTCCTGCCACACGACCTGCCTCTGCGCAGCAGTTGGGGCACTTGTGGGTCTCTTTGTGGTGACGGGGAGCCAGGAGTTCAGACCCGGAAGGCACCTGCTGCCCCAGCCGGAAATGAGGGCATCTGGGAAAGCTTTCTGCGTCCCCTCCACCTCCACAGACTTTTGTTAGGGCTCATGATGGAAGCAGCCACGTTGTTTGTGTTCAGCTCAAAAGCACAAACTCATCATTTCCAGTTTTCAGGAAGTGGCATCTGCCTGGGCGGGGAGGGGGAGGGGAGTTCCGCAGTGAATGAAAACCACACGCACCACACAGCCCCAGGTTCAGCCCTTGAGAGCATCTCCAAATAGGGCCGGGACCCAGGAGAACTGCTGCCCGCCAGAGTAGACTGCTTGGACTCCATCCCAGGACTGGTGCCAGCAGCCAGGGCCCCCTCAGCAAACTGCCTTCCTGGAGCCCCAAGAGGATGCCTCTGCTGCTGCCGCCACATGGCGGTGGTGGGCTCTCCTCAGCAGCAGGGGTGGGCAGCCGCCCTCTTAGCCCAGCCCCTGAAGTGGGCCCAGCTCTGGACAGGGCAGCCTTGCCGGCTGGGTGGTCCTCTGGGTCCTGTTGCCCGCCCCATCTGTCGACAGAGAAAGAGCTTGGCTGGCATGAAATGCTGCCGTCCGAAAGGCAAGAGGAGGCTATGGACGGGTGGTGCCCAACAGGACTGATTCCGTCTTGCTGGAAGGTTGTTGTTGGAGCTGGCCTGGCGGATGTCATTAATACCTCGCTGAGAGAGGGCAGGATGCCATCTTGCTTGAAGGAGGCGGCAATTAGCCCCCTTCTGAAGAAGCCCACTCTGGATCCCCTGGTGATGGATCTCTGGTGGATCTCTGTTCCTGTTGGAGATGAACTTCCAGTGCATCGCCCTTTTGCACCAACTGTCCTAATGACCACGAGGGGCATTGGCAGCAGAGACAGTGAGTCGGGGTCTCCCTATCTGTCCCTACACTAAGACCCCTGAACTGATTCTGCAGCACTTCCTCTGCTGAGTCACAATCCTTCCTTTCCTCCCAGAGAGCAGATGGAAACATCTCTCTCTCTCTCTCTCCTTACCTATCCATTATGTAGTCCTTTAGATTAGAGATAGGTCTTTCCTGTCTAAGTGTATTTAACCAATAAATGTTTAGTGTTTAGTCACACAAGGATCTCCATGTGTTTTCTCTAAACAGCTGCACTATCTGAACCCTCCTCTGCTACCTACTCTGTAGCTGGAGTGTGTGTGCTCATTCCTTGGTGCTCTGAGATTTCTACCTATTGTGGGTTAAAATCAACAACCTCTAACAGATCCATCTCTGGTGATGGATGCTCATAGGCCAGTCTCCAGCCTCCCTTGGTTGGATAAGCTGATTGAGAGGGTGGTGGCTGACCAGCTCCAAGCGGTCTTGGAGGAAGCTGATTACACCCATTTCAAACTGGCTATAGGGTGGGCTATAGGTTTGGGATGGCTGCGGTCTCCCTGGTAGACATGACCACCAGGGAATGGACAGAGGGAGTGTGACTCTGCTGGTTCTTTTGGATCTCTCAACAGCTTCCAATACCATCAACCGGAGTATCCTTCTGGATCGCCTGAGGGATTTGGGGACAGAAGGCTCTACTTTGCAGTGGTTCCACTCCTTTGTCTTGGATAGATTTCAAACGGTGGCGCTGGGTAACAGTTGCGCTTCAAAACGGGAGCTACCATATAGAATCACCCAAGGCTCCATTCTCTCACCAATGCTTTTTATTAATTTATTTATTTGATTTCTATACTGCCCTTCCAAAAATAGCTCAGGGAATAGCTTACCCAGAGAAATAATTAAAAAATTAGATGGATCCCTGTCCCCAAAAGGCTCACCTCACTATCTAAAAGAAACACAAGACAGACACCAGCAACAGCCACTGGAGGTCCTGTGCTGGGGCTGGAGAGGGCCAGTTACTCTCCCCCTGCTCAATCAAGAGAATCACCCCGTTAAAAAGTGCCTCTTTGCCAAGTTAGCAGGGGTCTACATGAAACCACTGGGAGAGATCATCAAGGGATTTGGTGCTGGGTGTTATCAGTATGCTGATGAGGCCCAAATCTATTTCTCATCATCAATATCAGGAAATAGCATTAAATGCCTACCTACAAGCAGTAATGGGCTAGATGAGGGATAATAAACTTAGATGAATCCAAGCAAGACTGGGGTGCTCATGGTTTGGGGTTGTAATCTGCAAGACAGGATAGAACTTCCCATTCCGGATGAGATTACACTCCCCCAGAAGGAACCGTTTCGTAGCTTGGGAGTGCCTGTGGACCCAGATCTCACCCTGCTTTCTCTTCTTGAGGCTGTGGCCAGGAGCACTTTTTACGACTGACTCAACAACTTTGCCTGTTCCTTGAGGATAATGGCCTGGAAACAGCGGCACACCAGCTAGTAACTGCCAAGTTGGACTACTGCAATGCGCTCTGTGTAGAGCTGCCTCTGTACATAGTTTGGAAACTCCAGTTAGTTCAAAATGTGGCAGCCAGATTGGTCTATAGGGTGTCTCCGAGAAACCACATTGTGCCTCTTTGGAAACAGTTGCACTGGCTGCCAATATGTTTCTGGGCAAAGTACAAAGTGCAGATTATTACCTTTAAAGCCCTGAATGGCTTAGCTCCAGGTTACCTGAGAGAGAACCAGGCGCAGAGCCTGACCGCCAGAGGCCCGTGTGCGGAGGTCCTGCTACAGAGGTCCTGCTACACCCCACCCCCCCGCATCTGACGTCAGACGTGGGGTGTGTGGTCTGGCTCCCAAACGGAGCCTTGAGGAATCCAACTCCCGAAGGGGTTGTGCGGCCCCTTCGGGAGCTAAACCAAGGCTGGCTCTGCTTTCGCCACGCAGCCAGGAGTGGCTCTTCCCTGCTTGGCTGCGCTGCGAACACAGAGGCCATTTAACTGCCGGGCAGGGGCCGTGCGGCCCCCGCTTGGGAGCTAAACCAGCACCCCCGCATCTGACGTCAGACGCGGAGGGCAGGTCGGGGTCATGAGGCGCGGCCCCTGATTGGGTGCAGCCCGGGTTCTTTGTACCCATTCACCCAATGGTAGCTCCACCCCTGGAGAGAACCTTTCTCTATAAGATCCCCACCACTCATTGAGATCATCAGGAAGGGTCCATCTTTGGGTACCACCGGTTCATTTGGTGGCTGTGGTGACCCAGCCTCACTAGACACAAGAGAGTTAATAGGAAGAGAACCTCTGTCTTGAATGACAGGCTGGTGACCCCCAGGTCTTGACCAATCAGTCCCCCAGGTGGGTGGAACATGAGAGCTGCTGCTGAGACTTCTGGGAAGAGGGAGGAGGAAGTTGAGGGAATATGCGGAGAAGCAGGTAATCCAGCATGGAGTTTGCTCTCACAGGATGACTCTGCAGATCCTTGAGAGACAGGATTGCAGGAGGCTTGGTTCTCATGAGGAGTTTTGGTGAGTTTTCAAGGGAAAGGAAGCCAGGACTTTTTTGCCTCAGGAATCTAGCATAGGGGAAAGTGTGTTGAGTCAGACTTTGCATTTCCAAATATCTGCTTTGCATTTCCAAATATCTGTTTATTTGCAACTGGGAAACTAAGATTTCACCTAAGAAAAAATGGAGCACTTTGAAATACTCCTTACTGGGGGGTATAAAAAGGGGGAACGTGGCGTGGGGGGGGGGAGAAGCAGATCCTTTCATGCACCCCAACCACAAAGTTCTCTCCCCCACCCCACATTTGTCCCTCCCACATATCTGAATGAGCACATTTTAGGGGAAACAAACCAGGGATTCTTTATGGCACAGCGATAGTCTTTTGCACACTCACAAGCCACATGAAGCGTTCTCGCTCTCGCTCTCGAGTAGTCCCATTGACCCCCACTAAGGCATTCTGGAGGCTGTCGTTTGCAGCTTGCATGCCGCATGCACTCCGTGGAGATCGCCGCTTGACATTTGTTGGGTTCTTTACTCCTTAAGGACCTGCAGTTCATGGGACTCCACCAGGAGGGGCCTCCTTGCCCAGCACCCTCCGCGGGTGCTTCTCTGTCCTGCTGGGTTGCCAGCCGGCCTCCTTACCTGCACAGCAGGACGGAGACGGGCCAACAAGGGTTTGGCAGCGGCGGGGAGGGGGTGCCATCTGCCAAGGCTCACCAGGGCCGGCCTTCGCGGTGCTGGCAGCCCCCCCCGCCCCTGCCCCAGCTAATAACTGAATGTTGAGGGGGCCAAAGTCATTCTCCCATCCCAACTAGGAAGGTGTGCCCCCCCCCGGAGTGCAGCTGGGAAGTGTAGCCCGTCTCTGTGCCTCCCTCCTAGAGCTCTGAAATGGGAAGCGCTCTCTGAAGGGGCCCTCCCAGCACTGAGTGCGAAAAGCGCCATGCTGGGCAGGCAGGGGGTCTGCACCGCAGGAAAGGGCTCTCGGCTGGAAGGTCTCTTTTTGGTTTGGTCAAAGTGGCCCCTGCTTGGAAAAGGAAGGAGGCCACTGGCATTGGGCGGGAGGGGGGCGGGAATAAGGTGCCTAGGCTGTGGCTGGGGGGGGAGCAATAGCTCAGTGGCTGAGCCCAGACAGGCCTTGTGTGCCTTCAGTCTCCTCCGGGTCAGTCCCAGTGAAAGGGGGGGTGGGCTGGCCACTGGGCTCCCCCTCAGCTGGGTAAGGGAAACACGGTGGGGGGTGTGTGCTGAGGCTGCAGCAGCTGCTCTGCACGCAGAAGGCCTCCGGGCCCATCCTGGCAGCCGCCTCTGCAGGCGGGGCTAGGAGGGACTCCTGGGGCGCTGCTGGGGGGTCTGGCTCAGGGTCCGGCCGCTGCCAGCCGGGGGGGTCCTGGGATTCTCTCCCATTGGCCCTGCCTGCCAGCAGCATGAAGAATGGGGGTCACCATTCATGAGCTCCAGGGAGCGGCTATCCAGGGGGCGGGCAGGCTGGGACCGCGCTCTGCCCATGAGAAGGTCCTCCTTGGGAAGCAGCTTCCTGCTGGCCATGCAGGGCTCGGATCCACATTCCTTGGGCTCCAGAGTTCCTGGAAACAAGAAGGGCCGCTTGGTGGCCGGCTGCTGCTGCTGCTGCTGCGACTGACACATTTATCTTGGAGCTCCCACAGCTCTGGGCTCTGTTGGCTTTCACACACGGTTTTCTCACAGCCTTTCACCCGGCGGCTTCCTGTTGTGTAATCACACCAGGAATGAGGCTTCTGGAAAGCCTGACTTGACAGCTGCAGATAAAGGCTGCGCTGAGAGCTGGATTTGTTGATAGGAAGGCAGGTGAGAACTGGGCCGGTAGCCGCGGGCTTCCTCCTGGCCGGGAGCTGAGCCTGCCTTGCTCAAGCGCCTGGCAGAGGATGGGGCCACACTCCAGAAGACTGCAGCAGTGGCCTCGGGGGCGGGAATGCCAGGCCTTCCCAGGCCTCCCCGGCCGCAGGGGCTGTGGCTGAGTGCAGGCGGGAGGAGGCGGGTGCCTTGCAGGGCCGGTCTGCTGGCTGGGCCTCCAGGGAGCTCAGTGGCCCACGGCGGCACCAGGGACTCACTGCTCCGAGTGGTGGGCACTCCCAGGTGTTTACAGATGGCAATATTGGGCTTCTTGGCACAAATATCCAGGTCAAGCAGTGGATGGAAGTCAAAACTCAGCAAGAGGTTCCACCCAGGGGTGGGAGTGGGGCACCCTCTGCATACTAAGAGGCCTCAGCTGCCTTGCGAGTGCAGGCATCTTCTAGGCTCTGGACGTCCATCCTGGTCTCCCTCCTGGTGGCTGCCTTCGAAGGTGAGAGCAGCCCTTCAGGGAGCTAGTCAGGGACACCCCCCTCAGCCTGAGCCACCAGGCAGCGGTGACCGTTCGAAAGTAGAGCAAGCCAGCTCACTCCCCGCAAGCACATGCCTCCTCCTGCGTCAGACCATCACTGGGCCCCCTTAGCTGCTCTGGAGGGCAGGGACTCTCCAGGGCTCAGGCAGAGAGGAGCCCTTTGCAGCCCAGACCCGACCCCCCCCCAGATCCTTCACTGCTGCCCCCAGAGTGCTGCTCCATCGCTGAGGGGAGGCCTCTTTCAAAGGGGGGGGGCTGAAGGCAGCGTGATCCCTGGTCACATCTGGGGGGGGAGAGGAGCCCCCAGGAAGCAGCGGCAGCTGTGCCTCCTTGGGCTCTCCACTGGCCCTTTGGGACAAGCCGTGGCTGTGTCATGGATTTGTGTCCCTTCTGCTGGAAAACAGCTCCTGTCGGGGAAGTGTGACCCCCACTCCAGGCTAAATTCTGAAACACCCTTCTGATTGCACAATTGCCATTGCTCCACAAGATGGTTTAGACAAAAACATCAGAGTCATGGGCACAGGTTCCTTTTGTCGGCCCTAAATTTCTTGGCAATCCGTTTCATGGGATGACCCCTGGTTCTAGTGTGACGCGAGAAGGAGAAAAACTGCTCTCTCTCCACTTTCTCCACACCATGCATGAATTTATACACCCCTATCATGTCTCCCCTTAGTTGCCTCTTTTCCAAGGTAAAAAGCCCCAGATGCTGTAGCCTGGCCTCCTAAGGAAGGTGCCCCAGGCCCCTGATCATCTTCGTTGTCATTTTCTGTAACTTTTCCAGTTCTACAATGTCCTCCTTAAGATACAGTGACCAGAACTGTATTCAGTATTCCAAATGTGGCTGCACCATAGATTTGTATAAGGACATTCTTATATTAACATTTTTATTTTCAATCCCCTTGCTAATTAGGGTAGGGCTGGTCTTGTGGTAGCATGCATGAATTGCCCCATTTTCTAAGCAGGGTCTGCCCTGATTTTGAATGAGAGTCAACAAAAACATCATTAAATATATCAGGAGCAGAAAACTCTAGACAGGCTGGGAGTGGGATGCGCCTAACACATCCCTGAGGGTCTCATCCACACACCTCTCTGCCTCCCTGATCTTTTCTAGGTCAGCCGCCTTGGCTTTGAGGGAACAAACTTCTTCCCTGAGAGCCAGCAGCTCTTGGAACTGAGAGTATACCCACAGCTTCTGCCCCTCAAGCAGACAGCCATACATGCATGCAACACTCCATGCAATAAACTGGGAAGCACTCCCTCCCTTGCTGGCATTCTACCTTGCTTTGATTGGCTATCTAGAATATATAGAGCTTGCTTACTTCAAAGCTGTCTTTGCGGCAGTTGTCAGCTTATTAAAGGTTTTAAGCTCTGTCCTCCAAGAAAATTACAAAAGTGGGGTAGTACCTTCTCCTTGTGCTGGATGTCTCCCTTGCAATAAAAGGCTTATGTGGCTCACTGCACATTTGCCCACTATATTCTGTGCAAAACTCCTTTGATAACTGTTGGCAAACTCCTGTTCGCAAAGTTTGGCTAGCAAATTCCCCACAAGCTGTGTGGCTCATCTCCGCATCCACTGTCTCTCTAGGCACTAGTGAAACTGTAAAAAAGTGACCCTGTAAAAAACAAACCCCTAGCTAGCCAGAAATCAAACCCTAGAAAAGACTAGCCCTAACACACTTACCTTGTCCTACCTCCCCCACCTTGTTTTCTTGTTGGTTGGCTTGCTTGCTTGCTTCTTTAGGAAAAAAACAAAAGTTTGCTGCCTCATGGTCTGAGAGCAGCTTCCAAATGAATGATGTCTCTTTCTCTTGGCTCTTTAACTGGGTTATTAGCCCAATAACCCAAAGAACCTCAAAAAGCAGCCAAAGGCAAACAAAGCCTAGGGGAAGCAGACAAAGAGGCACAGTAAGTAAGTGGGAAGCCTGGTTGATTGGAATGGAGTTGTAGAGAGGAAAAAGGCAGGGAGCTTTTATGCCATGGAGACTTCAGGACAGGGAAGGCCAGAAATCCCAATTATGAAATGTGGTCATTCAGGACGGAGTCCTTTCTCATGGCTCAGGGACTGGAAAGCGTCTTGCAAGAGGGCAGACCTGGAGAGGCTAAAAATGGGAAAGTCTACAGACTCATCTGCTTGCATGTGAGTGATCCAATCATTGTGCATTTGAGAAAGACCAGGAGAGCTAAGGAAGCTTGGGGGACTTTAAAACACCTGGACACTATTTTTTTTAATTATTATTTATTTTATTTATGTTTACACTTATATCCTGCTCTTCCTAGTGTACAGAGCTCAGAGCAGTGTACATGCTTATTTTTATCCTCACAACAACCCTGTGAGGAAAGTTAGGCTGAGAAACATGACTGGCCCAGAGTCACCCAGTGAGTTTCATGGTTGAATGGGGATTCGAACTTGGTTCTTCCCGGCCCTACACTATGCTGGCTCTCTAGAAAGACCACTAATACTAGCATTGATCTGAATGTGAGATTGTGTTATATGAAACTCAGAGAAGGACAGGATTTAGCCAAGCATGTCAATCAAATCCTCGACATTGCACTGAGATGTCCACAAGAAAATGTAAGGCTCCCAGGTGAAGCAGTTGTTGGATTTATTTTGAATAGTCTGCCTGAGAGATTTCTGGTGATATGTTTTGCTTTGGAATCAAAAGAGGAGATTGATTTGGAATTTGCAGTTTCTAGACTTCAGGATTTTGATATGAGATCAGATGCAGCCTCTAGTGAAGTCTCTGACCAAAAAATTCAGGTTACAGAGTTCCGAAGCAAACAAAAGAGCAACTTCTGTTGGCTGTGTAGGAAGCCAGGCCATTTGCAAATGAATTGTCCTCAGAACAAAGGCCCTGGCTACAGTCACCCTGCTGAAAGAAATTCCAAGAGTGATGATGCATCACCTAGAATCTCTCCAAACCAGAAAAACAGGGGTAACAGGGATTCAAAGAAAAGAGCAGGAAAGGGGTATGGAATAAACGCAAAAAGTTTGAAATTCGTGAAAGTGATGTTGAAAGTAATTGTAAAAATCTAGTTGTTGATAGTGGCACAACTGCAAATCTGATTAAAGACAAGAAACTGTTTTGTGAGTTGGACTTGAATTATGAAACTCCAATAAGCCTGGCAGATGGCAAAAAGATCATTGCAGAGGGCAGAGAAGCAAAAAACAGTTGCAAGCTGCCAAAAGGTAGGAGCATAACCTTGAGAACTGAGGAGGCTCTTTATGTCCCTGCACTTGAAAGCAGTTTAATTTCCATCAAATATACCATGTGCAGAGGCTATGAAGTAAAATTCAAGAATGATTACTGCTACATCAGAGACAAACAGGAATTGTTAATGAGAGGTTATTTAAGAGAAAGTGGTTTGTTTGTGATTGATTGCAAGCCAATGTTGCAAAAGAATGTTTGCATAAACAATGTGAAAAATTGAAGATTTGGGCACAGAAGATTTGCACATAGAGAACTTAAAGTAATTTCTCATCTTGAGAAGAGGGATTTAACAAGAGGCTTAAGAGTTCAGCCCTGCAAAAGCAATGACTCTTGATGTTTGTCTTGTTTGAAATGCAAAGGAATCAGTAAAGGCTTCCACCAGAAAACATGGGGAGAGAGTCACAGCGCCCCCTAGAGTTGACTCATAGTAGTGATGTCTGTGGACCAATGCAAGCTGAATCATCAGTAGGAAACAGATATTTCTTGACTCTCATTGATGACTACTCCAGGTACACTTTTACTTATATGCTAAGAGAGAGAAGCCAAGCGCTGGAGAAATGTATGTTGCAATAGTGAGCAACCAGTTTGGCAGAAAACCTCAAAGACTAAGAATGGGGGTAAGTTTACATCAAAGGAAATTGACAATTATGTAAAGGAACAAGGCACTGAACATGAAAGCGCAGTGCCTTCCACCTCACTATGGATCGGCGTAGCAGAAAGAAAGAATCGTTCCCTATTAGAGAGGACAAGGCACATGTTACAAGATGCAGGACTGGCAAGCAAATTTTGGGGAGAAGCAGTCAGGACGGCCAGTTACCTACAGAACAGACCCCCAGCCAAAGCAATGTGACACCTTTTGAATGATGAGGCCAGAAACAAAGAAATAAAGAAATCTCCCGTGTCAGGCTAATGGTGAAAAGCCTGAAGAACACAACTGACTAAGTTGTAAATCTATAGGACTCTCTCTCTAAAAAGAGAGTGTTGAACCATCAATGAGAAGATTGCCTCCCCTGAAAATGCCACAAAATATGATGTACTAGTATTTTTAAGCCCGTTATGATAACGGGCGCTAGCTTTCTATCCCGTCTTTTCTGTCTCTCTCTCTCTCTTTCTGTCTCTTTTTTTCCCCCTTGTCCCCTCTCTCTTTTTGTTTTTGTTGTTGTTGTTGTTGTCTCTGTTTTTGTTCTTCCTTATTTTGCTTATACTTTTTGGGGGGGTTGTGTGGATGAATAACGGCCAAAATGGCCCATGAGAAGGTGGCCGCCCCTGCCTATCGCCCTCCCGCGCACCCAGCTGCCGGAGCCCACCTTACCCGCTCCAGCCTGAAGGAGAAGAGAGGAACTCGGGAACAGAGCTACTCTCTGTGTTAAGCTGCTGCCCATACTGTCGCAATGGACGCAATAGGGACGCTAGGGACGCTATGCGTCCATAGCGGCAGTTTGAGCAGTGACTTAGCACAGAGAGGAGCTCTGCTCGTGAGCTCCTCTCTTTTCCCTCGGGCTGGAGCGGGTAAGGTGGTCTTCGGCAGCTGGGTGGGCGGGAGGGTGATAGGCGGGGGCGGCGACCTTCTCATGGGCCATTTTGGCCCTTAATCTTTTTTGGGGGGGAGCGGGGAAGGTGATTTTGGGCAGCTGGGAGGGAGGGTGAGCAGGCGGGGGCGACGGCTGTGAGCGGGCGGGGGCTTCGTTGGCGGCTTCGCCGCCACCTCGCCCAGCTTCCCTGTCCCCCGTCTCGGTCTCCCCCCGCCGCCATTGCCCTCGCCTTTTTCAGGGCGGCCGCTTCTGGTTGCCTCGGCCTCCTCTCGCCGTGCCTCGGCCACTTTCCCCCGCCGCCACACACCGGCTAATGGCCGCCCGTGGCTGTGGGACACTGGTGTCTGCGGTCCTGTGTCCCTTGGGCTCTTCTGGGCCTGCGCTTCGCACAGGCCCAGAACAGCCCAGGGAGGCAGGGACGCAGATCCCCAACGTTGCAAAGCCACGGCCACTCACTTAGCCTTTTATTATATATAGGATAAACTAAAACATTTTAATACGCAAATCAAAACTTAAATTGTGAAAAAATCACAGCACTGTGGAAGATAACAATAAACCATCAGTGAAAATAAACAATGAACAATAAGCGTGCATCAGGAGATGACAAATAAAGTTACTACAAAGAAAAATGTCCACCAATGCCCGTGCTTGCTGGCGTGAACCGCTGTAGAGGGACTCTGAAGATTCAACACATGCTAGAACGATGAATATCTTCAAATGCAGATCACAATATGTTGTGTCGAAATGTCCAGTCCGCCGGAAAAAGTGTCCTCAAGTAAGAAAGCAGATGGCAATCAATGGAAGTGCCAAAGCCAACAGGCACCCAGGCTCTGAGCCAGTTTCGAGGTAACCCCTCTTCCTCATGGGCAAATGTTCACTGATATGTCTCTTTATACCATGGGCAATGCCGTCTCCACAGAAAAAAATCTTTAGTCAGGCAGCTGCTATCTCTCTCCTGCCTGCCTGATCACCAATTCTTTTTGAATCACCTTTTGAATTATGGCATGGAACCAAACCCAGTTTAGGACATATCAGAGTGTTTGGATCATAAGGACATCAGAACAGCCCTGCTGGATCAGGCCCAAGGAGGCCCATCTAGTCAGCATCCTGCTTCGCACAGTGGCCCACCAGATGCCGCTGGAAGCCACAGGCAGGAGTTGAAAGGGACGTGCCCTCTCTCCTGCCATTACTCCCCCCTCAACTGGTACTCAGAGGCATCCTGCCTTTGAGGCTGGAGGTGGCCCACAGCCCTCCGACTAGTAGCCATTGATAGACCTCTCCTCCATGAAGTCATCCAAACCCCTCTTAAAGCCATCTGGGTTGTTGGCTGTCACCACATCTTGTGGCAGAGAATTCCACAAGTGGATTATGCGTTGTGTGAAAAAGTACTTCCGTTTGTTGGTCCTAGATTTCCTGGCAATCAATTTCATGGGATGACCCCTGGTTCCAGTGTTATGGGAGAGGGAGATCAAAAGCATATACATAATATGTTCCTAAAGAGAAAAGAAATAAACGGAACTGCAGGTGTGAAGAAGGAATACTCTCCAGATATACAATAGGAGGGAAAGGATACATAATCCTTGATGTGGCCCCTGAAACAGTGAGAATGCACAGTGTACTTTGATGAAAGACACAAGCCAACCACAAGTGAAGTGCCAGAAACCGGACCAGAGATCCAGGTGGAAAAAGAACCAAGAGAAAAAGAAAACTCCATATGCCTGGAGCACACCAGAACCAGAAGGGGAAGCAGAAGCAGAAGGGGAAGCAGAGCCAGAAGAGACCCAACGGAGGGTTTCCACCCAGGAGACTCTCCTACGTGGCCAGAAAGGAAGAGACCCAGGATCTCTGCACGTGGGAAGACATTGAAAGACTGCCAACATGTGAAGCTAAAAGTGAAGAGAAAAGCTGCAGAAGAAGAGATAGAAGCTCTACACAAAAATTAAACCTGGATACTTGTGGAACTACCCGCTGGAAGAAAGTCAATAGGATGCTAATGGGTCTTCAGAACCAAATACAATGCAGGAGGAGACACTGAGCGCTAAAGCCAGACTAGTAGCCAAGGGATACTCTAAAAAAATACTCTGTGAAGACTATGATGAGACACACCCACACCCCAAACCCTTCTCGGCTGGAACCCAGGGGCGTGGTGGGGCTTGCTTGGCCACCTTCTCCGGCAAAGGACACTTGCCGGGGGCCTTCCTCAGAGCCAAGCCCCGCTGGTGCCCTTGCTTGGGAAGGATGGCCCAGCAGGGCTGAGCTCTTCTG
The DNA here is from genome assembly GCF_027244095.1 of Hemicordylus capensis. Classification (NCBI taxonomy): domain Eukaryota; kingdom Metazoa; phylum Chordata; class Lepidosauria; order Squamata; family Cordylidae; genus Hemicordylus; species Hemicordylus capensis. The sequence goes on from NC_069659.1 coordinate 358,920,998, forward strand.
CCTGGGGACGGCCCCGCTTCTCCTGCCCTTCTTGTTGTTTGCAGACGCCCAGCCAGTCAGGCTGCCTGCAAGACTCTTTCCCAGCAACAGCCTCCTTTGGGGGACTCCATCCTGAGCAGGGAGGCATCACTCAGCCGCCTGCCACAGAGAGGCCAGCTCCGAGGGTGGGGCTTTCCCTCCTTCTGGGTGTCCTCCTCCATGTGCTGCGGAGGCCCCACGGTACACGCTGGTCCTCCTGCTGTGCAGAAGGGGCCCAGTGGTGGAGTCAAGGGGTGTCCCGTGCCGCAGACGGAACCCGCACCTCGGGACCCTGTGCTGTTGCAAGGCGCTCAAAGTGAAGTGAATGCAGGGCAAGCGCCTGCCTCCTTCTCTGCAGCAGCCCTGGGCCCTTCCGGCCTCTGAAGAGGGCAGTCGCCTTCTCCCTCCCACCCGGCTCCTCCAGCCATTCCTGCTCAAGTCTTCAGAGCTGGTCCTGGCAGGGGCTGGAGGAGAAGCCCCACATCGCCTCTCCAAAGGCCTCTTCTTGGGGCTCAGGAGAGAGGAGACCTGGTCTCCTTTGGCTCCCGTGGGCTGGACGAGAACCAATGGGTTGGAATTACGAGGACGCAGAGTTCGACTAGGTGAGGTGGAGGCGAAATGTCCTAACGCGCTAAGAGCACTTTGACGGTGGGTCAGTCTGTTTCATGCAGCAGGAAGCTACTAGGAGCGGGGAAAGCTGCCGTCTACTGAGCCAGACCATTGGTCTCTCTAGGCCAGCCTTGTCTACACGGACTGGCAGCAGCTCTCCAAGGTTCCAGGCAGGACTCAGGCGTCCTTCTCAGCCCTCCCTGGAGATGCTGCTGCTGCCGCCAGGGAGTGAACCTGGGACCTTCTTCTTCATGCCAAGCAGAGGCGCTGCCACCAAGCTCTGACCCCCTCCCCAGCTTTGCTGGAAATTTTCAGAGGCCAGACGGCCGTCTGTCAGAGATGCTGCCACAGATTCTGGCTCTGAGCAGAGGCCTGGACCAGAAAGACACCCCCCCTCCCGAGGCCGCTTGCATCGCTAATGCTCTGTGGGTCTGGTTCCTTCCCAAAGACACCAGGGATTGTTCCCTTGTATGGGATGGCTCCGCCTCAGAGTCCTCTGCAATCCAACCAGGGATTATTTATTATGACTTTTATTAGTCTCATTTCGACAACCAGAACAAGATAAGCGTTATCAGTATTTCTGTGGCTAATCAAACCTTATCATGAATGCTCCCAACATTTCTGCAATTAGCCATGGAAAGCGGAAGCTCCTTCCTAGTGGCAGGCACAGCAAGCTGTCTGAAGAGCCGGGGGGGGCAGAGAGGGGAGGAAGCGCCTGCCCACCCCCAGTCGGAGGCAGAGACCAAGCCCTTCCTCGGGACGGGGCCTCATCCAGTCAGAGCGTGGGAGTCTCAGCGGCCGCTGAGCTGCGGTTCCCTTTTGAGAGCCCAGTGGCAAGAGGTGGCCCAGCTGGCCTTTTGATGCGGCCATGTCATACCTTTATATACCGCCCCAAAGAATCAGTCTTGGGGCGGGGGGGGGCGGGGTTCACAATCAAACAAACAGCCAGAAATCTAAAACAAACATTTAAAACATGGATAGCCTTCCATTTAAAGCAATGAAAAGTCAGGCAGAACAGTGTGTCTTCAGGCATTTCCTAAAAGCCACATCGGGGGTGGAGCAGCTCTTATCTCCACAGGATGTGCATTCTTTGGGCAAGATTATTTATTATTATTATTATTATTATTATTATTATTATTATTATTATTATTATTATTATTTTGCATTTATATCCCGCTCTTCCTCCAAGGAGCCCAGAGCGGTGTCCTACATACTTGAGTTTCTCTTTCACAACAACCCTGTGAAGTAGGTTAGGCTGAGAGAGGAGTGACTGGCCCAGAGTCACCCAGCTAGTATCATGAGGCTGAATGGGGATATGAACTCGGGTCTCCCCGGTCCTAGTCCAGCACTCTAACCACTACACCACGCTGATTCCTGGATCTTGAGGCTGGATCCAGCTGGAGTCTTCACACGCGGCTACAGGTTGCAGGGGAAGTCTCTTGGCAACAGAGAGCGCATCAGCACCGGCAAGGAGAAGAAAGGTTCTCTTGATGGGGCACAAACACCCAAACAGCCATCTAGTGCTATACTTTTTGAGGTCTTCCCCCAGCCATTTGTTCTGGAAACTCAAGAAATCATAAATTGATCTGTCACGAGCAGTTTATCAGATCCTCTAACTTTAATTTCACAGATTCTTTGGTGATGATAGTTAATGTTGAAGTCCTGGCTGAAAAGTTTCAACAGAGATCCTCATCAAAGACTCCTGAGGAAACATAACAGTCATAGGATAAGGGGGAAAGTACATGTGTGGATTGCTAACTGGTTGAAGGACAGGAAACAGGAAACAGAAGGTAGGCATAAGTGGAGAGTTTTCACAATGGAGAGAAGTAAGAAGTGGGGTCCCCCAGGGATCTGTACTGGGACCGGTGCTTTTTAATTGATTCATAAATGATCTAGAAGCAGGGGAAAGCAGCGAGGTGGCCAAATTTGCAGCTGAGACCAAACTATTTAGGATAGTGAAATCCAAAACGGATGGGGAGGAGCTCCAAAGGGATCTCTCCAAACTGGGGGAGTGGGCAACAAAGTGGCAAATGCCGTTCAATGTCCAACCATAAAAATAACATAACTTAAAAGGAGAACACCCACTTATGACAGGGGGCTCAAAGGAGCCCAGAGGCCAAGGGCCCTGGTAGCCACCAATAAATCCATCATGCCACCCACAGGCAGGATGCCAGCCCTCCCTGCCTCCCCATGGAGGGTAGAGGCACCCAGAAGAAGCTACTCATGGAACTGGCGTGCAGCCTTGAAAATGCACCCACCCACCCACTCCTGGAGGGGGTGCTGGTGAAGGAGCCCCCTTTAAGTCTGGCAAGGATGAGAAGAGGGCTTTGCCTGCTCCAGGGCTCCCTGGACCTCTCTTCGGGTGGGATGAAGAGCTGGCTCAAGAGAAGGGGAAGTCAGTCCCTGCCACGACCTGGAAGAAGAACGAACTGCAGGATCCTCTGTGTGACCCCCCAGAAGTGAGGCTCGTGGAGTCTGCGGAAGAGGCTCCCTCCCAAGCGCCTGAGGGATGCTTCTTCGGCCTCTGTTTGCAGCCTGCAGAGAGGCAGCCGCTGGGGGGGGGGCTCCTCTGGCCACCCAGCAGGAGAATCCTGAGGGGGGGGGGCGTCACGGGGAGGAGGCCAGCCCTGCCTGCAGAAGCCCCCGGCTGCTGGGCCTGCGGTGCGTGAGGGCAGGCCGAGCACCTGAGCGCCTCCCCACCGGCCGGCCTGGCTGCTGCCTCCCTTCGCCCCACCATCATAGGGGTGGCTGCCTGCTGAGTCAGACCATGGAGTCTTGCTCTCCAGGGCTCCGCCTGGCCCCTCTGCATGTGAGCAGATGCTCTCCCGCTGCCCTGCGGCCCCGTCCCTGGTCTCCAGCTCAACACCTGCTCCCTGAGGCAAGCAAGCCAACAGCAGAAAGAGGTGGCCTGGGCTAGCTGGGCTGAGCGGGCGCCACCAGGGGAGCTGTGCAAGGGAAGGCCAAGCCTCTGCCGGTGGTGACCGCGTGAGGAGCAGCCCCGGGGGGTCTCTGCTGGAGGAGGCGGCGGGGGGGGGGGCGCGCTCGCGCTCGGCTCCTAGTCTGTGCTCCAGGCTAGCCGGGATCCCGTCCCAAGTACCATGGACAGCACCGCCGAGATCCGCGGAGGGGGAGCAAGAGGAGCTTCCCCGAGGCTTGCTTCTTGTGGGGCAGGAGGGGGCAGCTGCGGTCCGGAGACTCCCCAGAAGATCCTGCCGGGTTGCTCTCAGTGGCCCTCCCGCCAGCAGCTCATCCTGGCTGCTGCTCGTGCCCAGCCAGCACCCCCCTCCCCCCGCACCAGGCAGGGTGCATCGTCGTCCCCTCCCCGCCCCCTCGGCCTTTGCTGCGAAGGAGCGGCTCCTTCTTCTGCCCCCCCCCAGTCCTAGAAGAGGAAGTTGCCTCCCACTAGCAGCAGGCCTGTTTCCAGCCCCTCCCCTGATGGGCCCCAGCATGGCTGTTGCCTTTCTCGGGGCTCTCGCTCGCGTGGGGGGGGTGCTCGGAGGCGCTTTCGCCAGGACCTCTTGAGCTGGTGCTTCGGGGTATCCGGCTCAGCAGCCCGCTCCCCCCCCCCCGCGCCACAGGGGGAGGGGCACCATTTGCCCTGGATGTTGAAGGGCGCCTGGCGCGTTTGGAGGGCTCCTCGCCGTCGGGTTTGGGACTTCGCCCCCCTCGCCGGCAAGGCTGGCTGCTTCAGGGCTCACCCGACCAGCGGCAGTCCCGGGCCCGGAGGCCCTCGGCCGGGGCTCTTCAGGGTGCCGAGACTGGAGAGCCGGCCTGCGAGGCGGCCCCTCCCTCAGCCCCCCCGGAAGCCAGAGGCAGCCTCCGCCCGGCCCCTGCCGGGAGACCAGAAAGCGGGCGCAGGGCTTCGCTGGCTCCCAGGTCCTGCCCAGGCAGCGGCACCCCGGGAGAAAGGCCCTCGTGGGCTCTGCGGGCTGGCTGGCGGGGGTGCCGCTTGGCCTCGAGGCCCCAGCACGCCCCGATGGGCCCGGGGAGCCAGCCTCACGCGGGCCTCCTCCGTCGAGGCTGCAGCGCCCGCCCTTGGCTGCCCGGAGCAGCGCGCCACACCGGCCAGCGAGCAGAGCTCTGCTGCCTTCGCCCGCCTGATGGTCTGGCTGCTGGCCGCTCTGTGCGAGCCGTGGGGGAGGGCCACCCTAGCTGACCCACGCGGGTGGGACGGCTGCCCGGCCCCACACACTCCCCCCCCCCCCAGAGGAGAGCTCACCAAGGCAGGCTGCCTCTGAGAACCAGTTGCAGGGGAGTCACAGCAGGAGGGAGGGCCGGCCCCTTTCAACTCCCGCCTGTGGCTTCCAGCGGCATCTGGTGGGCCACTGCGAGAAACAGGATGCTGGACTAGAGGGGCCTTGGGGGGCCTGATCCAGCAGGGCTCTTCTTATGAGATGCCTGGGCGGTGCTGCGAGCGCCGGCAGCAAAACCCACTGGCCCGCGGAGCGCAGAAACCCACCCAGGCCCCGGGTGGCTCGCCAGTGTGGCCACCTGGGGAAGAGGGATGAGTCGCCTCCCTGTACTAGGATGGCCAGTCAGTGTCACGCCCTCGATCTCCGACAGCGAGGAGGAAGGGGAAGCGGACGACTTTCCAGGCGATGCAGGAGTGTCTGAGGGGCAGAGCCCGGCTGTCAGTGTTCATGAAACCGCTGCGCAGAATGACTCTGAGCAGGCACAACAACCGGAGGCAGCAGAAATCGTGAAAGACCAATTGGAAGAAGAGCTATGCAACCAACCCTCCCCCCCACTGATCCCCCAACAGCGGCGTGTCACGAGACGCAGGGATCAATTGGAGACTCTTAGGAAAAGCAAACGCCTCTTGCAGAGGGCTGATAAGCCTTAAATCCCTGCCAGCTGGGAGCTCTGGCGGCTTGCACTATAACTCACGTCGTCAGTCGGCTACTCCCTGCTGAAAAACAACATCCGTCAGACTATATGTCGACTGCGTGCGGCCAAGTCTGGTTGAGACCTTGACAGTCCGGCGTGGCCCAGATTAGCCGCCCCCCCCATCCGCGCAGGGATTCTCAGCCCCAGCAGCCCCCCTACGTCCCCCGAGGCCAGGGCAGGCCCCAGGGAGAGGCACTCAAGCAGGCAGCCCTCTGCCTGGGCCAGCTGGAGACGACGGGGCTGCTGCTCCCTCCACGGCAACAGCAGCCTGGCAGACACAGCCTGCTGTGGAAGAGCCCACCGTTGCTGCTGCCAGACCCAGAACTGCAGGCGGCCTGCCTTGGCCAGGGCACAGCACGCGCCAGGCCCCGAGTGGCAGCCGAGCACTCTCGGGAAAGGAGGCGGCGGCTGTCCTCCCCCGTCCCTGCCGGAAGAGCCGCTGCCTGCCTGGGAAGTCTAGCCTGACGGGGCAGCTTGCTGGGCTCCATGACGCGCTCCACTCCTTTCCATCCAGAGAGCACGCGGGGGGGGGGGGGTTGAGAGGAGGCTGGCCCTAGAGGAGGTCCACGCATTGTTGTTCTCTGCTCTCCACTCGAGGAGGGGCTTGTGCAGTGCAGTTAGTGGCATGGTGCTGGGGGGGGGGGTCAGGGGCAGCCGCTTCCCCACGTGCACAAGGGGTCTGCAAAGCGAGCTTGACAGCAGCCCCCCTCTCATTGACCATGCAGAGGCGGCCAGTGCGAGACTCTCTGGCAGTGCCTTGGAGGATGTGGCGGCACAACGAGGGGCATAGCTAGGGAACAGGGTGCCGGGGCCGCCCCTCAGAGGGAGGGAGGTAACGGGGGGAAATAGGGCTGGAGCTGGGGGGCAGGCCCTTTGACCCCCTCCCTTCAAGCATAGCGACAGCAGGGCAATGCTTGAGGCAGCCCCTTCCAGCCCCAGGCACTGCGCACCGCATATCAGCCCGCAGCCGCAGCCCAGCCGGGCCCGAGTCCTCCTCAGCCAGCAGCGCCGGCGGAAGGGAAGAGGGAGGGAGCCTCCTGCCAGGGACCGCCAGCCCCAAGAAGAGCCACTGCTGCGCCCGAGAGTGCGCCCCAAGGGGCCACCTGCAGGATGCCCAGATGGCCAGTGGGGGCGCCGCTGCCTCTGCCCCCCAGTGGCTCTAGGGCAGGCCGGCCTCCGCACCCCCCAGGCTAGCGAAGCAGGAGGAGCCTTTGGAGCAGGCAGTGCTGGCAAAGCAGGTCCTCCCCGCCCCCTTCCGGATCTCCGTCCCCACTCACCTCTCAGCCCAGCCCAGCCCGAGGGGCCTCTGCTCCAGGGCCCAGCAGGGCCATTTTCCTGCCCTTGGCCGCCCCCCCCCCCGCCCCACACCCCCCCCCATGCGAGGGGAGAGACAACAGGCAGCCGTGAAGTGATTTTATTCCTCTCGCAGGCAGCAGGGTCGCTCCTCCAGGCCCTCCAGACGGGCAGCAGCCGCACCGGACCCTCCGGATGGGGACGCAGAGCAGAAGCCCGAGGACAGCTCGTGAGCCCCAGCAGGGAACGTGCCTCAGCTGGAGCCGGAGGTCCCAGGCAGAGCCCCCCCCCCACACACAGAGGGGCTGTTGGGCCCCAGAGCCCGAGAGGAGGCTGCCGAGAAGGGCCGGGCGCTGCTCTGCTCCGCTGCTGCTCTCCCCCCCCCCCGCTGGTGCCCCAACCTGCGTGTGGTTGCCGTGGAGGATGCCCAGCTGCCAAGGGAGCCGCAGGGGGCGGCCTCAGCCCCAGGGGGGCTCCAGCCCAGCAGCCCCGCTACGAAGCCCTCCCACCCCTCCCTCCAGTCAGTGCGAGGGGGGCTCTGCTCCGGAAGGGGTCGGCCCACGTCTCTGCAGGGGCATGCAGGGGGGGGAGCCGCCCCACCCACCCAGGCACCCTGGGGTGGGCGTCGTTCTGGGGCAAGCCAGGAGCGCAGCTGGGCCACTCCCCCTGCCGGGCGGCTACTCCTGGGGGATGGCCGTGTTGCAGTTGCCGTGGTAGAGCTTGACGTGGCCCTCGCAGCGGAAGTAGTGGCCAAAGACGTCGCTGTAGCCGTGGTCGCGCCACCAGGAGCAGAGCTGCCGGTTCCAGGTGCAGTCGAGGGGGTGGAAGAGCTGGGGGTGCTCCATGCCCAGCAGGGTGAAGAAGTCCTGGTCCCCCAGGTGGCCCCTGAAGTGGAACTTGGCCGCCAGCTGCTGCAGGGCCTCCGGCTCCAAGAGGCGGTTGTAGAGCGGCGACTGGCGCATGGCCTCCAGGTTGAGCAGCAGGACGCCGCTGTTGAAGCCGGGCAGCCCGTCCGGGGGGGGCTCCCCCACTGGGGTCCCGGGGTGCTCTTGCCGGTACTGCCAGAAGAGATGCCTGGGGGGGAACGCAAGCCTTAAAAATCGGGCGGCGGGAGAAGAACTCCTTGCCGTCTGCTTTGCCGGTCTGGCTGCAAAGGGCTTCTAAGAAGCCCTTTGCGCGCGTGCGCGAAAGGCTTCTTAGAAGCCCTTTGCAGCCAGACCGGCAAAGCGGAAGGGGACGGCAGGCAGCTCTCCTGCCGTCCCCTTGCAATGGGAGGTTATTTCTTAAGGATGGGGGTGGCAGGGGTCCTCTTGGGGCGGCCGCCAGCCGAGCGCCCGCCAGCCGAGCACCAGTGGGGCTTTGAATGGTCTAAATGCTTAAGGAGGAGGATTCTTTAGAGTACATGAGGACGGAGCCGCCGAGCGGGGAATGAAGCGGGCGGCAGGGAGATATCCCGCCGCCCAATTGCTCAGTGAATTACGGTGTGGTTGTCTCCGGGGTGAGTAACGCCCCCCCCCCCATTTCTTGTTGGAACCCCCCACCCCATCCTCCCGAACCAAAACCACCCCGTGTCCGGACCGGTCTGGAGGCCTTTAGAATGGCCTCCGAACCGGTCCGTGCACATGACTACTCACAACACTAGAACCAGGGGCCATCCCATGAAACTGAAGACCAGGACCAAAGGAAGGACTTTTCCACACAGTGCATAATTAACCTATGGAATTCTCTGCCACTGGATGTGGCGATGGCCACTAGCTTGGATGTCTTTAAGAGGGGCTTGGATAAATTCATGGAGGGCAGGCCTAGGCAAGGTGCCTCTGAATCCCAGTTGCAAGGGGGCATCCAAGGAAGGCCAGCCTGGACACTTTGAGAAGGAGGAACTTCTCAACAATGTGGGGCTGGGTGAGAAGGACATCAAGAGGGCCGAGTCACTCCAGAGTGCAGGGGACGCATCTAAGGCGGCCGTCAGAGAAGAGCAGCTCGGCTTGCAGAGCCCCAAGCCAGGGGGGCAGCCCCGAGGAAGGAAGCCGGCCAGGCGGTGGCATCCTTCAGAAAGGGGATGTCTTGCCCAACGAAGGGCGCAGATTGAGGGGTGGGCAGAGAGGGTGGCTCAGGGCCCTCTGGGAGTTTACCGGGGGGGGGAGACCCTGGGGGGCTTCACATGCCCACCTGTCAATTCCCCGCAGAGCCCCCGCCCCGCCCCCCAGGACCTACCGATAGACCGGCTGCATCTCTCGGGCAATGCCAATCACGGCGCCTTCTGGGAAGTTCTCGAATTCTTCAAAGAGCTCCCGGATGTTGGCCCGGAACTCCACGTCCAAGTCCACCTGGATGAGCCGCGAAATCTCTGCTGGACAAAGAGGAAGGGATGGCTAGCGGCCCTCCCCAGCAGCCCCCGCCCTCCCCCGGACCCACACTGCTGCCCACCAGGTGGCCGTCTCCTGCTGCAGGCATCCTGGGAAGGCCTGCTTGCTCGCTCTCCCTCCTTCGCCCTCCCCACATCAAGAGGGGCCCATCCAGAAACATGCAGGTGCTCAGCAACAGCCAGGCTGGAGCCCCCCCCGCCCCCCCAAGGCATAAACTGCTGGGAAGGAAGCCCAGAGGCCCCGGGTCAGCCTGCAGGCGGCCGCTAGGAAGACAGGAGCGCCCCCCCCCCACCGGGCTCTGCAGCTGCAGCAGAAGGGAAGGCTGGCGCTGCCCGGGCAAGATGCCACGCCCAGCGCACAGGTGCCAGCCAGGGGTCCAGAAGAGCACCCACTCCCCGCCCCCCCCCCCCGGGCCAACTGGCTGGCAAAGAACCATCCCCATTGGAGCTGCCCACTGGCTGGCAAAGGGCCACCCCCAGGATCTGCCGAGGGGCTGCAGGAGGGCTGGGGGAGCAGGCCCCTTTGGCAGAAGGGGCTCAGGAGCCGATGTCCCCCCACCCCCCAAAGCAGGAGGGCCCAGCAGCAGAAGCATTTAGGAGCACGAGGCTTTGCCGGGGCACCCCCAGCAGCGCTGCTGACCCAGGGAGACCAATGGGTGTCGGGGGGGGGAGGGCCCACTGGCAGCACCCAGAGGTGCTCAGACCAGGCAAGGGCAGAGATGCACAGCAGCAAACCGGGCATCAGGACCTGCAAGGCGCAACCCCCCCTCCCCGTTCTCACGTATCGAGGTCTTTGCACACAGGAATGCACGCCAGGGATGAGCGTGAACCGGCACTCGGCTGCAGTGGGGAGTTACCTTTAAGGAGCAGGGAGGGTGCGCTGCTCCCCACCCCTCCACCACGTCCCCCCTGCCGGCGCTGTCTCCCAAATCGCTGGTGCAGGGCAGCATCGGACCAGAAGTGGCCAGTGTGCATGCACACATCATGCACGTGCACCAGCCACTTCCGGCCCAACGCTGGCCGGAGCGGCAAGGAGGTATGTTGCCACCCTGTGCCAGCCGTTTTGGAGACAGGGCCGGGGGGGGGGGAATGGGGCGGGCAGCGGGGCGTCTAACTGGAAGGACCCTCCTTGCTCCTGAAAAGGGAAACCCGTGCCCGCCACCAAACCGGCCCAAACTCCAGACTGGTGTGTGCACAGCCCTCCCCCCCCCCCCGCCCACAGAGAGGCTCCTGCTTCATGGTCTGCAGCTCACCTTCCCCGCCAGCAGTGCAGCCTCCGGGGCTCAGCACTTTCCCAAGACGGCAGCCGCTTACTGCCACCCAGCTGTGGACATCCCGTGCGCACACCCAGCCCGCCCCCCGCAGACAGACAGAAGCCCAGAAGTCCACCATCTGGCCCTGCTATCGTCCCCCCCCCCACCCCCGGGGTGAGCTCCGTTGCCAGCGCCCTTCCCGGTCTGGGGAAGAACCGGAGGCCGGGCAGCCTCTTGGGCTCCGGGCTGAGGAGCAGGCAGCCACCTCCGCTGCAGCGGCCCCAAAAGGCCCCGGCGAGATCATCGGCCAGGCTCGGAGGAAAGGGGCCCAGTGCGGCCCTGGCCAGGGAGGCAGCAAGCCCGTCACGCCCCCCAGGACGCCTCCCTGGACTGGGCCCACTCCCTTGGGGCAGCCTGGAGGCCCCGCTTCAGGAGGCCCCCTCTTTGGGGCCAGGCGCTCCCGCCTGCTCCCCTCCCCTGCCTCAGTCCCACTCCCACAGCAGGGCTCTTGGCCCTGGCCCTCCCCACCTGCAGTTGGGCAAGGCAGCCAGAGGGAGCTGGGCCTGCCGGAAGGGGTCTCACAAAGCCGCCTGCTGGCTCCTGACATCCCACTTGCCATCTCTTCAGGTTGCATTTTAGGAACAAACATGCCGCCCCCCCGCCTTATCAGAGCAAGTTCTGGGATGCTGGAGGAGTCCGTGTCTGTCTGCAGCTGGGAGCCTGCAAGTGCAGAGAGCGCCCCCCCCACCCCACACACACCTTTGGGCATGATGCGATGCATGGCCACCGAGAGGAAGAAGATGGAGTCGCTGTAGTAGGTGCCGCTGCCGGCGCTGAAGAGCTTCTGCATGTTCTCCACAACTGGAAGCACCTTCTCTGTCAAGACGTCCACGTCATGGAATATCACCTGGAGGGGCCGGAAGCAGAGTGGTCAGCGGTGGGGCCAGCTGCTTGGCAAGAACATCATCAGCCACAGACGGGGGGGGGGGGGGGGGCCCACAAAGGAGCAGAGGGCTCCTGTGCAAGGGACCGGAAGAGAGGAAGGGGGCTGCGTTCTCCTTCTGTCTCACGTGGCTGAGAGAGGCTCTCAGGAGATCCCTGGATCTTATCATTTGCAGGGAGGAGAAGAGCTCAGACCTGGGCAGTTGTGCTGGAGGAACTCTTGCTTGGATGTGTGCGCAACTTCTCCTTTGCGATGCCTCTATTTTTCTCCCTTTCCTCCAAGGTCTTCCTTTTGCCTATGTTTTGATTGTGAGCCCCTCGGGGCAGGGACCTGTCCCCTCAATTCTTTGCCAAGTGCCATGGGAGCCCCCAGGGAGAAGACCAGCAGGAACATAGGAAGCTGCCATCTACTGAGTCAGACCCTTGGTCCATCTAGCTCAGTATTGTCTACCCAGACTGGCAGCGGCTTCTCCAAGGTTGTAGGCAGAGGTCTCTCTCAGCCCTCTCTTGGAGATGCTGCCAGGGAGGGAACTGGGAACCCTCTGCTCTTCCCTGAGGGGAATCTCTTCCAGCGCGCACACATCTAGTCTCCCATCCATATGCAACCAGGGCAGACCCTGCTTAGCTCAGGGGACCAGTCCTGCAGGCTGCCACCCGAGTAGCTCTCCTCTCCTGCAGCAGCAGCAGCAGCTCTGTCCAGGCCACAGATGTGTGGATTAAAAGTGGCGCCTCGTCCACAAAGCGCGCGCGGGGGGGGGTGCCCTTCCCCTCCCCTCGGCCCCATGAGGACAACTCGCCGCCTCTTTTCCAAGGCAGTCGGGCGCGGGAGGCTTGCCTTTCCTCCCAGGCAGCGACTGCTCGGGGCTGCTGCCATTTGGATCAGGGCCGTGACCAGCGACTGCGCCCCCCCCCCCCCGCCAGTCCCAGCCGGCTGCCAGGAAAGGCCTTCGGGGCTCCTCCAGCAGCAGCAGCAGCAGCAGCAGCACTGCCTGCAGGCTAGCGCGCCCTGCTGCCCGGGCCGCCGGCCTCTCCCCGACTCCCAGCACCCAGCGGGCGGAGAGGCCGCCGCGCAGCCCGAGTCCCGCGGCGGGGCGGGGCGGGGGCGCACCTTGTACTGGAAGGGGGCGCCGCGCAGGGCGCCGCGCAGGAGCTCCTTGCCCAGGGCCTTGCTGGGCGCGTCGCTGAGCAGGTGGAGGGCGAGCGCCTGGCGCGGCTCCAGCTTGCCCCAGCGCACCAGCGAGCGCAGCGCCACCTCGGCCTTGCCGCGCAGCGCCGCGTTGCGCTCCGCCTTGGCCAGCACCAGCGCCACGTGCAGCTCCGCCGCCTCCGGCCCGCCGCCCTCTGCCGCCGCCTTGGCCTTGCTCTCGGCCGCCAGCGGCTCCAGCACCACCGCGGCGCCCGCGGACGGAGGAGGAGGAGGCGGCGGCGGCGGGGAGGCCGCGCCGCCGCCGCCGCCGCCGCCGCCGGGCCCGCCGGAGCCCACGTAGTAGAAGGCGTACACGGCCAGCGCCGCCGCCGCCGCCACCAGGGCGCACGGCTGAGGGCGCAGCAGCAGCGCCGCCGCCGACGCCATTCCCCGCGCCATGGCACGGCCGGGCGGGCCACCCGCAGCAGGAGGATGAGCGGCAGCGGCGGCGGCGGCCCGTCCGCGGCGAGGAGGAGGAGGAGGGCGCCGCCCCGCCGCTCGCTGCGCCCGGCGCGAAAGGGCCTCGGCAAATGACAAGCCGGCTGTGCCGAACGCGGCGCCGCCCGCTCCTCCGCCTCCGCCTCCTCCTGCCGCCGCCGCCGCCGCTGGAGGCGCTGCGTCCGGCACAGAGTTGGGCAGAGGCGGCCCAGCCCAGCAGCCGCCGACCTGCGAGGCGCAGAGAGGCGGCGGCGTCGTCGGCGTCCCCCCAGCGGGGAGGGGCCGCGCCTGCCCGCCTGGCTCCCTCCTCGGGCGCAGATTGAAAGGGAGGCGCGGCGGCGGCGGCCTCGGCCGAAATCCCTCCCTGCGCCAAGGGCGGCCGGCCGGCCGGCCGGCGTGGTGGCCCCTTCCCGGCCCTGCAGGAAGGGGATGCGAACGCAGCCGGCCCAGCTGGCCGCCCTTGGAGCTCGCCGCCTTCACCGCCAGCCAGGGCAGGCGGCTGCCCGCACGGAGCTCCGCGAATGCGCCAGCCTGCGGGGCCCGCTACAGGCAGCAGCAGCAGCCCGCCTTGGGGCCCGAGCCCTCCGCAGGCGCAGACTCTTTGCGGGCGGCCCTGCTGCCTTCTCCTTCGTGTGCCTGGCCGCCTCTCTCCTGCCTGCCCGCCCAGAGAGGTTCTCCTCCCGCGGCAGGATAGGGCAGCTGCCGGGTCTACTCTGACGGCTGCTCTGGGGCTGCTGCTGCTGCGCCTGCGGTTTTTGGCCAGGGCTTGTACTTGGGGGGGCTTCCACTTTTAGTTTCTAGTCTTCTGTCCGGGGAGAGACAGTGGGAGGAACCCACTAGGGCTGAGGTGAGGTGAGAGGGGCCACCTTCCTGCTGAGTCTGGTTGCCACTGTTCCCTCTAAGGCCTGCACATTTTCAATGTCCACTCAGTCATGTGTAGATCCCGCTCAGGTTGAATCAGGAAGGCCCGCCCCATTCTGAATGCACATGGTGCACACACAGTGCCTTGATCCTGCCGCCCAGAACAAAACTCATTCCACACACAGATGGAAAAAAAATTCAAGAGAACACTGCTGGTTGCCTCAGTTGAAAGCTTATTCCCGGGCACTTCGTGACCAGAGCTCAGTAAGCAGGAATTAGCAAACAGGTATCCTGGAGTTTTGTGTGGAGTTTAGTGGGGAAGTGTGCAGGGGAGCTTGAAAAGAGTCCCCTTGCTCACACACACAGTGGGAAGAGAAGGCAAGTACTACTCCCTCTTTTATATCACCAGGAGAAAAAGCTCGAACTCTTAAATAGCTGACAACTTCAGCTAATTTTAAAACAATCTCCAAAAACAGTAAACAGCCAACAAAACCAGTCATGACAGTAGAGAGCCAGCAGGGGACGCCTCCCAGTGTATTGCACAGAGTGCCACATGTACGACTGCTTGCCCCATGGGCAGAAGTCCTGGGTGTGTGCTCGGTGCGAGGAGCTCCTGGCTCTCAGGGAACAAATTCATTCCCTTGAGACCAAGGTGGCTGATCTGGAAAAGCTCATGGAGTCGGAGAGGTACGTGGACGAGACCTTCAGGGATGTGATAGAGGCATCCCACTCCCAGGCTGATGGTTCCTCTGCTGTCATGGAGAATGGAGGTCTCAAGGAAGGAGGACATCAGTCTGAGGAAGAAGGAAAGGCTCCTCTCTCACAGGGGATACTTGAGGGGGGGGCTCCTAGTAGTAACAGGTTGATCATTAGGGGTATAGAGAGACGGGTCTGTGACCTACGTGTAGCCCACACGGTGACTTGCCTGCGAGGTGCAAAGGTTGCGGAGGTCACGTGACATCTTGATACTCAGGCAGTGCTGGGGGGGTGGAATCAGCTGTTGTGGTGGACATTGGCACCAACGTTGTTGGGAAATATAGTTGGGAGGTCCTGAAAGCAAAATTTAGGCTGCTAGGTAGCAGACCCCCAAGGTCCAGGACCCCCAAGGACGCATTCTCAGACATGCTGCCTATTCCACACACATGGCCAGTGGGACAGGCACAGCTGAGGGGTCCCAATGCATTGCTGAGATGCTGGTGCCGGAAGGAGGGGTTTAGATTTATTAGGCCCTGGGATACATTTTGGGGCATGTGAAGCCTGTACAAAAGGGATGGGTTCCATTTGAACCGAGATGGAACCAGACCGCTGATGCTTAAAACCACAAAAGTCACGGAACAGCTTTTAAAATGACACCTGGTGGGCAGTATCTGGTCTGGCAAATGCCATCCCTTAAGGTGTGAGGGTGTCAAGGCTTCCAATAAACCAGAAGGGGGCAGAGCAGGGTCAGATGAAGAGCAGACAGAAGATGTGCTAGCTGGTCAAAGAGATCAAGTGGCCATCAGAAAGGTAGCATAGAACAGGCAGGAGATTCAGTGTGTGGGCTGTGGCTCTATATTGGAACCTCTCTCTACATCTCTTGAATCTTTCCTTAAACCCTTTATAGGCTTCATTCCTGCTTACTGGAAGGGATACTACGGATTTTTTGAACCACAACGAGTTGAACTTCATTCTTCTAAACATATTTTGGTTACTGTAGATGTAGTTTCTTTATATACCAATCTTCCCCAAGAGGAGGCACTGAATGTTACTGAACAGACTCTGAACACAAGGATCTTGTCAGAAGCCTCTAGACGTTGCTTAGAAATTTAGCAGAACTGGTGTTAACAAGGAATCTTTTTCAGTTTTCTCATAATTTATTGGCAGATCTTGGGAGTGGCAATGGGGTGTTGGTTTGCCCCCAAGTTGGCCAACCTTGGACCACACAGAACAATCACACATTCTGAAAGACAATCAGTTTGTGGAAAATATTGCAGCATATAAAAGATTCCTTGATGATGACTAGGTTCGGAAGAAGACTTAGGTGCGTTTCTTGATTTTTTTGCATACCATTCATCCCACTATTCAATTTCAGGCTTCAAATGGGATGGATAAGATACACTTTCTTGATGTGGAAGTCCACAGTGAGGGAGGCACTCTGATTACCAATGTGTATAGGAAACCTCCAGATGTTATCTCACAATTAAAATACAATAGTTATCACCCAGGAACTCTCAGAAGGAATCTTCCCTATTCCCAGATGCTACATCTATGAAGGAACTGTCATGATCTAACTTATTTTTTGTAAACAAGCTAATTCTTTAAAAATACATCTTCCAGACAAAGGGTACCCATATTGTATTATTAAGGCGGCTTTTTGTAAAACTAAGAGTTTAGATAGAAACACACTGTTCTCCTCCAACTATAATAACAAAAAGAACCCCTTAGGAAGGATGATAATTCCTGTTACTTTTGATACACATTCTTATGCTATTGAACAGATAATAAAAAAGCATTGGCATTGACTATAGGATATTTCACCTATGTTTGCATGGAAATGAAGTCCTCATTTGAGAGAGATGCTGCTGCACAGTTGCATTAAAAAAATAAGGAAAGGGTCAAGAGTAACACATTAGATGGTGCCACACCTACATTTCCCTTGTGGGAATTGTTCTGTTTGCAACAATTGTGTTAGATTAAAAATGTTTAAGAATCCTCAGAACCTCCAGGAATATACAACTGGAGAATTTTTCAATTGTAACCCCAAGGGTGTGATATATGTGATGCAATGTCCTTGCATGTTGCTGTATGTGGGTGAAACAACTAGGAACATTAAAACCAGGATTATCGCACATAAGAGTTCCATAAGGAAAGGAAACATACAGGCACCCCAAACACTTTTTGGAATTGAATCATAAAGCAGAAGATGTACATTAAAAAGTTAAGAAACATGAGGATAATATCAGTAGTATATTAGTGTGTCAAGAGTGTTTCTGGATCCATACACTTAAGACATGGACCCCATTTGAATTAAATGGGGAGGCCAATTGGATATAAAGTATCAAGGTAGACTTTTGGCCATTGTGGGGGAATGTTTGGGATATATGATTTTTATGGAGATATATCATAATTCAGTAACTTGCAAATTCCATGGATCCCAATGTAGTTTTAGATAGATTAGGTATTTATAAAGTTTATGAACTGGTCTCTCTCTATAGGTGAATGTAGGTATACAGAAACTGTCATACTTCAGACACATTATGCGAAGCTCCCTTGGGAAGTCTATAATGCTGGGGAAAGTTGAAGGAAAGAGAAGAAGAGGATGACCAGCAGCCAGGTGGATGGACTCGATTATGACAGCCATGAATGCACCACTGAGAGACCTTAAAGGCCAAGTTGAAGACAGATCACCCTGGAGAGAATCTATCTATGTGATCGTTAAGAGTCGACACCGAATTGACGGCACTTAATCAATCAATCAGGTATACATCATTTGTAGTACACCATCTAAGAATCAGTTATATTGACTTCACTTGGGAATAATATATTTGAGACTGTAGCTGCAGATCTCATTGGAATTAAGGGGACCTCTGGTTCTAGTGTTCACAGAGAGAAATTTTTCTCCCTCTCTCACAACACTAGAACCAGAGGTCACGTTGAGAAATGTAAGACAGACAAGAGGAAGTACTTTTTCACACAGCGTATAATTAATCTATGGAATTCCTTGCCATGGGATGTGGTGATGGCCACTAGCTTGGATGGCTTTGAAAGTAGCTTAGACAAATTCATAGAGGACAGGTCTATCAATGGCTACTAGTCTGGTGGCTGTGGGCCACATCCAGCCTCAGAGGCAGGATGCCTCTGAGTACCAGTTGCAGGGGAGGGAGGGCAGGCACACACCTCTTGCCTGTGGGCTCCCCAGCGGCATCTGGTGGGCCACTGTGTGAAACAGGATGCTGGACTGGATGGGCCTTCTTGGGCCTGATCCAGCAGGGCTGTTTCATATGTTCTAAGTTTAAGTAGTTTCAGAACCAGGTGCTCTTGAATACTATAGGTTTTGCAAGGTACAGGTGGCAATACCACCTGAGATACTTCCAGAGTATATAAACCAAAAGCATTTACAGAAGAGGCAGCACAGAGAGGATATTCACAGCAACAGAGTTGTAAAATAAATTACATGCTGAATGTTTAGTGAGTATGTTCATATCCTTTTCTACATTTTAAACTAACTATCTATCTATCTTTATATCTTTATTAGATTTGTATACCACCCTTCCAAAATGGCTCAGGGAGGTTTACAGCATGATAAAAACAATTAAAACAAGTTAACAATTAAAATCAAACTATTAAAACACAATAAAACCAATTAAATAGCTAAAAACCCTGGAAATCAGGACAACAATTTAAAACGGTTAGTCAATCATTTAAAACCTTGGAATCCCAGGCCAAACAGAGAGGTCTTGAGGGCTCTCCTGAAGGCCAATAATGAACTCAGATGACGGATTTCTGCCGGGAGTGCCTTCCACAGCCCAGGAGCAGCTAGAGAGAAGGGCTGCCTCTGAGTTGCCACCAGGCGCACTGGTGGTAACTGGAAACGGACTTCCTCAGATGACCTTAACGTGTGGCGGGGATCTTGCAGAAGAAGGCGCTCTCTAAGCTAACTCGGACCTAAGCCGTTCAGAGCTTTAAAGGAAATAACCAGCACTTTGTATTTTGCCAGGAAACATATTGGCAGCCAGTGCAACGGTTTCAAAACAGGCATAATATGGTGTCTCTCCGGGTTGCCCCAGAGACCAGTCTGGCTGCTGCATTCTGAACTAACTGAACTTTCCAGACTATGTACAAAGGCAGCCCCATGTAGAGCTCATTGCAATAGTCAGGCCGGGAGGTTACCAGCTGGTGCACCACTCTTTTGAGGTCTTCCTCTTCAAGAAATGGACGCAGCTGTCGAATCAGCCGAAACTGACGGAAGGCACTCCTGGCCATGGCCTCCCCCTGAGATACCAGGGTGAGGCCTGGGTCCAGGAGTACTCCCAAGCGGCGCACCTGCTCCTTCTGGGGGAGTGTAACCCCACCCAGCACAGGAAGCTCTAACTCACCCCTCAGATTCTGAGCCCCCACAATGAGCACCTCCGTCTTGCTTGGATTCATCTATATTATATCTCTCTCTCTCTATATATAGCCAATTCTCCTAAATGTACCTGTCGCTAATCCCATGCGTGGCAGATCTCGCGAGAATTTGTGATCGAGCTGCCGATTACTGACAGGGATGGTGGGGGTGGGGAGAGGCGTGGTGGCCTGGCGAGCCACTGGCTGCGGGGGAGAAGCCGGGGGGGGGGCAGAGAGAAGTGGCAGCCTGGCGAATGGCCGGCCGTGGGGCAGAAATGGGGAGGCAGAGAAAAGCAGCGGCTGCTTCTCCCCCTACCCATGGCTGGCTGCCAGGGGAGGATGAAATGGAGCTGAAGGGGGGAGCGCGAAAAGCAGATTGCGGGAGAGAGGGAGAACTAAGGGTGCAGAGGCTCTGTGCCAGGCCAGCTCGTTCTGTATATTTTAGAAATTAAGTTAATGCACCATCTGACTCTTGTCAGCTAGTTACTAATGTGTTTATATAATTGTTGGGAGACGATATTAATAGAAATGGGCGGGGGAGGGGGAGATCTCACTGGACAAAGTTTGCCAGTCAGTTGGGCATGGCTGGGTGTATCGTACGTCGATGCGATGTGGAGTCACCACGTGGGAGTACAAGCAGCACAATTCATGACCGCCAGTGCCACGGAGGGAGACTGTGCTTCGGTCCAAAGGCGTCTGGCGCAGGGCATCCGATTGCTGGAGGAGCTCCTTGTGCTGTGCTGCAGCACGCGAGTCCAAGCCGCTTGCGGACCAGTGCATCCCATACCTCAGAGGCAGAAGTTTCACTCCCTTGAAGCTTAGGACTCCCGTCGGGAGCATTCCCTTTGGGATTTTCCAAGACACATTTGTCTAGGTCCTGCTGCATATACTTGTGATGGCTTTTATCGTTACCACAGAGAATTTATCGTGTTAATTGTCTTTTAAATATTTGGGTAGGTTTGATACTGGCTTTATTCAGATTACTCTTACGACCACATGGTACCTATCTTTTACAAAGTGAGCATAATCGTGGATCCTGATGGTTACTTTTATAATCAAGATTTAAATCAACACAGATAAAGATATAGAATACACATCCTGGGGTTGTTTTTTTTTTTGGGAGGGGGGGCTCTTGTTCACCAGTACATTCTTAGTGAGACCCTACAAGGTTTTGTATAGTCATGGCAGAGATCAAATGGCCATAAGAAAGACAGCACACACTCTTCAGCGTATAGGCGCTTATGTGCCAGTTCCAGAAGCCTCCGAGCCAAGGTGGGTGAGCTGGAGTGCTTGACTGAGGATGAAAACGGAGCTGTGTGTCTATTGATAGCGAGCTGCTCTTGTGTTAGCAAGCATGACTTGTCCCCTTTTTAGCTACGCAGAATCAGAATCTGCTCTGGCTGCATATGAATGGGAGATGGGGTGTGAGCTCTGTAAGATCTTCCTCTCATGGGATGGAGCCGCTCTGGGAAGAGCAGGAGGTTTCAAGTTCCCTCTCTGTAGGGTTGCCATATTCTGGCTCTCCATAATTTGCATATTATGTGAATTGGCTTGCAAAGAATTTGCATGTGCCAGTTAGCAACTGCACTTTCCACTTGACTTGTATTTGCTCTGGATATCTACCAGCAATAGTTGGGGAAGATATCTTTTCCTGACCATTTCCCTTGACATATTAACAGTAGCAACAGAACAACAAAATAAAAATAATGCACAGCTTTTTAATTAAGGCTGAAATTCTGTACACACTTATCTGAGAGAAGATCGGATTGAAACCAAGGGTACTTACTTCTAAGTAGGCATGCACTGAATGGAAAGCTTAGAAAGTCCTTAAACATTACAGTACACAGCCGGGTGGGCAGGTAGTGATTCCCATCAGAAGCAAGCTCTCCTCTCAACTGCCCGAAAGAGATCCCCTGCTGATCACAAACCAGGCAACATTCCTCAGGGGATTACTGTACTTGTGGAAGTGAACACCTCCCAGCGAGCCTCCTGTGCTCCTCCTCCTCTCTTAATCCAAGTCCAGGGGTTGAGCAGAAGAGCGACGGCACGCTTTGTTCCACAGCTCCCCTTCTACAAGGGCTAGAGCTTAGCTTTCTTCTTTCTTAAAATGAAAGCTGGAATCTGGGTGGGCTAAGCAATTTGGGCGAGATGCTTCAAATCTGGGTGGCACCTGGAATTCTGGGTGGCGTGGCAACCCTACCTCCCTGGCAGCATAAGATCAGGCCCAAGAATGCCCATCGAGTCCAGCCTCCTGCTTCACACAGTGGCCCACCAGATGCTTCTGGGGAGCCCACAGGCAAGTGGTGAGGGCCTGCCCTCTCTCCTGCTGTTGCTCCCCCGCAACAGGTACATCTTCAAGATAGGACTGAGAAAGACTCCTGCCTGCGACCTTGGAGAAGCTGCTGCCAGTCTGTGCCAATGAAGTCTCTAGGCGGTCTACAGATTGGTATGCAGATTATCCTCTCTTCCCATTTGCGTGTCTGTGTACATCTCCCCACTCCCAGTGAAAACTTTGCCTGTTTGCCATCTTCATGGACCAGCCTTTTAAAAGTTCCTTAGCAAAGCACACACACCTGGAATCCTCAGTCGACCCTTCTGGAGCTGCCAAGCTTCTCCTCCTGGGTGATGGCAGCCACAAAATGGGCAACTCAGGGAAAGGCCAAGGAAGCCAGTTGCTTGGCTTGGCTTCAAAGAGCACAGCTTTGGCTACACAGGCCGTCAGTGGCCGCAAGACCCATGCCTCACTAAATGCCCCTCAACGCGGAGCTTCTGCAGCCTGGGGGACGCCGGCGGGGTGAGGGGAGAGGCAAAAGTCAAGCATCCCAGGCCTCACCGTGCAAGGGGAGAGGGGACTCCCGGGAGGTGGAAACAGGCAGCCGGAGAACCCTCAAGGCCTGGCTAAGAGAGGAGGCCTCCGCACACAGTGAGAGGCTGCAGTGGAAACCGGCTTGCCGGCTGCTGAAGGGGCCAAGCCCCCACTCAGGGCCGGGTGGTGGGAGTGCAGTTTCCTTCGGGCGGCCCACACCCCATCGGAGCGCCCCGTGTCGCACCAACACAGGTGGCCGCCATGCCTGCAGGCAGCTCCGGGGCAGCGCCTGGGAAAGCATCCCTGCTGCCGCCAGACTCCCGGCGGAGTGAGAGGGAGGCGGCCCGGCCCGGCCCGGCCGTCTTGGCCTGCACGGCTCCCTCCCTTCTGCGTGGCCCTGGCTGGCTGATGCTTGTGCCTGGAGCCAACAGGCACTCCTGGACCTCGGTGCGAGCCAGGAGCAAACTGGCCTTGGCCACCAAGCGCCCCAAGTGCCACGGGCAACCGGGAGTCCTGGCAGACACAGCGTGGCCAGCGGAGCAGGGGCTCCGTTCTTTCCGAGGCTGGTGCAGCTGCGGAAGTGCTGAGAGGGAGGTGTGCTGCCAGCCCCCTTTCCCCTGCTAGTCAAAACTGTAAAGAAAAGGGGGCTATTTTCCCAAAGTGGCCCAGATGCACGTCCAGTCCCCTCAGGAGCGGCCAAGTGGTGGCTGCCCGGATGGTTGCTGAGCTGTGACCAAAGCGCTTTCCAGCAGGCCCAGGCCCGCCCCAGCACCACGGAGCAAGCAGCTGGGGGGGGGGGAGGAGGGGGCCCGGATTTGTGTCCCCCTGTGGTGCTGGCAGCCTCAGGCCCCTTGTGGGGTCCCCAGGTGGTGCTGAAGCGGCCGGGGGGGGGGGAGGATTCCCTGGGCACTTGCTCAGAAGGCCCGCTCCCCAAGCCCAGGCAGTTGGCCGTGTGCCGGAGGGCCCAGGATCCAAAGCACTGCAGGTCAAGGGCACACAAGGAGTCCCCCTCTCTTGGGGGCAGGGAGGGAGCGGGCTGAGGATGGGGCTCCATCCTGGGCGAGGCCTTCTACGAGGAGGGAACAGCCCCCCCCCCCCCCCGCGCAGGCAGAGGCCCTTTGCTGCAGGCAAGCCTCCGAGCGGGCAGGGCCTGCCGTCCCAGCACCAAGCCCAGGATCTCCCCTCCTTGCACACGCTGCGTCTCCTCCTCCGAAACACAAGAGGCGGCGGCGGCGGCAGCAGCACACGCAAAGCCTCCAGCCGCCCTCGGCTGGGAAACTCCACCCCAACAGGCCTGTTGCAGACGCAGGGGGTTGCGGCGGGGGGGGGGGGAGCAGCTGCAGCGGCAGAGCATTTGACAGCACCCACAAGAACAGCCCTGCCGGATCAGGCCCCAGGAGGCCCACGCAGTGCAGCCTCCTGTTTCGCACAGGGGCCCTCCAGGGGCCTCTGGGGAGCCCACCGGCAAGAGGTCCGTGCCTGCCCTCCCTCCCTCCGCAGGACAGCAGCCCTTCCTAGGCAGATCAGCACCACCCCAGCAGGGACAGGAGGGGCCCGGGGGTGGGGGGCAGAAGCGTCTCCCCCTCGCCTGGGGCTCCCACAAAGCCCCTCTGGGGCCCCGACGGCTGGGGCAACGGCCAGGGAAACACAGAGATGGGATTAAAGCAGCTTTATGTAGAAAAAGGAGAGAAGGCTCAGGCCACGGCTATCGGCGGGGGGGGGGGGAGGAGATCCGGAGCGGCCCTTCAAGGCTTCTGCACATCTGGCGGCTGAAAGCGGTTTAACTTCTCGGGGTTATTGGAAGCCATTTGTGAGAAATCGCGGAATATGTCTTGGTAGGTTGCGTCTCCTGCAAAGAAGGGAGAACAGGTGCGATCAGGAAAGAGGTTGGCCCGGCAGCCGCTAGAGGGGTGGAGCGGGAAACGGCCCCCTCTCTCCTGCCAATGGGGTGGGGGCAGAACGGGCACCAGCGGCAGGATGCGACCCCCCCCTCCGCTGCATGCCAGGGTGGGGAGCGCCGGTGCAAGCAGGCCAGACTCTGCCTGAGCAGAGCAGCTCCAAGGCAGCCGGAGAGGAAAGCGCAGAGCGAGAAAGCGCAAAGGAGGACCTGCACGCCCCCCCCCCAAGAGGGCATCCGGAGAGGGAGCCCAGAAGCCGACCTGCCGTGTGTGGTCAGGAGGCGGCGGGGGCCTCGCAGTGCCCGGGGCCTGCTTAGCCCACCACCCCGAAGGCAGCCCCAGCCCCTCCCTCCCCGCCGCAGCAGAGAGGCCCGAGCAGGTGGGGCCGGCCAGGCCAGGCCTGTGGAGAGCCTCCTCCGCTCCCCAAGGCTCGGAGGGCTTCCAAGGGGGAGGGCAGAGAGGTGCAGGCTGTTCTGCAGGCGTCCTCTGGCCGCCCCTGCAAAGCTGCAGTCCCCTCGGAGGGGGGGGGCTTCCCCTCGCAAGCAGCACATGCCACCCGGCCAGAGAGCAGCATCTCGGAGGGACCCCCCACACACACACACACACAGGCCTCCCAGACAGGCAGCCGCTAGCAGGAGGCCACATTCAGGAGAGCAGCACACACCTGGCTCCGACTGAAGAGCAGCCGCCCCCCCCCCCCCGGCACACTCCGAGGCAGACACGGAGCTTCCAGAGGTGCCGAGCTTCAGCTGCACCTCCGGATGAAATGCGGCAGCCCTAAAGTGAGCCTCACGACGACGGAAACTCTCACGGCATCTGCAGCGAAGCCCAAAGGGTCTCGGCGGGGGGGGGGGGCTTGCTGGCTGCAGCCGCAAAGGGGAAGTGCCCTCACAGCAGGCGAGGGCAGCCCCCCTGCCTGATCTCCGAGCTGGGCTCCCCCCCACCCCCCCCGGCCGGAGAGCAGACCGGCGATCTCCTGACTCAAGAGGCCTCCTTCATGCTGAGCTTGAGTTGTCCTACACAGGACGCTGCCCCCCCCCCCGCCCACTGGCAGCCAGCTGCTCTGCGACACCCCCGCCCTGTGGGTCTTGTTGCTTCGGCCCCCGGCCCCCTTGCCCTTGCCTTGACTGCTCGTTTGTTGGTGGGGAACTGAGCGGTGGTCCGTAACAGGCCGCAGGGTCTTTTGGAGCACGCCTGGCGCAGGAGGTGGCCGTGCGTGCTGAACCCCCCCTCATCCAAGGAAGCGGGTGTGGCGGTTTGGCTCCCTTTGGGCCCAGCCCCCTCTCGCTTGCGGACTCCGGAGCGGGAGCTGCCCCTGCGATGGATGGCGGAGGCGCTCGGAGCAACGTCCCTGCCTCTACCAGACCGACAAGCACCCACCGCAGGCCTCACGTTCCCTGGACGGATCCTGGCAGCTCTGAAGTCCCGGACTACTGCCCCCCCGCCCCCCCCCCCCCACGCGAAAGCAGTACAGGACCCGCAGCGGAAGGTGGCCCCGCCGGCTGCCTCACTAGGCCCATCAGCCTCTGGCTCAGGCAGACTGCGGTTGTGGACTGGCCAAGCTTTTGCCTCGCTACGCCACAGACGCCCGTTTTTCCTCCCCCAGATCAAACGCTCTTCACACATGTGAGTCCGGCACAGACGCAACAAGGGCTCTTTGCGATGTAGGCCCGGCATGCAAGTTTTCCCGACTGAGTTGTTACCTTTTCCAAAAGATAACTGGGCTATGTGAACATCTGCCAGTGCGTTGCCAGTCGGCAGCCAACCGGCCAAGAGATATTGGCATCGCTCTCCTCCTCTCTGCCGCTACCACAGCAATAAGCTGAACACAGTCCACGTCTCTGCTGCTGCCGTGCCGCGACGTGGGAGTAGGCGTCCCTCCTGCGGCAACCCACGGCTCCCTTTCCCAGAGTGACCAGCTTGCTGAGCCATTTTCGGGTCACACGAAGCTGCTGAGCTTCCTGGAGTTCCTCAACGGGTGGGGCCTCCTCTTGGGCCACAAACTCCAGAGTAGCCGCCTTCCCCACGAGTGGAACAAGCTGGCCTCTGGGGAGCCGTTGACAGTCTGGCAGCCAATTCAGCATCTCTTTGCAATGACGCCCAAGACGGACCAAGTCTGCTGCAGAATCCAGCTAAACAGTCGCAGAAAAGCAGGCTGCCGGGGTGCAGTCCCTTGGGGGGGGGGCTCAACTGGTTCTCGGTTTGCTGTCTGGGACCCTTTTCTCGCCTCTGCAAGGAGGGCCATACTGACCCTGTTCCCCCCAGTAAGGAGTTCTCTGTTGCTCCTGAGGGCAGGAGTAGAACTCGGGGCTTGAGGAGACCGAGCAGCCGATTTAGGCAGGAAGGAGGAGGATTTCCAAAGTGTCCGCGCTGACTGACAGTGGGCCGGCCGGCCTTGTGCAGGGATGGTGGGCTCTCCCCTTTGTGGGCAGGGATGGCGTGGCCCTTCCGGCATGGAGCCGTCTCCCAAGCCCTGCCCAACGCCCAGGAGTCCATTCTCTTGGAACACGTCAGCCCCCACGGGCGAGTGGGGGCCAGGGCAAAGGGCCCGGTGGCAAGCCCCCCCCCCGACACTGGGCCAAGACAGACGCCGTCAGAAGGCGCATGCGCACCCCCCCCCCCCGGTTGCATGCCAGCTCCTGCATCCAGAGCAGCGCCTTCCTTCTCCCTGCCGCCGCCGCCGCCAGAGTCCTGCTTGCCCCCGAGGCTGCCCCTCTGACCAAGAGGCCTTCCTCCCGAGACCCACTGCCCGTGCGCCGCTTGGCCCGGATCCCGCATTCCTGGGGCGAGGAGCCTCTGGCTCTTCTGGCGGTGGCCACAGCTGCTCCCCTCGCTGCCCCTCTTTCCCCCTCCGAGGGGGATTCTGCCCAGGCATCCCGGAGCCTCGGGAGCTGCTTTCCGACAGGCTGGGCTGCAGGGACCACAACTGGGACAGGAGTCGAAGCTGCCCAGATGTGTGGGGCTCTGGGGGAGCAGTGGGCCAGGGAGCATCTCCCAGGCGGTGACACCGGGCAGAAGCCTCCGCCCTCCCCCGGGGCTGGGGGGACAAGCCGTCTTTGGGTGCTCTTTCGGCTATTCAAGGCAGAAACGGAAACCCCCCCCCCAAGCAGGCGAGTGGAAGGAAGTGCGCGGCGCAGAGGGAGGCAGAAGCAGCAGGAAGCCCCCCCACCCCCCGCCTGCAGGCCCCCCCCCAGCAAGAGGTCAGTGCCAGGTTAGCTGCTGCCACGGCAGGGCCCCTGGGAGGGGGAGGGAGCAGCGGACAGGGAGGAGGAGGAGAGGAGGCCCAGCAGCGCCCAGGGGCGTAGCTATAATGGAGCGGAAGGGTTCAAAGAACACGGGCCTCCAGCTCCCTCCCTCCCTATTGTCTTCATTATCTCCCTCACTCTGGGGGGCCGCCAGAGAGAGGGATGAACACGGGCCCCCTCTCCCCTCGCTACGCCCCTGGCAGCGCCCATCTGCAAGGAGGGGCAGGGGAGGGAAAGGAAGACCCCTGCGGGAAGCCACCAGCGGCCAGGCCAGCTGCCTCCATGTCCGAAGACTCCCTCTGACAGGGAATCCCCAGATGGTGTTGACAACAACTCCCACAATTCCCAGCCAAAGGCTGTCACAGCTGGGGATGCTGGGAGTTGTAGTCAACAAGACGTGCACAGCCTGAGCCAGCTGTCACGGCAGCCGTGGGGCGACCCCAGGAGGCCACTTTCCCCACCAAGCCCCCCACTTTGAAGGGGGCCCCCGGGCAGCAGTTGCAGGCTCCTGCGAACTGAGACAAGAGCCACCTTTCCAAATGGTGGCTTGCCTGTATTTGGCAGGGGGAGAGCAACCGGCCCTCTCCAGCCCCAGCACAGTAGCCCTCCAGTGGCGGCTGTTGGTTGGTGTCTGCCTTGTGTACCCTTTTAGACTGTGAGCCCCCCCTTGGGGACAGGGAACCATCTTATTTACTGATCTAAGGAAATCACTTTGAGAACATTTGCGGAAAAGCGGAACCTGAAGATTCCTCTTGGATGGAGGAGTCGGAGCTGCAGCAACCCCAAGAGGACGTGGCCAACTTCAGCGGGATGGCCAGAGCTGCCTGGGGCCTCCTTGGCCGAGCGGGGAGCTGTCCCCAGAGCAGCCCAGGCCCCCGGGCTTGCTGCAGCTGCTGCTCCTCCATCCCAGGGGACTCTTCAGACCCCCCTTTCCGGCAAAGGTTCTCCAAGGAGAGGACACACAGCCGCCTCCCAACGCCCCTCAAAGCAACGGCACAGACACACCCCTTGACTTGTGGTGGGATCCCACAGCGGTGGCCAGGCTGGTCATCTCAGTGGCCAAGCCGGCCTCTCCGACGACTCTCTCTCGGCCCACAGATGCCCGAGTGGGCTGCCTCTGGCCTCGCCGCCTTTCGTGGAGAGCGCCGTGAGAGGACGGTGGGCAGGGCCAGCTGGCCCCACCTGCTCTGCCCAGGCCGCTGCTCCCAGAGGGGCAGGAGAGGCAGGCCCTGCGGAGGGTCAGCCGGGGCGGGGGGAGCCCCAGCAGTGGCTCCGGCGGCCAGTCAGAGGCACAGCCCCAGCAGACCCCGACCCTTCAGTCCACAGAATTAGGACTCCTCTAGCTCCCACCCAATGAACTCCTGAATGCATCTCCTGTACTGCATCTCGGTGTGGTTATTAGAAGGTTGACCTGGCTGGCCGTAGATGCCTTCCGATTCCCGCATCTCTTCGTTCATTCTTGCTAGACGCAGCCTGCAAGGGGGAGATTGGAGAGAAGGGGGAGATCAGACCCGGGATTCAAAGGCTTGCAGACCCCAACCCCGGCCCTCTGGGGCCCAAGCCCTGCTGCTTTGCTCTTCCACACACACTACGTCCTGAGCAGCTCTCTGCTGCCTCCAAGTGCACAGAGCCGCTAGCCACCCGGCAAGCAAGGCAGAGCCGCCCGCCCACCCCCCCCACCAGTGTGCCAAGAACAAGTTCCTGGTCTTGGGGGGCCTCTTGCAGCAGTGGCCGTCCGTGAGCTGGGGGAGTGCAAGGAATGCAGACCCACCACAACTCCGAAGGGACAGGCCTGTGTGGGGAATGCAGTGAGGCCCTCCCAGGCTGAGCGGAGGGGGCTTCTCTGGGGGTAACGGGGAGCATATCTGGAGTTAGCCAGGTGGGCCTCCGACTGGGCTTTGGGAAGGACTGGAATCAAGTCCTCCATTTCATGTCCTGCTATGGTCATGTTGTCGGTTTTAGAATGGCACCCTGAGGACCAAAGGCCAGCCCAGGAAACCAGCGACGTCTCCCAGGAAAGAGGAGCCAAGAATGCAGAACCTCCCTCCAGACTGGGCCCTGTAGAGCCGGAGCGAGCGGGAGGGACACGGACGGATACAGAAGGCGGCACCGCTGAAGCGGGGCTTAGTCAGAGAGAGCGAGCCTGGAAGGAGAAAGCCGGAGGACGGAGGAGGAGCCCAGGGCTTCAGCAGAGAGGAGGGCGGCTGAAGGCCCGTGGTGGGGCCACGGAGACTGGCTGCACGAGGGACCCAACTTTGTTTTCTTGTCCTTGGCTCATATGGCCGCCTTCTCTCAATTCGGATGGTTTCGTTTTTATTTCCCAGGCCGAACCTTGTCCAGATCTCTTGGGGCCTCCAATCTCGTCCCCACCCCCCACCTCAACACTTGCTCGCCCTCCTGCTCTACCTGGGGAGGAGCAGTTGCTGTTGGGGAGATCCTGGGGCTGTTTGGTGGAGGCGGCCCGGGAAGAGCGCCTGGGAGGCAGAGGAAGGAAAGGTGGGAGCAGCAAGAGGCTGGCCGGCCCCCTCCCTCATGCCCGGGGCTGGCTGCTCCCAGACGGTGAGGGGCTCTCTTTCCAGCAAACCAACGGAGAGAGGGTTGCCCTGGCCGGTGAGGAGGACAGCAGCCCCAGGAGCCTTCCCCGCCCCTCCCATGCCACTGGGGCAGCAGGCCTTTCCCTCACTCACCAACAGCACTTGAGCTTCTGGCTGGGCCCTTTCCCCAGTGCAGTAGAAGCCGGCTGGAGGCCGCTACTAGGCAGAGGTGCACAGAGAAGAGCAGGGCTCTAGCAGCAGCCAGCACGGCAGCCCTCTGTCCAGTCCCAACTCTGCCTCAGGCGGTCGAGGGTAAGGAGCCCCCCGTGAGACGAAGCACCACAGCCGACCTCCACCCCTCTTCACCCCAAAGCCCAAGTCCTTCCAGTCGGGCCCCGGTGGACAGACCATAAAGCAAAAGGACAAAGTCACCCCCCCCCGACAGCGGCCAGCTTGGCAGCTCAACACTCACAGGGTCACGATGTCCGCGTTGGCAGCTTCTATGGCAACACTTAATGGATCTTTCCCTTCCTCATCAGTGGCGTGCTGGTTTGCCCCCCGTTTTAGGAACAAACAGACTTGCCTGTTCAAAAAGAATCACAGGGTTGCACGATTTCTACCCAGGATGCACCAGATTTTGCTTAGAACGGAACTGGGGTACTTACTGCTTCTTTGTGAAAGAGAAGGCATCCAATCGGTTATCGCCTGCTAACCAGCCAAGGCACTAAGAACCAGCGAGAGGAGAAACCCAACCCAGTCTTTATGCAACATCTGAGTTGGAGACAGGTCCCCACCCCCCACAACCCCAAACATTTAGTACAGTGATCAAAGGGAACAGAAGGAGATGGGAAGCCGGAGGGCTACTCTGGGAAGAGCAGACACAGCTGAGAAGGTGAGCGAGCCTTTCTAAACATCTAGCCTTTCCCCCTTCAAACAAACTAACAGGAAGAGGGGAGTTTTGCAGGGGCTGTTTCTCTTTAAGGGGTAGGTCTTAGTCTCTCTCTCTCTCTGTTGTTAGGGTTACTTGATAGGGTTAAGACATCACAGGGCTAGGAGTTCTTAGGAGTTCTTTCCTAACTCCAGTGTTTACTTAGAGGCTGCCTGGAGGGGGTGGAGTCAGCTAGGGCTGGGAGAGGCCCCACATTCCTTTCCTTTGACTCACATCCTGTGTGACAGTTGGAAGCCTACTCTACATGAGGTGAAGGCCCGAAAGTATAGCGAACAGGGATAGCAAACAGGACGTAGGAGTTTTGCAGGAGTTTAGCGGGAAGTGTGCGGGGGAGCCTGGAACAAGCCCCTGCGATCACAAGGACCACAAGGAGCCTGGTGGAGAAGAGAACGTAAGTACATATCCCTCCCTCGTTTCCCTCATATTCTTGGGAAAGGCTGTTTGGACAGTTAAATAGCTGACCATTACAGCTGAGACCTATCCTAATAAACTATCTAATAAACGGACACTAAGCTCCCGAAATACTGTAAACAGCCAACAAAAACAGTATGAAGATAGAAAGTCAGCAGGGGAGGGGGCATTTCCCAGTGTATTGCACAGAGTGCCACATGTACGACTACTTGCCCCATGGGCAGAAGTCCTGGGTGTGTGCTCGGTGCGAGGAGCTCCTGGCTCTCAGGGAACAAGTCCATTCCCTCGAGACCAAGGTGGCGGATCTGGAGAAGCTCAGGGAGACAGAGAGGCATGTGGACGAGACCTTCAGGGATGTGATAGAGGCATCCCACTCCAGGGCTGGTAGCTCCTCTGCTGTCAGGAAGAATGAAGGTCTTGGGCAAGGAGGACATCGGTCTGAGGAAGAGGGAAATGCTCCTTTAGAAGGGACCCCTTCCGTGGATGATGAGCCCAGATCCTCTCGCACAGGGGATACTCCTCTGGGGGGTGGGGGCCTCCTTGTAGTGGGTGATACGATCATTAGGGGGATAGAGAGATGGGTTTGTGACCCGCGTGTTGACCGCACGGTGACTTGCCTGCCTGGTGCGAAGGCTGCGGACATTACGCAGCGTCTAGACAGGCTCCTAGGCAGTGCTGGGGAGGAGACAGCTGTTGTGGTGCACGTCGGCACCAACGATGTGGGGAAATGCAGTCGGGAGGTCCTGGAAGCCAAATTTAGGCTGATAGGTAGCATTTTGAAGTCCAGAACCACCAAGGTAGCATTCTCAGAAATGCTACCTGTCCCACGCGCAAGTACAGTGAGACAGGCAGAGCTGAGGGGTTGCAATGCGTGGATGAGACGTTGGTGCCAGAGGAGGGGTTTAGATTTGTTAGGCACTGGGACACATTTTGGGGCAAGCAAGGCCTGTACAAAAGGGATGGGCTGCACTTGAACCAAGATGGAACCAGACTGCTGGCACTTAAAATCAAAAAGGTTGCAGAGCAGCTTTTAAAAGGACACCTGGGGAACAGCCGATGGGAGCTGGGCAGTATCCCGTTCGGCAAAAGCCATCCTTTAAAGTGTGATGCTGAAAAGAATTCAGATAAAACAGAAGGGGACAAGGCAGAACTGCATAAAGAGCAGACGGGAGGCTGTGCCAGCAGGTCAAAGAGTCAAAAGAATAGCATACATCCGCAGAGAGATTCAGCATATAGGTGCTTATATGCCAATGCCGGAAGCCTCTGAGCCAAGATGGGTGAGCTGGAGTGCTTGGTGGCTAACGCAGAAATAGACATAGTGGGCATAACAGAAACATGGTGGAACAGTGAGAACCGGTGGGACACTGTTATCCCTGGGTATAAACTCTGTAGAAAGGACAAGGAGGGGCACCTTGGAGGAGGGGTAGCACTGTATGTTAGAGAAGGGATAGAATCTAACAAGCTAGAAAACCTAGGTGGACTGGAGTCCTCCACAGAAACCCTGTGGGTGACTATACAAGGCCAGAAAGGAAACGTGCTACTGGGGACGTGCTAGCGCCCTACGGATCATCATGCCGACAGTGACTGTGAGTTGCAGGAGGAAATCAGGGAGGCGTCACAAAGAGGCAGGGCTGTAATTATGGGTGATTTCAACTACCCACACATAGACTGGGTAAATTCACATTCAAGTCAGGACAAAGAGGTCAAATTTCTAGATATGCTAAATGACTGTGCCCTAGAACAGTTGGTCATGGAACCAATCAGAGAGAAGGCGACCTTGGATCTAATTCTGAGTGACACCCAAGACCTGGTGCGTGACGTCAGTGTCATCGACCCTTTAGGGAACAGTGACCACAGTGCCATCAAATTCAGCATACATGCGGGGAGAGAATCACCAAGGATGTCAAACACGGACATTTTGAATTTCAGAAGAGGAAACTTCTCCAAAATGAGGAGTATGGTGAAAAGAAAGCTGAGGGGGGAAATCAGGAGAGTCACTTCTCTCCAGAGTTCATGGAGCTTACTCAAAACCACAATACTAGAAGCCCAGTTAGATTGTATACCCAAAAGGAGAAAGGGTACCACTAAGTCCAGGAGGATGCCGGCATGGCTAACGGATACCGTCAAGGAAGCCATAAAAGGGAAGAAGACTTCCTTCTGAAATTGGAAGGCCTATCCAAACAAAGAGAACAGAAAGGAACAGAAACACTGGCAAAAGAAATGCAAGGTGACAATAAGGGAGGCAAAGAGAGAGTTTGAGGAACATTTAGCCAAAGGTATCAAGGGGAATAACAAAAACTTCTTTAAGTACATCAGAAGCAGGAAACCTGCCAGGGAGGCAGTTGGACCACTACACAATGAGGGAGTGAAAGGGATTATTAAGGAGGATATGGAGGTTGCAGAGAAACTGAATGAGTTCTTTGCATCTGTCTTCACGGCAGAGGATACTGAGCATATACCTGTTCCTGAACCAGGCTTTTTAAGGATGGAGGCTAGAGAGCTGAGTCAGATAGAAGTGACAAGGGATGATGTTCTAAACTGTCTTGGAAAACTGAAAGCTAACAAATCACCAGGGCCGGATGGCATCCATCCAAGAGTCCTCAAAGAACTCAAATGTGAAATTGCTGACCTCCTTGCTAAAATATTTAACTTATCCCTGAAATTGGGCTCTGTACCAGAGGACTGGAGAGTGGCAAATGTAACACCGCTTTTCAAGAAGGGATCCAGGGGTGATCCGGGAAATTACAGGCCGGTTAGCCTAACGTCCGTTCCAGGCAAATTGATGGAAAGCATCCTCAAGGATAAAATTGTAAAGCACCTAGAAGAACAGGCCCTGCTGGGAGTGAGCCAGCATGGCTTCCGCAAAGGTAAATCTTGCCTCACCAACCTTTTGGACTTCTTTGAGAGTGTCAACGAGTGTGTGGATCAAGGTGATCCAGTTGACATAGTCTACCTGGACTTCCAAAAAGCTTTTGACAAAGTTCCTCATCAAAGACACCTGAGGAAACTTAGCTGTCATGGGATAAAGGGACAAGTACATGTGTGGATTGCTAACTGGTTGAAAGACAGAAAACAGAGGGTAGGTATCAATGGAGAGTTTTCACAATGGAGGGAAGTAAGAAGTGGGGTCCCCCAGGGATCTGTACTGGGACCGGTGCTTTTTCATAAATGATCTAGAAGCAGGGGTAAGCAGCGATGTGGCCAAATTTGCAGAGGATACCAAACTCTTCCGGGTAGTGAAATCCCAAACGGATTGTGAGCAGCTCCAAAAGGATCTCTCCAAACTGGGGGAGTGGGCGACAAAATGGCAAATGCAGTTCAATGTTAGCAAGTGTCAAGTGATGCACATTGGGATGAAAAACCCCAACTTCAAGTATATGCTGATGGGATCTGAGCTGTCGGTGACGGACCAGGAAAGGGATCTTGGGGTTGTGGTTGACAGCTCGTTGAAAGTGTCTATTCAATGTGCGGCAGCTGTGAAAAAGGCAAATTCCATGCTAGGGATCATTAGAAAGGGGACTGAAAATAAAACGGCTAACATTATAATGCCCTTATACAAAACTATGGTGCGACCACACTTGGAGTACTGCGTACAATTCTGGTCACCACATCTTAAAAAGGACATTGTTGAACTGGAAAAGGTGCAGAAGAGGGTAACCTAGATGATCAGGGCCTAAAGCACCTTTCTTATGAGGCAAGACTACAACACCTGGGGCTTTTTAGTTTAGAAAAAAGATGACTGCGGGGAGACATGATAGAGGTCTATAAAATCATGCATGGCATGGAGAAAGTGGAGAGAGAGAAATTCTTTTCTCTCTCACACAACACTAGAGCCAGGGGTCACTCCATGAAATTGATTGCCAGGAGGTCTAGGACCAACCAATGGAAGTACTTTTTCACACAACGTGTGATCCACTTGTGGAACTCTCTGCCACAGGACGTGGTGACAGCCAACAACCTGGATGGCTTTAAGAGGGGTTTGGATGACTTCATGGAGGAGAGGTCTATCAATGGCTACTAGTCGGAGGGCTGTGGGCCACCTCCAGCCTCAAAGGCAGGATGCCTCTGAGTACCAGTTGCAGGGGAGTAATGGCAGGAGAGAGGGCACGGACTCAACTCCTGCCTGTGGCTTCCAGCGGCATCTGGTGGGCCACTGTGTGAAACAGGATGCTGGACTAGATGGGCTTCCTTGGGCCTGATCCAGCAGGGCTGTTCTTATGTTCTTAAGGAGAGTCAAGGCAATCGGGAAACAAAGAGCAGTGGGCTCAGGAGACAAGGAGAAGCAGCCCAGATGGATCCAATGGACTTCCGGTAGCAGTCCAGCTCCGTGGACAACGCCCAGCCTGCACAGAGGCTACTAGGTGGCCGAGGCAGTGGGCCAGAGTCTGGAGACTGGAGGAGGGAGGGAGGTACCCAGGGAGGAAATTAGGGAAAATCTTTTCTTGATGAAAAGCTTCGGTAGATCTGAGTTAAGGACTACACCGAGGTGAGGTAACTGTCAGCTTGGTGTGAGGTGGCTTTTTTCAGATTGATGGAAAACCACATTCATGAAGGCATTGCCAGATTTGAATATCCAGGAGTGCTTGTGAATGAGAATGTGTACTGATCAACAGATCGCTCAGATAAATGATCATATGCTTATATGGTACATCTGCTCGTAACCTCTAGGCTGGATTACTGCAATGTGCTCTATGTGGGGCTGCCTTTGTACATAGCCCAGAAACTGCAGTTGATCCAGATGTGGGGGCCAGGCTGGTCTCTGGGTGATCTAGGAGAGACCAGATAACTCCTGTATTGAAAGAGCTACACTGGCTGCCGATAAGTTTCCGGGCAAAATACAAGGTGCTGGTTATAATTTATAAAGCCCTAAACAGCTTAGGCCCTGCCAGGTATTTAAGAGACCGTCTTCTTCACCATGAGCCCCACCACCCTTTGAGATCATCTCCAGAGGTTCGCCTGCAGTTGCCACCAACTCGTCTGGTGACTACTCAGGAATGGGCCTTCTCCGAAAGCGATCCCTGTTGAAACAAGAGCCTCCCTATCTCTGGCAACTTTTTAAAAGGCACTGAAGACACATTTATTCATCCAGGCTTTTAATCAGATTTATAGTTTTAAATTTTTTAAGACTGGGTTTTAAATGATTTTAATTGTAAACCACCCAGAGACGCAGGTTTGGGGCGGTATGGAAATATTTAAATAAATAAAAATAAATAAAATAAACAAGCACAAATGGGAAGGCCTCCTCTCCTCAGGCAGGCCTTCAATTGCCGCCAATCGTCTGGTGGATTTCAGTCTGGGGCCTGAGAAAGGCCAGAGGGAAAGGCTTGGCATTGGTAATGTGCCCCACTGGACACGCACCTGAGTGAATGGGGACTGGAAAGGTGAACAGGCACACGTTGAGAGCGGCGGACCGCCAGGTAGTCTGCTGGCTGAAGCGCCTTTGAAGGACTTGAGCATCTCTATGTAAAGCTTGTCTGACAAAGGCAGAGTGTCCTGAGATGACTTAGAGGATTGCTTTGAGGTCTCTATCGTTTGTGGGGACTGTGAAAAGGATGGAGTAGAGACCCCTTTTTCTTTGGTCGGGTAAAACCTCTTCTATGGCTCCAGTCTGAAGATGATGATGGATTGCTAGAAGCAAGTCTGAATGTTTGTTATCATGTCTATGACCCCACTAAGGGGGAGAAGAGTGTGCCAGCCAGGAATGTCTGCTTCATCCCAGTGGGGCCTCTCGCCCAACCAAGAAAACGCTTCTGGTTCTGGGCTTTGCCAGGCCAGGGATTGTACGGACAAGTAAAAAATGAAGAAGATGAAGGATTCTTTTCTCCCCTAATATCTTCTTTTATTGCATGAATAAAAAAGAATTAACAGGAGTAATAGTCAAACATTGACCTAAGGTCAAGGCACACACTCGAGTAGAGGTCTTCCACTGCCAAAAGACAAGTTGCAAGTAAGTACATTGAACAAAAATACAAAAAGGCACACCTGGGAATGAAATGCCCTCTCCCCACAAGGGCTTCTGAATAGTTTTCCAGGTTGACTTCTCCATCCTAGGTGTTTCCAATCCACTCAGGTCTTTTCCCTTCTGCCCCGAGAATCCTGTTCTCAGGCCGCGGTTAAAGGGTTTCACCCTCACTTTCCCTCCTCCCAATTCAAAACAAGGAGTCAAGTGCTGCTGATCTCATGCTTGGTCTTGTCAATGACTGGGAGCGAAGGCCATGCGCAGAGTGCACTACAAGAGGTGCCGTCCTCAGCAAAAACAGAGTCTCACACCAAGGCTGCACAAAATGGCTTTTCCTGGGTGAAGACGGCTCTGCTCAGGCCCTTTTGCCAATTTAACTTCAGGCACCCACCAGAGATTGAGTGCTGACCATAACACTGTGAACGCTTTGTGGAGTAGGAAAAACACCTGCCCCATGGCTCCCACCTGCACTTCAAGTTCCGTGGTGTAGACTTCTTGCACAGCAAGGAGGACCCAGCTGTATGAGGAAGAGGAGGCAGCCTCAACTGGGAAAGGTGGCCTGGCAACAGCCTCTTGCTGGTAGGAGCAGAGTTGCAGGTGCCCTGTTGGCCTCCCCAGGACTGAAGGGAACAAGGGAGCAACCCGTTTATAGATCTGAACTAGAAACTCGTGTGTGTGTGTGTGTGTGTGTGTGTGTGAGCGAGAGCGCGAGAACCTGCAGTTTTGATGAAAATAGTGTGTGTTGGGTGAGTGGGAAGTCCCTTAGAAAGCTGGCGCTCCTTTCTATTGGAAGTCTGAACGGAGGGCCTCTCCCTTATCAAAGGTCTCTACTAGAATGTCTTTTAGGGTGTTACCTCTGACTGGTTTTGCCCCTTGGAAAGGAATGGAGGCAATGCTCACTCGAGAGGGAGGCAATGTTCACACAGAGAGATCTTCTGGCCACTACCAGGAGGCCATGGTGCTGGAAGGGAAACTTGAAAAGTCAAAATTTGCATCTCTTGTAAAGGCAGCTGCCTTCTCAATCTGTCTGGGTTGTCAGGTGGGTTCTGAAGAAGTTTGCCAGCTCACAAAACCATGGCTCTGGAGAAAATGGCGAGAGTAGAAGCAGCACGAAAAGGGAAGGCTGTAGAATTGTGGGCTCTTCTCCGAGCAGCTTCTGCTTTTTAAATATCGGACTTGTCTTTCAAGGAGCTGTCAACATCTTTAGGCAAGATAGTGCCAGAGAGCAAAGCCACCACTGGGGGACTGACCCGCGGGGCCTTTCATTGGCCCAGAGTAGTCTGAGAAACTGGACAGAATTTGTTAGACAAGGCCTAGGTGTACTGAAGCACTGCTGTCTGTTTCTAGACCGAAAACAGTCTGGAAAAGAACACAGGAAGCTGCCTTATACCGCGCCAGACCATTTGACCATCCAGCTGGGTATTGTCTATACTAGCTGGCAATGGCTCTCCAAGGTTCCAGGCAGGAGTCTATCCCAACCCCACCTGAAGATGCTGCCAG
This sequence comes from Hemicordylus capensis, assembly GCF_027244095.1. NCBI lineage: Eukaryota > Metazoa > Chordata > Lepidosauria > Squamata > Cordylidae > Hemicordylus > Hemicordylus capensis. The sequence continues at coordinate 358,959,237 of NC_069659.1, forward strand.
GGATCGAACCTGGGACCTTCTGCATGCAAGTCAGATGTTATTCCACTGAACTATAACCCCATTCCCTAAAGGGAATATCTCCCAGCAGACAGTGCCCACATGTAGTCAACCCATCCAAATCCTGCTTAGCGAAGGGGACAAATCATGCTTGAAACCACGACATGATGAGGGACTTTTGTTTTGGAAAAACAAAGGACCCTTTAGATATAGTTTAAGAATCAGAAGGGCTAGAAGCCTGGAATTCCAACACTGACAGCACTTTGTTAAGGAGGGGACCAAAGTTAGCTCCAGAGAAAAGCCTAGGAGGTGAAGAAGATTCCTCAGACCACTCGCCCTCTTCTGTGCCATCATCCTCCCCATCAGCCGGTTTGAAAGGGAGATGTGGTGGCATAGTGGTGTGTGTGGAAGAGATGGAGGCAAACTGTTTGACGAGAGGGTGCTCCTCAGGAGGAAGAGGAGGGTGGGGTGGGGACCAGGAGAGCGCTGGTCCAGTGTCCCCTCTATGGTGTACGCATGCACACTTTTTTAAAGGTCCACTCAGTTAGTTTCCCACCCCTCTTGGGTTCTTCACGACTTTCTCTCAGGAGGAGGGGAAGAAGATGCAGACGAGGGAGGAGGAGATGACCACCCCTTTAAACAGAGCTGTGTTTTGTTTTATCAGGTTTTTAAACTGAAATTTTATTGTTTTTACCTTGCTGTTAACCACCTGGGGCTGTAGGATGAAAGGCGGCATAAAAATATAAAGGAAGGAAGAATGGCAACTGGCACGCTCCCTTTTGAAAAATCTTATCCTGCCCCTTGAAAGGTTTCTTTTGAGCTCTTGAAACTCCTTAATGTGTGCAGTTCTGGTCACCGTATCTTAAAGGAGGCCATGGCAGAACTGGAGAAGGTGCAGAAGAGGGCAGCCCAGAGGACCAGGGGCCTGGAGCACCTTCCTTACGAGGCTAGGCTGCGGCATCTGGGGCTCTTTAGTGTGGGGAAAAAGACAACGAAGGGGAGACATGATCGAGGTGTATAAAATCATGCATGGAGTAGGAAGAGTGGACAGAGAGGCAGTTTTCTCCCTCTCTCACAACAACAGAACCAGGGGTCACCCCATGAAACTGAAGGCCAGGAAGTTTAGGACAGACCAAGGGAAGGACTTTTTCACACAGTGCATAATCAATCTATGGAATTCTCTGTCATGGGGTGTGGTGATGGCCACTAGTTTGGACGGCTTTCCAAGGGGCTTAGACCTCTATGAATTTGTCTACTAGTCTGGTGGCTACAGGCCACCTCCAGCCTCAGAGGCAAGATGCCTCTCAATACGAGTTGCAGGGGAGTGACAGCAGCAGGAGAGAGGGCGTGCTCTCGCTTCTTGTCTGTGGGCTTCCCAGAGGCGCTGGTGGGTGCCTGTGTAAAACAGGATGCTGGACTAGATAGGCTTCCTTGGGCCTGATCCAGCAGGGCTGTTCGGGGGACAGAGAGGGGACCTGAGGATAATCACTAGGCCCAGGGAGAGGGAGAAAAGGTCCCAACCCCCCAGCAAGATGGTGGCAGTTTCTGCAACAGTTCTGTATGTTCTGCTGAACTCCCGGAGGGCTTCTCAGGGACCAGCCTACAGTCCCCATCAAACACCCTCCACTCCTGGGGCTCGAGAGGGGAAGCCAATGCCCACAGCAATGGTCAGGGGACCCCCAGCTGTGCTTTGCATGTGGGTGTTCAAAGCTTTCCCCCCCACAGCTGAGAGGTGGTTGGAAATCTCTTTGGTGGGCAGCTGTTGAGGACAGAAGTCAATGAGCAGGAAAGAGCGGAGGTCTGATCCCACTGCCATGCCCTGGTTTGAGGCTCAGATCGGCAGAAATGCCCATCCTTCCAAGCTAATTTCAGGCTGAGTCCGCAAAGGAAGAGGACGTGGGGGGTGGGGGCAGCTAGCAGCTCCCAGAGCGCTCCCTGTAGCAGCTAAAGATGGTGAGGCCCCAAAGGAGTCTGGAACGGGCCTGACGGAGGATTCCTTCTTTGCAGACCTCTTCTTAAGCCGTAAATCTTTTGTCATCTTTGCCTGCTAAGATGCCTAGGATAGGCAGGACAGAACTGGAAAGGAAGAGAGGATACCAACGCCTAAGAGTAAAGAAGTCTCTCTCTCTCTTGTTTTAACATATATGTGGATTTGAAAAAGAAGAAGAAAAGAGGAAAAGGGTGCTGAAGCAAACCGACAAAGGAGAAAAGGGCCTCTCAAAGGTAAGTGGTTAGCCAAGGAGTGGCAGTCCCTGGAGCAGGGCAGAAAAACTGGGCGGGGTGCTCCTCCCCTGGCTCTTAAAACCTAGGTTAATGAGCACAGGCCCCGCCTCCTGGAGAACCAGGGAAAGCCAAGAGGCCCAGGACAGGAGGCAGGCTGCAGAAGGCAGAGAGCCTGCTTGGAGATATTTCAGGGCCTCTCTCTAACCTCCATTCGCAAAGCTCCTGAGGGAGAGGGTCGGACCGAAATGAGACAGATTTTGAACTTAACATTCCCACTCGTGGAAATCTCCTCATCTGAAGCATGAACAACAGTTCTTTAAGAGATGGTGGGACAGCAAATATGGCATTTTGAGGAGATGTCAACAGATGTACTTGCCACCAAGGGGAACCTGCATGGTGACTAGATTTGGGGACTCTCAATTATTACTATTACGAGTAGGGGGGGAAGTTCCACACGTTGCTTCTCAGCCAACAGTCCACAAAGTAGTTTACGCAGTAAAAGGAAAGACAAGCAGAGCAGTTGTGCGTGAGGCAGCCCAGGGTTGCCCTGCGGGGGCGGGGGAATGCCCTCCGTGCCAAGGGCCACCCAGGACCACAAAGACTAGCAAAGAAGGGTACCTACCCAGTGTGCCCCAAGACCGTGGCATGGTGCAGGGGTCCTCTGCCTTTGGCATCCCTGAGGTTCACGTTGGCCCCATTTTGGAGCAGGAATTCACATGTGACCAAGGAGCCCTGGGGAGCAGAGACGCAAGACCCAGGCGTTGAGCCAACAGGGACTCCAACCGCCAGGCCAGCCCCCCCCCGCCCCCCCCAGCAGAGGTGCAGCGCTGAGCGGCGACAACCACACCTTGAGAGAGAGAGAGCCCGTGACGAGACTCACCCCAAGCACTGCCTGAATCAGAGGTGTGGAGCTGTTCTCCTCCGCATTGACCCAGTTCACCTCTGCCCCATGGGCCAGGGCCTTGGCCATCTCAGGGAGGGTCTTCTTGTAGGCCGCCTGATACAGCTGGAGGCCTGGAAGGAGCTGCCTCCTGGAGTCATCGGACACAGCAGCGTCGTGCCTTTCGCCCTCTGGAAGAAGAAGCAGCCGCCTTTGGCCAGAAACCCAGGCCCAAGCCTCGGGGAGCAGCAACTCTCTTGGGAAGGCCAGAGAGCACCAAGCACGCACTCAGGAATAAGCCCCAAGGAGGAATCGGGCCAGGCCACTCCTGACTCCCACCCCAGCCCCACACATTTAAGCATCTACGTCCTCCTCCGTTTTAGCTGGTCTGTTTCAGAACTCAGGTAGAGGCCAGTCAAACCTTCTGACTTGCACATTTCTTACTTGGCAGCAAGACTCCCATCTCCCCACTCCTGCTTGACTTTGTTCTTCCGATTCGCTCCCAGAGAATGTTCAGGGACAGGAATCGGTCAAGTCAACAGATTGATAGGGAGGAAAGCAAAAGAATGATTTCCCTTTGGTCATTCAACTTTGTGTTCCTTGTAGGGTTAATACTTTTTTTAAATTATTGCTTAAGAAGTATGCACCTCGTTTTCTTTTGCTTTGCTTGCCAGAATCAAATTGTATTTCTTTGCCAGCCTTTGGGTTCCGTCCATTTCCCCTGCTCTGCTCATTGACAATGATGGCACCCAGCCCCTGGACTGGGCCGTACCTGCCCTAATCTGCGGCTCAGTCTCGAAAGCAACCCAGCCGCGCTGCAGACAAGTGTGCCCAGAAGACGCCAGCTAAGGATGCCCAAGGACTGAGGGAGCAGCACATGCCCCCTCCGGTCGTCTTCAGGCACACACTGCTTGCAATGCAAGAGAACAGTCGGAGCCATCGCAGCGGGCCGGCCAAGGAAGGCACGAGGGCTGTGTCTGGGCAAGGCTGCTTCTTTGCTTGCTGCTGGACTCGAGGGCATCTCAGGCAGGCTAACCCTGCCCAAGTGCTCCAGAGGCAAGACGATTCGAAGCAGGCCAAGCTTTAAGAGCCTGGGAAGGAGAACCCCACCCAGCCCTGGGAGGCCGTTTCAGTGAGCCCATGGCCTCGGCAAGTGGAGTCAAAAATTTACTGGCCACAGCACTGGATTTTCTGGGAGCTGCTAGCAAATGCCACTCGGGAAAAGGATCAGCAAGGGCTGAGGTGGAGGCTTGGGGAATACCAAAGACCCAGAAGTGGTTGGTGCCAACGAGCAGGGCGGCGGGTGAGGGGGCACCAAAGCAGGCAGCTGGGCTTGCTTCTCTCTCCCTTGCCTTGCCCAAGAGCTGTGCTACCTGCAGGCTGGTCATTCACCAGGGAGAGCTGTGCCATTAACCACACAGCTCTACCTGACGAATGGCCAGCCTGCAGCAGGTAGCATGGCTCCCGGGTGAGAGAGGAGCAGCCCGAACTGCCTCCTTTGGCAGCCCACTTCCTGGCTCATGAGCACCAGCCGCGACAGCAATGGTCCCTGGCGGTGGCAGGTGGTTCCTCCTGGGAGCCAGTCACTTCAGACAGCAATGGAGAAAAACCCTTGACAAGATACTACTACTACAAATATTTGCATAGCTCTTCGACAAAAGTCCCCAAAGCAGTTTACACAGAGAAATACATAATAAATCAATAGGATGGATCCCTGTTCCCAAAGGACTCACAATATAGTCTTTGGAATTTTGCCATAGCATCAGTGCCTTGGTCACCAGACCGGCCGTCCCCCTTCCGCTCTGGAATCATGTTCTGCAAAGCGAGAACTGAAGGATGGAGTTCCACAAGGCTCCATACCGTCTCCAATGCAATTTAACATCTACGTGAAACCGCAAGGAGAGATCATGAGGAGGCTTGGTGCTGGGGGTTATCAATATGCTGATGACACCCAGATTTACTTCTCCATGTTGACCTCATCAGGAAATGGCATATCTTCCCTAAATGCCTGCCTGAAGACGGTAATGGGCTCGACGAGGGATAACAAACTGAAGTTGAATTCAAATAAGATGGAGGTACTGACTGTGTTCTGGATGGGGTTACATTCCCCCTGAAAGACCAGGTACATAGCTTGGGAGTGCTCCTGGACCCAAAGTTCTCCCTGGTTTCTCAGGTTGAGGCGGTGACCAGGAGCGCTTTTTATCCGCTTCAGCTGATACGTCAGCTACGTCCATTTGCAGAGGTGAATATCCTTAAAACAGTGGTACATATTCTGGTAACCTTGACTACTGTGTGTACACTGTACATTCAGAACACTGTAATGTGCTCTACGTGGGGCTGCCTTTGTACGTAGTCCAGAAACTACAGTTGGTACAGAATGTGGCACCAAGATTGGTCTCTGGGACAACACGAAGGGACCACAAAACACCAGTTTTGAAAGAACTGCACTGGGTGCTGACATCTTTCTGGGTGAAACATAAAGTGCTGGTTATTACCTATAAAAGCCCTTAATGGCTTGGGACCAGGCTTTTTAAGAGAGCACCTCCTTTGTCATGAACCCTCCCGCCTTTTACAATCTTCTGGAGAGGTCTGGTTACATTTGCCACCGGCTCGTCGGGTGGCAACTTGGGACCGGGCTTTCTCTGCAGCTGCCCTAGGGCTTGGGAATATGCTCCCTGCTGAAATGAGAGCATCTCCTTCTCAAGTTTGTTTTCAGGAAGACCCTCAAGACTCTCCTGTTCTCTCAAGCTTTTAATTAGAATTAATTTTAATAATTTGTTTTGTATTGGTTTTTATTATGTATTTTAATCTGTGATTTTTAATATTAAAATTTGTACACCACCTAGAGAGGTACATATCAAGCGGTATAAAAATACAATCAATCAATCAATCAATAAGATATACATATTCAATTTTTACTTCCATAAGGATCTTGTAATATTGTATGCACCACACAGAGGGAGCATCATTTGGCTCCTCCCAATCCCTGGACGAGAAGGATGTTGCAATGCTTTTGAGACCATTCACTCTTGCTTGTATTGTGCTATTGCTGCTGGCATATTTGGAGCATAATCATATCAGAAAACCCCAGACTGAATCACATTTTGCTTCACTAACTCCCGTGTTCACTTCCTAATCATAGGAAACACTAGATGCTTCAGGAGAGAAGTATGAGAAAATCAGGGGCGGGGGGGGGGGGGGGCGGACGAGAGTTTCGTTTCACTAACGGTTAAGCCAGAAATAATGCAACCCACATAGTATTTCAGGAAGTGGCTAAAGTAAAAGGACCCTCTCTCAGCAAGGAGTTTCCACTAGCCTCTGTGCTCAGAACTCAGAGAGGAAATTGAGTTTGCTCTCTTAATGTGGTAACATGTTTCTGATGCAGCTGAGGGGAGTCAGGATTGCCCCATTTCAAATAGGTTAGAGTTCCTAGAGACAATATTCAAAATTCTGAATTCAGTTGTACCACAATGCATTGATTTAAGAATGTAAGCAGTCACTGGGTGCATATTGTAGCACCACTGCTATAGCACCAAGATCGTAATTTTGTAACAAAACTATCCTATCAGCAATTAGCAGTAGTAACCAGAGACTACAAGCAAGCAATGCAACCTAGTGGCACTAAATTGGGAGGCAGGTGTCAATGCACAGATCCAGTGTCGGCAGGTCATGGTCGGATCTCTGCAGAGGCCCACAAGCCAGCAAGGACCGCTGCTGCTTCTCCTGCCATTGTCCTGCTCATGCAGGCGGGAGGATCCGTTGGGCTGCACACGCTTTGCACAACACATTAGTTATTGACGTGTGTGTGTGTGTGTGTGTGTGTGTGTGTGTGTGTGTGTGTGAGAGAGAGAGAGAGAGAGCGAGCGCTATGTGTGCATACTACCTTGATACTGCCACCCAGAACAAAAGTCTTTCTGCTCACTGCTTATAAAAATTAGAGGGAACACTGCACAGCAAAGGCTCTTGAGTAAACTTAGCAGTCACGGGATAAGGCGACAGGTTCATGTGTGGATTGCTAACTGGTTGAAGGACAGGAAACAGAGGGTAGGCATCAATGGAGAGTTTTCGCAATGGAGGGAAGTAAGACGTGGGGTCCCCCAGGGATCTGTTCTGGGACCGGTGCTTTTTAATTGATTCATAAATGATCTAGAAGCAGGGGTAAGCAGCGATGTGGCCAAATTTGCAGAGGATACCAAACTCTTTTGGGTAGAGAAATCCAAAACAGATTGTGAAGAGCTCCAAAAATCTCTCTCCAAACTGGGGGAATGGGCGACAAAATGGCAAATGTGGTTCAGTGTTGGCAAGTGTAAAGTGATGCATGTTGGGGCAAAAAACAAACAACTTCACATATACACTGATGGGATCTGAGCTGTCAGTGACTGACCAGGAGAAAGAGATTGGGGTCGTGGTGGACAATTCTTTGAAAATGTCAACTGAGTGCATGGCTGCTGTAAAAAAAGGCAAATTCCATGCTAGGGATCATTAGGAAGGGGATTGAAAGTAAGAATGCTAATATTATAATGCCCCTATACCTATATATGGTGCAGCCACATTTGAAGCACTCCATATAGTTCTGGACACTGTATCTTAAGAAGGATATTGTACAACTGGAAAAGGTGCAGAAGAGGGCAGCCAAGATGATCAGGGGCCTGGAGCACCTTCCTTAGGAGGCCAGGCTACAGCATCTGGGGCTCTTTACCTTGGAAAAGAGGCGACTAAGGGGAGACATGATCAAAGTGTATAAAATTATGCATGGAGTAGAGAGGGTGGACAGAGAGACATTTCTCTCCCTCTCTCACCACACTAGTGACCGGGGGTCACCCCATGAAACTGAAGATCAGGAAAGTTAGGACCAACAAGAGGAAGGACTTCTTCACACAGCACATAATTAATCTGTGGAATTCTTTGCCAAGGGATGTGGTGATGGCCACTAGCTTGGATGGCTTTAAAAGAGGCTTGGACATAGTCATGGAGGACAGTGGCTACTAATCTGGTGGCTATAGGCCACCTCCAGCCTCAAGAGGCAAGATGCCCGTTGTAGGGCAGCAAGAGAGGGGGCATGCCCTCCGCTCTCCTTGGCCTCTGTGTGGAACAGGATGCTGGACTAGATGGGCCTTCTTGGGCCTGATCCAGCCAACCTTCAGGATCTGGGATGCTTACAGTTATCCTGAACCGGATGCTACTTTTGGCTTTCTGGCAGAAGTCAGTTTAAAAACTCCTGGGCAAAGCTTCCAGAATGTTTCCCAGGGCCGAGCCAAGCTAGGCCCTTCCTGCCTAAGGGGACAGGGCTGCAGGTCAATGGAGAGCAGCTGCTTCACATGCAGGAGAGCCGCGGCCCGTCAGCAGAGACGCTACTGAGCAAGCAGGACCAGCGGCCTGACGCGGCCAAGGGCAGCTTCCTAGGTTCTCAACCCAGGCCCAACCCTGGATAGTCAGCCTGTGCAAAGAGGCGATAAGGGGGCTGATGCGGGGGGGGGGGGGCGGGGGGGCGGGATCCGCATCGTCCCCCGAAAGCTCCCCCTCCTCCCTGCCTGAATCAGACGCTTCTGGATGCTCTTCGAGCCCGAGTGGCAGCGAAGGGGCTGCTGGGTGGCGCAGGGGGCCTGGAGAGCCGCACGGAGGACGGGCGGGAGGGCCCAGCTCCTGCCGAGACGGGCGAGAGCCCGATGGCTGAGCAGAGCGGCAGGCAACATGGCCGCCCCAGCAGTTTTGGCGGGAACAGCACCAGCGATGGCAGTGGGCAGCTTACCCAGCTCTTCTGCCACAACACGCCGTAGCAAGGGGGCAAAGCTCGGAGGAGGAACTGCCTCCTCCCCGCCCTCGGAGACGGCTGCTCGGCGTGAAACCTCTGCAGGATGAGCAAGCTTGGAGGGCGGAGCATCCGGCGCTCTCGCTCAGAAGCCCCCACGGCTTTTTGCCGGCCATCGGGCCGAGGCCACCGGGCAGCCTCGCTCACAGCCGGTCTACCGTGGGGTGCGGCACCGTCTGCCACCTGGGATCCGCTAGGCCAAGCCCAACGCGCCAAGGACTTCCTGCCCTTGTCCCGCTTGGTCTTCAGGGACCGAGGAACGGGCGCGGGAGTGGCCGCCACACCCCCTCGGCCCGGCACACGGAATGTGCAACGGAGTCCTTCTCCGAGAGAGAGAGAGGGAGGGAGAGAGAGGAACCTCCCCCTCCCTGTGGGAAGCTTCGGCGGCCATTCCGAGGGCCTGCGGAGGCTGCAGCGGAGGCAACACTCTTGAACGGCGCTAGCGACTCTGTCTCCCCAGCTCCCTCCCTGACTAGCTCCAAGACTCGCAGGGAAGGCGCAGATAAGGATGGAGGCAGAAAATTCCAAGTTGAAAAGGTAGACATTCTGAACAGAATCGGAGCAATCTGAAACCGCTCCTGCTGGAGCCAGACAGGGCGAAAAGCAGGAGATTGTCCCTCCCTCCCTCCCGGGGAGAGAAAAGCTCTCTGGCTGGCCCTGTCTGGAGCAGGAGGTCGAGGCCAGCCATGATCCTCCGGATACAAGCCGGAGACCCCGCGCCATTCCTCCTTTGTGAGCAGCAGCAGCAGCAGCAGCAGCAGCAGCTGGCCAACAGCTGAGAGGAGCCAAGCAGCCAGTTCCGAAGCCAGAAGCCGGGGAGGGCCACCAGCGGACGGAACTCGGAGCGCACCTCCTCCCTTTTGGCGCAGCCGCAACACGCGCGGCTCGACGCCTTGGAAGGCTTGCTCGGCTGCCGCCGCCACCTCCCCTTCTCTTCCCCAGAGGCGGCTGCCTGGCCTCGGCACAGAAGAGCCCCCAGCACAGCAGGACCCACCTGGCTGCTCCAAGGTGCTTGCCGAGACGGTGGAGGCCAAGTGCTCCCTGCTGTCCGCCGCGCTGCGCTGGAACCCGCTGCCGTTGCTACGCCCTGTTGGAAGAGAAGCGGCCGTGAGAAGGAGAGAAGGCTGGGCCAGCGGCTGCCCTTTTGCAGGCGGGCAGGCGGGCAGGCGGGCGGGCAGGCAGGCAACGAGGCCACGCACAGGCAGGCAGCTCTCCCAAACCTCTGAAAAACAAGCACGGTCGCCCAGGAGAAGAAGCCCAGAGCCCCACGGCTGCCCCTCTTCCTCCTCCTTCTCCTCCTCCTCCTCTCAGAGCAGTGCAGCAAGCCACCGAAGCTCCCTCTCTCAAGCCCAAAGCCAGGCAGCAGGTGGGAGGCAGGGAGGGAGGGAGGGAGGGAGGGAGGTGGCCACGCTCCACCGGGAGTCGCCAGGACCGCTCCGAGAGTGGTACTTACGACTGCGAAGCTTGGAGGAAGTGTCAAAGTAGGAGAAGAGCGAGTCGAGCTCATCGGGACAGAAGAGAGACTCCCGCCTCGCCTCGCCGCTACTCACACCAACCACTGGGGGGGACATGCAAGTGAGCAGAGCGGCGGGCAGTGCGGGCAGCAGGAAAGGAGGCAGGGGGGGCAGAGGAGGAGGCCACCGGGAGCGGGACAAAAACAGGGAGGAAACCAGCTGGTTAGTCGCCTGCGGAAGGAGTGCTGGAGGTGGGGACAGCCGGGGAGCGTCACCCCCGGGGAAGCGGCAGCCAGCCTGGGCCTCCCCCAGGCACAAGGCAGGGGGCCTCGGCGGCCCGCTGTTCGGAGCCTCCTTCCCCACCAAGGGGTGGCTCGGCAACTCGCCCACGGCCAGGCGGCCGCCTCCTCCGCCCCAGCCCGCACTGACCCGGCCCCCCCTCCCTGCCCCAAGGGATTCCAGGCGGCCTGGGCAGCAAGTGGGTCCTCCTGGCCCCGGCTGGTGCAGAGGTTGGCACCCTGCCCTGGGAGCCACTGGGCAGGAGCCACAAAGGTCCCCCTCCCCAAGGAGGCACGCTCCGGACCCCAAGCCCCTTTGGGCGTCTCTGCGCCGAGCTGCCGGGGAAGTCTGGCAGGGGAGGGTACCTGGAGGAGAGGCCCCCAGCGGCTGGCCTGCCGTCGGGGACGTCTCGGGGCTGCCGCGCCTTTGAGCCTCTGGGTTGAGGAGGAGCAGCGTTCTCCCTCCGGGGTCGGCCGAGGCGAGAGGGCCCCTGTCCACAAACCTCCGCTCCACGTACTTCGCCCGGATGAACTCCTCCTTCTCCTGCCTGCACACCACAAGGGAGGAGAGTCGTCGCCCTGGCTGGGCTGCTCGCGCGGCCTCTCCCCGTCTGGGTGCAGGGAGCGGACTCCGCCAGAGCCGCCAGGGCAGGGGCCAGCATCTGGCAGACGACTCGTGCCAGAGAGCAGCGGGCAGGGGTGGTACCTGGGGTCCCCCGGCTGAGGCTTCTTGACGCCCAGGGCTTTCAGTTTTGCTTCATACACGCCGTTGATGACATCATTTCCCAATGCGCACATCAGCTGTGAGAAGAGTCGGGAACATGAAGAGGCAGCCCTACCTGGAGGGAGGTTGTTTGAGCTCGAAAGGAAGCAGGAACCCGCCCCCCCGCCCCCCCGGCTCTCCCCATTCCTGCTCCCCAGGAGTCGCTGCCCGGGATGCTGCAGCAGCTTCCTGCCCTGAGCGGGGCGGGTGGGGCTGGGAGGCCTCCAGGGCCCCCCCCCCACGATCCCAGGACACCCAGCTTTAATCCCCTAGCTCAGAACTGTCTCCCTGCACACAATCCCACATCTCAAACTGCCTGACGTTGATTACTTCTTATATTTTTATGTCTCTCGAGGCGGCTGACCACATTTTAAAAACCAACACTTAACACAATTCAACACAATTCAAGCCACCCAGCACCACATGCCTGGCTGACGAGGTGTGTCGCCTGAGCCCCTGTTAGCACAAACCCCACAGCTCTGCGTGCCCAAGCCCGGGGGGGGGGGGCGGTTCTGGGTCCTCCCCAGACGAGCACGGGGAGACCATCGGCAGACCTCCCGGGACGCTCCAAAGAAGCCGCGGGGTTCCTGCAGGAGGAGGCCCCCGCAAGCAGCCGTGTGGGGCTCGGGGTTTGGCTGCTCCGTGGCCCACCCAGGCCCCCCTCCGCCCTGCTGGGCCTCGTTCCTCTGCCCTGGATCCCCTGTAATCCGCCCGTCACCACCGTGTGGGGCTCCTCCCTTCCCAAGATGCAGCTCAGCCCCTCCTGGGCACACCTCTCTCTCACCGCCTGCTCCTCCCGGCAGGCTCCAGCCCCTCCTGCCTTCACCCCCAGGCCTCCTGCTCCCTCCCTCCGACCTCCATCTCCCGCACCGCCTTGGGCAGATGCCTCCACCCTGTCGTCCCCCCCGCCGTCACAAACACCCCCCTTGCCTGCCCTCCTTGTGTCTTGCTCAAGAGAGTGAGCCCCTTGGGGCAGGGACCTCTCCTCTCGCCTACCGTAAAGCACCACGTACCAAGAGGGCTGCTGGCCAACCCCGCCACCAGGTGAGTGGAGCAGCCACCACTCGGCCCCAGCCAGCCCCTCCCCTCCCGCCCGCCCGGCAGGGTCTACCTTCAGCAGCTCAGGCTCCCACGAATCCAGGGTCAAGGACCGGACTTTGGAAAAGTGGACACCCAGGCTCCTAGAGAGAGGAGAAGGGGGGACTTCTTCACCGGGAGCGGGGAGAGGCAAGCCAGGGCCCCCGCAGCCCCCAGCGGGGCAGGGAGGCGGGCCCCCTCCCCGTCCCGCCAGCCGGCGGCAAGCCAGGCCGAGGGCCCAGCTGCTCACCTGTGGATGCCCGAGCACTCGATGCACAGGGTGATGCCCAGGTTGATGCTGGCCCAGCGCGGGTCGGCCAGGCCACAGTCGCAGCAGGCAGCGTTGCCAGCAAGACTCTGGACCCTCTGGAGCGAGCTCTCCCCCTTCAGCAGCTTCTCCTTGGCCTCACTGCCGGGTTCAGGGCTCCCCGCGGAAGGGGGCGGCTTTCTCTCCACCTGGGGGGCAGGCAAGGCACCAGGTCAAGGCCGGCAGCCCCTCTGGGGCGGCACATCCTAGCCCTGCTGCAGCCGGGCTCCCTTCGCCCCGCCGCCCGGCTCTGCCCGCACCGCGGCACCTGCCCCTCGAGGAGGCTGCTCTGCTTTCAATGCCCTCCTGTCACAGGCTGCATCTGGCCCCACGGCACCGCCATCTCGACGGATCCCCGAGCAAGAACCCGGAGGCCGCGACACAGGAGAGCGGCGAAGCGGGCCCTTGCCTCCAGCTCGTCCCCCTTCTCCCGGTAGGCGGTGGCAATGCTGGCCTGCACGGCCTGGATCCAGGCTTGCCGCAGCTTCTCGGAATCGGCCTGGAGGATGCAGCTCCTGCAAGAGAGGGCAGCGGTGGCAGGGAGGCACCGGCCAGACGCAAGCCTGCCAAGCCCAGCGTCGGCAAGCGAGGCTCCTCCGAGGGAGCCGGCAGCCTCTGGCTCGCAGGACGCAGCGCCGGCAGCCCCCTTGGCACACAGGACTGTGCTCCAGGGGCCAGAGGAGGGGAGGGGCACAGCCCGGGCAGCCCCTCTTTTCCCCGGGGTTCTGCCCCCAACATTCAGCACGCTCCTTTTCAGAAGCCACGAAGCCCGGGCCTCAGTCTGGTGCAGAGAGAGGCTGCCATTTAGCCACAAGGAGCTCGACAATTCGCACCCGGGAGACTGCTGGCAGCACAGGTGTGCTTCCGCCTACCGGGCAGCGCCTCCCTGAGCCACCGTCCCCATTCCGGGTTTCGGAGAGCAGCCCCGAGGAGCCTCTCTGCAGCTCTCCTCACCCTCGTCTCTCCAGGGGCTCACGTCCCCCCACCCCCGTTCTTCTCACAGCCCCGCTGGGCCGGGGGGAGGGGGGTGACAACTTGGGGGCTGAGAAGAGAGGGCAACGCTGTTCTACCCGGGCCAAGGCCAGCAGCCCCCCGACACCCTGCGGGCCCCCCTGCCCCCCAGGAGCTGCTGAGTCTTGGGGGGCCTCCACAAGCCTTACTTGCTAGGGGAGACCACCTCGAAACAAAAGCGCCTCTCGAGGTCTTCGCAGTGCTTGACTGTGCAGAGCCGCAGATCTTCCACCACAACGGTGGGATTGTCCTGAGCACAGGGAGGAAAATGGAAGCCCAGGCAGGTGAACAGACGCAGACACAGGGGCCCTGGAGGCCTTCTAGTCCACCCCCACCTGCTCAGAGCCAGGAAGTTGCAGGCAGCTGCCCAGCCGGCGGTGAAAGGGCACCCCAGGAGGCAGCGCACCACCTGAACCCCACGCTGCTATGCGGGCGGATGAAGGGCCTGCCCGCAGCAGCACAGCTCTCGGGGGGGTGGGAGAGGGGCCACCCACACTGCCTCCCTGGGCGCCCCCTCTGGCCAGCCACAAGCGGCCTTTGGCCTCTTGTGCTGTGGGAGGAGCCTCGCCCACCTCCAAGCCAAATCCGTCCCCAGCCCCGGCCCCCTTCGCCTGCTCCAGGACACACCTTGAATTTCTTCTGGTACACCAGCTGGTTGTTCTGTATGGAGAACCAGCGCCTACAAAAACCAAGGGAGGAAAGTCACCGTCACTCATCTGGCAGCAAGAAGCAGGAGGCGGGGGGGAGCGAGGACCACAGCCAGCCAGCCGCCCCCGCTCAGGGCTGCCCAGGTCGGCCAGCATCACCCGCCCCCCACTCCTAACCCCAAGGGCAGCCGGAGGCCCAAACACAGGCGGGAGGGCTGGGCTCAGGTGCCAAGGACTCTGCACGCCGGTCTGGTGGGAGCCAGCCTGACTGCTCCCCTGAGCTAAGCAGGGTCCGCCCTGGTTGCATACAAGTGGGAGACTAGAAGTGTGAGCAGAACTGCAAGAGATTCCCCTTCTTAGGGGATGGAGCCGCTCTGGGAAGAGCCTCTAGGTTCCCAGTTCCCTCCCTGGCAGCAGCATCTCCAAGGAGATAGGGCTGAGAGAGAGTCCTGCCTGCAGTCTTGGAGAAGCCGCTGCCAGTCTGTGGAGACAATACTGAGCTGGATGGACCCGCAGTCCGACTCAGTATAGGGCAGCTTCCTCTGTTCCTATTATTATTATTATCATTATCATTACATTTCTATCCTGCTCTTCCTCCAAGGAGCCCAGAGCGGTGTACTACATACTTGAGTTTCTCCTCACAACAACCCTGCGAGGTAGGTTAGGCTGAGAGAGAAGTGACTGGCCCAGAGTCACCCAGCTAGTTTCATGGCTGAATGGGGATTTGAACTCGGCTCTCCCCGGCCCTAGTCCAGCACTCTAACCACTGCACCACGCTGGCTCCTATGGCCATGTTGCTATGGCCCTGCCAGCCGCACCCTTCCCTCTGGAAAACGAGAGCTGGCTAAGGGCCCACCTCACAGGGCTGGGGCAGGTGCAAGCCACAGAGCCTGTCAATGCAGACTCTGCAGACCAAGGAGTGCTGTGTGTCTTGGCAGAACATCCTCTCCTCCTCCCTCGTAAGGCAGCCGCCCTGGCCCCACGTCAGAGGAGCGAGGAGCTCCACTCCCTGCTCTTCTGGCCGGAGGCTGGCGCGGCAGGCTCCCAGAAGAAGGGCCACAAGCCACGGCTGAGAGCCACAGCAAGGCACCTCTCAAGCACCGGGACTTGCCCCAGAACTAGCAGGACGGACTCACTTGCCTGGAGCCCTTTCGTGTGACTGCAGCAGGAACGTCCCTTCTGCCAAAAAGACACCCGGCGGGGGGGGGGGGGAGCCCACAGCCACTGCCTGCCCCCCTCCGGATGGCTCCTAACCCCATGGGGGGCGGGGCTTCTGCTTGCCCATTTGCCCCCCCCCCCTGGCTGCAGACCTTTGTTCTGCCCAGCCAGCCAATCAAAGGCCCTTTCCACAAAGCCCCCTCCCCATCCTCCTCCTCTGCTGATAACATTGCTTTACAGTTCAATGAGCACACACAGCCGCCCCCCCCCCCAATCCAGTCTGGCCCCTCCATCCAGAGGAAAGGAGCGCTGGTTCCACTTACCGTGAAGGCGGCTTCTGCTGGTTGCTGAAGCCGGGGGCATCTCATTGGCTTATCCCTCTCAGGAGCTCCCAAGCAGGACAGCATCTGATTGGATAAAAAACAACTCCCGCCTACCCGAGCCTGAGGGGGACGACTCCTCCCCAGTTCTTTGGGGCCGATAGGCGGACTAGGCTTGCACCCTCTAGAGAAGAATGGGAAGGAACAGGAAGGGGAAGCCAGGAGGAAACCCCACCCCTGGGCCCTATGAACCCCGTTCCCTGATAGCGAGTGGGTCAGAGCGCCGTAGCTGGGTGGGCCGCGATGCCCCTGGCTTCAGCAACCAGAAGAAGCCTTCACGGTCAGCGAAACCCATGCTCCTTTCTCGGTTGCTGGAAGCCAGGGGCATCTCATGGGGACATACCACAGCTGACCTACGCGGGCGGGGGCGGTCTGACCTACGATTGAGGACGGACCTGTGGCAGCACCCGTCTCCCGAAGGAGGCTCTGGCGGATGCCAATTCGTCGATTTTGTGATGCTTGGTGAATGTAGATGAAAAAAAGCCCCTGTGGCCGCCCTGCCCATCACTTCGACCGAAGCAGTAGTCGAGAAGGCCGCCGATGCAGCCGCTGACCTCATGGAATGGGCTACAATAGAGGCTGGTGGTCTGAGGCGTTGGGGCTCGTACGCCATCGAGATGCAGGCTCTGATCCACCTTGCAATGGCCGTTGACGACACCGCTGACCCCTTAGGGAGTGGGTGGAAGGAGACGGACATCATGTCCGAGGTCCGGGACGAGGCAGAGCGCGTGAGGTACACCTTGAGACAACAGGGCACGTCTAGCCTGTGCCACTTCTTTTCAGCAGGGTGAGTCGGCCCGAGGACAGCAGGAACACGTCCCGGGAGAGATGGAGTGCTGATGACACCCTTGGGAACAGGAAAGGGTCCGTATCAAGCGCACCGCGTCCTCGAGAAAGACGCAGAAGGATTTATTTACAGACAGGGCCCGAAGCTCAGGGACTCTCCTTGCTGAGATAATGGCCACCAGGAAAACCATCTTAAACGTGAGAATCCGAACAGGAATGGTTCGAAGTGGCTCAGAGGGTTATGACAGAAGAGCTCGCAGGACTACGTGTAGGTCCCGGGAGGGGAGCCTATGCCCTGCAGGTGGCGACAGGAGGGAAGCGCCTCTTAGGAACCGACGAAGATCAGCGTGAGCCTGAGAAATCTGGGAGTCCGCGCTGGGCAGCATAGGAAGCAGGGACGCTGTCTGTCGCTTTAAGGTGTTATGACGGAAGCCTTTCTCTAGGCCAGGCTGAAGGAACCGAAGAAGGTGTCGGATGGATTCCGAGCCTTGTGGAATGGAGTGTCTAGCGCTCCAACGCAGGAACATCCTCTACGTGTGCTGATATACGCTCTCAGTTGAGGGTCAGCGAGAGGCCAGCACAGTGTTCAGGACTGCGCCAGAGAAGCCTTTCCGCCTGAGGAGGAGCCGCACAGTCTCCAAGCGGCAAGGCTGGATCGGGATGTAGAGCGGGTCCCTGTGATGTGACAGCAGGTCTTGATTTTGAGGGGGTTCCCATGGAGGCGTGGTCGCTAGATGAAGTAGCTCCAGAACACCAGGGGTGCCTGGGCCAGAATGTGACTACGAGGATGGCTACCACCCGGAGCAGTCGGATTCTGCGGGACACTCTTGCTAGCAGCGGAGTTGGTGGAAATGCGTACCGCAGCCCTTCTGGCCAGGGTGCTGACGTGGCGTCTGTCGCAGCGCGCCTGGGCATGGGAATCTGGACATGAAGTCGGTCAGTTTCCTGTTGGACGGGGCTACGAAGAGGTCTAGGACTGGCGTGCCCAACCGTTCCGTGATTTGTTTGAAGATCGTGGGATGTAGACTCCACTCCCCTGGTGCGATGACAGTGTGACTGAGTCAGTCCGCTGTTACGCTGAGTTTCCCCTTCACATGATGAGCGATTATGGACTCTAGGTGGTGCTCTGCCCCGGAAAGGAGAAGTGTTGCCTCCTGGTGCATGGACCGAGATCGGGTCCCTCCTTGCTTGTTGATATAAGCCTGGGCCGCTATATTGTCCGTCTTACCAGGACATGGCTCGCTTGTGTGGAAGACTGGAAGGCTAAGAGGGCTAGCCTGATGGCTCTGAGTTTCCTCCAGTTGATGCTGTGGTCCCTTTCTTGGGGGGACCAGAGACCCTGGGCGGATATGTTTTGGGGGGAGCTCCCCATCCTTGGTCGCTTGCAGCTGTGCAGGTGATGCCCCAGGGAGGACCCAAGAAGGGCTTGCCGCTTAAAAGATTGTTGGTATCCGCCAGCACTGGAGAGATGACCGGATTGGAGATGGAATAACCAGCAGGATCTTGGATCATTGGCGATCGCCTTCTGGTGTGGAAAGAGGAACCACTGTAGATCGCGGAGATGGAAGCGAGCCCAAGGTACCGCGTCTATTGTGGCCACCATGAAGCCCAGAAGCTTCGGTAGAACGCTAAGATAGGCCTTTGGGACTACTAACGCACGTCTGACTTTGGATTGGAGAGATATCCAACGGTCTGGCTGTAGAGAGAGTGGCTGCTGTTGTGTCTAAGATGACTCCTATAAGGTGACTTTGTAGAGAAGGAGTCAGATGGCCTTTTCTTTTCTTTTTCTTTTTTAAACATTGACTGTGAACCCGTGGAGATCCAGGACATAGAAAGTGGCCTCGAGATCCCTCTGGGATTCTTGAGTGGAGCAAGATTGCAGAAGCAAGCCATCGAGGTACGCAAAGGCCCGGATCCCTTGTATGCATAGCCGTGCCATTAGTGGCGCAAGAACCTTCGTGAAGACGCTGGAGGCAGATGACAGACCGAATGTCAGAGCTGTATACTGGAAGTGTCGACCCGCATATTTTAAGCGAAGGTACTTCCTGCTGTCCGGGTGTATTGGAACGTGGAGGTACGCTTCCTTCAGGTCGATTGACGCCAGACGGTTGTAGCGGTGCAGTGCCTCCGCTATAGATCGTAGGGTTTCTGAGGGAACTGGTTCGATTGCCTTGATCGCTATGAGATGATGAATGACCTGGAGCATTCTGGGGTGCTTCTCGAAGGACCGAGACCTTGGCGTCGGGAGGAACCTGTAGGATGGAGGAGGAGTGGCAAACGCCCCCCATGCCAGGTAGGCCTGGCAACATTGTTGTTGCTGTTGTCTGGGCTTAGAGGGTGAAGTAGACCTGAAGGTCCTTGCACCTCTGAAGGAACGGCGTGTTCTCTGGACTGGCCTACGAAAGGAGAGCTTGTCGGTCCTTTTGGGCACAGAGGTCAGAATGGTCTTTTTCTGCCTTGGACTCTATGAGCACGTCCTGTAGGGCAGATTCCCCAATAGCTTAGTGGAGTCATAGGTTACAGAGGTAAGACTGACCCTAGATCAGTGATTCTCAAACTTGGGTCCTCAGATGTTCTTGGACTTCAACTCCCATAATCCCCAACCAAAGGCCACTGAGGCTGGGGATTATGGGAGTTGAAGTCCAATAACACCTGAGGACCCAAGTTTGAGAATCCCTGCCCTAGATGAAAGATCCACTTGCCAGTTCTTGAGCCATAAATGGTGTCTGCCGACCACTGTGGCTGCGGAGACCCTAGCTGAGAAGCGGATGGCGTCTAGGGTAGTCTCTGCCATAAAGGCTTGAGGCTTCTGAATTTTTAATAGCTGCCGGCGCATGTGCACCGGGTCAGATGGGGCGGTTACTGAGTAACTCGACTACCCATAAGAGGGAGGCTGCCATAGAAGCTGTTGATGTGGCACGTATCGCCAGTGCTGAGTTGTCCTGGGCCCTCTTGGATGAGAGTTCTGCTTTCCTGTCTCCCCGATCTTAGAGGGATGCTGCGCCATCCTTTGGCACCAGCGAACTTGACACCAGCTGGGCAAAGGGGGCATTGGTACTGGGCATCTTAAGCATAGTATTATTATTTTACATTCATAGCCCGCTCCTCCCCCGAGGAGCCCAGAGAGGTGCACCACATGCTCAAGTCTCTTCTTTGCAACAATCCTGCGGAGCAGGCCAGGCCAAGAGAGTGCGACTGGCCCAGAGTCACCCAGCCAGCACCACGGCTGAATGGGGACCTGAACCTGGGTCTCCCCGGTCCCAGTCCAGCACTCCAACCACTACACCATGCTGGTTCTCGCCTATATCTACAGGCTTCTGCTGGGAAAGAGTAAAATTGGTTAGTTACAGCCATGGGGCTACGGTTTTGAGCCAGCAGAAGCCATTCTTCCTTCACCACATTAGCAAAGAGTTCAGGCACAGGCAACAAGAAGTCTTTTGCTTTGCTCTGGGGGAGACCAAATCACCCTTAGTTGTCTCCTGTTCTGGCGTAGCTTTAGACTGTAGACCAATGGTCTCAC
Organism: Hemicordylus capensis; assembly: GCF_027244095.1. NCBI lineage: Eukaryota > Metazoa > Chordata > Lepidosauria > Squamata > Cordylidae > Hemicordylus > Hemicordylus capensis. The sequence continues at coordinate 358,979,527 of NC_069659.1, forward strand.
TAATTGCTATCATAAGAGGGGGATAGTCCTCTGCCCAAACAGGTGTTGGGATACCGCTGATGATCCCCCCCCCGTCCCCATCTGACCCTTTGCTCTCCTGTTTATCTGGGACAGTGTCCGAGTCAGGGGCAGGGCATTGGGGTCCCCGTGGGGGGTTCCCCTTCATGGTCAGAGGCCTCAGAAGAGGGGGGGGTCTGTACCAGCGGGGACAGTGGTGAGCGAGAGGACTCAGGATTGGAAGACCTGTGTCTAGATTGACGCCTATTTTTCTTTGACTTGGGTTTCTTGGGTGGTCTGACCTGAAACCCTGGATCCACCATGGCATTTTGAACCAGGCCTGCCACTCAGGGGGAATTGTTTTGGCAGAGACAAGGTTGGACTCTGGCTGGCAGCTGCAACTAAAGGGGATGGGCTCGGGCGAGCAGCAGCAGGTTTTTCACTTTTTTGCCTCCGATCCTTTGATGAAGACGGGAAGGACTGTCCGCCCCCATCCCCCGTTGCCCCACTGGCGGTACGTGTGGTTCGTTCCTGTGCGCTGGTCGCCATTCTCGGCTCCTGGGCCCGCAGCGAGATAGCCCGCATCTCCTCCACGGTCGGTGGTGGGTAGGTGGACGGGCGCCTCCTAAAACGGAGCTCTTCTAGCTCTCCAGGGGACTCAGCCCCTGCTCGCCTCGCGGCAGGAGAGGGCAGGAGACGCTCGGCGGGTTCCAGCCGCGAGGCGGCGGAGGCTGCAGAGCGGGCGACACCCACGCCATCTCTGCAGGGAGCTCGGGCGGCCGGGGGCGGCCAAGAGCGCTGCTTTCGTTGAGCCGGCCAAGCGTCCCAGTGGCCGGGCAGGCCCGGCAGGAGGGCGCTCGAGCTCCCGCCGGGAGAGTTCCGCTGCCGCCTGCGGGGCCTGTGAGGCGACTACGGCCGGGCCCTGGGGAGGCCGAGAGCGGCCGGGCCGGAGTTGAGCTGGGTGGTCCCCGAGGAAGCAGGACGGCCTTTTGGGCCCCCCCCCGTGACTGCTCCATTCACCGAGGAGTCGCAGGAGACAGAAGAGGGGGGACGGGGGGGGACAGGCCAGCGAGACGCTCTCCGGATTTTCCTTCCTTCTCCTTCTTCAATATATGTATATATATATATGTAGGCAGAGCAGTGAAGCCACTGAGACTGGAAAGGGATGGATAAGGAAGGCGGCCAAGGAGAGCCAGGAAAAGCCGCAACAAACCAACGCCGAAGGTGCAGAGAGAGGACAGAAAGGGCGGGGGAGGAGTTACCCCCCCCCCGGGGTAGGCGGGACTTGCTTTTTATCCCGTCAAATGCTGCCCTGCTTGGGAGCGCCTGAGAGGGATCAGCCAATGAGATGCCCCGAGAAGGGGAGGAGGAGGAGCCCCAGCCAGAGCCCAGCCCCCTTGCCCACAGCAGGAGCTGCTCTCCCGTCCCGCCCCCTGCCTGGGGGGCAGCAGTGGGAGCAGCTCAGCGGCGGGGGGGGGGGGGGGGCAGGCCTCCGCCCTCCAGCGCTCTGGGCCATGCAACACTCCCCCCTGGGCAAGCCAAGCATTTCCGCGGGGCCGTTGCAGGACTAATGCCGCCTTTTCATGCCCTGATCAAGGAGGGCCCCCCCCCCACACACACACACACCCCCTGCCGCCATTGGGGCCCAGAAGCCGCCGTAACCCCCGCCCAGCACAAGAGCGGCCCTTCCCACAATGCTGGGGGGGGGGGGCAGAAGTCGGGCCAGGCCCGCAGCGAAGCCTGCACAAAGCTCCCCGTCAGCCGAAGGGTCCGGCTGTGGGCCATGAAGAGGCATCCGGCCACGGCAATGAGGGGCGGCCCTAAACCCTCCGACCGATCCAAGCGATCCAAGGTGTCCGCCACACCCCATCGCCAAACCGGCGTCTCAAGGACAAAGCGCCGGCAGCAGCAGCAGCAGCAGCAGGCGGCGGCGGATCGGCCGCTCCCGGGCAGCCCAGCGGGGAAGGCAGAGACCAGGCTGCCGCCGGGTCGCCAGGAAGCGTGCAAAGCAGCCGCGCCCAGGGCGGCGGGCAGGGAAGTGGGGAGGGAGGCGGCCTTGAGTCCAGCGCTGCTGCGTGCACGGCGACCCTGTCAAGGCCGAGGGACCCCCCCCCCCCCGAACCCCGCGGGGCTGCCAAGCTAGCCTCTCACCGAGCGCCTGGCCTGGGAGGAGGGAGAATAGCCCCTGCTCCCGGTGGGGCAAGCTGGGGGCGGGGGGCTTGGCAGAGAGGCCAGTGCCCACGCCCCACTCCTCTCCCCACACCAGGCGTGGCTTCAGCCGGGAGAGGCCCACGTGGGCCCTGAGGAGCCGCCCCACCCCTGGCAAGGGTTGGGGGGCTGCCAAGTCACGACAACCACACTGGGTGACCCAGCCCTGAGGGAACCCCGCAGGTCCTGCCTAGTCTCAGGCGCTGCCCGCTGAGACACGATCCGCCCCATCGCCGGCAATTTTCAAAAAACACCTGAAAACCCACCTGTTCGCCCAAGCTTTCTCGGCTGCCTAAATCTTTTAGGTTTCAATCTCTGGTTTATTTTTAAATTGTTCTTAAGTTTTTTGTATGTCTTTTAACCCTTTTAATGCTATTGTTACCTGCCCAGAGACAAAAGTCTGGGGCGGTGTACAAACTTGATAGATGAGATAAATGAAATGAAGAGTCATCTGCTGACCCATGGATTCCCTGTTGGGAAATTGGGGCGGGCGGGGGGACTGAGGAGGGGCGCTGGGGGCCGCACCGGAGCCTCTCCCCAGCCCCCGGCGGCTGCCCGGAGGTCCTTGCTTGCTTGCTTGCTTGTTTCAAAGGAAGGGGTCACTGCCCAACTCTTCCACTCGCAGCCCAGGCTAAGGGGAGCCTGGAGGAGCGGGCCTGGTCTCCGGAGGGACTTCCTTTCAGGAGAGCAAGCAGGGCCTGAGCCCCACAGCAGGGGAGGGCGGCGGCCCCCAGCAGCCCCGACCCCAGGCAGCGACTCCCTTCAGGGTCCAGCCCCGTGGCGCTCTCTCGAGCTCGTCTCCCACCCCGGCACCGAACCTGCCCGGGCAGTTTACAAGTTCCAGAATACAGCAAATAAAAGCAGCCACCTGAGCCACAGATTTAACACTCTCACCCAAATAAAACTGCCCTCGGCAGGCATGGAAAGCCAGGGAGGAGGGAACCCGTCGTGGCCTGCTTGGGAGGGCCTGCCAGAGGGAGGGGCCGCTGCCGCCGCCACCCAGGAAGCCCTCCTCCCTCCGCACAGTCCGGGAGGGCCAAGGGAGTCTCGGGGGGAGCCGGGACCTGGCAGGAGCCCCCCCCCCACGGTCCCACCTTGCAGGGCGGGCAGGAAGCAGGCGCAGCTCAGAGACTGCGGAGCAGCAAGACTGGCTGGAGGAGACGGAGCCTCGCCCAGCTTGTAGCCACCCTTCCAAGAAGGGAGGCAGGAGGAACCTGCGGGGGACCCGGACATCCTCTCCGCCACAGCCCAGCAGCTCCGCCTGAAGGGGAGGCTTCTGCTCCTGTCGGGGGCCTGGCACCGGCGGGGCAGAGCGGAGCCAGGCCAAGCACCCCACAAAGGAGCCAGCCTCCTCCCAGGGCCACCTCCAGACTCGGGCGGCTGTTCCCCCGCCTCAGCCCTAAATGCATCAAACCTGGTTAAGCCCCAGAGGAGGAGGAGGAGGAAGAGGAAGAGGAGGAATCCCTCTGGAGCGGGAAGGAGACACCCTCCATGCGTCTCCATTGCAAGTCACCAGGGGGGGGGGGGAGGCTGCGCTTGCATGCCTAGCCGGGGGGGGGGGGGAGGCGGCAAGAAGCTGAGCATTACCTGATGCGACCGGGCTTGTTCCTGTGGTGTGGAAAAAACGGGGTAGGGTTAAGACTTAAGTGGGGGGGGGGGGGCGGAGAGGAGGAGGAGGAGGAGTTGTTGAAAGGAACATGGAAGAAGCCCAGCCAAAGAAGAGGAGGAGCATCATCATGCCCCAGAAGGGCAGCAGCAGCGGGGCCAGCCTCCGCCCAGGAAAAGAGCCGGCTGGTCCACATCGGGCCAAGCACACAGCCGCCGCTCTGGCACATGGGCATGGCTTGCCATCCACAGAAGGGGGCAGGGCACCTGGCGAGCAGCAAGCAGGGGGAGCTCTCCCAGGCCCCCCCTTGGCCATCCCGGGCTAGGGCCAAAGCCAGCGCCCCCCCCCCCCCGTTCCGGGCAAGCCAAGTGACAAGACGCCGGGCCCCTGTGAGCTAGCCCAAAGGCACGCCAAAGCCACACACAAGCTCCTGGCGGCAAAAGCACAGCTGCAGCCCTCACAACTCCCTTCGGGGGGGGGGGTGTGCTGCGAAGGCCTCTGCCAACCGGAGGCCCAGAAGGCCCCAGGCCCCGCCACGAGGAGGCCGCAGAGCACAGGGCACGAGCCCCCCCCCCCGCCCCGGGCAGCCCGCTGGGCTGTGTGTGTGTGGGGGGGGCTTTAACTGGCTGCCCAGCACCGGCCCGGAAGTGGCAGGGGAGTGTGGGGGAGTGAGAGGCTTCTGGGGACGGCAGGGCCATGCAGAACCTCTCCCGGGCCTCGTGCTGGGAGCACGGAAGCCAAGCGACCCGGCAGAGGGGCCTGCCCCGTCCCCAAGGCTAAGCCCGCCTCTGGCCTCACGAGGGCCGCTCAGTGCCACAGGAGCCCGGAGTCCCTTTCCACGCCCTGCGGGGCAAGGCCAGGAGCGGCAGAGCAGCCCCCCCAGCCCCACAGGCAGGGAAGCTCAGTGTCCCCTCCGAGAGGAGAGTCTCCCCGCAGTCCCCACCCAAGAACCCTGCCTGTCTCCCTCGGGCTGCCCGAAGCAGCCCCCCCCCCGTCATCCCTGGGCTGAGGGCCAGCTGCAGGGGAGCACAGCCCCCCCCCACCCGCCAGAGGGGGCTGCCCATGCCAGGGGAGGGCTCTGGGCCAGGGTCCCGCACACGGCAGAGCCGCAGCTCCCTCGCTGCCTGCCATCTGCTGGACGCCGGCCCTTGGCAAGGCAGCCCGCCCCCCGCCGGCTGCGCGAAGTCCCTGGACGCCTTCGCGGTTTGCAGGCAACCCATCAGCTTCCACCTAAACTGGCCGACGCTCCCTCAGGATCACGGCCACACCAAGCTGCAGGCCAACAGGCACCCTCCGAGGGGGGCCGAGCCGGGGGGCCTCGGAGGCGGCCTCCTGAGGGCCAGGCGGACACGGATTCAGCGCAAAGCCCGTCGGCAAGTCGGCGAGGGAGGGGGAGCTCCAGGAACGGCCAGGCCGGCCAAGGGGAGCAAGGCAAGAGCCCCGGCCGGAAGAGGGGTCACCTGTTCCAGGTCTTGAAGGCGTTGCTGGCTCGCTTGAAGAGGTAGCCCTCCATGACGACGCCGCTGGCTGCATCCACATTGTACTCGAGCTTCGTGTCGTCACTCGAGAAGTCCTAGTGGGGGGAGAGGGAGGCCTCCGTCAGGGCTTCTCGCGGCTGTGCCGGCGCCCCGGACGCCGAGGGCAGAGCCCGACTCCCAGCAAGACCTGGAGGGCCAGGAGGGCCTCAGGCAGCGGCACAGGCCGCCCCCCGCAAGCAGCTCGCTCACTTTCCACCAGGGGGGAGTCTCCGCTCCAAGCCCTCCCCCGTGGAGGCGGCTGCACCCCTTGGACCTGGTCACCCGCCCTGAGCAGGCTGCCCAGCAGGGCTCCTCCACGCCCCCCAGGCATCGCTCTGCAGAAGATGGAAGCGGGCCAAGCCAGCGGCCCCCCAGGAGCCAAGGAAAGGGGTGCAGGGAGAGCGCCTGGCTGCCCAGAACCCAGCCAGACAAGGAGGGGCCTCGACACGCCAGCCGGCCGGCCACCACCCGAACAGTCCAGAAGGTCCGGTGTGCATTCCTCGGCCATCGGAAAGCGAGGAAGACGCCCTAAAGACGCATCACAGAGCTGTGAGGCCGCGGCAGAAGTGCCCCCCCCCCGCGGCCCCCTAATAAGCCGGAGAGGAGCTTGGCATGGAAGCAGAAATGGAGGAAGCCCGTGAGGGGGGCCCTGCGCACGGTCCCGGTTCAGCCTCAGCAGCACAGCATCCCTCCAGGGATGGCTGCTGGTGCCGACCTGGCTGCTCCTGAGACGGCAGGCCCATCTGGTCGTGGAGGCTACGGGCCACCTCCAGGCTCAGAGGCGAGAGGCTTCTGAGCCCCACTTGCAGGGGGGAGCAGCAGCAGCAGCAGCGGAGAGAGGGCCGGCCTTCGTCTCCAGAGGCATCTGGGGGGCCACTGTGGGCACCACGATGCTGGAATCCCTTTGGGGACAGGGAACCATCTCATCTGTGTGAACCACTTGGAGACACTTTGTTGGAAAAGCGGCGTATAAATATACCACGTGACAAAAAGGCTGACCTTTTCACCCAAGCCTTTTCCTGGAAGGTCACTGCCCTGGGATCTGGTTTGTTTTTATGTTGTTGTAAGCCGCCTGGAGATGGACGTTTGGGGCAGCATACAAATTTGAGAAACAAAGACATAACTGAGATCCAGCCCAAAGGCGGCTGGAAAGGTGTGTGATGATGGTCCCAGAACCCAGGAGAGCAGGGATCCGAGGCAGTCAGCAAGGGGGAGGCCCCATAGCCGAGGCAGCTCAAGAGGGCAACGGGCACCAAGAGGGAGAGCTGGTCTTGTGGCAGCAAGCATGGGGGATCCCCTCTGCTAAGCAGGGTCCACCTGGGTTTGCACTTGGAGGGGGAACTCCTCTTACACATGAGCAATGTGCAGAGAGAGGGAGGGAGGGAGGGAGGGAGGGAGAGGGGCTTCATTTCCACTGCTGACCAGCATACATGAGCGACCTCAGATATTCCCTGGTCTCAGGATCGTTCTCCTGGCAGCATCTCCAAGCAGGGCTGGGAAAGACCCCTTCCTGAAACCTTGGAGAGCCACTGCCAGGCAGGGGAGACAGTCCTGAGCGGGATGGACCAACAGGCCGACCCGGCATCCGGCAGCTTCCTATTTTCCTAAGGACATATGCTGGGAGCAGGAGAGAACCTCCGTGGCTCCTGGGAGTTGACTGGGCGCCTTTTGCATGGAGGGCAGAGTTTAAAATGCGGAGGCACCGGAAGTGCATTTCAAGGGCCGCCCGGAGAAAAGGGCTGCTGCGCTTCAGTCCCTGCCGAGGAAGGAGAAGCAGCCAGCTAGCCAGCCCTTGGGGGCTTCCTTGCCCCTCCTGCTGGCCAGTCCTCTCTCTCCCAGTTGACGCACCACCGAGGAGGAAAGCAGCGTTGCCCGCCACCCTGGCCCTCGCCACCCCTTTCTGGCGGGGGGGGGGAGGGAGAGCAAGGCTTGGGCCAGGGGTGCCCACCCACGAACAGCCCCCAAGACCGAGCCACTCCCCACCCCCGCCATCCTAGCTGCTGCCAGGGAGAGCCTCCCTTGCAGGACCCACTGCAGCCAGGAACCTTCCGGGTCAAGAGCAGCTGCTCCTCGGCGCAGCAGGGCCCCTCCAGAGGAGGCGGCTCAGCCGGGCATCAGCCCGTCTGGCCAAGCAGCCTTCCCAGCTCAGCGCCTGGGAAGTTCCACCCACGGCTTCTCCATCCGGGGCCGGAGTGCTGCTGGGACTTGCGCCACGGGGGAATGGGCTGGCGACAACTCCTCCTGCAGCGGGGGGGGGGGGGGGGGCTCGGGGTGCTAGGCAAGGCCAGAGGGCTGGCTGGGCTGCCAAGCCTCCAGAAATGGAAGCGGCCTCTTCCGCCCTCCGCTTGCCAGGTCTAGAGCGACCAAAGCAGCTCCGTTGGGGGCTTGCAACATCTTCTACCAGCTTGACCAGACGGCTTTGTGTTCAGAGGCCGCTTCAGGAACCCCTCCCCGAAAGAGAGGCCTTGCCTCCAGCAACCAGCAGAGATTTGGGCTTGCGGCTGGAGAGGAGGTGGTCCCCTTGGGGCAGACGGCCACGGGGACATCCCCCCACCACTGAGCCGAGGCTGCAATCCGGTGAGGAACCCGGGACGGCAGCATCGTGGGCACCCCCCCCCACCTCCCAATCCTTGCCAAAAGCAGCCGCCACAAGGAAAGCCACCCTGGCAGTCCAGCGGCTCGTGATGGGGGTGCCGGTCTCAGGGATGGACAGAGCCCGCCCCCCCGCCCCAGAGAGGCCCCCAGGAGCACCGCTAAGAGGAAGCAGGACGCTCTGCCAGCGGAGGGTGCCGGGAGGGGCCCTGCATGGCAGGCAGCCTGGAAGTACCTTCTGCTGGATGGTGGAGTGCTTGTGCTCCATCGCCCTCTTCTCCCGCGCAGCCTCGACAGCCAGCCGCTCCAGCTGTGGAGAGGAAGAGGAAGCCATGAACAGCCTGCCCCTGCCTGGAGACTGGCAGGCCGCACGGGGGGCTGGGCTGGGCTGGGCTGGGCTGGGCCTGGGCCGACACCGGCCCACTTGCCTCTCTCTGCCACAGTCCCCAGGTGCCTTCCAGACGAGGCTGGGCAAAAGGCCCCTCTGCTTTCTGGCCCTGCGCCGAGGAGCCGGCTGCCAAGAAGAGCAGGGCGCCAGGACGTGTGGCTGGAGAAAGGGGTGACTCCTCTCTGAGAAGCCCGAAGCAGGGCTGAGCAGGGCTCCCAGCGGCTCCCGCCTGCAATGCCGAGAGGGCTGCGGCAGGCCCTTGCCCGGACTGCTGATTCCTGCACCAAGCCAGAAAGGGGCAGAAGGCGCTAGACATCTTCCCAGGCAGGAAGCAGCAGAGCCAGGAGGCGGCTGTGGCCAGGCCCTCTGCAGGTCCCCACTCTCCTGTGGGGCCTCTTCTTCTGGGTCCCGCTCTCTCGCTCTCTCTCTCTCTGGGCAGACCGGGGGGGGGTCCCTTTCACGGGGTGAATGAGGAGCGCCCGCCCCACGGGGCTGTCAGGAAACAAAGGACTGAGGAGAAAAGAAAGCGTCTCCCGAAAAGGTGCCGCCGGAACGAGGCCCCGGGAGATATGGCCACGGGATGGAATTGGCATGCCCCCAACCAAGGTCTTAACCACGGAGTCTCCTAGCGAGCCGGGGCTTTTGCCACATGGCCACGTTCTCCGATATATGGAGCCACTCGGATCAGCTTGGAGCCACCAGGAAGCCCTGGTCAAGCGAAGCCATTTGCCACGAGCTGTTGGTGCTTCAACCGCCCCCCCCGCCCCCCCGCCCCGCCCCGCCCGCTGCAAGAGCCTCTCCTCAGCAGCCTCTGGTCTGTGTCACCTGAGCTCCAAGGTCCTTCATGTAGGGTCCCAGTTCACTAAAAAGGTCGTATCCTTGATGGAAGAAGGCCAGGTGGGCATACATGAAGGACAGCATCTGAGGGGAGAAAGCAAGGGGCCGATTCCAGTTTCTAGTCTGCTTTTGACATCCCTCGCACGATCCTCATTCCCCACCCGCTGACACATCCTAAAGCCAGCCACACACTCATGCATGCGCAGAAAGAGACCCCACTGCCACTGGCGGACGGCCACTCGACATGGTGCACAGCCCAGACTAGACACAGCAGAGATTCGGGACCACGTTCTCTCACTGCCCGCTTCCGGCTGGAACTGCAGCCTTATTCCCCCTCCCAATCCACTGAGAAGGCAGACCCCTGCAGACAGAGATCCCAGACAGATGCAAAGAGGACACAAAGGGAAGCGGCGGAGACCCCCCCACCCCACCCCCCAGAGAGGCTCTTCTGGAAACGGCTCAGAACTCCGCACAAGGGGAGGCCAACACGGCCTCTCCGGGCGGACAGTCCACTTCCGCTTCCTTCGGGTTAAAGCGGCTTCAGCAAAAGCGCTAGCAAGCACCGCCCGCCCGCCCTTCATTTCCATCCATTAATGCTCCCAGCTAGGAAGGCACAAGAGGTCAGCCCTGCAGGGAGGGACCCCAAGGCTGCTGGAAAGCAGAGCACCTTGCAAGAGATCAGCAGCGAGTCTCTGAGGTTTGGGCTGGCATGACCTGGAGCCCTAAACGTCTGCATTTTCCAGACACACCTCCCCGCTCCCCACCCCCACCCTACACACAGACCTTTTCTTTGACTTTCTGAAACACAGAAAACACCAGTGGGGGGGGGGGGGGCGAGATGCATGGCCACATCCTGCCATTAGCCAAGTTTCCTGGCTGGCATTTATTTCCATGCCAGCTTCCTCCGAGGACTCCAGGAAGCACACACAGGGGCCTCCTCTTGACCACACAAAGCCCTGCGAGGCAAGGTAGGGTGAGAGTGTTGAGGACAGGAATTGGGCAGCATCCGACAGAGGAAAGACACCTTAGGGGCGAAAGTGTCAATGCCCCAGATTATCCAGGAGGGGACAGAGCAGAACTAGGAAACAAGCACACGGAGGAGGAGGTCGTCACAGGGCCACAAGGGGGTCAGCACTTGCCAGCAGCTGGAAAGGGCTCCCCAGGCACAGAGGCGTTTTCGTGCCAAGGCCATGAGCCTCCGAGCCCAGATGGGTGAGCTGGAGTACTTGGAGGCAGCAAACAAAAACAGATCTAACGGGCATAGCAGGGAGTGGGGGGGACCGCGAGAGCCAGAGGGGCATGGCGAGGCCTGGAGGCAAATTCTGTAGGAGGGACTGCAGGAGGGGCAGCAGTGCATCTCACAGGAGAGAGAGACTCCAACAAGCTAGGATGCCCAGAACAGAAGGTTCCAATCTTTAAAAAAAAACACAACCTTCTACTAGCAAGCTTCAGCTCAGGAACCCCTATAAGCAGCAAAGAATTGTGACCCTTGGAAGCAAATCTTGCCAAAGTTGGGAGGAACTAAACCCCAAGCTAAGAGAATCTGCCCTGAAACCAACCCCAAACATCCCCCAAACCACCAACCCCAAACTCTGCACGGTAGCTTCCTTGGGCCCTCTGGAGCCTCACGTCCAGAGGGCCCCACAACATCCTCCTGGCCAGACTGTGCCTCTCCCTCCTCCTCATCTCCACATGACTGCCTAGCAAGGTGCTCAGGCCCACCCACACCTCCCTTGAGAAGCCTGGCAGCCGCCAGCTTGGATGGCTTTAAAAGGGGCTTAGACAGATTCATGGTGGACAGGTCTATCCATGGCTACTAGTCCGGTGGCTGTGGGCCACCTCCAGCCTCAGAGGCAAGAGGATGCCTCTCAATACCAGCTGCAGCAGGGCAGCAACAGCAGGAGAGAGGGCATCCCTTCACCTTTTGCTGGTGGGCTCCCCAGAGGCATCTGGTGGGCCACTGTGCAAAACAGGATGCTGGACTAGATGGGCATTCTTGGGCCTCATCCAGCAAGGCTCTTGTGACTCACCCAAATGCACCTACTGGTTTTCATAATGAGCAACCCCAGCTCTCCCCAGTTAAAACCTAACACTCCCTCCACTATACCACACTGGTTCTCAAGGTTACAATACAAACAAAGAAATTAACAGATCTAACCTAGTTTTATCCCTTTTCCTTTAACTGTAGAGGAGTTAAGAAATTCCAGACCAAAGGATGGGCATTATGATGAGAACATCAGAACAGCCCTGCTGGATCAGGCCCAAGGAAGCCCATCTAGTCCAGCACCCAATTTCGCACAGTGGCCCACTACCAGATGCCCCCTCTGGGGAGCCCACAGGCAAGGGCTGAGGGCATGCCTTCTCTCTTGCTGTGGCTCCCCTGCAACTGGGATGGAGAGGCATCCTCTTGCCTCTGAGGCTGGAAGTGGCCTAGAGCTACCAGACGAGTAGCCATGGATAGACCTGTCCTCCATGGATTTGACTGAGCCCATTTTAAAGTCAACCAGGCTAGTGGCCATCACCGCATCTCATGGCAGAGAATTCCACAGATTAATCATGCGCTGTGTGAAGAAGTCCTTCCTCTTATCAGTCCTAAGTTTCCCGACCTTCGGTTTCATGGAGTGACCCCTGGTTCTAGTGTGGTGAGAGAGGGAGAAAAAGGTCTCTCTGTCCACCCTCTCCACTCCATGCATAGATTTATACACCCCGTCCCCTTAGTTGCCGCAGCCTAGCCTCCTAAGGAAGGTGCTTGTGGGAAGGGTTTCAAAAGGATCTAAATCTGTGCCCAACTGCTCAGCGGGGGGCCTCCAGTCGAGAAAAGCCACACCAGCTGCCACACGCCCCCCAAGCCCTCTCTTGAGGGGCCACTGGTGCCTCTGCCAGACTCCAGCTCCTCCCGGGGCAGACCGAGGAGGCACAGCTGCAAGGATGGCAAGAGGGCCAAGGCCAGCTCCATGGGGCTGCCTCTGGGGCCTGGGAAGCGCCTTCCTGGCCTTGGGTCCAAGGGGCCACTCTGGGCTCCACTCCCCCTCCCGAGAGGGCAGGGCGGAAGGAGGAGCAGTGGCCACTGCCAGCCCAATGGGCGCTCCTTGGGTTCTGCCTACAGTCTGCTCCCTTGTTCATCAACAGGCAGCTGAAGGCCCCTTGAAGACTAGCTCATGCACACCACCGAATGCCGGGGCCCACAAAGGTGGACACCAGTGCCGGATCCCTTCCCCTGAGGCCTCTGCACCAGAGGCAGCGGCAGCCCCAAGGAATAGCCCCACCTCTGAGACCTCCAGGCATGCACTCCCCAGAAGAGAAGTCACCCCCAGCCACTCCAGTGATGAGTACCAGGCATTAAGAGAAGAAGAACAGGGCCTTCTAAAGCCAAGCCAAATGGCCAAGCCAAGCAAGACTACGCAGAAGGCATGTCCAGCACAGAGACCAAGGAGCACAAGACCCAACTGACGCGTGGCTGGGACAGCTCCATCCAACGGCCATCGGTGATGGACTAGTGTAGCAAGCCGAGGAGCAGCAGGAGCACAAGCCTAAGGAGGATGGGCTGCTGGTCTGCGGCACTTGGCTAAGCACAATTTGCTAATGAAGCTCAAGTCGGTAGCTTCTCTTTTCAAATATGTTTTAATTTAGACACTTACCGATTTTAGGATCTCTGACCTTCTCTTTGATTGAAGAACATTAATCTAGGGTGGGGGGGGAAACAACTTGCCTCATTATGCCAACAGAGTGGAAAGTGGAGCTAGAAGGTTCCACTGGAGTGGTTCACGGCCAGCAACGGGCTGGAAACAGACAGCTGAGCTACAACTATTGACCTAAAACCAGCTTCCGCCAAGGCTTCATGGCGCCTGAAGACCAGCTGCCAGGGTGCGAGACCCCCACCCTCCCACCCACCCACCCACACGATCGACATGACAAGAGTGGCCAGGTAGAAGCTGGGGGCTGCTCAACTTCCAAAAGCAGCGGGTGCGACTCGTCTAAGAGCCAGAAGGTGGTCCTCCTCCAAGAATTCCTCCCACCTTGCGTTGCTAAGGACTCTAGGAGGGGCCGAGGCAAAGGTAGCAGGCTTCCCCACCGAAGCGCCTGCTGGTCTACTAGGACCTCAAAAGCACCTGCCTGCCCAGCTTCCTCTGTGAGTCTCATCCGCCACGTCAAGGAGCATCTGCTGGAAGGTGAGCTAACTTTCCAGACCTTCCACTGGGAGAAGAGACAACTGTGTTCAAGGCCTCGGGCAGCTTTTCTGGTTACAAGACTTCTTTATAAAGAACAAACGTCTCTTTCTCGACACCAAAGGCAGAAATCAAACTTGGCCCACAGGAGTAAGGACAACCCAAGTCAAAGTCTTATGTCACTCAAATTCTGGGTGGGGACAGGAGAGTTCTTCTTTCAACAAACTGACAGCCGCCCCTCAATTTAGACTGGCCCTTTCCAGGAGTTCTGTAGGCCACTACTTCACAGCTGATCTGTTGGCCATGGGTCAAGAGTCCCCTAACCCATCACCACAATGCCCAAGGAGGCAGCAGTGCACCTCTCCAGAAAGACCCAGGAGGAGGGCTCAGCCACGAGGCCCCTGGTTCTCTGGACAGCGGCACCAGCTTGCCAGCAGGAGCTCACCAAGAACTCAGCTCTTGGAGGAGCAGATCTGGGTCCTGGGTGCAGCCTCAGGACAACGGCTCGCCTTTCCCATTCCAGGGAGATGGAGGAAAGAGCGCCGAGGCCTGGCAAAGCTGCATGGGGAACACGGGCATCATCAGGGAGCTGGGCAGATGGGTGCCGGCAGGGTCCCCCTCTGGGTTTCTACCTTCCTTGGACCCGCCCCCCGCCCAGGTCCACCCCACTGTTGCTCTGTGGTCCCTTGCTTTGCTTGGCTCTCTTACCAGAGCTGCCCCCTTCCTCTAAATCCTCTACTGGGAAGCAAGAACTCTTTCTCCATGGTGAGGAATACAAATTATTTTGCAGAAAAATGTTGACCACCATGATTTCCCAGCCCACAGCACTGCAAATGGGCCAAATCCGGTCACACTCAATACAGAGTATCAGGAAAGCACAGCAAAATTCTAGGGGGGGGGGAGTATGAAAATATTATGCAAATGGGGGAAATAGCGGCATGGAAAGTTCTTCCAACTCAGGATTTTTTGCAATCCCTCCATGGGGGGCGGGGGGGGGGCGGCATTGGCAGCTGCTGTCTCCTCTGGCTGTGCAGCTCCCTCAGGGCCACTTCTCTCCCTTCCCCGTCCCAAGGACACACAAGGTGCTCCCTGCTTGCCAGGGGACCTCACGAGCCACCCTGCATGCGGCCGGAAGCCAGGGAGGCGCCACAGACTTCCCCGCAGGCTCGGCTCACCTGGAGGACGTAGTCGAGCGCGATGTGCCGGAAGCACTTCCGGGTGGCGGTCAGGATATTGGTGGCCTCCTCCACCTCGTGCTGCTTGTTCCTGGGCACTTGGGCATGCTTGGCCAGGGCCGCCTCCTTCTCTTCACTGACCTTCTCAAACTGCTTCTTGGCATCTTTGAATCTCCTCATGTCTCTGGAGCACAAAGGAAGCCAGTCACACCCCCCCCCCCTCGGCAGCACTCGCTTCAGCCCCCCCCCCGCAAGGGCTCCCAAGGAGGGCGCCTCCCCCCCCCTCCCCGCCACAACGTGGCTTCATGGGGGCAGGGGTTACTTTTCCCTGGTGCAAGTTAAAAAGGAGAGCAGGATGGGAACCGGAGCTCCAGGCAGGGCCTCCACTGGCCAGGTCACCAGCCCCAGCGGGGCGGGAGGGAGGGCTCTGGGCTGCCCAGCTGACTCCCCCCGGCAGCCACCTCACCCTCCAGTGTCACCCAATGGAAAGAGTCTGGAGCAACCGGATCAGACACGGGGGGCGGAGGGGGGGGCCTGCACTTGCGCCCACGTCCGGAGAGCAGCAGCGGCCCCAGCGCAGCGAGAGGCCTCCCATCGCCACACTCTCCAGACAGACAGCATTGGCCTCTCCAGAGCAACGGGAGGGAGGCCGATGCTTCTTCCTGGGGCGCCAGTGCTGGGCGGGTCTTCTTGAAGAGCACCCACAGCGGCCCCTTCCTCAAAATGCCTGAACAAGGCTCAGCACCAGGCAGGAGGAGGCTGCCCAACCCGGACCTCCAAGTCAGCAAAAAGCCCACAGAGGATGCAGCCCAGACTCCTGGCTCTGAAGGGCCAGGCCCAGGCAGGGCTGTACAGCTTCCAGCAAGGAGGGTCTGGCCCACATTCGCACCCACACAGGGATGCCCCGTGCAGGTTGCTGCCACACGAGAGGCCTTTCCTAAAGGAGGGGCCGTGGGATCCACACAGACAACCACCACCACTATTAACATGCCGCTTTTCAACCAAAGTTTCCGAAGCGGATTACATAAAGAATGAATGAATGAAGTAAATACAAGGGCTCCCTGTCCCCAAAGGGCTCACCATCTAAAAGAAACACAAGACAGACCCCAGCAACAGCCCCTGGAGGAGGAGGAGGATGCTGCTGTGCTGGGGCTGGAGAGGGGCAGCTACTCCCCCCCCCTGCTCAATAACGAGAATCGCCCCGTGAAAAGAAGGCGCCTCTTTGGCCAGGGAGCAGGGGGGGCGGCCAAGCCAGGTCCAGCCTCCTCCTCCTCCCAAATCTGCCCCACCCGGCAAAGGCCCTTGGCCACGTTCACTGGGGCTCCCAGCTTGCAGGCCGTGCTTGTTCCCTGGGGCTGGGGGCTGAGTGAAGCATGGCCTCTGCAGCAGCCTTCCCAACTGCCCCACTGCTGTCCCCATGGGGGTGGGGGTGTGTGTGAGAGGGCCAGTTAATGGGCGACTTATTTTTCCTAGTGAAACGTCACACGTTTGCTACCAACACAGGAGAGGGGGGACAATGAGGCAAGCCTCCCCTCCCACCCAGCGGGAGCAAGACTGGCTGTCTCCTCACGAGCCCCCAGCCCAGCCCAACAGGAAGCCAGAGCAGGGGCGGGACCTGCAGACAGGAAGCGTCCTGCTGACGGGCTGCCCGCCCTCCCACCCGCGTGCGTGTGGCCTCTTCACACTGGACAGGCAGTGGCGGCGGCAGCAACTGGGCTTTGGGTTGGGTTTGCTTGCCAGAGAGGGCAGCGGCCCTAGCAAGGCCAGGCCCATCCCACCCGACACGATGGCCCCCAGAGGCAGCAGCAGCAGCAAGGCGGCCAGCACCTCCCCAGGAAAGGGGCAGTGCGGAAGCAGCCCCAGCACAAGGAGTCTCATGGCTCCTTGACCACCCGATTCTCCCTCTCGGACACCACTCCAGATAGCTGAGCAGCCTTTGTGTGTCTTCTCTCTCCCTCTCATCGGGACCGATCCACCGGCACAGAATCCAGCCTCCCCGGCCTCCTCTCCATCTTGTCCACACGCCTCTTAATCGGGCAGAGGCGGATGTCTTGGCATTCTTGCCAACCCCCTGCCCCCCACCGCCCCACCTCCCTGTGGCCTTAGAAGGGAAGCTCCTCTTGACGAGAGCCTGGCACGGCACAGCCTGACAGGGGGTGCCAATTCTGCGGGCGCAGTGCCCCTCTCGGTCCCCAGGCTTTGCCAGGAGCACCCATTCAGACCCTGCCTGGATCCCATAGTCGACCTTAGGCCAGGCCATACTGATGAAGCACAAAGGGAGAGTTAAAGTTAACTTACTCTTTAACAAACATCTGAAGCTGTGCTTTAATTGATCTTTGGGTTTGGTCAAACAGGATCTGAAATGAGGAAAAAGTGTGGTTCAAAGAAACATCTGGGAAGCTGTGCTCAGAAAGACAACACGCTGTGCCACAGAACAGGACAGCCTTGCGAGGTGTGCAGGGCCCCGGGCGTTTCACCCTGACGCGAGGAGCCACCCTCTGCAACTGGCCACGCCCACACGGCCGCTTAAAAAGGTGCCCTTGGAAACTCCCGGCCTCTTTAAACACAGAAGTCCAGCACTGACGGAGCCAGAGAAAAGCAGAACTGCCACAAACCCACTTGCACGGAGCCCGGGGAACCGCTGCACCTTCACAGCACTATCGGTTGGTAAGCATGCAAGCATTTGGAGGGGGTTCTGTTTTGAAAGAGAGAGGCGGGGAGAGCACGGGAGAGGTTTCTGAGCTCCCGAAGGCGGGCGTGGAGAGGGGGGCTCATGCGCTAGACCTGCAGCCCAAACACCTGACCAGTCACGGATCCAAGCACTTCACCGGACTCAGAGCTCCCTGGCCCAAGCTTGGACGGCTTTAAGCCAGAGCTGGGCACATCCATCCATCCGTCCATCCATGGGAGGGAGGCCTGTGGCGCAGGGGCAGGGCCTGCTCCGACATGCAGGAGGCCCCAGGCCCAATCCCAGGCAGGGCCCGCCCTGAGGGTCCCCCCCCCCCGGCCAGTCAGTGCAAAGGCTGCCTGCTCCTGCACTCCTAAGAAGCCTCCCAGCAGCAGGACAGCAGGGGCGGGCTAGTGCTTCCACATATCCGGCTGGCAGGAGGCCAGATGCAGCTGATGAGCCCCCGTGGGAAGCAGGACGCTAGACCAGCCGGGCCCGCCACCCATGGTCTGCCCACAGCCCGGCTCCTCCTGTGCCCTCCACTGCATTCTGCTCTTGCGCCAAGGAGCTCACGGTGGGGAATGGAGGAGCCCATCGCATGATCCCAAGACACTTTCCTAGCAGCCCGGAGAGGTGAGCTAGGCAATGTTCTTCCTGCACTAAGCAGGCAGGGGTGGGACTAGAAGCCCTCGCAGGTCCCTCCCAGCTGCCCCGTTCAATGATCCTGACTAGCTCAGGGTCACCAGTGAGCCCCACAGCCCGACTGAGGGCTCTCAGCTCTGCTCTGCATACTTGGGCCAAGTCGTGCTCCCAAGCTTCAGGGTTCTGCAGTTCATGCAGCAAGATCCACAGGGCTAGGCTCTGCACTCCACATATCCAGCGAGGCAAAGACGTGGCAGCCCCCAAGACTCCTCTCCTGGTCAGTCACCGACAGCTCAGATCACATCAGCATATATGTGAAGTTGGTGTTTTTGCCCCAATGTGCATCACGTGACACTTGCTTACATTGAACCACATTTGCCATTTTGTCGCCCACTCCCCCAGTTTGGAGAGATCTTTTTGGAGTTCCTCACAATCCATTGTGGATTTTACTACCCTAAATAGTTTAGTGTCATCTGCAGATTTGGCCACTTCACTGGTCACCCCAAATTCTAGATTGTTTATGAACAAGTTAAAGAGCACTGGTCCCAGTACCCATCCCTGGGGGACCCCACTTCCTACCTATCTCCATTGTGAAAACTGTCCATTTATTCCTACTCTCTGTTTCCTGTCCTTCAACCAGTTACCAATCCACACATGAACCTGTCCCCTTGTTCCATGACTGCTACGTTTACTCAAGAGCCTTCGGTGGGGAACTTTCTCAAAAGCTTTTTGGGAGTCCAAGTATATTATGTCAACTGGATCAACTTTATCCACATGCCTGTTGACACTCTCAAAGAACTCCAAAAGGTTAGTGAGGCGAGGCTTGCCCTTGCAGAAGCCATGCTGGTTCTCCTTCAACAAGGCATGTTCTTCTATATGCTTAACAATTTTGTCATTAAATATACTTTCCATCAATTTACCTGGCACCGAAGTGAAGCTGATTGGCCCGTAATTTCTCTGATCCCCTGTGGATCCGCTTTTGAAAACTGGGAGTCACATTGGCTACTTTCCAATCCTCTGGTAAGGAGCCTGATTGTAGGGACAAGTTATATATTTTTGCTAGGGGGTCGGCAATTTCACATTTGAGTTCCTTCAAAACTCTTGGGTGGATGCCATCTGGCTCTGGCAATTTGTTAATTTTTAGTTTTTCAAGACAGTTTAGAACATCTTCCCTTGTCACCTCAAATTGGCCCAGTTCCTCAGCTGCTAAACCAGAAAAGCTCAATTCTGGAGAGGGTATTTGGTCAGTATCCTCCACCATGAAGCCAGATGCAAACAACTCATTCAGCTTCTCTACAATCTCCTTCTCCTCCTTAATAATCCCTTTCACACCCTCATCATCTAAGGGTACAACCACCTCCCTGGCAGGTTTTCTACTTCTGATATATTTAAATAAGTTTTTGTTATTCCCCATGACACTTCTAGCTATACGCTCCTCAAACCCTCTCTTTGCATCCCATGAAACTGACTGCCAAAACGTTTAGGACCAACAAAAGGAAGTACTTTTTCACACAACACGTGATCCACTTGTGGAATTCTCTGCCACAAGATGTGGTGACAGCCAACAATCTGGATGGCTTTAAAAGGGGTTTGGATAACTTCATGGAGGAGAGGTCTATCAACGGCTACTAGTTGGAGGGCTATGTGCCACCAGAGGCAGGATGCCTCTGAGTACCAGCTGCAGAGGAGTAACAGCAGGGCACTTTCCAGACTAGCTGTTGGAACAGCAGCAAAATGCCTCCATTCGGGCAAGTCACATTTGGAACGTAAACAGCAGAGGGAGCACTCTCGTTGGAACCTAGAACCCGAAAAAAACAGCAACTTTTTCACGCTGGATGTATGTCGTCCTTGCTCTATATCGCAGCGATTAAATTTGCAACAAGGCATTGGAAATGTGAACGGCACCCTGCTGTCCCCGTAGGGACTGTGGTGTCACGACGCAGGAAGTGTGGAAGCACACTTCTGTGATCTGTCCTGACCCCATTGTAGGGTCTAGTCTGGAAAGCGCCCGGGAGAGAGGGCATGCTCCTTTCAACTCCTGCCAATAGGCTTCTAGCGGCATCTGGTGGGCCACTGTGTGAAACAGAATGCTGGACTAGATGGGCTTCCTTGGGCCTGATCCAGCAGGGCTGTTCTTATGAAGCAGGCACTGACCCCTCAGCAACTGGTCTGAAGGGGAGGCGGAGATGCCCCCTTGCTCTTCTGGCTAACAGCTGGCCAGAGGACACCCCCCCCCCGCATACACACACACCTGTTTAATCCTCTTCTCAAGCAATGGAAGCCATCCACACACCTTGAGACAGTCAATTACATCTATTAAGCAGAGATGGAGGGGGGTGTTCTGGAAAAGCTTCCTATGGAAATTCCCCCCTCCGCCGCTTACATCAGTTTGGATTATTATTATTATTTTTTTAAAGGTACCATACAATTTTTCCTGATGTCTAAATAACTAATGAACTTTTGTGACATTTGATTTTATACAGAAAACACACTCCACCATATTAATTCCCACATGTCATCTCAAAAATTTCCCAACACAAAAACTTGGGTTGTATGTGGGGGGTGGGGGGAAACACACACACACACACACACACACACACACACTCTTCATGTACTTTGTTTTACTGAGTCAAATTCAGAGCTTTATGTGGAAAGGTGGTTTTGGCTTTTCAAACTGGACTCCATGCACCCTCTGTCCCCTCTCATCCCCCTCCTAGGTCTAATCACCTGGAAGGCAGCAATTGCCACTTTGAAGTGGCTGGATGTGCCGCAGGCTGCCCTCTCCCACTCATTCATGGCCATCAGTGGATTTTTGGCAAGCATGGGGGGCCCTCTGCGCATGTGTAGCTGTCGCCTGGGTGGGGAAAGGGCCGGCTTTCACCACCCTCCCCTTTCCTCTGACGTATGGGGAGGTTTTCCAGAAACGTTTCTATTCTGGCAAATTTCCCACAGAAAATGTCCCACCCATCTCTGCTATTAAGTATGCACAGTGTGACGGCAGGCTTTTTTGTCTGTCCCAAATCTGCTGCCCCAGTTTACTGAGTGACCTGGAGGCCTCCTATTCCAAGGGGGAGGGAGGGGAGGGGAGGGGAGAGAAGAGCCCTCTCCCCTTTCTCCACACCAGCCTAATATCACAAGCCTCTATCTCATCCCACCCACATTTTGGTCTACATTAAAGGAACCCAGCTGATGTCTGGAGTGGATGGAGCAAGCTCCTATTCCATCTCCCAGTCCCCAAAATCCATTTAGTAACCGAGCTTTAGCCTTTCCTCCTGGGGGCGGGGCATGGGGGGTGGCCTCTAGCCCCTTGGACCCTTTTGGTGGCCTCTCTCGCACCTCTTTGAGCTCCACCCTGCAAAATCCTTTCAGAGACGCTGGTCCTGAACTGTCCACCATATTCCCAGTGTGGCCACACCACAGGTTTGTGTAACACCATTCTAATATTAGCAGTTTTGTTTTCAACTAGTAGGTGGGGTCCATCACTGACCAGGCAAAGCCATTTCGCATAGACTGCACTTATAAGGGAAGTTTTCAAAATTAAGTATATGTAATGGAGCAGCATTCATTCTACAGCCACCCAATGGTGCAGTGGGGAAATGGCTTGACTAGCAAGCCAGAGGTTGCCAGTTCGAATCCCTGCTGGGAAACACCCATATCAGGCAGCAGCGATATAGGAAGATGCTGAAAGGCATCAGCCAATACTGCTCGGGAGGAGGCAACGGTCAACCCCTCCTGTATTCTACCCAAGGCAACCACAGGGCTCTCTGGGCGCCAGGAGTCGACACCGACGTGACGGCACACTTCACCTTTAATAGCATTTATTAAAGTGCTTGCCAAAGGGCATTCAAATAAATACAAACATTATTTGTTTTATTGAATAATCATCACATATGTTAAATTTGGATCACATTTGAATCTGAAAGAGATCTTTTGTGTCGTTTAGGAATTATTGATCCAATCACTGAGTGTTAAACCTCTGTTGGGAACAATAACCGTTAAAATATGATTATGGTTGGAATTTCTTGTAAAAATAATTTTAAGAAAGCAAACCTGCCCTGCAGCACATCCTGGTGTTGAACGTGGGGCATTCAGCTAATCTACGTGTCAGACGTTGGTATCTATAATCGGGAAGCAGGCTATTCAGACTCTCTGGTTAGACACCACCAGAGAAATCACTGAACCTTGTATGGGGCCCATTGTGCACTGCATGATGGAGTCAGGCTGTTCTGCCCCAGAGGGCATCCCTTCACCCTGCTGCACGTGCCCTCCTGAGGCCCAGCCTACCGCGCCCCCCCCGAGCACTCTCCGCTCTCTGCTGCTTGGCATCACCCCCCGCCTGGCCACCCCTCGCTGCCGAACAGCCACGAACAGGCCCGTCAGGCGCCTCTCCTGGGGGGCCCTTGCCAAAGCTGGGGGGAGGTCCCAGCACCTGCAGCGCTGCCAGACTCCACGAGGGGCCTCACAAGCCCCCCCCAACACACACACGCGCCGTAAGGTAGCACCATGGGGGGGGGGCAGCACAGGTGAGCCTTCTGCTTCCTGGCTCAAAGCCCCACACAGGAAGGCACCGGGGAGTCCCGCCCCTCCTCCCAAGGAAGGGTCAACTTCCTGCTCTGAAAGGCACGAGAAAAAGACTTCGGAAGGGAGCTCCGGCTGCAAGCCAGCCAGCCCGCCAGCCCAAGCCCCAACCAAGGCCCCAAACATCCAGAAACAGCCCAGAACCCACCAAGGGGAAGGGCTGCTGCGGCGCCCCAAAGCTGCCTGGAGCGATCAGGGGCGGTGGGGGTGGGGTGGGGAGAGAAACCCCCCCGTGCCGCAAAGCAGGTTCTCTCCTAGCCAGGCTGTGGGGCCAGCTGCGAGAGAGAGAGAGAGAGAGAGAGAGTGTCTGTGCGCGTCTCACCCCCGGCCTGGCTCTGTGCCACCCACGCATGGCCCTTCGACAAGCCAGGCCAAGTAAACACCCTGGAGAAAAGGGGCCCAAATACTGAAGCCACAATGCAAAGCGAGCCGTGCCAAAGAGAGTCCCACAGGGATAGAATCGGCATCCCCTCTGCCAGGAACGGGAGGAGCAACACGGCCAGAATTGCAGCGGCTTCCTCAGACTGGGGGACGCTCCCTGGTCTGCTTGCAAGCCACGCCAGGAGATCGCCCAGCAGGCTGGGGCTGGAGAGCCGGAACCTCCAGGAAGAAACATCCGGAGGGAGAACTGCCAGATGACCGCGAGGCTGGCGGGCCCACAGCGGGCTCCAGCAAGCAGAAGACCCCCCCACACACACCCCACACACAGACTGGTCCCAGGCCCCACCGCAGCCAAGCACTCCCTGCTCCCCGCGTCTCCGGCACACGGGCTGCCAGGCCAGGATGGGGAGGAAGAGCCCTCGATGGCTCCTAACTGCTGCTGCCGCCGCCAAGGGGCCTTCTGGCAAGGCTGGGTCCACTGCAACAGCCCTTCCAAAACACCCCACAAAACCTCAGTAGTGTGGAGAGGCTTAGAGGTGCGGGGGGGGGGGGAGACAACCAACAAGCTTAATGTATCTATTTTTTAATAACCAGAAAATTCACTTTTGCAGCAGAAAAAAAGACAAATTCAAAAGGGTTACTAACAGAGCAGGTCAGGGGGAATGCAAGAAGGCATCTACTCCCGGACTCTCTCCTGGGCCCTCCTCAGAGTCCTCTCTGCTCTCTGGCTTGCTGGCTGGCTCTGATTCCAGCCTGGCCCTTCTTTTTTTCCTCCTTGGGGATTTCCGTGGGGTTTCTCCCTCCAGCAGACGGACTTCCAGGTCTCAGCCCCAACCCTCTCCAGCAGACTCGACTTCTCTGGCTGGCTGCCACCAAGACTCTCTGACCCAACCCTCAAAAAGCTCTCTCCAGTCATACGTGTTCCTAGACCATCATCAGCTCCTCCACTCAGCCAGTCAGAACCAACCAAAAATTCCCCCCATTTCTGGAAATCTCTTTTTCCTTCCAAAAGTTAATAAGTCTGAACTTGTGACCCTGCCCGCCTCCTCCATGTGCAGGGACTTGCAACCACAGAATGCGGTTTGCCATAATGAAGTTTGGAGCACGTAATACGACACAGTTTGGGGAATATGAACAGCCACCCGGGGGCTTATTTGGAGAAACCCAAGAGGTCTCGGCCTCCCTCCTCCCCACAGGGCAAGGTGCACCCGGCCGGGGCCGCACAACTCCAGCCCTCCCCAGCCACAGGGGCCCAGAGGCAGGGATTCTGGGAAGGGCCGTCCAGCACCGGCACAGCCTGGCCCGCGCAGAGGCGCAGAGAGGCCGGGAGGCGCAGCCGCCTCAAGAAGGCTCCCGGCTGTGTCCGCAGGGACAGCTAGCGGGGAGGCGGCCCAGTGCGGGGGGGGGTGTGTGTGCCAGAGAGAGGGCAGCTCCAGCTGTGTGAGGGACCCCCAGGGACCACCTGGGGACCAGCAAAGGGGCTGCCAAAGGCACAGGCTCCGCCGGCTGGCACTCCGGGGGAAAGTCGGCTGGAAGGCGGAAGCTGGCGGCTGCTTCTTGTCCTAAGCGGCCAAACACAGACCCTTCGGCCAGCCCTCCTGAGCTCCTGGATTCCCCTCCTCATAAATGTGGTCAGAGAAGGAAGGAGCCTGAACCCCGCATTGAGCTGGCTGGCCGACACAGAGCCTCGGCCCTCCTCGCTCCCCCCGGCCTGCCGTCCCTTCAGCCCCAGTTCGTTCTCCCCCAATGGACGGCCGAGCTGCCGCTGGCCTCCCTCGCCACGAGAGCTGCCACGCGTGGGATTAGCGACAGGCCAGAGAGAGAGAGACTCCGCCTTCCGAGCGCAAGACACGCCCAGACAGCTGGCAGAGAGTCACACAGCAACCCGCTTCCTAAAAGCAACAGCAGCGAAGACACCATCGTCGAAACCAGGCAGAGACTCCAGACACTGGCCAGGCGGGGCAGAAGCCGCTCCCACGAGCAGCCTCTCCACTCTTGTTTGCACACAGCAAGGGACACAGGCGGACCTTCCCAGGGAGGAGGCTCCACCCCACAGACGTGGCGCCACAGTTGGAGGAGGAGGAGGAGGAGGAGGAAACAGCCATCCCTTGCTGCTGCCACCACCGTAGCTACGAGCCCGAGCAGGCGGATGCAGAGGGGCCCTGCCCGTCAGCAAGACAGGAGGATGACAGTCAGCGTGCAGACGGGGGTCTGGGAGGACGAGCAGCGAGCCGGGCACTGCTCCAGCCTGACGTCGAGGAAAAGGCAGGCGGGGAGAGGCGGCTGAGAAGGCCAAGGCCCCCCGCGGCCTCTCCCAGGAGGAGCCCTGATCCGCAGCAACACTGGGACCACGGCACAGCCACGCCTCCCAAACGCGGAAGGGAACCAGACGCAACAGCCCGGGCAGGCAGGCAGGCAGGCAGGCAAGGGGCCCACGCCAGGCAGCCCTGGAGGGGGCCGTTGCCCATTTGCAGGGCACATGAGTTGCAGGTCGAAGGTGCCAGGCCTCTCCATCGAGAGAAGGTGGCTCAGACACAGCCGGGAGCAGGAAAGAGCTGCCACTGCTGCGAGACACTACCAGGCGGAGAGGACAGAACTACTACTACTACTACTACTACTACTACTACTACTACGGCAAATACCACTCTTCAAGCAACATTCCCAAAGCAGTTTACATAGACAGACAGACACACAGTCGCCTGTCCAGCCTAGAGAGACTAATAGTCTGGCTCTCCAACCAAGGCAGCCACCACTTGACGATTTGCCACGTGGGCTGGAAAGCAGTTCTGCAGCCAGGCTGGATGCAACTCTAAGGAGGCGGCAGGATCAAAAGGCTCAGCATGGAAGAGAGGCAGGCAGAGGTGGACCTGCAAGGCAACAGCCACCCCGTGCCAAGCGCCACGTGTCAGGAAGGCTGCAACACATCCCGCCAGGACCTTGCAAGCCAGTTTCTCTCAAGAGGATGAGATCGGCAAAGGGGGCATTTCATTGCAAGGGCTCATGGATGATGCCCCAGAAGCACAAGTGGCGGGTGAAAAGCTGAGATATTCAGCACTGCCCGCGTGGAGAGAAGCACCTGTCATATTCATGCCATTTTGAAAACTTACAGTGTGGTAATGGATCATCTCTTGGAGGCTGTCAGAGAACTTGGTCAAGCTGGTCTGTAAGTGAAGAGGAAACACAACAGAACAGGGAGGGGGGCTCTCTTTGAGCCAACACGCAGAGCAGCCCAGGCACCCCAAGAAGGATCGGGGGGCAGACTGAGCGGACCCTGCAACGCACGCCCAGGACCTGCTGATTACCAGTCTCAGTGGGTACTGGGGACCCCCTTCTCTCCCCCTCTGGCCTGGCTCAAGGGAGCGGGGTGGGTGACCCCGGTGCTTCTCACGCAGGATGAAACATGGCTGGCAGAGTCTTGCGGGGGGCTGCCGTTCGTCCCCTGAATGCTCCCCAATTACACTCTTCATCTCAGCCCTCCAAGAAGAGGCTTGGTCTCAACACACATTGTTGGGATCATTCGGGCAATTTAATGAACAGGGCGTCTTCTGCCCCAAGCAGAGCTCCCTCTGCCATTTTTGTTTTGGCTTGTGGCGCCTGCTGCCCTCTGTCTCTTACCTCCCCAGCACAGTATTTAAGGGGGAAAGGAGCTGCCCCCACCCTGACCCAGTGGGTGAGCCCCCCCTTTAACGTAGGGAAGGCCAGTGCAATCCCAGCCACACTCCCTCCGCTAGAAACAGTTCCGCGCTGGGCTGGGCTGGCTGCAAAGGCGATGGACTCCCTCCTGGCGTGAGGAAGGCCTCCCCCCGCACCCGCCCCGTGGCGCCGGGCCATGTGGAAGCCAACTGGCACTCTGGGCAGGCCACTGGCTCTCCGAGGGGCTGCCTGGCCCAGCTGAGACCCCCACCCAACGCTGCCACTCTAGATGCCCAGTTCAGGCCAGCTCAGGAAAGGGCCCGCATCCCGCACTCACCTCCACCAGGGCGTCCTGACTGGAATACTGGGCCAGGTCTCGAATGCCATTCATGAACTGCTTGTTTGCTACGCAGAAGGCCTTGCCTGTGTCAATCATGGCAATGCAGAGCTTCACGAGCTGCAAGGGAAGAAAATGCCGGCTTCAGCCTCTCCCGAGTTCCCCTCTCTGGCCAACACGCCACACCCTCCTCCCCCACCCCGCAAGTATGGGCCCAAGTAAGGCCAGGACCACATGAGGCGGGTGGCTGCCCAGTAACGATGGCCTCAGCCCACAGAGCCCAACATCTTGCCGGGGGAAGAGTCTCTTGCGATCTGGCCAAGATGGACACATGGACATCAGTCACTAGGAGGACCCCCCCACCCCACCCGGGTCAAGTCACAGCCCCCCTCTTTCCAGTCCCTTCGTTCGTCTTCTCCTCGGCAACAGCGTGCCGGGATCCAACACTGCTAGCCTCTCTTCTTCCTAGGCCAGCATCCACTCCCCCCACCCTGGCCCCGGCAGCCCTCTGGGCACACAACAGGAGCTGCCTTCACGAGCCGGCTGCTGACACGGACAAGGGTCAAGGGGGCCCTGCACAGAGCCAGGCTTCTTGGCCCATCTGTGTGCACCCCTGTCCCGGGCCAACACCTTGCAGCACTTGGGGTGTTCCTCACTCTTAGAATGAGAACTGCCTCCTTGACCCGCCCCCAGCTCCTGGGAACCAACTGCTACTGGATGGATGTCTGCTCAGCCTTACTTACCAGCAGAATAAGTATCTATCTTACTAGGCGAGGAGGTCCGTCTCCAGTTGCCACCAGATCGTCTGGCGGCAACCCAGAGGAGGGCCTTCGCTCTAGCCGCTCCTGGGCTGTGGAATGCACTCCTGTCCGAAATCCGAAATCTGGGTTCATTATTGGCCTGCAGGAGAGCCCTCCAGACCTCTCTGTTTGGCCTGGCCCTCCAAGACTTTTAATTTGTTGTAAATTGTTTTTAACTGCTGTTAAGTGTTCGGCCTGGTTCTCCAGGGGTTTTCAACTGTTTAAATGTTTTAACTGTTAATTAGTTTTATGCTATTTTTATAGTTTTGATTTAAATTGTTTATTGATTTTAATTGGTTTTACTTTGATGTAAACCGCCCTGAGCCATTTTTGGAAAGGCAGTATATAAACTGAATGAATGAATGAACAAACGAATGAATAAATAAAATGGGTTTTCCGGGAAAATCCCATACAAGTTTGCCCTCATTTGCAGAACATTTGCAATCCCCCCCCCTCAAAAGAAGTTACTCTACAAATCTTCCTGATGCCCTAAATAGATTGTGATATGATCTGGCATGTTATTTGACCTATTTATACCGGTGTTTTTTGGATCTCCACTAATTAGCTCCCCCTCACTATATCTCAAAGGTTTTTCAAGTAGCCAAGTAGAAACAATAGGAATGGAAAGTTTTCCACAGAAAAATAGAGGGTGGGGGCTTTTATGCCCCCCCGCCGCCGCCGCCAGCCCAGCCCAGCCCATGAAGAGCATCTGGTCAACTCAAGCCAACCCAACTTGAGGGGCTGCCCTAGGGCCAAGGGAGGCAGACCCACGGCCGAGAAGGGGGCCCCGAAGGAGCTCAGAGCTGGCACCTGCAGCGCCCAGTGGAGCAGCCCTGGCCATCACCAGGCAGTGGCAGGCCGGGCCGTGCAGTGGCCAGGCTTTTGGCACCGACTCGTCAAGCAGCCCTCCACCTCCTCTCCCACAGCGCACGGCGACAAGAAGCTGCTGCTGCTAGGAAGACGACACAGAGACTGTTCCGCCAGGAGGCAACCAGAGCCACGGCGGGGAGGCATCCCCCTCTGCCCAGCGGGTGCTCACTGGGGTGAGAGGGACCCCGCTTTGCCCGGTCCTTTAGGGGCTGCTTGGGTTTCTCTTCCCTGCCGCCACCACAGCAAGGCATCCGGCTGCCGGGAAGGGCCCCATGACAGGCCCTCTGCAGCAGGAACAGGAGACGGCCAAGGCCAAGGCCAAGCCCCCGGGGAGCTCAGACCAGCAGTCTGGGAGAGCGGAATGCCAGGGCAGAACCAACACCCTGGACTTGGTAGCAACGTGGGGGGGGGGGGGGCGCAGCAGCTGCAGCGGTGTCACACACACACACACACACACACACACACACACACACACACACAGCTGCTCCCACGGCAGATCCTCCCCCTCCCCTCCCCTCCCCCCAGGGATCTTCCCCCCTGGAGCCTCGCCAGGGCCAGTGGGTCGGGCCCAGCTGCTCTGGGTTTTCATGCTCAAAAGCCAACCCCTGGAGTTTTGCCGGGGATCTCAGGGGCAGCCAGGCCGGTGGTGCAGGGCCCGGCGTAGGGCGGTCCTGCTCCAAGCACAGCTTTCTCAGTGGGAGGCATTTTGCCGAGAGCCACCCACTGGCCGGCCATCAGATCTGGAAGCTGGCTCGCGCAGCTCACAGCCAGGCCCCGTCACGGGAGCAGAGGGGAGTGTGACCCTGGCCCCCTTTCCTCGCAGCAGTTGAATCTCAAGGCTGCCTCGGCTGCTGCATGCAACCACCTGCAGGATGGCAGAGTCTCGCCAGTCACGGTCGGCAGAGACTAGCCAACCAAGGGCAGGGTGACTTCAGACCAACCAACGCCACAAGGCCTCCCCGCCGGGGGGGTCTCAGCCTTCAGCATGCCCCAGGGAGAATGGACACCCCGCCTCCCCCATGCCCAACCCGGAGGGTTTCTGGCCTGCGGCTCTGGGAGAGGCACTTGGCCCCGATGGGGAAAGGTGCACTCTCGGGCTCTCTCCCATACCACTCTTTCTGCTGGCCAGACTAGAGAAGGCAGGCGAGGCCACCGCTCAACGGGAGCCAGGCATACTCAAGGGCACACTGGGTTGCTCTCCCGGCAGCCAGCTCGCAATCGGGAATTGCATAAGAGGCTTGGAGGATTCAGCCTCCAGTTGGGAAGAGATGACAGAAAGGAAGAGGGTGTCAGTTGAGGCGAAGCGAGCAAGGCCGGCAGCATCGCAGCACGGGAGGTTTCCAAACTGGACCACCTGCCCCCAAGGGGTCCTTCTGCCAAGATCATCCGAAGGGGCTCTGCTCCACAAGGCTCAGCTGTCAAGCACGCGGGACAACAGGGCCTTCTCAGTCATGGCCCCTCGGCTCTGGACGGCTCTCCCAGCTGGCATCCGCTCAGTCTCCTTGACAGCTTTCAGGGGGAAAGTAAAGACGTGGTTCTTCACCCAGGTTTTGATATGAAAGTATTATTTTTACTGCTGCTGCTTTGTATTTCATATAATATTGTTTTAATGGGTTAGTAATTTTTAAAGAGAGATATTTTTAGGTTTATATTATCTGTACTTTTGTATTTTAATTATGCTTTGTTTTAATTATATTGTAAACCACTTGCGAGATTCTTTTAACGAAAAGCGATATATAAATCCAACACAATAAAATAAAATATAAAATAAAATATAAAATAAATAAATAACAGACTTAGGAAGGACATGTAATTTAAGATTAATGAGCCTGACAAGTGTTTGAGAGCAAATACCCTGCTTTCGGTGGGCGCCCCTGGATGGGGCTGCCCCCCAGACACTGCTCCTGGGTGGGGGGGGTCTGCCAAAGGGGGACCCACGAGCCAGACGAAGGCTCCTCACCTTATCAAGCTTCAGTTCCAGCTCAGTCACGTCGCCTTCAACGTCTTCCAGAGCAGCCCTACAAAGGTGGAGCAGAAAAATAGGGATGATAGTTCATACAAGACATAGACTTCAACGTGAAGATACAGCCGCCGATAGGAGAGGGAGTAGCGCCCAAACCAACCATTGCAGATCCGCTGCAGGGATCAGAGCCTCCTTCCTCAGGGGAAGGACGGAAGGGCCAGGCGCTGTCCTGACAGGCCTCAAAGGAAAAGGGGGCTGGGGACACTCGGCATTCCCCCGGGACTGGGAAGTCTCAGCTGTTTCAACGTGACGTCTTTCCAGGTCAGTATGATTAGAACGACCACCTTAAGCAGCGCGGTGGGGAAATGCTCAACTAACAAGCAGAAGGTTGCCAGTTCGAATCCCCGCTGATACTATAGTGGGCAGCAGCGATATAGGAAGATGCTGAAAGGCATCATCTCACACTGCGCGGGAGGAGGCAACGGTCAGTCCCTCCTGTATTCTACCACAGGGCTCTGTGGGTGCCAGAAGTCGAAACTGACTCGACAGCTCACTTTACCTTTATTCTTAGAGTGACACATTAGTCCCGCGAAGATAAATGCCAAGCACACTGCACAGCGCCAGCACTGCCTCAAGGACAAGCAAAGGGAGCCTTCCCCACTCCAAAAATGCACCCAATGGGACTTGTGCAGCAGCGCCTACAAACACAGAGTGGGCCGTCCCTGGACCCCAGAGCACAGAGGTGGCATTCCTCCGACCAGGCGTGATGGTGCCAAATCTCTCCAGGGAAACACCTACGCGAGGACTCCATCGTTTCCTGGGCAAGGCTGCTCTGTGCATTCTTGGGTGGTTTCCAGAGCACGCATCCTGGAAGCAACAAGGTCCCACTTGCCTCTCCTGCCAGCCTAAGCCTCCGGCAGCAGGGCGAGCTGCCACACGGGCAGGGTGCCTGCCACGCAGCTCTTCCCCCGCCTCCGGCTGGCTCTGCCTGTATGCCCACTGCAGCCACGTATGAAGGGGGGCTAAGCCATGCAGGGTGTTGTCTTCCCAGTCCACTGCAACCGCCTTGCCAAGTTGCTCTGGGGAGCCGGCGCCCTCCCTGCCTCAGCAAAGGAGCCAGCGTGGTGTTGTGGTTCGAGTGCTGGACTAGGACTGGCGAGACCCGGGTTCAATTGCCCATTCAGCCATGAGACTTGCTGGGTGACTCTGGGCCAGTCTCTTCTCTCTCAGCCTCACCTACTTCACAGGGGTGTTGTGGGGAGAAACTCAAAGTATGCAGTACTCCGCTCTGGGCTCCTTGGAGGAAGAGCGGGATATAGAATGTAAAACCAAATCAAATCAAGCCATCTCATCACAGACAGAGGCAGCACACGACACCCTGCCAAGGACCAGGTCCCGGCCACCCCCCTGCAGCTCCCTCTGGGCCTCCCGAGAAGACAGTGAGCTGGCACAAGGAGGCCTCCCCCAGAGGGGTCCTAGCCCAAGGCCACCAGCATGGCCACCACACAGCCGGGCCACTGGGCTCTGCTGGTGCAGACAGCCCCCACAGGCTGGAGTCCTGGCAGGGCCTCCTCCTTTCCTGGGACAGGCAGCTGGGTTGGAGAATGGCTCCTCCCTGCCACGGTGGCTGGTGTCCCCCTGGCGCCGCTTCTGAGACGGGAACCATCTCGGTTCTTTTTTGAAAGGGGTTATAGAAGTATTGGTCATAACAGAAATAGAAATCCTGTAAATGAACAAAGCGCTGTCAATCCATCTTGAGATGGAGTTGAAGTTTCTAATAATGTTGTCCTTGAGCATATCACCACCACCACCACCACCACCACCGAGTAAGTGTTGCAACCTCAAGGGGAGCAGCCATGCGAGTTACAGCCAAAACAACAGACTCTTGTGGCTCCTCCACGTATTCTAGCAAAAGCTTTGGAGGCCGAGGGTCTCCTTCAGCAGACGCAACTCACGGAGCAGGCACGTGTCAGTATCCTAGCGGTCACTGGCAAAGGCAGCCACATGCAATCCATTCCATGCCACTTAAACAGTAAATAAGGTTTCCTGGAAAATCTCACCCTCTCCAGTTGCTCTGAGCAGAATGGGCTTCTGAAAGATCTCTGCACCAGAAACAGAGTCTAGCTCCTTCCATGCTCTCTGGGAAGCCCTGAAGAAGCGCAGGACCATCCGACTCCAGGCGGAGGCCCGCCCAGACCTCCTGGGCAAGGGCCAGAAGCCTCCAAGGCAGGGTGTCTGGAGACTCTTCGAGGGCACGGCCTCAAGCAGGGGCTCGGTGGCGGGGGCTGCAACACCCGAGTCCAACGGGCCCGTCTCAGGCTCTGCATGTGGGCACACGGGGAGCCGGGCTGACGGCGGCGGCTGCTGCACGGGCCCCCTCCCCTTGTGGAGCTGCACTGTGTCGGGTACAATACAGAGGGAACTTCTCCGTGCATATTTGCAGCACCCTGCCTGAGATGGGAGTCTGACTGACCACGGCAGCATATCCTCCTCCTTGGCGCAACTCAGCCGACAGCTGATTGGTTGATTAAGTGCCACCAAGCCGGTGTCGACTCTTAGCGACCACACAGACACTGAGAGTAGTGACTGTCAGCCAACAGTAGCTCCCCAAAATATAACTAGTAGTATAACTCTTATTATGGCTCTTGAAGCCATTACAGAAGTTGATTTGCTTAACAACCCATGGGTGTATTCACGGGTATAATTAAGAAGCAAGAGTACCAGGTTCAGGGTGGACAAAATACTTGCAATCCAGTTTCTGGAGGACATGGACAAATGGTACAAGCACAGATGTGAACAAGGCAAAGATTTTAAGGAGCTTTCCATCCCTGCTCTGCATGTGTGTGCATTTCCAAAGGGATAAACTGGTACTCTCTGGCTTTTTTCTGCAAAACATTTGTGATGATTTTTAAGAACATAAGAACAGCCCTTCTGGATCAGGCCCAAGAATGCCCATCTAGTCCAGCCTCCTGTTTCACACAGTGGCCCACCAGATGCCTCTGGGGAGCCCACAGGCAAGGGCTGAGGCCATCCCCTCCCTCCTGCTGTGGCTCTCCTGCAACTGGGATGGAGAGGCATCCTGCCTCTGAGGCTGGAGGTGGCCTTATAGCCACCAGACTAGTAGCCATGGATAGACCTGTCCCCCATGTATTTGTCTAAACCCTTGAGTCATCACTCCTACCAGAGCCAGAG
The DNA here is from genome assembly GCF_027244095.1 of Hemicordylus capensis. Classification (NCBI taxonomy): domain Eukaryota; kingdom Metazoa; phylum Chordata; class Lepidosauria; order Squamata; family Cordylidae; genus Hemicordylus; species Hemicordylus capensis. Next base: position 359,013,077 of record NC_069659.1, read on the forward strand.
GGGTGTTCACTGGGGTGAATCCTGGACTGTAAGGGATTCACAGTAGGCTGCCACCATCCACTTCATTTTGATGCGGGGGAAAACACTCTATATAATATGATTTAGGGGGGTGGGGTGTAGTGATCAGCCGCCGCGCCCTCTAAAGAGTTAACCAGAAGTGAACCCTGTCTTGACTGACAGGCTGGTGAACTCCAGGGCTCAGCCAAGAAGAAGGGACTTTGTTAGCTTGAATTCTCATCAAGCGTTTGGTGAGTTCAAGGCAAGGAGCCAGGGATTATGGTTTCAGGAAGTTTAATCTTGGGGAAGGTTTGTTGTGTTGGAGTTATATTTCTTTGGTGAGTGTGCTTTTGTGTATTCCTGATACTGTTCTATTATTGTCTGCCTGTAATGTAATTAAAATAAACACCAGCCTACGCACACCCTCCCTAGGGCATTGCAAAAGGCTCTATAAACATTTAAGCGTGCCTAAGACAACCACCTTTCTTTGGTATGAGTATGTAGACTGGCCTCTTCCAATCTGTTGGCCACTGTGTCGTTCTCCAAATTTGCTGGCATAGTTTGGTTAGAGCCTTGATTGATTCTTCTTCTGCTGCCTGCCATATTTCTGTAGCTATTCCATCAATTCCTGTAGCCTTCCGACTTGGTAATGACTGGAGTGCTGATCTAACTTCATCTTCCAGTATTAGAGGTTCTTGCAATAGGGAATATCTTCTAGGGTATCATGGATGTTGACAGCTCTGCTGTACAGATTTTCAGTATACTCCTTCCATCTCTGTTTGACCTTCTCTGAATCAGTTACTATCTGTCCTTTGGCATCCCTTAACATACCAACTCGAGATTGGAACCTCCTTCTGAGTTCAGAGATCTTTTGGAAAATCTTCCTTCTTTTTCCGTGTCTATTTCCATCCTCAAGGTCTTTACAGATGTCGTCGTAGTACTGTTCCATGTCTCTTCTAACAGCTTTCTGAAATTCCCTATTAAGTTCCTTCCTGAGGTCTTTATCTTTCTTTTGGCTTCTCTCCTCTTCTGGGCAATTTCCACCATCTGTTCTGACATCCATTTTGCTTTCTTCTGTTTCTTGGTCTTTGGCAGTCTCTTTTCACATTCGTCCTTAACTTCTCTGATTTAATTCCACAGTTCCTCTGGTTCCCTATCAATGAGGTTCAGAACTTCAAAGCGGTTCCTGATATTCTCCTTGAAAATGGAAGGTACATTCTCAATATCATATCATGGAAACTGGATAGCTTTGTTTTTCCGCTTTAGCTTGACTTAGAACTTGCACATGAGCAGTTTGTGATCTGTTCCACAATCAGCCTCCAGCCACGTTTTTGCTGTTATAACTGAGCTCTTTCACCTCCTTGCACCAAAAATGTAATCAATTTGATTTCTGTGTACTCCATCTGGTGATGTCTATGTGTACAGGCGACACTTTGGTTGTTTGAAGAATGTGTTAGCAATGAAGAGATCATTGGCTTGGCAGAAACTAATAAGTCGTTCTCCTGCTTCATTTCTGTTTCCTAGGCCGTTCAGTCTGACTGTGTTTTCTTCCTTACCATTTCCAACTTTGGCATTCCAGTCTCCAACCACCAGCATCACATCTTGCTTGCATGTTCTGTCAATTTCAGACTGAACCTGAGCATAAAACTCATCAATTGTTTGGACAGTTAAATAGCTGTCCATTACAGCTGCGGTCTATCCTTCTAATAAACTATCTAACAAACAGATAATAATAAACAGATAATAAACTACTTCTACTAAACTATCTCTAAATACTGTAAATAGCCAACAAAAACAGTATGAAGACAGAAAGTCAGCAGGGGAAGGGGCACTTTCCAGTGTATTGCACAGAGTGCCACATGTATGACTATTTGCCCCATGGGCAGAAGTCCTGGGTGTGTGCTCGGTGCAAGGAGCTCCTGGCTCTCAGGGAACAAATACACTCCCTTGAGACCAAGGTGGCGGATCTGGAGAAGCTCAGAGAGACAGAGAGGCATGCGAATGAGACCTTCAGGGACATGGTAGAGGCATCACACTCCAGGGCTGGTAGCTCCTCTGCTGTCAGGGAGAATGAAGGTCTTGGGCAAGGTTGACATCGGTCTGAGAAAGAGAGAAATGCTCCTTTAGAAGGGACCCCTTCCACGGATGATGAGCCCAGATCCTCTCGCACAGGGGATACTCCTCTGGGGGGTGGGGGCCTCCTTGTAGTGGTGATTCGATCATTAGAGGGATAGAGAGATGGGTTTGTGACCTGCGTGTTGACCGCACGGTGACTTGCCTGCCTGGTGCGAAGGCTGCGGACATTACGCAGCGTCTAGACAGGCTCCTACGCAGTGCTGGGGAGGAGACAGCTGTTGTGGTGCACGTTGGCACCAACGATGTGGGGAAATGTAGTCGGGAGGTCCTGGAAGCCTTTAGGCTGATAGGTAGCGTATTGAAGTCCAGGACCCCCAAGGTAGTATTCTCAGAAATGCTATCTGTTCCATGAGCAGGTACAGTGAGACAGGCAGAGCTGAGGCGTTTCAATACGTGTATGAGACGTTGGTGCCGGGAGGAGGGGGTTAGATTTGTTAGGCACTGGGATACATTTTGGGGCAAGCAAGGCCTGTACAAAAGGGACGGACTTTACTTGAACCAAGTGGAACCAGACTGCTGGCGCTTAAAATCAAAAAGGTTGCAGAGCAGCTTTTAAAATGACACCTGGGGAACAGGCAATGGGAGCTGGGCAGTATCCCGTTTGGCAAAAGCCATCCTTTTAAGTGCGAGGGTGCAAAGGATTCAGATAGAACAGAAGGGGACAGAGCAGAACTGCATAAAGAGCAGACGGGAGACTGTGCCAGCTGGTCAAAGAGTCAAAAGAAAGATAGCGTACATCAGGGGAGAGATTCAGCGTATAGGGGCTTGTATGCCAATGCCAGAAGCCTCCGAGCCAAGATGGGTGAGCTGGAGTCCTTGTTGCTAACACAGAAATAGACATAGTGGGCATAACAGAAACATGGTGGAACAGTGAGAACCAGTGGGACACTCTTATCCCTGGATATAAACTCTATAGACAGGACAGGGAGGGGCACAAAACCTAGGTGGACTGGAGTCCTCCACAGAAACCCTGTGAGTGACAATACAAGGCCTGAAAGGGAACGTGCTACTGGGGACGTGCTATCACTTTCCTGATCAAAATGCTGACAGTGACTGGGAGTTGCAGCAAGAAATCAGGGAGGCGTCAAACAGAGGCAGGGATGTAATAATGGGTGACTTCAATTACCCTCAAATAGTCAGGTCATGACAAAGAGGTCAGATTTCTAGATACGCTGAATGACTGTTCCCTAGAACAGTTGGTCTTGGAACCAACCAGAGAGAAGGCAACCTTGGACTTAATTCTGAGTGGCACCCAAGCCTGGTCATTTCTGTGTCAGAGGGCAAACGGACAAAATCAGCAGGGGATCAAATACTTATTTCCCTCACTGTATGTTCTTAACTTCCTCTTCTTCTGCATCAGTTGTTGGAGCATAGACTTGAAAAGAAAGAAAGAAAGATCTCTTTATTTCGGTCAGCGACCAGCATGAGGAATAGACTTGAAAAACTGCCATGTTAAAGGGATTGGAAGAGGTCAGTCTACATACCGATACCAAAGAAAGGAGAATGAACAGATTGTGAAAACCATCACACAATATCCTTAATTTCACATGCTCGCAAAATAATGCTCCAGATCATCCAACACAGATTAGAGCCCTATGTGGAAAGGGAAATGCCGGTTGTTCAAGCTGGTTTCAGAAGAGGCTGAGAGACAAAAGACATAATTGCTGATGCACACTGGATAACTGAGGAAGCCAAAGAATACCAAAAAGAAGTCAATATGTGCTTTATTGACTACAAAAAAGCCTTTGATTGTGTCATAGGAACATAGGAAGCTGCCATATACTGAATCAGATCATAGGTCCATCTAGCTCAGTATTGTCTACACAGACTGTCAGTGGCTTCTCCAAGGCTGCAGGCAGGAATCTCTCGCAGCCCAATCTTGGAGATGCCAGGGAGGGAACTTGGAACCTAGATGCTTTTCCCAGAGCAGCTCCATCCCCCGAGGAGGCATCTTACAGGGCTCACACTTCTAGTCTCCCATTCATATGCAACCAAGGTGAATCCTGCTTAGCTAAGGGGACAAAGTCATGCTTGCTACTATAAGACCAGCTCTCCTCCCTGTACCTTGACACACCATGTCAAGTTGTGGAATATCCTCAGGAAAACGGGTGTGCCAGAACATCTCAATTGTTCTCATGAGAAACCTATACACAGGGCAGGAAGCCACAGTCCAGACTGAACATGGTGAAACAGACTGGTTCCAGATTGGCCAAGAAGTAAGACAAGGCTGTATACTTTCTCCTTATTTATTCAATTTATATACTGAGAGAAGCTGGATTGGAAGAAGATGAGCGTGGTTTTAAAGTCAGAGGAAGAAACATCAATAACCTGTGCTACGCTGATGACACCACTCTGATAGCTGAGAATGCGGATGATCTGCAAGCTCTAGCAATGAAAGTCAAGGAGCACAGTGAAAAAAATGGGACTACGACTGAATGTAAAGAAGACTAAACTAATGACAACGGGTACAGCAACCAGCCTCAGAATTGGCAAGGAAGACACTGAAGAGGTGGACAGTTTCTGCCTTTTAGGCTCAACCATCAACAGTAAAGGATCCAGTAGTTAAGAAATATGCCACAGACTAGCACTTGATAGGGTTGCAATGAAGGCCTTGGAAAGGATATTTAGATTTCATGACGTGTCTATACCTACAAAGATTAGAATCGTTCGGACAATGGTTTTCCCCGTGACACTCTATGGATGCAAAAGCTGGACTTTGAAGAAGCAAGACAGAAAAAGTACTGACGCTTTTGAACTTTGGTGCTGGAGAAGACTTTTGAGGATACCATGGACAGCCAGAAAAACAAACGAATGGATCCTAGAACAAATCAATCCAGAATTTTCACTCGAGGCACAAATGGCCAGGCTCAAACTCTCATACTTCGGACCCATTATGCGAAGACCCAGCTCCCTTGAGAAGTCCATAACGCTGGGGAAAGTTGAAGGAAAGAGAAGAGGACGACCAGCAGCAAGGTGGACGGACTCGATCCAACTTAAAGTCAGATCGTCCTGGTGAGAATCTATCTGTGTGGTCGCTAAGAGTTGACGGCACTTAATTCTCTTAGCAGTTTTATTTTCAATCCTCTTCCTAATGATTCCAAGCATGGAATTGGCCTTTTTCACAGCTGCCAACAGCCTGGATGGCTTTAAAAGAGGCTTAGACAAATTCATGGAGGACAGGTCTATCAGTGGCTACTAGTCTGAGGCCACCTCCAGCCTCAGAGACAAGATGCCTCTCAATACCAGTTGCAGGGGAACAGCAGCAAGAGAGGGAGCATGCCCTCACCTCTTGCCTGTGGGCTTCACAGGGGCATCTGGGGGGCCACTGTGCAAAACAAGATGCTGGACTGGATGGGCTTTCTTGGGCCTGATCCAGCAGGGCTGTTCTTACCACTTTAAAAGGTGTCTCTCGGTGACTGACTAGAAAGGGGATCTTAGGTTGTGGTCGACAGGTTTGGATTGTGGTATGTGGATAAAGGTGATCCAGTTGGACTTTCAAAAGCTTCTGACAAAGTTCATCAGGCTCTTGAGTAAACTTAGCAGTCATGGGATAAGGGGACAGGTACATGGTTGAACAGGAAACAGAGGGTAGGAATAAAGGACAGTTTTCACAATGGAGGGCAGTAAGAAGCGCGGACCTCCATGGAAAGGTAATGGGACGAGTGCTCTTTAACTTGTTCATAGATGATCTAGAAGTCGGGGTAAGCAACAAGGTGGCCAACTCTGCAAATGACTCCAAACTATTTAGGACAGTGAAATCCAAGAGAGACTTGCGAGGAGCTCCGAAAAAATCTCTCCAACATGGGTGAGTGGGCAAGAAAATAGCAAATGTGGTTCATTGTTAGCAAGTGTAAAGTGATGCACTCTGGGGCAACCCCCCCCCAGCACCACCCATATACCAACTGGGTCAGAGCTTTTGGTGACTGATTAGGCAAGGGATCTTGGGGTTGTGGTGAACAACTAATTGAAAATATTGGTTCAGTATGCAGCGAGGGGAAAGACATATTTCATACCAGAAGCCATTAGGAAGGGGACTGGCAATAAAGCTGCTAATATTGTAATGCTTATATACAAAGCTATGGTGCAGCCACATCTGGAGTACCGTGTACAGTCCTGGTCACCATATCTCAAAAAAGATACTATAGAACCAGAAAAGGTGCAGAAGAGGGGAACCAAGAGGACCAGGGACTCGGGGCACCTTCCCTGTGAGTTAAGGCTAGAGAATTGAGGCCTCTTCAGGTTAGAAAAAAGACGACTGTGGGGAGACAGGATAGACATTTATAAAATCATGCATGGTGTGGAGAGAGTGGATAAGGAGAATTTTTTCTCCCTTTTTCATACCACTAGAACCAGGGATCATCCCATGAAATTGATTGCCAGGTTTAGGACTGACTAAAGGAAGTGCTTTTTCACAGTGTATAATTAGACACATAATTAGACCATTAATTATTTTTAATCAGATTTGTTTAATATTTTTCACTTAAGATTTTAATTGTCTTTTTTACCATCTTGTGTTTAAATTTTTGCTGTAAACTGCCATGTGGTTTTTAATGAAAGGCAGTATATAAATTTAACAATCAATCAATCAATCAGCCTATGGAATTCTCTGCCACAGGATGTGGCAATGGCCACCGGTTGGGATGGCTTAAAAAGGGTGTCAGACGATTTCAAAGAGGACAGGTCTATCCATGGCCACTAGTCTTGATGGCTCCAGGCGAGCCCCAGGCTCAGAGGGGAGGATGCCTCCGAATCCCAGTGGCAGGGAAGCGACCGCAGGAGAGAGAAAGGAGCATGCCTTCCTCTCTTGGGCTTCCCAGAGGCATCTGGTGGGCCACCGTCTGGAACAGGGTGCTGGAGTCTCGTAGACGGGCCTTCTGCTCTCAAGTGCCAGCGATCTTCCAGCCTCGTCTTCAAAGGGAGCCGATGCCCTCAGACCCTGGCACGGTTGCAGCCACCCAGCTACCCCTTCTGACTTTTTGTGCGCAGAGTGGATAAAACTCACAGAATGAAATACACACAACCTATGTTTTTAAAACATGGTTATAAGTTTCTCTCTCAAAAATAATCTGGTTCAAAAGGAAATCTGCACTCAACGCTTTTGGAAACGAAAGCATAATCATTGGGACACAGAGACTTTTGCAATAAGCAAGCATGTCCCCTTTAAGTTATCTTTGCTCTCGCTTTCTGCAGGAAGCCTCTATCTACTCGTCTATTAAAATGCCTAGCTTTGACAGAAAACCTCTTCTGCAAGGTTGCTTTCTTTTGTGGAAGACAACAATGGTAGGCAAGATGCGTTTTCCTGTTGTCATTCAGCATCCGGGTTCATGCGCTTGCAGGCGGCTTGATACTGGGGGCCGGGACTGGCCAGCCCCACAGAGGGACCTCCTTGTCCTCTGGGCTCATGCCGAAGGGCACCCCGAGCTCTGCTAATGGCTCAAAGCAGCCAGTGCTCTAAGTTGATGAATCTGGATGGACACGGACAATTCCTTGTAACTACTGGGGGGGGGCAACCATCATTTTTATTTTTTTAATTTAATACATTATATACCGGCCCAAACCAAAGTCTCGGGGCAGTTCACAATCAGAAAACAACAATACAAATTTAAAAAACATTAAAATCAATCAAAACTCAAAAAAACCTGCTTAAAACGAAAAATTCACAATATTTAAAACCCTTAGAGGATGACAAGGCCCTGCTGCCAGGACAAAGCAACAGCATTCAGCCACTGCGCTCTCTGCAAACGGCATCGAATGCAGGTGGCCGGTAGGTCGACTTGCTCAAGAGGAAGGGGCTTGCCCAATTCCTCCTCCCTTCCTCGCACCAAGGCAGCAGGCGGCAGGACACCCTTCACCCCTCAAGAGCAGATTCTCTCTCTTTTCTTGGGGTGGGGCTGGAAGCGGAGGAAAGGGGCCTCAGTGAGAAGCACCCAGTTCTGCTGGAAGTGGACGGGTTTTCCACCCTCTTACTCTACAGCACTCAGGGTTCTCGCTGCCAATACTGCACAGCATCCGGTGTCTCTCTGATGTTTCTTTTTAGATTGAGAGCCCTTTGGGGACAGGGAACCATCTGATTGATTTATTACTTCTCTGTGTAAACTGCCCTGAGCCATTTTTGGAAGGCCGGTCTAGAAATCGAATAAATAAATAATAAAATAAATACATTCGAAAATATCAAAAGAGGGAATGAAACACAGCGATTTAATTGGCCCCTTCTTCTGGATGGTTCCAGCCCATCGACCCCTGCGGCAGTGAGTGTTGTGTCTGCTTCCTGCCACTTTTTGTTCATGGAGACCAGCAGATAAACTTCCCCAGTAATACAACGTTGACTTTCTTCCTTCTGTTTTCCAGAGAGCTCTCCGATGGGGTGGCCCTCGTGAGTGACTCAAAAGGCCTCCTGCAAAGCAAGAGGCCTCAATGTCTGCTCAGCCGTCTGCAGCTGCAAGTGACGGGCTGGAGCCGGAAGTGGGGGGCGGGCGGGGGGGCTTGACCTTCAAGTCAGTTTGGTGCATCTGTGGGCAACTCAAGCAGGCAGTCCCTAAGCGGTGTTTGTGGGTGCTGCATGTGGCAGGATTGTGCTGAGTCGCGGCAAGAAGTGTCCTGCAACCAAGACGGTTCTCAGCAGTTTCAGAGTCCACCTGTTCTCGGGCAGCCCTGCTTGGCCTCCCCCATCCTCTCCCAGTTCAGAAAGCAGAAGCTTCTCAGCACAATCAGATGCAACAAGAGCAGAACTCAGTGCAACAGTGACGCCAACAGATAAGCAGCCTCTCCCAACTAGACCTTACTTTCGTCTATAATTATTTCAAAGTACACTTAGACACTATTTTATCACAGAGAAGCCAACAATTTCATTACCCCCCGCGTCATCTGCACCTTTTGAAAGCAGAAAGTATGGATGGCACAGAGGGCAGCTGAGAAGCACAAAGGACGTGCATCGGAAACGGAAGGAGAGACCAATCACCAAGGAGTGGGCAACGAAAGGGCAGAGGCTGCCCATGTTAACAAGTACGCAAGTGATGCATATTGGGGCCAAAAAAACCAACCAACCAACCCAACTTCACATATACACTGATGGGGTCTGAGCTGTCAGTGACTGACCAGGAGAGGGATCTTGGGGTCTCCTAACACTAACCCTCTCTCATAACACTAGGACCAGGGGTCATCCCACAAGAAGAAGTACTTTTTCACACAGTCCATAGTTAACCTCTGGAATTCTCTGCCATGGGATGTGGTCATCTCCACTAGCTTGGATGGTTTTAAAAGAGACAAATTCATGGAGGAGAGGTCTATCAATAGCTACTCATCTGGTGGCTAAAGGCCACCGCCTGTCTTGGAGGCAAGATGCCTCTGAACCGCAGTTGCAGGAGAGCAACAGCAGCAGGAGAGAAGGCCTGCCCTCCGCTCTTGCCTGCGGGCTTCTCAGAGGCATCTGGTGGGCCACTGTGTGAAACAGGGTGCTGGAATAGATGGGCCTCCTTGGGCCTGACCCAGCAGGGCTGTTCTGATGTTCTCAAGTGGCCCCAATCCACAGGGATGGTGTCAAGAAAGCAATGGCTCAGAAGGAGTGGAGCCTTGAAAGGGATATCAAAACACAACGAAAAGGGGGTTTACAGATATGTCCAATACAAGAGGAAGGTAAAGGAAGCAGGGCGGCCTGTCTGGGGAAGATAGCGCAACGGTAACCAGTGACAGAGAGAAGGAAAAACTGCTGAACACCCACTTTGCATCTTCCTGGAATGAGGGATTAAGCAGAGTACCACAAGGCTTTGTTCTGGATGGAGCCAAAACGGAACCAGGCCGCTGGCTCTTAAGATAAAAAAGGTTGCAGGGCAGCTTTCCAAAGGACACCTGGAGGAGAGCCAACCGGAGCTGGGCCGTATCTGGTTCAGCCAATGCCATCCCTTAACATGTGAGAGTGTAAACGCTGAAGGGGACAGAGTAGAACCAACTAAAGAGCAGACAGAAGGACGTGCTAGCCGGTCAAAGAGATCAAGTGGCCAGAAAAAAGACAGCACACACCAGGTAAAAGGTTCAGCATATGGGTGCTTATATGCCAATGCCAGAAGCTTCTGAGCCAAGATGGGCAAGCTGGAGTGCTTTGTTGCTAATTTAAAAAAATAGATTTAGTAGGCATAACGGAAACATGGAGCAACAGGGAGAACCAGTGGGACACTTATTCCTGGATAGAAACTCTACAAAAAGGAGAGTGCCGTGAAACATTTAGGAAAACAGTGACCATAGAGTGATCAAATTACATAGGAAGGGCCCTGCTGGATCAGGCCCAAGGAAGCCCATCTAGTCCAGCATCCTGTTTCGCACAGTGGCCCACCAGATGCCGCTGGAAGCCACAGGCAGGAACTGAGGGCAGGCCCTCTCTCCCTTGCAACTGGGACTCAGAGGCATCCTGCCTTGGATGCTGGAGGTGGCCTATAGCCCTCCGACTAGTAGCCGTTGATAGACCTTTCCTCCTAATTCAGCATACATGCAAGGAGAGAATCATCAAAGATATCTAACACAGAAACTTTGAACTTCAGGGGGGAAAACCTCTCCAAAATGAGGGGTTTGGTGAAAAGAAACTGGAAGGGAAAATCAGGAGAGTCACTTTGCTCCAGAATGCATGGCATTTAGAAACCCAGTTAGAATGTACACCAAAATGGAGGAAAGGCATCACCAAATCTGAGAGGATGCCAGCATGGCTAACAAGGCAAGTCAAGGAAGCTATAAAGGGGAAGAAGGATTCCTTCAAAAATAGAAGGCCTGCCAAAATGAAAAGAAAATAAAGGAACACAAACTCTGGCAGAAGAAATGCAAGGAGACAATAAGGGAGGCGAAAAGAGATATAGAAAGAGAACCAGCACGGCTTCTGTAAAGGAAAATCTTGCCTCACCAATGTTTTGGAGTTCTTTGAGAGTGTGACGAGAATAAAGGTGATCCAGTTGACATGGTATACCTGGACTTCCAAAAAGCTTTCACAAAGTTTCCCATCAAAGACTCTTGAGTAAACTTAGTAGTCATGGGATAAGGGGACAGGCTGATGTTTGGATTAGTAACTGGTTGAAGGACAGGAAACAGAGGATAAGTATAAATGGAGGAAAGTAAGAAGGAGAGGCCCCCCAAGGATCTGTACGGAGACCACTGCTTTTTTACTTATTCATAAATGATCTAGAAGTTGGTGTAAGTAGCAAGGTGGCCAAATTTGCAGATGACACTCAACTATTTAGGGTAGTGAAATCCACAACAGATTGTGAGGAGCTCCAAAAGGATCTCCCCAAACTGGGGGAGTGAGCAACAAAATGGCAAATATGGTTCACAGTTAACAAGTGTTAAGTGATGCATATTGGGGCAAAACACCCCATATAGGTTGATGGGATCCGAGCTGTCATTAACGGACCAGGAGAGGGATCTTGGGGTTGTGGTAGACAGCTCGTTGAAAATGTCGACTCAATGTGCACCAGCTGCGAAAAAGGCCAATTATGTGCTTGGGATCACTAGGAAGAGGACTGAAAATAAAAATGCTAATATCATAATGCCCTTATACAGAACTATGGTACGGCCACATTTGGAGTACTGCATGCAGTTCTGATCACCACATTTAAAAAAGGTCATTATGGAATTGGAAAAAGTGCAGAAGAGAACCACCAAGATGATCAGGGGCTTGGAGCACCTTCCTTAGGAGACTAGGCTACAACACCTGGGGCTCTTTACCTTGGAAAAGAGGCAACTACAGGGAGAAATGATTGAGGTGTATAAAATTATGCATGAAGTAGAGAGCGTGGCCAGAGAAAATTTCCTTCCCTCTCTCACAGCACTAGAACGAGGGGTCATCCCATGAAATTGAAGGTTGGCAAGCTTAGGACCAACAAGAGGAAGAACTTTTTCACACAGCACATACAGGTGAAACTCGGAAAATTAGAATATCGTGCAAAAGTCCATTAATTTCAGTAATGCAAATTAAAAGGTGAAACTGATATATGAGACAGACGCATTACATGCAAAGCGAGATAAGTCAAGCCTTAATTGGTTATAATTGTGATGATCATGGCGTACAGCTCATGAAAACCCCAAATCCACAATCTCAGAAAATTAGAATATTACATGGAACCAAGAAGACAAGGATTGAAGAATAGAACAATATCGGACCTCTGAAAAGTATAAGCATGCATATGTATTCAGTACTTGGTTTGGGCCCCTTTTGCAGCAATTACTGCCTCAATGCGGCGTGGCATGGATGCTATCAGCCTGTGGCACTGATGAGGTATTATGGAAGACCAGGATGCTTCATTAGCCGCCTTCAGCAATTCTGCATTGTTTGGTCTCATGTCTCTCATCCTTCTCTTGGCAATGCCCCATAGATTCTCTATGGGGTCAGGTCAGGCGAGTTTGCTGGCCAATCAAGCACAGTACACTGTATACTTTTCAGAGGTCCAATATTGTTCTATTCTTCAATCCTTGTCTTCTTGGTTCCATGTAATATTCTAATTTTCTGAGATTGTGGATTTGGGGTTTTCATGAGCTGTACGCCATGATCATCACAATTATAACCAATTAAGGCTTGACTTATCTCGCTTTGCATGTAATGCGTCTGTCTCATATATCAGTTTCACCTTTTAATTTGCATTACTGAAATTAATGGACTTTTGCACGATATTCTAATTTTCCGAGTTTCACCTGTAATTAAACTATGGAATTCTCTGCCACAGGATGTGATGGCCACTAGCTTGGGTGCCTTTAAAAGGAGCTTAGACAAAGTCATGGAGAACAGGTCTATCAATGGCTACTAGTCTGGTGGCTATAGGCCACCTCCTGCCTCGGAGGCAAAATGTCTCTGAATCCGAGTTGCAGGGGAGCAAGAGCAGGAGCGAGGACCTGCGCTCCCCTCTTGCCCGTGGGCTCCCCAGAGGCATCTGGTGGGGGGCCACTGTGTGAGACAGGATGCTGGACTGGACGGGCTTCCTTGGGCCTGATCCAGCAGGGCTCTTCTTATGTTATGACATCAGTGTCCAACATGTGGTTGGCGCAGTGGTAAAACTGCCGCCCTGTAACCAGAAGGTTACAAGTTTGATCCTGACCAGGGGCTCAAGGTTGACTCAGCCTTCCATCCTTCCGAGGTCGGTAAAATGAGTACCCAGAATGTTGGGGGGCAATATGCTAAATCATTGTAAACCGCTTAGAGAGCTCCGGCTATAGAGCGGTATATAAATGTAAGTGCTATTGCTATGTGGCATGGTGTACTCTGCGCAGGTCAGACCATACTTGGAATCCAGGGCCGAGTTCTGGGCCCCACATTTGAGGAAGGACTTTGATGAAGTGGAACAGGTTCAGAGGAGGGCACCAAAGACAGTGAGGGATCTAGAATGCAAGTCCTATGAGGAAAGGTTGAAGGAGCTGGGTCTGTTTACCCGCGAGAAGAGGGGCCGAGGGGAGAGAGGAGAGCTGTCACCACGGCCGTCCCAGAGGACGAGGAGTGGACTTGTTCTCTGCTGAAACCAACAGGTGAGATTACAAAGAAGCAGATTTAGGCTGGACACTAGGAGGAATTCTCCAACTGTAAGAGATGTGTGACGGTGGAACCATCTGCCTCATGCAGTGGTAGCCTCTCCCCAGCTGGAGGAGGTTTGCAAGCAGGCTGGGAGACCTTCTGCCTGGGATGCTGCAGCAGTTTCCTGCTCTGCGCAGGGGCTTGGGCTAGAAGAGCTCCATGGTCCCTTCCCACGCTTTGCGATTTCATGGGAAATCGTTAGCAAGCTTGACGGCATTTACTAAGCAGCTTCACCGCTTGCAGCTGACCTATTCCCCGGACAGAGCTCCTGCTTCTTATAGAGCTGATCCTGAGGGCCTTTGCAGTCTAGAGAGGACAAGGTGGTTTGAGAAGTCTCCAGCCTCTGTCTTCCGGCACAGACAGCATCTCCCTTCTTGCAGCCCCCAGGAAACACACACACACATGGCGGCTTTGCTCTGCACTCGATAAACGGGCACACAGACCTCTGTGCAGCCGCTCATTTCTCACAGGGAGAAATTGCTGCTGCTGCTGCTGCTGGGAGCCCCTCCCTAGCGCAACTTCTTCATTTGATATCCGTCCTTGGCCCAACTGACAGAACTTGAGGCCTGTTTCCTTGCATGACTCCGCTGGCCTTTGTCAGCAGGAAACCGAGGGGGCTGGGCCCAGAGGGCCAACGGCTGGACTTTGGCAGGGGAAGCCGCCCTTCCAGCAGAGCCAGACCGCCTGGGACGGCCCTGCAAGGGGCCCGAGGGCCAGGATCCAGGCTTGCGGGGCCGGAGATGTCTCCAGCCACCAACGTTTTGCCCAGCGCCAGAGCACTTGGCAACCCCCCCCCCCCCAGCCTTCAGGTCTTCATCCATTTCAGTCACAGATGCAATACGCCCGCACCGGGAAGGGAAGCTGGCCGCAGTCTCTCTCACCCCCCGGGCCACCTCTCCGGTCTCAGAAGAGTCACACAGGCAAAGCAAAAGAGGACCGCTCCAATCCACCCTTCCTCAGGACCAGCCAAGGCCAAGCCAAAGCCTGCAGCAAGTCCCCAAGCTCCTCCTCGGGCTGGGGAAAGAGGCAGGAGACCCTCGCCGGCAGTTGCCTGCAGAAGCGGCTCTCCTAAACCGGTCCCCCGCAAGCCAAGGCCCACGTACAGAGGATGCTGTCCCTTTCAACAACTCCACTTGCGGGGAAGGCCAGTCACACGGAGACTGGCCGACTCCGCATCCAGCGGGCAAGTGCTCAGGGACCCCTTTCAACAGAGACAGCTACCGAAGCGAGGCCCTGGTCTCCAAACTGCAGAGGCACTCGGTGGGGGGGGGGCTGTGGAAGGAGGGGAAGGAGGAGAGGAGGAAGACTGCCTCTGCCAGGGAAGCTCCTCCTGTGCTTGCCTCTGAAGCTGGGCTCCGGGGCCAGCCAGCCAGCCAGCCGGGGAGGAGCCCGACATTCTGCAAAGCAGAGGACAGAAGAAGGGGCGGGGGGGACATCTTCTGATCTAAATAAGGAGATGGACCCCTGCTACTGCTAGCAGCGAGGAGCCCGACCACAGCGCCCGCTGGCGCCACCTTCACGAGCTGACGGCAGTTCTCCCTGAGGACCTTTTGCACCCAAAGGGCGTGCGGCACCACCTCCACAGACGCCGCCACAGCGACAACGGGGGGCAGGGCGCCATGGCGTGGGTCGGGCTGGCTTCTGTGGCACAGGCCACCTCGCCACGGTCACCAACCCTCCCCTCCCCTATTCAGGGGTCTCCCTGCGGGGTTAGGCCAGAGCAGCCGCCACCGCCTGGCATTCTGCTGCCCACAGCGGCCCACCGGATGCAGAAGCATCCTACCTCTGAATCCTCCCTGCACTCCCTCGTTAGGCCACAGCCCTATCCTGTGGCAGTGAATTCCGTAGACCAGCTAGGAGCTGCGTGTGTGAAGAGGGCCTTCCATCTCGGAGCAGCCTCGGGGCTCAGTCTTCGGGGAGAGGAGCTTAGTCTTCCTGGAGCGCCGCAGCAGCAGCTGAAGACCGGGAGGAGGGAGGGAGGGAGGGAGGCGTCCCCAAGGAAGCACATCCCGGGGGGCGGCCAAAGGCCCGGAAACCCCCCGACGAAGCAGCCTCCCACAGCACAGGTGGAGGCTGGCCGGGAGCAGGGAGGCCTGAAGGGGGGCGCCGGAGCTCCAGAGGGCGCGGCGGGCAAGGGCCGGGCCCTTCTCTCTCAGCCGCGCCTACCTCGCAGGGTGGTTGTGAGGCCAAGCAGACCCTGAAGGAAGCGCGCCTCCGCCTCGGCAGGCAGCAGGCAAGAGCCGCCGGCCCGGGGGCGCCGCCGCGGAAGAGAGCCCCGAGCTGCCCGCAGGACGACGCCAGGCCCGGGCAGCAGCAGCGCCAGCAGCCGGCCGCTCTCGCCGAGTCTTCCCCTCGGCAGGCTCCGGAGCGCCCTGGGAGGCAGGCGGGAGCCCCGCTCCGGGCCCCGCCGCCCAGCCAGGGGGGCGCCCGGGGGGCTGCGGCTCCTCCCTCCCGCGCGCTGCCTGCAGGCTGGCCGTTCGCCCGGCAGAGCAGGCGGCGCGGGTCTCGCCCAAGAGCGCCCCGAGCTCAGCCAGCGCCAGCTCGACCTGACGAACGCCCTCCTGGCCCTGCAGCCCGCCGGCTGGCTCACCTGAAGCGGGGCGAGTCCTTGAGGCACTCCTCGAAGTCCACGGTCTCCCGCATCTTCGCGCTCTGCAGGGACCGGACCGGGGCGGGCGGCCAAGCAGGCGGAGGCAGCGGCCGGGTCCCGGGCGCGGCCCCTCTAGCCTTTCCTCCTCCTCCTCCTCCTCCTCTAGCGGCAGCCGCCGAGATGGTCCACAGCCACGTCACCCACCGACCAATCGCGAAGGGAGCCGTTGGGAGCGGGCCAATCGTGGCGGGCAACTGGCCGGAGGAGTCCCAGCCTCCGCTGGCGTCCAACAAGCATTTCACTGAGCCAATCACATGGAAGGAGCCGGGGCGCCTGGACCAACCCCAGGCCGCCAGCCCGAGGCCTCTTTCCTTGGCCCGCCCCATTTCCGGGAGACGGGACGGCCTCTCGGCTGCGAGCGAGGACTTTCCTCGAAAGCCAATCAGCGAGGAGGAGGAGGAGGAAGAGAAGACGAAGGAAGAAACAAGAGCGACATGCCCAGGCAGTACTTCCGGGCTTGATAGCCTTTTCCTTCCCCCAGGAAGTCCGAGCTGCCTGTGGAAACCCAGGAAGCGGCACCGCCCCCGTCGTTGCTTTTGCTGCGCCTGGCGCGAAAAGTCGTCGGTCGTTCTCCCTTTTGCCTTGGAGGACACCCCGCCGCGCCTCACGAAGTCTCTCCCGCTGGAAGAACGGGAAGGCCTCTTCTTCCCGAGGCTGCCGGCCGGGCAGAGCCTGGTTGCTTAGCAGCCCGGAGGAGGGAGGAGCCGAGGAAGCTCCGCCCCCGCCCCCCAAGGTGGAGGAAGGAAGAGGAGCTGCTCGCGTGTAGCGCTGCGCAGCCGGCCTGGACGGCGCTGCCCTTTGCTGGGCCTGCCCTGCCTTGCATGGGGGGGGGGGGGGAAGACTCCGTGTGCGAGCCCGGGAAGAGGTTCCCCCGCGGGGATAATGGGCCCCGCCCGCCCCCCCGCCGAAGGTTCTTCCGGCGTCCCTCCCCAGCAGCAGCAGCAGCAGCATCTCCAGATCGGGCTGGGAGAGACTCCCGCCTGCAGCCTTGCAGGGGCCGCTGCTATCGCGTGCAGACCACACTGCGCTCAGATGGGCCCAGAGCAGCTGCCCAGGGCCTTCCACAAGGGCTGTCCTTGTGTGTCCCTACAATATGATTCATATTGGCCCAGGCCCGGCAAAGTTGATAGCGGGTGACACACACACGGCCCGGATACACAGAATGCCGGGTGATCGCCTAAGCCTGCTGGAAAGGCGGTTAAGAAAAAGACCCAGCCCTTGGAATGCCCAAGAAAGACGGTCCATTCTGTTCAGACGAGCAGATTCAAGCAGCACTGATGTTCAATCAACACCCCACCTAATTCTGAATTTGTTGTGCAGATACCAACACTACAGCTGTCAGAGAAAGGTGATCAGGGCTGAGAGAGAGTCCTGCAGAGAGAGAGTCCTTGGAGAAGCCGCTGCCAGTCTGGGTAGACAATACTGAGCTAGAGAGACCAAGGGCCTGACTCAGTATAGGGCAGCTTCCTATGTTCCTATGGAGGGGTTGGATAGGGCCTGCCGCTGTCCAAGGAAGAATGGCCTCTCCGTGGTTATGTCCAAGTTCTCTTGGGGACTTAAATGGGCCCAGTGTGGATTAAAAGCCACCAACACCACACATGGAAGCAGCTTGGTTGCAGGACTCTGCTGAAGGCACATGGCCAGCCCAGAGGGACCCAAGAATAGCCCACAAGCGAAGAGCAGGCAGAAGAGAGCTCTCCAAGCAGCACAGGCCTTTGCAAAGGAAGCAACTGACAAGGGCAAAGGCATGGCTGAGGAAGGACCAGTGTGCCCTCAGAGGCTGCGCGCCGTGTGCACACACGTTTGAGACCAGGAAGGTCCCACGCAGAGTGCACATGCGCACGCACTGCCTTGAGTCTACACACCGATGAAAGACTAGAGGGCCCACGGGAGGGGACCTGCTCTAGGTATCCTTTCCTCATCACCCCAGCCATGCTCCGCGGCTGAGTGGAGGAGGAGAGGCAAAGCAACCCAGGCCTGCCACGTGTGGCCTTTTCTCAGGGCTCTCCAGATTACAGAATGAGCGTCTGCTGGGAATTTGCTGGTAGGAATCCAGAGCTTTGATGAGAATGCCACATTGAGCAGTGCACGGGGTGGGGTGGGGGGCAGGTGCCTTCCCTTGGGGCCAGCCCAGCAATGGTGATGCGAGGCCACCGAGTCTCCATCTTTCCCTTTGCTATTTATTATAATTCCGCTTGTCAACAAAAAGGTTCCGAGTGGCTCACAGAACACGCATGCTTCAGGGGAAGAGGTGGGCCATTGTCTCTGTTGCCCAGTTGTGGCAGCAGAGTCACGAGAAGGCCAGCCAGGAGCTCTGCTCTTCTGTCTCTCGAGAAGCCCCCCCGCCAACACGCCGGGCAGCCCAACCAAGCCGCCTTCCGCTCTCCTGGAGCTGTGGCCAGACCGGGCCAGGCAGGGGTCCTTGCCTTTGCCTCCCCGCTGCGGCGTCTTCCCTGCCCTCTCTCCAGGCCCAGCGGTAACAGCAAGGCACCACACAAGCAGGCAGCCCGGAGGAGGCAGGACAGGAGGGATGCCACCCCACCTGGACTCTGCTGCACTCCTCTTGCCACACCTGTCCCAAAGCAGCGGAAGGCAGGACAGCCAACCTGCCCCAGGGCCTCAGCAGCAGGGCCCCAACACCACCAGTGAAGGTGGCCATGAAGCAATGCAGCCGCCAACCATCCAAGGAAGGAGCCTTGGGAGGAGGAGATGGAGGCAGATTAAAGTCAACGGACTGCGGATCCATTGCAACAACTGCGCCTGCCCCCCGCCCCGGGGGGGGGGGAGTCAAGAGGGCCCATCTGTTGCCCAACAGAGCACATGTGAGAAAAAGGAGTGCACAGAAGCCCAGGGGCGGACGGGGGGGGGCACAGCACACCCACCCCCCCACAGGTGCCTCCCCTTCCCTGAGCAAAGTTGCTTTCCCAAGCAGTGCTTCAACTTGCCGTCTCATGGTGAAAACTCAAGCGCACCACCAAGATCAGCCATCTCTTTATCAACCATTTTCAAAAGACACCGCGAGGGCGCCGACCCTGCGCTGTCCTTGTTGTGGTAGAAATCAGTGGATCCTCTCCACTCAATGAGAGCGCTATCGTCCAGGAAGAATCAGGCGAGACATTTTACGTCCAAGTATCTCCGCATAATCTTAATTTTCCAGAATTAAACGCTTAAAACCATTAATAGCATGTTTGCAATTATGGGATGAATACATAGATAGCAGAATAACTGATTACTTTGTTGGAAGGCAACAGACCCTAACCCTTCCAACTCCTTTCAAGCGAGATGCCGCTTTCTCTTACAGAACTGCTGGGGTGAACAAAGGACTGGAATGGAATGTTTAGCAAGTCTTAAATCCCCCAACGACCCTCTAGCAGAAATACAGGCTATCCTGATGCTAAACGAGTGGGAAGGCAGAAGGAAGGGACAGCAGTCATTTGGAGGTGGAGGGTCACTGGAAGGCTATTTCTGAATGGATTCGGTTATTCCATCTCAATGACACCAGACGACTGGAAGAGGTGGTCCAGGAGAGCGAGTCTGGGTATTCAGGCCTCCTTAAGCCAGTAAGGACCTAGCCAGGGGTGTGCAAGGAACCACCTGGCCTGGTTCGAGTCCAAACTGGACCGAAACCGGACCATGCCAGTTTGCTCCTGTACCCCCTCGAAGCCCCCGCCCCCTGGTCCCGGCTTCCCCCCCCCCCTGCAAATTCTTTTTTTAAAGTTTTTTTTAAAAAGATTATACTTACCCCCTCTTGAGGAGTTGTCTGAGGTGGGGGGGTGTCCATGGAGTTTCCCCCTCCCCACGCTGGCCTCCCTTATTCCTGCGTGACACAGAGGCCGATTGCAGACACAGCAGCCTCCAAAATGGCCGCCGTGCCAAGGGGGGGAAGGCCGAAAACCAGCCAAAGAGCCGTTTCAGGAATAAGGGAGGCCGGCAGGGGGGAGCTCCGCGGACATCCCCCCCACCCCAGACAACTCCCCCAGAGCGGGTAAGTGTAAAAAAAATTTTAAAAAAATTAAAACAAACACCTTGCAAACCCCCAGGGGGGTTCAGTTTGGGGTTGTTCGGTTCAACCCCGAACAGTCGAACCGAACCAGTTGAACATGTTCGACATCGAACCTCTTTGCACGTCCCTAGACCTAGTACAAATTCTGCTTGAAGAGAACAAGTCGTGCTGCTTCATCTACTAACTACAATCAAGGACTGAGGTAACTAGTGAGTGGGAAAACGCTGAGAGGTCAAGTATAAATTACCCGATTGAATTAAAATCTGGAATATTCTTTAAACAGAGGTTCACTTCATTTGGTATTTCAGGCAACCCTCATTATCCACGGTTTCAGCCTTTGCAATTCTGCGTATCTGCAGTCGGGGCATAGACACCCGATCTTGGCATACGCGAAATGGGGTGGGGGGGAGAGACTCGCCTACCTGTGGGTCGGGGGTCCGCCACAGCCATCCTTGCAAAGGGGAATCCGGCAAGGGGAGCCTACACACACGCCCCCAGGCGGCTTGAGGAAGGAGGCCAACGGCAGTCAGCGACGGTGTTCATATTTATTCAGTGCCAGTGCGGTACAGAATACAAGGGACAAGCTCTGCCCAGAGGGCTCACAATCTCACAGGGGGGAAGCCACACAGCCTGGCAAGGTGTCCTGGGGAAGAGGGCCGGGGACACCTTTTCTCTTCCACGTGCTGATTAAATCCATATGCCGCTTTCCCACAAGTGCCATGCCCACACATCCCTGGACTGTGCCAGGTTACCAGAATTAAGCCTCACAAATGATGAATAACCTCCCAGAACCTTTTGCTCTCAGTAAGAAAAGGCTGCAACAAAAAGTTACCCTCTCCTTTTCTTAAAAGGCCAAGATCAAAGAGGGGAAAGGATGCCGGATCTGCCAAGAGAACTCCAGGAAGCCACACTCCTACCATGGAGGGGCAAAACTTATATAGTGCAGTCTCGTTTGGACTTCTTGTGAAATAGTTCCGCTTGCTACAATATCCCACATCACTGTACTGGCAGAGGTTACACACATCTCTTCTAGAGTGCAAAGAAATTAAGGTTTTAGGGGAACTTCATAGTTGAGGAGTACTGTAAAATCGCTTTCATTATTTTATATAGGCTCCCCCCCACCCCATCTCTCCATCTCTCTCTCTCTCTCTCACACACACACACACACACACACACACACGACAAGAAATCATCTTAAACAGGTCCATAGAACTCTATGGAGTTGTGTCACAATTCAACATCTAAAGCAGAACTTTCCAAGTACTCCATCCATGTAATTCCAACGAAGCCTGTCCACTGGCGCTCCTCCAATACCTGCTCCCATCAACTAGGCACCGCTGCTCAGGACCTCCAAGAAGGGTCTCTCTCCCCATCTCCACCCCCAAAACCACAGAGCGGGTGTCGTCTGCTCCTCTAAAGGCCAAGTGGTTTGCACACAACCCACTGGACAAGTCAAGGACTAGAGACTGCCCTAACGGGGGAAACAGGCACGTGTTTGGGACTACCCGAGACAGTCCTCTTCCAAGAAGGACTTCAGAGCTGGCTTCTATCTGGAGGCTTGCTTGCTTGCTTGCTTTATTTATTTATTTATATAGAGATAAAAACAGTAGTGCTCAAGGATACAGAAGCTGGGAATGGCAAGGGGTGGCTGGAATGGCCGAGCAGACCCCCAACGCACCCTTCCGAGGGGCCAAGAGAACAGCAGGGCGAGATCTGCGAGTCAACTCTAGGCTCAGAACACCTCTCACACAACAGGCAGGAGGCTCCGAGAGACAGGGACAGAAGGCAACTCCTGCTTCCTTTTTCACCTGCCAACACCCACGTAGAGCAGCCACAGCATCCTGACCGAGCAGAAGGACAACTGGGCCGGGTGGGGGGGATGGCGGGGGGGGGGCATACCACACGAGGGAGAGCTGCTCTACGAATCCACCCCTTTCCCAAAGAGCCCTTCCAGTCAGAGAGCTGCTCCTCGCAGGGGTGTCTCCACTCCTGGCAGTGCAGTTTGGCATGTCAGCCTGAAAGCCCTTGCAGGAGGCCTGCGGCCAGTCCTAGAGGGGAGCCAAATACGAGAACGAGAGAAAAACGAAGTGCCTGGGTGGTCTGCAGGTTTCAGAACGAGGCAGAGGAGCGACAGCCTCACACCACCTGAAGAAGCTGGGCTGCAGGTGCTGAGCCAAGCCGCCGCCCCCGCCCCGGGAAGGCAGCCCAAGAGCCAGCCAGCTCAGCCGCGTCGCCACCTGGCCAACTGACCACCCGTTCCTGGCAACACAAAGCGAGAGGCGGCCCGCTCCTCCGAACCGTGAAGCAGTGGACACAAAGGCATGGCCGGAGGAGGAGCGGCCACAGTCCTGAGCAGACTTCTTCGAGGCTGGGGCCATGTTCTCCAGCGAGTCACTAGGAGCGAGCAGGTGCTGCAGAAAAGAGAAAAGAGCAGAGGTGGCTCGCAGGAGGCCAGGCTGGCACCGCACACCCAGCGAGGGGGCAGGCGCTGGCCGGGCGCTGGCCACCGGGGTCCTGGCGGCGCTCTCCTGCAGCGCGAGACCCCCACCCCAAGGCTTGGAGGAGTCCTCTGCCAGTCTCCCCGAGGAGTCCAGAGACCCGATTCGCCCACATGCACTCAGACTGCGACCCTTCAAAGCCCAACCGGCAAGTCCATTCCGTCTCGGGGAAATGGAGCATCCGAGGCTTTACCGAATACTCATCCCGCCACCCTCTGTCCTGGGACTCCAGGGTGTGAACACCACCCTGGAAACAAGAAATAAGCGGCAGGCGGCCAGCCTGGGGTTGGTGGCCGTGGCGGCTGGACTGCCAGCCACTTCCTAGCCCAGCCCCCAGCCCAGCAGAGCAGCTTCCTCCTGCCTGAACCCGCCTGGACCCCCCGCCCCCCGCACTTCAGCTGCTCCACCTACTTTATCTGGGGGAGCGTGGCCAACCGTGGATACAGTTGTGTATCCAGGGGATTTCGGTGGGTGTGAGACCCCTCCTGTTATTCCGGCAAGTCCCCCCCTCCCTGGCCACCTTGGCTTTCCCCATCGCCTGCTGCAGCAGTGCCTTTCCGTCCCCAGCCAACTAGCCCCCCGCCCCCCCCCCCCCGCCGAAAGGACTCCCCCCACTGGCCCACGCCCTGGTGGCCGGCTGGGGAACGGTGACGGGCGGCAGTGAGGCTGGGCCTGGCCACAGCAAGGGGGCTGGGAGTGGCGGCCAGAGAGTAAGAGCAGGCAGCAGTGTGGACACACCAGGGGCGCAGGGAGCACGGGCAGAAACACGGCATGTGGTGTCTCATTCAGACGGGCCAAAAAACCCCTCCAAAGTGAAGATGACGTTATGATCGGGCAACATGACCACCCTATTGTAATATTATCCAGGAACTACTGGCTGCAAAGTACAAGAAATCAGAAGACAGACTGGTTATCTCACAGTTAAAGAGATTTAAATTTTCGATGAATAGGAAAGTGAAAAATTTTAGGTGAGTCAGTCAGAAAACATGAAAATATTTGCTAAAATCTTGATCTACATGGCAACATATGAGCAAAAAATTGAAAAATACAAGAAGCAGCTTGGGACTATACAAAACAGAAAAAGAATCAAAGTTAAGTATGGAGGGAATAAAAAACAGGAGGAAAGGACTAAGGTTTGTTCTTTAAAAGTGGGGCAATTAAGAGCAGATTTTGAAGAACAAAAGTAGAAAATTTAATCTGAAATTTAGAGCAAAGGAACAATTGAAAACCCAAAATAATAGAATAAGAACCGGCTCTAGCAGAATTTCTTAGGTCAGAGTAAGACAAAAGTAGAAATATAATCAGCAACAAGAGTAAGAGCTGGAAGAGCCAGTCAGGTAAGATAAAATAAGAAAGTTGACCCCCATAATACAACGAATATTCAACAAATACAAGATACCGAGATAAATGGGCGAAGAAGACCTTGAGTAAAATAAGTGAATATGATTGAGATTTTTAAAAATGATTTGGAGCAATGGTGGACCCTTCATTCTCGGATGGGCAGGACTACAGCTATAAAAATGAATGTCTTTCCTAGGATATTCTGTTTGCAAAGGTTCCCTTGAACAGTCTATTCTTGGAAACTGGCAAAACACAGATGACAGTGTAGACTCTAGGGTTGTCCTCGCGATCATCATTGGAGTAGTGGGAGGAGATTGCAAGCACACCCTACCCTGACTGCGTCCCCAGCCTTGGAAGGAGGTCGGTGGGGAAACCCTCCTGCCATCTGGGGCTTGACAGACAAGGGAGCTCCCCACCTCCAACCTTCTTCCTCTGGTCTATCACCCAGTCAAAATTCGGGAGCACACACAGCACCCGCATTAGGGGTGGAGGCTTCTCCTACCACAAATAAGCAGGAGAACAGCCCTACTGTCTGGTTCAGAAGACAATATTCCGTCAGCGTGATTAAAGGAAGAGCGGGTCTGTTGACTGTAGGAGTGTATTACTTACAATCCAGCCCAGCTAGCTATCACCTCAGAGTGGCATTTTAAAAAGAGAGGGAGGGAGAGAGGAGAGATTACAGCAGAGCATGAAGGAGTACAAGATCAGCTCAGAAACAAGCAGGGGTGGATTCCGCCCCCCACCCACTACAACAGGAAATGCCCTGGACACTTGGGACACTGAGTAAAGCCAGTCCAGGACTGTCACCATTAGCTTCTGTGGGGTCTACTTATTTTGCCATGCATGAGCCCCAGATATGGAGATTTGAGGGGATATATCCACTTGAGGGCACTCAGAGTTAGCTGTGATAAAAGGTTCACTGGAGAATGAGCAAGGGAGCAAGGAGGAGGGGATCAGCCCTGCACGTCCCAATTCCTTCAGCTACAGAGCACCGTAAAAAAACTGATGCAGCGTTTCAGAACCTTAAGAGATATTGCACCAGCAGAATGCATGATAAAACTCCCCTTGCCAAAAGGTCAAACAGGAATGTTATAGGTTGTTACAAGATCCGAGCGACAAACCTGTTAACCATACAAGAAAATGGCACTTCAGACTCACGGGGGAAAGGCTGGTGCAAGAGCGACAGGAACGGCTTTGGGGAAACAGTTGGAGGAGCGTATCATTGAGCGAGTGTTTCCTAAAGGTCCAATTCTGTTGGTGCTAGACCCCAATCAGGCAAAAACACATCTACAACCTGAATCAAAGTCAAAGCGGGAAGAGCAAGTCAGAAGGAACAGGCATATACCGCATGATGTGGAAATGCCCACTGGCAGGCGGTTTTTGGAATGAGATGTTGCAGAAACTAGGGGAAATAACTAGATACGTGCTCTCAAAGGGCCCAAGAGTAAGATTATTGGGATACCGGAAGAAGTCCTTGAAAATGATTTAGGCCTGGTATCTAAAGCAGGGGTCATGGTCTGAAATGGAAATCGCACAGGACCCTAGCCCTCGAGGGATGTGGTCCCGTGGCATATACTGCCTTGCCAAAATGGACTTTAAAAAAAAAAAAAAGGCACTCGAGGGCCCCGGGGGCAGGACAGCTTGCTGGAGAGAAGGCTCCTCCTCCAAGGCTACCAGAATACGAACACACAGGACGGAGACGCCCTCCTCACAAGCTTTTCCTTACAAAGTACTATGGGACATATCCATTCTTAAATGAACTTCTATTATTAGCGTTCTAATAATGTCTAGCTTGTCACATTGGTCTTTTCTGTAACTCACAATTTTTGTTGCATCAAGTGTATGACTGTGACTTTAATGAGTGATACATATTCTGCATTAAACACACAACACAACTATAAGGCCAACAAATAGCTCAAAAAACTAGAAGGAAGGAAGAGGACAACTGCTCACTATCGTGGTGAGTGCTGGGCTTCAGACCCAAGTCCAAATCCCTGTTGAGCCATGCCTCTCACTGGGCGACTCAGAGCCAGTCACGTCTCTCTCAGCCTCACCTACCTCACAGGGCTGTTGTGAGGATAAACAGAACCACATCCACTGTGCTGGCCTCCTTGCAGGAAGAGCCGGGTGCAGACAGATGTAGGAAAGAAATAACCAGAGGCCTGAGTGAAACAGACAGTCTTCGGGCACCTCCAAAGGATTAGCAGCCAAGGAGCCACCCAGAGCTTGACTGAGAGGAGTCCCGCAGCCCTCGGGCGATCACTCAGGCAAGGCCCCGTCTCCCGGACTTGACCCACGTGCTCCAGCAGGCATCTGCCCACGGAGCAGTTCCCCCGCGCCGGTGACCCCCTAGCTTCAGCTGGGCCTTAAGATACCTGGGGCCAAAGTCAATGAGGGCTGAAAACCAAGAGCCAGCACCTTGAATTGTGCCTGGAAATGGACTGGCAGCTAGTGCAGTGGGACCCCTTGCCCAGGCGATCCCTGCTCTGACTCTCAGGGCCACACAGAAGCCAGCTCATCTCCCTGGTTTCTCCCTTTATAAAACAACTTTTTCTGGAAGCGCCATGACGCACCCCAGTTCCTCTCACAGGCCTCTTCCACTCAACGAGGCCACAATCCTATGGCCACTGGCCTGGGGGGAAGCCCAACTAAACACAGTGGGACGACTCCCCCCGAGTGAAGTGGGCTGCCCTAGCGAGGGTCTTGGAAAGGTCAGCCCCACCGGCCACCATCTGCCCTTGGGCCCTGCAGTGGGGACCCCGTTTCTCCTGCCACCAGCCACTTCCTGGGAACGCAGGGCGAGTGCAGCAGGCTTGCATTCCATTCCCTCCGCTGGAAATGGCCCGGTCCTCCAAGGATCTGACAGGGACCTGCGCTTCTCAACTTGTTCATAAGCGAGTGGGAGTGCGGGCTGAGCAGCAAGGTGGCCAGATCGGCAGATGACAACCAGCTGTCAGGAGTGGTGCAAACCAAACCAAACCAAACGGCAAGAACTCCAAGCAAACCGCCTCCAAATTGGGTGAATGGGCAAACAAGACAGCAAACATAGTTCAGTGTATGTGAAGAACTATGCACTTTGGGGTGGGGGGAAATCCCAGTTTTACCTACAAAAATATGGGCTCTGACCTGTTAGCGACTAACCAAGAAAAAGATCCTGGGGTCATGACAGACAGTGCCATGGAAATAATGCAACAGGCAGCAGCTGTCGAAAAAGCAAACTCCACGCAAAGAATAGTAGAAAAGGGGCCCCAAATAAAACTCTTAATAGGATAAAAGCCATGACACAAATCCACAGGATGGTCAAACTTGGAGCAATGTATGTAGTTCTGGTTCCCAAGCAGGAGGGCAGAGCTGGGAAAGGTGCACAAGACGGCAACCCAAAGGGTCAGGGAGGCAGAGCCCCTTCCTCTTGAGGACAGGCTACAATGTCGGGGGCTTTTTAGTGGCGGCGGGGCGGGGAGAAACACCACCACCCGAGGACGACAAATTCTGCGTCGCAGGGAGGAAGTGAAGGGCCCAGGGTGACCCCATGAAACTGGACTGGCAGCAGGTTGAGGCGGAAGAGGCAGCCCTTCCCACAGCACAACATCGGTGGTCTCATCCGCTGCTAGATCAGACCAAACCGCAGGGGGGCCGCCTCCAAACCCTCCACTTCGGGGGCTGGATGGCTCTGGAGACCAGCTGCAGGGGAGCCACAGGAGGAGGAGCAGGGCCAGAGACATCTGGTGAGCCACGACGACAACGACTATTTATAGACCAACCCAAGTCCTCAAAGCGGTGCACACAGAAAAAGACAGAAGACAGACGACGGCCCCCTGCCCCGAAAGGGCTCACCATCTAAAAGAGACAAAAGGCAAAGACCAGCCACAGCCCCTGGAGGAAGGCTGTGCGGGGACGGAGAGGGCCAGAGGCAAGAGAAGAGAACTGCCACTTGAGAAAGGGCTCTCCTGGCTCCCTTAGCCAAGAGCTGGCTCCTGGGGACACTCACGACTCACAGCACTGGCTGAGGCTGCTACTGGCGGCGTCCCCCCTAGGGGTGTGCAATTCAGGATTTCGGGTGATTCGGCTCGGACCCGAACCGAATCACCCCTGTTCTGTTTTGTGCCCGAATCTGGGTCACCCGAATCACCCTTGATTCGGTTCGGATTCGGATTTAATCCGAATCCGAATCGATTCGGGGGGGTAAAAAGGGGCCCAGGGGCAAAATTTTGGGGTGGGGTGGTAGTGCCCAATGGGTAGAGTCTACCACCCCAATTTCAGGGGGATTGGGCAAAATCCTGATTTTTGGTGAATTTTTAAAGTTTTAGTGACTTTGGGGCAGTTCGGGGGCATAGCATGGGATCTGGGCAAAAGGAGTGGGGTAGGGTGGTAGTGCCTAATGGGTGCAGGCTACCACCCCAATTTCAGGGGGATTGGGCAAAGGGCTGATTTTTGGTAAATTTCTGAAAATTTCATGTCTTTGGGGCAGATTGAGGCATATTGGGGCAGAAAGTGGGGCCTGGGGCAGAATAGTGGGGTGGGGTGGTAGTGCCTAATGGGTGGAGGCTACCACCCCAATTTCAGGGGGATTGGGCAGAGGGCTGATTTTTTGAGAATTTTTGAAGTTTGGGTGTCTTTGGGGCAGATTGGGGGCAGAAAGTGGATCTGCCCCAAAGGAGTGGGGTGGGCTGGTAGATAGTGCCTAATGGGTGGAGGCTACCACCCATCCCCAATTTAAGAGTGATTGGGCAGAGGGGTGAATTATGGTGAATTTATTTGTATGAGGTTTGTCTTCATAAGGTGAAGTGTGCTAAATTGATTACTTCCTCATATTATTCATAGTAAAGGAAAGTGTGAAAAAGTGAATGTGGGGTCATGAGAGTTGTTTAATTGAAAAATAGCTCATTTGCTATGAAAGAATGAGAATTCACACCTGATATGAGGAAGTAATCAATTTAGCACACTTCACCTTATGAAGACAAACCTCATACAAATAAATTCACCATAATTCACCCCTCTGCCCAATCACTCTTAAATTGGGGATGGGTGGTAGCCTCCACCCATTAGGCACTATCTACCAGCCCACCCCACTCCTTTGGGGCAGATCCACTTTCTGCCCCCAATCTGCCCCAAAGACACCCAAACTTCAAAAATTCTCAAAAAATCAGCCCTCTTCCCAATCCCCCTGAAATTGGGGTGGTAGCCTCCACCCATGAGGCACTATCTACCAGCCCACTATTTTGGGGCAGATCCACTTTCTGCCCCCAAACTGCCCCAAAGTCACTAAAACTTCAAAAATTCTCAAAAAATCACCCCTTTGTCCAAACCCCCTGAAATTGGGGTGGTAGCCTCCACCCATTAGGCACTACCACCCCACCCCACTATTCTGCCCCAGGCCCCACTTTCTGCCCCAATATGCCCCAATCTGCCCCAAAGACATGAAATTTTCAGAAATTTACCAAAAATCAGCCCTTTGCCCAATCCCCCTGAAATTGGGGTGGTAGCCTGCACCCATTAGGCACTACCACCCCACCCCACTACTTTTGCCGAGATCCCATGCTATGCCCCCGAACTGCCCCAAAGTCACTAAAACTTTTAAAAATCGCCAAAAATCAACCATGAACTGAATCACCCGAATTTTTCGTGCCCGAAATTCGGGTGATTCGGCTCGTGCCCGAAAAATATCGGGGGACATCGGGGGTGATTCGGTTCGGCCCCGAATCACCCGAAATTGTTCGTTTTGGGCACAGATCGTTCTGTGCCCGAAATTTTTTGCACATCCCTAGTCCCCCCCTCGGTGGAACCAGCAGCAGCCCCAGAGCAGCCAATGGCTCTCGCCACCGCCTTCAGCCCCGCTTCGGTGGGCAGCCGGAGGCTGATCCCGATGGGCCTTGGCCTGATTCAGCAGGGCTGCTCTGAGGAACTCTCCAGCAGAACCTGCCACGGGGTCCCCTTCACGCCTCTTTTCTAATATCTCAGGTGCCTTTTCCAGCCTGCTGATTCATTCCCCTCCGGCAAATGGGGCCCCTTGGTTTCTTGGCTGGTTTCAGACTGCATGTGGGAGAAAGGCCAGTGTCGCTTCTTGCCAAGGGAGCCCTGAAGAGTTCAGCTAATAACCTGGATGCGGCTACTTCAGAGAGACGTGTTGGTGAATGAAGCCACCAGGCCTGGGACCCTGCAGAAGCCCGACAGGCATTGACTAGTTCTTGAAATCTCATGGAGAAGCACTCAGTTTATTCATGCCAAGGAGACCCTCAACAGAGGAGGGGGAAAGGAACTGACACACGGGAGGGGCTTGGAGGAGGAAAAAGCTCTTTCCCGCCCCAAGGGGGACACAGCCAAGTTTAAGAAACAGGCTCAACGGAAGCTGAAGCAGAAGGACACATTCCGCCTGCCGGGTGCTGCATCTGGAACGCAAATACAAATGCGAGGGTCGGTTCAGAAAAGAGACCCCCCTCCCCCTCCCCCCCCCGGCCAGGCAGCATTCAAACAGCTCAGGCACATCACGGGAGCCTCGCTGCTGGAATCGCAGGTGCCTCGCCAGAGTCCACACAAGGTACAAAACCCAGCAGCTTGGCCTTCCAGCAAAATGGAAGAGCCGAGAGGAAAAGAAGTTGCTGCAGCCGCTTTCATCTCCGCAGTACCTGCTTCCACGCAAACAAGAGTCCCAAAGGCCAGAAAGAAAAGGCCTGCAGCAAGTTCAGGAGACAGAGAGCTCAGTTGCCCAGGCTGCCGATTCAAAGCAACGGCCTGGCCAGGGGGCAACCAAAAGTGCCCGAAGGGGGTCGGGCAGAAGCCAAGCGCACCACCCAGGAGGCACCGCAACTGGTACAGCGTGTCAGGGCTGCAAGAAGCCAAGCCTAGAGCCATCCAGCCGCCTGGGGATCTGGGAACCCAGACTGTATTCCCAGCCCTGCAAAACACACACCCCCTGGCTGCAGCGCAGGGACTCCGGGAGCAGAAGCAAGTGGGGATGGGCTCTCGAAGGGCGGCGGGGAGAATCAGCGCTCCTCACCAAGTTCGGGGCTCCTCCTTTCCAAGCCCGCCGTGTCCTGCATCTCTTCGTCGCCGTCCTCTTCGCTGGCCGCTTCGCCACGCAGCTCCTTCTCAATCAGCTGTCTGGCAAGTTTGATGTTCTGGGCCTCGTTGTAATGCATCTTCCGCTTCATTTCGAACTGCCTCTTTTTCTCTGCAGCAAGGAGGAAATGCATCCAGGACATCATTAGAGCCGCCCAAGGGGCAACAGCCAGCACTCTCTAGGTAACCCTAGAGAAACTGATTGCCAAGAAATTCAGGACCGACAAAAGCAAGTACTATGACCTATAATCAACCTAGGGAGTTCTCTGCCACGGGATGTGTTGATGGCCACCAGCTGGGATGGCTCTAAAAGGGATTTGGACAAATTCATGGAGGACAAGTCTATCCATGGCTACTAGTCTGAGGCCACCTCCAGCCTCAGAGGCAGGATGCCTCTCAATACCAGATGCAGGAGAGCAACAGCAGCAGCAGAGAGGGCACGGCCTCCTCTCTTGCCTGTGGGCTTCCCAGAGGCATCTGGTGGGCCACTATGGGGAACAGGAGGCTGGACTGGATGGGCCGCCTTGGGCCTGACCCAGCAGGGCTGTGAGGTTCTTGTGTTCACCCCAACACGTTTCTGGTTTTCAGGTGCTTCAGGTCCTATACCTTCACACCATTTTATGTTGCTCATGGAACTCCTGACTCCTGACTGACAAGAGCGGCATTCGCCATCCCAGCAGGCAAAGGAGTTAGTTGCACAGAGCCCTGATGCATGGCGGCTGTTCTGGTCTTTAAACCAAGGAGGCCAAACTCTTCCACAAGGATGCCTTCAGGGAGGTATCCCAGAATGACTGGCTAGATGCCCATCACTGGCTGATTCACATAGGACACCTTCATGGGTATTGAGATGCATCTCATCCCTAAAGCCATGCAGAAGTAAGACGTGAGAGAAGACACCAGCAAACCACATCCCATTCCATCCCAGCTCCAACTAGCTTCCCACTTCCCTCGACTGACTTCCCCCAAAGGCCAGCCCTGACTGGGAGGTTCTACACCACTGTCCAGAAGGTGCCAAGCTGTAAGTTCAGGCAGGTCCAACGTGGAAGGAAATAAGTGCATAACCGAGAAGCCATCAGTTCTACACAAGCAAGGAGAGCTCCAGAGGAAATGGAGAATGAAGAATGATTAGGAACATAGGCAGCTGCCACAGACTGAGTCAGGCCCCGGGACCATCTCGCTCAGTCTCGTCTACACAGACTGGCAGCGGCTTCTCCAAGGTTGCAGGCAGGAGTGTCTCCCAGCCCTCTCTTGGAGACGCAGACAGGGAGGGAACTTGGGACCTTCGGCATGCAGGTGCTCTTCCTAGAGTGACTCCATTATCCCCTCAGGGGAAGATCTTACTGTGCTCACACATGTAGTCTTCAATTCAAGTGCAAATCAGGGCAGACCCTGCTTAGCAATGGCGACCATTCATGCTTGCTACCACCAGACCCGATTGTGGGGGCTGTTCTGCAGGGGCTAGTAGAACGCTATGCTTGCTAGGCAGGTTCAGTTACCAAGGCAGCCTCTGAAAGGAGAGAGCAGTTGGGATCCAGCTGTTGGAAGAGGCAGCCAGAAAGGGCTCAGCTGTACAAGGACAAGGGGAAACAGCTGGTTAAGAGACAGGAGAAAGGAAAAGAAAGCCAAGGAGCTAGGCAAATGAGGAGGAGGGGAGAACTCTTCTCAGATAGGAAGTTGCACACCTCTGGCTTTCTCCATGATCTCCTGATTTGGTTCACCGGCCTGCCTGAAGCCGCAACCGGCTCCCGAGTCAGACGGGCCAAGGGAAGAAGCAGCTCCTTCCAAGGCAACTAAGGGTCCTCCACAGCAGCATGTCGTGCCGTTTGCTCGTGTCTTTGGCCCCTCTCCCCTCAGCTCCCCATAGATTTGGGGAGGTGGTGGGCCTTAGCTCAGGCCTATGCTGCCAAGTCTCACACGGCCTGGAATGTACTGAGAGATTCCCTGCTTGAGGAGAGTCCAGGGGAAACGCAGGACTCCAAGAACAGCCCACACTGCTTTGGAGCCAGGCATGGGCAAGCCGATGGAGAGTCCATGGGGAGCAGTAGACGCCCCCAAACCCACTGCCTGCTCTGACACGGACATCTGATGGCCTCCGCTCCGGTCGCCACGAGCCAAGCACTCCCAACTGGAGCTGGTGTTCAGAAGGGGAGCCAATGCCACAGCTTCTGCAGACGGGCCGCTCTTTCCAAGCATCTCTCAGTCTTAATTGAAAGACGGGAAGATGGAAGACCGGCTTCGAAGACACTGGATCCAGCCTGCTACCTCCCTCCTCCCATTGGCAACCAAGAGTGAGACAGAAATGTAAAATAAATAAAAAATAAAAACTGCTGGCTTTGAAAAAGCCAAATACTGTATGTGGCAACAAGAGTCCAAGTGAGCAATTCAACTGAAACATGGGGGGAGGTGTCAAGAGCAGAGTCAGCTTCCTATCCAAAACCATGACAGTCAATTCAGTGGCCGGGGGAGGGGGGACATACACAACCCCCCCTCCCTCTTTATCCATGCCATGGGGATTAACAAACTGTGAGAGGAGGGATCCCAGCACATCTAAGCTTTGCCTCCACTTCTCACTTGTAAAACAGGAATGATCAGCACTTCCTCTTTCTCAGAGCAGCCTTGGGAAAGTCATATCCATCCAGCCCTTGGCACTCCCAGAGTGTTCCATAATTATACACCTGCTCGCTGTAGACGACCAACAACAAAGGCAGACATACCCAGTTCTTCAGGAGTCAAGTCTTCGTCATCTTCCTCTTCATCGGTGCTCTCTTGCTCAGCTAAGATCTTTGGCCCCTTACCTTCTGCTGCAGCTGCTAACCTGCACAAACATACCATAAGAAGAGGTAAGATTCCTACTTTATGCACGCCAACCTCCTGAACTCTGCTGTGCGTTCAGATCTCAGATCAGAACTGCCCGACTCCTTCCAAGCAAGCAGCATGGACATTCTACTGAAGCATTTTAACCTGCTCTGCAGCAGACAGGGCTTTCAAGGAGGCTTACATTCTACCAACACACGAAAAGGCATATTTAAAGGACTGGCAAGGATGGTCTTCCAGTCCCTGTCGGGGGTGGGCTTAGTGTCAGTTGGAGCAGGGGCAGCAGGGGGCAATGAAAGCCAATGAAAGCAGCCTTATGGAAGCTGTTGCTTCTCCTGATGCTCAAAGGACAGTGGGTTCTTCCAGCCTCTGTGGGAAGGGAGGAGGGGTGGGGAGCTAGTCTCAGCAGGAGGAGATGGGGACACAAACAGCTCACCTTGCTGGCATCTCCTCCTGTTTAAAGAGCAATTTACCCTCTGTCTTGCGCATAAATACAGCATTGCCCCTTAGCTACTCTTCCTTGATTCTGGACATTTACAGCCTGACCACATGCACACGTATGCAAAAGCAAAACTGTGGCCTTAGCTTTCAAGAATGTGATCATGTGCTTGCATGCATACAGAAAGAGTGAAGCCGAAAGATGCCTCCTCTCTAAGCACATGTTCCTGCCACGTGGAGGGGCTGACAGCCTGCAGTCTGAGATTGTGCTCCTGGACTGCAGAAAGGCTCTGCAGAGTTGCAAACCAATGTGCTCGTTTATGTAGTGTGTGGATTTAAATATTATCGCGGGGGGGGGGGGCAGGCGGGAGGAATTATTACTTATACAACACCATTCGACTGCATGATGCCTTACAGAGAGTAACACAGGCAAAAAAGAGAGGTTTCTGCCCTCAAGGACCTCAGTTTAAAAGATACTATGGGGAAGAAGAGATTAATGTGGGAAAATACAGTAACACGTTTCAAACTTGGTTAAGGTTGAAAATGAGGATTAAGCAAATGAGCATATGAAAAAGATGGGTTTTGAGGAGAGATCCAAGCAGCACTTCTATTTATTTATTTTTATTCTTTATTGCTAAATTTATATACCGTCTTTCATTAAAAACAATCCCAAGGCGGTTTACAAAAGTTAAAAGACATACAACCTTTTCTATGTTCAAGAAAAGTGTTCTGTGCACAGAGGACAGCAAGGGAGAAAAGCAGACTTGTGACAGCATGCAAGAAATCTTGGCGTGTTGGAAGGTGGTAGAGTTGAAGGAACAGAGATCACAGGCAGGAATAGAGAGCCCCTGGTGGCGCAGTGGTAAAACCGCCGCCCTGTAACCAGAAGCTTGCAAGTTTGATCCTGACCAGGGGCTCAAGGTTGACTCAGCCTTCCATCCTTCCGAGGTCGGTCAAATGAGTACCCAGAATGTTGGGGGCAATATGCTAAATCATTGTAAACCGCTTAGAGAGCTCCGGCTATAGAGCTGTATATAAATGTAAGTGCTATCGCTATTGCTATATAAAGAGAAAGACGGGCTGAAAAACTGGTCTCACCCTAAGACAAAGAGTTTGTGCTGGATAGGAAAGGGAAGTGTGAAGCCAGGAAAGGATCCAGAAAAGGGCATCACAGTCTGAACAATGGGGAAAATGAACGATTTTGGCAGCAGGGTTTCGGATCCAGTTGATAGGATCAAAACTGTGAAAAAAGCCGGCCAAGGAGAACAAGGCTGCAGCAGTCAAAGTGGAAGAGGATCACAGCATTAAGCAGTTTTAGCACATGGAAGATGTGTTGATTTTTGCAAAGATGTACTGAGAGAAGTGGCAACTTGGCAGCTAATCAAATGTGTTGAGCAAAGGTGGGAGAAGAATCTTACGTCTCCCACCAGACGTAAGTGGCCACCCAGAGACGTAAGTTTGGGCGGGGTATAATTTGATAAATAAATAAATCAGAGACAATGTCAAGGCTGCGTGCCTGTTCCATGGGTGAATGGCAATGCTGTCGACGGATGCAGAGAACAATCTGGGAGGAGGGCTCCACAGGAAAGAAAAATGGTTCAGTCTTGGACATGCTGAGCTGGAGGTAGCAATGAGACATCTGAGAGATACATCAGACAAGCCAGCAAGAGGAGTGGAGGGAGCGATGGCCACGGTCGAGTTGTACAGCTCAGAGAGGGCACTAAAAGCAACAGGTAACCATGGAGAGAAGGTAGAGAAAACAAAAAGAGGGAACACCAACACCAGATGCAGAAGACAGAAGGGGAGCGTCCTCCCATGGCAACATGGATTGAGCAATCCAGCAGATAGCACCACTAGCTAAGAGCAGAGTCATAGGAACCTACGTCCTCTGTCCCTTGGTGGGCCACTGTGCGAAACAGGATGCTGGACTAGATGGGCCTTGGGCCTGATCCGGCAGGGCTATTCTTACGTTTGTCATGGCAGACGTCCCTACAAGACTCAACTGTATCTCACTTGATTTAAACCGGTAGCAAATTGCCCTGTTTTAAGCTCAACCCACCTGCTCTCAGGAGCACTTACTTTTCAGCCAACACATCTGCAGTCAAGGCTTCATTGGATTCTGTATCGCTGGCTCCATCCTCATCATCGCCTACCATACTGAGAAGACACAAAAACCATCAAGAGCTTTTGGTACTGTGACTCTCACTTGAACATCGTGCGGTAGTCTTGGAGGAAGTAACTCCTGTCACACTCCGCTACAGCTTGCAAGTAATTATATTTATCAAGTGCCTTTCTCTACAGTAAGAACCCAAGGTGCTGTACAATCAATCACCTTTATTTGGGTCTTAGACCAGAATAAGAGCAATAAAAACATAATAACAACATGATAAGTGTTATGCTTTTATGTCCTAAAAGCCTAGAGGTGAATGACACAATATAGGCATATGGTAAAGAGAAATGAAACTGTTATTATGGAACTATAAAAATCAGAAGTAATAGTAATCTTTAAATTAAGACTACGACTGTCTGATACAAGAAGCAGGACAGCAATCTAAGTAATCAGTAGCCCAAAAGGCTGCAGTTAAAAAGAACTTAAATAGTTAAAAGTAAGAATACGCTTTTATATAACATTAATTAAAAAGTGGTTTAAAATGTTTATAAAAGGTGCAGGACTGTGGGAGAGCTAAGACTGCAGATTTTATGGAAGCTGTGTGGTGCTGTGGCTGGGTTGTATAGTTTCAGCGGGCAGACCCTCTAGGCAGAACTTGGAGACTGTCAGGACCCTGCAGTGCAGAATGCCAACCTGTTCTGCGCAGCGGCTGATTCTTCATCTGAGAACAAGCCGCAAGGTGTAGAGTTTGCTTGGACAACCAGGATACTTAAGGAGTATCAGCAAAAAAAGGTTGGCGTGACTCTCTCTACAACAAAGGGCAAAAGAGGAGAAGGTGTGCTCTCCTTTCGACCTGCCCTGTGCCACATGACATACTCTTTGTACAAAACTAATGCAAGAACACACACAAAACCTCAAGCCCCTAAGCAGTCCGTGTCGTCTGGAAACGGGATGCCACAGGGAACCAGCAGCGGTCTGTACCGATGGTGCCCAGGACAACCCAGCCCTGATCCTCTGGTTCTGCGGCCCTTTGCTCTGAAGAGCCGGGCAAGGCCTCTGGACCCAGCGAGGTCTTCAGCCAGCAAACCCGCGAGGGAGAGCGCAGCAGGCCAAGGCCCCCCCCCCCGGGCATGGCGCAGGCCGGGAGCGGGGAGCAGCCGGCCTGGGGGTCAGGTCCGGAGGGTCTCCCCACCCCCCCCAAGCCCCCTCCTGGCAGGTGCGGGGGGGGGGTGTGTGTGCGTGCCGTCGGGCTGTACCTGTGGTAGGGGGTGCTGGGCTCGTCGATCTTCATGAGGCCGTAGTCCTTGCCGGCCGGGTGGTAGGTGGCCAGGATGTTCATCTCGTCCCACTTCTGGCTCTTCTTCCTGAGCGGGCCGGACACACACCTGGCAGTCAGGCGAGCCTCGCCCCGGGCGGGGGGTCTCGGGGGCCCGGCCAGGGGGAGGAGCCGCCCCCCCGCCTGACCCACCCACCCTCCTCAACGCATGACGAAGAAGCTGGGGGGAGGGGAGGGGAGAGGGGGCGGGATCCCCCCCCGCAACACCCAAGGAGGAAAAGGGCGGGGGGCCCGCTCTGGGGAGCAGCCCCCCAGACTGGCCCCGCCGCCCAGGAGGGGCGCCCCCCACCCCCCCCCCCCACTGGCAGGCCGGGGCCCAGGCGCGCCCCTCCCCACCCCCCCCCACCCACCCACCCGGGCTCCGGCGGCTCGGGCTCCTCCTGGGGCGGCGGCGGCGGCGGCGGCGGCTGCTGGGGCTGGTCTCGGCCGGGGGGGCGCCTGCGCGGCGGGGCTTCGGCCTCCGGGGGCCGGGCCGCCTTGGCGGGGCTGTGGTGGGCGGCGGCGGCCAGGCCCAGCCCTCCGCCGCCGCCGCCGCCGCTGCCGGAGCGGTTCTTGAGGATGCCCTTGACCGGCGCCGGGCGCGACGAGGAGGACGGCGACGACTTG
Organism: Hemicordylus capensis; assembly: GCF_027244095.1. Classification (NCBI taxonomy): domain Eukaryota; kingdom Metazoa; phylum Chordata; class Lepidosauria; order Squamata; family Cordylidae; genus Hemicordylus; species Hemicordylus capensis. The sequence goes on from NC_069659.1 coordinate 359,051,598, forward strand.
GGCGGCTCCATGGCGGCCTCCGAGTCCTCCTCCGCCCGCAGCGCAGCAGCAGCAGCCTGGCGCGCTCTGCGCAGGCGCGTCACAAGCGAGCGCCGCCGCCGCCGCCACCACGCCCCCCGCCTGGCTCCACCGCCGCCTGCGGAACTCGCGGCCACGCGAGCTCGCCCGGGGTCCGCCTGGGCACCGCTGTTCGCGGCTCACCGGTGCCTGGATGTCCGCCGCTGCCTTCCTTCGAGGTCTCCCTCCCGCCCAGGGTGAGGCAGGATGGAAGGGCCCCCCTGGACGCGCCGGGTGGCGGTGGTGCGCGCGCACCCCCTGCCTGGGGACGAGAGGCTGTCTGCCGCCGCCCGTCAGAGGGGAGTCAGAGGAGCCCCCGGCGAGCCTCGCCTCCCCTGGACCCCCCCCCCGCCCCCCACGGAGCGAGGCCCCTCGACCGACCACCGGCCCCCCCCCGCCGCTTGGAGGCCTCCTGCCCCGAGCCGGGCGGGAGGCTGGAGCGCTCGGTTGCCCCCTCCTGCCCCGCCCCCAGCAGCAGAACCTGGCCGCTGTGCCGCCGCGGCCCGGGGGGGGGCGGAGGGGGAGGAGGAGGAGGAGGGGCCCCCCCGCATCCCTCCGTGCGCGGCGCTCAGAGGCGGCCCCTGGAGGCCCTGCGAGCCGCGGGAGGGAGGGAGGGAGGGAGGGGGGAGCTGCTCGTGGGGAGCGGCAAGCAGGCATCGCCCCCTTTGCTCAGCAGGATCTGCCCTGGTTTGCACTGGAATGGGAGACGACGTGTGTGAGAGCACTGAAAGGTAGACCCCAGAGAGGATGGGGGCGGGGGGCCGCGCTCGGGGAAGGAGAGCCCTGGCTGGCTGGCAGGCAGGCAGGCAGGCAGCAGTCCCCTCCCTCCCTCCCTCCCTCCCGGGCGGCAGCATCTCCAAGATGGGGCTGAGTGAGCCTCCTGCCTGCAACCCTGGAGAAGCTGCTGCCAGTCTGGGTAGACCGTACCGGAGCCGGATGGACCCAGCAGGGTCTGGCTCCGGAGAAGGCAGCCGCTCCCTGTGCCTCAGCACAGCTGGCTTCCCCCCCCCCCGACCCTGCCCCCCCACTCCAGGCAGGAGCAGATTCTGCCCTGCCAGGCTGTGCCCCTCCGCATTTGGGGGCCCTCTGGGGACCCGCAGCCCCTTCTTCGCCTGGACAGCTGCCATGGAGAAGGTGCCAGGCTTGGGCTGCTGCAGGCCCCTCGGATCCCCCCCCCAGAGGTGGGGTGTGCCCCTGCCAGAGCCGGAGGGAAGGAGGGGCATGGGACTCCTCTCAGGGCGGACTCCTGGGCCGGAAGCCATCCTCAGCAGGCGCCCCCCCACTTCATTTTGATGTGGGACCGACCGAAGGGGCCTCCCAAGGCGTGTGACTAGGGCAGGCCCCAGATGGAGAGGAGCGCACTTCGCCCTCCGGGGCTTATTAAGGCCTTTAAAAGGGGGGGGGAAGGGGAGCCATGAGAGCCAGGGTCTCTTCACAGAGCAGCAGAGTGCAAGAGAGAGAGGGGGGGGGGTTTCCATTAAGGCGGCCACTCCGACTCAAGCCCTGCGGTCCAGGAGGGCAGCCCCCCCCCCCTGACCGAACGGGGCCTCCCGAGCCTGATCCGGCTGCTCCTCCTGGCAGGCAAAGGGTCTTCCTGCTGCCTCCAGGAGTGAGCCGAGGGTTGACCGGTCGGAGCCTGGAGGCCAAGGCAGACGGCCAAGCCGCGAACCAGACCCCGAAATGGGAGCCTCTTCCCATAAGGGTGGGCTTTTCCTCTCGCGGGGGGGGGTTCTCTTCTTTGGTTGGAGAGGCTCTTCTGCGGGATTGCTGGGGGGGGGGTAAGGAGAGACGAGCAGGTGGTAAGAGGGCCTCCCTCTGCCTCCCCCCCCCGCCGAGTCCTGGGGAGGTGGCTTGGAGGCCTGGGGAGCAGGGGCGGCTTGCCTTGCCCTCTTCTTCCCCTCAGTGCTGCCTGCCTGGGGGTCTCCCGAGGCCTGCCCCCCCTCCTCCTCCCCCCCCCCGCCCCCGTTCCTGTCCCATTGTAATCACGGAGCTTTTTGACTGGGTGGTTCTGCCCCCTGAGTGCTCCGTGGGGAAAGGGGGCCCCAGCCCGGGCTGAAGGAGCCCCAGTCTCCTAAGGCCTCCCCCCAGGTGACCACTTGGCAGTGTGGGGTGGGGCCGGTCCTTGGTGAAGGGGTGAGGGAGACCTGGGCATCCTGCTCGGCCCAGCAGCCTGGTACGCCCTGCCTGGCGGTGGGGAAGGAAAGGGTGGCCTTGAGGCGACTCCGACTCCGGGCGCCCCCAGACTAGCCCTGCGCTTGGCCCTGGCCTCCCCCCGCACCGTAGGAGATGACGAGGCTCCGAGATCGCCCTGCCCGCCGTGGGTGCTTCCCGTCGTCTGGGGAACCCGAGGCCAGCGGGGATTTGGACTGGCCGCCTCCTGCTTGCTAGCCTGGCATTTCCCGGCTGCGCCACTGAAGGGGTCGGAGGCAGCCCACCGGTCAGGGCCCGCCCAGGAGGTTGTGGGGAGGGGGCTCTGAATGCCCCCCACGCCCTCTGCAGCAGCCAGCCAGCCACCCGCCGCTTCCCAGGGCCCTCTTGGACAGAACTGGAGGGAAAGCTCCCTCTTCTCCCTTGGATGTTCCTGGGCGGGTCCCCTTCTGAGGAGAGGCCACCCTCCTCCCCACACTTGCTCCATGTGAGCCCTCCCTTCACTACGGGGGGGGGGGGGGGGGCGGGTGCTGCCGGCCGGCCTCTGCTCAAGCACAAAATCTCCCCAAGGAGCGGCTGTCGGCTGAGCTCTGCTCTGCTCCCCACTGCTTGACAAGCTTTCACAAATGACCTAGAAATTGGGGTGACCAGTGAAGAGGCCAGATATGCAGATGGCACTCAACTATTTAGGGAAGTGAAATCCAAAACAGGTTGTGGGGAGCCCCCAAAGGATCTCTCCAAATGGGGGGAGTGGGCGACAAAGTGGCAAATGCGGTTCAGTGTTGGCAACTGTAAAGTGAGGCACATTGGGAGGAAGAACCCCAACTTCAAGTATTCACTGAAGGGATCCGAGCTGTGGGTGACGGACCAGGAGAGGGATCTTGGGGGGGTGGTGGGCAGCTCGTTGGAAGGGTCGACTCAGTGTGCGGCGGCTGTGAGAAAGGCCAATTCCATGCTGGGGATCATGAGGAAGGGGCCTGGAAATCAAACGGCTAAGACTGCCATGCCCTTCTGCAAAACGGTGGTGCGGCCACATTTGAACTTCCCGCCTGCCTGTGTGTGGCAAGCCTCCCAGCCGGCTGCTCATCAGGAGCCAAGCGTGGGCCAACGTGCCCCCAGGTCAGAAGGGCAAAGGCTGGATGGGGCTGGGAAGTGGGCCGCTCCGTGGAGAGGCCTGCCTCGCCTGCAGAAGGTTCCATCCCTTCCTGGCAGCAGCTCCAGGAGGGCAGTCAACACTGCCTGGATGAGTGGGGCGGGGGGGGGGGGGTCCTGATGGCCTGACGTGCCCCAGGGAAGCTTTCCGTGCTGCTGCAACGGCATCCTCTGGACTTTGGGGGGGGGGGGGAAGCCAGCAATCCAATCCCCACCTTGGGGGTATGCCCCATTGAACTCAGTGGGAACTGGCTCAATAGCGGGGAGGGGGAGGGCTGCCCCCTTACCCCCCCCATCCCAGACACCCATAACAGGATCTCCACGTTCTTTGGAAAATCCAAACCTTTGTGGAAGAATAAATTAGGCAGAATTAGAAGCGATATGCTTGATTGGCATAGTTTATTCTGAGCAGGAAGACGGGCGTTTCCTCCGAAGAGACCTGGGCCTGGCGGGTTTGCCAGAAGCACCGGCTCCTTGCCCTTGCCCCCCCCCCCCCCGCCCCAGGAATCCACAGTGAGGAAGAGGCAGGAGTGCGAAGCCCTCTCCGGAAGTTCCCAGGCGGCAGCAGCAGCAGCAGCAGCCCCCCCCCCCCAACACCAGCGGAAAGCCGACCAACCAGCAGCGAAGGATTTGCGGTTTGGCATCAGAAGCGAGCGGGCGGAGAAGAGCGCGCCCCCGTGCCTGGGCAGCCTGCGGCCCCACCGGCTACATGTCAGGAGGGCAGTCCATTTGGTCGGTGGGTCTCATCCGGGCCGTGTCGACCCCATAGGACTGGAGGATGCTCTTCAGGTGCTCCACGGTCTCCGGGTGCAGCTGGCGCGTCCTGGACATGATCCAGGCATAGTCCACGTGGAAGAGCCAGAGGAACGGCGTGCAGGAGTACACCAGGGAGTAGTTGTCGTAGTCGGTGGAGATGACCCAGTAAGGGGCTGCGGGCATCACTGGGCGGGGGGGGGGGCGGAAGAGCAGAGGCCGTCAGGCGCAGGCAGCAGGCGCCCGGGGAGAAGCCCGTCCTCGGCATGCAGCTGGGTGGCCAGGCGGCCTCCCCCCGACCCACCGGCCTGCCTTTGGCCCAGAGCGCCACCGGGCCCACCTGACCGCCAGCCCCGCCAGCCGAGTCTCCCTGTAGTCTTCCGGGCTGCGCCAAGCATCCGTCAGGCCGAGGGGAGTCTTGGCTGTCGGGCCTCACTTTGCCCAGCCAAGCCCCCCCCCCCCGTGGGGACGGCTCGGCCCCCCTTCCTCAGGCTGAGCCCCCCTTTCTCCCAGGTCACCAGTCAGAGGAGGACGGAGCCGGGTAGGCGGCTGCCAAGAGGCTGAGCTGGCCAGCAGGGCTGCCTCGGGCCTCGCCTCGCCTCGCCACTGGGCAGAGGCCTTGGGGGAGCCGCTCGTGCTCAGCCCTCACCTGCCATGCGGGGAGAAGCTTGCTCTCCGTGCAGGGTGGCTGTGAGCACGACGCCAAGCCTGTGGCCCAGGCAGGCAAGCGACCCACAGGCGAGGGCTGGCATTCCCGCCCTGGGCGGCTTGGCTGCCTCCTTCCGCAAGGCCTCGGAGGCGGCCGTCCTGCTCCCAGAGACCTCCTCCGCGTGGCAGGCCTGGGGCCGCCTGCTCCTCCGCTGCCCTTGTGCAGGGTCCTCCGGAGGCCCTGGAGTTTAGCTGCTGGGGTGGCTCCCCGAGGGCCTCCTGGAGGCCGCCGGGCGTTGGCAGCCCGGCCTCCGTGGGGCTGGGCCGCTGGCCGGACTCTGGCAGCTCTCCAGCCACTGGCCCCCGGCCCGGGCTCCGTCTCCAGGACTCCGCGCTCACACCTGCCCTGCCTGTGCTGGAGGCGCCCCCTGGCCTGCCCCAGTGCTGGGTCCTGCTGCAGCCAAGGGGGGCAGGGTCCCGGGGAGGGCCCAGCGCCACCAGCCCCTTCCCACCAGCCACTTACACCAGTTGAACTTGACGTGCAGCTTGGCCGGCTCGCCGGGGTCCGCTTGGAAGGCTTCTCCCTCGATCTTGTTCTCCGTGTGGTCGGAGCTGCGAGGGAGCGAGAGGTTCCGAAGGGAGGTGGCTCAGGGCGGGGGCCGCCTCGGAGGCCCCTTGAAGAAAGGGTGGGCCCCCCCCCCCGGGGCGGGAGAGGCTGCTGCACACACCCCTCCGCCTGGAAGCTCACCGGGGGGGGGGCCCTGGCAGCCTCCCCCCCCCCCGGGCCACACAGCCAACCCAAGGTGGCAAGGCCATTGCTGGGGCGCCGACAAGACAGTGCGAGAAGCCCCGGCCAGGCCCACGGGAGGCCCCCTCCTCCTGGCCGCCCTCCCACTTGGGACACTTCCGGGCAGGGCCCACTCACCCGCGAGGCGGACTAGGCAAGCTGGGAGGGGGGCCCGGCCTGGGTCACGTGTCGCCTCCATGGGCTGGGCGGGGATGCAGGAGCCGGCAGGTGGGCACGCCCCGGCCCCGCCCCTGCCCCTTGCTCTGCATAGGAAGCTGCCATCTACTGAGTCAGACCCTTGGTCTCTCCAGCTCAGTTTGCTCTACCCAGAGTGGCAGCAGCGGCTTCTCCCAGGTTGCAGGCGGGAGTCTTTCTCAGCCCCACCTTGGAGATGCTGCCAGGGAGGGGACTTGGGACCGAGATGCGCTTCCCAGAGTGGCCCCGTCATCCCCTCAGGGGGGCATCTCTGACCGTGCTCACATGTAGTAGGGCGGGAGAGCGAGCACACTTTAAAAGCAACAATGAGGGGTTTTAAACGATGAAGGAGCCAAGGAGAAGACGAACAAGCAGGCAATACGTACAAGTTGGAGCTATAGCTCCATCCCCTAATAAGCTCTGCTATCTCCACCCCCACCCCTTGTTACTGGTATGGGTCCTCTCATACCATCGGAGGAGTAGCTGGTAGGCCTGCAAGACAGGGGCTTTTGTGTAGGGGTGCCCAGGCTGTGGAACTCTCTGCCCCAGTAGGCTCACCCTTTGTTTTCAGGCACCCTGCCCAAACGCTGCTCATTGGAGCCTCCTTTGGGCACCCAGTGCTTCAGACCCCTTGTTGAGCAATGCTGGCTTATGTTTTGATGAAGTGTTGCTAGTGGCTGACATTTCCGTACAATTACATTCCTCTGGAGGTCTCTGCTCTGCATCTGAACACCGCACCACCAGATCCTGAGGCCGTGCTGGGAAGCGCGCCGGGCGGGGTGGAAAAGTTCTCACTCCGAGTGTGCATGAAAGGTCCTGACCTGCCATCTGGAACACCTCGAAGGCAAGAGCAGCTGCCGCTTTCTGTGCCTTCCCACTCGTGCCTCCTTTTCCTTCTGCTGTTGCCTCAGCCTTTCTGTGATTAGATCCTACGCCTGCTGAAGGGCCAAGATCTCATGCTTGTCTTATACAGACGGTACAAAACATGCAGTGGCTTCTCCAGAAGGGTTAGGGAGCCAACGGAAGAGACCAACGGCCCAGTTCTTGGCAAAGCACGCAGTGCTGGTTCCCCAGCAAGGCAGGGCTGAGAGGCAGCCCAGCTTCTGCCCAGCAGTGCAAAGGAGGACAGAGGGCCACACTGTGGACAGACGGGGTGTGCGTGCGCCTGCGCCGAGCAGAGCCTAGGCGCGGGCGATGCCAGGCATACAAAGCCTCCCCTTCCGGTGCCCAGTCACAGCAGCGGAGGGCCTGCTCCACATTCCCCTCCCTCCCTCCAAGCCTCGGGGCAAGGGAGTCAGCCCGCTCTGCTTGGGTCGCCAACACCTCCTTACGCTGGAGTAGACCAGGGGGCTGCCCTGGCCCTGCTACAGAAGAGGTGGAGGAGCAGAATGCTAGCAAACGGGGGGGGGGGCAGCCAGGGGGCTCTGCTCTGCAGATGGGGGGGGGATGCTAGTAGCCTTTCTGCCCGCACGAAGCAGATTCACAGATCCCAGAGAACTTGTTCAGCAACTTTGCAGCGGAAGCTGAAATTCCAACCTGCACAACTCCAGCAAGTGGGCGCAAACTCAGGAAGATCCACCCATCCACTCAGCCCCAGAAGAGCAGCAGCATCCCACTCGGCTCATCTGCAGCAGCTTTGCACACAGGAGGGCGCTTACCAGTGGCCTGGGGATTGCGGGGGGGGGCCCTTCCTCCCCCCCCAATACTGCATGCAGCGGCCACACCCCCTGGGTCAACCAGCTCCAGGAAGGGAGGCCACACAGCCCCCCCCCCCCCGCCACTGCCCTCCTGGGAGGAGAACTGGTCTTGTGCTCGCAAGCATGAATGGTCCCCTTTGCTAAGCAGGGTCTGCCCCTGGTTTGCATATGAATGGGAGGCTACACGCATGAGCACTGCAAGATCTTCCTCTGAGGGGAAGATGGGGACTCCGCTCTGGGAAGAGCACCTGCCTACTTGCATGCAGAAGGTGCCGAGTCCCCTCCCTGGCTGCTGCATCTCCAAGAGAGGGCTGGGAGAGACTCCTGCCTGCAACCTGGGAGGAGAAGCCGCTGCCAGCCTGGGCAGACCCTGCTGAGTGGTAAAAGGCAGCTCCCTACATTCCCACCCTGTTTCCCGGTGGCGGAGAAAGGGCCGGCTGGGTGCTGGCTCCCTCCTCGCCCTTGCTCCAAGTGAGTGTGTGTGTAGTGTGAGAGGGGGCGGCGGGAGAGGCACCCTCCGCCACCCCTTGCACTCCCAGGCGGTGAGGGAGGTCTGGGGGCGCCGGGTGGGGCCAAGGGAGGCCGAGCGGGCCGCGCGTGGGGAGAGGGCGGCCCGAGCCCCAGTCCGCGCGGGGGGGGGGGGCGCCCAAGCGGGGTGCGAGGTGGATGCCTCTCCCGCCCCGCCGACGGAGCCAGCGGCAGCGGGCGAGAGAGAGGCTGCCCCCCCCACCCGAAGGAGGCAGCCGCCCCGCCGCCTGGATGCCCTCTCCCGCACTCACACTCACACTCACACTCGGAGCAAGGGCGAGGAGGAAGCGCCGTCCCTGCCTGCCTGCCTGCTCCAAGAAGGGCTTCGGGCCGCTTCTCTGCTGTGGGGGAGGAGAGGCGGGGCGCCGGCTGCTGCAGGAGGGGGGGGGGGTCGTGGCCGGCTCAGCCGGCGGGCTGGCCTGGCGGACCCCTTCTCCCCCCACCCCCCGCCACGGTTCAGCCATCAGCAGCCCCCTCGAGCGACGCTCGCTGCCCCCAGAGCAGCCCCCGCCGGGACCAGTCGGCAGGCAGAGGAAGCCCCCGCCGCGGGGACCAAGCCAGCCCTGCCGCCCCCCTCTCCGCGTGGACAGGGGAGGGGGCGGGCCAGCTGCTGCCTCCCCATCCAGCCCCCCCCCGCCATGGCAGGCCTCCCCCCGCCGCCCCCCCCCGCCGCCCACTCACAGGAGCTCTTTGTTCGACACGTGGATCTTCCCGTTTTCCTTCCGCGAGTAATTCGCCTGGACGCAGCTGCCTTTTTCAAAACTGGCGGGCAGCTTCTCGATCTCGTACCAGGACCCCAGATACTGAGAGCGAGAGGGGGAGAGAGCGTGCGCAGAGCGCAGAGGGCAGGTCATCGCCGGCCGGCCTCCCGAAGCCCGTCTCTCTGCACCCCGCTCGGACTGCCCGAGTCTGCTGCCGCCGCCAGGCCTGGGCTCAGGGCGGATGAGGCCCCCCCACTCCGCCTACCTTGGTGACGTCAAAGACCTCCTGGACTGGGGGGTCGGGGCACTTGCCCATGTGGAAGCTCTGCGCTTGGGCCTGGCTCCTCAGGAGGGCCGGCAGCAGCAGCAGCAGCAGCAGCCAGCGCCCGCCGCTCTGCATCCTGGTGGGCAGCAAGACGCTCTCCTGCCGGGGAGGAAGGGGAGGCAAGGCGGATCCCGCTGTGGTGCGGCCAGGCCAGCAGCAGAGAGACCCCCCCCCAGTGCCCAAGCAATGAGTCCTTAGGCAGGGACGGGGGGGGGCCCTTCCTTTCCATTTTGTGCTGGGCAGAGAAGCAGGGCGGGGGGGTGGGAGAGAGAACCCCCCCCCCGCATGTGCCTGAAGAAGAGCCAGCGGGCTCGGGCACAGGGCAGCCCCAGGTGCGTCAGGAGGGAGTGAAGGACAAGTCACAGACCTGCAGCCCACCCCAAGGCAGGAGGAGATGCCAGGAACAGGTGGGGAGACTGACCCTCCCTGTGCAACGCAAGCCCTTTCTGGACCCCACCTTCAGCATCCGGGGGGGGGGAGGCATTTGCTCGGCCGGGCCTCCTCCTCCTCCTCCTCCTCCTCAGCCCACAGTGGGCCTGCCTGCCTGCCTGCCTGCAGCTGTGAGAACCAGGATCCGGCCCTCCCGGCTGGGGGGTTTCATACAAGCGGCCACAGGGGAGGGATCAGCCTGGCGGCCCCACAGACACAGCCAGCCAGGGGCCTTCGAGGACAGCAGCCGGAGCTGCAAGAGGGGTTCAGGCGGCACCCCCACCCCATGGCCAGCAAGACCCCGTTCCGTCCTTCTCCCTTCATGGGTCTTTAAGAGATCCCAGGAAGGTCCGCACCATTGGGAGTGAACTGAAAAGGCCAGCCGAGAAGCCAAGGGGGTTGCTGGGCCTCTCGGAGTCCTGCCATCCCAGGAGGCTAGCGCCTTTGCCGAAGATCAGGGTGGCATTTGCCGCCCCCCCCCCCCCGCTGCAGAATGATGTGGGACACAGCAGCTCGCCCACCCAGAACGGCCCACTGCTGCTTCTGTGCGCTGCCCCCCCCCCGCTTTTGTCCAGTGCTGTCCCTGGCCAAAGGAGGGAGGGTGTGGGAGCGGGGTGGCTGAAGCCCTCCCCGCCCGGTGGCCCCTGTCATGGGGGGCACCCAGAACTGGGGCTGCTGCAGCACTGGCACAGCACAGAGGTGAGCAGTGGGGGGGGGGAGCGAAAGGCATTGGCCGGTGACCAGGCGCTCAGGCTCTCCCCGCCAGACATCCCGGGCAGGCCGGCTGCTCCACGGGGGCCCTTTCCTGTGGGTGCCTGGAGGAGGGTCAGGAGGGCCTCTTGGGTGGGCAGCTCCTTCCCTCAAGGTCTCTGGCCTGGAGGTCGCCAGGACACACCGAAAGCCCTGGAAAGCCTGAGCCTGGCAGGCTTCCCCAAGCCCAGCTGGAGGACGGAGGAGTCCCGGATGCAACTCCCCCTCCCTGGGAGCAAGAAGGGCCCTGCCTTGGCTTACCTTTGCGAAGCAGGTGCCAGCAGGATGCCTCCTCCAGCCAGGGGCTCTGTGGAGAGGAGGATCCCTGGCCTGGGAGTGGCCCTCCTTTTATAAGCCTCTCCGGCTCCTGAAGCCCTCATCACATGCTTGACTGGATGCTCCTCACAGCCCCACCCTCGCCTCGCCTCGCCTCGCCTCGCCGATCTGCTGGCGATTGGGCAGCTGTGAGTGGCTCGGTGCCTGGCTCCAGAGGGCCTGCAAGGCATCCGCCTCGGGTCACTCGGGCCTGGGCAGGCCGGGAGTGCTGCCTGCCCGCCTGCTCCTCTGCCACCCTTCTTGGGAGGGCTGGGCTGGTCCCTCGGACCCCGAGAGAGGGCCAGCCCTGTGGCTGCCCAGCCAGCCTGCTTCCCACCCCGGCCTCCTCTGCTCAGCAGGGCCAGAGCTCAGGGGCCTTCCCAGGGGCCCTGTGGCCTTCCTGAGCAGACGGGGGGGGGCAGGCCTCTGTGCTGCTATTATTGATCATTCTTAATTCGATTTCTAGCCCGCCCTTCCAAAAATGGCTCAGGGCGGTTTACACAGAGAAATAACAAATAAATAAATAAGATGGCTCCCGGTCCCCAAAGGGCTCACCGTCTGAAAAGAAACAGAAGAGCGACCCCAGCAACAGCCACTGGAGGGGTCCTGTGCTGGGGCTGGAGAGGGCCAGTTGCTCTCCCCCTGCTCAGTAAAAGAGAACCACCCCGTTAAAAGAAGGCGCCTCTTGGCCCAGTGAGCAGGGGATGGATAAAGAAAGTGGAAAGGAGGACCATGATGTCAGACCAGGGCAGCTGCTCCTGCCACCCGGACTGCCCGTTTATTGTCTCCCTTTCTGTGTGCAGCAAGGCCTTCTCTGCCCCCCCCCCCCCGCACGTGTGTGTGCTCAGCAGCATTCACTTGTTATTCCTCTGTGTAGACTGTCCGGAGCTAATTTTGGAAGGGCGGTCTAGAAATCAAAGAAAGCAAGAAGGCACTGATGGCAGTTGCCTCTCTAGCCCCTGCAAGGCAAAGGGCCGGGGCGGAGTGGAGTGGGAATACGACACTCTCGGTTCTTTCTAGGCAGAGGCCAACGCCCTTTCCATCCGATTCAAAGCACTTGATCACGTAATGAGAATCACGGCCGGGCCCTCACCTAATGCACGCAGGTGATGGTTGAAGCACCCCACAAAATGGTGGTGATGTGTTACATACTCACTAGTGGGCCCGGGCACAAAGCATCTGTCCTCAAGCGGGCCCACCGCCACCACCGCCTCTGGCCTCCCCGCGGCCCGGCCAGGCCCGCCATCTGGGCTCCGCGGCCACCATGGCCACCCACACTCCTGGCCCACTGGGTCTCCTGGGTGTGCCGCCAGGACCAACCAGGCGCCCCCTGCCGGGACGCATTTCTCCTGGGCACACCCAGGAGCAATATATAGATAGATCCTTCTCTTTCTGTGAACGTCTAGTTATCCATCGGCTCTTGTAAAGTGAGCACCCTCCCCTCTAGAGGGACCAGTCACGGTTCTTCTAGACAAGATACATGATGGTCCCAACGAGGCACGTAGGCACTTCGGAGTACAGTAATCCCATTGCTCATTGTCAACCCCCCCCCCCCATTCCCCTCCTTATCACACAGTCCAGAAACCATCAGTTCATCCTCAACAGTCACTTTGGTTCACTTTCTCGTCAGGGAAAATTGGAGGCCTCGTAGCCCAGATTTCTGCGACAGGAGCCACCACTGAGCCAACGGGTTCACACAACCCGGGCCACCACCACCTCCTCAGGGGCTGCGCCTCGCGCCCCAGACACACCCACATCAGTCAGGGGGCGGGGCTTAGCTCCCAAACGGGGTCGCAAACCCCCTTTGGGGAGCTAAATGGGCCAGCGCTGCATTTGCTGTGAGGCCAGAGCGGCTCTCTTTGCCTTTCCAAGGCCGGGGGGGCTGCTCTTGGTCACGCTGCAAATGCAGCACTGGCTGGATTTAGTTCCCAAACGGGGACACGTGGCCCCCTCTGGGAGATAAACCACGCCCCCCCTATGTTTGACATCAGGCATGGGGGCGTGGCTAAATGCTCCCTGCATCTGAGGTCACAGCTGACATGGGGGGCGGGGCTGGGGGGGGCCGTGGTGGCGGTGGGCTGAGCCGATGCTGCCGCTGGCCTCCCTGCGGGCCTGCGAGGGGCTTGGCCTCCTCTCTAGCCCCTGCCCACCCTCGTCTCCAGGCAAAAAGGAGGAGGGGGCTGCAGGCAATCGGAAGCGTCTTGCTGGAGCCGGCCCAAGGAAGCCCCTCCAGTCCCGCCTCCTGTCCCGGGCAGAGGCCCCCCCCCAGATGCCTCCGGGCAAGAGGGGAGGGCAGGCCCCGGCTCCTGCCCCTTCTCCCCAGCAGCTGCTTCCAGTCCACGAGGGCAAACAGCTGCAGGCGCTGGACTGGGCCCGAGGCATGCTTGCCCTTGCCCAGAGACCCCCGGCTGGCACCAGCCTCAAGGGGGCCTGCAGCTGGGGAGTTGGGGCAGCCGGCAGGGGAAGGAGGGGGGCCCTTTACACACACACCCCCCAGTAACTTTGCCCTTCGTGTTTCCTTGTGCTAAACACAGTGCAGGGGGGGCAGCTCTCTCCTGGGCAGGGGCTCCGTGCTGCTGTGGACAGCAGGCCCAGGGAAGAGCCCACCCGCTGCTCCTGGGTCAAAGGCACAAGCACCCGGGAGGCCTGGAGGAAGGTCAGGCAGAGGCTGCGGCAAAGCAGGCCGCTCAGGCCTTGGAGCCGAGGAAGCCAACGCTGCCCAGTGGCCAACCAGCACTGAGAGGTGAGTGTGGGGAACTCCCCAAGGGTCCATGTGCTGGTAGGCCAGAGGCAGTGAGAACCTGGTGCTACATCATCCACCGGGCTTTCCTCCCTCCTTCCCCCGCCCATCCCATCCGGGACTGAAAATGTCCCCATTGCAGGGAACCTCCATTGCGGAAAGGAGAGCTGGTCTTGTGGTCGCCAGCATGACTGGTCCCCGTAGCTAAGCAGGGTCTGCCCTGGTTGCATCTGAATGGGAGACTTGATGTGTGAGCACTGTCAAGAGATTCCCCTCAGCAGGGGATGGAGCCGCTCTGGGAAGAGCAGAAGGTTTCAAGTTCCCTCCCTGGCAGCATCTCCAAGACAGGGCTGAGAGAGATTCCTGCCGGCAAACTTGGAGAAGCCGCTGCCAGTCTGTGAAGACAATACTATGCTAGATAGACCTATAGTCTGACTCAGTCTATGGCAGTTTCCTATGTTCCTATGTTCCTAACCACAGCAAAACACTGCCTCAGGCCAAAGGCAAGAAGCAGCCCTGGGAACTGCCAGAGACTTGAGGAGAGCCGGGTGTCTCTGAGGTGAGCTGCTGCCTGTCAGTGGCTTTGGGCCCTTTCAGCTGCCTACTCTGGGGAGCTCCAGAGGAGGAGGAGGCAGCAGGTGAGGGAGGGATGATGAGGTGATTCATTCCTCACCTCCTGCTGCTGCTGCCTTGCCCAGGAAAGATCATGCCCAGACTGGCTTGTCCTGGGGACAAATGTCAGCAGCAGCAGCAGCTGGAATGAATGTGGGGCTGGCACAGCCTCCCTGGCCATCCAAGAGGAGAAGCTGCCCCACCAAAGGCCCACCCAGGGATGGTGGCTGCTCCCCCAGCCACCATTTCTCTTCTGGCACCAGACATGGGGCGGGGGGGGGGTTTGCAGGCAGAGGGGTCCAGGCTGTGTGTGTGTGCCCTGAAAGAGGGGCTGGGCTGGGGGGGAGACTCCGCCTGCCCTCCTGCGGGAGACCCAGAAGTCGGGAAGGGGCTGCTGCCCAGCGGTCCCCGTCCAAGTCCTTTGCCGCCTCTCCAAGCAGGGCTGGGAAAGACCCCGGAGTCCGAAGCCCTGCAGAGCCCCAGCACACCAGACCGAGGGCCGGACTCCACGCCATCCACTCCGGTTCACCTCCTGCTGCCGCTGCATGTTTATTATTATTATTATTACATTTATATCCCGCTCTTCCTCCAAGGAGCCCAGAGCGGTGTACTACGTACTTAAGTTTCACTTTCTCAACAACCCTGTGAAGTAGGTTAGGCTGAGAGAGAAGTGACTGGCCCAGAGTCACCCAGCTAGTTTCATGGCTGAATGGGGATTTGAACTTGGGTCTCCCGGGTCCTAGTCCAGCACTCGAACCACTACACCACGCTGGCTCTCCACGCTTACACCACGCATGTTGCAGATCGCGGGGCGGCTGAGAGCCTCTTCTGTACAGACCTCGATGGGCCCAGCGTCTGGAGAAAGGCCTCTGGGTGCTTCTGCTCCTGTCCCAAAGAGGCTGATCTCGGCAGCCCAAGAAGATTTAAAAGCCACATTAAACCATTTGAAAACCAATAGCAAATGGGGTGAGGAGAACTGCGGTTGCAAAAATGTAGTAAAAAATAGGGGGGGAAATCCCCCCCAATCACCAGAAGTGAGATAGGGGGGCAAAGGGGGCCACTGAAAATGACCTCTGACTCCCAAAAATGAGCCCCAACCCCTGAAAATGACCCCTGACTCCTAAAAATCACAACCCCCCCCCAAAAAAATTGCAAAACAATCTCACCCAACTGCAGATGCTCGGGTTGTGCGTGGCAATTGCTGCCACAGCTTCCCAGTCACGGATACTTAGAACGGCGGCTGGGAAACCCGCAGCTGGCCGGGGCTGACTCTGCATTCTCCATGAATGTGTCCTTCAAAGCCTTTTCAAGCCTTCCGAGCGGGTGGCCACCACCACCACCACATCCCCTGGCAGAGCATTCCATCGATTCGTTATGCGCTGTGGGAAGAAGAAGTGTCTCCATCTCTGGGTCCTCAATGTCCTGGCCATCAGCTTCATGGGATGACCTCTGGTTCTCCTGATGGGAGAGAGGGAGAAGGACCTCCCCCCCCCACATGTGCTCCACACTAGGCACCATTGTACCAATCTTTCTCCGTCTACCCTTCGTTGCCTTTTTCCTAAACTAAAAAGCCCCCAAGTGTTGTAGCTTAATTTCTTCAGGGATGGGAGGTGCCTCTTGCCATTTCGTTGCCCCCACCTCCTCCATAGCCAAGTCCAGCACAACACGCACTCAAGCTGGTGGGGTGGGGGGCACTGTCCAGGGCGAGCTCCACCCTCCGGGATCTAGTCCCCTTCCTCCCCACTGAGGGTCCTGGGCAGACCAATGTGGCGGTTGCCTCCTTGGGCTGCTCCTCTTGGCGATGCACAGGTGCACAGCCACCCCCAGGCACAGAGCTCCTTCCCAGGCCGAAGGGCCTCTCTGCCTCTAGCTCAGCCAGCCGTGTGGAGTCAGAAGACCTCTGAGAGACTGCGGCACCACACCCCCAACCACCGCCTTGCTGCCACCTTTGGGAACCGAGGAAGCTGCCCTATCCTGAGTCAGACCCTGGGTCCATCTGGCTCAGGATTGCCTACCCAGACTGGCAGCAGCTTCTCCAAGGCTGCAGGCAGGAGTCTCTCTCAGCCTGATCTGGGAGATGCTGCTGCCAGGGAGGGGACTTGGGCCCTTCTTCCTGCAAGCAGGCAGGTGCTCCATGCCCTAAGAGGGGAATCTCTCTCGGTGCTCACACATGGAGCCTCCCATTCAGATGCAACCAGGGCAGACCCTGCTTTGCAAAGTGGGCCAGTCATGCCTGCTGCCCCGAGACCAGCTCTCCGCTGCCTTGGGGCCCCCACCGCCTGCCTTTGGGAGATGGCAAAGGGCAGCGCTTCCGCGTTCCAGGGCCAGCCACGCTCCACCTCCTCAGCACAGGGGATGTGTCTGGCACCGGAGCAGGGCCATCGGCCCGTCTGCCCATCGCCCCCTTCCTTCCTTCCCCAGCCGGCGAGTGGTGCCTTCACCAGCTGGGGGCTCTGGGGGGCGAGGGGGTGCCTCGGACATCCGCGGCCCAGGAACATTCGCCCCCCTCTAGAGCTCAGGATTGTGAGGACAGAGGGAGGCTTGCTGACGGCATGCACCCCCCCTGCACGGCCACCCTCTCTGCGAGGCTCCCGGGCTCCTTCCCTACCTCTCCCCTCTGGCAAAATCCAGGCGACAGGAAGGACCCAGACGTGCCTGGCTGATCTCTTCGCTGACCCCACAGGCGGCGGCTGCTGCTGCTGCTGCTTTCCTGGCTCTGGGGAGGGAGCCCAAGCCAAGGGGCAGGAAGCCCCCCCCACACACACAGTCTGCCCAGCCACCCCCGCCTCGCCAGCACACCACCCGCATTTCTTCCTTCCTCCTTCCTCATTGTGTGCCTTCAGCTTCTTTGGAGCAGGCCCGGCTCCCTCCATGTCCGACCCAATGCCTCCTCTTCCAAGGGTTCACCCAGCTTGAGAGAATGTCACACCCGCTACTTATCTTTCCACTTAGGAGAAGTGATTAAAATGTTGAGCAAAACAGGTCCCTGTGTGGACAAAGCAACAAGAAGAACAGCCAATTAAATAATGATGCCACCTAATGAAAATAATCCCCCTGTGACCTTGAGTAAGAGCTCCAGAAGTGGGGAGTGGAGGGTGTGACCAGGAGGGAGGCCTCCACGTGCCCCATACCCCTGGCGCCTCCCCACATCCCCGGGGCGGGGGGGGGGCGGCACAGAAGTGATTTGGGCCCTGCTGACAGGACCTCCCCTGCTCCACGCCGCCCCACTGAGGGGTAGATGTTGCCCTTGTTGTCAGCCTGCAGACAGCTTGGCTTCCAGCCGGGGAGAGGAGGGGCTATGCCTGGCAGGCTTTACCACTTTGGCCCTCCTGCAGATAATAGACTACAGTACCTATCATCCATCACTGATGACCGACCCTTGTGGCAGGGGATGCTGGAAGTTGTAGTCCAAGAACAGCTGAAGGGCCAAAATTGTGCGTCCCTGGGCTAAGGCAGGGCTTCATATTCAGGCCCAAGTGACCTTGGATCTTTCCTTGGCTTCTGTGGATAATATGTGTCATTGTGTGCCTGTATGTATTTATTATATTTTTATATCGCCTGGTATGTGCATCTCTAGGCAGCGTACAAAACTGAAAATACTTAAAAGTCAACACAGATTAAAACCCATGACACAGTAAAAACAATAGCATAAAACAGTTATTAAAACAAATTATTAAAACTATTGAAAATTAATGCTAATTAAAAGCCTGTGAGATGTTTTCTGCTTTTCGGTGATGGTTTCTGGGGGCCACTGAGGCAGAAAGGTGATTCAGAAGTGTGTGTTTGTTAACCCCCAACCCTACCTGACCTCGGAGGGTTGAGATGTTTGTTCCGTTGGGCCACTGGATGGAAACTGCTTTTCCCTCCATAGATTTAGGTAGCAAGTTTAGCAGTAAACTGTTTTACTCCCTCGGAGTAAAAGTTATCCCCATTTCCTGCTCTCTTTTAGAAAGTCAGGATGCATTCACAGGTAGACAGGTGGTTGCAACCTCCCAGTTTCAGAGGCTGCAGGGAAAGGATCTCAAGGGAATCCAATCCATGGACCCCAACTAACTGCAGCAGAGCAAGCCTGCCTGTGTGAGGAGAAGAACCCAGCCCAGCCAGAGTCTCTGGAGACAGAGTGACACCGAAGGTGCAGATACTTGGAGAGGGCTGTGAAGGAAGTGCCTACCTGGACAGACAGGCCTGCGTCCCGGAGCTCTCTCTGCAGAAGCCAGAGCCGAGAGGGAGAGAACTGGGGGTGGGGGGGGGGAGGCCAGAGGAAGGCCCTTGCCGACTCTCTCTGCCCGCAAGGTGGCCCTCCTGGACCAGAGGAGAGAAGCTGCATCTCCAACCCCCTTTGGCCTCCCTGGAGCCAGAGGGGGGCCCCAGCGACTCCAAGCAAGCAGGGCGGGGAGCAGCAGGTGGGTTCCGCCCCCCCCCCCGCTATGTGCAGATAAGGCCCACACATCAGTCCCTGGCAGCATCTCCAGCAGGCCAGGCTGCTGCCAGCGTGTGCAGGTGGTCCTCAGCTGGGGGGGGCAGGGGTAGGATAAGGGAGTGGCCTCATATGGGACCCCCAGATAGGACACAGTGGAGACATCCCGCAGTGGGATGCCGGGGGGGTGGAAGCTGCTGCTTGAGCCGTCTTGACTGACTAGCCAAAGGGCTCCTGGAGCCCAGGGAGGGTCCTGGCCCAGCCACTGCCTGTGGAAGAGCACATGCCCCACACCACGGACTGAGGGGTCCAGAAACAGCCCCCCCCCCCGCCTCCACGGAGGGAATGCTTCTGGGGCAAAATGCCGCCTCCTCCTGTGCAGACACCCCCCTGCGGGCTCCACGACGGGCACCTGAGAAGCCACGACGCTGCCCTGAGGAGGGCCAGGCCTGGGCAAAGGGGGCGTGTGGCAGGGGCGGGAAAGCCCCCCCCCCGCAACCCATGGCTGTGCCCACAGATGGTGGCAGGCCCCATCCTCGACGGGCCACCCCACTGCCCCTGGGCCAAGGGGCCCCGGGTTCTCTTTGGGGTGTTTGGGCTGGTGAGCCACCCACACACCATGACAGGCAGGCGGGCAGGCAGGTGAGGGCAGCCTCTTCTCCCCCCCCCCCCGCCAGCCCTGCTGTGCTGGCGGAGGTGGCTTGCTCAGGGCAGGGCCTGGAGAGAAGCAAGCCATTCTGGGCCACCCCCCACCCCCCGTGGGACAGCCCAGGGAGCCGCCTGCAGCCCCCCAGCCCACCCCCACGAAGCAGGAGGAGGAGCTGCTGCAGCGATCAGGCTGTGCCCTCGGCCTGTGCCTCCTCCCCTGGCCCCAAGCACAGCAAGCGGGGGCCTCCTCCTCCCCCCCCCTTGGTTCTCCTGGGGTGCCCACCGTGGACCGTGGGCTGCTGAGCCCCCTGTGGGCACCCCCACCTGAGCGTCTGGCTCTCCTTGCAGGGAATGACATTCCACGGGGGGGGGGTGGCACTAACAGCCACCCCCCGACTGACCCAGGCAGCACCTTCTCCATCCCCAGAAGCTGCCCTCCTCCTCGCCCCCCTCCACCCCCAACCCAGACGTGGCAGCTGCTGCTGCACAAGGCCAGGCCGCCCTTCCCTGGGGCCACCCGGCGGGGCGGGGGGGGTCTCTGCCTTGCCCCCATTCCAGGACATGCCTGCACAGCACAGCTGCCTCCCTCCCTGCCTCCCTGCCTGCCTCCAGCTGCAAGCAGGCCCAGCAGGAGGAGGAGCCCCCAGGCAGGCAGGGGATGGCTGCTCACGCGCAGCAGCAGCAGCAGCAGCAGGTCACTCGGCCTCAGAGCCCCTGCCCGCCGGTGCCCGTGTGGCCGTGGCTGCCGCCGCGTGAGGGGCCTTCCGTGCTTCAGGCATCCAGAGACGAGGCTGCTCTTAACATGCCTGCCATGTTAACAGGATGAAGGTGACGCCCCGGTCCTCCTGTGTGCGAGAAGAGACGGGCAAGGGAGCCCCTCCCAAGCTACCAGACCTCAGTGAGGTCGCCTTCCTTTCCGCACTTCTCCTTTGCAATGGGAAGAGCCGTTTGTCTCAGGGATCACCACCAGGGATCAGGGAGCAGAGAAGGAGCCCCGGGCAGCCCCGTCTCCCAGCTGCCAGTATTTGGGTGTTTCATGAGCCCCAGCATACTGACATTTGTCGTTTCCCAGCATTTTTTGGTCTGGCTACGTCCACTGCTAAATAGTTTTTGAAACATTCAAAGATTAAGGAGCTTGACCTGTATTTTTCAGCTGATATTATGGTAAAGTTATCTGAAAGATGGGTGTCAGATGTTTGGACGGGGGGGGCACCATTTCAGTGCTTGCCCTCGGCGCTATTTGGGGGTGTGTGTGGGGGGGGATTGCACCAGAGGCACCACCACCAAGTGGCTGCGGGGGGGGGGGACAGGACCCTGCACCAGACAGGCTTAAGAAGGAAGTGGCCGTTCTGTGCAAAGGTGCCTGGCCCAGGCCAGAAGGGAGGCTGTGGCTGCTTGGCAGGCTGGACTCCGGGACGGCCTTGCAGCTCTCTCTGGGGAGGCTTCGGGGCGACCTCTTCCGTTAGGAGGTCCGTGTGGGCTGGGGCCTCGTTCCAGGGCCGGCTTTCAGTGCCAGTCCTCAGCCCTGGGGCCTAACCATGAAGAGAGCTCCCCGGCTTGAACAGCGGACTCTGGGATCGCTCTTGAGCAAAGATCTGCTAGTTAGGCAAAGCTTGCCGATTTGCCATGTCCAGAGACCCCTTTTTATAGCCGCTGGCTCTCACAGACCTGAACTAGGAGTTAAGAACATAAGAACAGCCCTGCTGGATCAGGCCCAAGAATGCCCATCTAGTCCAGCATCCTGTTTCGCACAGTGGCCCACCAGATGCCGCTGGAAGCCACAGGCAGAGGTTGAGGGCGTGCCCTCTCTCCTGCCATTACTCCCCTGCAACTGGTACTCAGAGGGATCCTGCCCTTGAGGCTGGAGGTGACCTGTAGCCCTCCGACTAGTAGCCATTGATAGACCTCTACTCCATGAAGTCATCCAAACCCCTCTTAAAGCCATCCAGGTTGTTGGCTGTCACTACGTCCTGTGGCAGAGAGTTCCACAAGTGGATCACGCGTTGTGTGAAAAAGTACTTCCATTGGTTGGTCCTAGACCTCCTGGCAATCAATTTCATGGAGTGACCCCTGGCTCTAGTGTTGTGTGAGAGGGAAAAGAATTTCTCTCTCTCCACTTTCTCCACACCATGCATGACCCTATAGACCTCTGTCATGTCTCCCCGCATTCGTCTTTTTTCTAAACTAAAAAGCCCCAGGTGTTGTAGTCTTGCCTCAAAAGAAAGGTGCTCTAGGCCCCTGATCATCTTGGTTGCCCTCTTCTGCACCTTCTCCAGTTCAACAATGTCCTTTTTAAGATGTGGTGACCAGAATTGTACGCAGTACTCCAAGTGTGGTCGCACCATAGTTTTGTATAAGGGCATTATAATATTAGCAGTTTTATTTTCAATCCCCTTCCTAAATCCCTAGCATGGAATTGGCCTTTTTTACAGCTGCCACACACTGAGTCGACACTTCCAACGAGCTGTCCACCACGACCCCAAGATCCCTCTCCTGGTCCGTCACCCAAAGCACAGATCCCATCAGCATATACTTGAAGTTGGGGTTTTTCGTCCCAATGTGCATCACTTTACACTTGCTAACATTGAACCGCATTTGCCATTTTGTCGCCCACTCCCCCAGTTTGGAGAGATCCTTTTGGAGCTGCTCACAATCTCTTCTGGATTTCACTACCCGGAAGAGTTTGGTATCATCTGCAAATCTGGCCACCTCGCTGCTTACCCCTGCTTCTAGATCATTTATGAATAAATTAAAAAGCACCGGCCCCAGTACAGATCCCTGGGGGACCCCACTTCTTACTTCCCTCCATTGTGAAAACTCTCCATTGATACCTACCCTCTGTTTCCTGTCTTTCAACCAGTTAGCAATCCACACATATACTTAACCCTTTATCCCATGACAGCTAAGTTTCCTCAGGAGTCTTTGATGAGGAACTTTGTCAAAAGCTTTTTGGAAGTCCAGGTAGACTCTGTCAACTGGATCACCTTGATCCACACACTCGTTGACACTCTCAAAGAAGTCCAAAAGGTTGGTGAGGCAAGATTTACCTTTGCGGAAGCCATGCTGGCTCACTCCCAGCAGGGCCTGTTCTTCTAGGTGCTTTACAATTTTATCCTTGAGGATGCTTTCCATCAATTTGCCTTGAACGGACGTTAGGCTAAGCGGCCTGTAATTTCCCGGATCGCCCCTGGATCCCTTTTTGAAAATCGGTGTTACATTTGCTACTCTCCAGTCCTCTGGTACAGAGCCCGATTTCAGGGATAAGTTAAATATATTAGCAAGGAGGTCGGCAATTTCACATTTGAGTTCTTTGGGGACTCTTGGATGGATGCCATCTGGCCCTGGTGATTTGTTAGCTTTCAGTTTTCCCAGACAGTTTAGAACATCATCCCTTGTCACTTCTATCTGACTCAGCTTTCTAGCCTCCATCCCTAAAAAGCCTGGTTCAGGAACAGGTATATGCTCAGTATCCTCTGCCATGAAGACAGATGCAAAGAACTCATTCAGCTTCTCTGCAACCTCCATATCCTCCTTAATAATCCCTTTCACTCCCTCATTGTCTAATGGTCCAACTGCCTCCCTGGCAGGTTTTCTGCTTCTGATGTACTTAAAGAAGTTTTTGTTATTCCCCTTGATACTTTTAGCTAAATGTTCCTCAAACTCTCTTTTTGCCTCCCTTATTATCACCTTGCATTTCTTTTGCCAGAGTTTGTGTTCCTTTCTGTTCTCTTCATTTGGACAGGCCTTCCAATTTCGGAAGGAAATCTTCCCTTTTATGGTTTTCTTGACGGTACCTGTTAGCCATGCTGGCATCCTCCTGGACTTAGTGGTACCTTTCCTCCTTTTAGGTATACAATCTAACTGGGCTTCTAGTATTGTGGTTTTGAGTAAACTCCATGCACTCTGGAGCAAAGTGACTCTCCTGATTTCCCCCCTCAGCTTTCTTTTCACCATACTCCTCATTTTAGAGAAGTTTCCTCTTTTGAAATTTAAAATGTCTGTGTTAGAGATCCTTGGTGATTCTCTCCCCGCATGTATGCTGAATTTGATGGCACTGTGGTCACTGTTCCCTAAAGGGTCGATGACACTGACGTCACGCACCAGGTCCTGGGTGTCACTCAGAATTAGATCCAAGGTCGCCCTCTCTCTGGTCGGTTCCATGACGAACTGTTCTAGGGCACAGTCATTTAGTGTATCTAGAAATTTGACCTCTTTGTCATGACCTGAATGTGAATTTACCCAGTCTATGTGTGGGTAGTTGAAATCACCCATAATTACAGCCCTGCCTCTCCTGAGTTCTTTCAGGACAGCCGTCTCAGTCCTAGGTTTCCAAAGTGTCAGTCACTCTTACCATAAAACTTCCCTCTCATGACAAAACTGTTTCTTTGTTAGACCACTTCAGAGCAGCATCCTCTGCATACTGTCTTTTTGTTGCCAGGAAGCAATTTTCTCCTTTTGTTCTCCAAACATCTGCATTTCTTAAGTGGTTGGTCTGTCTTTGCCTAAGAGGCAGGCTCCTGGTGCCTGTTTATTTATTTATTTATTATTTATTTTTACATTTCTATACCGCCTTTCATTAAAAACAACCCCAAGGCAGTTTACAAAAATTAAAACATAGAATAAAAAGCAGTAAAAACATCAAGCTAAAAACATATAAAAACAGGCATAAAAACAAGACAACAGATAAAAACACACCGAAGCAGCAGTAAAAACAATTATGTAAAAGCCTGGGTAAAAAGCCAAGTCTTTACAAGCTTTCTAAAAGCCATGATGGAGTCCAAGGAACAAATAGCCACTGGGAGAGCATTCCAGAGTCTGGGGGCAGCAACAGAGAAGGCCCTGTCCCGAGTGCACGACAGCTGGGCCTCTCTCATTGTCGGCACCCGGAGCAGGGCCCCCTCAGATGTCCTCGTCAAGTGGGCAGCAACCCTTGGGAGCAGGCGGTCCCTCAAATACCCCGGGCCCAAACCGTTAAGGGCTTTAAAGGTCAAAACCAGCACCTTGAATTGGACCCGGAAACGAACCGGCAGCCAGTGCAGCTCTTTCAAAATGGGGGTGATATGTTCCCAATGGGCAGCTCCAGATAAAACCCTCGCTGCCGCATTTTGCACTAGCTGCAGTTTCCGGATATTCTTCAAGGGCAGCCCCACGTAGAGTGCGTTACAGTAATCCAGCCGCGACGTGACTAAGGCGTGGGTAACCGTGGCCAGATCTGTCTTCTCGAGAAAGGGACACAGCTAACGCACTAGCCGAAGCCGTGCAAAGGCACCCCTGGCCACCACCTCCACCTGAGCTTCCAAAAGCAGTGCCGGGTCCAGTAGTACCCCCAAGCTGCGTACTTGCTCCTTCAAGGGGAGTTCAACCCCATCCAGAACCGGTAAAATCTCCTCATCCTGATTGGCTCTCCTACTGACCAACAGTACCTCCATCTTGTCCGGATTCAATTTCAGTTTATTAGCCCACATCCAGCCCATCACGGCCTCCAGCCCCTGATCCAGGACATCCACCGCCTCCCTAGGATCAGGTGACAAGGAGAGATGGAGCTGAGTGTCATCCGCATATTGCTGACAACTCAGTCCAAGTCCCCGGATGACCTCTTGCTCCAAAGAGTGTTAAAAGGTCAAAAGGGGTTCTTTAAGAAGGAAAAAGCTGAGCTATATGTGTGAGACAGCAATTAAATTACTTCCTGTGTACATCTACTTAGTGTATAATTCTAAAAAAAAAAAAGAATGTTTAAAGTAACAGCCACAGGGTACCTCCTTGAGGCTAGTTAATCAACACATTTGACTAAGGAAGAACA
Organism: Hemicordylus capensis; assembly: GCF_027244095.1. Lineage (NCBI taxonomy): Eukaryota > Metazoa > Chordata > Lepidosauria > Squamata > Cordylidae > Hemicordylus > Hemicordylus capensis. The sequence goes on from NC_069659.1 coordinate 359,076,300, forward strand.
ATATAAGTGACATCAACATGATAAGCATCCTGTCAGAGGAAGTAAGGGATTAGCTTCCAGCTTGTCTCCCGGGAGTTCATCATTCCACTCGAGTGAGGCCTTGCAACTGTGTTTCTCTCAATGGAATTGCTGGCAAAGACACACAGGCCTCAGCCTGGCCCACTGGGCAACGAGTTCTGGTCCAATATGGGTAGCCTGGGCCATAACATATCCCCTTCTCATGGGCTTCTGATCCTGTGGATAAAGCGCACGCTCTGAGTTTTTACGGGAATGTGAGGAGGAGGAGGAGGAGGTGGTGGCAGGACCATGACAATGGTGTCCGGCCCCTGCTTCCTCTTCTTGAACATACAGCAAATGCCTATTACAACAGCAAGTACAGACCATACTTAAGCCTAACACATAGCAACGATTATTTTTCTAAATATCATAAATGAAAGACAGTACACCAGTCGCTGGACATGCTTTGGCTGCTTCCAAGGTAACACAGGCAGAGGTGTTTATGAATGACACCGCACCCCCTCTACCGGTGAAAGCCTTTCAAAAACCCTGTTCGGGAGTGTGCTCCCTTTGGACAGCTGCGAAAGGAATTTCTAATAGGCCTACTTCGATTCAAATATAGATACAGTTGCATTCAAGACTGCCCAACGCCTGGGCTCCCCATGAAACCCAAACTGGTGTGGCTTTACTTCCGTCTCCTCAATATTGCCATTGCGACCCAGAGTGTGGGCAAGAAGGGGGCACCCCCTCTTGTCCCATTTCTTTTGAGTACATCTCACAGTCACATTTGCCGTCCTCACACAAGCACGTGTCTGAGAGAGCGTTTTATTCATGGCCAGATGGCTTACCAGTCATTTTGTTGACCCCCTTGCAGCTGCCAATAGCAAGTTAAGCTAGCCAGTGTTCCAAGCCAGTTTCAGAGGTGGTTGTCCTTTGGCCTGCGTCCTCCCAGCCCACAGGCAGACCCTCACGTGTGAGTCCCGTCCCTGTGGGCCAAGATGCCAAGGGTGCCATTCGTTCCTCAGTAGTGGGTGTAGATGGCTCTAATACATTTAAATCATTGTGGCACCACTCCATAGACAATTCAAACAGACACGCAATCCAATATACACTCCTGTGACCCTAACATCTAGGACCTTGATCATATTCTAGGCTAAATCCATTGGTGCTGCATAAGCACATATGCGTAGATGAATTTTGCAAAGGACCTCCGTGATCAGGCAGATGGACTTCAGTGTTCAGATTGTGGAGGGGATTCAATAAAAGGAGGATAAGGCAAAGAAAACGTGTCTGATCAAGATCACACATGGTCCTGGCCCAGGTCCATGTCTCTCTCCCCCTCTTGTTTTCTTTTGTACAAGAGGGCAAGCAGAAATTCAGGAAGAAAAGCATCAAAATTGGAAACACAGTCCAGGACTTCTGGTTTCTACTGGCAGCTAGTGGCAGAACTACAAAACTGAGTGAAAACCAGTGAAAACCACAAAGTTCTGGGTTTGGAGCACGATGTCTCAATGAGGGGTCATGGAGTAAATCAGGGGCATTCACCCTCAGGGAAATCAGGGGGGTGCTCACAGGCTGAAGAAGGGTGTCCAATCTCGCTAGCATTGGAATGGATCAGAAAGCTGCACAGTCCAGGCAGAATGCAGGGAGTTGGGTGGCCTGCTCTTCAGGGCTGGCGGGCCTCGCTGATCCCACTGGGCGTGTGCTGGTTTGGGTTGGTTAAGAGGGTCACAATAGAAAATGGGCTGCAGTGCATGGCCTGGGCGTGTCAGATCCTCTGTGTCAGTAAATTATAGGAGCAAAGAGTGTTCAAATGACCGGGGGTGGGCGGGCGGGAATGAGCAAGTCTCATCAGGAACGGGGCGTAAGGTGATTTAAAATAAATAAATAAATCCTCAGCCTCAGTCTTCTCTCAGTCCAATCTCTCTGCTTGCCATGGCCTCTCACCAGACTGAACAAAGAGGGGAAGAGGGGAGCTCTAGCAAGCAGGTGTCGGGTGGCAGGTGGGGGGGGGGGGTTGCAGAGGACTAGAAAGGATGGCCGGGAGGAGTAACCCTTAAGAGGAAAGAGACGTGCAGATATCTGAAGAGGAAGCGGGGGGGGGGGGTTGCCCAGAGCTGTGGGGCCCTCTGTGGCCTCTGTCTATCTGGCCCTCAGATGCCAGTGTCTAGAAGGCCTTGACTAAATGCATCCTGTGCTGGAACAGCTGGAGCTTGGGAATGTGCTGTGCCAGGTTTTCCCCTTCTTGCTCCAGGGGGTCATGGTTTTTGTGCTACTAGACTTGTCTACTGAACTCACTTGGCTCCTGCGATCTCTGGCTCTGCAAAATGTGCCCAGAGGTCCTGGCTGCATATTCCAGCAAGGGAGTGTGTGCTTTTTAAACAAAATGTTCAGACAGCCAAAGATGAGTGGAGGCACTCCTCACTGAGCCCCTCCTGGATCAACAGGTCTTTCATTATTACTTACACTGCAGTTATTTCCTTCAGAGATCTCTGGAATGGCTCTTTCTGGTTTGCTTCCCTCCTCTGCTACGTTCATTTCCCTGACATAACTCTCTTGGACAGAGCATAAGCTGGCTAGTGGTGTATCTGAGGGGTTTTGCCGGCACTTTTGTATTTCTCCAATAACGGCTTGCTTCCTGGGGTCTTCAGTTGAACTACCAGGACCACCCTATCCACCTCCTGCCGTGGTTGGACTTGGGCCATTTGGGCTCCTCCAAACTTCTGGGTCTGGACTTCTCTGGACTGGATTCCTGCCAGTCTGTCAGCTGGGGACTCCCACCCGCTGCCCTGGTTGGGCTGTCACCAAACTGTGGTGTGCACTCACAAGACTCAGCTAATCCATCTGACTCCAAGACTGGCAAAACTCTTTGCTGCAACGCTCCCTCAGTGACAAGGGCTGCCCTTGTCTCTGCCTCTGTGGAAGCCAGCTTGGTTTCTCCACAATCCAGCTCTGGACTGACCTCAGGACCTGGCTCTTCCGGGATTCCTCCTCCTCTGCCCTCAAGGCAGAGACAACTTGGCTGGCGTGCCAAGCTCCTGTACATTTCCCTTCCTCTGTTGGTGTGGCAGAGGCAGCTATTGTGAGGCAGTAACTGCCATCATCAGTTTTGGCCACGTCTTGTTTTAAAAGCTTTTCTCTTACAATTGCGATTCCCGCCTCTGCTTGGCTCGAAATCGGATACTGCTGCTGTGCTGGCACAGTGGGACACACTATCTCCACTAACAAGACCTTCTTTATTTCTCCCCCGTCTCAGTCTTCAGTATTCCTTCTCCATTCAGATCCCAAGAAATTTCTTTCCCCAGAAGACACCAAGTATCCTGGTTCTGGCGATCATGCTGGTTCATAGCTGCAATCCTGGTGTCGGGGCCCCGTCATCGCTGCAGAGTGGCGGGTGGCGGCGGCGGCACTGGGGTGGACGCAGTTTGGAATGGCCGGCCTCCTGGCCGACTGTGGGCAATGCTGGCTGGCGGGGCTGGAGTGGGAACTGGTACAAAAATGGTCCCAGGCACTGGGCCGGCCTGAATTCCATTCTGCACACTCTGAACTGGCTGGGTGACTGGAGGATGGGACAGTGGGAACTCCTGCTGCCCGCCGGGAGTGGAGGCCACTGCTACAACCTGCCGGGAGCCCACTGGCCTCCCTGTTGAGTTTTCTCCAGTCTGGCTCAGGCTTCCGCCATGAACTCCTCAAAGTTTAATTAACATATTTTTATACCACCCAAAACATTCGTCTCTGGGTGGTTTACAACAAAATAAAAACAGAAAAAGTAAAACATTCATTAAAACAAAAACAACAAGTTTAAAATATTACAATTAAAACATTTTAAAATGATATTTTGAAACAGCATTAAAACAATATTAATTAAAAGCCTGGGTGAACAGATGCGTCTTTAAAGACTTTTAAAAAGCTGTCAGAGATGGGGAGGCTCTTATTTCACTAGGGAGCACATTGCAAAGCCTCGGGGCAGAAGCGGAGAAGGCCCGTCCCTGAGTAGCCACCGGATGAGCTGGCGGAAACTGCAGACGGACCTCTCCTGATGATCTCAATGGTCGGTGGGGTTCATGATGAAGAAGATATTCTTTTAAATACCCAGGGACCAAGCTGTTTAGGGCCTTATAGGTTATAACCAACACCTTGTATTTTGCCCAGAAACATATCGACAGCCAGTGTAGCTCCTGCAATACGGGAATAATATGGTCTCTCCAAGATGACCCAGAGACCAGCTGTCGTAAATCTGTCAGGCTAGCCAGACCGAGTGTAAAACAGGCAGAGGCAGAAGTAGAATAGCAAAGTCTTATAGGAAGAAATTCTCCAAACCAGGTTCAGTCCAAGTCAAATTCAATCAATCCAACAGAGTCCAAATCACAGTCCACGGGCAAGGTCAACACAGTCCAAGGTCCAAACACGGTCAAGGCAATACACGAACACAGCCGATTAGCTCACAGGAAATTGACGTTGCTATCAGCAGGGTAGCTGTGGTGCAGTCATCTTAAATAGGCTGACCTATTAGTTAGGGTTTGGGTTAGGGTTAAATCTTAAATAGGCTGACCTGCTGTTAATCAAGAGATCCTGAGTCAGCAGCTTTGCCTGTTGTTCTACACATGTGGTTCCTTAACTCTTGCTGTCTCTTGGACCGACGCCTCTCCACAACTGAGACCAGTTGTGCCTCCTTCACAAGAGCTGCCTCACCTGGCTCTAACTCATTTTCAACTCCCTGTGCATCAGACCCACTCTCCTTTGCAACTTCTGGTCCTTGCCTTCCCTCCTCTGCTGTACCCTCCATCCCCTCCTCCAGCTCCTCCTCAGAGTCTTCCATCATGCCCATGACACCAACCTGGCTGCCACATTCTGGACCAACTATAGTTTCTGGACTACATACAAGGGCATCCCCACATAGAGCACATTGCAGTAAACCAATCTGGAGGTTACCAACAGATGTACCACTGTTTTGAGGTCGTTCATCTCAAGAAACAGATGCAGCTGGCGTATCAGCCAAAGCTGATAGAAGGCACCTCTGGCCACTACCTCAACCTGGGACACCAGGGAGAGGTTTGGATCCAGATGCACCCCTAGACTGTGTACCTGTTCCTTCTGGGGAAGTGTGACCCCATGCAGAACAAACAGATCAAAATCGTCTCTCGAGTTCCAACCCCACACAATGAGTACCTCTGTCTTATCTGGATTCAGTCTCAGTTTGTTATCCCTCATCCAGCCCATCACCAACTCCATAACCTCCATTTAAGGAGGTTATGCCCTCTCCTGATGATGCTGACATGGAAAAATAGATTTGGGTGTCATCAGCAATCTGATAGCACCCTGCACCAAATCTCCTGATGATCTCTCCCAGAAATTTCATGTAGATGTTAAACAACATCAGAGACCATACAGAGCCCTGAGACACACCATACAAAAGTTCAGATTTTGAAGAACAGCAGTCTCCAAGGGACACCATCTGGAACCTGCCTGAGAGGTAGGAGTGGAACCACTGCAAAGCGGTGCCTCCCACTCCCAACCCCCTCAGACACTCCAGAAGGACACTATGGTTGATAGTATTGAAAGTGGCCGAGAGGTCCAAAAGGACCAACAGAGTCACACGTCCTCTGTCAATTCCCAGTTGGAGATCATCCATCAGGCTGAACAAGGCAGTCTCCACCCCATAGCCAGCTCAAAAGCCAGTTTGAAATGGGTCAAGATAATCAGTTTCCTCCAAGACTCTCTGGAACTGGGAGGCCACCACCCTCTCAATTACCTTGTCCAGCCACAGAAGGTTGGAGACAGGCCTGTAGTTGTTCAAGTCCGAGGGATCCAGGGCAGGCTTCTTCAGAAGTGGTCTAATAATTGCCTCCTTAAGACAAGGAGGCATCCTTCCTTCCCTTGGAGATGCATTTATAATCTCTACCAGGCCTTCTACAACAACCCCCCTGCCGGATAGTATAAGCCATGTCAGGCAAGGGTCAAAAGAACAGGTGGTAGGCCACACCGTTCCAATCAGCTTGTCCACATCTTCAGGAGTCACAAACTGGAACTAATAACATAAGAGGAGTTGCTGGACACCTCCACATCAAACACTGAAGTAACTGTCGGCCTGAATACGAGAGATTTTTTATTTTTATTTTTTATTGTTGCATTTATATACCGCCTTTCATTAAAAGACAACCCCAAGGTGGTTTACAAAAGTTAAAACATACAATAAAAAGACAATAAAAATATTAAGCTAAAAAATATAAAAACAAACCAAATTTAAAATCTATAAAATACAAGCATAAAAACAATACAACAGGTAAAACACACAGAAGCAGCAGTAAAAATGATTATGTAAAAGCCTGGATAAAAAGTCAAGTTTTAACTAGCTTTCTAAAAAAAAAAAGCTTGTTAAAAGCTTGTTTTCCCCACAAAGAATTCATTAAACACATCACAGCGGGTAATCGATAGTTCCAGATTTTGATTCAAGGGAAGAGGGGCACATACTAGCCCTCTCACAACCCTGAACAACTCTGCTGGATGTGAACTTGGCCGCTGGCCTGTGGGGTCATAAGGACAGCCCTGCTGGATCAGGCCCAAGAAGGCCCATCTAGTCCAGCATCCTGTTTCGCACAGTGGCCCACCAGATGCCGCTGGAAGCCACAGGCAGGAGTTGAGGGCATGCCCTCTCTCCTGCCGTTACTCCCCTGCAACTGGTACTCAGAGGCATCCTGCCTTTGAGGCTGGAGGTGGCCCACAGCCCTCCGACTAGTAGCCATTGATAGACCTCTCCTCCATGAAGTCATCCAAACCCCTCTTAAAGCCATCCAGGTTGTTGGCTGTCACCACATCCTGTGGCAGAGAATTCCACAAGTGGATCACACATTGTGTGAAAAAGTACTTCCGTTGGTTGGTCCTAGACCTCCTGGCAATCAATTTCATGGAGTGACCCCTGGTTCTAGTGTTGTGTGAGAGGGAAAAGAATTTCTCTCTCTCCGCTTTCTCCACACCATGCATGATTTTATAGACCTCTATCAGGTCTCCCCGCAGTCATCTTTTTTCTACTGTAAACTAAAAAGCCCCAGGTGTTGTAGTCTTGCCTCAAAAGAAAGGTGCTCCAGGCCCCTGATCATCTTGGTTGCCCTCTTCTGCACCTTTTCCAGTTCAACAATGTCCTTTTTAAGATGTGGTGACCGGAATTGTACGCAGTACTCCAAGTGTGGTCGCACCATAGTTTTGTATAAGGGCATTATAATGTTAGCCGTTTTATTTTCAATCCCCACTTCCAACGAGCTGTCCACCACAACCCCAAGATCCCTCTCCTGGTCAGTCACCGACAGCTCAGATCCCATCAGCATATACTTGAAGTTGGGGGTTTTCGTCCCAATGTGCATCACGGTCCCGCAGGATTCAGTCTTGTCCCCCATGCTGTTTAACATCTACATGAAACCGCTGGGAGAGGTCATCCGGGGTCTTGTACTGAGTTGTCAGCAATATGCAGATGACACTCAGCTCTATTTCTCCTTGTCACCTGATCCTAGGGAGGCGGTGGATGTCCTGAATAGGGGGCTGGAGGCCGTGATGGGTTGGATGTGGGCTAATAAACTGAAATTGAATCCGGATAAGACGGAGGTACTGTTGGTCAGTAGGAGAGCCAATCGGGATGAGGAGATTTTACTGGTTCTGGATGGGGTTACACTCCCCTTGAAGGAGCAAGTACGCAGCTTGGGGCTACTACTGGACCCGGCTCTGCTTTTGGAAGCTTAGGTGGAGGCGGTGGCCAGGGGTGCCTTTGCACGGCTTCGGCTGGTGCGGCAGCTGCGTCCCTTTCTCGAGAAGACAGATCTGGCCACAGTTACCCATGCCTTAGTCACATCGCAGCTGGATTACTGTAACGCACTCTACGTGGGGCTGCCCTTGAAGAATATCCGGAAACTGCAGCTAGTGCAAAACACGGCGGCTAGGGTTTTATCTGGAGCTGCCCGGTGGGAGCACATCACACCCATTTTGAAAGAGTTGCAACTGGCTGCCAGTTCATTTCCAGGTCCAATTCAAGGTGCTAGTTTTGACCTTTAAGGCCCTTAACGGTTTGGGCCCAGGGTACCTGAGGGACCGCCTGCTCCCAAGGGTTGCTGCCTGCTTGACAAGGTCATCTGAGGGGGCTCCAGTCTATCCCTGGTCCCCAAACTTAAGTACACACATTCAATATAGTCCAACACCTCAACAGGGATCCTGGTCAAGGAGATACCACAGCCGCTCCTCCTCCCCGCCTACGGTCCTTCACCTGCTCCTCAACAGAATGCCCTGGAGGGAGAAGCTGGGACCAAACTGGGCCACCAGCCTCCCCCAGCCAGGTCTCTGTAATACATACCAGGTCGGCGCCTTCATCCAGAATCAAGTCATGGATGGTTTATGATTTGTTCTGGACCGACCTGGCATTACAGAGGAGCAAGGTGAGGTTCCAAGGTTGGTTGGCACTGCTCCCCAAGGTCAAAGAGCTGGCCAGGCAGCTGGAAGGGGAAACAGCTATTAAGTTTCCAAGTCCCCTTCCCCTGTAATGGCCAACTGACCTGCAAACATTACTTCTTCTGTTCCCCACCACCACTGGAATTGCCACCCCATGATCAGTGGATATGCTCCCGGTCTCCCCATCTGCAGATAAGCCCAGACACATTTATAAACAGAATTAAAACAAAATCACCCAGGACTAATTAAAACAGACGCCACATGAAATACCCACCCACATGTGAATCTGTGGGTCAGGAAACCTGAACTTCACCCTCACTGTCCCCCCGAAGTGGCTCCCCCAAAGGGGCAACCCCCTTTCGTGTTGCCCCTTTGGTGTTGCCCCTTTGGTGGAGACCCCACCAGTGGTGGGCCTGCCATCATAAGCAGCGTCCCTTTATAGGCCCAGAGATGACCACCCTGGTCAGATGGAAAGCAGGGACTGCTGAGTCACTCCTGGGGCCCGATCCTGCAGAGCAGCCACTGCAAGAGGCCACAGTCCCACAGGTCAGGCAGGGGGCTGGCCGATGGTCTCACCCTCTCCCTCTCCTGCAGGCAGGCATTCAACAGCAGCAGCAAGAGACAGCCAACACCAGTCTCTCACCATGGGAGCTGTCTGGGACGCAGGTGGTCTCTTCCTCTGCTGCAGGGCTTCTAGCCCCTCTATAGGTCCAAGTTCTTTTGGGATCCTGCACTCCCTGTCTCTGTGGTGTCTCTAATGGTCTGCATTGCTCTCTGTCTCTCCTGGTCATTCCTAGGGAATTGTTGCGCTTGGGGTTGGACTGGGCGTGCGACCAGTCCCTCGACTCAGCGCCTAAGCTTGTCTGTCTCTACTCTGTGCCACTTGGACATGGCTTCCCCGAATCCTTCCAATGCCCACCAAAGCTGGATCCATTCAGATGCTGGCTTCTGTGACCACTTTTTCTGCTCTTGCTGTTTAAAGCTCTGCTTTGGAACCACCCCACTCATTACTAAATGGGGCTGTTTCTGTGGTGACTGCTGCGACCTTGTGCTTACTGGACTTTTCTGTTTCCTTGGGAGCTGACTCAAAACTATGCTGGCTGACGATACACTGAACTAGCTCTAGAAGATAATTGAAATTGCCTGGCTCGTGTTCCCCAAGCAAGCCCACCTTGCCCTTGTAACATGGGAGGGGTCCCCGGATCATGGCTTTTAGGTCCCTCACTGTCTAGACAGCCTGGGCAAGGGTGCCTGTCCCTGCTGGCATGGCCACTAGACTGGCCAAGTATCTCCCCATTGCTGCTCGGTAAAGGAACTGTGCTGGGCATTCCCCCTTCCTTTGCTTTGCGGTGACTGCATGCTCCTACATGGCCTCAGCTGGAAGTACCATGGCACACATGTCCCGGCACGCTCCCCACGTATCAAGGGTATTATCTACACCTTGAACAACAGCGATGTTTTGGGTGAACTTAGAAATAAGCTGGGCCTGTAAACCAGCTGGTGCAGCTACATGGATCAAAGTCTGTGTTCCCTCTATGGTTAATCTTAAATCATGCTGAAGCCTAACTAATCCCACCATCCATTCAACAATGGTGTCTGGGCCTAATGGAACCATCGTCTTGTTAGCTCCCTAGCCTCAACTAGGTCCATGTTCTTGACTGTGACAGAGGTTCCCTCTTAGTTATGATAAGATAAGGCTGCCTCCTATAAGGAGGAGGGAGAGCAGGCAGCCCACTCTCACCTTAGCCAACAGAGGCTACTTCCAGTTCATTTTCCGAGATCATGGAAGCATTCAGGAGGAAGAAGGGGGAGAGGAAGGCACACCCAAACACAAGACTACAGTTTAAAAGCTTAATTAACTATGATTACATTCAAGTAATTAGCATAAGCAGATCAATCAGATGTTTCTGAGTGTAGGGTTCTTAGTGACAGTTAAAATCATTCAGCCTCACTAGAAATAGTTAATGGCTAAAGCAGCTTCTGTTGTAACAGTGAAAACCACATTCCTATCTAGTCCAGGCAAGCGGCCAAAACTCAGTTGCTGTGTGTAAAGTGTGGCTTATCTCTTCTGCTGCGTAGCAACAAACCAAAACAATCTCACAGCCCAACTCTAACAGCAAAGGGCATTCCCTCCTACTTTTGCCGGAAGTTTAATGAATACAAGCAGTCTTTAAATTCACCTTTCCCCTTGTTTTATGGGGCTAAACGAAGCTTAGGAATGTCAGTTATCTCCAGTTTGTTCCCAAATAATCCAAGGTTGCTCGGACAGAAAACAGAAAGCCATGCATAGTCTATGAGCCGAGAGGCCAAGACAGAGAAAGGAGGGGGAGAAGAGAGCTCATTACTGATGTAGAGAAATATGAGCCAGGGGAATGAGAGGTGGAGGGAATTGAGGGGGAGGAAAGATGGTGGTGTGGAGCTCAGGCCAAGGCAGAATGCTGTTAGGCCAGCTAAAAGGGGCTGAGAGCAGAGAAGACGGAGACTGAAAGAAGAGGAGACAAGATTAGAAAGGTATGTTAGTTCTGAAAAGGGCTGGACTGAAGGCTTCTAGTAGATAAGCAATTTGCCGGTCAGTCGTTTGTAGTCTCAGGAGGCCTTGGAGAAAAATGCTGGGAGACCTGGAAGCTGTCCAAGAAGCTCAGGTGAGAAGCCCAGGAATGGCAAGGAAGCCCATCTCAACCCATGGGGCAGAGGATGTCTCTCATATATCAGGGCAGACATCCAGCTACTTCCCGGGGTCTGAGTTGCTTCCCTTCCCATGCTAGCTCTACATTGCTCTGTTCTTTCTGCCCATGTTTCTCTCTCCTGTCCGATTATTTTATGAGGGAGGGGTAGATCTCCTTTTATAACTTCTCCTCATAACTCAAATCAAAAACAGCCACATCATTTCTCTCTAAGTCTCCATCCTTAATGTAAACAAACTTGGTCTCCCATTATTGGCATGGTGGGTCCCAGGCCTGACTTGTTTACAATCCAGATGGAAAAACATTCCTATTTACGCCTAGCTTGACAGCCTGTGGTCAGCTCTCAAAATTTCGTTGGTGCCTTCAATCCCAAGAAATGTTATTAGGAGACAGCATGTAAGAAATGTTATTAGGAGTCAACATATAAAGCAATTCAGCAGTTATTGTGTGAAAATATGTGCCCCTAAAATATCCAGGTACTGATAATCTAAAATGTGGTTTCCTAAGACCTTCTAAATATGATTACTCTTAACAGATTTCAAGCTAGTTCTCATGATTGACATTAGCATAGCCTAATGCAAAATAAACTCCAAGGCAGGATGGTGTAAATTTCCCTTTTCGTCGAGCCTTGACTTGAATAAACAATTAGCTATAGAGAAAAACCATTCCCTTCGGTTACTATAGTTCAACAGACTCAGAGGGCACATCCTAATGGTCTCTAGCAAAAACACACTCCCAGACACAGGCCTCAGTTTGGCTTTGGGGTTCAGGGAGCAGACCCCAGTGCTGAAGAGGGGTTTACCAGCTTGTTCAGATCACTGTGTGTTCAGCCTAGTGGTGACTGAGGAGGTAATTGCTGCTACGGGATTTGCTTCCCTGGAGGCTGTGCGTTCTCGGGCTGGTCCCTCGATCGCTGCCACAGGCTCCCAGGTGGGATTGGGCTCTGCTCCCGTGCTGCTAGAGATTTGTAGGGTCTTCTGTTCTAGCTGTCTTTTAAGCTGCTGGACTTGAGAGTGACAATCACAGGGATTGTACTTCCTGACTGGCTGGGGTTTGGGCAGGGAGAGTTCCTTTACTAAGTCTTTTAATCCCAGAATGGCCATGTTCTTTTTTCCCCTAACTCTGCTACTTCCTCAACCAATCCCTGATTGGTGAAATCTAAACTCCTAATATGGTCCTCCAGTCTAATTGTGTTGTCTTCTAATTGTCTTAAAGCCATGGCTTCCTTGGTTTCACATATGCACACTTTTTCCAGGGCAGTATCTTGCTCCCTTTCCAAAGCAGCAATACGTGCATCCAAGGCTAGAGTTATGCTCTTAACTTGCATGTTCCAAAGCCTTGGGGCAGCAACGGAGAAGGCCCGTCCCTAAGTAGCCACCAGACGTGCTGGTGGCAATTGCAGAGGGACCTCTCCTGATGATCTCAACGGGCGGTGTGGTTCATAGCAAAGAAGGCGTTCTCTTAAATACCCAGGGCCCAAGCTGTTTAGGGCTTTATAGGTTATAACCAAAACCTTGTATTATGCCCAGAAACTTATCAGCAGCAAGTGTAGATCTTTTACGATAGGAGTGATATGGTCTCCCCAAGATGACCCAGAGACCAACCTGGCTGCCGCATTCTGGACCAACTGCAGTTTCCGGACAATGTAGAAAGGCAGCCCCACATAGAGCGCATTGCAGTAGTCAAGTCTGGAGGTAACCAGCAGGTGTATTACTGTTCTGAGGTCGTTCATCTCAAGAAATGGACGCAGCTGGCATATCAGCCGAAGATGATAGAAGGCACCTTTGGCCACTGCCTCGGTCTGGGACACCAGGGAGAGTTTTGTGTCCAGAAGCATCCCCAGACTGCATACCTGTTCCTTTGGGGGAAGTGTGACTCCATTCAGAGCTGGCAGATCAAAAAATCATCTCCCGAGTTCCGACCCTGCACAATAAGTACCTCTGTATTATCTGAATTCAGACTCAGTTTGTTATCCCATCCAGCCCATCAGTGACTCCAGGCAGGCATTTAGGGAGGTTATGCCTTCTCCTGATGATGTTGACATGGAGAAAAAGATTTGGGTGTCATCAGCATACACCCTGCACCAAATCCCCTGATGATCTCTCCCAGCGGTTTCATGTAGATGCTAAACAACATTGGAGACAATATGGAGCCCTGAGGGACACCATACCCAAATTCAATTTTTGAAGAACAACAGTCCCCGAGAGACACCATCTGGGATCTGCCCGAGAGGTAAGAGTGGAACCACTGCAAAGCAGCACCTCCCACCCCCAACCCCCGAAGGATACTATGGTCAATAGTATTGGAAGCCGCTGAAAGGTCTAAAAGGACCTTTATGAGGGAAGCAGCTATAAAACATTTGGCGATGAGATTCTGAACCAATTATGCGTGTGAGCTGGCAAAGCTTGTGAAAGTTACTGCATCTTCCTTTCATTGCATAATTTATTGGGCCTATATTCCTGACCTGCTGCATTCTCCCATTGCGGATGATGATTGTTGCTCCAGCTGCCTGACCGGCACAACCCCTGAAGGTTCCCCCCCACCCATCAGTCCTGAACTCTTGTTCCCTGGAGGCCCACCATTGCAGCATGGCTCAGATCCCACCACTCCTTTTTTCCTTGCCCACCTCAGGAGAAGCGGCTCTTCCCTGGAAACAATGGAGGTCCTATTTCTGCAATTACCTCCTCAGTAGACAGACCCCGATTTTACTCCAGCAGAGCAGAAGGCCATATGGCTCCACTGCCTGGGCCCTGAAAGCCAGAGAATAGATGCTCATTTGCTCTTTCCTGCCAACTTGGAAGGCGATGCCACCCTTACGAAGCTGCTCTTCGAGCCTTAGATGATCATTTCAAGCCTACTCTGAATGTGGTTGCTGAGCGTTACAAGTTCTATTCTAGGTCCCAACTGCCTGGTGAATCTGTACCAGTATATCACAGCATTGCATGCCTTAAGTGTAACCAGTGAGTTTGCCAACTTTACTGATGAAATGATCAAGGCTCATTTATCAACAGTTTTCATGTTATGAAAACAGACTGCATGGGAAACTGCTATTGGGGTGGAAACGTACCTTAGAGAAAGTCACAGAGATGGCCAGGAGGGTGGGAAATGCTCTTCACTGTGCCAAGTGGCTCTCTTTGGCATCCCAATGCCAGCCTCCTGCAAGCCAGGCTGTTCAGCCTCAATCCTTCCAAGCTCAGTCTTCTCATGTGGCACTGCCCGGGAAGTGGCAGCACAAAAAAGGAGGCCAATGTGGAGACTCTGCCCACAAAGCCAATTTTGCTCACTGTCCTCCACGGAAGGTCACTTGCAACAGGTGCAAAACACATTGTTCTAGTAAGAACTGATCTGCCTACTTTCTGCTCACTATCCCTACAACCGGACTAAATTTGGTCCAAATTTTGTTAGGCAGTTCACAAGTTAGCCCACTTGCACCTCAAACATTCATGTGTCCACCATCTTGAATTGGGATGGATGACATCATCACAAACTGCTCCAATTGAGGTGCCCCATGTGTCCTTACAACCGTACCAAATTTGGTTCATATTGGTCCAGGCATTGCGAAGTTGATAGGGGGCAACACCCACACAGGCGCATTCCAGATTACACGCTACAACAGTTTCACTGTATATCCGCTAAGCGTGCTTCTGAACTACTTGTGTTTTGACATCGCAGTGTGCTGACAGCAAGGTGCCGTTCACATATCTGATGCCTTCTTTCAGGTTTTATCTTTGCGTTTCAGTGCTATAACATTGCATATACGTGGCAAAAATAGCTGTATTGTCCTGTTTTAGGAGGCCTGGTCTGCTGTTTCTGTGGGGTGAGGTGGATGGTTCATTCAGCAACTTGATGATTTGTTCGTATCTTAATCTCCTCTCAGCTTTTGAAATGTTTTTTTGTTTGTTTGTTTGCTGGGGGTTTTGCACAATGGTGTAAGAGGTTGCAAGAGGTGCAGCAATGCAATCTCATTTTCATTTGCTTTTTGCCAGTGGCTTAAACTTTTTTTTACTACACATTAATGTGTGTCAAACTAGTTGCTTTCTATTTAGTTCCTCAATTCCCTGCTTTGTATTTGCTTCCCCTGCAGGCGGCTTTGCGCAAAGCCACCAAGATTTATTTTTTAAAGACTTATTTGTGTCATCGCCTCCCACCCGCTCTGCGACCCCATTGGCTCAAAATGGGGCAGTAGGAGGGCACGGAGGACACTTCTCACAAACAATATGAACAGTCTCCGCTTGGAAACTACCTCATTATGGATGTCAATACAAATGGCCACAGCTTTACCACGAACTATGCAGACAACAGCTTCTAGGCTTTATTTACATTTTGAGTACGATCCTGACAAGCTGAAGCACTTCCAACCACTGCAGAGCTTGCAGTCTGGAAAACGCCACAGACAGACAGACAGACACGCAGACTATCAGGTGATCTCATAAGCCTACTGGAAAGTAGTCCAAAAAGGGGGGGACACTTTGCTAAGGTTTGCAGGTCTGAAGTCCACCCCATGACTGATTCACCATATGAGAAGGATGAGGCAGATGAACCACTTCCTGACAGCATTTTATGTGTGACAGATTCAGTGCCTTCTTCTCCACATTGTCAAGTTAAACCTCATGGCCATGAAGTGTGGATGCTGGCAGATTCTGGTTCTGCACTATAATTTCCCATCTGAATTACAAGAAGCTCCTTGATACATCAGATCTGCACCTGCAGCCTTCAGACATCCACCCATGGGGATACGGAGGTTCTCCTATTGCCGTACATAGATACTTCACTGCTGTCTGGAAGACAAAGGATGTACCATAGAGGGGAAAGTGTCACAAAAAGAAGTCTCAATATTGGGCTGGAAACATCAGAAAGATCTCTGGATAGTGTTGGGCCCAAATAGCATGGAACCCGTATTAAAGATGATGGAGCATCCATATGCTGATATGGTTGCTGATTTATCAGATGTTTTTGCTGATACTCCTGGCACTGCCATACATTTCAAATATAAAATTCAGATGAAGGCCAATGCAATACCTGCACAACACAAAGTGACCATCATACCCATAGCTTTGCACCAACCACTTAGAGAGGAGCTCTTAAGACTGCAGCATGCCAACATGCTCTGGGCTCCTTGGAGGAAGAGCGGGATATAAAATGTAAACAAACAAACAAATAAATAATAAACATCATAGAGCCTGGCAAGTCATCAGAACAGGTCTCTCTCATTGTTCTTGTGTGTGGAAATCAAATGGTACACTTCAAATGTGCATAGATGGAAGAGATGCAAACTCCAACTTGAAAGAGGCCTCCACGTTAACAATTTGGGACTTGTCTTTGGCCTGTCATCAAATTCCTCTGCTCAAAAGTTCTCACAAACACACAGCCTTCATAACTCCAGGGTGTGTTTTTTTTCCAGTTCAAAAGACTGCCCTTTGGATTAGCCTTTGAAGCTTTGGTGTTTCAAAGAATGATGCATGCAATTTTGGGGACTACAGATGGAATCACTTACTTTCAGGATGGCATTGTAGTGTATGGAAAACCACTGAGGAGCATGATGCTAAACTGACAGAAGTCTTAAGAAAACTCCAACAACACAGACTTGCTATCTCTGCAGAGATATGTCAGTTTTGCACACACTCAGTGACACTCAATATCTCAGAGTGGTGTAAATCCCAAAACAAACTTGGTGAAAGCTATTTGGGAAGCACCAGAACCACGCAAGAAGGATGCATTTAGATTATTTTTAGGACTCTGTATTACTCTACAAGAAAATGTGTTACATAATTTGTAAATGTGTTATATAATTTGCCTCAAAAGTTGCTCCATTGTGTTGTCTTCTTTTTTAAAAATGTAGCATTTAACTGGGATGCATCCTGCAAGCCTAGTTTTCAGACTATCAAACTGACAATTGCTGAAAGCCATGCTCTCTCATTTCTTTTGACACTAGCAGACACACTATTGTAACCACTGATGCTTCTGAATATGCTTTGAGTGCTCTTGACCCAGCAAAGGGACAGGGAAGTTACAGTTGCCTTTGCTTCCAGCGTGCTTACTGCATCAGAGAAGATGTACTCTGTCATTGAAAAAGAAGCTCTAGCATGTTTCTGGGCAGTGAGGACTTACTTGTGGGGCAGAAAATTCACTTTATGGTCAGACCATAAACCCGTCTGCATTATTTACTACTTGGGGATCAAGTTGAGCAATCCCAAGAACAGTGAAGTGGATCTTCAGACTCATGGACTTTTATTTCCAGGTGGAATATCCAGATATACAGAATACAACTGTAGATTGTTTGTCTCAAATTCCACCCCTAGGCCAAGAGAGGTCACAGAAGAAGAGGATGGAGTAGTGGTAATTGTGCAAATAGCTTCATCCACATCATGACTTCTGAGTGGAAAGCGGGCACTCAGTGCTGATCATACTCAACTTAAACTAATAAGTAATGGATGGCCACACAAAAACAAGATACCTGAACATCTTCAACTCTACATGCACATGGCGAATAAGCTGTCCCTTCTCAATGAACTGGTGCTGAGGACTGATTGTTTGGTGCCAAACTCCTTACAAGCAAAAGTGATCAAAATTGCCCATGAAGGTCACTTGGGGCATGAGCTTGACTAAAAGGCGAATCAGAGAAAGTTTATGGTGGCCAGGTATGGTCCACAAAGAGGCAATCAGGCAGTGTATGGCTTGTGCTCTATGTGACAAATCAAAAACTTCTACCACCCACTTGACTCCGGTAGAGTATCCCTGTGGTCCTTGGGATCATGGCTATATCCAGACTTGCTCTGGATATAATGGAGCCTTTTGACAACCAACCCACAAAACAAACATTTGTTATAGTGCTGGTGGATTACTATTCCAGATGGCCAGAAGTTTCATTTGCTGACAAAGTGATCCAATTCATGGCTGCAGTTTTTGCAAGAGAAGATCTCCCTAAAGAACTGGCGACTGACAATGGGACACAGTTTACCTCATTGACATAGGAATTTAGGAACATCGGAAGCTGCCGTATACCCTGGGTCCATCTAGTTCAGCATTGTCTACACAGACTGGCAGCGGCTTCTCCAAGGTTGCAGGCAGGAATCTCTCTCAGCCCTGTCTTGGAGCTGCTGCCTGGGAGGGAACTTGGAACCTTCTGCTCTTGCCAGAGCAGCTCCATCCCCTAAGTGGGGGAAGATCTACAATGCACTCACGTAGTCTCCTATTCAAATGCAAACCAGGATGAACCCTGCTTAGCAAAGGGGACAAGTCAGGCTTGCCACCACAAGACCAGCTCTCCTCCCACAAAGATGACTGTGCAGGCAACTATTATATAGGAAGATAGGAAGCTGCCATATACCAAGTCAGACCCTTGGTCCATCTAGCTCAGTATTGTCTACACAGACTGGTAGCAGCTTCTCCAAGGTTGAAGGCAGGAATCTCTCCTAGCTCTATCTGGAAGATGTCAGGGAGTAAACTTGGAACCCTGTGCATGCAAGCGTGCAGATGCTCTTCCCAGAGCAGCCTCTATATCTTACAGTGCTCACACATGTAGTCTGCCATTCAAGTGTAAACCAGGGCAGGCCCTGCTTAGCAAAGGGGACAATTCATGTTTGCTGCCACCTAATGGCACAGTGGGGAAGTAACTTGCCTAGAGAGCAAGAGGTTGCTGGTTCAAATCCCCGCTGGTATGTTCCCCAAACTATGGGAAACACCTATATGGGGCAGCAGCAATATAGGAAGATGCTGAAACGCATAGAATACTGGAGGGGTTTGGCCATCTCCTGTGCAGTATGAGATGATGCCTTTCGGCATCTTCCTATATTGCTGCTGCTCCATATAGGTGTTTCCCACAGGAAAATCACCTTTTGAACTGCTGAGAGGATGCAAAGCTAGTACCAAACTCCCCCAGTGGCAGCAACTGAGAGGCCATCTCACCCTGAGGATGCAGAGATGTGTGGCCAAGTAAGGGAGAAGCAACCCAAATGCAAACTGAATGTGGATCAGAAGCGGGGTGTAAAACACTGGACATTCCAGGTGGAGGACTTGGTCTGAATGCGGCTGCCTAATGAAGTGAGAAAAGGATGTTCTTGACATTCTGGACTAAAACCACCAAAATCTGAGGAGATCCTGCCATACCGGGAGAAATGGGAGCGCCTGGGACTTCCCCGCATCAGGCGTCCTGTGGGACAAGAGGGGAGGGAGTCTGGTCTCAAGAGAGGAGCTGGAGAGGGATGTGATCTTGCCCCCCGTTCTGACTTCACACAGAGGAGGCTGATGAAAATGATGAACAATCCTCTGTACCAGAAAAAACACCATGAACGGCTCCTGTGCCAGAGACCCCAAGAATGAGAAGACGTGTGTCCAACAGGAGACCACCGAAAAGACTTCAAGAGTTTGTCACTGAATTTTAAACCAATTCCATTCTGGTTGTTATAAAAGGGAGGGATGTGTTGTTTTCTATCTAATCATCTTTTATATTTTGTTAATTAGAAGTTGGTCCCCTGTGAAGAGTGTGAGCGGGGAGGTTAGAGTCAGAAAAAGAAAAGGGAGGGAAAGGGGGAAATTGAGTTGTTTCTGAATAAAGCTAAGTTAAACAAACACAAGTAAGCCACTTAATGGCGCAGCGGGCAGGGGGGAAATGACCTGACTAGCAAGCCAGAGGTTGCCGGTTTGAATCCCCGCTGGTATCGGGCAGCAGCGACATAGGAAGGTGCTGAAAGTTATCATCATTTCATACTGTGCGGGAGGCGGCAATGGTCAACCCCTCCTGTATTCTCTGGCTCTGTGGTCGCCAGGAGTCGACACCGACTCGACAGCATACGTCACCTTTAAACAAACATAAGGTTGTGTTGTGTTTACAAAGGAAGCAGCTATAAACCACCTTCCCTGGCCACAAGCCTGTCCTTGCCAAAGGCAGGGGAAGCCGCCCTCCGCAGCCCGCCCAGGGTGCCCCCTGCCCCCCCCCTCTCCCAGCACCAAAGCTCTTCAGCTCAGCCCTCGCTCAGTCAGACTCAAACAGCCCAGGGACTGGAGCAACTCCTTCTACACCAGCTTTAATAGGCATGCCGGCCCCCTGAAGACTCCGCTCAGAAGCCCAGAGGGTGGGCGGCCACAGCACCGCCGTTCTTCACCAGGGCGTCCGAGATCAGCTTCATGCTGGCAAAGGATTCCTCCCCCTTGGAGGACGTGGCTTCCCGCAGAGAAGTGCGCACACGCTGGGAGGCCTGCAAGAGACGGACACACTGGGGGGGGGCCCTCCTTCGTCAGCCCCCCACCCATGCAGGCGTGGGAGCCCTCAGCCCTTGCAGGGACAGACCATCACCAAGGGAGGGACACGCGCCCTGCTTTGGCCTTGACGTCCCCCACCCCCACCCTGCCGCTGGCAGGAGGAACGTGAAGGGAACCTGTGGAACTCCTCCCCACGGGGGTTCCCAGGGATCTGCCAAGCACCCTTGCGGGCTCCTCCTTAGGCCCGGTACAGGAGTTGCTGCAGGCTCCCAGGCCTAGCACCATTTGACTCTCTGCAAGAGACCCCCCTGAGCTGGGGACAGGACAGAGCTCTCTTCGGGGAGAGCAGGAGAGCCCCCTCGGGAAGGACCCTGGTCTCCTGGAGCCCCCCCCCCCCCGCCAGCCCGGGCGAGCCAAGGCTGGGCCTTGCAGCTGGCACAGTGCCCTCCCAGGCCAAGCTGGGCAGTGTCCTGTAGGGTCCAGCCAGGCCGGGGGACTGGGCGGCGAATGGGCCCTGCTCTTGGCAGGCCAGGGTGCATCCAGGGTCAGCCAAGGTGCATCCAGGGCCCCCAGTCTGCTGCCTCTGCCAGGTGCAGCTAATTGCCCATAATTGCAGCTAATTGGAGGGCAGGGAGAGGCCGACACGCCTGATCACCTCCAGGAAGCTCTTCTTGCCCCCGGCTGGGGAGGAGGAAGAGATCAGCAGGAAGTGAGTGTGTGTGGGGGGGGGCACACTAAGGGGGGGGGGGCAATGAGGAGGAAGAGAGAGGGCCAGCTGGGAGGACCAAGCCAGCAGCAGAGTAGGCAGCGGGAAGGGGACACCCAGGCAGGAGGCGGCCCTGGCCAAGCAGAGGCCGGGAGACGGGCAGCCTACCTCACGGCACCACGTCTGGCACAGGAGCTTCTCGTGCTGCGCTGTGGGTTGCCCCAGAGACAGAGTGCGGCTGGCCCTGGAAGAGCAAGGAGGCAGAGGCAGGCTGCAGCCCCTCAGGGGATGGGCTGGCTTCGCAAGCAGCTGTGCCCCCATTCCACGGCCCGCCGCCGGAGACACCTTCCACCGGCAAGGCTGCCCTGGGGGAGAGCTGCACTCAGGGGGGGGGTGCCAAACAAGCCGGCCGCGGTGCCCCAGCAAGGGTGGAGAACTGGTCTGGTGGGAGCAAGCAGGACTTGTCCCTCTGGCTAAGCAGGGTCTGCCCTGGTTTGCGCCTGAAAGGGAGACTGCCTGTGTGAGAGCAGCTGCAGGCTTGCATGCAGAAGGTCCCCAGTTCCCTCCCTGGCAGCAGCATCTCCAAGACAGGGCCGAGAGAGACTCCTGCCTGCAACCTTGGAGAAGCCGCTGCCAGTCTGGGTAGACAATCCTGAGCTAGATGGACCCAGGGTCTGACTCAGTAGAAGGCAGATTCCTATGTTCCACCTTTGCTACGGTATGGAACGAGTGTCAGGGCTGATATCCTCCTGCACAGCTGAAAAAGAGGCCCCCAAAGCAGCTTTAAAAAGTTACATGGTACATAGTGATGAGCGTGTTCAAATCTACTAACATGCATTATTTTGGAAGCTCTAAAACAACCCTGTATGGTAGACTAGATTATCGTCCCCATATTGCAGAGGCCGAGAGAGAGTCTGGCTTTCCCAAGACTACTGCCTGAGAATTCGTGGTCAAGGTGCCCTTTGAGTGAGGAGACGTCCTCCTGGGTCACGGCTTAGTTTCTGGGGCCATCTGGATGGCAATTAATTCCAACATGAACACCAATTGCATCGGGAGATTTCACAGGACAGCCAAATGATGTTTAAACACGTTGCATAATTTCTTGTGCAATCTGCTGACTATCCCTGGAAAACCTGTTCCTTTTTCAAGTTAGAATAAAAGTAATAATTAAAGCAGGTGAGTTTTTCATGGATTGCCAGCAGATAGCTCTATACATCACACAACATGTCCTGTGGCAATTTGTGTTTATGTTGGGATATATTGCCACTTAGTTAGACCCTCTTTGCTGCCCCGCCACACCAACTCATGTAGCGTTTTACAGACGTCGTGCCTGTATACTTAAGGGGAGGTCTCCAAACTGCATTCCGCCATCATGAAGCTCCGTCATCTGCTCAAACTGCCTGAAATCTGGGAGGAAGCACAGGAGCAAGTGCCACCAGCTACGCAATTTTCATGCAGATCTACTGAGAAAAGATCAAGGTACAGAAGTTTGGGAAATGATCTTGAAGAAGCTGATTTCCCTTGCTGGTGATCTATATTCGGCTGAGAACCACCTACTTTTCTTTTCTCCTCTCTTGCCCCTTTTATTGTGTTCAGAAACTCAGGCCCACAGTAGAACATGGGCTTACATAGGAACATAGGAAGCTGCCCTATACTGAGTCAGACCCTTGGTCTATCTAGCTCAGTATTGTCTACACAGACTGGCAGCAGCGGCTTCTCCCAGGTTGCGGGCAGGAATCTCTCTCAGCCCTCTCTTGGAGATGCTGCCAGGGAGGGAACTTGGAACCTAGAGGCTCTTCCCAGAGCGCTAGCTCCATCCCCGGAGGTGCATATCTTAGAGTGCTCACACTTCTAGTCTCCCATTCATATGCAACCAGGGTTAGGACAAGTCATGCTTGCTACTACCACAAGACCAGCTCTTCTCTCATTGGCTTCTGTTCTGACAAAAATCTGCCGTGTATTTCCCATGAGCCTTTGCAGTCCCCATAACAGCAGGGTAAGCAACAGGGGCACATGTCAATCCTCAAAAGAGGTGGCTGCGGCCTCCCCACCCCCCACCCTCAGCTGCATGACCAACCGCGCCACCGTAGCAAGCTTAGCTGGGTGTCCAGCTTGACCCACCGCGTCCAGGGCAGAGCCGGCTGCTTTCCTCAGCCTCTTTGGTGGCCTGACTGCCCTTTGCACGTTCACTCCATGCAAAGGGAGGGGAGGGGAGGAATGGAAAAAGCTTCTATCAAATCTTTGGAGGGCGGGAGTAGCAGAAAGATTGCCAGCGACACCAGAAATAAGGCCACCGCTTCTTCCCTTACCCCTTTGATTCAGCTAGACCTAGAGACAATGGCCCTGTACCCGACAACCCCAGGTCCTGAAACCCATGTTTTTCAAAGATGCTTATGTGAATCAGGGGGTTCACAATGCATCTTTAGGACCTGAGTCTGCTCTTGCTTCTAAAACATAAAGATTAGAGAAGGACATGAAAGAGGTTATGATTATAAATGTGAGATAAAGTAACCAAAGCAGACCACAAGTTTCCTATTAAGAGGGGACTGGAATGCTGATGTGTTCCACCAAGTTGTGGCTTTGTGTAGTCCTGCAGGGGCGTCACTATAACAGGGCCAGGGGAGACGGTTGTCTGGGGGCCCACTCTCTTGGGGGCGGGGCAGAGGCAAGTCACATGACTGACTCCCCCAGCCGTGCACCCGCCCGGGCTTCCTGCAGTTGTATTCATCCTCCGAAATTGATGTGAGTGTTAAGACTTGGAGCTACCAGGACAGCACGTCTTTCTCTAGGACCATTCAATGACTTGCATCGCCCACAATTTACAAAACCTTTTAAAAAATAATTTAGGATGATGTTCTATTGTGGCACATACGAGATATAGATATAGATATATAAAACTATGTTTTTTGTTATCACTATTCAGCCTCATTTAAGATTTCTTTACTTCATGAGCTGAGCTTCAGTGGGGCAGGGGACATTTTAAAATCTCGTCTCTGGGCCCACTCTAACCTTGCTACGCCCCTGTAGCCATGAGAAATTTTAGGCTAGAAAAGGTGGGCATTTTGATGGAGAGACTGAGGTTGCCTTTGGCCTTCACTTGACTCTTTCCGGACAGCACGTACAATGGTCCTTGGAACAAACTTCCATGAAGTGCCCTCAGTCACCAATGCTGTGTTGAGGTCTTGGACTCTGTCCATGCTATAAGGCCGGACAGATGCTGTATTAGCAAATCTAACCGGCTCTATTTCAACGCACTAGGAGCTCTCTAAGTCAACTACGATTTCTCTCGAGTTCTTGTCTTTAAATCTTTGTCATGACAATTCCCTTGTGAGCACAATCCCACAGTGTGCCGCAATTTCTCAACTGGAGCCTTGCAGGGGCGGAGCCACCATTAGGCGGACGGGTTCAAAGAACCCTGGCTGCCGCCAACCAGGGGCTGCGCCTCACAGCCGTCAGACACGGGGGGGGGCGCTTGGCCCCGTTTGGGAATGAACTCAGCCAACGTTGCCGCCGCAGCGGGGCCCATCTCCCTCCCGCATGGAGCCCTGCGGCCCCTTTGGGAGGGCGATGGGTCTGCGCTGTGTGGGCAGCACAGCCGGAAGGGTTCCCCCCCCTTTCAAGGCAGGGAGAGTTGCTCCAGCCTGCGCGGCCCAACACCGCACGGGCCCATCTGCCTTCCGAGTGGGGCCGCGTGTCCCCTCTGGGAGGAAGACCACACCCCCTCGTCTGATGTCAGGCGTGTGGGCGGGGCCAGGGGCGGTCTCCAGCCTCGCTCCCCCTCCGCACCTGGAGCACAAGAGTTTCCTGACACAGCTGACAGCTCCTTGACATACTGGAGGGTGAGAGGACACTGGCCAGAGGCAAACCGCGAGGAGGTCCCTGTTCCAATGGCCCAGCACACAACGGTGTCTCTCTGTGTGTGTATACACACACCACAACCAGCCACAATAAATTGTGGCTCGGGATGCTGGGAGTTGTAGTCCACAGTCAGCTGGAGGGCCAGGTCTGCCCACCCCAGGCTAGGCCTTTGGTCAATGCAGCCCTTGGTGCCTGTCCTTCTGGGCTACGAGTAAACGCCGGCCTCTTTGCCCACGGGCCTGACGCTGGGAGGAGGCGTTGCTGACTGGGCGTTATCGGCACTGCATCTGGCACCACCCCTCTGGACCCAGGTTCTGTCTTCTGAATAGCTCGTCTGTTTCCCTTCTGGGAGAGGAAACGACAAAACGGACTTTCGGTATGGAATAGGGACTGTTGTGGATTGTTTGGTGAACAGCATGGCAGGTCTGTGTGATAAGGCACAGCACAGTGCCCATGTGAAGGCTGATGCTATGGCAGTACATGCAAGCAGGAAGCAACTTTATCCTGTGCGTGTCGTGTCTGCAAGTTGATTTATTTATTTCTTATTTACTATTATTTATTTGATTTATATACCGCCCTTCCAAAATGGCTCAGGGCGGTTTACAATTAAAACAAACTTATAAAACAATGAAAAGCTAAAACAAATTAAAACAATAAAACAACAACTAACAATTTAAAAACATTTTAAAACAAAAATTAAACATTGTCCCCAGACCCCAGCTCAAGAAAACACGTAGACTTAGTATGGAAGAAAAGGGCCACAACTTTGTTAACTATTACACAAGGCATGGCAGACTGGAACACCAGGTGATTAATCACCCTTAGAGAACAGTGCGGGCCAATAGAAGCAGGTCAGAACTCTGAAATCCTACCCAGAGCCCTACTGGGCGACACACCCTGGCTCGGGAATGGGCAGGTACACTCGACCCAATTCCTTCAAAGCCGACCCCCCCCCCTTCTGTAAGAGAGGATCTGGATACTTCTAGGCATTCGTCCACCCCGGACCGCACAGCCCAAAGGTTGGAGAAGTCCTGAAGCAGGGTTCATGGCAATCATTTTCCCCGTGCCGCACAGGCTGCAAAGGAGCGATTAACCAATCACCCCTTTTAAATATCCAAGGGTGCTCACCGATGTTCTAACCCTCAAATTACCACCCCGCCCGCACTGTTCCTGCCATTGTGGCTGACCTAACTCTAACTACGCACCCAGGACACAGAACGGAGTAGGTGGGAAAAAACCCAACACTGGCCAGTGTGTTGGGAGCAAAAAATTCCTACTCGGCCCCTTCAGGCGGCCAGTCGCTAGACCCACTCTGTACCGGGGGGGAGGGAGGGGAGAGCTGCTTCTCCTGTGATTGCCTGGTCCCAACTGAAGAGAGAATGGAGAATGGAGAATGGGGCGGGGATTGGTCAATCCTGGCCAAAACCTCGCCCCTTGACCAAAAGGGTCAAACGAAACCCTTCCTGGTCTTCGTGCAGGACAGGCTGGGACAAACTCCCTCCCATCTGCACAAGGCCGGAGGGGGGTGGGTGTTAAGTAATTAAAAACCCTAAATCAAATTAAAAATTAAAAATTAAAAAAAATTTTTAAAGCCCTGGAAGGCCAGGCCAAACAAATATGTTTTAAGGGCCCTCCTGAAGGCCAACAGAGAACTCGAATTACGGATTTCCACAGAGAGCACATTCCACAGCTCCGGAGCAGCCATAGAGAAGGCCCGCCTCCGAGTCGCCACCAGACGAGCCGGTGGCAACTGGAGACGAACCGCCTCAGATGACCTTAATGTGCGGTGGGAATCGTGCAGAAGAAGGCGCTCTCCAAGGTAACTTGGACCTAAGCCGTTCAGGGCTTTAAAGGTAATCACCAGCACTTTGTATTTTGCCCGGAAACATATCGGCAGCCAGTGTAATTGTTTCAAAATAGGCGTAATATGGTCTCTCCGGGTTACCCCAGAGACCAATCTGGCTGCCGCATTCTGAACTAATTGAAGTTTCTGAACTACGTACAAAGGCAGCCCCACATAGAGCGCATTGCAATAGTCAAGCCGGGAGGTTACCAGCTGGTGCACCACTGTTTTGAGGTCATCCTCCTCAAGGAATGGACGCAGCTGTCGAATCAGCCGAAGCTGATAGAAAGCACTCCTGGCCATGGCCTCCACCTGAGACCAGGGTGAGGCCTGGGTCCAGGAGTACTCCCAAGCTGCGCACCTGCTCCTTCCGGGGGAGTGTAACCCCATCCAGCACAGGGAGATCTAACTCACTCCTCAGATTCTGAGCCCCCACAATGAGCACCTCCGTCTTGCTTGGATTCAGCTTCAATTTGTTCTCCCTCATCCAGCCCATTACTGCCTGTAGGCAGGCATTTAAAGAGTGAGTGCCATTTCCTGAAGATGAAAAGGAGAAGTAGATTTGGGTGTCATCAGCATACTGATAACACCCAGCACCAAATCTCCTGATGACTTCACCCAGCGGTTTCATGTAGATATTGAAAAGCATTGGGGACAGAATGGAGCCCTGAGGGACTCCATATAACAGCTCCTGCTTTGAGGAGCGACTGTCACCAAGCTCCACCATCTAGGATCTACCCGAGAGATAGGAACGGAACCACCGCAAAGCGGTGCCCCCTATTCCCAACCCCTCCAGGTGACCCAGAAGGATACCATGGTCGATGGTATTGAACGCCACCGAGAGATCCAAGAGAGATCCAACAGAGTCACACTCCCCCTGTCAATTCCCCGGTAAAGGTCATCCATCAGGCCAACCAAGGCTGACTCAACCCCATAGCCCGTTCTAAAGCCAGTTTGGAATGGGTCTAGATAATCAGATTCCTCCAAAACCGCCTGGAGCTGGTTAGCCACCACCCTCTCAATTACCTTGCCCAGCCAGGGGAGATTGGAGATTGGCCTATAACTATCCATCGCTGAGGGATCCAGGGTAGGCTTCTTAAGAAGAGGTCTAACTATTGCCTCCTTCAAACAAGGAGGCACCCTCCCCTCCCCCAGAGAAGCATTTATGATACTAACTAGGCCATCTCCAACAATCTCTCCACTAGATCGAAGCAGCCAGGTCGGGCAAGGATCCAGAGAACAAGTGGTAGGCCGCACCGCCCCAAGCAGTCTGTCCACGTCATCAAGAGTCACAGATTGAAACCGATCCATCCTAACACTGCAAGAGGGATTGCTGGATACCTCCCTCACGGACCCTGCAGAAATAGTGGAGTCCAAGTCGGCCCGAATACAGGAGATTTTATCCGCAAAGAACCCACTAAAGGCATCACAGCAGAGTGTCTCCGGGAACTGATTTGAGGCAGAAGGAGCAGAAATTATACTCCTCACCACCCGGGATAACTCTGCCGTACGTGAACCCGCAGACGCAATTTGCGCCGACCAAAAATTTTTTTTTGCCACCTGCACCGCCATTGCATAGGTCTTCAAATGGGTTCTATGCTGCATCCTGTCAGATTCGAGCCGAGTTCTCCTCCACCTGCGTTCCAGTCGCCTACCAAGCCGCTTCATCCCACGCAACTCCTCCGTATACCAGGGGGCCATCTTAGAAGCAGGCCTGGAGGGACGCTTAGGAGCAATCATATCTACTGCCCTGGTGAGTTCTCGATTCCAGGTTCCCACCAGGGCATCAACAGAATCACCGGCCACACCAACATCGAACCCCTCCAAGGCCTTTTGGAAACCCGCTGGGTCCAGCAGCCTTTTTGGACGGACCATCCTAATAGGTCCGTCACCCCTGCAGGGGTGGATTGTGTCCGCGATACCAACCTTAACCGGGGAGTGATCCGTCCATGACAATGGGGTAACCAACGGATTCCCCACCCACGGAACACCCCGCTGATCCGAACAGAAGACCAAATCCAGTGTGTGGCCGGCAACATGAGTTGGTTCAAAAATTAATTGGGATAGGCCCATAGTTGTCATGGCCACTATGAACTCCTGAGCAACACCAGACAAGCCAGCCCCAAAGTGGATATTGAAGTCCCCCAGCACCAAAAGCCTGGGAGACTCCATCACCAACTCCGCGACCAGCTCCGTCAGCTCAGTTAGGGAGTCAGTTGGGCAGCGGAGTGAACGGTACACCAACAGAATCCCCAATCTATCCCTAGTTCCCAGCCTCAAAAATACACACTCAATATAGGTCAACTGTCTCACAGGGGCCCTGGTAAGGGAGATAGTATTTTTATGGACCACAGCCACTCCACACACACCCCGCCCACTTCCCCTAACCTGCTCCACAACAGAGTAACCTGGAGGGAGAAGCTGAGCCCACACTGGGCCACTCGCTTCTCATTCAGCAGAGCTGTTCCGGATTGTTTGGGGTTGAACTCAAGCCCCTTCTGTTTCAAATCTGTTTCCAGAAACAATGTCTCACTGTGACAAATTCAATGAGTTCTTTGCAGAAAAAATCTTTCGCATTCCAGCTGACCTGGACTCCAGTATTTCTTCAGGGCCAGTTAGGGGGATATCCAACAATCCCTCTTGCAAGATTTGATTGGATCAGTTTCAGTTTGTGACTCCTGAGGATGTGGACAAGTTGCTTGGAGCCTACCACCTGTTCTCTGGACCCTTGCCCAACATGGCTGATGATTTCATCTTGCAGGGAGGTTGTTGAAGCTGGCTGGTTGATATCATTAATACCTCACTGAGGGAGGGCAGGGTGCCATCTTGTTTGAAGGAGGCGGTGGTGAGGCCCCTTTTTAAGAAGGCCACTTTGGATCCCCTGGTGATGGATAATTATAGGCCAGTCTCCAACCTCCCAGAGTTGGGTAAGATGATTGATAGGGTGGTGGCTGATCTGCTCCAAGCAGTCTTGGAGGAAGCCGCTTACACTCATTTCAAACTGGCTTTCGAGCAGCTACAGGGCTGAGTCGGCCTGATCGATGACCTTCAACCAGGGAATTGACAGTGTAACTGAGGGTTCTTTTGGATCTCTCAGTGGCTTTTGATACCATCGACCATCGCATCATTCTGGATCTCCTGAGGGATTTGGGGATAGGAGGCACTGAGTTCATTCACACAAGTGAAAACTGTGTTCTATCCAGGCTTGGGAACTCTGTGTGCTTCCAATTTCTGGTTGTGTGGGTGCAAACTCCTAGGTAGGAAGAGGGAGAAGTGATTGTGCGGAAGCAAGGTAGGAGGAAAAGCTACCCAGGTTCCGATCCTGGATGTCAGCGCACTGTGGCATGCCAGCTGGAGTCAGGCTGTGGGCCTTCTGGCGGGTATCACAGTGGCCAGGCTTCTTGGCACACTGTGAGTGCCACTCACAGTCATTGTGTGGGTCACTTCTGGCAGGTGTGCTGCAAGTTGTTTACTCCTGGGTCTACAGCAGAGGTGTGCACAAAACCAGTCTGCCCAGTTCAGTTCGAGTCCAGACTGGACCGGGCATGTTAGGTTTTGTGCCCCTGAGCTAGAACCCTGGCTCGGCTCAAGTTCGAGTGGGTTTGGGGTTCGAATAGTTTTTTTAAAAAATGTTTAAACTCACCGGTGGCCTCTGGGGGTGCTGCCTTGGGGGGTCTGTGTCTCTGAAGGTTCCCCCTCCCCCCTGCCGGCCTCCCCCGGCTCTTCTTTGGGCCATTTAGGCCCATTTTCGGACCCAGGCATGCAAATAGCCTGTGTGCATGTGTGGCAGCCTTCAAAATGGCTGCTGCGAGCTGGGAGAGGGCCCCAAAGGCCCCAAAATGGGCCTAAACAGCCCAAAGAAAATTGCAGGGAGGGGAAACCTTCAGAGACACCCCCCCACTCATCCGCAGCCCCCGGAGGCCACTGGTGAGTTTTTAAAAAGTTTTTTTTAACTATTCAACCCCTGAACCGGCTCCGAGCCAACCTGGCGATGATGGTTTGATGGTGAACTGGCTCGACCTTAGGCTATAGGTTATCAGTGGTCTGAATTCTTCTGACCAATGATTATTAAGACAAACAAGGGGATGAAATCGAGGAGGTAATGCCAAAAACAGGATATAAGACAGGAGGGGCAACCACAGAGAGATGAGACAGGCAAGAGAGAAAGTGTGAAGACAGATAGCTTTTGACAGCCAAATTTCTGATTGATGCCAAGAACACGGTGCCTGAACCCTGAATTTGTCTCTTCCTGCTATCTGCTGAAGGTTGCCAAGATTTGGGTGAGAATAAACGCTGTTAATTCTTAATCACTTGTCTGTGTGTTTTCATGGGTCTTGGAGGAGCAGAACAAGCCAAGCAAAAGGCAAAGGGCCAAGACTTCTCTGAATGCTCTTTTCCCCTTTGAGAAGAGGAGGGAATTCTGACGTTCGCGTCTCTCACATCCAATCTTCAGTGCTGGGTGGGAGCCCAGAATCAGCAAGGCAGCTGCCCCTCCGCATAAATTATGGCTCTTAATCCTGGTCTGGCCACGGCTTTTTCTGTGCTCTTTTCCTCCCCTTTGCAGCCTGTTTGTTATGGGGTGGGGGAGGCGGGCGGAACTCCCTCTAATTGTGTGTTTGATATTCTGCACCTGGCCAAACTGCCTGATTGGTGTGAGTGAGAGACACACCCATCGGACTTTTGATCTCCTGGCCTTTATTGGGGGGGGGGGGCTGCAGCCAGAGGCAGAGGTGCTGGTGCAGGCTGCCTACAGGCAGCCGCCAAAGGGGACTGGCCTTCGGGGGTGGGCCTGAGGTCTGGGGCCAACTTATGGCTTTGGGCCACTGGAAGGAAGACTTCATTGTTGCCTAGAACTTACTTAGTCCTGGTGGTACAGGTATGAGGCTTGGGTGGTATCGAGATGCGGAGGTGGGAGGGAGATGACCCTGAAGCAGCTATACCAGTGGTGGTGGTGGTGGTGGTGGGGAATTGATGAAGACATGGCATTGGTAGGCCAGCAGGCTGTTATAGGGGAAGGGAATGCAGAAATGTAATGGCGGTTTCCCCTTCCAGCAGGCCTACCACCTCTTCGATTCTGAAGAGCAAAGCCACCCACCCGCAGAACCTCACCTTATTACTCTGTAATGCCAGGTCGGTTCAAAATAAATCTGTGGTAGTCCATGACTTGATGATGGATGAAGGAGCTGACCTGGTATGTATTACGGAGACCTGGTTGGGAGAGCCTAGTGGTCCGGTTTGGTCCCAGACTCTTCCAGAGGGTTTCTCCGTGGCAGAGCAGCTGAGAGGATGTGGTCTATAAGAATACAATCTCCCTTACCAGGATTCCTGTCAGGGATTTGGCCTATACTGAATGTTTTTACCTAAGCCTAGGGACCAGGGATAGACTGGGACTTCTGCTGGTGTACCAATCACCCCACTGCCCAGTGGAGTCCCTAACTGAGCTAACGGTCCTGGCTGCTGAGTTGGCACTGGAGTCACCCAGGTTGTTGGGGGGGGGGAGGGGACTTTAATGTTCATTTTGGGACTGGGTTGTCAGGGGCAGCTCAAGAGTTCATAGCAACTATGACGACTGTGGGCCTATCCCAGTTGGTCTCTGGTCCATGATGCTGGTCACATGCTTGATCTGGTCTTTTGCTCTGATCAGGGTGATGTTCCATGGGTGGGGACCCCTGTCATCTCCCCACTGTCATGGATGGATCACCATCTGGTTAAGGTAGAACTTACAGCCACGACCCACCTCTGCAGGGGTGAAGGACCTATTAGATGGGTCCGCCCAAGGAGGTTATTGGATCCAGTAGGATTCCAAGAAGCCTTGGAAGGGTTTAGGAATGGCTCTGCTAATGATTCTGTCGATGCTCAAGTACAAAGATGGAATAATGAACTTACTAGAGCAGTAGACACAATAGCTCCTAAGCATCCTCTCCGACTTGCCAAAGACAACCCCATGGTATTTGGATGAGTTACGGGAGCTGAAGCAGCGAGGTAGATGATTAGAGCGCAAGTGGAGGAAGACGCAGCACAAGTCTGATCGGGCACAACACAGAGCACCTTTGAAGACCTGTGCTCTGGCAGTACAGGCAGCAAAGAAGGAGTTCTTTTCTGCCCGCATTGCTTCCGCAAATTCATGCCCAGCTGAGTTGTCTAGGGTTGTGAGGGGGCGAGTATGTACCCCTCCCCCTTGAATTTAAACTTGGAACAATCAGTCACTCACTGTGACATTTTGAATAACTTTTTTGTGGATAAAACCTCTCAGATTTGGGCCGAGCTGGATTCCACAGTTACTACAGAGTCTGTTGTGGAGGTGTCCAGCAACTCCTCTCATGGGGTTAGATTGGATCATTTTCAGTTTGTAACTCCTGAGGAAGTGGACAAACTGCTTCAGACTGTACTTCCTACGACCTGTTCTCTTGACCCTTGCCCAACTTGGCTTATCTCATCTGATAATCATATTATCAGAGAGGGTCTGGTAAATATTATAAATGCTTCTCTGAGGGAGGGCAGGATGCCTCCTTGTCTTGAGGCTATTATTAGATTACTTTTGAAGAAAACTACACTGGATCCCTCGAGTTAGCTAATTTCAGACCTGTTTTTAATTTTCCATGGTTGGGCAAGGTGGTTGAGCGGGTGGTGGCCTCTCAGCGCCAGGCAGTTTTGGATGATGCAGATTATCTAGACCAATTTCAAACTGGCTTTTGTGTGGGCTATGGGATTGAGACTGCTTTGGTCGGCCTGATGGATGATCTCCAACTGGCTATCGACAGAGAGAGTGTTACTCCGCTGATCCTCTTGGATCTCTCTGCGGCTTTCACCCAGTACCCAGAATGTTGGGGGGCAATATGCTAAATCATTGTAAACCGCTTAGAGAGCTTCCAGCTATAGAGCGGTATATAAATGTAAGTGCTATTGCTAAGTGCTATTTCAGCAACATAGACCATGGTATCCTTCTGGATCACCTGAGGGAGGTGGGATTGGGTGGCACTGTTTTACAGTGGTTCCGCTCCTACCTCTCTGGCAGACTTCAGATGGTGTCGCTTGTTCTGCTAAGGAAGAACTGAAGTGTGGAGTTCCACAAGGCTCCATACTGTCTCCAATGCTCTTTAACATCTACATGAAACTGCTAGGAGAGATTAGGTGGTTTGGTGCTGGGTGTTCTCAATTTGCTGATGTCACCCAGATCTACTTCTCCATGCTGACCTCATTAGGAAATAGCATATCTTCCCTAAATGCCTGCCTGGAGGCAATAATGGGCTGGATGAAGGATAACAAACTGAAACGGAATCCAAATAAGACGGAGGTACTGACTGGAGGGGGGGGCAGGACCAGAGAGATTGTTTAGATCTGCCTGTTCTGGATGGGGTTACACTCCCCCTGAAAGATCAGGTATGTGGCTTGGGTGTGCTCCTGGACCCAAAGCTCTAGCTCCGCTTCTGTTCAACTTCTACATCAATGCTATGGTGAGCTGCCTGAACAACTCTGATTTCCACCCTCCCAAGTTGGCTGAAAGATCCATCTCCATCCTACTCTATGCTGATGATGCCGCAATCCTCTTGAGGAACCCTATAGGCCTCAGAAGGGCGCTGGCAGCTTTGTCACGGTATTGCAAAGATGAACAACTTGGAATAAACTACCAAAAAACTAAGATCATGGCCTTCACCAGAAGACCAAAGATCCACCACTGGAGTATTGATGGCCACAGAATTGAACAGGTCACCTGTTTTACATATCTGGGGGTGATACCCCAGGCCTCTGGCGCAAGAAAGGCCCACGGTGAACACGTTGCCCTAGCGGCACAGAGGAACTCCACTACCATCTTGAGGGTCCTTCGAACTAGAGGTGGCCAATATGTACTGGCAGCACTCAGACTATTTGAAGCCAAGCCACTGGCACAATTACTCTATGTGCCCACCCAGGACCCCCCTCTAACTTTAGTCGGCTCTTTGCCCACAGGGCCTCGCCCCATTAATACTGCAGGACAAGGCGAAAACAGCCATCAAGCAGAGGATCCTGGATACGGAACGCCAGGTGGCTCTAAGTATGGTTCCTGGAGATCAGGCCTCGGACAGTTCTAGGTTCATGGTAGCCCCCCCCCTACATATTTGGCCCATCTGGAAATATCAAGTCACAGAAGGGTGTCCACCTTCGCCCACTGCCCGGCCCTTCCATCCACTGTTTTGGAAGGGAACTACAGGAAGGTCCCATTTATGGAAAGGCTTTGCCCCTGTGCCTCTGGGAAACCACTGGACAGGTACTCCTCTCTTGCCTGTTTTCTAAAGAGAGCCGGGAGAAGCTCCTTCCTCCTCTACTTTGCAACTACCCCGGCCATTCCAGTCAGGTCTCCAGTCAGACGCTGCTGCTCTCCGATGAAAAGCAAACCTCCACATACCATGTTGCTAGGTTCTGTGCGGCAGCGTGAAAGATCCGTCGGAACCTGACTGCCAGCCCATAACCCCAGGTTTAACTACTGACCAATTTATTCCAACCTGTTTTTAAAATACTTTTACTATATTACTTGCTTTTAACTTATAGTTATATATGTACTTATATATTTAACTATGTTTTACCTCCTTTTTACTAGTCATCCCATTAGCCATTAGACATCCCATTAGAGTGGTATCTCCCTATAGACCTATTTTCTATATAGATTGCACTAAATTGCTTATATCAATTAGTTGTCTTATCAGTTTTATTTGTCTTATCAGTTGTCTTCCCTTATTTTTTAGCTATCCCACTTAAATAAACAAAATGGCGGGGGGGGGGGGCTTGAGAACCAGGCCTGGGAACCTCTTGGGCACGAGCAGGACTGCAACGTCCCTCCTCCTCCCGAATCCGACCGCCCTCCTAGAAGAGCCCTGCAGGAGCTGGAGCCCCCAGCCGCAGCCCCCCCCCCCCGGCAGGGTCCCAGCAGGGGCTTGAGGCCCTTTGTGGAGAGGCTTGGAGTTGCCGCTGTGGGTGTGGCCGGCTCCCAGTCCGCATGGGGGGCAGACTCACCCCCCCCACGGCAGCTGCCCAGCGGCCCCCGGGCCTGCAACAGGACCCCCCCTCCCCCTCCCCTCCTACCTGGAGAGAGTCACAGTCATGGCGTAGATGTCAATGGCGGAGTCAGCCACACGCTTCAGGTGGAACTGCTTGTCTACAGGGCAAAACAAGGAGGTGGGGGGTCAGCTGTGCCGCCACCTGTGGGTCTGGGGCAGCCCAGAGACTCCGGTCCTCCATCCAGCCCTGCCATTTATGTATGCAAATAAATACATGGCAAATTACACATGCAGGGCGAGCGTTTGCACTCCGGGGCACTTTGGCAGAGATCACCGTGTCGTAGTCCCTGTAAGCGGGGCCAGAGGATTGGGCCAGGACTGAGGAGATCCACTTCAAGCCCTCGCTCAGCCACTGAGCTCACTGGATGATACACGGGCCCGTCAGTCTAACCTACCTCACAGGGTTGTTGTGTTGATGGGGGGGGCAGCATGCACGCCACCCTTGGAAGAAGGGCACGTGAAGCATAATGAAGAGCCCTTTCCCATCTCCAGCTCAGCAGTAGAGGCAGCTCCCTAAAACAGCCTATGGGGAGGGGCTACCTCATCGGGGCATCTGTGGCTGGGGCTTGGCTGCTGCCAAAGACACCCCCCCATCACTGGCCATCAGTTGTGGGGTTCCCTAGCTTGCCTGCCAAATGGAGCACACACACGCATGGGATCAGTGACCCACATCTCCCAGGAGCGGCACATACATAGGGAAACAACAACAACAACAACAACCAGTAGCCAAAGATTGGTGGGACCATAAAATTGAAAAAGTTGAAGAAAATGAAGATGCAAAAGTATTATGGGACTTGCGACTACAAAAAGACAAACATCTGCCACACAATACACCAGATATAACTGTAGTCGAGAAGAAAGAAAAACAAGTCAAAATAATCGACATAGCAATACCAGGGGATAGCAGAACAGAAGAAAAAGAAATAGAAAAAAATCACCAAATACAAAGATCTACGGATTGAAATTGAAAGGCTGTGGCAGAAGAAGACCCAAATCATCCCAGTGGTCATTGGCGCCCTGGGTGCAGTCCCAAAAGCCCTTGAAGAGCACCTCAACACCATCGGGGCCACAGAAATCACCATCAGCCAATTACAAAAAGCAGCTTTACTGGGAACAGCCTATATTCTGCGACGATATCTATAACAACTGACAATAAAATTCAGCCATCCCAGGTCCTTGGGAAGGACTCGATGTCTGGATAAATCAAACCAGTCAATAACACCTGTCTGTCTGTGTACACAAGAAATAATAATATAACCGCAACAATTTTGTTAGGTGACCCATAACAATTTGGGCAGTTCACAACAGAACAGCAATAGAATAAAATATACAATGAAAACCAAACAATTTTTTTTACAAAAAATACAAAAACATTTCAAAACTTGTTTTCCAAACCTATTTTAAAAGGCCCAAGTGAACAGAAAGGCCTCCCAAGTGACAATGCCAGGCGGGCCTGACTGGGGAGGCTCTTCCCTGCACAGGGAGCCGTTTCGGGGAGGGAGGAGGTGGAGGCGCCTGGACCCCAAGGAGTTCCCTGTCTAAAAGGAGACACAGCTGCCGCCGCCGCCGCTGCCGCAATCATCACTGGAAGGCGCCTTGGCTGGGCAGGGAGGCCGCTGATCTCCCCCCTCCCCGTTGATCTCCCCCTGCCCAACAAGGGGACCACTACTTGGCCCAGTGCGCACAAGGGGAGCGTGTGGCAGGATGGTGGCCCCCACCCCACCAGGCGCACTCTCCCTCTCACACACACAACACACACACAGAGCGAGCCTCTGGCCTCCTCCTTCACAGCCCCAATACTGAAGACAATGAAGTGCCTAAGTGATAGGAAGAAGTATTGTGATGCCAGTAGGAAGAAGAGCATCGCTCTGAGATGGGCCTGCCCTAGAAGGGGCCCCACGGGTGATGGGGCCATGGACAAAATGCGGAGACTGGCAGCACTCAAGCCCCGTCTGCCCAGCTTCTCCAGCCCTCCTCACTTCCTCCTCCTCCTCACTGGCCAGGCCACTTGCTATGGGGGGGGCAAGAGGCCGAGGCTGCAAACCCCCAGCTGGGCTGGCCGCTGGACTTCAGGAAGTGGGGGAGGAGGGGCAGGGTGAGGGGCAGGCTGGAGGAGGCAGAGGCCCTCCCAGGGGAGCCAGGGATGGGCGAGGGGGGGCCCTCCAGCACCTGGGCTCAGCCAGCCCCCCAAGCAGGAGCAGGGCAGCTGCAGAGTCTCCCAGCAGCCGGCTGGGGTGGGGGGCGCGTGGGGGGGGCTTGTCTGGGGCACTAGCCACAGGAAGCTGGTCCTGCCGGGCAAGAGGATGGCGCCCTTGAAGCCACACTGTCTTTGGAGGGAGAGAGGCCACGTCTGAGGGGAGGTTGCTGTCAGAGGCATGGCCTGGGGCAGAGGGGCCCAGGCTTCGCTGGGGGCACAGTACCTGCCACTGCAGAGCCGTGGGTCAGCAGCAGGGTCTCGATGGCTTCACCAAACAGATCTATGGCTTTGGTGACCTTGGTGGGGAAAGAAGAGGGGAAGAGTCCAACCTGGCACCCCTCTGCATGTCCCCCCTCCCAGCATGACACCCCCATTCCACCACCACCCCGGGGTCCATGTGGCCCCTCCCTCCCTCCTCCTCCCTCCCTCCCTCCTCATCAGGGGCAGCTCTTTCCGTGTTTGTGGTCCATATCTGTGGCTGGAGTGTCCGTTCCAAAGCGAGGCTGCCCACGGGGTGGCATCCCAGCCCACCTTGAACTTCGGGACCAAATCCCCTTCAGCAGAAACTGGTGAGAAAGACTCCTTCATGGGC
Organism: Hemicordylus capensis; assembly: GCF_027244095.1. NCBI lineage: Eukaryota > Metazoa > Chordata > Lepidosauria > Squamata > Cordylidae > Hemicordylus > Hemicordylus capensis. The sequence continues at coordinate 359,114,837 of NC_069659.1, forward strand.
AAGACCCCCACCCCCCACCGGACATGACACCGCCGGACATGAGAGTATTTCAAGAGGAGTGGCTGTGTTGGACCTCTAGGAAGATCAGCTGCCTGCAGGAGGGTTCGGATGATTCTTTGGGGTAGACCCACATAGCTGGCAATGCAGCAAGCTTTCGGACGACACAGAATGCTTTCCCACTTCAAGCAAAAGCCCCCCTGCTTCTCAAGAGCCTGCTTTGCTGCCAGGACCCAGCGGCAGTCCCAGGAACCTCCCAACCCCCTTCCAACCCTGCCTCCCCTCCCTCTTGCCTCTCACCAGAGCAGCGCTTTCCTCCAGTTCTGGGTGAACCATTCCCTGCAGAGTCAGGCCCGTGGGAATCCCGACTTTGCTGCAGGAGAGAGGGAGGGAGATCTGCTGGCTGGGAGGAGGGGGAGGCCCACCCCAGAGCCCGGCTCAAGGGCGCCACCCGGAGCAGCACCCGGGACGGGTCGGAGGCTCTGTGGTGCCCCTGAAGGTCCTCTTGCCTGCCTCATCTCCCTGCTTCTGTCCTTCAGAGGACCCAGTCAGGCAGGTGCCGCCCAACCAGCCGCTTCCCACATGAGGAGGAACAGGCCAGCCCAGACACTGCATCACCAACAGTCAAGGACTGGAATGCAATGAAGAGACTTGTTGGGTACCTAAAGGGTACTGCACACTTTAAGCTCAAGCTGCCAGCTAACAGTCAACCAAAACTAGAAGCATATGTAGATGCAGACTGGGGTGGAGACCTAACAGAAAGGAAATCCACCAGCGGTCACATAATTTTCTATGGAGATGGAGCCATAAGCTGGTCAAGCACGAAGCAAGATATAACAGCATCATCAACCACTGAAGCGGAATATGTATCAGCTGCACAGGGCAGTCACAAGATAAAATGGCTGTGTCAACTACTGAAGGACCTAGGTGCAGATGTACCACAGCCCATACCAGTGTATGAGGACAACCAAAGCTGCATTCCACTCTCTCCAAACAAGAAGATGTAAAGAGGAGTACCAGACATATTGATGTGAAGTACCATGTAGTGAGAAGTCTGCAGAAGGATGGACTAATCAAGCTCATCTACTGCCCGACAAATGAAATGCTTGCAGACTTACTCACTAAGCCACTACCAAGACCCTGCTTTGAAAAGCTGAGAGAGAAAATGAATCTTGTGAACTGAGTCACGAGACATCGAGAGGGGGGGTTGGAAGTTAAAGGACTTTGCGCTGTCTCTTGTCTCAGACAGTGGAGGACAGACTAGTAAGTCAGAGGGCTAGAGGGTCAAGACATTGGTCACCCCTTCTCCACTGCTCTGATGCTATCCCTTTGATGTGTAGATTACTAATCTCAGGGGATTCAATTTACTTCCTTCTCTCTTTCTTCTCTACCTGTCCCTCTACCTTGCAACATGGCAAGTTCCTCTCCCTGCACCAAATGTGCAGAGAGGATGCAGAATCCATCTGCATCCAGCTAGACAGATAGATTAGAGATCCTGACTCCTCACTTTCCTATCTAGAATGGAGTTCCTTAATAAATGCCTTTTATACTGATTTGAAACTATGAATTGGCTCCAAGTTACTTTACTCTCAGCACATACGCATGCCTAACTAATCTACTGCTGTGTTGTGCCTCTGTGCACTCTGCTATCATGAGAAAGGGATTCTCTCACCACAGAGAATTCCCAACAATAGGAGCCATGGAGGAGGAGCTCCTGTCCTCAGTCTGGACAGGCCAGGGGCCACCGAGGTCACTCTCTCACGGAGGAGCCCAGCAGCCCTGGAGAAGCGGGGCGCCTCCTCCCCCTTCAGTCCCCGCCAGTCGCTGGGCGCCAGCCGAAGAAAGAGTCCGTCCGCCGCCACTGGGGGCCCCTCCGGCCTGGTGAGCCGCGGTGGGAGTCCAACGGCTGGACGAGGCCAAGCTCGGGCCTGAGGGTCCGTCCTGGCTCTCCTTGCTGCCCCCCTTCCCTCCGCCTGACTTTGGCCTGCAGCTCTTCCTGTTGCAGGAAGGCTCACACTCTTGGAGAGGGCGGCTTTGGGGAGGGGCTGGCTGGCTGGCAGCAGAGTCCTTGCCAAACTCGCCCTCCCGGGCTGATGACACGCGGGGTGTGCCGGGGGGGGGGGGCTGCATGCCATGGTCCTGCCCACCGGCCTTTAGCAGCGACCGTTGGTCTGGAGCGGGGCCTTGACGGTTCTGCCTGGGCTGTCTCAGGACATCGAAGCCGGGCTGTTTGAGGGGCTTTGGGAGCCACGTGGAGCCTGTGTCCAAAGCGGGGCCGTGGCTCCCGAGCCGGCTTCAAATGGGGCAGCAGCCAACCTTGGAGGAGTGGCGGGCTCCTCAAGCAGGACCAGAGCCCTTTGCCCCAGGGAAATGCAAGCCCCCCCCCCCCCGCGCCCCCGTCACAAGGGCAACCCCCTTGACCTCTCTGCCCAGACATATGGGTCACCAAAGAGCAGCCGGCCCCAGGGAAGTGCTCAGCCCCGGCCTCTTCTTGCCAGTGGGCCTCCCCCGCCCCCCCCCCCCGCCGCCGCCCTCCCCGGGTGCCACTCACCGCATCGCTCTCCGCCCCACTTCCTTGCAGAGGGCTTCCGGGCCCAAGCGCAGCTTCTGCAGACCCTGGAGCTCCTTCTCGGCATGCTGAGGAGGGGGGTGAGGGGGGGCTCAAGGAGGGTCTCTGCGCTGGGCCCCCACAGCGGGCGCCACGCCTTGCTCAGCCTCCCCTCCCTCCACAGCCTCTGGGGTGGGACTGGGCAAGGCAGAGGCAGGCCAGGGCAGGGGGCTGGGGAGGGAGGGGGTGGGGGCCTGGGGAGCGAGGCTGGCGGCATCCTCTGCCACCGGCTGGGCCTCGCACTCTCTCTCAGCCTCGGCCTGCCAGCGGGACAAAGGAGGCTGCCTACCTCCTAGGGCTGTTGTGAGAGCAAAGACTGCAAAGGACACGGGGGCATCTTGCAAACTTACTGGCAACATGATGACCCCCCCCCCCCGGTGGCATCTGGCCCGGCTCCTGCCTTCCTCCCCTGGGGGAGGGGGCTCTGACTGCCTCTGGCCCCTGCTTGGGAGGGTGGCACATGGTGCAGGCTGTGCAAAGGAGGCCATGGTGGGGGCCTCCGAGAGCAGCACCTGTGCTGGACCTTGGGGTGGGTGGGTGGGGAGGAGGGTGTACAGATTTCAGGGAGCCCCCCCCAAAAGAAAATGCCATGTCAGCCAGGCTGGGAGAGGAAGCAGAGCCAGCAGCTGCCCAGAGGTGGTGCCCACCCAGCGGCCCGTCCCACCCCCAGGGCCCCCGGTGCAGAGTGGGGGAGCTACCTCGATGCCCGTCAGTGCCACGTACAAGCGGAGGATGTCGTTGGTGCCCTCGAAAATGCGGAAGACCCTCAAGTCACGCAGGACTCGCTCCACTCCTGTGTCCTGCCCAGACACGCCCCCCCCCAAGAATACTGATGGGCTTTTGCCTAGATTGGGCTGGGGGGAGCAAGGCCCCACAGCAGCCCTGGCACTGCCACCGTCTGCTCCCGGATCGAGGTGGTGGTGGTGGTGGGGGGCACTTACCTTCATGTAGCCCATCGCGCCCAGGACCTGGATGACCTCATCTGTCACACTCCAGGCGGCCTCCTGCAGGCACAGAGAGGCCCCCCCCCCGCCGCCCCCCAGGGCAAGGTTAGCTCAGCCACAACCAGCAGGCCCAGCGGAGCCGTCCAGGCAAGGGAAGCAGCTTGCCCCACCCAGCTGCCCCCATGTCTGTTCCGGAACGATGACATGGGGACACAGCCCACCCCATAAACACATTTCTGGCCCCTCCTCCTGCGTGAGGCCCCCTCCGTTTCCCCCCGGGAGCCACCACTGCGTCCGCAGGAGGCTCCTTGGCCAAACAGGCACCCTTGGAGGGGCAGGGCAGGGGGCCTGGGGCAGGCAGCCGCTGCCTCTCGGCCCTTCTGGTGCCCGCCCACCAGCTGCGGTTGCCAGCTAGCGGCTTTTATGGAGGGCTTGCGACTGTTGGGGGCACCAAATCCCCACCACCACAACCACCCCCGGTTTTGTGTGTGCATGTGTTGCGGTGCCTGAAGTTCTGGGGGGCAGCTGGGACATTTTGTGGGCTCAGAACAGGTTGCTCTCGTGAGCAGCCTCTCGGCCTCCTCGGCCTCCTCCTGCTGGCCTCCTTCCAAGGGGAAGCCGGAGGAGGGGAGGCTGGGCTCCCGGGGGGTGGCGCAGCTGGCAGAGCCACGGATGATGCCGGGATGCAGGACAGGGTGGGCCTGGCAGGTGCGGCTGGCTTCCTTCCTTCCTGTGGGGCAGTGAGAAGTTCGCAGCTAGCTAACCGAGGGCACTCAAGACGTCACCCCTGGAGGTTTTCCACACACGGCTCTATGCCTGGAGGGATCTGAGGAGCAGCGAGAGGCATTTTCATTCGAGGGATGAGCCCTCCAACCCCTGCAGCTCCCTGGGCCAAGAGGCACCTTTCTAACGGGGTGATTCTCTTTATTGAGCAGGGGGAGAGTAACTGGCCCTCTCCACCCCCAGCACAGCCTCCCTCCAGTGACCGTTGCTGGCATCTTACCTTACGTTTCTTTTTAGATGGTGAGCCCTTTGGGGACAGGGAGCCCTCTTATTTATTGATTACATACATTTCTCTATGTAAACTGCCCTGAGCCATTTTTTGGAAGGGAGGTACAGAAATCGAATGAATGAATGAATGAATTAGAGGGACCATTCGGCATAGCATCAGCGCTTTCATCAACACCTTTGGAGAAAGCAGACGCCACCCGGAGTTTTTCCCCCAAAAGCTGCTGGAAATAGAGGATTTTTTTTACCCCGAACATAACTTGGGCTAAGCCAGAATTTGCAGCCTCCATTAGGGGAGATCACAGCCTTGTCTGTCCTGGTCCCTGACAGCCGGCAGGGAGGTCGGGTTCAATCCAGCAAATATGTGGACTGGCACACTCCAATCAGGAGCGGATTTGGGGTGGGGGAGGAATGCCCTGTCTGTAAGACCTCCTGCTGAGTAAAAAGATGCCTTTTAAAGTGGTGCATCTCTTCTGTTTAGCATGGGGAGAGCAACTGGCCTTATCCAACCCCAGGACAGCATCCCTTCAGTGGCTGGTGCTACCTTGCATTTCTCCTTAGACTGTGAGCCCTTTGGGGATAGCGGGCATCTTCTTATTCGTTTCTCTTTGAAACCTGCTGTTTCAAAGTGGCCTATCCACAACACAGGAGTCACAGAGGGCAGCGAGCGAGCGAGTGGCAGACCCACCCCCCACGGCGCCAGCAGGCCAGGGGGTTGGCTGCTGGCCCTGCCTTGAGCCCAGAGGGGAAGCTGCTGGCCTGGCCGGGGGGGGGGAGGAGGAGGGCAGAGGGCTGTGTGTGGCACCCCCAGCCAGGAGGAGACGGACTCCGGGTGAAGCAGCCGGGCCCGAGGCAGCAGCCACACTGCTCACCTGCTCATCAGCTTCACAGCGGTGAGCTGGATTTACTCTCCTATTATCCCATTTTTATCAAAATTCAAAATAAGCATATAGAACATCAATAAACATATGCAAATTTTATGCAAAGGAGAGAGTTTGGGGAGGGGTGTGTGTGAAAAGTGCCCTCTATTTCCACTGGGTGGGCCACGCATCTCGCCTGGGTGGGCCACCATCGGGCCGCAGACCTGGGTCTTGCGGCCAGCCCACCCCCAGCCCTCCGCAGAAGCCTCTTCTTACCGAGGCAAAGATCTTGCTGATGGCCGCCTCCAGCTTGTAGTTGGCCACCTTGCTGTCCAGGTTGGCGCTCAGCACGTAGGCCATGGCCTGCAGCAAGGAGGAGGAGCGGGGCGCCCCCCTGCGGGTGGGTCCCTGCGCGCAAGCCAGCCAGCCAGCCCGGCCCGGCCCAGAGGGCAGCCTCCCCCAGGCGCTCCTCCTCCTCCTCCTCCGCGCTCCCGCCAAGCGTCAGGGCAGCACATGGGGAGGCTCGCAGAGGGCGGGTGAGCGGGCAGGAGGCCACATGCGCCAATCCATGGCTGGCAAAAGGAAAGCCCTGGTCCCCCCCCCTCCAGCAAAGACCCCCTTCCGCACAGGAGACACACTCGGCAGAGAACAGGCGAGGCGGGGCCCTACCTCGGTCACGTAGAGCAGCATGGCCATGCGCGCCAGCTTCTCCTGGATGGCCCCGAAGCTGGCCAGGGAGCTCCCGAACTGCTTGCGGTTGGCTGCGTGCTGCACCTGGCGCCCAGGAGGGGGGACGGAGGAGGGTGCGTGCTCAGACCCCTGCCCAGCCAGCCGGCCGGCCCCGATTCACCTCCTGCCACCTCCCCAGCACCTACCGCTTTGCCAAGGACGCCACGCATGGTGCCAGCCAGTGCAGAGGCCATGCCGAAGCGGCCATTGTTGAGGATGTCCATGGCCACCTTGAAGCCTTGGCCCAGCCCGCCCAGCAAGTTCTCGGCCGGCACCTTCACGCCGTCGAAGTGCACCTCAGCCGTGTTGGAGCAGCGGATGCCCATCTTCTTCTCAGGCGGGCCACTAGCATGGTGCGGGGAGACACAGGCAGCGGGTACGGATGTGCACGAACCGGTTCGGAGGCCCTTTCATGGGCTTCCGAACTGGTTCGAACCCTGCCCAGCTCGAGGGTTCGAAGGCAGGGGGAGGATGCACTTACCCACCCCACCCTCGCCACGTTTCCCCCACCGGTGCACATTTCCCTAAAAGCCCGTCGTGCCTCCCTGCCGCCCCGCTCCGACGTTATCTGGGAGTAACTGGAAGTAGTAGCTACGGCTGCGAGCGATGCGTTCGCGTGCACATATATCACACCCATGTGCACATGCACGTTGGATGCATGCGCACAATGCGTGCAGTCAAAGCTACTACTTCCAGGTACTTCCAGATAACGTCGGAGCAGGGCGTCAAGGAAGTATGCTGACGCCCCGACAGACTTTTAGGGAAACATGCATCGGCGGGAGAAACACGGCGGGGATGAGGTGGGCAAGTGCATCCTCCCCCGCCCTTAAAGTCACCCCCCCCCGCTGGTTCCCTATCAGCAGGGAGGGGGAGGGCACCCCTGCGGCGTGCTCTGCTCATGCCCAGAGGGCGTGCTCTCTACCCTCGCTCCGAGGCAGGCAGGCTGTTCCGCCAGAGCCGCCCGTGATCTTTCCCACAGGCTTCGCAGAGCTGCTTGCTCCGGGGGGGGGGGCTGCTCGCTCGCTGCCTCTCACCTGCTCACGCCCCCGAAGCCACGCTCGACCACGAAGGCCGAGATCGGGTCCTTCACCTCCCCGGTGGTCACGTCCTTGATGGGCGTCCGGGCGAACACCGTGAAGATGTCCGCTGTGCCGCCGTTGCTGGAACCCAGAAAAGGCAGGCGAGGGTGGTGGCCCGACTGCGGGGCCGGGTCAGGGGATGGGCCTCCCGCCTGCAGCGGCCAACCCCCAGTGGGCCGGGCCCCCAGGAGGAGCCACGCAGCCACCGCCTCTCCCGCCTGCCCCACACCTGATCCACATCTTGCTGCCACTCAGGGTGTAGAAGCTCCCGCAGGGACTGCACTCTGCCACCGTCTGAAGGGAGGCCGCGTTGGAACCGCTTGACGCCTCGGTCAGGCAATATGCCGCGTAGTTCTCGCCTGTCCGGATGGAGAAGCGAGGGGCTTCCGAGGGTCCGACTGGCCCGGCCTCTCTTAAGAGTGGGGGGGGCTGCCACCACCGCACCCCCCCGCCTCCTTGCCCGGCCCCTCCTGCAAGCAAGGCCTGGCGAGGGGGGCAGCACCTTTCTCGGCACTCTTGCTGGGGGGGGGGGGCTGCTCCTCGGACTCCCCCTGCATCTCCCCCACTCCAATTTGCTTTATGAGCAACACTACGACCCACGTGCTCAAGGGTTCTTTTGCCACCCAAAGATGCTTCCTGGGATGGAGGCAGACGTGGCTGCTTCAGCAGGGCCACCCCCCCCACCCCCCCCCCACACCCAGCGAAGTCCTCCTTGGCCCTCCTGGCAGCGCCCTCCCCTGTGCTTCACCAGGCTGCCCCTCCCGGTGGGGCTGGCAGCCTCCCTGCCCCACTCCCGCCACCGCCCCGTGGCACCCTGACTCCACAGCAGAGAGGCCATGTCTGGCCGCTCCCCCCACCCCACTCCCAGCCAGCCCCACGGCATGCAAGCAGGCCGGCTCCCTCGTGCACTTACCCCTGGCCAGTCGGGGCAGGTACTTCTCCTTCTGGCTCTGGGTTCCAAAGAGCAGGAGCCCCTTGAGGCCGATGGACTGGTGAGCACCAAGGATGATGCCCACCCCCAGGTCATGCGTGCCGAGCACCTCCACCAGCCGAGCGTACTGGGGAGAAGGGAGCGCAGCAGCAGCAGCGTCAGCCAGGAGGGGAGGGGGCCCATGCCAGGGAGTGGGGAGGGGTGGGTGTCCCTGGCCATCCGCTCCCTGCTTCTCTCAGGGCTGGAAGCAGCTGCTGCTGCTGGCGGAAGAGCCAAGCAAGGTCCTTCCAGAGGCCGCCCCCCCCACACACACACAAAGCAGGGAAGCGCCAGCAGGCCCAGGCAGGAAGCAAGTGGAAGACCAGAGGGGTGTCCCAGGAGGAGACACTCAGGCCTCCCGCTCAGGCCAGCTCTGGGTGGACAGCCCCCCCCCGACCCCTCCCACTGCATGGAAGGAGGCATCCCCTGCCACCGCAGAGGCCTCCGAGGGGCAGTGCCCCCATCCCACATGGCCCCCCTCACCTGTGTGTTGCTCAGCCCTAGGCCCCCCAGCTGCTCTGGCACCTGCAGCCCAAAGCAGCCCATCTTCTTCAGGCCCGCCAGGGTGTCTTCCTCTATGCTCCCCAGCTCCTCGTTGGCGGCTGCATCGTTCACTTCCTGCCCAGGGTTAGAAAACAGACCAAAACACCACAGAGGACTTTGCTTGGATGGGAAGATTTGTCCCAAGGAAGAAATTCTCCTCCTGGGACTGGATTGCAGACAGTGAAGGGTCTGAAATGGAATGGTCCGTTCGACTGTCTCTCTTACAGATGTGTGTGGCGAATTGGTGGGGAATGGAAATGCCCTTTCCTGCTGACTCAGGATGAGAATCAAGCCTCCTGCAAGCCTGCCTTATGAGGATCAATTGATAGTCATCCTGCTGCAGCAAACTCCTTTGCTGCATGTCCTCCATGCGCCCAGCACAGACTTCCTTTCTTCTTCCCAGAATTCCCCCCTGCAGCTCCCATGTCCCACCCACCTCGTGGACTGATTCGTTGAGCCCTGGAGTTCACCAGCCTGTCAGTCAAGACAAGGGTTCACTTCGTGGGGAGATTGGTCACTACAATACGCTTGGATTGGGGGGTGCAAAAATTAACGAATTGAGCAATTTGATATTTTAGTCCATGAGGAAGCCCTCAGACTTCGGCTGTTGGTTCCATCTGGTAGGGATGAATGTCAATTTTGGCAACATCTCCCTGAGATGGAAAATGGGTGATTGTGTTGTTGCACGGACAGCTTTCTCTGTGTACATAGGAACATAGGAAGCTGCCATATACTGAGTCAGACCCTTGGTCTATCTAGCTCAGTATTGTCTTCACAGACTGGCAGCAGCTTCTCCCAGGTTGCAGACAGGAGTCTCTCTCAGCCCTCTCTTGGAGATGCTGCCAGGGAGGGAACTTGAAACCTTCTGCTCTTCCCAGAGCGGCTCCATCCCCTGAGGGGAAGATCTTGCGGTGCTCACACATCAAGTCTCCCTTTCAGATGCAACCAGGGCAGACCCTGCTTAGCTATGGGGACGTCATGCTGGCGACCACAAGACCAGCTCTCCTGTGATCACCCCTTCTTTATCTCTACCCCCAGAAGCAATTGCTGTCATTTTTGCACAGAGGATGCGGTTAGGCTGACAATATCGATAAAATGTTGTAGCAGTTTTTGTGTTTTAAACACTTTTGCAAGCGTCCAAGCACCGTTGCACATTTGACTGCGGCAGGCCTGATGGGCAGGACAATGAAAGCACAAGAACACGTGGAAAGGGCTACAGGGCAACTGCTCATCCCCCGTCCTGAGGGGGGTCGGCCTTGTCAAAAACCGGCCCTGTCCATCTGTCCCCCCAGATGGTACAGACCGACCCCGCTGGATCATGGACTATTTGTCTTGTTGCCTCGAAAACAAGAATCTAGACTTAAAGAAGAAAAGAATCGGACGTCCAATTCCAAAAGTGAACTTTGGGAAATGAGGACCTGCCTGTCCAGTTCCGACATTTTGCTGCATTTCGACAGTGTGTGGAGCCACCATGGTCCGAGTCTGATCCAACCGCCTTTTCTCCGAGGGGGCCAGCGCCAGGGTGCCCTCTCACGGGGAGGCCCAGATGTTGCCGACCACAACCCCCAGAATCCCCCACTGCAATGGCCTTGGCTTGGGGATCCGGGGAGTTGTAGCCCACCACATCGGGGCATCCTTCGGAGAGGGAAGAGTGCCCAGCGCCTGCAGAGACCCCCACCCCCACCCCCCACCACCGGCACTCTCTGTGGCATCAGACATGCTGGTTCCGGCTGGCAGAAGGGGGGGGCATGGAAGGTCTGGGAATATCTGCCCCCCACAGCCCAGCCCGACTGAGGGCAAGTCTGGAAAGGCCCTCTCGGAGGGCGGAGGGGGGGACCCTCTGCAGAGACCCTCTGGGCTTCCTGGTCCCCGGCGGCTCCTTGCCTGGGCGGCGGCCCCCGAGCCCCTCTGCAAGCAGCCCCGCGCAGGCACTCACCTCGAAGAAGCGGGCCAAGGGCCCCACCATGGCCTTCAGGGACTGCTCTTGCTCCTGGGAGAGGGCTGTGTGGGGCCAAGAGAGAGCCCAGCAGGTGAGGGCGGGGCTGGCACCCTGCTGGGCCTGGGCTGCGGAGCGGGGCCTCCCACCTCTGCCACGTCAGGCCCTCAGCCCCAACATGGGGGCCCCGATCCTTCCCTCTCTGGCAGGACTGTGGCAAAGTTTTCCTCCGGAGGAGAGCGGCGGCCCCTCCATGAGGCAAGGTGAGGCAAGGGGTTTGCCTCAGGCCACCGAGGACTGGGGCACCAGCGGGGCAGCAGGATCCACCCCCCCCACCCCCCACCGCATCTGAGCAGCTCTTTGGGGCCCAGCTGACCCCCGCCTCTCCTCCTCACATGCCTTGCCCAGCTGGCGAGGAGCCAGGGGGGAGGGGGAGGTGCCGGCCCCCTTCCCTCCTCTGCAGGGCCAGGCCGTGGGCTGTGGCTTGCCCCTTCGCAAGGCCCTGGCCCATGGCTGGCTGCAGCCCCCCCCCCACTGGCCGGTCTGCTCTCCACCCCACGGGCAGTGGGGCAGCGGCCAGTCTTCCCCAGCCTGGGACGGCTCCCTCTGCCTACCTGAGGGGAAAGGGAAGATGTTTTCGGCGGACAGGTGCCCGCAGAAGATATTTGTGACAAAGGATGGGGTTGCCTAAAGAGAGGAGGAGGTGGCAGTTCAGCCAGGTTAGGGGGCGAGGGCGGGGGGGCTCCTTCCTGGAGCAGCCTGGGGGGGAGTGCGGAGCCAGCCCTGTCCTCTCCCCCCCCCCAAGGGAGCCGAGGGGCAGCCGGGGGCCTTCAGCCTGGTCAGGAGAGCCAGGCAGGTGCCAGGTCGCAGGTCTCTGCCGCCTGCAGGGCCTCCCCCCCCTCCCTCCCTCCCTCCCTCTGGGCTTCTGCCCAGCCCAGCCTGACAGGGGCTTCCCAGGACCCCCCCCCCCATCCAGCCCAGCTCAGCAGCCGCCTGCTCAGGGAAGGGAAGCAGGCCAGACACACACACAGAGACCCCCCCCCGTCCTCTGCCTCTGCCCTCCCAGCCTCTGGACTGGCTCCCTGCCCCCCCCCAGTCCTGACCCCACAAGCTCTGAGCTGGAAAGAGGGGTCCCCCTCCCCCCCCCCGTGGTGGGCAGCAGCTTACCGGCTCACTGGGAGCGGAGTACTTGGTGCTCCCGTCCGCTGGGACATAGGAGGGAGTCGGCAGCCTGGAAGAGGAGAAACTCTTGGGGAGCAGGAAGGGGTCCCCAGCGCAGCTGGCGGTGGGCTCCCCCCCCCGAAGGGCCTGAAGGGCGGGGCTGTCCTGGTGCTCCCTCTCCCTTGCAGCACTGCCAGGACCAGCCCCCACCCCCCAGCCCCCAGCCCCGCTTGCACTTCAGCAGCCAAATCCAGGGGGGGACCCTGCCTGCTGCTGCTCTGTGCCATCTTCGGGGCCGCAGTCGGTGGCCAGCTCTGGGCAAGAAGAGGCCCGTCTCCCTGGCCCGTGTCCTCCTTGCGAGCGGCTGAGCCCGTGTCCAGGCCAGATGACATGCCTCCCACCGCCTGCTCCGGCCAGTGGCCAAGACTTCTGCAGGGCCTGCTCAGTCGGGATCTGGACACACAGGGCTCTGGAGGGCAGATTTCCCCAGGGCAATCGACACCTGCCCTTGACTTGCTCTCCCAGGAATGGTGGGAGAAGTGGGGAAGGCAGACTCCGGTCCTCCTGGGCTCTGGTGACAGCCTCGGGGTCAAAGCAGAGGTGTGGAGAAGGAGCTGCCCCTGCAGACACCGGGGGGTTCTTTGCACACTTCCTCAGGCATTGAACTGGAAACTAGAAGAACAGCCGCGCTGGATCGGGCCCCACAAGGCCCATCTAGTCCAGCCTCCTCTTCCCCCCCACTGGCCCCCAACCACATGCCCCATCTCCTGCCTTTGCTCCCCTGCCCCTGGGATCCGGAGGCCTCCTGAATCCATCAGGCCATCAGACTAGCATTCGTATTATTATTTTATTTAACACACTTCTATACCACCCAAAACTCACGTCTCTGGGTGGTTTACAACAAGCAAACAAAAAGTGAAAACATTAGTTAATATACAGGTGAAACTCGGAAAATTAGAATATCGTGCAAAAGTCCATTAATTTCAGTAATGCAAATTAAAAGGTGAAACTGATATATGAGACAGACGCATTACATGCAAAGCGAGATAAGTCAAGCCTTAATTTGTTATCATTGTGATGATCATGGCGTACAGCTCATGAAAACCCCAAATCCACAATCTCAGAAAATTAGAATATTACATGGAACCAAGAAGACAAGGATTGACGAAAAGAACAATATCGGACCTCTGAAAAGTATACAGTGTACTCTAAAAGTGGCCATACCATAGGTTTGTATAAAGGCATTATAATATTAGCACTTTTATTTTTAATCCCCTTCCTAATGATCCCTAGCCTGGAATTGGCCTTTTTCACAGCTGCCACACATTAAGTCGACAGTTTCAAGGAGCTGCCCACCAAAACCCCAAGATCCCTCTCCTGGTCAGTCACCGACAGCTCAGACTCCATCACTGTATACTGTATATGAAGTTGGGGTTCTTTGCCTCAATGTTTCCCGATTTTGTCGCCCACTCCACCAGTTTGGAGAGATTCTTTTGGAGCTCCTCACAATCTGTTTTGGATTTCATTACCTTAAAAGTTCAGTGTCATCAGCAAATTTGTCCACTTTGCTGCTTACCACAACTTCTAGATCATTTATGAACAAGTTAAAGAGCAACGGTCCCAGTACAGATCCTTGGGGGACCCCACTTGTTACTTCCTTCCATTGTGAAAACTGTCCATTTATTCCAACCCTCGTTTCCTGTCCTTCACACAGTTACCGATCCAAACAGGAACCTGTCCACTTATCCCATGACTGCTAAGTTTATTCAAGAGCCTTTGGTGAGGAATTTAATCAAAAGCCTTTTGGAAGTCCAAGTATACTATGTCAACCGCTTCCCCTTTATCCACATGCCTGTTGACCCTCTCAAAGCACTCCAAAAGGTGAGTGAGGCAAGACTTGTCCTTGCAGAAGCCCGGCTGGTTCTCCTTCAGCAAGGCCTGTTCTTCTATATGCTTAACATTTTTGTCCTTCAGTATGCTTTCCATCAATTTGCCAGCACAGCCATCAAGCTGACTGGCCTCTAATTTTCTGAATCCCGCCTAGGTCCTTTTTCAAAATTGGTGTTCAGAAATGACTCTCCCCCAAGCCAGGAGCGGCCCCTGGGCCCTCTCAGGCTGTGCAGCCCCTCTGAGCCTCTGAGATGGGAAAGCAGCCGATCAAGAAGGTGGAGCCCTCCCTCCAAATGCCCGGCGGCTGCAGGGAAGCCTCTCTGGTTCCCAGCCAGCCCAAGCTGGCTGTCTGCCCTCATGGCTTGAAGACGGAAGTGGTGTCTCCGGGGCGGGCAGCCTGCCTCGCCTCGGTGCCCTCTTTGTCGCCTGGGGCTTCAGTCTGAGCCTGGACTCGTCCATGCAGCAGGCTCCCCTTCCAGACCCCAAAGGACACAGACCCGCCCGCTCACCCTCGGCCACTGGCCACGGCACGCTTCTGCAAGCCAGCCCCAGCTGCCACCTGAGCACAGCACCTCAGTCAGGATCTGCCTCTCTGCTTCCGTCCTTTGGACAGAGGCCAGGCCGAGCCAAGCTCTGGTGGCTGTAGAACAGGCCCAGCCGAGGAAGCAGCAGACAAAGGCCTCTTGGCCCTCGGGGAGCACAAGCCTATCCAGGGCATCTTCCGGAATCTACGGCCCCTCCTGGAAGAGTGTCCTTGGGGTGGGAGAAGATGCCAGGCCCTGCAGGCAGACCCCCAGGCCAAAGGGCCCCCTCAGCAACTAGCGCCTGCCTGCCATCTCTCTCCCCAGATCTGCTCAAGCTCCCACCCCCACCCCCAGATGGAGAAGCCCCCTTCTCAGGGGACAGGCATGAGAGACTCCGGTTCAAACCCTCACTCCTCACGGGAGCTCACAAGGTGATCTTGAGCCGGCCACTCGCAGCCTAATGGACCTTCCAGGATGATGGGGGGGAGGAGAACCACCTGGGAGTGGAAGAGCCCAGTACGCCCCCCAACCGCCCGAGCTCCTTGGAGGAGGCAGGGCAGCGGGATCCAAATGCCGGCCCTTCAAGGACAGGCTCCCATCAGGCAGAAAGGCCCTCCGGCCATGGACACAGGCCCAGCCAGGCACCGGAGATGCAAGAGAATCCTCCATGGACAGCCGCCAGACGGCACTCAGGGAGTTGGAAGGGGGGCTGTGGAACTCAGGGGGACTCAAGGGGGGCAGGCAACTGGGATGGCTCGCTCCCTGCCACTTTAGGGTGCCTTTTCTATGGCTCATCCTGCCCAGTGGCCGCTTGTCAGGAGTGGGTCACACTCCAGCAGCCTAGATCTGGCCTGCCTTGGAAAGGCTCCTGCTTCCTTGGCTGGGGCCGCTTGGCCCCTGGGCCCCACTGGGGGCAGCATTCCTTCCGTCTTCCCAGCTATGGGCGCATGCCCTGCACCTGGCCATGTGGGGCACAGGCGCTGCTGTTGCTTTAGGGTTGGTGCCATGGGGGGCGGGGGGGGCAGGGGTCTCTGTTGTTTTGCCTGCAGCACTCCTCCTCCTCCTCCTCCTCCTCTGGATGGAACAAGACCGTAGGGATGTGCACAAAGTGGTTCAGAGGCCCTGCTACAGACCTCCGGGCTGGTTCAAAGGACCGGTGGTACGGCTGGTTCGGTGGCGGGGGGTGGGGGGTACCTTTAAGGAGCAGGGGGGTGCTCTTACACACACACACACACACACACACCGCATTTTCCCCACCTGCGCTGTGTTTGACAATGGCCCTGCAGGGTGGCAGTGTGCCTCCTTGTGCATTGGACGGGAAGTGCCCAGTCACGCTCATGCGCATGCAGGTCGTGCGCACACATGTGCACCGGGCACTTCTGGTCCATCGCACATGGGGCGGCAAGGAGGTAGGCTTCTGCCCTACGGGGGCCGTTTTTAAATGCAGCACCATTGGGGGGAATGCGGCAGCAGCGGCAGTGGGGTGTCAGAGCACCATGCTCCTTCGAGGTACCCCCCTGCCCCGTCGAACTGACCACCTTCCGTGCACATCCCTATCCAGCCAGCACGGCCAGCGCAAAGGGGCTGCAGCCCCCCACCCCACCCTCCTATAACCAAAGGGGGGGGTCTGGACTCTGCTGCCCCCTGCTGGAGACAAAGCCCAGCAGCACGTGGTTTTCCACTCTGCTGCCAGAAATACCTGAAGTCTGCCTTGGCCAGGGATTTGGTCCAACACTCTCTCCTCCACCCGGGAAGCATCACCCGGCTCTGGATCAGGCGCAGCATCCTCTTTGCTGCTGGTGGAGCTGAGCCTGCACCCTCGAGGGAAGCAGGAGGAGGGTCAGCAAGGCTGCCTTGCAGCCAGCCCAAAATGCAAGCCACAGCCCCCCACCCCACCCCACCCCACTGGGACTCATCCAGGAATCTCCTCCTCCCCGTCTGCGTCATACCAGACCTCAGGAAACTCCAGGATGACCCTGTCCTTGCTGAGCCAGCCCCAGCTCCCTCGGGTCTGGTTTTCTTTCTGCCAAAGGGCAGCCCCCTCCCACCCACTGGGGCTTGGGAAGCTCACAAGCAGGACGATGGGGGGGGATGCAGGGGGGTGGCCTCTCTTGCCCTCTGTTCCCAGCAGCGCCAGCAGCCCCCTGCATGGCAAGCCTTCTGCCTCGGATCAGGGAGGGCCCGTTTCCCTGCCATGGTGAGCAGCTGAGGGTGGCCCTCTCCCCCCCCCCCGCCGCCCCCCACAGCTCACCCACAACATGCAGCAGCCAGAGGAAGCCCTTTTGGCCAAGCCAGTGAGGGAGGCTCCAAAGGCAGTGTGACATCAGGGCTTCCAGGGCGATGCCAGGATGGAGCCCTGTGACAGGCCTTGGTTCTAGAAGGGCTCGAGGGTGTCAGGGTCATCACGGGGTGGGGGGGCAGGGTGAGGACTGGCTGGGCTGCCCGGCTCCTGCTGGCTGGGGCATGCGCTCCTCCAGGGAGGGCAGGAGGCCCTTCTGGGTGCTGGGCACACCCCCTGCATGCAGAGGCATATCTAGGGAAAACAGCGCCTAGGGCAAGCACTGAAATTGCGCCCCCCAACCCCCAAATATCTGACACCCATCTTTCAGATAACTGGAGGGAGAGAAAGTGGAATAGACGCTTTCAGGCAGGAAATGCTCCCTGAAACTAATGGGAAAGTCAGTGCTCAGGGAGGCTCCTGGGGGGCACATGCCCTCTCCCCGGACTCAGAGAGGATGGCAGCGGGCGCCGGGGGGGGGTGCGGGCGATTTTCAATTTTTTTTAAAAAAAATCAACTTTGGTGGTTGGGGTGGGGGTGGGGCATGGCAGGCACTTGGCGCCCCCCTGCAACTGGCGCCTAGGGCACGTGCCCTGCCTGCCCCACCCTGGTTACGCCTCTGCCTGCATGCATGTGATGTCACACAGAGGGGGCGTGACCGGTGCAAGCAAAGGGCCGCCAGGGAAAGGGGGGGACACCAGCACACACACACACACACACACACACACACACACACACACACACAACTATGCACCCGGTCAGGAAGAATTAAAGTTGTGAGATCAAAGATCAAACTGAATTGCATGCTGCTGTGATTGGTGTAAAAATGCTATTTGAATGTGCTTGTGAGTACATGATTAGGATTGGAGTGCATGTGGCTAAAAGTCTCATTCATATATATATATATATATATATATATATATATATATATATATAACACATCCTGTTCTTCCTCCAAAGAGGAAGGGTAGGGAGAGAAAGGGTAGTGTACATGTTAGTTAATGCAAAAACCTCTCTCATCCACGATTTGATTGTGGATGAGCGTGCTGACCTGGTATGTGTGGTTGGATGCGCTGGGCGGGGTTGGTCTCTCTCAGCTCTGCCCTCCAGGTTTCCAGATCGTGCAACAGCCCCGCCTCGAGGGTTGGGGAGGAGGCGTTGCAGTCATCTTTCAAGAGACCCTCCCCGTTTCCAGGTGCCCGGTCAGGCAATCTCAGAATTTCGAGTGTTTGTCCTTGAGGGTGGGCCTCCGAGATAGGCTGGGGATTCTGCTGGTGTACCGACCACCCCGCTGCACTTCAGTCTCCCTACCTGAGCTGGCGGGGGTGGTCTCGGAGGTGGCCTTGGGTTCCCCCAGGCTTATTGTTTGGGGGGATTTCAATGTCCACGCTGAGGCCCCCCATTGGGTGCGGCTCAGGATTTCATGGCCTCCATGGCAACCATGGGCCTGTCTCAATTGGTATCGGGCCCTACCCACGTGGCGGGACACACTCTGGATCTGGTTTTTGCCGTCCAGGAAATAAATGGTCTGGAGGTGGGGGAATTTGAGACCACTCCCTTGTCATGGACAGATGACAGACATGGTGGGGTTTAGTTTGACTGCTCCGTCTGACCTCTGCAGGGGTGGTGGGCCGATTAGGATGGTCCGCCCCCGGAGGCTTATGGATCTGCTTGGATTCCAGACGGCCCTCGGGGAGTTTCCAGTGTCCAGAGCTGGTGACCCTGTCGAGGCCATGGTTGATCTCTGGAATGGAGAGATGGCCCGGGCTGTTGACACGGTTGCTCCTAAACGCCCTCTCCCGCTTGGTGGAGCCCGATCTGCTCCTTGGTTTTCCTCGGAGCTTAGGGTGATGAAGCAACTCGGGCGACGGCTGGAGCGACGCTGGAGGAAGAGTCGTCTCGAATCCGACCGAACACGGGCTAGAGCCCATTTTAGGGACTACTCCATGGCGGTGGGGGCGGTGAAGAAATGCTTTTTCTCCGCCTCCATTGCGTCTGCTCAGTGCAGACAAACAGAGCTGTTTCGTGTGGTGAAAACCTTGCTCCACACATCCCCCCCAGATAATGGGGGAGGAGTCATTGACAGCTCTTTGTGATCAGTTTGCCTGTCACTTTGCAGATAAAGTCGCTTGCATCCGTGCTGACCTGGACTCCAGAGTTTTGGCAGTTCTGGCAGACGTGCCTCTGGTACCATCTAGTCCCGTTGTGTTGGATTCTTTTCGGTTGGTGCGGCCTGAGGATGTGGACAAGATCCTGGGCAGTGTGCGGGCGACTTCGTGCGCTCTTGACCCTTGCCCTTCATGGCTAATAAAAGCTGCCAGGGAGGGGACAGGCAGATGGCTGGAGGTGATCGTTAATGCTTCGTTAAGGGAGGGCAGGATGCCACCGTGCCTCAAGGAGGCGGTAGTAAGACCACTATTAAAAAAGCCCTCCCTTGATCCCTCCAACCTGGACAACTATAGACCAGTCTCTAAACTGCCATTTTGGGGCAAGGTGATAGAGCATGTGGTGGCGTCCCAGCTGCAGAGGGTCTTGGATGATACGGATTTACTGGACCCTTTTCAATCTGGCTTCCGCCCCAGGTATGGGACTGAGATTTCCTTGGTTGCTCTAGTGGATGACCTACCCCGGGAACTAGACGGGGGAGTGTGTCCCTGTTGGTTCTGCTGGACCTCTCGGCAGCGTTCGATGCCATCGACCATGGTATCCTTCTGGGCCGCCTCTCGAGTATGGGAATCGGAGGCACTGCGTTGCGGTGGTTCCAGTCCTTTCTTGGGGGGAGGGTCCAGAAGGTGGTGCTGGGGGACTACTGCTCGGATCCGTGGCCATTGGCCTGTGGGGTCGGTCTTGTCCCCAATGCTGTTTAACATCTACATGAAGCCGCTGGGAGAGGTCATCCGGGGATTTGGACTGAGTTGTCAGCAATATGCAGATGACACTCAGCTCTATTTGTCTTTGTCACCTGATCCTAGGGAGGCGGTGGATGTCCTGAATTGGGGGCTGGAGGCCGTGATGGGTTGGATGTGGGCTAACAAACTGAAATTGAATCCGGATAAGACGGAGGTACTGTTGGTCAGTAGGAGAGCCAATCGGGATGAGGAGATTTTACCTGTTCTGGATGGGGTTACACTCCCCTTGAAGGAGCAAGTACGCAGCTTGGGGCTACTACTGGACCCGGCTCTGCTTTTGGAAGCTTAGGTGAAGGTGGTGGCCAGGGATACCTTTGCACGGCTTCAGCTAGTGCGCCAGAAGGCAGATCTGGCCACGGTTACTCATGCCTTAGTCACGTCGCAGCTGGATTACTGTAACGCACTCTACGTGGGGCTGCCCTTGAAGAATATCCGGAAACTGCAGCTAGGGCAAAACGCGGCAGCGAGGGTTTTATCCGGAGCTGCCCGTTGGGAACACATCACCCCCATTTTGAAAGAGTTGCTACTGGCTGCCAGTTCGTTTCCGGGTCCAATTCAAGGTGCTGGTTTTGACCTTTAAGGCCCTTAACGGTTTGAGCCCGGGGTATTTGAGGGACCACCTGCTCCCAAGGGTTGCTGCCTGCTTGACGAGGTCATCTGAGGGGGCCCTGCTCCGGGTGCCGACAATGAGGGAGGCCCGGCTGTCGTGCACTCGGGACAGGGCCTTCTCCGTTGCTGCCCCCAGACTCTGGAATGCTCTCCTGGTGGCCATTCGTTCCTCGGACTCCATCACGGCTTTTAGAAAGCTTGTAAAGACTTGGCTTTTTACCCAGGCTTTTACATAATCGTTTTTACTGCTGCTTCTGTGTGTTTTTATCTGTTGTATTGTTTTTATGCCTGTTTTTATATGTTTTTATATTTTTTTGCTTGATGTTTTTATTGCCTTTTTATTGTAAAAAGGCAATATTTTATTGTTTTATTGTCTGCCTTCCCACAATATTCCGTAGAACTGTGGTGTCAAACTGCTGGCCCCTGGGCAAGATGCAGCCTGCAGAGCTCCAGGCAGAAAGAGGCAACTGGCCGGGTGGGTCTTTTGGGAAGGCAAAAAATGCGCAAGCGAGGCAATGCAAAGGAGGGGCCTGGATGAGCAGCCTCCCCACCAAGAGGGCCCCCCCTCTCTGGGCCTCCCCCCTCTCCTCCTTCCCTTAACGGAGCTCCAGGCAGTGGTGGCATCTCTGAGCCTTGTGTGGTGAGGGATTGCCCAGCTCCATTGTGTCTCCTTGCTTGGTTGGGCACAGAGGGGGCAACTCTGCTTGTCCTGAGCAAGTAGTTCTCCCTACTTGCTAGGGCTGCCTGGTTGGTTGGTTGGGTCCTTCCTTCCTTCCTTCCTTCCTTCCTTCCTTCCTTCCTTCCTTCCTTCCTTCCTTCCTTCCCTGAGCATATTCTGGTGTAGAAAGTAGTGCATTCAGCTATGTAAGTAGCAGAGTTGCAAAATTTGGCATCTGCAGGTCATCGGGAAATAGGTTATACAGTATTCAGAATTTCTTCTTTAAAATAATAATAGAATTTTTTTATTCTTCCCAACCTTTCCCTAAGTATATTCTGGTGTAAAAAGAGGTGTAAACTAATCCAGAGGTTCTCCAACTTGGGTCTTCAGATGTTGAACTATAGCTTCCATCATCCCATCACAATGGCTTTTGTGGCTAAGGATGATGGGAGTTGTAGTCCAACAACTTCTGGGGACTCACGTTTGAGAATACCTGAGCTAATTTAAGGGGCAGGCAAAGGAGGGAGGAAGAATGGGATGAAGTGAGAGAAAGAGTTTTGACCTGCCTTGTGGGGTCATCTCAGGTGGGCCTTCTCAGAGTTCCAGGGGAGGTACGTGGGGTCCGGGCTCGTGGGAGGGCCTTCTCTGTAGCAGCCCCCTCCTTATGGAACACCCTGCCTCCTGAGATTCATAATGCCCCCTCTCTTCTGTCCTTTAAGAAGCTCCTGAAGACTTACTTATTTTGCCAGGCTTTTAGTTCTTTTAATGTGTCTGTCTGTCTGTCTGTCCGTCTTTCCCTTTCCCCCCTCTTGTTTTCATTGTTGTTGTTTTAATTTATGTAAACTGCCTCCAGTCTGTGGAAGTCAAGTGGTCAATAAATTTGATAGATAGATAAATAGATAGATAGGCAGAAAGTCAAGAAAAGAAGGAGGCGAAGGCGGGCAGGAGGCGGCACGAGGCTATGGGCAGGCTACTGGAGGTGCAGCAGACTCAAATCCGGCCCACCACCCCATTGAGTCTGACACCCCCCCCCTTAGCAACTGGGTCCAGATTACCTCTAAATCCCAGGGCAAAATCTGGGACTCAGTTTGTGTCGTGTCTGTGGGATGTGTGTGTGTGTGTGTGTGTGAGAGAGAGAGAGAGAGAGAGAGAGAGAGAGAGAGAGAGAGAGAGAGAGAGAGAGAGAGAATGAATATGGGTGAATAAGAAAAATAAATGTCCTACTGATGTTACATGAATACATGAGATGACTGTAGCAGGTAGATGTGTATAGATGTTTCTGAGCCTGGGGGGACGTGTGCACACCAGTGTGTGTGTGTGTGTGTGTGTGTGTGTGTGTGAAAGTGTCTGTGCGCGTGGGGAGTGCATCGTATTATTTGCATAGGAGCGGAAGGGTGCTGTGCCAAGAATGTTTTGTTTTTGTCCTCCTGCCCATCCTTCTGCAGTGAAGAGGGGCCGCCCTCCGCCCCACCCATGCCCACACCTTTTTCTGACCCACACCCCCCTCCAGTCTTGCTCCCACCCTCTGGCCCTCAGAACTGGGGTGAGGGACTTGCGCCTTCCCCTGAGCAGCTCCCACCCGCACTCTGGCTGGTTGGCAGAAGCTGGGCACTTCTCGCAGATGCCAGGAGGGGGCAGCAGACACCCTCCGAGGCCTCAGCAGCTGGGAGGCAGGTGGGGAGGCGCTGCTCTTCCATTCAGGGTCCCGGGCGGGCGGGACTGCAAGGGCGCGAGGGGCAGGGGGAGCGGCCTCATCCCGGCCTCGTCCCGAGTCAGCCCAGCCCTCTCCGGGAGATGCTGCTGCAGCCAGGGAGGGGACTTGGACCCTTCTGCATGCAAGCAGGCAGGGGCTCTGCCCAGAGCGGATTCCCCATCTTCCCCTCTTGGAGATGCTTCAAGCGTGCCAGCCGAGGGGCACCTAGGTAATTGTGGAGCTTGGACCGAAAGGCCTTTGGAGCCCCCCCGCCCCCATTGCAAATTCAGCATCATCCCCCTACACACAGACCCAGGCAGTATTTTTAACACATGCTTCCTTGAGGGCACAAACAGCAACAGAACTCACAAGAACGTAAGGCAGGGGCGTCACTATAACAGGGCCAGGGGAGACATTTCCTGGGGGGCCACTGCCTTGGGGGGCCCCCCAGAGGCAAGTCACATGACTGACTCCCCCAGCCGCGCACCCGCCCGGGCTTCCTTCCGTTGTATTCATCCTCCGAAACTGATGTGAGTGTTAAGACCTGGAGCTACCAGGACAGCACGTCTTTCTCTAGGACCATGAAATGACTTGCTTCATCCACAATTTACAAAACCTTTTAAAAAATAATTTAGGATCATGTTCTATTGTGGCACATAGGTTATATATTTATATATCTATACTTTTTGTTATCACTATTCCACCTCATTTAAGATTTCTTGACTTCATGAGCTGAGCTTCAGTGAGGGGGGGCCCGTTTTAAAATCTTGCCTCTGGGCCCAACCTTGCTACGCCCTTGACGTAAGGATGTAAAACAGGTATATTTATGCAACTATGCATTAGCAGAAACATTTCAACTCCAGCCAGCATGGTGTAGTGGTTAGAGTGCTGGACTAGGACCAGGGAGACCCGAGTTCAAATCCCCATCCAGCCATGAAAACTAGCTGGGTGACTCTGGGCCAGTCACTTCTCTCTCAGCCTAACCTTCTCCACAGGGTTGTTGTGAAAGAGAAACTCAGGTATGTAGTACACCGCTCTGGGCTCCTTGGAGGAAGAGCGGGATATATATGCAGAATAAAATAAATAAATAAATAAATAAAGATTTAAACAACTCACAGCGACCACACCATCCGGGACAGACGAAAGGGGATTTAGGGGGCCCCAGGGGGTGTGGAGGCCCTAGACGTCCTCCTGGAAGTCCTGGGGTAAGAGCGCCTCTGCATGCAGGGGCTCTTCTGAGAGCATCCCCCTCCCCTCAGGGGAAGATCTCTCAGTGCTCACACATGTCGCCTCCCATTCAAATGCAAACCAGGGCAGACCCTGCCTGGCCAAGGGGACCATTCCTGCTGGCTGTCCCAAGACCAGCTCCAGGGGTGGCTGACCTAAGGTCAGGAGCAGCACATCCAAGCAGGATTGCTTGCCGCCCTTGGTGGGGTAGGATGCGGGGACTTTGAACAGCTGCTTGCCAGGCAGAAATCCAGCTGGTGCAGCATTTTCCTGGAGAAAGCCACACTGGGTGAATTTCTGCTTGTTATGCAGCTGTTAAAGGCACATATTTATTTCAACAGAAGTCCCCAAAGCGGTTTACATAGATCTACATTAAAACATAAAACGGCTCCTTGTCCTCAAAGTAGGGCTCACGATGCAGAACCGCAATGGCAGCTCTACAGGGTGCCCGTGAGGCCACTGCCTTCGCCCTTGCTCTTCATAAGAACAGAAGGACGGCCCTGCGGCTGGGTCCAGCCCAAGGAGGCCCATCCAGTCCAGCCTTCCTGTTCCATACAGTGGCCCACCAGATGTCTCTGCGAAGCCCACAGGCAAGAGGGGAGGACAAGGACATGCCCTCTCTCCTGCTGTGGCTCCCCTGCCACTGGGATTCAGAGGCATTCAACTTCTGAGACTGGAGGTGGCCTTTGGCCCTCAGACTAGTAGCCACTGATAGACCTGTCCTCTATGAATTTGACAAGCCCCTCTTAAAGCCATCCAAGCTAGTGGCCGTCACCACATCCCATGGCAGAAAATTCCATAGATTGATCATGCGCTGTGTGAAAAAGTAAACATAGGAGCATAGGGAGCTGCCACATACTGAGTCAGGCCATTGATCCATCTAGCTCAATATTGTCTACACAGACTGGCAGCGGCTTCTCCAAGGCTGCAGGCAGGAATCTCTCACAGCCCTAGCTTGGAGATGCTGCCAGGGAGGAACCTAGACGCTCTTCCCAGAGCAGCTCCATCCCCTAAGGGGACTATCTTACAGGGCTCACTCATCAAGTTCTTTCTTTCTTTCTTTCTTTCTTTCTTTCTTTCTTTCTTTCTTTCTTTCTTTCTTTTTAAAGTACTTTCTTTTCTCAGTCCTAAATATCCTGGCCATCAGTTTCATGGGATGACTCCTGGTACTAGTATTGTGTGTTAATGGAACTTTTCCAGAGTGCAATCAGAAAAGTTCACTCCAATTGGGCTTTTGGGCTAATGTGGGAAACCAGCGTTTCCATATGGAACAGTTCACTACATACATCTTAACTAACAGTATTGACTAGAGTCTCATGTAGAGGCCTTTTAGCTTAAGGTCCAGATTGTCAATGAATTAGCTTAAAGCTTTGCTTGAGAAAGGACCCAGGCGTGACCTTAAAGAGGAGAGGGAAGAGAGTGAGGAGATTTAGAAGGGGTAGACGGTTAGTATTACCAGTCCCGGTCCATTGGTGCATTGAACACACTTGCAAGTTGGAGCGCCCAGGTAGATTTCCTTGCAGGGTGAAAGTAGAAAGGTAGGAAAGAGAAGAACACTCATGGGCTAGCGAGGGAACCAGGACAGCGTCTGGTTCCAGGGTACCTCCAGGGGTGCTCTGGTCTCCAGGGTCCTTCTCTGAGTTCTCCGCTGTGTTCTTCCTCCTATGACTTCTGTTTACCCTCCTGACTGTGTGCTTGGGTCAGGAGTACCAAAAGGCAAACTCATGCCCTGGGGCAATGCAAAGGCCAGGGGCCCTGACCGCAGGTGCGGAAGTTCAAAGAGCAAGTAACAAAGAAGCGCATGTCTGCATGAACCAATGAAGTGGGTGTGATCTTTAAGAAACAAAAGGTGGAATGGTGTGTGCGGAGTACTGGATGGGTGAACTCAAAAGCTTTATCTGAGACCAGGACATCTCTTCCTGGGAGAGAGAGAGGTTTTCCTGTCCTGTTCAAGCTCCTGCCCCAGGGGTCCTTGCCAGCTCATTAAAGTTGTGATAGGGTGTGCCATGCTTAACTGGACTGGGGGTGTGCCATGCTTAACTGGATTGTTGTAGGAGCGGTTGGTGAGGCTAATCCCATTGCCAAGGAAGGGAGTTGGCGATTGCACTTGTGAGGGTCTCTTTAGCCTGGGTCTGCTTGCTAGCGTCCTCCTTTTTGCAAGAAAGGCCAGGGGGGTCTCCCCACAGTCATCTGTTCTTCTGACCTTGGGCAGAGTTGCCCCATGTTTGCTTGTGCCAAGTGACCAAATTGCATAGTTTGCCAACTATGGACATGTGCAGAGTTCACAATCCCGTAAGCTCAAGTAGCCAAGATGGAGGCTACACGCCTGCAACTCCAGGTCCCAGAGAGGGGTGCTATTTGCAGCCCCCAAACAAGCTGTTTAGGAAAAAAGGGAAAGAGGGGAAAGTTTTTTTCTGTCCACTCTTTCTACTCCATTCATAATTTTATACACCTCAATCATGTCTTCCCATAGCAGTCATAGGATAAGGGGACAAGTACATGTGTGGACTGCAAACTGGTAGAAAGACAGGAAACAGAGGGTAGGTATCAATGGAGAGTTTTCACAACGGAGGGAAGTAAGAAGTGGGGTCCCCCAGGGATCTGAACTGGGACCGGTGCTTTTTAATTGATTCATAAATGATCTAGAAGCAGGGGTAAGCAGTGAGGTGGCCAAATTTGCAGATGACACCAAACTCTTCCGGGTAGTGAAATCCAAAACAGATTGTGAGGAGCTCCAAAAGGATCTCTCCAAACTGCAGGAGTGAGCAACAAAGTGGCAAATGCGGTTCAGTGTTAGCAAGTGTAAAGTGATGCACGTTGGTACAAAAAACACCAACTTCACATATATGCTGATGGGATCTGAGCTGTCGGTGACTAACCAGGAGAGGGATCTTGGGGTGGTGGTGGACAGCTCGTTGTAAGTGTCGACTCAGTACACGGCAGCTGTGAAAAAGGCCAATTCCATGCTAGGGATCATTAGGAAAGGGATTGGAAATAAAACTGCTAAGATTATAATGCCCGTATACAAAATGATGGTGCGGCCACACCTGGAGTACTGTGTACAGTTCTGGTCACCACATCTAAAAAAGGACATTGTACAACTGGAAAAGGTGCAGAAGAGGGCTACCAACCTCTTACAGTTCTATGATGTCATTCTTAAGATACGGTGACCAGAACTGAATACAATACTCCAGATGTGGCTGCACCACAGATTTATATAGAGGCAGTATAATATTAGCCGTTTTATTTCCAATCCACTTCCTAACAATCCCTAGAATGGAATTGGCCCTTTTCACACCTGACATTTTCAATGAGCTGTCCATCACAACTCCAATATCTCTCTCCTGGAGGCTTTACACACAGGGTTTCTGCCCCGAATCTCCTTTGGGAGAGAGCCTGTATGTTCACACACCAGCCAAACCTATCCCAAAGTCCATTCGAGATCCTTGGACCCACTGCACACACAAGTCAGACTTTGTGATGCAAATTTTAGCTTATCGAGGTATTTCCAGATTTTTAAAATGCTGGGTTTAATGCTACTTTTTCTGAAAATGCCGGAGCAAACAAGGAGAGGCACTGATGTAGAATCATTAACATGATAAGAGGCATGGTCTCTTCAGAACTGCAGATCTGTCTCTGCAAGGAACTCTCCCCCTCCCGCCACCATTGGCTAGGAAGGAAAACATGGACGCCTGCCATGCGGACTTGCAAAATATGAAAGCCGAGAGTAGAGGGGAGGGGCTGCTTCCCTCAATGCTGCGAGGGAACTTCCAAGTGGCTTCGCTCAACATTTACCCCAAAGTCTGAAGCCAAGTGTGAATAACCTCCAGGTCAGACAGTTCAGACCCCATCAGTGTATCTGTGAGTTGGATTTGTTTTTGTTTTTTGCCCCAATATGCATCACTTTAAACTTGCTTATATTGAACCACATCTGCCATTTTTTCACCTACTCACCCAGTTTGGAGAGATTCTTTTGGAGCTCCTCACAATCAGTTTTGCATTTCACTACCCTCTGCCATGAAGATAGATGCAAAGAACTCTTTCAGCTTCTCTGCAATCTCCTTATCCTCCTTAATAATCCCTTTCACACCCTCATCATCTAAGAGTCCAACCGGCAGGTTTTCTTCTTCTGAAATATTTAAAGAAGTTTTTGTTATTCCCCTTGACCCTTCTAGCTATTGGCTCTTCAAACTTTCTCTTTGCCTCCCTTATTGTCTCCTTGCATTTCCTTTGCCAGAGTTTATGTTCCTTTCTGTTCTCTTCGTTTGGGCAGGGTTTACATTTTCTGAAGGAAGTCGTCTCCCCTTTTATAGCTTCCTTGACTCTGCTTGTTAGCCATGCTGGCGTCCTCCTGGACTTGGTCGTACCTTTCCTCCCCCTTGGTATACTTTCCAACTGAGCTGCTATAATTGTGGTTTTAAATAGGTTCTGTGCTTTCTGGAGCAGTGTACCCTGTAACAGGGATTCCCAGATGTTGACTACAATTTCCAGAATCATAGGCCAAATGCCATTGCACTTGGGGATTCTGGGAGTTGTAGTCAAGAACAACTGGAAATCACTGTTACAGGGAACTGTTCTGCTCTGTACTGAGTCATTTGCTCCTGACTTTCCCTTTCAACCTTCCTTCTACTAGTCCCCTCATTTTTGAGAAGTTTCCTTTTCTGAAGTGCATCACATCTGTGTTGGACTTAAGTACATAAGAACAGCTTTGCTGGATCAGGCCCAAGGCCCATCCAGTCCAGCATCCTGTTTCACATAGTGGCCCACCAGATGCCACTGGAAGCCTACAGGCAGGAGTTGAGGGCATGCCCTCTCTCCTGCTGTGACTCCCCTGCAACTGAAAGGCATTCAGAAGCATCCTGCCTATGAGGCTGGAGGTGTCCTATAGCCCTCCGACTAGTAGCTGTTGATAGACCTCTCCTGCATGAAGTTATCCAAACCCCTCTTAAAGCCATCCAGGTTGTTGGCTGTCACCACATCTTGTGGCAGAGAATTCCACAAGTGGATTATGCATTGTGTGAAAAAGTACTTCCGTTTGTTGGTCCTAGATTTCCCGGCAATCAATTTAAAGGGATGACCCCTGGTTCTAGTGTTGTGAGAGGGAGAAGAATTTTTCTCTATCCACTTTATCCACACCATGCATGATTTTATAGACCTCTATTATGTCTCCCCGCAATAATCTTTTTTCTAAACTAAATAGCCCCAGGTGTTGTAGCCTTGCCTCCTAAGGAAGGTGCTCTAGGCCCTTGAACATCTTGGTTGCCCTCTTCTGCACCTTTTCCAGGTGTACAATGTCCTTTTTTAGATATGGTGATCAGAATTGTACACAGTACTCCAGGTGAGGCCACTCCATCATTTTGTATACGGGCATTATAATCTTAGCAGTTTTATTTTCAATCCCCTTCCTAATGATCCCTAGCATGGAATTGGCCTTTTTCACAGCTGCCGCGTACTGAGTCGACACTTACAACGAGCTGTCCACCACGACCCCAAGATCCCTCTCCTGCTCAGTCACCGACAGCTCAGATCCCATCAACGTATACTTGAAGTTGGGGTTTTTCGTCCCAATGTGCATCACTTTACATGTGCCAACACTGAACCGCATTTGCCATTTTGTCGCCCACTCCCCCAGTTTGGAGAGATCCTTTTGGAGCTGCTCACAATCCGTTTGGGATTTCACTACCCGGAAGAGTTTGGTATCATCTGCAAATTTGGCCACCTCACTGCTTACCCCTGCTTCTAGATCATTTATGAATCAATTAAAAACACCAGTCCCAGTACAGATCCCTGGGGGACCCCACTTCTTACTTCCCTCCATTGTGAAAACTCTCCATTTATCCCTACCCTCTGTTTCCTGTCTTTCAACCAGTTAGCAATCCACACATGTACTTGTCCCCTTATCCCATGACTGCTACGTTTCCTCAGGAGTCTTTGATGAGGAACTTTGTCAAAAGCTTTTTGGAAGTCCAGGTAGACTATGTCAACTGGATCACCTTGATCCACACACTTGTTGACACTCTCAGAGAACTCCAAAAGGTTGGTGAAGCAAGATTTCCCTTTGCAGAAGCC
Source organism: Hemicordylus capensis (assembly GCF_027244095.1). Lineage (NCBI taxonomy): Eukaryota > Metazoa > Chordata > Lepidosauria > Squamata > Cordylidae > Hemicordylus > Hemicordylus capensis. The sequence continues at coordinate 359,144,529 of NC_069659.1, forward strand.
ATGCTGGTTCACTCCCGGCAGGGCCTGTTCTTCTATGTGCTTTACAGTTTTATCCTTTAGGATGTTTTCCATCAATTTGCCCTGAACGGACGTTAAGCTAACCGGCCTGTAATTTCCCGGATCATCATTGGATCCCGTTTTTGAAAATCGGTGTTACATTTGCTGCTTTCCAGTTCTCCAGTACAGAGCCTGATGGCAGGGAAGAGTTATATATTTTAGCAAGGAGGTTGGCAATTTCACATTTGAGTTCTTTGAGGACTCTTGGATGGATACCACCTGGCCCTGGCGATTTGCTAGTTTTGAGTTTTTCCAGACAGTCTAGAACATCATCTCTATGTGATTCAGTTCTTTAGCCTCCATCTCCAAAAAGCCTGGTTCAGGAACAGGTATATGTTCTTTATCCTCTGCCGTGAAGATGGATGCAAAGCACTCGTTTAGCTTCTCTGCAACCTCCATATCCTCCTTAAGAATCCCTTTCACTCCCTCATTGTCTAATGGTTCAACCGCCTCCCTGACAGGTTTCCTGCATCTGATGTATTTAAAGAAGTTTTTGTTATTCTCCTTGATGCTTTTAGCTAAATGTATCTATTTCTGTGTTAGCAACCAAGCACTCCAGCTCACCCATCTTGGCTCAGAGGCTTCTGGCATTGGCATATAAGCCCCTATACGCTGAATCTTTCACCCGGTGTATGCTCTCTTTTGACTCTTTGACCAGCTGGCACAGCCTTCTGTCTGCTCTTTATGTGGTTCTGCTCTGTCCCCTTCTGTTTTTTTCTGAATGCTTTGCACCCTTGCACTTTAAAGGATGGCATTTGCCAAACCAGATACTGCCCAGGTCCTGTCGGCTAGTCTCCGGGACTTCCTTGATAATTCTCCAGTTGCATATATGCTGAATTGGATCACACGATGGTCGCTGTTCACCAATGGTTCTGCAACTCTGACATCTTGCACCAAGTCCTGGACACCACTCAGGATTAAGTCCAAGGTCGTCAGCTCTCTAGTAGGTTCTGGGACCAGCTACTCCAAGGCACAGTCATTTAGCATGTCTAGAAATTTGGCCTCTCTGTCATTACCTGAACGTGAATTTGCCCAGTCAGTGTGAGAGTGATTGAAGTCACCCAATCACAGGCTGCCTTGAGGGTGCAGAGTGAGAGAGCGCCTTCTCTCTCTCTCTCTCCACCCACTCCTCCTCCTGGGAGTTTGCACAGAGAGTGGCCCTTCAGCCCTTCTCGTTCCCACTGAGTGCAGCCTTCTCAGAACTGGGGGTGGCAGGTGGGAGGACTCAGGAGGCACCTTGGGCGGCACTCCCTCCTCTGCCCCTCTTGATGAAGAGACTCCCATGGTGGGGGTGGGGGCAGTGTTTGTGCTTCCTCTCTAAGCAGGTGGGGGGCTCGGCCAGTGGGCAGCCGGGTCAGACCCAGAGAAAGACAGATGGCACTTTGGAATCAACTCTTGCTTTATTTGACTCAGTGCAAAATCAGGCAGGTGCCCATTTGTGCTCGGATGGCTTGAAAGTGCAGTTCAAGGGAGCAAGTGGCAACATGGCAGCAGCAGCAGCTGGGCATGGCTTGGACCTCCCTTCCTTTGGGGACCCTGGCAGGTGGCGTGTCCCCCCGCCATCCTCCCCCACTCCCAGGGTGATATCCCAGCAGGAGCATTTCCAGACAGCAGGCAGGCTACACTGCAAGTCTGAATTGCCCCCCCCCCAAACGACACAAAAGTGCATTTTTTAAACATCTGAGATAAATCAGGCTATGTTCAAATGCCTTACGAAAAACCCGAAGTGTGGTCTGGAGTGCTCCCCGGCAGCAAGCAGGGACTTGGGGGTAAATCTGGCCAACAGGTGGGCATCTGCACCCTCCATTCCGCAGGAGAAGCGAGCGAAATGCCCCCCCCCCGGAAATGCTCCAGAGCAGAGGAAGCACCCAGCCCCTGCCTCCCTGCCTCTGTGGGCTGCTGGCCCGGGAAGAGCCCCGCTGCACGATCATCTCTGGGGGTCCAGCTCTGCTTTGTGAGGAGTTGGCAAAGAGGGGGGAGAAGGAGGGCAGCAGGATGGCTGCCCTCCCGTGACAAGGACTCCCTCTCCCAAAGCTGCGGCCACAAGCACCCCACCCTGTCTCTGGGACGGGACTCCGCTGGGCTGCCACGGACGGGCTGAGCTTGGAGAGGCCCAGGGCAGCGAGCGGAGAAGGCAGAGGGCAGCTGGGCGGGGGCTCTCGGGTGTGCCCACGTCCCCCCCCTTGCTCCAGACAGGCGGAGGGGAGCCAGCTTCCAGCAGCTCGCCTGGGAAGAGGGGCACAAAAGCCCAGGCCCTGGTCTGGCCGCTGCGGCTGCTCAGCAAGGCAGGAGGGCCGGGGAGGCGGAGGCCGTGTCCGAGGAGAAGCATCACGGACAGGATGCCTCTGCTTGCCAGGGAAAGGCGACCCGGCTCGGGAGGCCTCCGCCTGGGGATCCCGGCCAGTTCTGCCCTTGTTCCCAGCTTCACACCTGGCCGCCTCTCCTTGGCTCCCTCCTCGGGCCCAAGAACAGCTGCTCTGCCTGGCACTGGCCAGAAGCCCACTGGGTGAGGAGGGACTCTCTTGGGCCCGGCCCTCCGCTTCAGGGGCACGGACAGCGCCAAGGAGTCCGCTCCCTGCCAGTGATGAGGGCAGGCAGCTGTTCCTCGGGCAAAAGAGGGTGTCATGCTGCCCTCTGCCCCAGAAGCACGGCCTGCTCCACTAGGGCTGCCCACATTTCATTGCCAGGATGGGGGGGGGGGCTGGGAGGTGTATGCAGTGGCAGTCAAGAGCCTGCGTCTCACTGGCGTGTATGCAATGGAATGAGATGCTAGTGAATAAATGAGGGACATCTTGCGAAATGAGGGACAGTTAGCAACCCTACTCTCAGCCCAAGAGTCTGGGGTGAATGTGGCTGGCTGGAAGAAAGTGGGAGGCACTCTGCACATCCGCAGAGGTACCCTCTCTCCTGGCATGGTGGGAAAGAAGAGTCCCAGGGCCAGGCTGCTGTGGGCATTGCCTTGAGCGTCTCGGGTGCTTGTGAACCCAGAAGCCTCCCTAGTCCAGCCGCCTGTTTCCCACAGTGGCCCACCAGAGGCCTCCAAGTAGCCCACGGGCAAGAGGTGAGGGCATGCCTCTCAGGCTGGAGGTGGCCTATAGCCACCAGACTAGTAGCCACAGACAGCCCTGTCCTCCACGAATTTCTCCAAGCCCCTTTCCAAGCCACCCAAGCTGGTGGCCATCGCCACATCTCGTGGCAGAGAATTCCATAGATTGATTCTATGCTGCCTGAAAAAGTACTTCCTTTAGTTGGTCCTAAATTTCCTGGCCTTCGGTTTCATGAGATGACCCCTGGTTCTAGTCTTGTGAGAGAGGGAGGAAAATGTCCCCCTGTTCACCCTCTCCGCTCCATGCATGATTTTATGCACCTCCTTCATGTCCCCCCCCCCGTAGTCTGTACCCAGTCAAATACTGTACTGGGATCTGTCCTGGGACTGGTGCTTTCTAATGTATTCATAAATGATCTAGAAGCAGGGGTAAGCAGCGAGGGGCCAAATTTGCAGAGGATACCAAACTCTTCCGGGTAGTGAAATCCAAAATGGATTGTGAGGTGCTGCAAAAGGATCTCTCCAAACTGGGGGAGTGGGCGACAAAATGGCAAATGCGGTTCAATGTTAGCAAGTGTAAAGTGATGCACATTGGGACGAAGAACCCCAACTTCAAGTATATGCTGATGAGATCTGAGCTGTCAGTGACGGACCAGGAGAGGGATCTTGGGGTCGTGGTGGACAGCGCGTTGAAAGTGTCGACTCAATGTGCGGCAGCTGTGAAAAAGGCAAATTCCATGCTAGGGATCATTAGGAAGGGGACTGAAAATAAAACTGCTAATAGTCTAATGCCCTTATACAAAACTATGGTGCAACCACACCTGGAGTACTGCATACAATTCTGGTCACCACATCTTAAAAAGGACATTGTTGAACTGGAGAAGGTGCAGAAGAGGGCAACCCAGATGATCAGGGGCCTGGAGCACCTTCCTTCTGAGGCAAGGCTTCAACACCTGGGGCTTTTTAGTTTAGAAAAAAGACGACTGCGGGGAGACATGATAGAGGTCTATAAAACCATGTGTGGTGTGGATAAAGTGGATAGAGAGAAATTCTTCTCCCTCTCGCATAACACTAGAACCAGGGATCATCCCATGAAACTGATTGCCAGGAAATTTAGGACCAACAAATTGAAGTACTTTTTGACACAACGTATAATCAATTTGTGGAATTCTCTGCCACAAGATGTGGTGGCAGCCAACAACCTGGATGGCTTTAAGAGGGCCTTGGATAACTTCATGGAGGAGAGGTCTTTCAACGGCTACTAGTCGGAAGGCTATAGGCCACCTCCAGCCTCATAGGCAGGATGCCTCTTGCATTGGATACCAGTTGCAGGGGAGTAACAGCAGGAGACGAGAGGGCAGGCCCTCAACTCCTGCCTGTGGCTTCCAGTGGCATCTGGTGGGCCACTGTGTGAAGCAGGATGCTGGACTAGATGGGCATTCTTGGGCCTGATCCAGCAGGGCTGTTCTTATGTAAATAGATGTCTGGAAACACCACTGTTGTTTCCTCCCACAACAAAAGTGGCAATTCCTGAAGGACATCCGGTGGGCAGTCAGCAGTCAGGCTGCTGGGTGGATGCTTGTGGCACACTAGCTGGTGCCACAGCCTGCAGCTACTTGAAATAAAGCCAGTCGGCCAGCATGGTGGGCAAGTGGGTCATGGCCTGCAGTCGGACCCACCACTTGGCCTCCATGGGGTTGTAGCGGGCGTAAGGGTGTCGGGCGGTGAGTGCGTCGGTGATATCATTGAGAACGAGGCCCACATCCGGCAGGCCGCTCCTCACGAAGGCCTTCATCTGGCTGGCCTGCCGCAGGAGGTAGTCCTCTCCGTAGTCCACACGGACCTCCTCGCTGGCCCCACGCCACATCTCCAGGGCCTCCGCCTCGACGCCCTCCTGGGTCAGGATGCCGGTGGCAGCAATGAAGTTGCTGGGCTCAATGGCGACGACCCCAACGCCCCAGCGATACATCTCCTGCCTCAAGCAGTCGGTGAAGGCCTCCACCCCGTACTTGGAGATGCAGTAGGAGGAGCGGAGCGGAGCAGCCATCCGGCCCAACATGCTGGCCACGTTGACCACCCGGCCTGGAGAGGAGCAAGCAGGCAGACACAGACCCCCCAATGCCACTCTGCAGGACGGCTGTGCCAGGGGTGGGGGTGGGGGTGCTTGTGCTAATGCCTGGGGCCGGGAGCAACGTCCGGCCTGGCTCTCTGAAAGCGGGACGGGAGCCCCCCTGCTGGGACGTCACGCTCTCTGAGCTGGGAGCCTGTCTCCCTCATCCAGAGAGCGATGGGTGAGCTGGTGAGGAGAGCTGGTCTGGTGGTGGCCAGCAGGACTGGTCCCCTTAGCTAAGCAGGGTCTGCCCTGGTTGCTTTTGAAAGGGAGACCAGAAGTGTGAGCCCTGGAAGAGATTCCCCTCAGAGGATCATGGGGCGAGCAGAAGGAAGGTCCCAAGTCCCCTCCCTGGCAGCAGCATCTCCAAGAGAGGGCTGAGAGAGACGCCTGCCTGCAACCTTGGAGAAGCCGCTGCTGGTCTGTGAAGACCACACTGAGCTAGATAGACCAGTGGTCTGACTCAGTATACGGCAGCTCCCTGTGTTCCTATGGGTGGGAGAAGGAGCCAGCCAGGGGGTCGGCTATCCTGGGCTTAGTCCTTATCAGCAGCAAGGAAGAACTGGTTGAGGAAGTGGAAGGTTTTATTTCTGCCCTTACGCTCTGATGGTAACTGGTTTTCTTTTTAATGTGATGCTGTACCAAGAAACCAAAGCTAATGCTTGTTGTATTGAAAGCTGAGACGCTCCTGTCTGATTTTCTCCACCTGACCCCTAAAGTCTTTCCACTCTGCTGGGTTTTTGTTTTACTGCAAAGGTTGAAGGGCTGCTACAGCAGACACCACCTGAGAGAAGAAAAGTCTTCTTGGTGGCAGCAGTTAGGAGTGGAAATCCGGGGGCTGGCTGAGTCTGGTCCATGGTCAGTGTTAGCAACACGGTGGCATAAGCAGGTTCCTCCACAGCATGGCGAGAGAAGAAATGCCCGGCAGCTGGAGGGTGTTTGCCAGTTTCTGCAATTCATGCAAAGACTACTCTATTGGGGGAGGAATTCAAGGCACATGTGCCAGAAAAGAGTCACCAAGTGATGCCTAAGAATCAAATATGGCTTCACAATATTAAATATCTAAGCTCACCAGAATCAAACCAATTATAGATAAAGACCTGATATTTGGCAGACACGTTGTCAGATCGGGGTGGTTTTAGAAAGTAATATTGGGCAAAAATGCAACATGATGGCTGAAAATTAATATGGTGTTGTTATATTAACATGGCCACATTAAGAAAACATACATTTCCCTTCTGTTTTGCACACACTTGAATGCACTAGGACAACTGTAGTCAAAAATATTTCAATCAGCCCTCATGTAAGAGTTTTTTAAATTCTTAATGCTAACTTCTTGGTTTGTACTCTTTCTATGCTCTGGAACCACTTTTCCCCAATAGTACGCTTCAAATTTAGAATTAGACGACTCAGTTTTGACCTCATCTCTGACAGGTGCACAGGTAGGAAAACCTCTCGGGGCAACCATCTTGGACATCGCCTCTCTAAAATGCTCCCTGACTGGGGACATGTATAGAATGGAGACGGCATTCAAAAATCTCCGGAGGGTGTGGTGCTGGAGTCAGCAGAAAGTAATTTGGGGGGTGGGGAGGTGGGGTCATCTTGTTCTGTTCTCTCTCTTTCCTCCTTCAGTCACCTCTGGCAGGCTGCCTCTGGTATCAAAGAGCGAAGGAACAGTAGCAATCGCCCCAAAGAGTGTGAGCGAGTTCAACAAGCATTCTCAAGCTCACCAATGCGATTCTGGAAATGGGGCAGCCTTTCGCAGAAGAATCGACAGAGCAATGTACTTGTTCTCCACACCCGAGATATTGCAGATCAGAGTTTTGCTGACCCGATTTCTGCACATTACAACACAGGTAGAGAGCAGTGCAAGTCATCCATGGTGGGGCCAAACAATGAAGATGAAAGACTCTTCTATCGAGCTGTTAAGAAAAACAAGTTGGGTTCTTCAAGCAGCAGGTTGTTGCTCCACAGGCTATGATAAAGGAAGACTGCAACCTTTGCTCACAGCCTTTCCTCTCTATCTCTTGTCGGAACAAACAACTGGATTTGCAAGAGTTTTTAAAGTATGAAACTCAGTTCTCTCCAGCCTCACTCAGTGACAATGGGAAACTTCACTCCTGTGAGAAGCAGGAGTCTCAACTGATTGAAATTCCTGAAGCAGATATAACAGAAGGAATTATCAGCAGATAATATCATATTGATGGCTCAGCACTGGTGAATAGCCTACCACCGCAGAGAACAGGAATACCCTGCAAGGATGTGTTTCTACGTGCAATGGGCATATGCTATGATGTACGAGAGATGTGACATTGTATTTGATTTGCACTTGCAGGACAGTTGGAAAGCGGAGACCAGGGGTGTGCCCAAGCAAATGTCTGAGGAGAAGGGTGGCAGGAACCAGCCCAGAACCAAATGGCTGGGAAAGCTATTTAAGAGATTCTAACAAGAGTGAACTTCTTAGCAGACAAGATAGCCACACTCTGTGCAGAAGGAACAATTGTTGTAACTAAAGGATGAAATGTCATAAGCAATCAAGAGATCTGCATAGATCATTTGTCTCCTTGCTAACCTGAAGAAGCCGACATGTGCATATTTGTGCATGCCAGAAATGCAGTAACACCAGGTTGCTAAGAACTTTTAATCAAAGCCAATGACAAAGACACAGACACTGTACTCATCATCACCATATCAGTTCTTCCAACACTTAAGGGGCTTGGCCTTCAGACCAGGTGGGTTTCTTCTGGGAAAGGCACAAAGTACCGACAGATTCCTGTCCATGAAGTTGCTGAATCATTAGGGCCTGAAGAAATTAGGGGACTACTTTTCTTCCTCGCATTCACTAGGTGTGATACCATATCTTCCTTTCATGACAAAGGCAAGAAGTCTGCATGGTGTGCATGGAAATTGTTTGAGGATGTGTCAAGTGTTTTTACAAAACTGAGCCAGTGCCTGGCAGTGACTGAAGACCAAGATCTCCAGATCTTGGAGAGGTTTGTGGTAATCATGTACGACAGAGGGAGTACAGCCAGGCATGTGAATGGTGCAAGACTGGAACTTTTTGCAAGGAAACAGAAAACTTATTTTGAGATTCTGCCCACCCTGGATGCACTCAAACGACACTCAAAGTGGGCTGCATACCAGGCAAGAACAGTCTGGGGCCAGGCAACGGCATGCCAGCCGAACATGGCAAGTCCCGCTGAGTGCGGGGATGGGAAAAAGAGGGAGCAACATGGAACACCCTTTGGACAACACGTCCACCTGTTGGGATGCTGCAAGGAACTTGCAAAATGTGCCTGCAAACTGACTGCAAAGTAAGGTGTGCATGCTTCAAAAAGGCCTCGACTGCAGTGGACTGTGCAGCTGTTCCTGCTTGGATTAGAAAGCTGCCACCCCCACCCCACCCCCACCCCCGCCCCATTAATCCAGTGTTAGTCTTGCCATTGAGGTCCTTTGTTTAATTACTCTAATAGGTCTGCCATAACCAGTCAATTGAACCATATGTAAGCATTGTTGATGATGGTTAAGAGATATTAGCTCAATTTTTTCAGAAACCTGTTGTGCAAATTCTGATGCTCCTTTCTGATGCTCCTTTCCATCATATAAAATGTATTCAATACAATCTGGATCATATTTTTCAATTTTATATAACTATTTTTTGAATGATTCGAAAGATGTTCAACATTTAATAGTGTGACACCATCTTTATTTTATTTCTAGCTACAATGTTTAGCCACCATATTGGATTTGTAGCCTCCACATCTGATTTTTTGTGTGCCTGAAGTTACTTCCCAAAACAATAAGTAACTGACATTTCTGCCAAAGCTCAGATCTGTATCACTAGGAATCTGATGATTTTTAACATTTAATATAGTGAGACCATATTTACATTTAGCCACCATATTGGATTTTTAGCCACCATATTGAATCTTGGGGTTCCCACCTTGGCTTTCTAAAACCACTCATATCTGACAACATGCCTGCCAAATCTCAAGCCTTTATCACTATTTGAATGATTCTGGTGAGCTTAAACATGCAATATTGCGACACCATATTGAATTTTGGATTTTCAGCCACCGTCTTGAATTTTGGGGGTGCCCACTTATACTTTCTAAAACCACACATATCTGAGAACATTTCTGTCAAATTGCATGCTTTGCAGCCCACAGTGCACCATTCGGCTTATTTCTGCCATTTATCTTCTCCACGAAAAAGGCTCCCTGCCGGCCGCCTCAGAGACTCTCTCCTCAATGACTTCTTTTTTACACCACATTGGAAACAGACTTTGGGGATGAGGCCTGGTGAGTCTGGACAACCGCGAAGCTCTGGGAAGTGTCCTGGGCCAGGATGGAGCCATCGTTCAGATGCCGGCCAGCCCCAGCCCAGCTCGTCTTCCTTGAGTTCTCCAGGCACGCCGGTTTGGGTCAGGGTTAGGGGTCTGCCCCCCTTCTGCCCCCTTCCCCTCCTCCCTGCCCCTCCTGCCCCCGGCTGTGTGGCCAAAGGCATGAAGTGCTGCAGGGGCAGAAGCCAGCGGCCCCCTCCCTGCCACCAGCGCCCTCTGGGCTCCCGGCTCCCTGTACCTCTCGCGCGGCGGATCAGGGGCAGGAACGCCTTGGTCACGCGGATGGTGCCCCACAGGTTGACAGCTGCCACTGCCTGGTACTTCTGCATGCTGGTGAACTCCACATCTCCGAAGGAGGCCACGCCGGCATTGTTCACCAAGCCCCACAGACCTGCCGGGCAAAAAAGGGGGCGCACCCGGGGAGAGTCACCTGCTGCAGAGGAATGGGCCAGTGGGCCTTCCCAGGAGGAGGAGGAGGAGCAGGAGGAGGAGGAGGAGGAGCACCCTCCTCCTCCTCCCCCCCCAGCTAGAGCCATCCTGGAGAAGACAAGAGGGAGGGGGCGCCTCCAGAGCCCTCCAGTGGGCACTTGGCCTGTAGACACCCCCCCCCCAAACAAAGGGGACTTGCAGCAGGGGAGCGAGAGGTCAGCCCTCCCAGGGATGCAGCAGCATCTCCTCCATATCCCCTCCCCACTCTCTCTTTCAGCTGACCCCCCCACCCCGCCCCACCCCACCCCCTGCAGCCCCAGCTGCTCTCCCCCTGCTCAGCTGCCCACCTTGCTCAGGCTCCGCCAGGGTCTCCTCCACCCGCCGGAGGGCGCGCCCCACCTCCTCCTCACTGCTCACATCCAGCTGCAGGACATGCAGGCGGCCGGACTCCAGGCTGGCCAGCTCCCTGGCCCCGGGGCTGCCTCCGTGGTCCTGCCCAAGACAAGCCCTTGTGCCAGTGCCCGCAGCAGGCCTCCCCCCCACCCCCACCCCCCCATCTTAGGCTGCCTCTTGGCCTTAAGGTGCTTGGGCTTGTTTTTTTTTAAGTTGGCTATCAGTGGCTCTTAATGTGGAAACAGTTGTCACCAATTTCCCCCTAATCCTATTTTTAAGGCTGTTGTTATCCAGAGTGTGACTCTAATGGCAGAAAACAGGATATAAATAAATGAGTGATGCATCATCTGCCAACAGCAGCAGTCTCTGGGTCATCGCCCCCCCCCCCGCCGGCACCCAAGGAGGGGGTCTTCAGGGGAGGGGGGGCTCCCGCGACTGTGCCCACCCCCACCCCACCTTGGCGTCAGGACTTTGCCGCAGAAGTTTTGAGGGGTGGAGGTGGCGCCCCCCCCCCTTGCTGCTGGGATGGTCGTGGGGCCTTCGGTGGTGAAAGGGAGACCAAGGCAGCCGGTGGGGGTGGGCAGGTGGGCGTCACAGCCTCTCAGCCCCACAGAGCCCTCTGCACCCATCTCCCTCGGCCCCACGTGGGAGCCCCACGCACCCTGGGGAGGGGAAGGGCAGCCGCTGCATTGGCCAGGCCAGCTCCAAGCAGTGCACGGCTCACCTCCTGGCAGGCCTCCAGCGGCTGAGTTTGGAAAGAGACGTTCTGCCCTTGGCTGCTGCCCAAGGAGCGGGTCAGCTGAGGAGCCCCGCGCGGCCAGGAGCCCCAGGGAGAAGGTGACCCTGCCTGCCCGGGCTGGGGGAGGGAGGGGCCGGCCAGCCAGCCAGCCAGCCCTGCTCCTCCGGACCCCGGGGGCTGAGGGCTCTCAGTTCTGACTCCAGGCAGCCACGGAGGTGGCTTTGGTGTCCCAGAGCCCAGGGCCACGCGGTGCCTTTCCGGCCATTTCTGTTGCTCTCAGCAACTGCCGGCAGGGCGTTCCTTGGGGGTGGACCTAGCAATGGCCAGTGGCTGTAACGCTTAGGAACAGAGCCCCGCCTGCCCAGTTTGCTGGACACTGCCGGGACAGAGCGTGGGGCTCCGTGGGCAAGGCTGGTCCGAGGCTCGGTCTGCTGCTCTCTCTGGGGGTCAGGACGGAGCTGCACCTGGCAGGCCAAAGGGAGCTCAAGAGAGGACCTGGGCCTTTCCACGCCCCCCACTGCCCCTTGCACGGCTGGACAGCACAGCGGTCCCGTTTAGTCGCGGGGTGCTGCCTGCATTTGCCTGCCCTTTCCCTGCCTTCCGGCTCCCCCTTCTCGAGCCATCTTGCCGTGGGGCTGGGCAGTGAAGATCTAGCTGGGGCATGGGGGCCACCACAGGGCAGCCCTCCCCCTCTCAAGAGGGCACCCTTTGGAGAGCCTCTCCCGAAGGGCCCGGCTTCCCCAAGCAGGCTCCCACAAGCAGGCACCGTCCTACTCACCCCAAGCAGACAGCCCGCGAAGACGGTGAATCCCTGGGCGTGCAAGTGCCGAGCCGCGGCGTAGCCAAATCCCTTGTCACAGCCCGTGATCAGCACCGCCTTCCCGCCAGCCTGCAGGAGGGGAGGAGAAAGATGAGCGCAGAGGATCCGGGCCCAGCAGCAGAGCGGCCAGCAGGCCTGGTGGGCATCCCCGGGGAGAGCCAGGCGCCGACGCCCGGCCACAACGCAGGACCGGGAGGGGGGTGGGGGGTTGTGCCTGGAGGGCCCCCTCGGCTCACAGGAAGGCCTGGCCAGGAAGGCCTGGGGGGGGGCACATGCCCCAGGCAGCCTGGCAGCCAGAGCGGAGGAGGGCAGTGCTGCCCCACTCTCTGTGGGTTGCCAAGGCAGGCAGCCCTGGACCCAGAGGGGATGAGTGCACCCCCTGAGGCGGATGGAGCCGGCTGGGAGTGGGGGGGGGCAGACCACGTCAGGAGCCAGAGAGAGCCACTGCGTGGCAAAGTGGCGAATGAGAGACACGCTCAGGGTGACTGAGAGGCAGACAGTCCTGCTCCTCATTTGGGCAGGATGCCCCAGCTGACCTAGTGGTTACATCCACACCAAGGCAAGCTGCCACCCAGTGAATAGCTGCCCAGTGGTTTTGTTTGGTTTTTGTAGTCTTCTGATTATTGGGGTGGGGAGAACCACACACACATCTATGTAAGTTTTGCAAAGGAGTAAATGGCTGCTGCCTTTAAGCACCTCAGAGGAGCCCTGCTGGCTCAGGCCAAAGGGGCCCCACCGATGATGCTTCTGGGAAGCCCCAAGCAGGACACGGGGGCACCTGCCCACCCGCACTGGTATGCAGAGGTAGCCTGCCTCTGAATATGGAGGCTCGGCTGCACTATCATGCTTAAGGATGGCCTAGCTGCCATGACTTAGTCCAATCTCCTTTTCAAGCTCTCTCAGCCAGTGGGAATCGCCACACCGGGCAGCCAGAGATTCCAGCCATTCAGGGGCGCAGCGAGGGAGGAGGGGGGCCGGGCTCATCCCTCTCTCTGGCAGCTCCAGGTTCCTTGAACCCATCCACTCAACGACAGCGACACCCCTGCAGGCATTAGCTGGGTGACGCTGCCCACCCTGGACCTCCTGCCAGCAGCTCCGTGGAGTTCTACTGTGAGAAGGAGGCGACCACCGTGCAGAATTCCTCCAAGGGCTCTCGCCTGGCCTCTCTTCTAAATGCAGAAGCCCCAGCAGCGGCTTCGGACAGGGAAAGGGCTTGCTGGCCCTTGCGGCCACCCTTTGCTCACCTTTGCAAACACCCGAGGGTCTGTTTTGAGACCTGCAGAGCATCCCAAAGGCTGCCCGGGGCTGAAAAGCTGCCCCCTGGTGGTGTGGCCAGGGCAGGGGCGCCGCCGGCTGACGTTGTGTCTCGGGGGGGGGGAGCTGGCCGCCTGGACAGGGCTGTGGCCGGCACCCCGGGCGGGCACTGCCAGGAGAGCCAGCCTCGCGCTCACTAAGCCCACCTGCTCCCCAGCGACGCTGCCCCTTCTGTGGGATGGGATGGAGAGCGGGTGCAGAGGGCAGGGGGCCCAGGGGAGAGTCCCCCAAGCAGCGGCTTGAGGCTGCCGGGACCCCCCCCTCAGAAGCCGGAGCTGGGGGCTCTCCCTGGCTGGCCTGCGGCAGCTGGACGGGCAGGATTGCTCCCTGCTCCGGCCAGAGACCCTCCCCCGGGCCCCCACTCCTGCTCTGCCCTCGCCTGCCGAGGCCAGCTGCGGCTCCAGCCTGTCCTGGGACTCCTTGTGGGGACCCGCCTTGTGAGCCCCTCGTGTTGGGCCAGGGGCAGGCGCCTGCTGCTTGGCGCCCGGAGCCCTTGGAGAGCCCCTGCCTAGCCCTGACCGGCTCCTGGCTCTCGGCCAGGGTGTGCCTTCTGCCAGACTGGGAGCAGGGCTGGGGGAAATCCGTCAGCACCTGTTGGGCAGCAGCAGCAACAGCAGCAGCCCTCGGCCAAGGGCAGGCCTGGAACCGGCTCCCAAGGACACCGGGGCGGGGCGGGAGGAGTGGCAAGGCAGCCAGCCCGCTAGCCCGGAGGAGGCCTGGCCTCGCTCCTGGGGGAGGGGAGGCCCCCAGCTCCGGGGACAGGCCAAGGGCCGCCTCCTGTCACCTGCCCGGCTGTTTGGGACTCTCCTCCCTGCAGCTCCGAAAGACGCACAAGAGGAGCCACAGACAAGGCCCTGGCTCAGCTGGGCTGGGGGAGGAGGCTGGCAGGCAGCCCTGGGCTGGGATGACCCCTCCTCGGGAGCCAGAGGCAGGGCTGGCCAAGCCCCAGCCAGTCCGAGGGACTTGGGGAGGTCAAGGCCAGCTTCCGGCGGAGCAGAGGGCAGGCCAGGCATGGCGGCCCTCCTCCATCAGGAAGGAAGCCTCTCCCAAGCCTGCCTCTTGCCTGAGCCCCAGCCTGTGCGTCCCAGAGCGCCCCTCCCAGCACGGGGGGGGGGGGCAGCGGGGGCGGAAGGAGCTGCCGCTCTGGGTTTGGCCTGGCTGGGAACGCCACCCCAACTGGGCAGGTCACTGGGGAGGCCGGACCTGCTGGTGCCCAGCCCGGAAAGGGCTCCTGGCGTCCAGCTCCAGGAAGGCATCGGCGGTGCGTGGCCGCTGCGGCCGAAAACGAGGCAAGGGATGGAGCAGCACCGTGCAGGGCGCCAAGCCCGCCCGCCTGCCCGCGTCCCTCTTGGCCTGCTTCAGATGCCGCTGCCGCCGGAGCCTTTTCTCTGCTAGCACCTGCTGAAGATGAAGCCTCGCCCAGTTGCCCCTCCAAGGGGCTGCCCCCGCCATCTCTCGAGGGGCATGGTGTCCAGGCGTGCCCGTGAGCTGGCACAGCGTGGGGGACTAGGAGGCGGAGCTGCACTTCAGGGCTGTGGGTTCGAATCTCGCCTCTTCCTTGAACTCCCTGGGTGGGCTCTTGCAAAGGCTCCCTCCCAGCCTCAGTCCTGCCCCCTCTGCCCTACGGGGATAAGGAAAGGGGGCGCACTGCGGGGGGGCGTGTGGAGGGGGGCGGCTGGCGACGCCAGGACTCCCGCTCCCTCCCCGCGCAGGAGGAGGCTGCTGCTGCTGCTGCGGCCTCCTGCGCTGCCAGTCTGTGTCTCGCGACGACGACGGGGGGGGGGCGGTGCTCAGTCCGTTGTCCGCGCGCGGGGTGGGGCGGGCGGGCGGGCAGGCAGGCAGGCCGGCGAGCCCCCAGAGGCGGGATGAGGTCACTTCCTCCTCGCCAGGGCAGATGACAGCAAGGAAATAATGCATCATCTGAACAGAGATGTGGAAGTCAAGCGACTTGGCAACATTGCACACTACTTGGGCATTCAAGTACAAAGAGAGAAAGATGGAAGTTTCCTCATCAACCAAGAAGAGAAAATTAAAGACTTGATAAACCTGCTCAGACTGGAAAATGCGAATCCTACACCAACTCCAATGGAAGTGAACTACATAAAGCAAGAAGATCAAACTGAGCCACTATCTGACAACCATAGATATCGTGAAGCATTGGGTAAGCTTCTATATATTAGTACACTCACTAGGCCAGATATTAGCACAGCAGTTGGCTTACTTTGCAGAAAGACTGCATCACCAACAGTCAAGGACTGGAATGCAATGAAGAGACTTGTTAGGTACCTAAAGGGTACTGCACACTTTAAGCTCAAGCTACCAGTTAACAGTCAACCAAAACTAGAAGCATACGTAGATGCAGACTGGGGTGGAGACCTAACAGAAAGGAAATCCACCAGCGGTCACATAATTTTCTATGGAGATGGAGCCATAAGCTGGTCAAGCACGAAGCAAGATATAACAGCATCATCAACCACTGAAGCAGAATATGTATCAGCTGCACAGGGCTGTCACGAGATACAATGGCTGTGTCAACTACTGAAGGACCTAGGTACAGATGTACCACAGCCCATACCAGTGTATGAAGACAACCAAAGCTGCATTCAACTCTCCAAACAAGAAGATGTAAAGAGGCGTACATATAAGTGAGAAATCTGCAAAAGGATGGACTAATTAAGCTGATCTACTGCCCAACGAATGACATGTTTGCAGATATACTCACTAAGCCACTACCAAGACCCCGCTTTGAAAAACTGAGAGAGAAAATGAATCTTGTGAACTGAGTCACGAGACATTGAGAGGGGGGGTTGGAAGTGAAGGACTATGCTAACTGGGCAAAGAGGCACCTTTTACCGTGGTGATTCTCTTTACCCTGGTGGCGCAGTGGTAAAACTGCCGCCCTGTAACCAGAAGGTTACAAGTTCGATCCTGAGCAGGGGCTCAAGGTTGACTCAGCCTTCCATCCTTCTGAGGTCGGTAAAATGAGTACCCAGAATGTTGGGGGCAATATGCTAAATCATTGTAAACCGCTTAGAGAGCTTCCAGCTATAGAGCGGTATATAAATGTGAGTGCTATTGCTATTGCTATTGGCCTCCAGATGCCCCTCCATGAACAGGATCTATCAATACACTTGGAGGGCATTCCTCAGATGGTCTACGAAGCATGGGGTTCCTAAGGGGGTGGCGCCGGCTATCATGAAACATCTTCTACAATTCCTTCAGGACGGTCTGGACTGGGGTCTCTCCGCAAACACCTTGAAACGGCAGGCCACCTTCCATAAGATAGACCCCAGCTACAGTCACTGGAAGTACTGGGGTGGATAGGGCCAGTTACTCTCCCCCAGCTAAATAATAGCAATAGCAATAGCAATAGCACTTACATTTCTATACCGCTCTATAGCCGGAGCTCTCTAAGCGGTTTACAATGATTTAGCATATTGCCCCCCAACATTCTGGGTACTCATTTGACCGACCTCGGAAGGATGGAAGGCTGAGTCAACCTTGAGCCCCTGGTCAGGATCGAACTTGCAACCTTCTGGTTACAGGGCGGCAGTTTTACCACTGCGCCACCAGGGGCTCATCCCACCTGATGAAGTGGTTAAAATGACTATGGTAAAATGGGCTCAAGATGTGGGGTATAATATAGAAATGGCAGCCTGGGGAAAATTATGGAAAACTGATTTGAAGTTCACTTGGCCCCCTCACCTGACCCTGGGCAGCTGGATGGAAGCTGTGGGAGACTCGAAATGAAGATCCGAGCGCCTTGACATGACTGTTCATGGCGGGTCCTTCGTAGCCAATTCTATGCGGGTGTTTTATGCTTTGTCTGCATTCTGTGTTTTCTACGCTGCTTTCCAAGAGGATCTGGGGACTAGATTCCCAACAGAAGCCTGGTCTCGGCTGCTCTTGCCTCCAGTACAATCCCTTGCACGAACGGAGGCCTCTACACAAGGGAACCTTCTCCGACATTCGCACCCTGCAGTCGCACTGGATAGCTGAAGGCCACCCTAAATGCCGGAAGAGCCCCGCACAGCCGGGGCAAAGGACTGCTCCAGCGCCCGTGGCTGTTTGCTGTCCTGGGCGGGGGACACCTGTTCTAATTCAGGAAAGGCATGAGAAATCGTGCTCCCTTAATTACAGGATTGGTCTGAACCAAGCCCAAACGATCTCCATTAGGGTAGGACCCACTCCCCTAGCGGGTGCTGCACACTTGTGGGGCGGGAGGCTCCCCACAGATCCCTACTGGCAGGAGGAGACCAGGGCCCTCTGCGCAGCTCTGCTCTGGCCCCCGGGCCAAGTGGACGGCACCCTAAACGCACCAGGAGGAAACAAATCACCCATGTCCAGACACACCACCTTTATTTTCATTGGTTCATTAGTGAAGCAATTACGCTCAAGGCAAGATAGCAAATTAGTGAACATTTTCATTGGCCGGATCAATGTGCTTTATTCTCATAATTGCACAGCAGAATTAAAATCAGTTTCTGTCATTGACCTTTCATTCCAGGTGCTAAAAGCAGCAGCTCCTTCCGCAGGGCGTCCAGGGCTCCGGCTTCGCCCCCAGACAAGTGGCCGGTGGATCTCGCTCCCTGGATGGCAAGTGGGGCTGCTGCAGACCCCGCCCCTCTCCTCCGCCCCCGCCCGGCTTTCTGCTGGCCCCCTGGCAGAGAGAGGCCAGGCAGGCAGGGCTCCGAAGAGCCTCAGAGCAGCCCTGCTGGATCAGGCCCAAGGGAGCCCAGCCAGCCAGCGCCCTGTTTCCCGCAGAGGCCCACCAGACGCCTCCGGGAAGCCCCCCAAGCAGGGTGCGAAGGCGTGCCCCCTCTCCCGCCACGACTCCTCCGCAACTGGGATTCAGAGGCACCCACGCTTGTCGGAGGGGAGTCACAGCAGGCGGGAGGGCACGGCCTCAGCGCCTGCCTGTGGGCTCCTCGGGGGCCTCTGGTGGGGGCCACTGTGCGAGACAGGATGCTGGACTGGATGGGCCTCCTTGGGGGCCTGATCCAGCAGGGCTGTTCTTATGGCTCGTAGCCACAGAGAGACCTGTCCTCCACGCACTGGTCTAAGCCCCCTTTAATGCCATCTAAGCTGATGGCCGCCAGCACATCCTCTTGTGGCAGGGAATTCCAGAGGTGCACCGTGCACTGTGAGAAGAAGGGCTTCCTCTGGTCGATCCTAAATCTCCTGCTAGCCAGTCTCACTAGCTAACCCGGCCGGGGTCTGGTCTTGTGAGAGGGGGAGAAAACCTTCTCAGCAGCGGCTGAACCAGGCCTTGGGGGCGGGGGGGGGCGCCCGGCGGCATCATCCCAGGCTTTTGCTCAGCTCTGCCAGGCGCAAGGGAGGGGCCCTGGCTCAAAGAGGGCCACTGATCCCTGCCCCCCCCGCCACCCCGCATTCACCTGAGCCCGCTTAAGAGATTTCCTGGGCTGCTACCAGGCTCCGCACCTGCAGACCCCCAGGGGATCTCGCCCAAGGGGGTTCCTGGCTGTCCTGGGGAGTGTCCCAGCAAAGGAAGTGAGTCCCACTGTGGGGCCCGGCTGGCTTCTCCCCCCAGCTCCTCCTGAAAACAAGGGCAGCACAGACAGTGGCTCATCAGAGACTGAGCAGGGCTGCTCTGGGTGCGAATCCTACCCTCGCCTTCAATAGTAGCAGCCTCCTCGAGTAAGCCAGTCTGGTTGCTCAGGGCCAGTTCCTCCATCTTCACTCACAAGGGACGTCGGAAAGACTCCAAGAAGGCGGTGAAGGGCTTTGAATGCTCTGAATGGCTACCGAAATGGCCCCTTGTTCTTTGCATTGTGCCAAAAGGGAGCCCACAGGCAGCCGGGGCACGAGGGGCAAAGGAGCCACCGCCCGGCCCCCTGGGAACCCCAGCCACACCTCCCCTGCTGCCAGGAGGGCCGGGAAGCTGCTGCTTCTTAAGAAGACAATCAGAAGCAGAGAAGGCCTACCAGCTGCCCGGCCAGCGGGGAGAACGGTCAGATCCAGCAGCAGCCCAGACTTTCGGCCCTTCCTGTCCCCCGTCACACCAGTAGGGGCCATGGGTTCGAATTCCTGCAGGCAGGAGGGGGCAGCCTCTGGGCCCATGGAATGAGGATGGGCTCCTGGGCAGGGTTCCCTCCCACAGGGATCCCCAGATGTTGTTGACTACAACTCCTAGACTCCCCAAGCGAGCAAAAGCCACTGCAGCACTGGAGAAGGTGCAGAAGAGGGCGGCAACCCCGATGACCAGGGGCCTGGAGCACCTTCCTTAGGAGGCAAGACTACAGCACCTGCTGGGGCTTTTGAGTTCAGAAAAAAGACGACTGCGGGGAGACCTGATGGACGTCTATGAAATCCTGCGTGGTGTGGAGAAAGTGGAGAGAGGGAAATTCTTCTCCCTCTCCCATAACACTAGGACCAGGGGTCATCCCATGAACAATGCATAATCCGCTTGTGGAATTCTCTGCCACAAGATGTGTGGTGACAGCCAGCAACCTGGATGGCTTGAAGAGGGGTTTGGATGACTTAGTGGAGAAGAGGTCTATCAACGGCTACTGGTCGGAGGGCTGTGGGCCACCTCCAGCCTCAAAGGCAGGGTGCCTCTGAGTCCCAGTTGCAGGGGAGCAACAGCAGGAGGGAGGGCCGGCCCCTTTCAACTCCTGCCTGTGGGCTTCCAGCAGCATCAGGTGGGCCACTGTGAGAAACAGGATGCTGGACTAGATGGGCCTTCTTGGGCCTGATCCAGCAGGGCTGTTCTTGTGTTCTAACAGCTGGGGATGCTGGGATTTGTAGTCAGCAACATCTGAGGATCCCTGTGAGAGGCAACCTTGGCTCCAGCCTGCTTCACCTGAACACAAACACCAGTGAAAGTGTGTGATGGTGAGCACAAAGTGACCTTGGCAGGGTTAGGGTTGCTGGCCTTGTGGGAGCAGGCATGGCTTGTCCGCTTTGCTAAGCAGGGCCCACCCTGGTTGCATATGAAAGGGAGACTTAGGGGATGGCGCCACCACTCTGGGAAGGGCATGTAGGTCCCAAGCTCCTTCCCTGCTGGCAGCATCTCCAAGACGGGGCTGAGAGACCCCCCTGGCTACCTGCAACTTGGGAGAAGCTGCTGCCAGCCTGGGCAGACAACACTGAGCCAGAGAAGGGAGGACTCTTTGGAACTCCTGGGGGAAGGCGGCCCCCTCCCCAGCAGAATGCCGACCAGCTCCAGGAGGCGGAAGCGCGGGGGGGGGGCAGGAGGGCTTGGTGGGTGCAGCCACCCAGAGAGCAGGGCCCCCTCGGGGGACAGGCACCTCCCTGCGCTGCCAGGGCTGCTGCGGCCTGCGTGCCTCTCCCTGGCGTGGGGGGCCGCCTGCTGCCCCTGGGCCTGGAGGCTCCACACCGCGCCCCTCTCCGAAGGAGCCACCGCCCAGGCCACCTCCTGGCGCCGCGGGAAATGGGGTGGGGGGTCCGGCTGCGGGGGGGGCGGGGGCTACTCACGGGGAGGGATCCGCCCAGGCGGGGCAGCCGCCGCCCGCAGAGCAGCAGGAGGAGGAGGAGGAGGAGGAAGAGGCGGCTGCTGCTGCGGCCTCCTGGGCCGCCAGTCCGTGTCTCGCGGCGACGACCGGGGGGGGGGGCGGTGCTCAGTCCGTCCTCCGCGCGCGGGGCGGGGCGGGCGGGGCAGGCAGGCGGGCGAGCCCCCGGAGGCGGGATGAGGTCACTTCCTCCTCGCCGGGGCAGGAGGAGGCGGAGCCGCAGCGGGAGGAGGAGGAAGAGGAGGACGCCGGGAGCAGCCGCAGCCGCCACCAGCCCGCCAAGGTTACCCGCCGCCCATCCGCCCGGTAAGCCCCCCCGTGCCTGCCTCCCTCCCTCCCTCCCTCCCCCCCAGCAGGTGCCGGGCTCCACCGGCAGCATCCGCGGGCGGGCGATCTCCCGGCCTCCCTGGCCTGCCCGCCTTGCGCGCTGCTCGGGCTGCAGCCGCCCCCTCCCCCCTCCGGAGCCGCCGGTCGGGCTGGGTCTCCTGCAGCCCCAGCGCGCTGCCCCCCTTGACCCCGGGGGGGGCCCGGCAACTCCCTCCTTCTCCGGCCGGGGCAAGACTGTCCAACCCCGGGGAGGCCCCTCCCCGCCAGCGCTGCTGCTGCTGCTGCGCTTCGCCCGCAAGGCCGGGGGGGGGGCGGAGGATCTCCGGGGGGCGAAGTGGGCCCGAGGCGCCGAGACCCCCCCCCGGCGGGGCCGAGCCGAGCCTCCTCCTGGCGGCGAGATGACGCCCCCCCCCGCTCGGGGTGCAGCCGGCCTGGGGCTCCTTGGGGGCTGGATCGGTCTCCTGGGGCGGGGGCAGGCCCGGGGGGGGCAGCGGCAGCCTCCTCCTGCGCGGGGAGGGAGCGGGAGTCCCGGCGTCGCCAGCCGCCCCCCCCGCACGCCCCCCCCCCCGCGGTGCGCCCCCTTCCTTCCTTCCTTCCCTGCCCTCGCTGCTTCCGGCCTGGGCGGGGCGGGGGGGCGCTTCTCCTCCCCCGTCGTCTCGTCTGCCCCCCCCCCGGCTCCCCGCAGGCAGGTGGCCCCGGCGGGGGCGGTGTCAGCTCCGCAGCTGCGGCCGCCCCCTGAGCCCCGCCCCGCCCCGCCCCGGCCGCCCCTCCTCCTCCTCCTCCCTCCTGCTTGCAGCGGGCCGGGCTCCGCTCGTCAGAGCGCCCCTCCCTCCCCCCCTCCCCCCCGGCCAGCCCGTTCCTTGGGCTGCTTCCCCCCCCTCGCAGCAGGGCTGGCGGCAGAAGCGGGAGGGAAGCGGGGCCCTGAGCGGACCCCCGGGGTTGCGGCTGCGGCTGGCTCCGGGGTCCGGCCTCTCCTTGGCTTGGCTGTTGCTGGGGAGGGGGCCCTTCAGGGGTCAGGGGCTGCTCCTGAGCAGGGGTGGCGGACTGGCCTTGTGAGAGCCAGCTGCATTGCCCCGGGGGGGGGTCAGGTGAAGGGGGGGCCCTGGGACAAAGAGTGGTGAGGGGGGGCTCCTCTGTAGGGATGGGGGGGGAGGAACAAAGAGCAAGCGGTCACCCAGCTGGTGGGGGCCCTTCTCCCTGGGGAGGGCCAAGGACACCCCCCCTTCAGCTATAGCTATGCTCCTGTGGACAGCGCCATGTGCACTGTGGCCCATGGAGGAAAGCTGGTCTTGTAGCAAGTGTCAATTGTTCCCTTTGCTAAGCAGGGTCTACCCAGGTTTGCATTTGAATGGGAGACTACCTGTGGAGACTATGTAAGATCTTCCCTTGAGGGGGTGAGTCCGTAGCTCAGTGAAAGAGCACCTGCCTACTTGCAGGCAGCGGGTTCCAAGCTCCCTCCCTGGCAGCATCTCCAAGACAGGGCTGGGAGAGACTCCTGCCTGCAAAATGGGAGAAGCCACTGCCAGTCTGGGTAGGCGATCCTGAGCGAGATGGCCCAATGGTCTGACTCGGGATATGGCAGCTTCCTCGGTTCCTATGCAGCCTCTGCTAACCCTAACCCTAACCCCGCCCCCCTCCAGCCAGTGGGTGCTGAAGGCTCAGCAAGCATTCCCAGGTGGGGCTGCTGGCCCGTGCAGCCCCCGCTGCCCCCATGCCTGAGGCGACCGCCTTGCCCTGCTTCCCAGATGGGCCAGCCTTGTGCTGAGCCTGGCCAGGGACCCCACCTGGTGCTGTGGGAAGGAGGCTTTGCACTCGCTTCTGCAGGGTTCCAGGCGGCCCTGCATGCCGAGGAGGGAGGGTGCTCACACACACAGTGGCAGCCGTTCTTGTGTGTCTGAGTGGTTTACAATAATGTTGGGAGGGAAATAATTTTTAAAAACCCATTTGCTATGCAGAGAGCTAACCAGGTTTTTCTCTGGATTCTGGCCAGTATCTGTAGCATCAATATGTCCCCTGGGGTTATGGTTCATTGGGCAAGGATTAAGGAAGTGATCTCTATTTTAAAAACAAAAACACTTGTTGCTTGCTAGGAAGGACACCCAGGCAGTGGTGGGCACCCAAGGCAGGCAGAGTGGCACCCAGCTCTTCAGCAGGCAGGGAGTAGGGAGAGGGTGTCCACATGCATCTTTGCTTCCCGTGGTGTCCTCTGCGTCACAGAAGATGGTTCATAGCTGCAGCAAGTGTCAGTGAAACACTTGTGACTTTTCTATTATTTGTGTATGCATTTTTGAAATAGGCAGCAGAGCTGCCCTTGTAACTTCAGAATGCATTTGTTTCCAACTTTTGTAGCTGGTCTCTGCTTTACCTGTGGGTTATATAGATTTATTTACTTTTACAAGTATAGCCTGTGCTTCTTCCAAGAAGCCCAGAGTGGTGCACGTGGTTACATTTATCCTCCGAACAGCCCTATGAGAAGGTTATGCTGGGAGACAAGTGACTGTCCCAGGGTCACCCAGTGCTTTACTTGTGGCTTGTACAGTTCTTCTCCTGTGTGTTCCTGTGTTTTGATCCTGCCATGTTAGATACAAATCTACACACTGCAGTAGTCCTGTTAAGCACTATAAAGCAACTGATGTTTGCCATGTTTCTCTGTATCTCTGCTGATGAGTAATTGGGATGTTTGTGTGTGTGTGTGTGTGTGTGTGTGTGTGTGTGTGTGTGTGTGTCTTGATGCCACACGCTCGCTACAAATCTGTGCTTGGACTGCCATTGCTAAGGCACCTGCCTCCTCCTGGCTCCACCTCTCCAGCTGACCACAGTTGTCTCCACCTCTCCCTACCTGTGGCTCCACCCTTCACCTGCCCTGCCTCGTACCCCCCTCCCCAGTCCCAGGAACCACCAGCCCCCACTGGTAGCAAGAGGGATGGGTCGGTGCACCCGAGGGGCCGCGGTCGGAGAAGCAGCAGCAGCAGGAGATAGACCCCTGTGGCGGCAGCTGCCACTGGGACAGGAGGGGGGCCGGGCTGGGGAGGGACTGCTGCTCCCCACCCCCACAGAAGGAGAGAGCCCCCCCCCCCCGCGAAGAGGCGCCTCAGGGCTCAGCTAGCAGCAGGAGGAGATCCCTTGGCCCCGATCCGTGCCCGGCGGCTTCCGAGACCCTGTGTCCTCCCTTGCCCCAGTACGCAGCCCAGAGGAGGTGCTTTCCTCCGTGGGGCGGGGGGGGCGTGGTGGCGTGGTGATGCTCCTGCACCGCTTCTGCCCCCTGCCGCTCCGGCCTGCCTCAGGACCCCGTCCTCCGGGCCCAGCGCACCGGGGGGGGGTGTGTGTGTGCCCAGGAGTTCCTGGCCTCCTCGGAGTCCCTGCGCTGGCCAGTCCCTGCCGGCAGCCCCCGCCCGCCTTGCTTTCCCTCCCGCAGCTTGGCCGGGTGTCTCGGGATCCCCCCCCCGAAGCGGCCCCCAGAAGGACGCAGCCCGTCGCAGGGTGCCAGCTTCTCCCCGCTGCCTCCCCTCCCGTCAGGCCCGCTTCAGCCCTTCCCCGGCTGGCCTGCTCCAGGGAAGGCCACCTCCCTCGGCTGCCCCCCCCCGTCAGTGCACTCTGCTGGGGGTCAGAAGCCCCCTTGGCCTTTGTGCCCCCCCTGCCGCTGCCTCTTTCCCTCGCAGCCGCATTCTGGTTGCCTGGCAACGGTTGCTGGGCTGCCCAGGCCCTCCTCGGGGCCCCTCCCTGGCTTCTCTCCCCATCCAGGTGAGCCTGTCAGGGGGCCTCCCTGGGGGCCACCCGATGCCCCCAGGCCAGAGGGGGCTACGGCTTCTGGCCTGGGAGCCATCGGGTGGGCCGGGTGGGGGGGGCACGGTGAGAAGCAGCAGGCTGGCCTAGAGGGGCCTCCTTGGGCCTGACCCGGCCGCAGGGCTCTTCGGGGTTGGGATGAGCCGGCCGTGGCCAGGCCCCCGCTGGCCAGCCCCCCACCCCCCCCCCGGCTCCTCCTGGGTTGGGGCTTTTCAGCGCTGACTCCCTGGAGCAGACTCTGGGCCTCCTAGCAAGAGGCAGGGAGGGGGCTCGGCAGACAGCGGGAGGGGCTTCCCTCTGAGCCCCGGGGGGGGCAGCCTCCAGCCCCCGCCCTCGACTCCTCCATCCCAGAGCCAGCCTGGCCGGGGCGGGGGGACGGGGGGGACAGGAGTCGGGCATGGCTCTGCCGGCTCGCCCCACTCTCGCTTTGCCTGCCGGGGGCGGCCCAACCCAGCCCCCCCGCCCGCCGTGGCGCTCCCAGATGGCCTCTTGCTGCTCTCTGGCCGTGCCCTTTCCCCTCCTCCGTGGGTGCATTGCACAGCCTTCGGGTTGCCCAACAGGGCTGGCTGGTGGCTGTGGCGGCCAGCAGCTCTGTGGCCCGGCTCCTCTGGCTCCAAGAGGCCGCTTGCGGCATGCCTGCATCCTGGGATTCAAACCTGCAAATGGGAAACTGAGAACTCTGCTCCTCCCCCCCCCCCATTTTGGAAACAGAGGGGAGATGCGCCTCGTTTGCCGGCCCTGGGGAGCTCTGTGGGGCCAGGGCGGGCAGGCGGGGCAGCGGCCACACAGAGGGTCTTCCCCTCCTCTCGGTCTCCTTAGCTGGCCGGGCCCTGCTGGCTGAGCGTTTCTCCCCAGCCTTTGATGGGTCAGGAGAAATTGCAAGGACTTTGTGACAATGACCGCCTGCCCTGGTGAAGGCCTGGCTGCGTCCGGACCGTGTGCGCCCGTCTCTCCTCCCGCAGGGCGATTTGGCAGGGAGGCGGACCAGCACCCCCCCCCCACCCCGGTGGCCTATCGCCTTCTCCAGCCCCCGATTCCCCTGCGCCATGCAGTCAGTCCGGCCGCTGCTCCCCTCTCCTCCTCCTCCTCCTCCTCCTCTTGTGCACACACAGGCTTTATGAATGGCCATAAAGCCACCTGCAGATCAGCGCCGCCTGTGCAGATGACCCCTCACCTGGCTGGCTCCCTCCCTCCCTCCCAGCTCACCTTGCACCAGTAGAGCGTCTCACGGTGGGGGGGGGGCGGGCTGGCCCCCGGCCAGTGACCTTGCCCTCCCTGGAGTCATGGGCAAGCAGACCCAGTTCCCTCTCTCCCCTCGGAGGTGTGACGAAGCACCCAAGTGCTCTGAGATGCGGGCAGCGTTCCCGGCCCCCGTGCCCTGGGCAGAGGAGCCAGATCGCCGGGGGGGGGGGCTTCTCTGGCCATGGCAGCCTGCGGGGAGCAGCCCTGCCCCACTTCCCTCCCTCTGCCCCCCTGGAGCTTGCTCTCCTGACCTCTCGGGGTGGGGCTCCTCCCTCCTCCCGGTGGAGGACCTGGGGGGGAGCCTCTTCCTGATGCCCTGCGCATGGCCCTGCCCCCAAGAAGGCCCCTGGGGATGCCCGGAAGCACTGAGTCCTGGCCACGGGCCTGCCTGCTGTCCTGAGTGGGCGAATGCACTCCACGCTTGGGCCAGAGCGCTCCGCGGGGGTGGGGGGTGGGGGGGGTTCGCCTCCCGTGGCCGAGTCACCCTCGCAAGTCAGTGGGTGGTTGGGAGGCCCTGTGTGGCCCGGCTCTTGTGGGCCTTCGGGTGGGCCCTCTTGCTCAGGGCCTGCATCCAGCTCTGATCCAGGGCTGGAGATTTGGGAACGTCCTTCACACACACACACACCCCCGCCGCCCCTTAATGTCAGCACTCGAGCTCTGCTCTGCCTTCCTGGTCCCTGGCAAAGGTGAGCCTGAAGCTCCCGCTTGTGTGACTCTCTGGCTTCAGACTCCAGAATCCTTTGGGGTTTAAAAAAAAAAAACTTTGCTTGCTTGCTCGCTCGCTTGCACGGTGCCCAAGCACTGGGAGCCTCTGTTTGGAAGGACCCAAAGTGCGGGGCTTTGCTGGGGGTGCCGTTCCGGAAACAGGCCCCATTCCAAGTGGCCCCCTTTCTCCTGCCTCCTGGTGAGCCGGGGGCTTCCCTGCCGTCTGGCAGGAGCGGCAGGAGCTTTGCCCTTCTGGGCGGGGGCCGGTGCCTCCTCTTCCTCCCTGGGGCCCTGTTTTATGGCAGGCTGAGCGGCTGGAGTCTGCCCGGTCGTAAAAGCTGGGAGCAAATAAAGGAGAGGTGCTGTGGCCGCCTTGCCTTGCAGAGCCCCAGAGGAAGACTCGGACTCTCCAGGCCTCCACCGATGGCCACCCTACTAGCTGCCACCCGGATCTCCCGGCCTCTGGCCCAGCTGGCCCTGAAAGCCCCACACCTCAAGGATGCGGCCACCAGCCTCCGGTGAGTAATTTGGGAGGGGGGGGCAGGCAAGGGCATGCAGGCCTCATTCCGCCGCGCACCCAGAAGGGAGGGGATCCCTCCGGAAGGGCTCGCCGCAGCATCCCCCCGCTGGGGCTGGCGTGGCTGCCTTCTCCTCTGCCTGCAGGGCCACATTTGCTGACGCAAGCACGCCAATGTTTGCACCCAGTTGGAATTCTGCCCCCTGCCCATTGCTGGCATTGGGGGAATCTCCCGTGTCCAGGCGTTGCTCACACATTCGCAGGGCCTAGAAGGCTGCCTCTGAACCAAGAGAAAGTTAAGAAAAAGCGGCAGGGATTCCCGGGAAGTTGGATTCTGGGGGTGGGGGTGTTCCTCGCCTGCTAGCCGTCACAAAGCTCGGCTGGCTGGCCGGCCGGCCGGCCGCCTTGGATTGCCGGGGCGCTGCTTCACCTGCACCCAGCGGCCGCACTCCCCCCCCCCGAAGGGCTGGTGTCTTCCAAGAAGGTCCCCGCTCTTGAGAGGGAGCCTGTGGCCCTTGGAGCTGGAGACCCAGGCCCCTGCCCTGCCGGGGCGGGAGGGATCCCCGGACAGCGAGGGTGCCCGTCTGGCTCCTTGGGGAACCTCGCTGGCTGCAGCAGGGCCCCCCTGCCTGGGTCCCCTGCTGCACCCCTGCCTGCAAGGACGGACTGCTGGCTGCCGGGGGGGGGGGGGGCGGGAGGAGCTGGTCCCGGGTCCGAGCAGAGCCGGAGCAAGCGAGGCCGCCAGCTCCGCCCAGGCAGCAGGCTCGACTCTGCAGGCTGAGGCCAGGCGCAGCTCGGAGTGGGGCCCGGTCCAAGCGGGGCGGGGGGGGGGGCTGCTCTGAAGAATCTCGGATCTTGCCGCACCCGAAGAGCAGCCGCTGACGGAGCCAGGAAAATTACTCGGAGTAGTCCCGTTGAAATCGGGCAAAGCTGAACTTGCCGTTGAGTTTCAGTGGTTGAGGAGGGTGAGGGTTGGGAGGTCTGGAGCAGGCGGCCCCAGAAACTGCTTCTCCCACCTCTGAGCAGCCCGGAGTGCGTCCCTGCCGGGAGGTGCTCTGGCCTGGGGGGCTGGAGCCGGCCTGAGAGAGGAGGGCTCCTCGGATGGGTCCCAGAGCATGGTCGAAGAAGGGCACGTAGCTTCAGTGCCTGGCAGCAGCTGAGCAGGTGTTGCTGTGGCCAGTGCCTGGATGGGCCACCTTTGGGGATGGGGCCGCAGCTCGGGGCAGGAGCCTCTGCTGGGCAGGCAGAAGGTCCTCGGTTCACTCCCTGGCGGCGGCATCTCCAGGGCGGGCTGCGAGAGAGACGCTGCCGGCAGCCGCGAGCTAGACGGACCGAAGACCTGACTTGGTGGAAGGCAGCTGCCTCTGTCCCTGTCTTCTTCCGGCTGGCCCTCGGCTGGGCAGACGGCTTTCCAAAGAGGCCCCATGTGGGACCCACAGAAATCTGGGCTGCTTCTTCCCAGCTCCCCTCCTGGCCTTTCATATCAGAAAAGGGTCCGGGGAAGGTTAGACCCTCTTTTTCAAAGCAAGATGACACTGGGTGCAAAGGGTAAGCCTTGTCTCTCCCCCCACCCCACTCCACCCCACCCCGCCGACTTGGAGCTGGGGATTCCCGCTAGGCCTGGTGGGCAGAGGTCGAGTGCGGGCTGGGGGCGGAGGGCAGATGTTTGGGTGTGGGGCGGATGGGGGTGTGCTGAGAGGATCTTGGCCTTTGGGGAGTCCCAGCTCGGCACACAACCCAGGACAAGCATAGCCCCTTCGAGGATCCGCTGGCGGGCGCTGCCCTCCCACCCCCCCCGTGCTGGTGGTCTCTGCCTGCCTGCCTTGTGTGCCGGGACCCCCAGAGAAGGGAGTCCCCTCCAGGAGCACTGGCTGCCGCTGCTGCTGCTTCTGGGCTTTGTGTTTTCTGGCGCGCCAGTGCCTTGCAAGAGCTTCACGCTGCATCAAGACGCTTACACCGAATGCACCGTCCTGTGAATGGGATTTCTCTGCTCCGAACAGCCTGCCGGGTCAGCTCATGGGTGGACTTGATGGACGTTGCAGGAGCCAGAGCAGAGGGCTCGGCCATTTGCAGACGGCGCCAAACTGTGGAGGGGAGCGAAACCCAAAAGAGATTGCGAGGAGGAGCTCCAAAAGCACCTCTCCAAGCTTGGGGGGGGGGAACCAGATGGCAAATGCGAGTGTAAAGTGATGCTTTTTGAGGCAAAAAAAAACCCAATTTCACATAAACACTGATAAGAATAGCCATGCTGGATTAGGCCCAAACCTAGCAGGTCCAGCATCCTGTTTCGCACAGTGGCCCACCAGATGCCTCCGGGGAGCCCACAGGCAAGGGCTGAGGCCATCCCTCCCTCCTGCTGTGGCTCCCCTGCAACTGGGATGGAGAGGCATCCTCTTGCCTCTGAGGCTGGAGGTGGCCTTATAGCCACCAGACTAGTAGCCATGGATAGACCTGTCCTCCATGGATCTGACTGAGCCCATTTTAAAGTCAACCAAGCTAGTGGCCATCACCGCATCTCATGGCAGAGAATTCCACAGATTAATTATATGTTGTGTGGAAAAAAAATACTTCCTTCTGTTGGTCCTACATTCCCCTGCCTTCGGTTTCCTGGGGTGACCCCTGGTTCTCGTGTGGTGAGAGGGAGAAAAAGGTCTCTCTGTCCACCCTCTCCACTCCATGCAGAATTTTATGCACCTCAGCCACGTCTCCCTATAGTTGCCTCTTTTCCGTATTGACGCTTTGCCTGATGGAGTCTGCGCTGTCGGTGACTGACCAGGAGAGAGACCTTGGGATCATGGTGGGCAGCTCGTTGAAAGTGTCCACTCAGTGTGAAAAGGGCCAATTCCATGCTTTGAATCTTTGGGAAGGGGGTTGAAAATAAAACGGCTAGTATCAGAATGCCTTTATGCAAAACTTTGGTGCAGCCACATCTGGAGGACTCTGCATGGTTCTGGTCACCCTGCCTCAGAAAGCACGTTCTAGATCTGGAGAAGGAGTAGAAGAGGGTGACCAAGATGAGCCGGAGCCTGGAGCGCCTTCCTTATGAGGCAGGGCTACATCTGAGGCTTTTTAGTTTAGAAATTAGACATCTGAGGGGTGACATGATAGAGGTCTATAAAATCATTCATGGTTTGGAAAAAGTTGACAGAGAAATTGTTCTCCCTTTTTCATAATACTAGAACCAGGGATCATCCCATGAAACTGATTGCTAAGAAATTTAGGACCGACAAAAGGAAGTGCTTTTTCACACAATGCATGCTTAATCTATGGAACTCTCTGCCACAGGATGTGGTGATGGCAACCAGCCTGGATAGCTTTAAGAAGGGTTTAGATCAATTCATGGAGGACAGGTCTATCCATGGCTACTAGTCTGGTGGCTGTGGGCCACCTGCAGAGAGACATGTGCATGGGAAGCGGTGGGGGGGGCTCCACGTGCCGCCCCCTCCCCCTGCGCTCCCCAGGCAGTGGTGTGCCGATGATTGGGCTTTGGCCCCGCCCGAGCACCGGCCTCCTGCCCTCCCTGAAGGCTCCGTGCCCAGATTCAGCAGGCATGGAAGTGCTCCGGCGCCTCTCCCAGAGGAGCCCCCGGCCTCCCCGGGGGCAGCTTTGGCCTCCTCCAGTCCCGGCAGGGCACGGAACTGGCTGCGCTTGGACTGGCAGCGGCTCAGAGGCTTCCGGGTCTCTCCTCGAGCCGCCCCTGGAGGGCTGGCTGGGTGGGGGGTGGGGCAGCCAGGTGGGGTGGGGTTGCCCCGATGCTCTCCCCACCCCCCCCCGCCCAGTCTCGGGGAAATGTGTCGTCTTCTCTCTCGCAGGCCCTTCTCGGTCTCCACCCTCCGGGGGCAGCAGCAGCAGCAGTCCGCGAACACGGAAGTCGACGAGGTGAGACTCCCTCTCCGGCTCCAGCAGAAGCAGCCTCTCAGCAGCTGGGAGCTGGAGTGGCCGTATGGAGCCTCCATCTTCAGAGGCAGTCTACCATGCTGGGGATAGCCAGTGGGAGTGGCACGGCGGGCGAGAGGCTTGCCGGCAGGGCTTCCCGGAGGCCCCTGGCTGGCCTGTGTGGGGAGGGAGCCCCTTTCCTTGCTCGCACCATCCAGCAGGGCTGCTTCTGAGCCTCCTGCGGGACCCTTCTGGCCTTGGCCGGGGGCTGCGTGAGGCTGGGGGGTCCTTCCAGGTGCCTTCCGGGCCCTTTCCTCCCCTGGGGGCCCCTGAGCTGTGGGTGTTGGGGCTGCTCTCCTTCCCCCTGCGGAGCGGGCCGCCCCTGCGCTCTCCCTGCCTGAGGCCCCCGTGGCCCAGCAGCAGGTGGGCTCTCCTGCAAGAGCTCTGGAGGCCGGGAGGGCTCCCAGCACCACCCCCCCCCCGGGGCACAGCCCGGCTCCATCAGAAAGGGCGGCGCTAAGCAGGCACACACACACACACACACACACACACACTGCACAGCGTGCGGATTGATGCCGGGATCGGGGGGGGGGGGGCCAGGCCTGGGAGGGAGGGAGGGTCCCGCCTGTCCCCCGGGGCCTGCCTCTGTGCCGGCCCCAGCAGGCTTCTCTCGGCGCCTCCTTCCAGATCGGCGAGCGGCCCGTCCTCATCACAGGCTGCGACTCGGGCTTTGGCTTCGCCCTGGCCAAGCACCTGCACGAGAAGGGCTTCATCATCTATGCCGGCTGCCTGCTGAAGGTAAGGCCGGGCCGGAGGCTCCTCTGGCCGGCCAGCCAAGGGCTGCTGCTCCCTCCGGAGGGGGCCCGCGCTCGGCTCCTCAGCCTCGCTCACCGGGCTTCAGCTGCACCCCCCCCCCCAGTATTCCTTCCGAGGTTTCCATCGGTGGGGCTTCGGAGGGGGGCCTTCCTGGTTCACCCTGAGCGGGATCTCAGCAAACGTGTGTGCATGCCTGGGGGGGAGGGAGGGAGGGAGGGAGGGAGGGAGGGAGGGAGGGAAGGGACCCTGCTCCCCACATCAAAGCTTGGGAGGGCTTCACACCAGCTAGAGCAGATTAAGCCGGCACCAGGAGCAACGGTTTCTGGAGGAGGAGGAGGAGGAGGAGGAGGAAAGGTCCTTCCTGTGGGCCCCCCACCCCACCCCCAGAGCCCATCGCTGGAGAGAGTTCCGCCAGGGGGGCAAGGACTGAGAAGGCTCTTTTCCACCCCCCTTCCGGGTGAAAGGCCTCCCAAGCGGATCGGCATCCCTCCCTTCAAGGGCCTTCGGAGGACCTGGAAGCGTCCTCCTGGACTGACCGCGGTCCCTCTTGAGTCCTGCCCATCAGCCTGTGCCAAGGTGCCGCCGGGGTGGGCCTTCCTCACGTCCTCTGTGCAGCCACACGGTCCTCCTTCCTCCGCTGGACTGTGCCTGCACCCTCGCCCGGTCGCAGGAGTGCCAGCTGCGATGGCGCTCCCTGCTTTCCGAGGGGCCCCCTTGGCCCGGGGGGGGGGAGGGAGGGGCTGGCAGGGGGCGCCTTGTCTGCCCTGTGAGCTGCCCAGGTGCTCGTGGCTGCCCCTGGTGGTGAGAGGAATGTCTCCTCCCTTCCCCAGGAACAAGGGCGCGGCGGCTCCAAGGACCTGGATAACATGAAGAGTGACCGGATGAGAACCGTGCAACTCAACGTCTGTGACAGTGAAGATGTGGCACGTGCCGTGGACTACATGACAGGAACCCTGAAGGACCCACAGACAGGTAGGGAGGGAGAAGGTGCGCCTGCTTGCTCGCTCACCTGAGGGTGTGTCTGTCCCCCCCCCCCCTCCGCAGGTGGTGGAGGAAATTCCCACACGGGGCGTCGGGTGCAGTGCAAGCCTCAAGCACCAGATGGCGCCAGCTGGAGCTCAGCCGTGGGGTGGGCACGGCCAGCCAGGGTCCTCCTCGGGAGCAAGCTTGGCACAGGCTGCAAGAGGGCAGGATGGCGGAGGGGAGGCCTTTTCTCTCACTTGCTCGCCTCCTGCAGGGCTCTGGGGCCTGGTCAACAATGCCGGGGTCTCCACCTTTGGGGAGGTTGAGTTCACCAGCATGGACACCTACAAGGAAGTGGCAGAAGTGAACCTGTGGGGCACGATCCGCACCACCAAGGCCTTCCTGCCTCTCATCCGCCGAGCCAAAGGTAAGCGCTGCTTGTGCCCGGCCCTGCCAGACCCTCGCCAGCCACTCTGAGGGGGGCTGAGCCAAGACAGGTCCCTTGCCCTGTGGATGCTGGCCCCCAAGCGTGCCTGCACATCCGAGAGCGGCAGCGGTGGCGGACAGGCCCCTTGCCCTCTGGGAGCTCGGCGGGTTGGGCGGCCTGAGTCCGTGGCCTTGAGCTTTTGCTTTTGGAGGAAGCGGGGGTGGGGTGGGAGCAGCAGCCCCTCCCTCTGCCCCATGGTGTGGCCAGCGAGGGGGGCTCTTTCCTTGGGCAGGGGCTGCTGCAGACTCCCGGCCCCCCACTTGCTGCTCTTCCTTTCGGACTGTGCCCAGAAGCAGCCCAGTGGAGTTGGGCCACGTCCTGCAGTGCAGAGTGCTGGACGTGGGTGGGGGCAGGGCATCTGGGCCCCCCTCCCCCTCCTCCACTGTGGTTTCCCTGCTCCTCAGGCCGGGTTGTGAACATCAGCAGCATGATGGGGCGCATGGCCAACCCGGCCCGCTCGCCCTACTGCATCACCAAGTTTGGGGTGGAGGCGTTCTCGGACTGCCTGCGCTACGAGATGCGCCCGCACGACGTGAAGGTCTGCATCGTGGAGCCCGGGAACTTCATTGCCGGCACCAGCCTGTACAGCCCCGAGCGCATTAAAGCCATTGCCGACAAGATGTGGGACGAGTTGCCCGAGATCGTGCGCCGGGACTACGGGCGGAAGTACTTTGACGAGCAGATTGCCAAGATGAAGTCGTACTGCAACAGCGGCTCCTCGGACACCTCCCCCGTCATTGACAGCATCACCCACGCCCTGACCTCCACCTCCCCCTACACCCGCTACCACCCCATGGATTACTACTGGTGGCTGCGCATGCAGGTCATGACCCACATGCCTGCCGCCATCTCGGACCGCCTCTACATCTACTGAGGGGCGGCGGCAGCGGGAAGGGCGAGGCACTTGGCAGAGGACTCCGCGGTAGCCCCGGGTTAGTTGGTTTCCGAGTACTGTATTTTAGGCCCACAAGGTGGCGTTAACTTAAACCCTTTGAGCAGAACTTACTCCTTGCATGGTGTGTGTCGTAAGCAGGAATCTGGTCTGTGTTTCAGAGGGACCCAGCTCAGCGCTATTTATTCCAGCTCTTCCCCTTTTCTCCTCCTCAAGTTGAGCTTGCATTCGCAGTTGCTGGGGAGCATTCGAGCTTCTGGACTCCTGCTGTCTCTGGCAGGTCTTCCCTGGGAGGCAGACTCCGGCACAAAGCCCCCCGCCCCGCCCCCTGCAGCTGCCGACCGGCCCAGAGGGCTGCTGGTGGGCTTTGGGCTCAGACCCCCAAGCCGCCCCCTGCCCCCCGGATGGCCTGGGGCTGCTCCATTTAGCTGTTGGGAGGGAGGGAGGGAGCCGAGCAAGCCCTGCCCCTCCGTGGGCGCCTCCGCTGCGCCTGCTTCTTCCACGCGCCTGTCGGAGGGTTCTGTGGGCCAGGCCCCTCCGCCCCCTTGAGGACCGATGACTCCCCAGCGGGGGGGGGGGGGGTGTCTCACCCTGACCGCTGTCCTTGGCCCCTGGAGGGTGTGTGCAGGCCCCCTGTGCCAGGCCTGCTGGGAACTTGGCCCTCGGAGGAGGCAGGAGGCTTCCGGGAAGGAATGTCTGTTCCTGGGGGGGTGGGACTGCCTCCCTCCCCCCTCCCCCTCCCTCCCTCCCTCCCTCCCTCATGCAGGGCCTCCCCTCGAGCAGCCCTCTCCCCACCGCCACCCCCCACGCTGAACGCACACCAGAGGTGGGGCCAGCAGGGCCGAGTTGCCCTCCGATCTGGCCAGCGCGGCCCTTGGGGGGCGGAGGGAGGAAGCAGACCCCGCAAGGAGGGCCTGGCCCTGGGTCCAGTCTCGGCTGTCTGTGCGCACGTCGGAGCACAACTCCTCCGGGAGAGAGATTGGGGGGAAGAGGCGACCAAAGCAGTCACTGGAAGCCGATGGAAAGCTTGCTGCAAGTGCGGGGGGGGGGGGCACCACACTCCTGCCCCACGCAGGGAAGTCTGATCAAATCCCTCCTGCCTTGATTAACATTAAACGACAGTGACAAAGCTGAGCGGCTCTGGCTCCATTGGTGTCTTCCTGGGGGGGGGGGCGCCGCCCGAGTGGCAGACTGCATCATGGCCGGGGGTGCAGGTGGGGCGGGCCCTGCAGCAGCAGCAGCAGCATGGAGGCGGCCTCCGAGGGTCAGGGCAGTCCTCCCGGGGCCTGCTCTCCCTGCCTCCAGGCCCCGCCTGTGCTTCGGGTCACCAGCCTCAGACCCCCTCACCCTCCCTCCTCTAGCCTGCCCGGGGATCCCCTCTGGCAGATGCAGAGCGCTGGGGACAGACTCGCTGGTTGCCTTCAGACTTCCTCGCAAAGCCTGTGGCGCTCCCCGGCCCCTGGGAGGAACAACAGACGCTGCCCTTTCCTGAGTCTGACCCTTTTGCCCACCAAGCTCCGTCTCCTCCACACTGACTGGCAGCAGCTCTCCATCCCGTGTTCCAGGCTCAGGAGTCTTGCTCAGCCCCGGCTGGAGATGCTGCCAGGGAGGGAGGGAGGGAGGGAGGGGAGGGGGCCCCCGCTGCACGCCAAGCAGAGGCTCTGCCGCTGGGCCAGAAGGGGGGCAGCATTTTCTTCCCCCGTTTGCCCCCCTCAGGGCTGGATTCTTCCTTGGGCACAAGAGGCCTCGGGCGGCCAAGGTCCCAAGGGTCCCCCCCTCATTCTTCAGGTCTCTGAAGGTTGCCAAGGTCTGCCAGTGGCATTTTTTGAAAGATACAGAAAAGAGAGCGCCCAGCAGATGCTGGAGAAAGAAACCCAAAGCCTCCGGAGAAAAGGCACCACCGCCCTCAGTGCCTGCCCTGGAGGGTGGGTAATGGGCTGGATGAGGGATCACAAGCAGACAGACAGAGGTGCTCATTGTGCGGGGTCGGAACTTGGGAGGTGCTCCTGATCTGCCTGTTCTGGGTGGGGTCACACTTCCCCAGAGGGAACAGGTACGCGGTCTGGGGGTGCTGCCGGATCCGAGCCTCTCCCTGGTGTCCCAGGCTGAGGCAGGGGCCAGAGAGGATTTCTGTCAGCTTTGCTGCGTCCGTTTCTTGAGAGACACTCTCTCCGCACAATCGCACGTGTGCTGGTAACCTCCAGCCTTGGCTGCTGAAATGTGCTCTGTGTGCACTTGCATCCTGTGTGCAGTGGGTCCCGGATGCAGCAGCCAGGTTGGTCCCCTCCGAGAGGCCCTATGACTGCTATCAATGGCTAGATGTTTGCTTGGCTGTGTGCTTGCTTGTCATCCACCACCCAGAGCCTTTGGATGGAGAGGGCGGTATAGCACGGTCGTGAGACAAACCGCCCAGAGGCGACCGTCTGGGGCAGTGTAGCAATTCCAATCAATCAATCAAATCAAATCAAATAAAATAGCTACACACGGGCTGCCAGTTTTATGGGCAAAAATACAAGCTGTTGGTTATAACCTAGAAAGCGCTAAGCAGCTCAGGCCCTGGGCAGTTAAGAGAACGCCGTCTGGGTCACAAGCCCTGCCCCCAGAGAGGTTCATCTGTAGCTGCCACCGGCTGGTCTGGTGGCTACTCGGGGACCGGCCTTCTCTGTTGCCGCCCTGAGACTCTGGACTGTGCTTCGTGCTGAAATAAGAGCCTTTCCATCTCTGACAACTCTTTAAAAGTCCCTAAAGACTCATTTTTTCACCCAATTGTTTTAAGGTTTGTATTTTTATTTTTTATGTTGTTGTAAACTGCCCATAGCTGGGAGTTTGGGATGGTCCACAAGACTGAGAAATAAATACAGTAGCTCCCGTTTTGAAGCGCAACCATCACCAAGCGCCAGCGTCTGAAATCTACCCGAGACATAGGAGTGGAACCACTGCAAAGCAGAGCCCCCTCTCCCCAGATCCCTCAGGCGATCCAGAAGGAGACTGTGGTTGATGGGATTGAAAGCTGCTGGGAGATGCAAAAGAACCAGCAGCGTCACACAGACATCCCGTCAAGTCCCTGGCCAAGGTCATCCATCCAGCAGCAACCCGTCTCAACCCCATAGCCCACCTCAAAGCCAATTTGAAACGGGCCTAGATAATCCGGTTCCTCCAAGACTGTGTTGGGGAATGTAGTGTGCCCCACAGGGGCTTTTCCAGCGCCAGTGGAAGTGAGAAGCAGGTTGTGAGCTGCGTGTTGGAGCATCAGAGGGATGCAGCTGTTTGCTGGTGCTGGTCCCTGAATCGTCCAGGTGGCCATGAATGCTTGAATGGAGTGCAAGGGTTGCTCTGGCTGATGCGGCCGCAAAGCCCGTCTCGGTCCAGCTAGAACCCGTGGCTCACACGGCGGAGAGAACAAGGCAGGGATTGTCCACGTCGGCCAACATTCACAGCTGATGGCAGGAAGCTGACCCAGGCAGAGGCTGGCACAGAAGGCAGGGGCGGGTGGGGGCTCCCAGGGAGCTGTGGGTGGCCACAATTGGGGACTGGGTGAAGCCTGGCCTCGAGGGCTCTGCTCCCGTGGAAGACCACTCCCAGCAGCCCAAGGGAGTGGGCTGCATCGTGCAGGGGCTGCCTGGGTGGAGGCCACTGACCAGCAAGTGCAGGACTGGGTGGAGGTCTCCGTGATCTGGCCCAGGAGGGGCACTCGTCTGGCAGGCTGGCTGGCTGGGAGCCTTGGGGCTGCTTCGTGTGACCAGGACCTCCAGCTGTGACCTCTGTGCTGAGCTCCCACCAGGCCACTTGGAGGGCGGCCCTCTGGCTTCCTCTGTGCTCAGGCCTCAGCCTGGCTGGTACATGCTTGAGCACAACATGCTGGAGGCAGGTGCCACCCTGCTCTTGGTGGCCCTCTTTGTTCCTGGGGGCGGGGTGTGTGTGTGTGGCCACAGCACATAACAAACAAATGTGTTAGCCACGCCATAAGAAATTGTCCCCTGGGCTGCTCACAACACAAACATGTAGAGCCAGACAGGTGCAGCAACAGCCCGGGGGTGTGTGTGTGTGTGTGTGTGTGTGTGTGTGTGTGTGTGTGTGTGTGTGAAGAAGGCTCACCTTCCATCCATCCAGGGGAGACAAGGCAGAATTGCCGGAGTGGGGCCTCTCTCTCTCCTGATTGGTCAAGCCAGAGTTGTGCTGTCCCTAAAGGATCAGACATGTCACTTGCTGGGGGGGGCAGCATTTGGGCCTCTTCCTGGAATGCCAGAGACATGCCTCCTGTCTGCAGCTGCTAAGGGAAGAGATGAGGCCTGGCCAGGCTGTCGTACATTAGTGGTTTCTAGGTTAGACTGCTGTAATATGCTCTGTGTGGGCTGCCCTTGAAGACAGTCTGGAAACGTCAGCTGGTATAGAAGGCTGTCTGTTCACTGGCACTGGCTGCCATTCTGACAGCGCATTGACCTTGAGACCAGTGTGAGTTGCTGACTTCTCCCACTACAGCCCAGAGTTCTCTGACCTGAAGAGCTCAGTGAATGGCCTCTCCTCCCATATGAGCGACCCTTCCCTGACCCTATCCGTCTACCCGTCGGGTCCTGCTGGAAGTACCATCTTTGCTGGAGATCAGGTGGGCCACCCTGAGCTGTGGGAACGGGACCTTTTCTGTGGTAGCCCAAGAATATTCCTCCCCCTGCCCTGCAGGCGGCTCCGGTGGCTTTCTCCTGGTTCAAAGGCAGGTCAGGAAGACCTTTCTCTTGTGCCTTCAGGAGCTGAGCTTTATCTGCTTTGTTGGTTTATTCGGGCTTTAGATTGTCTGACTTCCGGCTTGCATGATATTTTGTGTATGATGAGTAGGTGGTTTGGCATTTTTGACTATACACTGCCTTGGGACTCATACAGTGAAAGGTCTAAATATCTTGGAATCATTAGGAAGGGAATGGAGAAAAAACCTGCTAACGTTATCATGCCCTTATATACAACTATGGTGCAAGTACATTTGGAGTACTGTGTGCGGTTCTGGTCAGCATACCTCAAAAAGGACATTATAGAACTTGGAGAAGGTGCAGAAGAGGGCGGCAACCCCGATGACCAGGGGCCTGGAGCACCTTCCTTAGGAGGCCAGGCTACAACACCTGCTGGGGCTTTTTAGTTTAGAAAAAAGATGACTGCGGGGAGACATGATCGAGGTCTATGAAATCATGCATGGTGTGGAGAAAGTGGAGAGAGAGAGAATTCTTTCTCCCTCTTGCACAACGCTAGAACCAGTTTCCATGAAACTGATTGCCAAGAAATTTAGGACCGACAAAAGGAAGTACTTTTTCACAGAACACATAATTAATCTATGGAATTCTCTGCCACGAGATGTGGTGACAGCCAGCAACCAGGAAGGGTTTAGATA
This sequence comes from Hemicordylus capensis, assembly GCF_027244095.1. Lineage (NCBI taxonomy): Eukaryota > Metazoa > Chordata > Lepidosauria > Squamata > Cordylidae > Hemicordylus > Hemicordylus capensis. Next base: position 359,184,254 of record NC_069659.1, read on the forward strand.
AATTCCTGGAGGACAGGTCTATCAATGGCTACTAGGCTGGTGGCTAGAAGAAGCCTGAGGCCTGCTGCCTTTCCAGGAGGCCAGTGGCCCGGGAGACGAGGGCATGCCTTCCCCGCTTGTCTGTGGGCTTCTCAGGGGCATCTGGTGGGCCACGGTATGGGAAGCAGGATGCCGGACGCTGGGCTGATTCTCAGCATTAGAAAGCAAACATGAAGCAGCAAGAACTGCAGCACCAAAGAGGCAGCGCTGGGAACATTTCAACCGTTCTGTGAAGATGACCCACAGATGACGGGTCTCAATCCAGCTCTCTCTCCCCCCCCCCGCCACTTTCAAACACACCTTAATTTGCCTGAAAGGAAAGGCCCAGATCCTGGGCCCCGCAGGCTCCACTCACCCACGTGAGCCTCCCCAGGGTTCAAGCTCCGTGTCAGGGGCCTGGCCGGCCAGCAGCACCTGGGCCCTGGCCGCCTCCACCGGGACAAGAGGATGGGGTCGCCCTGGAAGCTCAGCAGCCGCCGCCGCCGCCTCCTGGCACCACCCAGCCAGCACCACCCAGCCTGCTGTGACTTCCTGGCTCGGCCCCGTGAGGCCAACGTCCCTCTCGTCCCCTGCGACTTGGAGGCCAGCCTGTGGAGGCGGCCAGAGAGCCCCCCCAGCCAGGTTCCACGGGAGGCGCTTCGGTGAGTGCCGCCCAAGGGAGGGCCAGGCCCGGCTGCGGGGGAGTCTGTATCCCACCCCCGGCCGGCTTGGCCGTTGCCCCTCCTGGCGTCCTGTGCCCTCAAGCAGTAGAGGGCTGCCTGCCTGGGTCCAGCAGCTGGTGGAGGTGGAGGAGGCCGGTGTGGGAGAAGCAGCAGCAGCAGCAGCAGCAGCAGTCCTCAGGGTGCCGCCTTTGGATCGGCTGGCTGCAGACCTCCCTCGGGGGAGACGAGAAGGGCAACTCCCGTCCCTTCTGGATGACACCCACACGGCCAGGCTCCATTTTGGTTTGGGGCCCGGCCCAGATTTGGCCGCCCTGGGACAGCTTTCAACAGGCTGCCAGGTGGCCCCTCCTGGGAGGAAGGTGGAGGAAGTGCGGCGCTGTTGCCTCTTCTGGGCCTCTTGGCAGCTTTCCAGGCCACTGGCCGAGGGAGCCTTCCGGGCAAGCTGGCTGGGATGGAGATCAGGGCTGCTGCTGCTGCAGCGCTCCAGTGCCCCCCTCCCCCCCGCCTCCCTGGGTGGCTCCTTCCCGAAGGTGCTGCTGGAGAGCGCCTGCTCTGCCCCGTGGCACTGAGGGGGTGGGCATTTTGCTGGTGCTGCTCTTCATCGCTGGGTTTGGACTCCCATGTGGTGAAAGATCTCCATGAAACCGCGGAGCGAGTTCCGACAGTTCAGCGTTTCCTATTAGCCGCTCTAACCGTGGACAGCTTAAGGCCACCCGAGGACGGCAAGTGGGCCCAGGTGAACCTGCCTGCTCCTCAGGCCCTTCTTCGGGTGCCCTCCCACCACTCCACCTCAGGCAAGGCCGGGGACATGTCGGGATGTGCACAAACCAGTGCGGCAGTCATTTTGTGGACCCCCAAACTGGTTCGAAAGTCTGGTGGTTTGGTAGCGGAAGGGAGCAGGGAGGGTGCTCTCCCCACCCCCACCATGCCGTATCCCCACCCCCACCCCCGTGCTGTCTGCAGAATCACTGCACAGGGCGGCCGCATACCTCCTTGCCACTCTGGTCAGCATCCCAACCAGAAGTGCTCGATGCACATTGCTGACCAGGGCGGCGAGGAGGAGGAGGTGTGCTGTGGGGGGACACTGTGGGACAGGGAGAGGAGAAAATGGCAAGACCTACAGATGGGCACAAAACTGGAGGCCTGCCAGATAAATGGCTGCAATTGGGAAAGGGAAAGATTGCATCACGTCATAAAACAAAGCATGGGACTCAGAATTCAAGTATGAGGCAATGAAAAGGGGAATGGTGGGATTTTTCTATGGGCATGGTCTCAGTTCTTTGTGTGGGGCATGCTTGACTATATTTGAAGGCAGCTATGTACTGGCTTGGGGGGTGGAGTTACAGTTTGGTTTTTTTGTCTGCTCCTCACATGCTGTCCTGAATTCTACTACTACAACAACTACACTACTAATTCGATTTCTGATTGGGATTTTCCATACAACTTCAAATCGTCCATGTACAGCAGATGGTTTATTTTACTTGATGTTTTAGATGTTTGGTATCCATGGCCTGTTTTGTTTAGTATTTGTGAAAGTGGGGTCATGACGATTACAAACCACAGAGGGGATAGTGAGTCCCCTTGGAAAATGCCTCTTCTAATGCTAACCTGTCCAAGTGTCTCACCATTGATTGGTAACTGTGTACTCCACGTGCTCATTGCTTTTAAAATAAATATCTGAATGTTTTTGCTGACACTAGTTGTTTCTAAACATTTTAGTATCCATGTATGAGGCAATGAGTCGAAGGCCTTCTTGTAGTCAATCCATGCAACACTTAGATTTGTATTTCTTCTCTTGCAATTTTCTAAAATCATTTTGTCAAACAGCAGCTGGTCTTTTGTGCCTCTGGTGTTTGGGCAATTTCCTTTCTGTTCAGCTGGAAGCTGCTTATAAGTGTGTCGTATTAATAATGAATAGAGGAAAAATAACAAAAACAGAAGGAATAGAACTGCCCAATGGAAGCAACATCAAGACCTTGGAAGAGAAAGAACATTACAAATACTTGGGCATTCTTCAGGCTGATAACATCAAACACACTAAAGTTAAAAGAAAACATGGTCGTGGATACATAAGGAGATTTAGAAAAATTCTAATGTCCAAACTCAATGGTTGGAACACAAGCCATAAACACCTGGACTATATCTGTTATCAGATACACTGCAGGAATAATAGTCTGAACCCAGGCAGAGCTAGAGACGCTAGATCGTAAGACCAGGAAAATCATGACCATCAATCATGCTCTGCACCCCCGCAGTGATGTAGATAGGCTATACCTCCCTCGCAGCTCGGGTGGAAGAGGAATGCTGCAAGTCCATCAAACAGTAGAGGAGGAGAAAAGAGGCCTTGAGGAATATATCAAGGACAGTGAAGAAGATGCACTTCAAATGGTCAATAACGCAAAACTATTCAACACCAATGAAACAAAGCAGGCCTACAAGAAAGAACAAGTCAAGAACCGAGCAGAAAAATGGAAAAATAAGCCCCTGCGTGGTCAATATTTGCACAATATAAGTGGAAAATCAGACATCACCAAGACCTGGCAATGGCTTAAGAATGGCAACTTGAAGAAAGAAACAGAGGGTTTAATACTGGCTGCACAAGAACAGGCACTAAGAACAAATGCAATAAGAGCAAACGTAGAAAAGTCAAAAACAAACAGCAAGTGCCGCCTTTGTAAAGAAGCAGATGAAACAGTGGACTACCTAATCAGCTGTTGTAAAAAGATCGTACAGACTGACTACAAACAAAGGCATGACAAGGTAGCAGGGATGATACACTGGAACATCTGCAAAAAATACAAGCTACCTGTAGCCAAAAATTGATGGGACCATAAAATTGAAAAAGTGGTAGAAAATGAAGATGTAAAAATATTATGGGACTTCCAACTACAAACAGACAAACATCTGCCACACAATACACCAGATATAACTGTAGTTGAGAAGGAAGAAAAACAAATCAAAATAATCGACATAGCAATACCAGGGGATAGCAGAATAGAAGAAAAAGAAACAAAAAAAAATCACAAAATACAAAGATCTACAAATTGAAATGGAAAGGCTGTGGCAGAAAAAGACCAAAATCATCCCAGTGGTCATTGGCGCCCTGGGTGCAGTCCCCAAAGACCTTGAAGAGCACCTCAACACCATCGGGGGGGCCACAGAAATCACCATCAGCCAACTCCAAAAAACAACTTTACTGGGAACAGCCTACATTTTGCCGAGATACCTATACTAATAACGATATTGATAACAAAATTCTGGCATCTCAGGTCCTTGGGAAGGACTCAATGTCTGGATAAAACAAACCAGTCAATAACACCTGTTTGACTGTGCAACTGGGCTTCTGCTGCTATATAGGGCTGGCTGGCCCAAGGGGGCGAGCCTCTTGGCAGGAGCACGAGGGCTCTCATCCTTGTGGCTCTCAACCGTAGGGCGAGCTGCCTGGGGCCCAGAAGATCTTTCTCCTTCTGCCCTGAAGATCCTCCTCCTTCCTGTAATCAAGAAGCTAGCAAGAGATTGTATAAGTCTGGTTTTGGTTTTTTATTAAGCCAAGAAGCCGTGGTGTGTTGGTCTGGGGGGGATGTGCCTGGGAGAGCGAAAAAGTGGGTATGGAGTGGGGGCAGCTATATCACAGGGAGCGGGCAGAGGGAGGTATGGCGGTGGGAGCTGGGCAGGCCGTTACAGGGGAAATCGGTCCAGGCAATTGAGACCTGTTCCTTTTTCTGACCCTTCTCCCAACCCTCTGACCCCAGGAAGCTTTGAGAACACTCCCTCGAGGATTAGGGTGCTGCTGCTGAATGCCAGGTCAGTAAATACAATAACCACTCTCATCCACGATTTGACTGTGGATGAGCGTGCTGACCTGGTATGTGTGACGGAGACCTGGTTGGATGCGCTGGGCAGGGTTGGTCTCTCTCAGCTCTGCCCTCCAGGTTTCCAGATCGTGCAGCAGCCCCGCCTCGAGGGTCGGGGAGGAGGCGTTGCGGTCATCTTTCGAGAGACCCTCCCCGTTTCCAGGTGCCCGGTCAGGCCATCTCAGAATTTTGAGTGTTTGTCCTTGAGGGTGGGCCTCCGAGATAGGCTGGGGATTTTGCTGGTGTACCGACCACCCCGCTGCACTTCAGTCTCCCTACCTGAGCTGGCGGGGGTGGTCTCGGAGGTGGCCTTGGGTTCCCCCAGGCTTATTGTTTGGGGGGATTTCAATGTCCACGCTGAGGCCCCCCAGTGGGTGCGGCTCAGGATTTCATGGTCTCCATGGCAACCATGGGCCTGTCTCAATTGGTATCGAGCCCTACCCACGTGGCGGGACACACTCTGGATCTGGTTTTTGCCGTCCAGGAAATAAATGGTCTGGAGGTGGGGGAATTTGAGACCACTCCCTTGTCATGGACAGATGACAGACATGGTGGGGTTTAGTTTGACTGCTCCGTCTGCCCTCTGCAGGGGTGGTGGGCCGATTAAGATGGTCCGCCCCTGGAGGCTTATGGATCTACTTGGATTCCAGACGGCCCTCGGGGAGCTTCCAGTGTCCAGAGCTGGTGACCCTGTCGAGGCCTTGGTTGATCTCTGGAATGGAGAGATGGCCAGGGCTGTTGACACGGTTGCTCCTAAACGCCCTCTCCCGCTTGGTGGAGCCCGATCTGCTCCGTGGTTTTCCTCGGAGCTTAGGGCGATGAAGCAACTCGGACGACGGCTGGAGCGACGCTGGAGGAAGAGTCGTCTCGAATCCGACCGAACACGGGCTAGAGCCCATTTTAGGGACTACTCCATGGCGGTGGGGGCGGCGAAGAAATGCTTTTTCTCTGCCTCCATTGCGTCTGCTCAGTGCAGGCAAACAGAGCTGTTTCGTGTGGTGAAAACCTTGCTCCACACATCCCCCCCAGATAATGGGGGAGGAGTCATCTACGGCTCTTTGTGATCGGTTTTCCTGTCGCTTTGCAGATAAAGTCGCTCGCATCCATGCTGACCTGGACTCCAGAGTTTTGGCAGTTCTGGCAGACGTGCCTCTGGTACCATCTAGTCCCGTTGTGTTGGATTCTTTTCGGTTGGTGCGGCCTGAGGATGTGGACAAGATCCTGGGCAGTGTGTGGGCGACTTCGTGCGCTCTTGACCCTTGCCCTTCATGGCTAATAAAAGCTGCCAGGGAGGGGACAGGTAGATGGCTGGAGGTGATCGTTAATGCTTCATTAAGGGAGGGCAGGATGCCATCGTGCCTCAAGGAGGCGGTGGTAAGACCTAGGGGTGTGCAATTCGGATTTTTGGGTGATTCGGCTCGGACCCGAGCCGAATCACCCTCGTTCTGTTTTGTGCCCGAATCTGGGTCACCCGAATCGCCCTTGATTCGGTTCGGATTCGGATTTAATCCGAATCGATTCGGGGGGGTAAAAAGGGGCCCAGGGGCAAAATTTTGGGGTGGGGTGGTAGTGCCCAATGGGTAGAGTCTACCACCCCAATTTCAGGGGGATTGGGCAAAATCCTGATTTTTTGTGAATTTTTAAAGTTTTAGTGACTTTGGGGCAGTTCGGGGGCATAGCATGGGATTTGGGCAAAAGGAGTGGGGTGGGGTGGTAGTGCCTAATGGGTGCAGGATACCACCCCAATTTCAGGGGGATTGGGCAAAGGGCTGATTTTTGGTAAATTTCTGAAAATTTCATGTCTTTGGGGCAGATTGGGGCATATTGGGGCAGAAAGTGGGGCCTGGGGCAGAATAGTGGGGTGGGGTGGTAGTACCTAATGGGTGCAGACTACCACCCCAATTTCAGGGGGTTTGGACAAAGGGGTGATTTTTTGAGAATTTTTGAAGTTTTGGTGACTTTGGGGCAGTTTGGGGGCAGAAAGTGGATCTGCCCCAAAAGAGTGGGGTGGGATGGTAGTGCCTAATGGGTGGAGGCTACCACACCAATTTCAGGGGGATTGGGCAGAGGGCTAACTTTTTGAGAATTTTTGAAGTTTGGGTGTCTTTGGGGCAGATTGGGGGCAGAAAGTGGATCTGCCCCAAAGGAGTGGGGTGGGCTGGTAGATAGTGCCTGATGGCTGGAGGCTACCACCCATCCCCAATTTAAGAGTGATTGGGCAGAGGGGTGAATTATGGTGAATTTATTTGTATGAGGTTTGTCTTCATAAGGTGAAGTGTGCTAAATTGCTTACTTCCTCATATTATTCATAGTAAAGGAAAGTGTGAAAAAGTGAAAGTGGGGTCATGAGAGTTGTTTAATTGAAAAAAATCTCATTTGCTATGATAGAATGAGAATTCACACCTCAGAAAAAACTTCTGAGGTGTGAATTCTCATTCTATCATAGCAAATGAGATTTTTTTCAATTAAACAACTCTCATGACCCCACTTTCACTTTTTCACACTTTCCTTTACTATGAATAATATGAGGAAGTAAGCAATTTAGCACACTTCACCTTATGAAGACAAACCTCATACAAATAAATTCACCAAAATTCACCCCCTGCCCAATCACTCTTAAATCGAGGATGGGTGGTAGCCTCCACCCATTAGACACTATCTAGCAGCCCACCCCACTCCTTTGGGGCAGATCCACTTTCTGCCCCCAATCTGCCCCAAAGACACCCAAACTTCAAAAATTCTCAAAAAATCAGCCCTCTGCCCAATCCCCCTGAAATTGGTGTGGTAGCCTCCACCCATTAGGCACTACCACCCCACCCCACTATTTTGGCGCAGATCCACTTTCTGCCCCCAAACTGCCCCAAAGTCACCAAAACTTCAAAAATTCTCAAAAAATCACCCCTTTGTCCAAACCCCCTGAAATTGGGGTGGTAGCCTGCACCCATTAGGCACTACCACCCCACCCCACTATTCTGCCCCAGGCCCCACTTTCTGCCCCAATATGCCCCAATCTGCCCCAAAGACATGAAATTTTCAAAAATTTACCAAAAATCAGCCCTTTGCTCAATCCCCCTGAAATTGGGGTGGTAGCCTGCACCCATTAGGCACTACCACCCCACCCCACTCCTTTTGCCCAGATCCCATGATATGCCCCCGAACTGCCCCAAAGTCACTAAAACTTTAAAAAATCACCAAAAATCAACCATGAACCGAATCTCCCGAATTTTTTGTGCCCGAAATTCGGGTGATTCGGCTCGTGCCCGAAAAAATTCGGGGGACATCGGGGGTGATTCGGTTCGGCCCCCAATCACCTGAAATTGTTCGTTTCGGGCACAGATCGTTCTGTGCCCGAAATATTTTGCACATCCCTAGTAAGACCACTATTAAAAAAGCCCTCCCTTGATCCCTCCATCCTGGACAACTATAGACCGGTCTCTAACCTTCCCTTTCTGGGCAAGGGGATGGAGCGTGTGGTGGCGTCCCAGCTGCAGAGGGTCTTGGATGATACGGATTATCTGGACCCTTTTCAATCTGGCTTCCGCCCCAGGTATGGGACTGAGACTGCCTTGGTTGCTCTAGTGGATGACCTACGCCGGGAACTAGACAAGGGGAGTGCGTCCCTGTTGGTTCTGCTGGACCTCTCGGCAGCATTCGATACCATCGACCATGGTATCCTTCTGGGCTGCCTCTCAAGTATGGGAATCGGAGGCACCGCGTTGCAGTGGTTCCGGCCCTTTCTTGGGGGGAGGGTCCAGAAGGTGGTGCTGGGGGACTACTGCTCGGCCCCGTGGCCGTTGGCCTGTGGGGTCCCGCAGGGTTCGGTCTTGTCCCCCATGCTGTTTAACATCTACATGAAACCGCTGGAGAGGTCATCCGGGGATTTGGACTGAGTTGTCAGCAATATGCGGATGACACTCAGCTCCATCTCTCCTTGTCACCTGATCCTAGGGAGGCGGTGGATGTCCTGAATCGGGGCTGGAGGCCGTGATGGGTTGGATGTGGGCTAATAAACTGAAATTGAATCTGGACAAGACGGAGGTACTGTTGGTCAGTAGGAGAGCCAATCGGGATGAGGAGATTTTACCGGTTCTGGATGGGGTTGCACTCCCCTTGAAGGAGCAAGTACGCAGCTTGGGGGTACTACTACTAGGGCAAAACGCGGCAGCGAGGGTTTTATCCGGAGCTGCCCGTTGGGAACACATCACCCCCATTTTGAAAGAGTTGCTACTGGCTGCCAGTTCGTTTCCGGGTCCAATTCAAGGTGCTGGTTTTGACCTTTAAGGCCCTTAACGGTTTGGGCCCGGGGTATTTGAGGGACCGCCTGCTCCCAAGGGTTGCTGCCCGCCTGATGAGGACATCTGAGGGGGCCCTGCTCCGGGTGCCGACAATGAGGGAGGCCCGGCTGTCGTGCACTCGGGACAGGGCCTTCTCTGTTGCTGCCCCCAGACTCTGGAATGCTCTCCCAGTGGCCATTCGTTCCTCGGACTCCATCACGGCTTTTAGAAAGCTTGTAAAGACTTGGCTTTTTACCCAGGCTTTTACATAATCGTTTTTACTGCTGCTTCTGTGTGTTTTTATCTGTTGTATTGTTTTTATGCCTGTTTTTATATGTTTTTATATTTTTTTGCTTGATGTTTTTATTGCCTTTTTATTGTATGTTTTAACTTTTGTAAACTGCCTCGGGGTTTTCTTTTAATGAAAGGCGGTATATAAATGTAAAAATAAATAAATAAATAAATAAATAAAATAATAATTAATAATTAATACATAAAAAACTTTGTTAGCCACCCCATAAAAAATGTTCTCTGTGTGGCTCATACCAGAGAATTAAAACATACAATAAAAACACATAACTCAATAAATCATAACAGACAAAAAGGTAAAAAGAAAATATAAGATACAATACAAAGCAGCTTAAAAACTCATTTGCATGTTGCCTTCCACTTCCACCCTGATAATCTGCTTTTCAGAGAAGGAAGATCTTCATGGCGGAGAGCAATATTAAGAACAAAACAAAGACCCTGCATTAAAACAGCCAAAGGGGTGGGGGGGTGGGGCGTGAATGCAAGAAACCAGCAGCCTTAATAGTCGGGGCTGCTATGAAGAGGGGAATAACTCCAAGCAGTTCCGCTGAAATGGAAAAGATATGCTTGGCATGACCCATTGGGTCCTTTTAGTTTCAGTGGGAGTACCTGGGAGTAATTTGGGGGCCAGAGAAAACGTGCTTGAAAAGGGATGTCTTAATCCCCTTTCTAAACAAGCCAAGCTCTGGCTGCTCTCAAGTGGCAATGAGTTCTATAGATGCAGGGAGACCATGGGGGAAGGCTCCATGGACTGGAGGAGAATCTCGCCTCCAAAGGTAGCAGAGATTCTTTCACATCCCTCAGGGAGGGACCTGGAGGAGCAGCAGAGATCCGGGGAGCAGGAAGCGCACACACACACACACACACACAGACGGACCCAGCCTGGAAAAGGATGGGATTTGGCAGAATGGGTGTGCTGTAGTCCTGGCTCACCTCCCCACCCATCTCCCCTGGGCTGCCTCCATCTTCTTGAACTGCCTTCAGGACAGCCCATGGGTGACACCTTGTGGCAGCCCCTGCTGAGGGGGTCCCCAGCCCTTCCAAGGGGGTCCCAGCGTGCCCCAGTGTCGCCTGGAAAGGAGGCAGCCTGCCTAGCAGGTCAGCTGACGCGGAGAGGACACCTAGACGGGAGCCTGTCAACGGCCCAAAATAACCCCTTAATCCAAGAGACAACTCGGGTTTCGAGAGGGCAGCCAGCCCGGTGACCTAAAGAATCCCCCAAAGCTCTCTGGAGAGTCACCATCCCGATCTATGCGCCACCTGCAGGGCTGGCCCAGTTTGGGAAGTCCATCACCCCTCCGGAGGCAGCAGTCAGTCGCCACCATCCCAGCCTTAGCCAGCCAGTGGCCAGTAGTCCGTGGCTACAGACCCCCCCCCACCGCGGCCCGTTCAGCTTGAAAGGCCAGAGCAAGGCTGTGCGGCCCACAACACCTGGACCCACAGAGGAAGAGGAGGGTCTGGGCCAGGCCTGTCAAGGGGGCCTCCATGGGACCATCGAACGAACCGGGGGGACCTCAGTCTCACCTCCCGCAGCACCCACCTCAGCCCAGCCCGGGCAGGATTGGCCCCCCAACGGAATCCTCCCCCTCCCCCCTGTACCAAGAAGCAAGTTGCCACCGGCTGCCGAAGGGGCGGGCGCTGGGGAGAGGAATGTGCCCCTCTGCTGGCGGTGAAGGGGCCCCGTGTAGCTGCCCGGCCACTGGTAGGGTGGTGTGGGGCGCTTGGCCGTTAGCTGTGTGGCACAGGCCGGGGGGGGGGGGACACACGGAAGCTGGTCCAGGACAGGGGGCTGGTCGCCCCTCGGCTTTGGGAGGAGGCGTCCGGCCTGCTTTGGCTGGGGCTGCAGTCCCCTCCAGAGGCAGGGCCGCTGGCCGGCCGGGGTTCTCCTTGAGCGCCCCTCAAGGCAGCCCTGGTGCCTTGGAGCAGCTGGGCCAAGCCCGGCCTCTCCACTGGCAGCCCTTCCTTGGCGGGCTCTTGAGCAGCAGCAGGGCGGCCCCCAGGAGGTGGGCTGGAGGAGGCCGACCAGGGCGCAAGGGGTCAGGACTGCCCCCCTGCCCCCCCCCCCGGAAGGCCCTGCTTCCTGTTTTCACCGCCTGCCAGCAGCAGCAGCAGCTCCTCTCCCAGACTGCAGGCGGAAGTCCTTTCCTGCTCTTCCTTGCTGGAGATGCTGCCGCCAGGGATGGAAGGAAGCCTCCCCCGGGTGAGGAGGGGGAGGCAGCTGCTGAAGGTGGGGGCTTGGCGGAAGATGGCCTGCCCACGGCTTCTGCGAATGCCCCCCCCGGCTTGCCTGGTGCCAGCCTCCCCTGCGGGCACTGCTGCTCTCCTCCCCTGACCCCCCCCAGCCCTCCTCCTGCCCCCTTCCCTTTGGGCTTGTGATCCTCCCGAGGTGGTGGGGGGAGCAGAGGGGGAGAGCAGCAGAGCGGTGCTGCCAGGGCCTGTTGTCCCCCCCCCCCTCGGCACACTCCTCAGCAGGCCTCCCGAACGACCCCCTTCTCTCCCCCCCCCGGGAGACACCATGTTTGCACAGCCAGCAAGAGAAGCCCCGTGTCACTCCTGGGAACATGGGGGGCTGCCTGGGGTGGGCAGCTGGCAGGAGGCGACAAGAGGTCTTTCTCCACAAAAGCATCTGGGGCCGCTCAAGGGCTCCCAGACAACCCCTCCAGCACCCTCCTCCTCCCCCCCCCTAATGTCAGCACACCCCTTGGGTGGCAAGGCATGCTGGGAGGATCCTGATGAAAAGGTAACTTTGCCCCACAAGGCAGAGGGAGGGAGGGAGGGAGGCCAGCGGTTCTGCCTCCGGGGCAGAACGGCTTCTGCTTCCCACTCGTGCCCCCCCACCCCCACCCCCACCCCCGGGTGCTGCTTGGTGTCCCGGCGGGGCCCCAGCTGAGTCCAGAGGCACTTGAGTGCCAGAGCAAGGCGCGTCTGTCCCGCGGGGGGCGGGGGGGGGTCAAGGGCCTGGCTTGGAGAAGTCAGCAGGGAGGTGCTCCTCCCCCCCCCCAGCTGCTGTTGGCCCTTTCCGTGTCCAGCCTGAGGCGGCCTCCAGCAGTGGGGCTTGGATTCTCCTGGCCGATGTTCCGTGCCGGCCTCTTTGCAGCCACAGAGACCCTCGGCAGCAGCACCCCCCGTGAGGGGAGCGAAGCAAGCAGCCCTCCGCCCGGGAAAGAGGTGCTTGTACAACTGCAGGTTGGTGTTTTACCTGTTGGACTGTCATGGCTTCCTGCAAAGCATCTTGGGAATTGTAATTAGGGCCCCGGGAGAAGAGAGCTCTCTAGCCCACACCCACTCCAAGACAGGGCTGGGAGAGATTCCTGCCTGCAACCGCGGAGAGGCCGCTGCCAGCCTGTGTAGACACTCCTGAGCGAGATGGACCCAGCAGGGCCTGACTCCGTAGATGGCAGCTCCCTCTGCTCCCAGAGCCTCCGGCCAGTTGAAGGTGGGTTGCCTGCTGGGGACCCTGCAAGCAACAGCCGCCCTGCCATTATTCTCCGCCCGCTGGAAAGAGAGGCGAGGTTGTCGCTTGGAAGGGGGTGAGAAGGACCCCAACCAGCTAAGCTTGCAGGAGCACCCAGAAGCCCTGCGGCGAAGGGATGGTCCCCCGGCCGGCCTGCCTGCCTGCCTGCCTGCCTTGCGCATCTCCCTGCGCCCCTTGCCCTGCAGGGCGCCGCCGGGGCGGGGCGGGGGAGGGAGGGGGGAGGGAGGGAGCCCCTCCGTCGCGCGGCGGGGAGGCGAGGGGCGGGGCTTGGGCGCTGGTGGCTCCGCCCTGCAGCCGGCCGGCCGCCCTCCTCCCCTCCTCGGGCCCCGCCCCTCGCCGCGCACCTGGGCCCGCCCCGCCGGGGAAGGCCGCGCCCCCCCGCTATTGGCTAGCGGGCGGGTCGCGATGGGAGGGGCGTGGCGTGGCTGGGGCGCTCCGTCCTCCCCTCCCCCGCCGCCATCTTGCCTGGAAAGTTTGGAGTTTCCTCCTGAGGGGGGAGAGAGAGGGAGCGAGCGGGAGGGGGAAGGAAGGGAGGAGGGAAGGGGCGACCCCCGGACGCCGCCCGAGGAGGAGGAGGAGGCGGCGGAGGCGGCTGCCGCAGCCCGGGCAGGCGAGGGCCCCCCCCGCCATGCCCGTCAGGAAACAAGGTGAGCGGCGGCTGCTCCTCCCCCCGCCGGAAAGTTCTCCAGGCCGGAGCGGGAGCCCGACCCCCCCCCCCACCCCGCGCGCCAGGCGGAGCCGGGAGTCGTGGCGGGCGCCCCCGCAGGGGGAGGGGGGAGGCGGGCGGGCGGGCGGGCGGGCGAGGGTCCCCACGGGGGTCCGGCTGGGCGCTGCCCGGTCTGCGCGCAGTGCCGCCCCTTGGCCGGGGCAGGCGGCGCCGGGGTCTCTGCCCCGAGGAGGCTCCTGCCCCGGGGAGGGGGCGGGGGCTCCGCCTGCCTGCCTGCCTGCCTGCCCCCAGCGGGCTGCCTCCCTTCCTCCCTCCCGCAGACACCCAGCGCGCCCTGGGCCTCCTGGAGGACTACCGCGCCAAGCTCGGCCAGCTGGAGGACCGGCAGCAGCTGCGCGGCTCCGTCGAGCGGGTCATCGGCATCTTCCAGAGCAGCCTCTTCCAGGCGCTGATCGGTACGTGTCACGGAGCAGCCCCGCAGGAAGCCCCGGCGGCCCCCGGAGCGGCTCTGGGCTTGGCCGTGGCTCTGGGGCGTTCCTAAGCTGGGCTGTCTGCCGACGATGCTCAAGGGAGCCCGGGGGAGGGAGGGGGGGAGGGGGCCGCTTACAGGGAGGGGGCCGGGAGGAGGCTCTGAGCTGCGTGGGCTGCAAGGCCCCCCCCCCCCACGAGGCCAAAGGGCGGCTTCTGGGGAGAAGGCCCTGCCGCTTGAGGGGGGGGCCCTTTTCTAGGCCTTTTGGTCTTGGGACCGACCCCTGCCGCCCCTTGCCAGGGGATGCTGAGGAGCAGCCCTGGAGCCCGCTGGGGTGAGGCCTGAAGCCGAGACTGTCCCGGGAGATCCGGCCTTGAGGCCGTCGTGGTCTTAGCCGGCTCTCTCGCTGCCTGTGTGACGCTGGCGCCTCTCGTGTTAGCCGCCCCGGAACTCTTGGGGGGCCAGGCTGTACTTGGCGACCTTTTTCTGGCTGCACAGAAAGACCCGGCCGTTGTAGGGCGTTCTTCAGAACATGTTCAGAAAGCTCTGATATTAGGAGGAGCTGGTTGCAGGAAACGGGAAAGTTCTCCGTTTCGGAAAAGGCATCTTTTCGTCGGACTAAGTTGTGACTCCGCGATTGGATGCAGACAACTAGGTCCTTCTCAGGCGTCTCACTTTAGGCAGAATGGCTGGCTGCACCCAGGACCTCACGCACAGCACTCTTTTCCGGCTAAAAGTAGCGTGACTGTAACAACAGTTTTCAGTGCCTCATCTTTTTAAACTAGACCGTGGCAGGGAAGTGCATGCTATTGCCACGTTTGAAAATATTCAAATTAGGGTGCTTTGTCTCTCCCCCCCCGCCCCCTTTACATATTTCAGTGTAACTACCATTGATTTTACATGAGATTTGAGGTGCATACAGTTTTTGCTCGTGTTCTAAGAAGCCTAGAAATGGCAAGTTAAGTTGGTCACCTTAACCTTTGCCCCCCATGTAACAGTAAAGATTTCGTACAGTCTTGTATACTGTCCTGACTTTATAAATTAGGGTCAATGCACCCATAATTTGCCTTGCTTTTTCAGCTCAATGGCAAGGTTGTGGAGGGATGTCCAGGTGGAAGTTGAACAGGTACAGATTCACTTGATGGATTTCTGCCTGATGCACTGTGACATTATCCATCGTATCCCACACACCCACACATCTGCCACCAATGCCATGCAGTAGATGTGTGCTCTTAACATTTAGCTCTGGTCCTCAAATAACCTACGCTACATTCTGAGTAGGCCTGCACAACTCAAATGACCTGGTGGGCTGAAACTGACCGTGACATGGCTCATGGGGGCCAAAGTCAATTTTTAGGGTACTGATTATTAAATTAACACCTAATATCAATCAATTAATTAAATCAAATTAAACTGAAATTAAGTAAAATGAGTTTAATTAAAATTTAACTTTTGATGTTCTGGCCGGGCAAGAATTAATAAAAATAAAAATAAAATAAATTGAATTAAAATTTTTTAATAAAATATATACAATGCAATCTGTACAAAATACATAATAAAATGTATTGTTCTTCCTTTCCACCTCTCCCAAAATGGGGCAGTCTTGGGGGGGAGAGGGAGAGAGGGAGAGAATGGAGCAGCCTTAGGGAGGGAAGGGGCGAGAGAGAGTCCGCTCACTGTCATTCCGGAGGTGCTCGTCCTCCTCCCTTCCTGGCAATGCTTTCTCTTCCCAGCTGGGCTCCCTCCCTGCCTGCCATTTGTGCTCGCCCCCTCGGCCAGGGCCTACCACCGCCAGGCTCCCTCGTAGGGTACGGCCACCGGCCGCCACCTGCGTCCTCTTCCCACCTCATCACCGGCACCATTTTTCTCGCCCCCGATTCAAGCCGCTGAGGGGGATGGCTACGGGGTGGATGTCATGTGTGTCCTTCTCTCCCGCGCCCCCCCCCCCGGGCGGCCGCGCGCAGCAGCAGATAGCAGAGCGACACTGGGGCCTGGTGTTTGGCCCCGTGTTGCTTCCCAAATGCAAGGTGCGCCTGCGCAGTTAAGTCTCTTAACTGCAGGTGTGAGTACCTTGCAGACGCGGTTGGGAAGCGACGCAGGCTGAAACACCAGGTTCCAGCGTTGCTCTGCTATTTGCTGCTGCCGCCGCCAGGGAGGGAGGGGAGGGGGTAGAAGGACACACACACACACGCGTGGCCATTTCCTCGGCCGTTCAGCGGTTGGAATTTGTGGGGGGGAGTTTAAAGGAGGTTTGCAGCAGGGGGAGGAAGGGGAGGTGTAGCCCTGAGGGCCAAGAAAAAAGGCCTCACGGGCCGCATGTGGCCTGCGGGCCATATGTTGTGCAAGCCTGTTTTAGAGGCACTTTCAGCCCTGGAAAGTTGTTGTACGCACTTCAGCCTCTGGTATCAGCAATTGGAGATGCCTTAAAATGTGTTCCTTTATGGTGGAGGAAGCAGCTGATGTGGCAGTAGTGCCAGGTAGGACGGCCTTCCCAGCCCCAGCACAGCTTCCCTCCAGTGGCTGTTGCTGGTGTCTGCCTTACATTTCTTTTTTAGATTGTGAGCCCTTTGGGGACAGGCAGACACTTTATTTATTTATTTGTATCTATGTAAGCCTCTTTGGGAACTTCTGTTGAAAAGCGGTATAGAAATATTTATCGTCTTCTTAAGTAGAAGCTGCCGCTCTGGCTTGTCTCTCCTTGGGGGAGCCCAGGCCCAGGCACACGTTACTGGTGATTGATGCAGGCCTTGGGGCAAGGTGAGCTCTTGTGAGCAGAGATGAGCGCTGGGTGTGCAGACACTGCTTCTTGCTCACAGTCTTCCTCCAGCACAGAAGAAACACATTTGCGTCTCTTGTAAAATGCAAATGTTGTTTTTTCTGGCACCCTATGTAGGCAGATTCTGTTTGCAATCTGTTAAAAGCTCAAATTACACGTCTGGGTCTTTCTGTGGAATAATGGCAACAACAGAATCCAGGTATTTATTTGAATTATCATTGCCAGCTTACTACTTAATACTGGAACCGCATCCATTGGCGCAAAGGGCACTGTTTGTCTTTGAAAAGAGTTGGCCAAGCTGCTCATCAAATGCTGCATTGTCTTGAGAGAGATCAGAGAGATCTGATCAGTATTTTAAAGGGCAAGCATAACATGGTTTTATCTGTTCTAAGTTCCTTTGGAGGTGACTGATCACACAAGCATGGCAGTGGTTCAGTAGACAGAATGTTCTGCTTCTCAAGCAACTTCAGAGCTTGCCTTCCTCAAACCCAGGAACCTCCTCAGTCCAATAGGCAGCTTCTGCCTTCCTACTTCTCGTTTGTCTTGGCTGATTTAATTTTTTCTCCAGCGTGACCCACCAAATAGATGACTTTGACTTAAATGGCCTGTGTGGCCAGATAACTTTGATTCCTCAGCTTTACAGGAATTCATGGAGCACCAACAGCTGGTAATGAAGATAGATGAATGGGATGATGAATTGATTGCCAGGAAATTTAGAAGCAACAAAAGGAAGTACTTTTTCACAGTACCATTGTGAAAAATGCTCCTAAGTACTTTTTCACACAACTCATAATCAACTTGTGGAATTCTCTGACACAAGATGTGGTGACAACCAACAACCAGGATGGCTATAAGAGGGGTTTGGATAACCTAATGGAGGAGAAATCTGTCAACGGCTACTAGTTGGAGGGCTGTGGGCCACCTCCAGCCTCACAGGCACGATGCCTCTCATTACCAGTTACAGGGAAGTAACAGCAGGAGGCATGTCCTCAGCTCCAGCCTGTGGGCTTCCCAGTGGCATCAGGTGGGCCTCTGTGTATAACAGGATGCTGGACTAGATGGGTCTTGGGCCTGATCCAGCAGCGAGGCTGTTCTTATGACCTCCCTGTTAAGGATGTGCATGGAACCGGTTTGAATGACTGGTGGGTCTGCCGGTTCAAAGGTGCGGGGGTTTGACTTCAAGAGCAGGGGAGAGTTTACTTACCCGTTCCTCTGCTCCCCCCCCCCCCCCGCCGGTGCTCCATTTGCAAAGGGAATGTTTGGGTGGCAGCGTAGGCAGCCTATTCTGTGAAGAGCAGATGCAGCTTGAGGAGATGAGCAAGCTTTTCCAAGCAGAACAACATCTAGCCTTTCCCCCTTTCAAACTAACTGACAGGAGGAGGAGAGATACTGAGGGGCTGGTTTCTCTTTAAGGGATATGTCCTAGTCTCTATTTGTGTGTCTGTGTGTGTTTGTGTGTGTGTGATTTGCCAGGGCAAGCAAACTCCAGTGTTTTAGTTTGTCCCTGCCTGGAGGGGGTGGAGTCAGCTAGGGCTGGGGGAGGCCCCACATTCCTTTGACATTCCTTTGAATCCCATCCTGTGTCTCAATTGGAAGACTACTCTACTCTCTAGTGCTGTTGTTTTTTAAAGTAATATAATTGGTTTTAGATGGTTTTAATCATTTTTGAATTGTTTTTATATTGTTTTTAGCATTGTGTTTGAATTGTGGGCTTTATGTCTTTTTAAAAAGTTGTACACCGCCCAGAGCCTCTGGATGGGGCAGTTTATAAATGAAATAAATAATGAATAAATACATAAGAGGATGAAGGCCCGAGAGCATAGCGGACAGAGCATAGCGGACAGGGATAGCAAACAGGATGTTGGAGTTTTGTGGGAGTTTAGCGGGAAACTTGTGTGGGGTAGCCTGCAACAAGCCCTGGTGATAACAAGGAGCCTGGTGGAGAAAAAAACATAAGTACAAATCCCTCCCTCATATTCTTGAGAAAGGCTGTTTGGACAGTTACATAGCTGACCATTACAGCTGAGACCTGTCTTTCTAATAAACTATCTCTAAATACTGTAAACAGCCAACAATACCAGCATGAAGAGAGAAAGTTAGGAAATGCTCCTTTAGAAGGGACCCCTTCATGGGAAGATAAGCCTATATCCTCTCGCACAGGGGATACTCCCAGAGGGGGATACTCCTCTGGGAGGTGGGCGCCTCCTTGTAGTGGTGATTTGATCGTTAGAGGTGTGGAGAGATGGGTTTGTTACCCGCATGTTGACTGCACGGTGCCTTGCCTGCCTGGTGCAAAGGTTGCGGTCATCACGTAGCGTTTAGATGGGCTCTTAGGCAGTGCTGGGGAGGAGACAGCTGTTGTGATGCAGGTTGGCTCCAATGATGTGGGGAAATGTAATCGGGAGGTCCTGGAAGCCAAATATAGGCTGATAGGTAGTGTACTAAAGTCCAGGACCCCCCAGGTCGCATTCTCAGAAATGCTACCTGTTCCACGCACAGGTACAGTTAGACAGGCAGAGCTGAGGGGTTTCAATGCGTGGATGAGACGGAAGGGAACGTGCTACTGGGGACGTACTATCACCCTACTGATCAAAACGCTGACAGTGACTGGGAGTTGCAGGAGGAAATCAGGGAGGCGTCAGAAAGAGGCAGGGCAGTAATAATGGGTGACTTCAATTACCCACACATAGACTGGGTAAATTCAGTCAGGTCATGACAAAGAGGTCAAATTTCTAGATACGCTGAATGACTGTTCCCTAGAACAGTTGGTCTTGGAACCAACCAGAGAGAAGGCAACCTTGGACTTAATTCTGAGTGGCACCCAGGATCGGTGCATGATGTCAGTGTCATCGACCCATTAGGGAACAGTGACAACAGTGCCATCAAATTCAGCATACATGCGGGGAGAGAATCACCAAAGAAGTCTAACACAGACACTTTGAATTTCAGAAGAAGAAACTTCTCCAAAATGAGTATGGTAACAAGAAAGCTGAAAGAGAAAATCAGGAGAGTCATTTCGCTCCAGAGTGCATGGAGTTTACTCAAAACCACAGTACTAGAATCCCAGTGAGATTGTATACCCAAAAGGAGGAAAGGTACCACTAAGTCCAGGAGGATGCCAGCATGGCTAACAGGTACTGTCAAGGAAGCCATAAAAGGGAAGAAGACTTCCATCTGAAATTGGAAGGCCTGTCCAAACAAAGAGAACAGAAAGGAATACAAACTCTGGCAAAAGAAATGCAAGGCAACAATAAGGGAGGCAAAAAGAAAGTTTGAGGAACATCTAGCTAAAAGTATCAAGGGGAATAACGAAAACTTCTTTAAATACATCAGAAGCAGAAAACCTGCCAGGGAGACAGTTGGACCATTAGACAATGAGGGAGTGAAAGGTATTCTTAAGGAAGATATGGAGGTTGTAGAGAAGCTAAATGAGTTCTTTGCATCTGTCTTCACGGCAGAGGATATTAAGCATATACCTGTTCCTGAACCAGGCTTTTTAGGGATGGAGGCTAGAGAGCTGAGTCAGATAAAAGTGACAAGGGATGATGTTCTAAACTGTCTGGAAAGACTAAAAACTAACAAATTGCCAGGGCCAGATGGCATCCATGCAAGAGTCCTCAAAGAACCCAAATGTGAAATTGCTGGCCTCCTTGCTAAAATATATAACTTTCCCTTGCAATCAGGCTCTGTACCAGAGGACTGGAGAGTAGCAAGTGTAACACCGATTTTCAAAAAGGGATCCAGGGTTGATCTGGGAAATAACAAGCCAGTTAGCTTAATGTCTGTTCCAGGGAAACTGATGGAAAGAATCCTCAAGGATCTTTATAATTAACTAGTGATTTGAGGCCCGTTAAATAACGGGCGCTAGTAGAGTTGTGCGCTCCGGGCCCCCCGCCGCCATTCCCCCTTCCGCTGCTGCCAGCCTCCATGCCGCGGCCTGTCTCCCCGGCCGGGCAAGGGCCCCAAAGTCTCCCCCCCACCTGGTTTCGGCGGTGCCGCCAGGCCTCGGCGGTGGCTCCACCACCACCTCGGCCGGCTTCCCCCGCCGCCTCTTCCCCCCGGCTTCGGCAGTGCGCCCAGGCCTCAGCCATGGCTCCGCCGCCTCTTCCCTGGCTTCCCCAACTTCGCAGCTGCCGCTTCTGGCCTTTCCGCAGCCGGGCAAACAACCACCCAACACGGCTGCCTGGTGCTGGCGGTCGTGTCTCCCTCGGCGTGTTCTGGGCATGCGCTCCGCGCATGCCCAGAACAGCCGAGGGAGACACGGACACACGCCAGGCATTTGACACGGGCGCACACTTAGCCTTTTATTATAGAGGATTCTCTTAGCCAGCCAGCGTTGGGATGTGGCAAGGCTATGCGTGCCGGCGAAGGAGGCACCTGATTGGCTGAGCTCCGGTTGGCTGTCGGATGCACCTGGTTGTCCCGGCTGCTGTGAGGAGGCGGTGGTGGCAGCAGGCCTAGCCCGGCTGCAATTGTGGCCGTCGCAGCTGCAGCCTGGGCTGCGGGGAGGCGGGAGGCAGTGGGACGAACTGGCCCTGGCTTGGGCAGCACCGGAGGGGGTGAGTGCGGAATGGGCGGTGGGGGCAAAGCCCCTACGGCTATTGCAGCCTGGGACGGGAGGGAAACGAGTGACGGGGCGCAGCCCTGGCACCGTTTGGAGGCCGGGGTGGGAGGGAAACGGGCGGTGGAGCTTACCTGTTCGCTGCCCGGGAGTAGGAATGGCGGCGGAGGGGTCCTTTTTGGCCGCCTGCCGCAGCTCTCTACAGGTGGTGGTAGGGAGGGGGGAGGAATGGAAGGGGGGAGGGCAAGAGATTGTGGGGCTGGAGGGAGAGAGGAGGGAGGGGGGAACAGCCGGCCCCAAGGAGCGCACAGATGCTTTCTGCGGGCTCAGCTCGTAAAATTGTAAAGTACATAGAAGAACAGGCCCTGCTGGGGCGTAACTACCATTAGGCAAGGGGAGGCAGTTGTCTTGGGGCCCCACTGCCTTGAAGGGCCCCCCTGACGCACATCACATGACTCCCCACGCGCCCATGTTGCACCCCCTATGAATTATGTTGAGTCTCTTAGAGATTGCCAGGAGCAGAGAGTAAAAAAACTAGATTCAATGTGAACTAGATATTCACCGTATTCATAATGGGGATGTGAGCGTGAGTGCAATATATATTGTGAAGTGTGTTTGTGTGTGTATATCAGCGAGGGGCCCATTTTAATATCTTGTCTCTGGGCCCCCTCCAACCTTGCTATGCCCCTCGCTTCCGCAGAAGTAAATCTTGCCTCACCAACCTTTTGGAGTTCTTTGGAGTGTCAACAAGTGTGTGGATCAAGGTGATCGTGTTGACATAGTCTACCTGGACTTCCAAAAAGCTTTTGACAACGTTCCTCATCAGCGACTCTTGAGGAAACTTAGCAGTAATTGGATTATGGGACAGATTCATGTGTGGATTGCTAACTGGTAGAAAGACAGGAAACAGAGGGTAGGTATCAATGGAGAGTTTTCACAATGGAGGGAAGTAAGAAGTGGGGTCCCCCAGGGATCAGTACTGGGACCGGTGCTTTTTAATGTATTCATAAATGATCTAGAAGCAGGGGTAAGCAGCGAGGTGGCCAAATTTGCAGATGACACCAAACTCTTCCGGGTAGTGAAATCCAAAACAGATTGTGAGGAGCTCCAAAAGGATCTCTCCAAACTGCAGGAGTGAGCAACAAAGTGGCAAATGCGGTTCAGTGTTAGCAAGTGTAAAGTGATGCACGTTGGTACAAAAAACACCAACTTCACATATATGCTGATGGGATCTGAGCTGTCGGTGACTAACCAGGAGAGAGATCTTTGGGTCGTGGTGGACAGCTCGTTGGAAGTGTCGACTCAGTGCGCAGCAGCTTTGAAAAAGGCCAATTCCATGCTAGGGATCATTAGGAAGGGGATTGGACATAAAACTGCTAATATTATAATGCCTTTATACAAAACGATGGTGCGGCCACATTTGAAGTACTCCATACAGTTCTGGACACCGTATCTTAAGAATGATATTGTGGAACTGGAGAAGGTGCAGAAGAGGGCAACCAAGATCATCAGGGCCCTGGAGCACCTTCCTTAGGAGGCAAGGCTACAACACCTGGGGCTATTTAGTTTAGAAAAAAAAAGATGACTGCAGGGAGACATGATAGAGGTCTATAAAATCATGCGTGGTGTGGAGAAAGTGGATAGAGAGAAATTCTTCTCCCTCTTCCATAACACTGGGACCAGGGGTCATCCCATGAACAATGCATAATCCACTTGTGGAATTCTCTGCCACAAGATGTGGTGACAGCCAACAACCTGGATGGCTTCAAGAGGGGTTTGGATCACTTTATGGAGGAGAGGTCTATTATCGGCTACTAGTCGGAGGGCTACAGGCGAACTCCAGCCTCAAAGGCAGGATGCCTCTGAGTACCAGTTGCAGGGGAGTAACAGCAGGAGAGAGGGCACGCCCTCACCCCTTGCCTGTGAACTCCCTAGGGGCATCTGGTGGGCCACTGTGTGAAACAGGATGCTGGACTAGATGGGCTTCCTTGGGCCTGACCCAGCAGGGCTGTTCTTATGTTCTTAAGTGCCCAACGCGTCAGCGCACCCACGCTGCACCCGTGCCCCAACAGGTGTGCTCGTGAGCGTGATGTGCATCCGCCGACCCGTGCAGGCATGTTGTGTACTTCCGGTGACGTAGGGACCAAGGAGGAAGTACCCTGCCACCCCGTTTCCTTTGCAAATTCTAAGTTTTATTCTAAGTTCTTTGGTGTTAGAAATTAGGGGGCAGTCTTAAATTCAAAGCCCTGTTCCTTTTGGGAGCATTGAGGTATAACCTCTCTCTATTTTTTTTTAAGGGGGCTGTCTTAAATTCAGAGTGTTTTATTTGGGTAAATAGGGTAATTTTTGCAAGACCCAGCAGTGCTCTTCACTAAAGCAAGAGTTCCCAAGCTTTTTAAAAACAAGTGTAATCCTTGTTTCATGATCCTTCAGCTCAGGAATTCCATAGAAATTTTCTGTCTGTGTGTGCATATTTGTGTGTGTATGCTAGTAAAAAGTTGTGCAGCATGCAAGCATTTTATCATTTTTTTTATCTCACTGTGACTCTTGTCTTTGTCTCGTTTTATAAGGTCTCATGACCGATGCTGTCCAATTGGAGAGTTTTCCCGCATTTTCCAGGGCATTTATACAGTTTTCTGGGGTTTTGAACTTTTGTCTTTGGTAGTCTGGGCAAGGTCTGAAACCTACCCGTGAAAACGGCATGTTGCTGTCTTTTGTAGTTTGGTCTGAGAGTTTTATGCTTGGTCAGTGAGTCAGTCAGTGAAGCCCAAGCAGCTTTATATTAGAGAGAGAGAGGGGGGGGCGCAAACTCTTTCTCCGCCCCCCCGCCTCTCTCTCTTAAATGTTACAGTTATGAGATGGGCAACTCTCCTCATTGGCTTCCATCCATACTAAGTTATTCATGAGTCCTCCCATTGAACCACCTTAAGTGGCAGAGCAGGGAAAAGCAGAAGGTTGCCGGATCGAATCCCCGCTGATACTATATTAGGCAGCAGCGATATAGGAAGTTGTTGAAAGGCATAATCTCACACTGTGTGGGGGGAGGCAATGGCAAACCCCTCCTGTATTCTACCAAAGAAAACCACAGGGTTCTGTGGCTGCCAGGAGTCAAAATCGACTTGACGGCACACTTTACCTTTACCATACTCCCTTTGAAGTCAACTTGTCCCATTAATTTCAGTAAGCCTGATTATGAGCAGTAGGGCTCTGAGTTCCCCTAGGGGTACTAATACCTCTCATTGGGATCCCCTTCCTGCACGAAAGAATCAGTAGATTTTCTACTTAATTCATACTGAGAAAAGTTACTGCATGTATTCTTCCTCCCCACCCCTCCAGAAGGGAAATGGATGGGCTACTCAAAACGCTATGAATTGGGTTGAGAGGGCTAGTGTCAGCTGTGCTGCAGGTACTTACCAATGCCATCGTGTTAGCCACTCTTAAGAGGGAATTATAGATACTCCCTCCATACTGGTATTAGGTTACTAAGTTTTTAATGTGGCTTTAATAAAGTGACAACATACCTAATCACACTTGCTGGTATCTGTCTCTTTCTTTTCCTGCTGTCTTCAAAGCAATTCATTTCAAATGCTGTGCACGGGGCAGAGCCTCTGTGAGCATACACAAAGTGCAAGGACAGTGTACTGCCGCTTACTAGTATCTTTAGACAGCACAGAAAGAAAGGCACAAAGGGCTGCCTTGCAAAAGCTGTTGACCTAGGATCTAGCCTGGGGTGGGCAAACCTGGCCCTCCAGTTGATTTTGGACTACAACTCCCAGCATCCTGGGCCACAATTTATTGTGGCTGAGCAAGATGGGAGTTGTAATTCAGCAATATCTGGAGAGCCAAGTTTGCCCACCCCTGGTCTAGCCTCTGGAATATGTACTGAGTACACTTTTTTATTGTTAGATTTATTTTCCTCCTTTAAACCTCTGGCTCCCATTTAATGGTGGTTATCTCTTGCTTGCTGTATCGTCTACAGAATACAAGGAGGAGAGAGCTTCTTGGGTTATTGGTGTTCTCTCACCCTCCAGTATTTCAATGAGCTATAAGCTGTGTCAGGAAACTGTTGTGCAAGGCTCCAGTCGAGAAATTACAGCACGCTGTGGGTTTGTGCTCACAAGGCTATTGTCATAAGAAGGATTTAAAGACAAGAACTCGAGAGAAATAGTAGTTTACTTAGATAGTTCCTAGTGCACTGAAATAGATTAGGTTAGATTTACTAATACAGCATCTGTCTGGCCTTATAGCATGGACAGAGTTCAAGACCTCAACATAACATTTTCACATAAGCATCTTTGGAAAATGTGGGTTTTAGGACCTAAGGTTAAAGGGTCATCGTCTATAGGTCTAGCTGAATCAGGAATGTGGAAAGAAGGGGTGGCCTTATTTCTGGTGTCGCTGGCAATCTTTCTATTACTCCCTCCCCCAAAGATTTTATAGAAACTTTTTCCACTACCCCTCTCCATTCACTGGAGTAAACATGGTTGAGAGAAGAATGATTTTTTCCTTAGAGTTCCACTTTTCAAAGAGACAGGCATTAGTAGGGATGGTGGTCTTCCAGTAGATGTCATGATAGTGGCAGTCCAACTCTGCTAGAAGTGGGAGGTCCATGAAGTTCTTGGCCTCCCTTGCTGACAGCTTCATATTTCAGTAAGTAGAAGGGAGTTGGCTCTCCTAGACCTGCTCCTCACAAACTGGGAAGAACTGGTTGAGGAAATGAAAGGGCGGGGGGCCTGAGGGAAGGTGAACCGGCCATCATGGAATTCATGATATCAAGCGGACGGGAAAAACCTGGAAGTCAGATGTGTACCCTGGGTTTCAGGAAAGCAAACTTGAATGAGCTGAGAGAAAAACTAGGTAGGATCTCCTGGCTAGAAATCCCAAAGGAAAAAAGACTTGGAGAGTGGAGATTCCAAAGGCACAATCGCAGATCATTCCCATGAGAAGGAAACTTAGGAGAGCTCTCTAGAACCCAGTCTGGATGCAGAGAGCTCTCTGAACAGTGCCACTGCCAAGCGCTGCTTGCCTAAAGCAGCCTGGGCTCTCTGAACACACTGCCTTCCTTTGCCGCAAGGTGGACTGTCACGTCCCAGGGCCATTAGGAGATTATGTTTCAATTTTGTTTATGATTTGTAAAGGTTCCTGAAGACTTTGATTAGACTTTACACTCACCACCACTTTAAAGTTCCCTTCAAGCCTCTGTATTGAGCACATGGAAATTGGTTTGCATAGCTTAGCGCAAGCATAGGTATGGTGGATGACAGAAATTCACTCAGACTGGAGTTTGAAACTGTAGCGGATTAAAGCCTTTGTCTCAGAGCAAGCTCACGTGAAGGAAAGAAGTGCTGAATCATCCCTGCTGAGCTGCCTGGCTGGGCTTCTCCTAAAACTATCCTGTATTACCGATAGGTTCAAAATGCTGCCACCACCACCCCTTTTGTCTACAGAAATTCTCTGGGCTTGGGGTAGGATAATCCAGAAAAAGCACTCTTAATTTAGTTTTTGGACAAGTACAAAAATCTTCCTCATGCAAGCCTACACATGGTGAGAAAACTGATAGCTGCTGAAAGTTTGAGGACGTGTTTGCACCAGAGAAATCCCACTTCACCACCACCCCTTTCCTGATTTAAAAACCAACTCGGAGAGACTTGTAAAAAGAAAAGAGCTAAAAAAAAAACCCAGACTTATTCAATTACTACAGACTGCTTCCATCTGAGGCTTTCTCAGCTTTTAGATACAGTTAAGAATACTTAGTAGGATTACAAAAATAGTTTGTCTTAATGCACGCTTAAATGTTAATGGGGCTTTTGCAACACCCTCGGTGTATAGAGCACAGGCTAGTGTTTGTTTGTTTGTTTGTTTATTTAATTTATATACTGCCCAAACTTTCGTCTCTGGGCGGTTAACAAGGACATAAAAACAATTAAAACAAATATAAAAGGTTAAAACAGTTTAACAATTTAAAAACAGTATAAAATTTAAACAGTTTAACAATTTAAAAACAGTATAAAATTTAAAAAGTATAAAATTTAAAAAGTATAAAATTAAAACAGTATAAAATTAAAAAGCTGAAAAAGCTTTCAATTACATTGTAGGTAAACTATAATAGAACAGTATCCAGAATATGCAGAGCACACACACGAAATAAATATAACACCCCTAATGCAAAGTCTGACTAAACAAACATTTCCCTAAACTAAACATCCCTTTTCCTTGAACTCACCAAACCCCTGATGAGACTTCAAGCTTCCTGTAATTCTGTCTTCCCAGGCTTTGCAGTTATCCTCCTGCACCAACCTCTATGGCCACATGTCCTTCTTGGCACCTCCAGCCTAGCTTCTCCTCTAACAATGAACTCCCCTCTTCCCGGCAACGGCTCTCTAGGTCCCACCCACCTGGTGTGCTGATTGGCTGAGCCCTGGAGTTCACCAGCCTGTTAGTCAAGACAAGGGTTCACTCTTTAGAGGCTGGTCACTCCAGAAACAGATAGAATAAAGAGCCCCTGGTGGCGCAGTGGTAAAACTGCCGCCCTGTAACCAGAAGGTTACAAGTTCGATCCTGACCAGGGGCTCAAGGTTGACTCAGCCTTCCATCCTTCCGAGGTCGGTAAAATGAGTACCCAGAATGTTGGGGGCAATATGCTAAAAATCATTGTAAACTGCTTCGAGAGCTCCGGCTATAGAGCGGTATATAAATGTAAGTGCTATTGCTATTAAACAGGTGGTTTTTACTGAGGTTTGTTTGTCTGTACGCTTCAAAGCTGTAGGGCATTTCTGCTTGCAGGTTGTGTTTCTTTTGGTTATAGCACAAGGACAGCCCTCCACTGAGCCAGAGCCAGACATTGCGGTAGTTCTTCCCCAGAGTAGGTTATGTACCACGTGTGCCAAGAAAGTCCCCTTCAGGCCCTTTCTTCTTAACCCAGCTTAAACAGAACGCTGACTTTTTCTCTGTCTGAATCCTCCTCAGATGCTTCCCTGAGTCCCTCTCCCCATGCACCCCCCCCACCCTCTCTGATGGTTTGGTCCCAACGGTCAGGTCAGTCCTCCCTCTAATTGAACATTTGATTGACAGCTCTCCAGATGCCAAACTCTCCACCACAACAAAACAACTTGCTTAACCCTATACTTGCCAAAACACCACATGGATGAAGCACATTATTTCATGAAAGTGTGTGCATGGAGCTCCTCTAAGTGAATGGTGGTATGAGCTTGCTCGGTCCCACAGCAATGGAGAGGAGATCCCTTCTTTAAACTCTGTTATCTCTGCCATGGCAGAAACACACACCCCCGGCAGCTCTCCAGGGGTTGCTTTACTCAATTGTGTGGGGGTGATGGAAACTATATTTCAGCCACATCTGGAGAGCTGCATGTGTGCAGGAAGTCTGAGGCACACACGTTTTGTGAATGCGCATGTGCTCTGGGCAGGAGCCGGGAGGAAATCAGTCCCAGGAGGCCGCCTAAGACTCTTCCGCTTTCGGGAGGGCAGTAGCCTCAAATCCCACCCTGCACCCTTGGGCTCTCCCAGGCCTGGTCAAAAACAGAACAAGCCAACACTCCCTCTGGACTGTCCCAAGGGCAAGCAGCAGCCAGCAGCAGCGCCCCGCTGTACCCATGTCCTGGGCAAGGAATGGCTGCCCTCCCCATAGCAGGGGACCTCGGATGCCCACGCTGCTGTGCCGCCTCCGGTGCCCCCCTGAGCACAGCCCCCCATGGAGCCCAGGAGCCGCTCTCGACTCGCCATCGCCTGCGTGGCCCAGCAGCAGGATGCTCCCCGGAGCAGCATCTGGGAGAGAGGACTCCATGCCGCTCTCCTGCCAAAGCCTTGATTGTCTTTCTTCACTCAGTGCTATGACGTGGTCTCAGGAGGGAGGGAGGGAGGGAGGCTTATGGCTCCTGGCAGTACACCAGCCGCACAGCCTGGGCTTCACACTTGTTGGTGGCCAGGGCTGGCAGCAGCTGCAGGCTGCCCCATCTGAGCCACCCTTGCAGCCCCCCCCCGCCCCACACTCTCGACTGGAGCAGGTCTGAGTGGGCCGCAGTGGATGGATCTGGATGGCAGAGCGGAGTGGAACATAGGAAGCTGCCCTATACTGAGTCAGACCCTTGGTCCATCTAGCTCAGTATTGTGTACACAGACTGGCAGCGGCTTCTCCAAGGTTGCAGGCAGGAGTCTCAGCCCTATCTTGGAGATGCTGCCAGGGAGGGATCTTGGAACCTTCTGCTCTTCCCAAGTAGCTCCATCTCCTAAGGGGGATATCTTCCAGTGCTCACACCTCAAGTCTCCCTTTTCTTTTGCAACCACATTGGACCCTGCTTGGCTAAGGGGACAAGTCATGCTTGCTGCCACAAGACCATCTCTCCTCTCTTTGGGCCTCCAGAACGCCCTTTCCGCCACCATCCTCCTTGTCCTCCCATGGTGGTAACTGAAGTGACGTGGCCTCTTTTGTAGTGTTGTATAAATTATTTTGGAATCTTGCCCTTCTGTTGTTGCCTGGGTCCCACCCAAGGTGATACTCATAATTGTGTCTTTGAGATTTGGGTTTTGAAAACAGATTAGAACATCTCTTGGAAATGTCTTTTGTTTAGCTACTGCTCTCTCTCTTTCTCTCTCAGGCATACCCGTCGCTAATCCCATGCGTGGCACCTCTTGCGAGAGTTCGCGAGCGAGTTTCTGGGAGAGGGAAAGGAAAGTGGCGGGAGAGAAGAGAAGGAGCAGGCCAGTGGGGACGGGGGAGAGGAAAGCAGAGAAGAGAACTAGAGGGGCAGGTGCTGTGCGCCCAGCCCAGCTAGTATCTATATATCTAATACGCTAAAGTTGTACGTGGCAAGCCCCGCCCACACAGTGCTTTGCCAATCGGAGGTAACAGAGAAGAAGCACCGTGGGGATTGGGCAGTGGGGATTCCATTTGCAGATAGAGAAGGGAAGTGGGGAGGGGGCGGGCGGGCGAGCGAGTGTTGGGCAGGGGGTGGCTGCCACTGAGCAATAAAGCAGGGGCTGGGGTGGGGGGTGGGGTGAGGAGAGCTACAAAGTCCTAGAGCACAGCTGCTCTGTGCGGCGGTTTGGATTTGTTCTGTGTGCTTTTTCTAAAACAACTCAATCAGCAAAGTCAGATCCCAAGATGGAAGCAATGGGATCTTCCAAGAAACATACCAAGTTATCTCCTCCTGCTTTTTCCAGCATTCTGGCTTGGATGTTGCATTTCTTAGCTTTGTGCTCCAGTCCCCCTGTTCTATCTTCATCCGCTTGAAACTTTACTTGATCCTGCTCAAAAGCAGTCTGTAAGCATTTGACTCCTGAGTCAACATAATCAATCCTTTCATTAATCTTTGGGGAATTTAGAACAACTTCAGTATATTGTGCCTGTTTTGCCACCGATGCCTTGATTATATCTATGCCTGCAAACTACCTTTCTGAATTATCCATCCTTTCATTAATCTCTCACTTTGTTTCTGATGGAATGATCTAAAACATTTCTTTCCATGACCTTAAGCAGAATTTTCAGTGGACCTTTTCTATCTTCCATACTTATTGATTCAAGGTCAACTGCCCCCTTTTTCTGCCTGCCTTGTTATACTAATTCTTGATTAGATCTTTTGTTCTTCAGATAATTCATTCAATGTGTTCCCATTAAGAACATTTCTCTCTAAGTGAAATTGATTGATGCAACACATTTATAAATGTGTTGAGAAATAAATTCTTAATCTAAAATAAAAACAACCCCCTTAGAGATTTACAGATGTCAATACCTATTATGCTCTTAATTTGATGCTGCTTGCTATCGCATGCACCCCGAAACTCAAAAGGGCAGGGGTGTAGTCCAGCCAGGATGGGGCCGGCCGGCCACCTGGCACTTCTTGTGGAGCTGGGTTGCACCCCTCGCTGCACCCGGCATGCTCACCTTCCCTGCTGTCTGCTGCTGCACCTAGCCAGCCGGCGTCCCCCCCACCCCGGTTTAGGGTCAGCAACACCATCATGCAAATGCAAGGCACCATATGCATGCTGGTGGCATGCGGGATTTTTGAGATGCGTGCTGCCAAAGCAGGAAGGGGCGCCAGAGCATCCGCTCTCCTCTCCCCTTGACGCTACCTCTCAGCTTTCCCTACAAGTGCTTGGACCGGGGTCTTGGCACTTCTCTCACAGGCTGTCGGCTGCCCTGAGAGCCCCGGGCAAGGGCGCAAGGGGTCCATGGGCCTCTGCCTCTAGGAATTCCCAAGTCGTCCCTGCGGAGGGAGGGGGCGGAGCAGCCCTAGCAGCCCTTCCTCTCATTTCTCCCGAGTGCCCAGAGAGTGTTTTTTGCTCTTCTTCTTCATCCTTGCTCTTATGGGCAGCACTCCGTTTTGGGTGGGTGTCTGATCTTAAATTGGCAAAAGAGCCTGGCAGAGCCATCCTGGCTGAGGAAAGCCCCTTTGGTGCTGTCTATTTGCAGCCCTGTTTTTGCCGAGAACAGCAAGAGAGCCAGAGCCGCTGTGGTTGTGCACCGTGCGCCTGGCCTTCCCCTCTTGGTCACAACAAGGCCGGGCTTGGGGCTTGACAGTGAGGTCCTCCACCGTGGCTTCTGGTTTGTTTTGAACTGCTGGGAGCAGGGAAAGGAGCCTTCCACCTGGGGCCTGGAACCGTGTTCTGGGGGCAGGAGGACAACCTCTTGAGTGGCTACTCATTTCGCCCGGAAACATCTAGGGCGGGAGAGGCCAGCTTGGAAAGCTGGTGAGCAAGCCTTCGGAGGAGAGGGCAGGCTATTCTGAGGCTTTTCTGTCTTTTTGGAATTGAACCTCAACCAGGTGTGTGTCTTGACTGCATGTCAGTGACTGCATTCTGCTTTGGTGAAATTCTTTTTTGTTAGCAATAAAAGAGAGATTAGGGGAGAAGAGAATCCCACTTCTCATCCTCAGCCTGGCTACAGCCTAGGACCAGAGGGTTCCTTTGGTCGGGTAAATGGCCCAGCTGGGATAAAGTACCCATTCTCAGCTGGCACACTTCTCTCCTCCTCCAGCATCAGCAGAGAGGACAATCTCGAGAGCCGAGGGACCCTGGTCAACCGTACAAGGTGTAGCATGGGCAGCAGGGAATTCCAGTGAGACAGTGTTGGCCAGAGACTCCCGAGCATGTGGAACTTTTGCCAGCCACTTCCAGGAGCAGGGCATTAGGCATAAGTAACAAAAAGCACATCCTTAGGCGAGGCTTCCATATGTAAAGAAGACCTGGCGAAGGCCGGTTTGCAAAGAGATCTTTCGAGTTTCCTTCCGTTTCACATGGCAGCCCTTGGATATTTCGGAAGGGTCTCTCTGCAGCTCTCACATCCAGTGGTGGCTGCAGCTGCTGGGCTCTCCCTTGGGTTTATAGTAGTCTGTGTTTGTGTTCTGGTTGTGAGCCTTTTGAGGACAGGGAAGGCAGCCTTCTGTGTTGAAAGGACGGGTTATAACCAACAACTTTCTAATCAAGAATACCCCACGTTTTGAGTGTGTCTTGCCTTGCAGCTGCTGACAAGATTACCTTTGGGATTCTGTAAAAGGTATATTATGAACCGAACAAATAGAGACGAATGAGAAGCCCTAGAAACAGCTGGACCAGAGTGTGGGGGAATCAATTTATAGGCTGCTTTATCCAAAGGGTTTGGGACACATACCTGTTGGTTAACCATCAATGCTAGTTAACACTCATGAAATGCTCCACTCATGGTGACTGCTTAAAGCCAGTCCGTATAAAAATGTCTGCTGCCACTTTTGGGAGACACAGAGTTTCTGGCTGCTTTGAGGCTCTGAGGAAGGAGCAGCCCCTTGAGAGTGCCTTCCTTGCATCCCTTTGCCCTTGTGACCCGGCTGATGGCACTTGGGATGAGGACTGCGGTTTCTTCTTGAGCCCAACACACTTTGGTGGTTAGGGGTTGATCGTGTGAGGCTGCAGCCTCATTTTTCTCTGGTCCCTCACCGACACCTCAAAGGTGCCCCACCCCCGGTGAGAGTGCCATGGTTCATGGTGAGTCCTGAAGCAGTCCTTGGTCTCCAGGGTCTGCCAGTCCTGCCCTAGGTGCACAACTGGCCCTTGTGCGTTCTCCAGAAATGCAGCTTGATTCTGATAGGAGATGCCAGAAGGATTGCAGCGGAAGCCAGGCTGGCTTGCTGTACCCCCATCAGAAAGCAGGCTGCTGACATATCATCTCTTTGTCTGCAGATATTCAGGAATTCTATGAAGTGACTTTACTTGATAATCCCAAAAGTGTTGATCGCTCCAAGCCAATCGAGTATGTGCAGCCAGTGAACCCGTGGGATTTCTCCAGCCTTCCCAGCACAACGGTGACGTCCGAAACGCTGCCGAGCAGCCTTAGTCCCGCCACAGAGGTATTATTATTATTTCTTGGTTACACAGTCAGACAGGTGTTATTGACTGGTTTGTTTTATCCAGATATCGAGTCTTTCCCATGGACCTGGGATGCCAGAATTTTATTGTCAATGGTTATAGATATCGTCGCAGAATATAGGCTGTTCCCAGTAAAGCTGCTTTTTGTAATTGGCTGATGGTGATTTCTGTGGCCCCGATAGTGTTGAGGTGCTCTTCAAGGTCTTTTGGAACTGCACCCAGGGCACCAATGACCACTGGGATGATTTGGGTCTTTTTCTGCCACAGCCTTTCAATTTCAATTTGTAGATCTTTGTATTTGGTGATTTTTTTCTATTTCTTTTTCTTCTATTCTGCTATCCCCTGGTATTGCTATGTCGATTATTTTAACTCGTTTTCTTTCTTCTCGACTACAGTTATATCTGGTGTATTGTGTGGCAGATGTTTGTCTGTTTGTAGTCGGAAGTCCCATAATATTTTTGCTTCTTCGTTTTCTTCAACTTTTTCAATGTTATGGTCCCACCAATTCTTGGCTACAAGTAGCTTGTATTTTTTGCAGATGTTCCAGTGTATCATCCCTGCTACCTTGTCATGCCTTTGTTTGTAGTCAGTCTGTGCGATATTTTTACAACAGCTGATTAGGTGGTCCACTGTTTCATCTGCTTCTTTACAAAGGTGACACTTGCTGTTTGTTGTTGATTTTTCCACTTTTGCTCTCATTGCATTTGTTCTTAGTGCCTGTTCTTGTGCAGCCAGTATTAAACCCTCTGTTTCTTTCTACAAGTTGCCATTCTTAAGCCATTGCCAGGTCTTGGTGATGTCTGATTTTCCACTTATATTGTGCAAATATTGACTATGCAGGGGCTTATTTCTCCATTTTTCTGCTCGGTTCTTGACTTGTTCTTTCTTGTAGGCCTGCTTTCTTTCATTGGTGTTGAATAGTTTCTCGTTCTTGACCATCTTAAGTGCATCTTCTTCACTGTCCTTGATATACTCTTCAAGGCCTCTTTTCTCCTCCTCTACTGTTTGATGGACTTGCAGCATTCCTCTTCCCCCTGAGCTGCGAGGAAGGTATAGCCTATCGACATCACTGCGGGGGTGCAGAGCATGATTGATGGTCATGATTTTCCTGGTCTTACGATCCAGCGTCTCTAGCTCAGCCTGGGTCCAGTCTATTATTCCTGCAGTGTATCTGATAACAGGTATAGCCCAGGTGTTGATGGCTTGTATGGTGTTCCCGCCATTGAGTTTGGACTTGAGGATTTTTCTCACTCTCCTGATGTATTCACTTCCAATTTTTCTTTTAACTTCAGTGTGTGCGATGTTATCAGCCTGGAGAATGCCCAGGTATTTGTAATGTTCTTTCTCTTCCAGGTTCTTGATGTTGCTTCCATTGGGCAGTTTTATTCCTTCTGTTTTTCTTATTTTTCCTCTGTTCATTATTAATGCAGCACACTTGTCTAGTCCAAACTCCATTGCTATATCGCTACTGAATATACGGACAGTGTTTAGCAGTGATTCGATTTCTGACTGGGACTTTCCATAGAACTTCAGATTGTCCATGTACAGCAGATGGTTTATTTTACTTGATGTTTTAGATGTTTGGTATCCGAGGGCTGTTCTGTTTAGTATTTGTGAAAGTGGAGTCATGACGATTACAAACAACAGAGGGGATAGTGAGTCCCCTTGGAAAATGCCTCTTCTAATACTAACCTGTCCAAGTGTCTCGCCATTGATTGTTAACTGTGTACTCCACATGCTCATTGCTTTTTTAATAAATATCTGAATGTTTTTGCTGACACCATTATTATTATTATTATTATTATTATTATTATTATTATTATTATTATTTCAATTTCTATACCGCCCTTCCAAAAATGGCTCAGGGCGGTTTACACAGAGAAATAACAAATAAATAAATAAGATGGCTCCCTGTCCCCAAAGGGCTCACCGTCTGAAAAGAAACAGAAGAGCGACCCCAGCAACAGCCACTGGAGGGGTCCTGTGCTGGGGGTGGAGAGGGCCAGCTGCTCTCCCCCTGCTCAGAAAAGAGAACCACCCCGTTAAAAGAAGGCGTCTCTTGGCCCAGTGAGCAGGAGTACGTGGGGCGGAGGTGCCCCTAGGAGTAGGGGGCTGGCGGAAGGGTCCAGGGAAGAGGGGCTGGCTTGGCTTGGGGGGTGTTTTCCTGGTGGAGAGGACTCCACCTCTGTCCTGGGTCCCAGTGTGTTTTGAAAAAGGGCTGAGGGCCTGTTTCTCCAGTGGGGCCTTTGGCTGTGGCTCCAAGGTGTGCCGAGGTGGTTCATGATGGAGTGCCGTTGCTCAGAAACAGTTGACACCTCTTGAACGGGGAGGCTTGGTTGGCGTTCGGAGTGAGAAGAGACCACCGTGTGGAAGATAAAAAGCTTAGTGATGTCCTCTCTCCTGGTGAAAGGTGAAATGTCGCATCGTGTGGAGTCATCCGTTGTTGCCTCTGGTGATGGGAGGGGTGGTGTGTGTGCATTCTCTGTCTCCAGTTTTTCATGGAGGACTTGGACAGGAGATCTGTTGGGGGTGATCGGAATTTCTCTGAAGAGCAGCTGCTTGTCCTTTGCAGCTGGGGAAGATCAGCCACGAGGCCATTGTCCATGGTTCTCTGCTTCGGGAGGGCCTGGGACGAGGTGGGGCTCAAAACTGGTCTGCCTTGTGTTGAAGGGCTTGCATGCGCCCCTAGTTCTCCTTGTCTCTACCCCATCTTCATTTTGTCTTCAGCCCCAGTCTGTGCCTCTCGCCCTCCCAGTCTGCTTTCCCTCACTGCCTGCCGGCCGGGCCACCATCCCCCCATCCCCACCGCTGTCTGGCAGCTGCTTGCAAACTCTCACGAGAGCTGCCACGCATGGGTATGTTTAAGAGATAGATAGATAGATATAGTGTATGGAAGAGCAAGTGTGCAGCTTGGGGGTGTTGCTGGACTTGGCGCTGCTTTTGGGTGCTCAGGTGGAGGGTGGTGGCCAGGGGTGCCTTTGCACAGCTTCAGCTAGTGTGCCAGCTGCGTCCCTGGCCACGGTTGCCCATGCCTTAGTCACGTCACAGCTGGATTACTGCAATGCACTCGATGTGGGGCTGCCCTTGAAGAATATTCGGAAACTTCAGTTGGTGCAGAATGCAGCTGCCAGGGTTCTCTCTG
Organism: Hemicordylus capensis; assembly: GCF_027244095.1. Lineage (NCBI taxonomy): Eukaryota > Metazoa > Chordata > Lepidosauria > Squamata > Cordylidae > Hemicordylus > Hemicordylus capensis. The sequence goes on from NC_069659.1 coordinate 359,220,836, forward strand.
GAACTGCTCACTTGGGGCATATTACAACTCTTTTGAAAGAGCTGCATTGGCTGCCAATTTGTTTCCGGATCCAGTTCAAGGTGCTGGTTATTATTACCTTTAAAGCCCTTAATGGCTTGGGCCCTCGATAGCTGAAGGACTGCCTGCTCCCAAGGGTTTCTGCCCACCCAACAAAATCGCCTGAGGGGCCTTTGCTCCATGTGCCTGCATTGAGAGAAGCTCGACTGTCATGCACAGGGGACGGGGCCTTCTCTGTTGTTGCCCCCAGGCTCTGGAATGCTCTCCCAGTCTGCTCTTTGACCTCTGTGGCTGCTTCTAAAAAAACAACGAAGGACCTTTTTATTTGTTCAGGCCTTTTACCCCTTAGAGGCTGCCAGGCCTCTCAGCTGTGTGTGCACCCGTACCGGCCACTTCCGGGAGGAAGCTGACCGGGGTGGCGAGGAGGTATGCTGCCGCCCGGTGCCCGCGATTTCCATCACAGCGTCGGCGGGGGAAATGCGGCCAGGGTGGGTGGAAGGACTGCCACACCAGTTTGTGCAGATCCGGCCGCTCCCTGAGAGCGGCCTGCAGCACAAGCCAGGCCGCCTGGCTCCCTGTGGACTGCGCACGGCTCGGTCCTCTGCGGACTCTGGCCCAGCCCCCACCGGCAAGAGCGGCTGCTCCACCTGCCCGACCCTAGATAGAGAAAACAATCAGTCTGTTTCCGTCCGTCTTATGTTGGAGCTGCGGTCCTGGCCAAGTTGTCTGCTTGCACAGATCTTTTGAAGTGCCCCATGAACCAAGTCTGCTGGAAAGGAGTCCTCTTGCTGGTTGAAGATTTGGATGGGCATCATGACTTTAGATGCTTTTATAAAAACCAGTTGTGATATTTGTTGAGCATTCAGGTGTTGGCGATGGACATGGAAGTAACAGTAAATAGTCTAACTGCTGCAAAGATCTGCATCAGAAGCCTGTGGAAAGAGCCTGTGGCCTCCTTATGGTCATTTTGGCTAATAGGGGCAACTGCATTGATGGTCAACACTTAAGGATCTCTAGACAAACTGATTGAGAGTCTGAGATGGTCTTTATTTGTGAATTGATGGAATGATAAATACCAGGATCAAATCTCTCCCTTTTGTTTTCTCAGTGTTGTCATTTTGTTGTTGTTCACTGTCCAGTTAAATGTAAAAAGCTAAAAACATGGCAGATTGGCCATTTGCATTTACTTCTTGGAGAACTCCGATGTGGATGCAGCGTACACTGCTTTCCCCCAGCCCCAAAGCCTTGCCCAGGCATGTGCCAATAATTTTTGTTTTAAATATTGATACTTTACCTTTCATTTTAAAGAGCTTCTCACAAGGCGGTTCTCAACATTAAAAAAATTAAAACGTAACGGTTGAATTGAAAACAAAACATCAGTAAAAGAACAGACATCGATAAAACTGAAGCATGTCAAGAAGACACCAGCAATAATGTCAGCCCCCCTCTTCATTACCAGGCCAGGCAATTAAAATTACTCCCGCCTGGGCCAGCCTGAAGCACAGCAGCACGAGTGCCCAGCGGGAATTCCCCCCTCGGGGGTCCAGGAGCGCTTCCGATCCTCACCCAAGGTCACTTAGCAGCTGGGCAGCGCCCCGTGGGAGCAGGCGGCCCTTAAAATATCCAGCTGCCAAGCGGGAAAGGGCTTTAGAGGTCAGGAAAGGCATGTTGCACTGTGCATGGAAACACATGGGGAGCCCGTGGAGAGGTTTTGCCGTGGGCAAGATGGGTGCTGCCCAGCTTCCTCAACTCCTAGCTGCCTCGAGCTGGAGGCATCTGGGCTCTCCTGTGGTGTGTGCAGCAGCTGCTGCTTTGTCGCTCAGCCCACCCTCCTCAACCGGACACATGCAAGGCAAGCTAAGCAAGTTGCCGTCAAGATTGTCTTTCCTTTGTGTGAGATCGCTTCCCGTCTGATGTCCCTGCTCCCCTCTTCCAGAACGGTACATGGAATGTTCCATCTGTTCAGGATACAACCATTGTTTAATGGGAGCAAGGTTTGCATGTAGTTGTCGTTTTCATTTGCTGCGAGACTTACTGAGGAAGGGAGAGAAGATGGGGCTGCAGTGATGTGTTCAGAATAACTTTCGACTGAGAGCAGCTTCGGCGCGGCGGGATGGAAGGAGCCCTGGGACAGACAGGGAGTGAAGAAACCGGCTCATGGCTCTAATCTTTGCGAGTCTCCTTGGGGAGAATAATGCTGAGCCGGCCGTCGATGTCCGGGTTGGGAAAGCTCTCTTTCCGACAGTGGTTTCATGGTAGGCAGGCATTTATTTCTGCCCTTTGGAGTCTGTCTTGCCTCCGTTCCGCCACAGGTTTGGATGCTTTGACCTCTGTGTGCCCTTATCTCGCGGCTTTCCCGAGGCTCCGGGAAGCAGCAACCCTGGCCAAGTAGCCGGCTTGCCATAAACTAACCTCCTGTGCTGGGGCGATGGACTGCTTGTGCATTGTCACGACAAAGGTAAGAGGCTCAGCTCTGCTTGTGGCTTTGTGTGGAAATCTGTGTATTAGTTTCCTTGTCTTGTAAATATTTTAGTTCCTAACTTTTTGGAGAGCGAGAGAGAGAGATTTAATTTCAAGATGGTATCCGGCACTGCTCTAGAATATCTGCCTGGTTTTTCTTTTGGTCAGTTTCAAAGTGTGCGTGTATACAGCTGCATTTTCCTTGAACATAATATTTTATTTTTTGAAGCTATTTGGATGCTAGCTGCTGCTTGCTCCTGCCCCCTTAAACCTCCAGACTAAAATCAGATGCTAGTTTTATATAACCGTTAATCTTCCCTTTTTAATTAGTTATCTTAATTTGAGGAAGCTCTGGCAGGGATTATTTATCTTAACAGTGTCCTGTAGCTGAAGCGTCCTGGCCCTAAAGCTGCCCCCATCTGTAGGGCCAGCATCCCTCCTGCAGCGGTGCTGCCCTTGTGCTTCCCAAGAGTCTGCCCTTCATGCCAGCATCTTCTCCACTCCTGAGAAGCTTTAAATATCCTGACGTGATGAAACATAAGGTGGATCCTCCTACAAATCAGACTGAGAGACCCTGCTGGGAGCCTTTCTGTGGGAGTCTCTCTGATTTGAGAATGAAATCTGGCGTCTCTTCATACGGGTCTCTGGATAGTTTCGTGGCGAGCCCTTTTAGAGCAAGAGATGGGGAAGCCTGCGAATGCCTCTGAGGGTAGGCAGAGGAGGGCAGCGTGTCATGCCTCCTGTATGTTCATGTGGGTGGTATCCTCTTCAAAGCATGTGGTCTTGACAGCTAGAGCTGGTGCAGTCAACTCTGTTGCCTGACAGCTTAATGTTGGCTGACTTCTGTTTTTGAGCTGAGAGTTGAGTGAATGGCACAGGCTTGATGTCAGTAAAATATTAGTGGAGAATTTTGTCTTGCTCTCTGTCCTTTCCTAAATACATAAGCTTCTGTGAACTTGATGATGTTCTCATGGCTTCTCCGCCTTTTCAAATTATGTGAGTGTGGAGAACAAGACTTCAGTAGCGCTGAATTCATTCTGTGCAATCTGTGTAGATCCAGTGCTTTGGCGTTTTGTCCAAAGCAGGGCTGCACAACTTGGGTGGTTCTGTGGGTGTTGGACTACAACTCCCATCACATCCAACTATTGGCCGTTGTGGCTGGAGGTGATGGAAGTTGCAGTCACAAAACAGCTGGAAGGCTGAAGTTGTGTAACCCTGGTCTAAAGTAATGGGGCTGGTGAGGTGCAGAATGAGGAGTTCGTATGATACTTTTAAAAAAAGGACACATTTTTGAGAACTTGATGTCTAACATAATTGCATTTAAACATAAGATTGAGATTGGGGGTAGGCACAGTGCAACCAAAACATGACTTGCCCTGAGATTACAAGAGTACGGCACATGGTTTCACCACATCAGATACATCTCTGTGTTGTTTGTTATCTAATAGAAAGACCCTTTATGTATAGAATTGGTCTCCCCTTGAAGTATATGGTTGCAAATCTATTCTAATTGTATAGGATCTTATACTCTGTTTAGCCTCTCTGTTGGACTATGACCATGTTCTACTTGGAAGCTACCAACACGTGTGCAGCTGTAAACTTTAGGGGAGCACAGGGACCTTCCAAGTAAAGACTCTGTTGACAGCCATGTCTTTGCCCTATCATTCTCTGAACATTAGGCCTCCATTGGAAAAAGAGGCCAACATGACGGGCAGGCTTGTGTCATCATGAGGGACCCTTCGGGCCTGCTGCACCACTTGAACTTGTAGCGTGATGAGATGCTACAGAACGGCTTGGAAGCCGTTGGAAACAGTGGAAGCAGTGCTGCTAGGCTGCCTGGAAGTGGTTTTAAGTCATTCTGGCATGAAGTCACTAGGCTGTCGGCGCTGCCTTGCAAACTGTGCAGCAGCCCCGAAGGGTCCCTGACGTTGACATATGGCTGCCTGCCAGGTTGGCTGCCAAAAGCAAGGAAGGTGATCTCCATTTAATTTAGAGCATGGGAGGTTGTGTCTCTGTGTGTATATGTACACACGCAACCCCCCCCCCCAAATAATAATTATATCCCACCTTTCTGATCTTGAAAGGATCAATTAAGGCAGCTAATGTTCTATAAAACATTTTATATGATAATGGTAAAAGCAAAAAAAGGAGCACAGACATATGAATAAAATGGAGCATTAAAATGATAGTGAAGATCATTCAAAGATGCAAAGACCAGAGGGGGCTTGATTCCAGCTGTGTAGGAGCAGATTTCAGCCAAAAACGAAAACAAAAAATGAATACCAGGTGACTTATTGCTATTCAGTGAAAACTGAACAATATCTATGTATAGTTAAGCGAAATTCCCATCGGTGCACGTTTCTTTAGATTTCGGAGTAGATAGGTCAGTAACTTTGCTTAATTACCCTTCCCTTTGATCCCAAGACCTTCGTTGCAAACTTAGCACTTGGGAAGGAACTGGGTCTGTGGCAAGCAGGTCCACACCAGTGTTCCCCCTAAAGTGTGTGTGTGTGTGTGCGCGCGCATGCGTGCATGCTCACATGTTACTTGATGTCTGCTCAGTTGATTTTAGAGCCTGCTCAGGTTGAATCAAGAAGCTCCCACCCTGAATGCATGTGTGCACACACTGCCTTGATACCATCGTCCAGAACAAAATTCATTCCTCACACAGATGAAAAAAATTAGAGAGAAGACTGGTCCACGTGTTCCATGCAATATTGATCTATTTACCCTGCTTAACCCAGATGGCTCTAGGTGGTTCACATGATTAAAAGCAAAATAAATGGCTCATTAGAACAATTAAGTTAGAACACTGTAAGGCCATTTGAGGTTCACGAAAGACCAGGCTAAGCAAGAGTGTCTTTAGAGCGCCTTTAAAGGCTGCTGCTGATCTGCAGGCTCAGTTCTCGATCAGGAGCCCATTGCACAGCCCAGGAACACTCTCCCAGGTACCGTTTCGGGCTTTAACAACCAACAAGCCGACCCCCGCACAGAGCATCTGTGCGTTTTTGGGGGCCGGCAACCTCTCCCGCCCTGCACAACAGTTTCCGGCTGGGCCGCCGCTGCCTCCGCGCTGGGCTGGATCCGCTGCCTCTCTCCCCCTGCCCCAGTCTCCGGCCTGGCCAAGTGCCGCCGCCGCGGCCAGGCACCGCCTGGCATCCGGGCCCGCCGCCACCGCCTCCTCGCCTCAGTGGCCGGGCCGGACCCACTGCCTGCCCACTACTTTCGCCGCACCGGGCCTGTGGCTGCCCGGCCAGCCAATTCTCCCGCCACTGCCGTGGCTTGGCCCGCCGCCAAGGGGGCTGGCTACCCCCTTGGGGTTGGCTACCTCTCCCCCCCGCCCCCCAGTCTCCGGCGGGGCCGAGAGCCGCCTCGGCAGCCACAGAAAACCACTTCCCAGTCTTTGCAGCCAGCTGCCCACCCCCAGTATCGAGGCCCGCTGCCGTCTCCTCGCCCGGTCCTCCTCCTCGCTCCTCGCCCCACCCATCGCTGCCAGGCCGGGCCCACCAGCGGCCCTGTGCGCTCTTTGGGGCCGGCTACCTCTCCCCCCCCCCCAGTCTCCAGCGGGGCCGAGTGTCGCCGCCGCCGCAGGGGCCGAGTGTTTCTTGCTTCTAATGTATTTAAATAACTTTTTATTGTTGGTCTCCATGGTTTTTTAGTCGCATGCTCCGCAAAGGTGTAGGGTTTTTGTTTTGTTTTTTGCATCTTTTTAAACTTCTGAAACCATCCTTAAAAACCACAGATTAAATGAGAAAGGACATGCGTGTGCGCACACACAAATATATCTTCTGGAATTGCAGAATGAAAATCAGGAGGAAAATCAGTGGAGATAGTTTCAAAGGTGCAATTCACTGGCGGCAGTGTGGAACAAACCTTTTTGTGTGTTTTATTCAGCAAATATATAATCTGTTTTTCATCAACAATATTAGGCAATGTACAAAAATGAAATCACAAAAAATAAAATAAACTTGATACAGTCATAAAAATTCTCATAAAACAAATTCAGCAGCAATTGGAAGGCAAGTAAAAGCAGCAGAATGTAGCCACCTTGTGAGGCATTGTGCCTAAAAGGTGAAAGACATATTTACTTCATAAGCAGAGAAGAGTATTGGAGAAGGTAAGTGCCACCCTCGGGAAATGGGAGCCCCCTTGCACAGGATACCTGGACTGGTGCTCCTGTCCACAGTCTGGCTCGCTCCCTCTCAGCCACCGCCCAGCTGTTCAGCATAAGGGCTGCAGAAGCTGTATGGCCCTCCCCAGGGCCCCTTTCTGCTTCGGATAGAAGAACCCGATGCTAGGATGTTCAGTAGCCGGGAGAATGCGGCCTTGCCGATTCACCCGGCCCCCTCTCCCCACTCTCTGGTACCCTTGCGTATGCTTTGCTTCCTGGGTGCCTTTCCGGGGTCATGGGGGTGCTGTGTCACTGGGGTTCTGGTCCCTGTGGTGGGGCTGCTGACTGACCGGCGGCCCAGGGTGTGTCTTGTCTTCCCATTTGGGGCCCACTCTTTACCGGGGCGCGAGTGCCAGAGGGCTCTGGGTCGTCTTCCCATTCCATTCCAGGTGTGGCAGTTGACGTTCTGCATCCGTGTTGAACTGCACGGGGGTGAATAAACTGCAGCTTCATCCAGGCAGGGTGGAAGGGCCTGCTCTGGCTGGGCGGGTCAGCTTGCCTGCCTCCCGCCTCGGGATCAGATTGGCCTTTTCAGGGTGTTCCTGGATGCTCTGGGGGAGCTGCAGTGGCCAGGCCAGTAGGCTTGCTAGCTGCACCTTCTCCTGGCTAGGAGAAGACCGCCACTGGCATTCAGGCTGGTTCCTGACTGCCACCAGCTTAGACTTGAGAGCAGTGAGACTCTCTTTGGGAAGTGTTTGGACATGGCTGTGCTTGCTGCGTGGAGCCGATGGCTGTGGGGTCTGGGATCAGCTCCATGGCTCCTGCTTGGCTTCGGAGTCTGGTTCCAAGGGCGGTGTGGTCTTGGCCCCCGCACCGTTTAGGGTCACCTGGCGGGGGGACTCCATGGCAGTGGCGTCCAGGCCTCGGAAGATCCACCGGCTCCTTCCTCACCGCAATCTGGGTGGCGCTTCCCAGGACTCTCCTGCATCTAGCATCGTGTGTGGAAACCATGCCAACACACTGTCCCTGCCACCTGGTTAAAGTTTTCTTCTCTTGAGCGTGTCTTTAGGAATCGTGGGGAAATGCTGCCCTCTGCTGCAGCTCCTCTTATTCCAAGCCAGCCACAGAAGCCGCTGTTCTTCTGCCTTTGCTGTGACTTCTTGGCTGGGCTTCTCAAAGGCAGAGAGTGGTGGGAGGAGCTCGCAGGCCCACGGCTTCCAGAAGGAGGGGGCCAGGGGGTGGAAGGCTCTTGATGTGCTGCCCGTGGCTTCCCAGAAAAGGCCTGGAGAGGTGCTGAAGCCCCTTTCAGGGGTGTTAATAAGACTGCCCAGGGTTGGATAGAGCCAAGGGCTGTGAAGAACGCTTGGTGTTGTGTTGGGAATCCTTGCAGTAGCCCTGGATGGCTGGGGGAGGGCTGAGGTGGAGGGAAGCATGGCATGGAGCAGAGTGTGTTCCCCTTCTTTTTCATCTGTGTGCAGCATGAGTTTTGTTCTGGGCAGCAGCATCAAGGCAGTGTGTGCATGCACTTGCGTTCAGAGTGGGGCCTTCCAGATTCAACCTGAGCAGGATCTAAAATTAACCAAATGGACTTAAAAAAATGTGAGTATGCGCATGCCTTCGAGGGAACCCTGGCGTAGAGGGCCAGCCCCTCGTCTTGCTTCGTGGGCAAGGTGAGACTTGGGCAGGGGGGCCTGCCCAGTGCAAAAGTGGCTGCTCCAGAGCGTGCGTGCATCACAGGCTGGTTGGCCAGTGACTGGCAGCCTGTGGCTAGCCAGCATTAACAGGGTGGGTAGTTGGCAGATGGAAGCACATTTGTTCCTTCAGGGCATTGTTGTGCTAGAGGTGCCTGGTGTCAATGTGTGTGGCCAGTAAAAATAAAAATAATGTGGAGATAGTCATGAGTTCCTTAATTAGAAAGCTGGAGGACACCATAGAAGACGGCAGCACTGGTTGGAACTGCTTCAGGAGGTGAGAACGAAGGATCTCTGGCCAAAGGTGTGGGCCACCCCGGCCCCTAGAGGAGGTGTCAAGTCTTCCAAGCTCAGCTGTGTTTCTGAGGATATTTTTTCCTGGTGGAAGTACTGGAAATGGGGGCGGCAATGGGGTGGTGGCTCTTAATCATTGTTGCTTTCAGAATAAGGGATGTACTTTTTGAAAGTTAAAAGAAGGAGGCGGCAGCACCTTTTAGACGAATAATTTCTTGTCTAAGCCTTTGTGGGTTATAACCGACTTCCTCAGATGCAGGGGGAAAGCCAGGGTGGTTAGTAACAGGCAGGTGGTGACAGACATTTCATATACATGTGAAGAGACACCTGCACTGTATCTGTGGTTTTAGATGTCCTGGATAGCAAAGGAGAGAGAGATTACTGACTCTGCGTCTCTCTAATGTGCACAGAAACCATAACCCTTTTCAGAGCACGACAGACAAAATCAAATTTGTGTCAGAACAAATAACCATAAGTTCTTGTTCACTAGTTCACATTCCAAATGCCCCTGCCCCACCCAACCGAATATTTTCTTAAGTGCAGTCACTTTGAGGTCTGTGACCTTCTGTCCAGGGAAGTTAAAATGCTCACCAATGGGCTTCAAAGTATTTTGGGTCTTAATATGTGATTCTTATGCATTCAGTCGTTATCTCAACGACAGGCCCGCTTGACCAATAAACATCGCCAGAGGGCCTTTACAGCACGATATGGGGTATACCCCATATTGCACAGTTGACATGCAGGTGTAAGGACCACAGACCTGGTGGACTGCACCATTGGGGGCCTGTAATTACAGAATTGCTGTGGATTAATGGACACAGTTGTCATTTGGGTCTGTGACATGGTCTGGTTCCGTGCTCTGACTAAGGGGATGGTTTATCATCCCTAGTTTAAGATGTGAGGAGTGACTCAGTGAGTGAGTCAGGCTCCCTGCAGTTGTATTCCTGAGGGATGAGTCCTTAGTCACTTGAAGTGGACGTGGATCAGTTTGAGCAAGAAACTGGCCCAGGTACTGGCAGATATCCTCCTCCTAAGGACTGAAGATAAAGAACCTGCTTGAATCCACATTTATTTACTACATTTCCATACCACCCTATCCATTCAAAGGCTCTGGGCAGATAGTAAAACACGATCTGATTGAGTGTTAGTGATCCAGTCACCAACACTGATGGAGTAAAACACCTTCTACTCAAATGTACTGTGTATGACGTTTCTATTAAACAAAGAAACCACCTGATTCACGTGCTCTACAACAACACATAATTGGAAAACGTAAAGATACTGAAGAAGAAATAGAAGTTATTAACAATAGAGATATGAAATGTGTACATTATAATGTCAAGTTTAAATACCTCATGGAGAAGTTGCACAAGCTGTTTAGAATGATGGACGAGGTGAAAATTGGTCCCCGTGTGAACCAAGACACACCAAGAAACATCATAAATATAAGATAAGAAAAGCCCTGCTGGATCAGGCCAAAGGCCCATCTAGTCCAGCATCTTGTTTCCCACAGTGGCCTACCAGATGCCTCTGTGAAGCCCACAGGCAAGAGGTGAGGGCTTGCTCCCTCTCCTGCTGTTGCTTCCCTGCAGCTGGTATTTAGAGGCATCGTGCCTCTGAGGCTGGAGGTGGCCTATAGCCATCCAGACTAGTAGCCATTGATAGACCTGTCTTCTATGAATTTGTTCAAGCCCCTTTTAAAACCACCCAAGCTGGTGACCATTGCCACATCCCCTGGCAGAGAGTTCTGTAGATTAATTTTGCACCTTCTGAAAATGTACTTCCTTTTGTTGGTCCTAACTTTCCTGGCTATTAGTTTCATAAGATGACCCCTGGTCCTAGTGTTTTGAGAAAGGGAGAAAAATTTCTCTCTCTACTCCATGCATAATTTTATACACCTCTATCATGTCTCCCTATAGTTGCCTCTTTTGCTAACTAAAGAGCCTCAGATGCGGTAGCATTTCCTCATAAGGAAGGTGCTCTAGGCCCCTGATCATATTGGTTGCCCTCTTCTACTCCTTTTCCAGTTCTACAATGTCCTTAAGATATGGTGATCAGAACTGCATGCAGTACTCCAAATGTGGCCGCACCATAGCAGGGCATGATGATAATAGCATTTTCATGCATTTTCAATTATAACTATCCTAATTATCCCTAGTATGGAATTTGCCTTTTTCACAGCTGCCTTGCACTGAACTGACATTTTCAACGAGCTGTCCACCATGACCCCAAGATCTCTTTCCTGGTCAGTCCCTGACAGTTCAGATCCCATCAGTGTGTGTGTGTGTGTGTGAATGTGAATGAAGTTGGGTTTTTTGCCCCAATATGCATCACTTCACGCTTGCTTCCATTGAACCGCATTTCCCATTTTGTTGTCCACTCATCCAGTTTGGAGAGATCCTTTTGGAGCCCCTCACGTCTCTTTTGGATTTCACCACCTTAAATAGTTTAGTGTCACCTGCAAATTTGGCCACTTTGCTGCTTACCCCAACTTCTACATCATTTATGAATAAGTTAAAGAGCACTAGTCCCAATACAGAACCCTGGGGGACCCCACTTCTTTCTTCCCGCCATTTTGAAAACTGTCCATTTATTCCTACCCTCTGTTTCCTGTCCTTTAACCAGTTAACAATCCACACGTGAACCTGCCCCCTTATCCCATGACTGCTAAGTTTACTCAAGAGCCTTTGGTGGGGAACTTTGTCAAAAGCTTTTTGGAAGTCCAGATATACAGTGTCAACCAGATCACCTTTATCCACATGCCTGCTGAAACTCTCAAAGAACTCCAAAAGGCTAGTGAGCCAAGACTTGCCCTTACAGAAGCCAGGCTGGTTCTCCTTCAGCAAGGCCTGTTCTTCTATATGTTTAACAATTGTATTCTTAAGTGTATGCTTTCCATCAATTTACCTGGCACAGATGTTAAGCTGACCCGCCTGTCATTTCCCAGATCCCCCCAGGATCCCTTTTTGAAAATTGGTTTTACATTGGCTGCTTTCCAGTCTTCTGATACAGAGCCTGACTGTATGTAACTTGACCGGCCAAGTTACATATTTTTGCTCAGAAATCAGCAGCTTCACATTTTAGTTTCCTCAGAACTGTTGTGTGGATGCCATCTGTCTCTGGCAATTTGTTAAATTTTAATTTAGATCGTCATCTCTCATCACCTCAGATTGGCCCGATTCCTCCTGTTGATGTTCCCTAGCAGCACCTGGTATCCAGGGGCATGCCTCCTCTGATCCTGATGGAGATATGCAACTATGACGGAGAAATGCAACCAGGCTAGTAGCTATTGATAGCCTTATTATCCTCCATGCATTTGTCTAATTCCATTTTAAACCCATCTAGTTTGGTAGTTTTCACCACATCCAGTGGCAGCAAATTCCATAATCTAACGACACATTGTGTAAAGAAGTCCTTTTTTCTGTCTTGAACCTCCCAGCATTTCGCTTCAACTGATGACCCTGGGCTCTGATATTATGAGAGATGGAGGGCGGGGGGCGGACTTGATCCACGTTGTGCATAATGTTATACACCTCTGTCATCCCTCCCTTACCTGCCTCCCAGTTAAAGCCAAGCTTATGCTCCAGAGATCACTGGTACAGGCAGGAGGTTAAAATGCTTTAAGAGGAGGGTCTTTAAATCCATTTAAAAAGTCATCTGAGTGGGAGCTCAGCAAAGCTCTTTTGGGAGGGTATTCTAAAGCTGTGGGACCATGACCCAAGAAGCCCTGTTCCAGGCCCATCCCCGTGGGCTGCTTGAAAATTGCAGCAACTGGATAAGTTCTGTTAGTTCTAGATGGCAAGCTTTGAATAACTTCTCCTTCCTGTGATGTGTGTTTGGTTTTTTTGCTCTAATTAATGCTATTTTGAGCATATCTTCTGAATTTCCCCCTTTCCCTCCAAATCCCTATATAGTCAGGTTACCTTGGTATGAAATTACTCTGCCCCAGACCATTGCCCTACTTGGTTTGATTCAGTGGGTATGGAGCGATGATCCTCACTTTTCCAACAGATGATAGTCTGTGGGTTTCCTGGATGCAGTGATGAAAAGGGGAAGCCCCTGTTTTCCATCACGTGCCAACTGCTGTTCATATCCAGTGCTGTGTGTGAATGCGCTGTCAAGCGTTCAGTTCTGCCAGGTTTCCCTGGTGCCTTGTCAGGAGGGCATCATCCACAGCGTTGTGCAGTGGGCTGGAAGAGCATCACGTGCGCACCCCTTCACAATGCTTTGTGTGGATGTTGGATGTTCCAGGGGCTGCCACGGGACCTTCACGGCCAGCCCTTTTCCTCCGCAACCACCCAGCCAGCGTGCAGCCACTTTGCACGGGCCTCCTGCTGCAGCGTGAAACCCTTTGCAGGAAGAGGAGCTCTGGCTTGATCTTTATAGGCACAGGACTCTCTCCGGAGCGTGTGTCCCGCCTCGCGGGCTGCTGGCTGCAGTGCTTGCGCCCTCCCCCTCGACATCAGGACCAGCCAGTGTGGGATCTGTGGCTGTGGCCGGGCCAGCCGCTTCTGTCCTCGTGGAGAGCCAGCAGAGCGTCTCCTGCTGCAGGTGGAGCCTCCCTGGATGTCTTTCCCCCAGCGGAGATTTGCTGGCCAAGCGGGGCCAGGCGGGAGACCTGGCAGAGTTCTCTTCATACTGATCCAGCTGGTCTAACGAAAGGAGCCAGTGTTGTCGAAATGGGCACGTGAATCTCTCTGGTTGTGTCCCGAAGGCTGCATGGATTCCAGTGTGAGGGGTCAATTCAGTCTTGTGTTTGTGTCCAGGCTTTCTGTGGAGAGCAGCATGGACTTAAATGTAAATGCCGCCGCCGCCGCCACCCTCCTCCAAGGTAGGCTGTGTGCCACATTTCCCCAAGCATTTTCCTCGACTCTCGACTGCCGATCCATGGAAGTGTCCTCCTGGGTTTGAAAAGATGTCTCCGAGCATAAAAAACTTGGACTGCTTTTCTCCGATGCTGTGCCACTGCAAAGTAGCATGCAGCAACAACGCTGTCTCCTTGATGTTTGGATGTCAGGTGGGTCACTCTGAACGGGGTTTCTGGCAAGCCCTGGGCACTTGGGACTGAGTGAGCAGCGTCTCTGTGTTAACGACGTAATATGTAATACTAGATTTATGCAGTGGGGCTGGATTTGACTGTTTGCCTTTGGCGACAAGTGCTGGGGGCAATCGGCTGATGCTCCCCACTCAGTCGCTGAGGCTGGTGACGCAGGGATCGTGCTGAAGAGCTGTGCAGGGGAAGCACTGTGGGGGTGAGATGGTGTCGGTGTCCGTCTCGCTTGTCCTGTAAGACGTGCTGTTCCTTGAGTCTCAGGCTAGTCTGTCTCAATGGGAGCCTCTGGCCTCCTGACCCTGCGTGGAGGGGAGCAGTTGCCAGGGCAATGCCCCAAGACCTTTTGGGCCCCCTTGGCTAGGCAGCCTTTAGCATCGGTTGCTGGGGGGCCAAAGGGGTTGGGAGACCCCCCAATGCCAGCTGCTGCTTGGCCTCCCAGCTTAAAGCTCTTTTGGAGAAGAAACAACTGAAGCATGACCTGCATTTCCCCTCGGGCAAGTTGACTTGACCTAGCAAGGGTTTCTGAGGATGGCATCTCATCCGAGTCTAGCAGGCAAATGGGAATGATTGGATGGAAGGAAGCAAGCTCTACACAAGGCTCTCCCTTGGAGGAAGCTAAGCAGAAAGACGCCTGCGGAGCTGGTTGATGGATGCTGGCGATGCGGTGGGTTGACAGAGGCCTGTTGAAGGAAGGAGAGGGGCCGCTTCCCAGCTGTCCTTCACACTTGACTCTCGGGAACCGCACTGGGGGTGATACTGAGCGCTGCCCTGCTTGTGGGTCTTGCCCCTTTGCATACAGTCTCGATGGCAAATTCCTGGCTGGCATGCAGCATCTGCATTTGTGGCTCAGGAGGAGCCTGGGTGGCAAGGAGTGCTCCCTGTGCTGGTGGAGAGGAGAGCTGGTCTGGTGGTAGCCAGCATGACTTGTCCTCAAAGCTAAGCAGGGTCTGCCCTGGTTGCATCTGAATGGGAGACCAGAAGTGGGAGCACTGCAAGATATTCCCCTCAGGGGATGAAGCTGCTCTGGGAAGAGCAGAAGGTTTCAAGTCCCCTCCCTGGCAGCAGCATCTCCAAGAGAGGGCCGGGAGAGACTCCTGCCTGCAACCTTGGAGAAGCTGCTGCCAGTCTGTGAAGACCATACTGAGCTCGATAGACCAATGGTCTGACTCGGTATATGGCAGTTTCCTAAGTTCCTGTGAGAGGCGGCCTCTGGAGCAGCTCACCCTCCCTGCAGTGTCAGGGTCCTGGTTCCCTCCAGAGCAGGTAGGTGGCTGGTTGGGCCCAGATTCTCTGTCTGCAGGGCCTCCTGGGTGGCTCTTGGGGGGCCCCACCCAGCTGCACAGAGCTGGGGGGCTCCTGCCGAAGCACGCAGTCTTCAGGTTGCCGCTCTGGCTATAGTGGTCCCAGAGGCAAGAAGCCCCCTCTCCGCTTGTTTTCCTTACTCTCCCCAAACTCACCACGGTGCTCCCATGTCGTACAGTGAAATGTTCTCCAGCATTGCTGGTCATGACTCCTGCTCTCTAAGTGTAACCCGGATCGAAGTGTGGTGCTGAGACTGGTGCCGTCAAGAACAGGGCCTCTCCTGTGGCCATAAGGCAGAGGCCAAGCCCTGCAGTGGCTCCCCTGGGAGGGCCTCCAGCCGGGGCTCGGTGGCAGCGCGCCTCTTCTGCAGGCAGAGGGTCCCGGCTCAGTCCCTGGCAGCGTCTCCTGGGCAGGCTGGGAAAGACCCGCCTGGAACCCGCCTGGAGAGCCGCTGCCAGTCGGGCCCATGGGTGGACTCCGGGGCTAGAAGGCAGGTGTGTCTTCGGCCATCGCCCGAGCAGTCGGCTCCTCCTCAGAACTGCGTGTCCTGGCACCTGGCCTGTCTCCATCTTTCCCCCTCCCCAGGCTCGGGATCGCCTTATGATTGACACAGCATCTCTCTCTCTGGGCAAGCCAAGGTTTTGAGGTTCGGCTTCCTTCGTTGGCTGCTTAAAAACAATGGTCAGGGCACTCCCCTGCTGCCACCGCTGCCGCCACCCCCCCCCCCTTAGAGCCTGGCACCAGCAGCTGTTCCCCGCGGGCCAGTGTGAGCTTCCTGGGCTGCACGCTTCTCCAGAGCCGGCTAAAAGGTGGCGCCTCTCAGGTGGCGTTGCTGTCCTCTGCTGGTGCCCCCCCCACCCCCCCCGGCCCGTGCTTGGGATGGGTTGCATTGGGTCTCAGGTGCTGCCTGTCTTCTGCCGGGGAAAGAGGCTGGGCTGCCAACGGCCGTCTCCGCATCGGGTTAAAGCAGACACAGGGAGGTTGCGGAGGGTGCTGGTCATGTTCTGCTGGTGCAGAGCTGCCCTGAGTCCTCCTCCGGGCAGAGGGGCTTCTGCTTGCGTTCTTCTCTGGCTTTGCAAAAGGGCAGTGTGCAGTCTTTTTGTGCAGCGGGGCGTGCAGATCTGGGGCAGGCTCTCTGTTTGCCTTTCCCCCCGTTGCTCTTCTAGGTATCTTCTGAGTGACGTTTCCTTTATGCTGAGTGCAGGTTCTGTGGGTGGGATTTGAGCTGCGGGTTCCCTCTGGGTTTGCCCATTGGATGCAGTCATGCATGGCTCCATGTTGTAAAGCTGGCATTGTTGCTGAACATTTATTCCTGCAAGTGGAAACCAGGCCTAGAGGGAGAGAATCTGGAAAGGGGCACGCAGCAGCATCTGTAAATGAAAGGCGTCTGTGGGGCCCTGTGATGCTGGGAGGGAGAGCGGAGGGGCGCCCCCCCTTCCTTCCTCTGCCCTCCTTCACTTTGCTTTTGAAGGGGGTGGCAGGCAGGGAGGGCGGGCTCAGCTCCAGGCCCCCGATGCTCCACGGTTTGCCATGTGGGGAGAGGCTGGCTTCTTTCCCCAGGCAGAGCAGCAGGGGCTTGGTCTGGCTCGATGGGACGGAGGCTTGTGGGCCACCTTAGTCTTGTCGCCTCTTTCGCAGGATGCTGTCAGGGCTGGGCCTGGCTGAGGATTCCTGTCCCTGGAGCTGTACGGAGGAGAGAGGACTTGCCCTTCTGGGGAGTGTGTGGGGCTTTCAGAGGCCTGGCCTGAGCAAAGACAGCGGTTTCCCCAAGCCTTGGTTGCTGAATACTGGTCAGCCTGATCCCCTGCCCCGACCCCCGTGTAGCCCTCCCTGTGGGCCATTCACATTTTCCTTCAGAGGAGGGTCCTGCTCCTAGGCAGGGCCAATCAAGAGCTTTGGCTTACGTCAGGAGGGAGGGGCAATCCCCGGAGGCTCCAGTTCTTCGCCCTGTCTCGCTCCAGCAGGGCTGTTCTTTTCTTGCTCCTCCATTATCTGCTGTCTTCCCTCCTTTCTCGGCAATAGCGGACAGGTTATTGCAAGGGGGTAAAAAGGGGAAGTCATTCGATTTTTTAAAAACCTCGTCACGGCTCCCTATACCCTCAGTGGTGATGGAGTCTCATCGCGGCGAGAGGGAGGTCTCTCCCTCCCTCTCAGAGGATTCCATTGCACACTCCGTGTGCCAAGCCGAGTGGGCTGCGGCTTCTACTCCCGCGCCCGTTACTCGGTCCCAGGGGTCGGTTAAGACCACCAAACGGGCTAAGAAGCGCAACAAACCTTCTTCTGGGACCCGTCTGGCAGAAGGCAGGTCCCCGCCTCATTCGCCCGCTCGAGGAGTTCTTCCCCAAGATGGCGGGGACGACTCCCTGGCTCCTGTCCTGCTCCGCAAATCGGGGATAGAGGGGACTGTGGCAGGTGAGCCCGAGGACGTTTCGGAGGGGATGTCGGGGCTGGGGGATCCCATCTCCGCTCCTCCCGCCAAGCGCCCCTGCGCCACTATCGTGGCTGCCGATGCCGCTCCTGATCGGGGAGAAGCCCTGGCAGAGGAGCAAGAGGACATCCCGCCGCAATTTGTGGCTCTTTTGAGGAGGGTGTTGTCCGAGGAGCTTCAAAAGCTCCCCTTGCTGCTCCCGCCTGTTGCGGCTCAGCGCCCGGCTCCCACACAGCCGTTTGCAGCCCCAGGTCCATTTCCCGCCCAGCCACTTCCCACCAGAACTCCGGCGACCATTTTGGTCATGGCTCCTGGCGCACCAGGGTCTATTCCGACCGCTGGCCCAGCCGCGCCCTTCCCAGACAGCGGACCCCCCTCACTGTCCCCTTGCCGCCCGGTTCCCTGTCTGCCTGCCGCGGCCGCCCGGTCCCTCGTGAGATGCCTGTGCCCTTGGAGGCTTCAGAATCTGACAGGGAGGAGGGGGAGCTCTCAGGAGATGATGAGGAACCGTCCTCCTCTCATTACTCCAATTACCGTCTGTTTGCTCAGGCGGATTACCCGGTCCTGGTTCGCAAAGTAAGAAAAACCCTTCGTTTGGCGGGGTGGTGGTTCAGCCACCACCTGCAGACACTGAAGGAGATCCCATGGTGCTTCCTTCACTGAATCCCCAGGAGGTTAATGTTCCCTGTCCCCAACCATCTTTAGACATTTTTCAGGCTGAATGGGACAAGCCTATTGAGGGCAAGGGGCCCCCTCCCGCTGTGAGGCGCATGTATAATTCGAACAGTACCCTCATGAGTAGGCTTAAGGTGCCATTGGTTGACGCTGAGGTGGCCACCCTAGTGACGGGGGCGGTGCTCCCTAAGGAAGAGGAGGATGCCCTAAAGAACGTGGAGGACAAGAGGTGCGATGCTGCTCTGCGCAGGTCGCATGAGGCGAACGCTCTTTCCATTAGAGCATCAACCGCCAATTCCATCTTCGCTAGGGCTGCAGTTTTGTGGGTACAGGAACTCACCCCCATGGTTCCACCCGAACTCCCTAACCTTTGGCAGGGCCTTAATAAATTGGGAAAAGCTGTCAGGTTTATGGCAGACTCATCCCTGGATGCCGCTCAGTTGTCTGCCAGGGCCCTGGCTTCTGACGTCACAGTGAGATGCCACTTGTGGCTTAAAAATGGGAAAGTGGACCAAAAGTCACGGGCCAACCTCGCCAATGCCGCATTCAAAGGGGGCAAGCTCTTCGGTGAAGCCCTGGAGCCCGTCTTGGTTCAGACCAAAGACAATAAGAAAGCCATGCCTTCCACGGCTCTATCCCAGCGTCAGGACCGTAGGGGTTTCTCTTCGCCTACGCCTGGCTTCAAGGGTTACAAGCCTTCCTTCCGCTTCAGGCACAACAGGCCCGATAGGTCCAACTGGCATAGGAATCAGGCCTCCTTTCGAGATAATTCCTTTCGGAAGCCCCAGCAGTCTGGCCAACCTTCCAAGCCAGGTTTCAAGCGAAACCAGGCCCAGTGACTCCCCTCTAGGTCCCCTCCCTCGGGCTCACGATCCCCACACAGTGGGGGGCAGGTTGGGGGACTTTGTGCACGCATGGGCACAGACCTGTTCCGATGCCTGGATATTACAAACAATCTCTTCAGGGTACTCTCTGGAGTTTGCAGCGCAGCCTCCAGATCGCTTTCTCCCCTCCCCACGGTCTCACAAGGAATCCAAGCTCCGCCTGATGAAGGAAGCCATTCGCCACTTACAGGTCATTTGGGCAATCGAGGCCGTTCCCTCAGGGGAACAAGGGAAAGGGGTATATTCCATCCTATTTCTAGTTCCCAAGAAAAACGGGGAGTGGAGGGTGATTCTGGATCTCAAGTTCGTGAACGGGTTCCTTCGGAGGAGGGGTTTTCACATGGAAACCCTCCACTCTATCCTGATGGCCCTCCTAGCTTCCTAGCTTCGATGGATTTGAAGGAGGCCTACCTTCATGTGCCCATTCACGAACCGGACCAACGCTTCCTCAGGTTCTCTTATTGTGCCCAGCACTTCCAGTATCGGGCTCTTCCCTTCGGTCTCTCGACTGCGCCTCGGGTGTTCACCAAAATCATGGTGGCACTCATGGCACACTTGAGGACCAGGGGCGTCCATCTTTACCCGTATTTGGACAATCTTTTGATCAGGTCCCCCTCCCTTTCCAGGGGTCTCAGGGACGTCCAGCTAACCCTCTCGGTTCTGGAGTCACACGGTTTCATTGTCAACAGACCCAAGAGTTCCCTGTTCCCTCGGACCAGGGTTCGTCATTTGGGCGCGGAGATAGCTACAGTCCAGGGGACCGTCTGCTTGACTTCGGAACGCAGGTTGCTTTGATTGCAGCCTGCGAGGCCTTGATGGCTCGCCCCCGGTCCGACATCCTGTCTCTGTCCCAGTTGCAGGGCCGCACATTGTACCGTGGAGTCGGTTTCACTCTCGTCCACTCCAGTGGTTCCTCCTCAGGTATCAGGACCAGGTGATGGACCGGTCCAGGCACCGGTCACCCTTCCGCCCCGGGTGGTCCGGTCCCTCCAATGGTGGGTGTCTCCAGCCACGTCAAAAGGAGTCACATTTCTTCCGGTGGAGCGGGTCCAGGTGACCACAGATGCCAGCCTGTGGCACAGGGCCTCTGGTCCGAAACCGAGCGCACCAAGTCTATCAACTGGCTGGAGCTGCGGGCAATCTGCCTGGCGCTGTCGGAATTCCTTCCTGTAGTCAGACAACGTACAGACAACGCCACAGCCAAGGCCCACGTCGTTTGGCAGGGCGGGTTGAGGTCCAAGGCCCTGATGCACGAGGCCTCCCTCCTTCTGACATGGGCGGAATTACACCTGCTTTCCCTAACTGCGGATCACTTCAGCGAAGGGATGAACGTAGTGGTGGACTGGCTGAGCCGTTCACAGATAGACCCAGCAGAGTGGTCGCTGGACCCTCTGGCCTTCCAGCAAATAGTTCTAAGATTCGGTCAGCCAGTCATGGACGTGTTCGCAAGCCCGGAAAATGCCAAGGTGGAGCGTTACTTGTCCAGGTATCACTCTCCCGGTGCGGAGGGCGTGGATGCCGTCCTTTCCGTGGCCTCGGGGGCTGGTTTATGCCTTCCCGCCGTTCGTGATAATCCCTCAGACCATTTGAAGGGCCCGGATGTTGGGAGCAGAGATTGTTCTTGTGGCTCCGCACTGGCCACGCAGGCCCTGGATCTCTGACCTGGTGGAGATGCCCATCGCTCCGCCTCTTCCACTGGGGTCTCATTGTCAACTTCTTTGTCAGGGCCCAGTATTTCACCCGGATCCGGAGTGGCTCAATCTCTTCACGTGGAGGTTGAGCGGGACGCATGAACAGTTTGTGGTTATCCAACCTCAGTTCAGGACACAATCTTGGCTTCCAGGTGGCCGTCCACGGTCAGAGTCTATCAGTCGACCTGGAAGACCTTCACGAGATGGTGCAGTGCTCAGGGAGTGTTGCCTAGGTCTGCCTCTGTGAACCTTGTGTTGAGTTTCCTTCAGGACGGCCTGGATAAAGGGCTTCGCCCCAGTACGCTGCGCCGTCAGGTTTTTGCCATATCTTCGGTTCTACCGTTAGAGGGAACTTTGTTGGCTCAGCATCCTCTTGTGCAGAGGTTCCTCAGGGGCGCTTCGATAATCAATCCTCCCACTGTTCATAGGTTCCCGACCTGGGATCTTACGTTGGTGCTAAGGGCCCTTACCAAAGCCCCGTTCGAACCGCTGCAGACCGTTCCCTTGTGGTTGCTTTCCTTTAAGGTTTTGTTTCTGGTTGCTATCACGTCCGCCAGGAGGGTCTCCGATTTACGCGCCTTGTCTGTGTGCAAAGAACTATGTTTAGTCTATCCGGACTATGTCCTGTTGCGTACAGACCCTTCCTTCCTTCCGAAAGTGAACTCGGAGTTTCACAGAGCTCAGGAAATCATGCTACCATCATTCTGCCCAAATCCTTCTTCGCCCAAGGAACGTGAATGGCACAAGTTGGATGTGCGTAGGGCAATAAAGATTTACTTGAGACGCACTAAGTCCTTTCGGGTCTCAGATTCCCTTTTCGTTTCGTTTAGGGATAGCTCGTTGGGGAAGCAGGTTTCTACCTCTACCTTGTCACGCTGGATTTGCCAGTGCATTAGATTGGCCTACGCTGGTTCAGCTACCCCGGCCTCAGAAGGGATTACAGCACTTTCCACTAGAAGCGCGGCTTCTACTGCTGCGTTTTCCACCTTGGCTCCCCTGGTTGATATTTGTCGCGCTGCCACATGGGCCTCTCTTTCCACCTTTGTGAGGCATTATAAAATTCATGATTGGACCTCGGCAGACGCGGCCTTTGGGAGAAGGGTTTTGCAGCAGGTGGTTTCTTCTTGAGCCAGACCTCACAGCTCCCACCCAGTATCTCAGGGGCTATGGTAGGTCCCATCCTTGCTGCAGATACAATCCTCCTCTGAAGGAAAATGAAGCGTTGGCACTTACCTGAAAGGTCATTTTCTTCAGAGGTATGGGTTGTATCCGCACCCACCCGCTTGTTCGTCTGGGCTGTCTATCCTGCTGTCCTGAAATCCGGCACCCCATCTGTCTCCTATATTCCTGTGGGGTGGTTTTGCTCTGGGGGTGGTTGGCCTGCTTGCAGGGTGTTAGTCCGGGTTCTTCCTCTCAGATTCTGGCCTTGCTGAGCTTTCTGCTGTTTGTTCATTGCCTGGCATCTGTGTTCCTGCTGGGCTCTGTTTGCACTTTAACTTTAACTTTACCTTTAACCTTAACTTTGACTTTGTTGTTCTGGAGCAGTGTTTAGAGCTGGCTATGAACTGGAGCCTCAGGGGATTGCCCCTCCCTCCTGACGTAAGCCAAAGCTCTTGATTGGCCCTGTCTAGGAGCAGGAGGTCGAGACAACCCATCCTAGCTGCGGATACAACCTATACCTCTGAAGAAAATGACCTTTCAGGTAAGTGCCAACGCTTCATTTTCACCAGCCCCTCCGCTTGCAACCCTGGCCAACGGCCCTGGTTCATCCTGAGCATGGCAGGGTGGTGGCGGCCCCTTTCTCCTTGGACCAGGCACTGGGTGGAACTGGGGCTGGCTTGGTTTGGGAGGGGTCACTTAAGTTGTGAGCTTTTCTTCTCCGTGATCCATGACGAGGCTTTGGCCAAGAGCGCCCCCAGGCCTGCTGGTGGTGCTCCGTTTATGGAAAGCTGACCCATGGATGACTTGAGTGTTCTGGCAGATGCAGACCAGGAAGCCCTGCAACGCATGGACTCACCCTGATCTGGGGTCCTCTGGGGATGGGCCCTGAGCCTCACTCGGCTTCTCTTGCCTGTGCTGGCAGGGGGCGCGTTGCCTCCCGGCCCTTCTCCCTGGGCCACTGGTGCCTTGATCCTGCAGGGGCCTTCTGGGGTCCCTCTCCTTTCCCACTCCTCCATTGACTGGCAGTTCTCCTGCTTCAGCAGAGATCCAGCTTCCTCCGCCTGGCTGTTCCTCGGCTGCCCTCTTGTGCGTCTCGCTCCCTAGTGGCCCTGGTGGCGCAGTGGTAAAACTGCCGCCCTGTAACCAGAAGGTTACAAGTTCGATCCTGACCAGGGGCTCAAGGTTGACTCAGCCTTCCATCCTTCCGCGGTATATAAATGTAAGTGCTATTGCTATTGTGCAGAGACCTCTCTTTGGTGAGTTTTTCCTTCAGAGCAGGAGGCAGGCAGCAACTCTGCTGGTGTGGAAGAATTGCTCTCCCCAGTCTTGGCGTGTTGGAAGGTGGTAGAGTTGAAGGAACAGAGATCACAGGCAGGAATAGAGAGCCCCTGGTGGCGCAGTGGTAAAACCGCCGCCCTGTAACCAGAAGGTCACAAGTTCGATCCTGACCAGGGGCTCAAGGTTGACGCAGCCTTCCATCCTTCCAAGGTCGGTAAAATGAGTACCCAGAATGTTGGGGGGCAATATGCTAAAATCATTGTAAACCGCTTAGAGAGCTCCGGCTATAGAGCGGCATATAAATGTAAGTGCTATTGCTATTGCTATTGCTAGTGCTGGCTCACAACCAGGAGGTGAAGGCTGGGCCCCTCTCCTGCTGTTGCTCCCCTGCAGCTGGTATTCAGAGGCATCCTGCCCTTGAGCCTGGAGGTAGCCTATGGCCATCAAGGCTAGTAGTCACCGAGAGACTTGGCCTCCATGGATTTATCTAGATTGTGCCGTTGAGTCGATGTAGACTCCTGGCTTCCACAGGGCCATGTGGTTTTCTTGGCTGAATGCAGGAGGGGTTGACCATTGCCTTCCTCCCGCTCAGTAGGAGATGATGCTTTTGCCGTTGTCACTGAAGTGAGCCTCGTTGCTGACCGATAGAGGTGACTGCAAGTATTTATTTACTAGGCACAGTCTGGGAAGCACACCGGCAGGGCTCCAAACTGACCGCCTCTTGCTCCCAAGGCCAGCTGCTTCCCCTCTGTGCCACTGCAGCTGTTGCATTTCTCTAAGCCCCTCTTAAAGCCTTCCAGGCTGGTGGAGTCCTCATTGGGCCGTGTGAAACAGTACTTCCTTTGGCCAGCCCTGCATTTCTTGTTGGTGGTCCTGTTGTCCTCCACACTGTGGGTGTCTGCTCCTGCGCAGACTGGGAACCTTCTACAGCGATCAGTTTTGGGGGTAGTAGCCCCACCACCTTGGCGACACACGCACAGCCCCTCACAGATGACCTCTCTCAATCGTCTCCTGACCTCCGCGATAGCAACTTTGGGAGACCTTCTGCTGCAGTTCATGTGAAGAGGGCTGTCAAAAACCAAACCAACCTCTGACCCTTTCTCTTTAATTTAGTTTTTTGTTTATTCTCTCTCTGTCCTCATTTTTCAGTCATTTTCATTTTATGTCTCTGTTTAACTCACACACATCCCTCCCCACTGAAGGTTTTTCTCTCCAGAGATCCTGAGTCAGTTTACGGCTGCTCGAGTCTCTTAGAGCTGCCTTACTTGCTCTGTTAAACGCCCCCTTCCAGACAGGCACGAGAAGTGCTTAGTGTGCCTTGCAGAGTCCCGCCAAAGTGACCTCTGCGCTCTTTGCTGGGGCTTTACAAGACAGGCCCAATGCAAATGCCCTTCCTGCCTCCGCGCCCCGCCTCTCTTGGAGGGGCAGGTGCCGCCAACACCAGAGGCTTCCTGCTTGGGGCTTAAGCCTGCTAAACAAGGGAAGCTGGTGGGCTAGGCTGGGGGGGCCAAGAAGCAGCACAAAAAGCAACACCCTGCCCCAGCTAAGGCAAACAGCAGTATTAGTGGCAACCTCACCTAGACTTGCGAGTGAGGCGGACTCCAAGAAGGAGCACCAGGAGCCCGAGATGGGTCCTTCTTAGTGGAGGCCAATGCTGACTGGGAACCTGATACAGAAGGCTCCCAGCCATCAGATGGGGAACCCTCCTCTCCCTATGAAGATGACGGCTGGGACAGGCATGGTCAGAGTAAGCATCCCAGCGGGGTTGGAGATGGGAGAGGGAGAGCGAGAGGTCTTTTGGCTCACTTGGAGCCTCCCCAAAACATTACACTTATGACTTCCGTCCGTTCCAGGCAAATTGATGGAAAGCATCCTCAAGGATAAAATTGTAAAGCACCTAGAAGAACAAGCCCTGCTGGGAGTGAACCAGCATGGCTTCCGCAAAGGTAAATCTTGCCTCGCCAACCTTTTGGACTTCTTTGAGAGTGTCAACGAGTGTGTGGATCAAGGTGATCCAGTTGACATAGTCTACCTGGACTTCCAAAAAGCTTTTGACAAAGTTCCTCATCAAAGACTCCTGAGGAAACTTAGCTGTCATGGGATAAAGGGACAAGTACATGTGTGGATTGCTAACTGGTTGAAAGACAGGAAACAGAGGGTAGGTATAAATGGAGAGTTTTCACAATGGAGGGAAGTAAGAAGTGGGGTCCCCCAGGGATCTGTACTGGGACCGGTGCTTTTTAATTGATTCATAAATGATCTAGAAGTACATGTAAGGAGTGAGGTGGCCAGGTTTGCAGATGATACCAAACTCTTTCGGGTAGTGAAATCCAAACTGGATTGTGAAGAGCTCCAAAAGGATCTCTCCAAACTGGGGGAGTGGGCGACAAAATGGCAAATGCAGTTCAATGTTAGCAAGTGTAAAGTGATGCACATTGGGACGAAAAACCCCAACTTCAAGTATATGCTGATGGGATCTGAGCTGTCGGTGACGGACCAGGAGAGGGATCTTGGGGTCATGGTGGACAGCTCATTGAATGTGTCGACTCAGTGTGTGGCAGCTGTGAAAAAGGCCAATTCCATGCTAGGGATCATTAGAAAGGGGACTGAAAATAAAACGGCTAACATTATAATGCCCTTATACAAAACTATGGTGCGACCACACTTGGAGTACTGTGTACAATTCTGGTCACCACATCTTAAAAAGGACATTGTTGAACTGGAGAAGGTACAGAAGAGGGCAACCAAGATGATCAGGGGCCTAGAGCACCTTTCTTATGAGGCAAGGCTACAACACCTGGGGCTTTTTAGTTTAGAAAAAAGACGACTGTGGGGAGACATGATAGAGGTCTATAAAATCATGCATGGTGTGGAGAAAGTGGAGAGAGAAAAATTCTTTTCCCTCTCACACAACACTAGAACCAGGGGTCACTCCATGAAATTGATTGCCAGGAGGTCAAGGACCAACAAACGGAAGTACTTTTTCACACAACGCGTGATCCACTTGTGGAACTCTCTGCCACAGGACGTGGTGACAGCCAACAACCTGGATGGCTTTAAGAGGGGTTTGGATATCTTCATGGAGGAGAGGTCTATCAATGGCTACTAGTTGGAGGGCTATAGGCCACCTCCAGCCTCAAAGGCAGGAGGCCTCTGAGTACCAGCTGCAGGGGAGTAATGGCAGGAGTGAGGGCACACCCTCAACTCCTGTCTGTGGCTTCCAGCGGCATCTGGTGGGCCACTGTGCCAAACAGGATGCTGGACTAGATGGGCATTCTTGGGCCTGATCCAGCAGGGCTGTTCTTAAGTTCTTATGACAGCCACAGACCACATTATGAATATATGTGGGTAGAATCCAGGTCTGCTGTATATCATCATGGGCACAGTTATTGGGGACCTGAAAAGAGGGACAGGGCTTACCACTACAGTTGTATCCCAAGGTGCCATGGGTCCACGTCCAGCTGGGAGGGAGAGCTGGTCTTGTGGCAGCAGGTGTGGGTTGTCCTCTTTGCTGGGCAGGGTCCACCCTAGTTTGCATGTGGATGGGAGACTACATGTGTGAATATAACACTTTCATTCGCGCTTTCCTTCCTTTAACAGGGAAAATAAGGTACCCAAACCTGAGACAAAAAAGACAGCAAGGATTAATACGAAGAAAGCCAGCCAGCCACAAAGCACTGGAATGCCACCACAACCAGTCAAGGCTGTGCCAGATACAAAGGCTGATGCCCTTATGTGGCTTTTATCTGCCTCAGACTCTGAGGATGATGCCGTGTCCTCTGTAAATAAGGACCCAGACCAATCCCCAGCTGATCTTTTGGACGCAGATAAGAACTGGTTGCCTCCTGAGGATGATAGACCATGCTCTGAACAAGTCCAGTGTATGGTGTCAGCCTTGGGCTTAGAGATGCAGCAGCTGAAACAGGAGACAGCAGGATCCCATGTTTGGCCTTATTCAGTCTGCTTCTGCAGCATCACTATCATTACTGCTTTTGCTCACTGTTACAGAGATAGTGAAAGTGGCTTGGACTAAACCATCATCTAGCCATCCAACTTCAAAGAGATTAGAGAACCAAAGCGATGTGTCCTATCTCTTTTTGCATCCCAAACCTAACTCAATAGTTGGGTTGTGTCTTCTCAGCTTCCACCCTTTTCAGGAACACATTGCACCCAATCTACCCCTGTCCTACAACAGGAAGTTTGATCCCTTCTCAAGAAAGGCGCCTTTCAACCAGGGTGCACCAACAAAGTCAGGGGATTTTACTCAAGGTACTCTGTGATCCCGAAATGAGATGGAGGCCTGAGGCCCATTCTAGAGCTTCACGGCCTCAACAGTTTTATTGGTTCCTGTTGGTTCCGTATAACCATTCTCACCCAAATCTTGTTGTTCAGTCATTGAAAGTTCATCTTGCTGCAGTTGCGGTCCACACTCCCCATGTTCATATTTTCTTGCTTCACCCTGTTAGAAGAATGTTGAAAGGGCTGCTCCGCTTGTATCCTCCAGCTCCAAGATTAGCCCCCCATGGGATCCCAGGCTGGTTCTCTCTATGCTCATGCACAAACCATGGGAGCCGATGGCTACATGACTGCTGAAGTACCTGGCCATTAAAAACACCATTCCTCTTAGCAATGACCTCCGCCCTTCAAGTATCAGAGCTCAGGGCTGACCCCTGATTTCATATCCTTCCAACAGGATAAGGTCCTACTCAGGCTGGACATTTGATACTTACCTAAAGTGGTATCTCAATACCATGAGTGGGGGAGAAAAATAAATGAATAAATACAAATGGTTTCTCAGGACATCTGTGTCCCAGTTTCCTTTCCCTTGCCGTCTTCAGATGAAGATGGCGCTTGGCATACCCTGGATGTGAAACAGGCGGTGTCCTTTTATCTTCATTGCACTCGACCATTCGGCCAGTCCACCTCCGTGTTCGTCTACTATGCTGGGAGAAACCAAGGAAAACAAGTCTCCTGCCAGAGATTCTCTGCCTGGATCATGTCTGCCATCAAACAGGCCTACAGACGTGCTAAGAAGCCACTGCCACTCTCTATTAGGATGCATTCTGCAAGGGCACTGGCAACTTGTACAGCTTACGTCCTGGAATGGACCCTTGTCCTTTGTTCGGCATTATGCTTTGGACACCAGGTCACGAGCCCATTCCCAGTTTGGAGCGGCAATCCTCGATTCAGTCCTCCAGTAGATGCCTGCTTCTCCCGCCTTCCTGGTGAGTTGCTTGCTAATCTCCACAGTGTGGAGGACAATGGACCACTAAGAAGAAAGTCTGGTTGCTTACCTGTGACTGTCGTTCTTGTAGTGGTCTGTTGTCCTTGACACGACCCTCCCTCCTCCCTGTTGTAGTGGTCACTTACCTGTTATGAAAGACCAGATATGATCAGGGACTGAGGGAGAAGATCTGTGAGGGGCTATGTGTGTGACACCTAGGGGACAAGCTACTGCCAAAAAGCTTATAGCTTGCAGCTCTAGAAAGTTCCAAGGTCCTGTCTACGTGGGTGTAGACATCCCAAGTGTGAAGGACAATGGACCACTACAAGAACTACTGTTACAGGTAAGCAACCTGACTTTCCTAGCTGTCAGTTTCATGAGATGAAATACTATAGTCTTATCTTGGAGGGATACGGTGTTGACAGTGACTTCTTCCATTCTTCTGACATTCTTTCAAATGCTTGAAAACGGCCAGCATGTCCCGCGACTGCCGAGGTGTACTGAGCTCCTTCCATCAGCCAAACGGAGCAAGGGGCCAGCGGATGGAGCTAGCCCGCGAGGCCTACGCAACCAAAATGCAACCAGCCCACCCAGCGTTCCCTTGGGGAGAGGTGATGGGCCAGGAACACCGTTCCCTGCAGCACCGTGTCATTGGTCCTCAGCCTGAACCACGTGATTGTCTGGGGTGCATGGGTTCTGTGACTGAAAGGCTGATTACAGGTGGAGTCACATTCACCCCCGCCACGAAAGAGCACCTTTGGGTGAATAAAGACATAAGAATATAAGAACAGCCCTGCTGTGTCAGGCACAAGGAAGCCCATCCAGTCCAGCATCCTGTTTCACACAGTAACCCACCAGAGGCCACTGGAAGCCACAGGCAGGAGTTGAGGGCATGCCCTCTCTCCTGCTGTGACTCCCCTGCAACTGGTACTCAGAGGCATCCTGCCTTTGAGGCTGGGGGTGGCCTATAGCCCTCCATTTAGTAGCCGATGATAGACCTCTCCTCCATGAAGTCATCCAAACCCCTCTTAAAGCCATCCAGGTTGTTGGCTGCCACCACAACTTGTGGCAGAGAATTCCACAAGTTGATTATGCATTGTGTGAAAAAGTACTTCCGTTGGTTGGTCCTAGATTTCCTGGCAATCAGTTTCATGGGATGACCCCTGGTTCTAGTGTTATGGGAGAGGGAGAAGAATTTCTTTTCTCCACACCATGCATGATTTTATAGACCTCTATCATGTCTCCCCGCAGTCCTCTTCTTTCTAAACTAAAAAGCCCCAGATGTTGTAGCCTTGCCTCCTAAGGAAGGTGCTCCAGGCCCCTGATCATCTTGGTTGCCCTCTTCTGCACCTTTTCCAGTTCTACAATGACCTTTTTTGTGTGCTGGTCTGAGACTGTAACAATAAAAGACATGAGACTGTAATGTCCTTTTTTAGATGTGGTGACCAGAATTATATGCAGAACTCCAGGTATGGCTGCACCATGATTTTGTATAAGGGCATTATAGCATTAGCCGTTTTATTTTCAATCCACTTCCTAATGATCCCTAGCCAGTGTGGGTAGTGGTTAGAGTGCTGGGACTAGGACCGGGGAGACCCGAGTTCAAATCCCCATTCAGCCATGATACTAGCTGGGTGACTCTGGGCCAGTCACTTCTCTCTCAGCCTAACCTACTTCACAGGGTTGTTGTGAAAGAGAAACTCAAGTATGAAGTACACCGCTCTGGGCTCCTTGGAGGAAGAGCGGGATATAAATGTTAAAAAATAAAATAACAAATAAAAAGCACGGAACTGGCCTTTTTCACAGCTGCTGCACGTTGAGTCGACACTTTCAACGAACTGTCCACCACGACCCAAAGATCCCTTTCCTGGTCCGTCACTGAAAGCTCAGATCCCATCAGCGTATACTTGAAGTTGGCGTTCTTTGTCCCAGTGTGCATCACCTTACAGTTGCTAATACTGAACCGCTTTGTTGCCCACTCCCCCAGTTTGGAGAGATCTTTTTGGAGCTCCTCACAATCCGTTTGGGATTTCACTACCCGAAGGAGTTTTGTGTCATCTGCAAATTTGGCCACCTCGCTGCTTACCCCTGCTTCTAGATCATTGATGAATCAATTAAAAAGCACCGGTCCCAGTACAGATCCCTGGGGGACCCCACTTCTTACTTCCCTCCATTGTGAAAACTCTCCATTTATCCCTACCCTCTGATTCCTGTCTTTCAACCAGTTAGCAATCCACACATGTACTTGTCCCCTTATCTCATGACTGCTAAGTTTCCTCAGGAGTCTTTGATGAGGAATTTTGTCGAAAGCTTTTGTTGAAAGACATACATGTTGAGTGTGGTGTGAAGTTTTGCTATTGGCATTGCTGCCACTCAACTCGCACACATAGTTCGTTTCCGGGGGCCATCTCTGGAAGAACAGTTCCACACGTTTTCTGCCCAGTTCAGTCTGAATTGGGGGTGGGGGGGGGGAATTGACTCCAGTGCGACCTTGGACCCCTTTTGGTTTGTGCCGGTGGCAGCTCCTCTCTTCCCAGAGGAGGAGCTCAGAGAAGTTTTGCGAAGGCCTCAAGAATGTTTGTTTGTCAAAGGAGAGCCCACCGGATGCCCCACCAGGAGAGGGGCAGGTGGAGGGCGGAGGCTCCTCTTGAGCATGGGCAGCCTCTCGCCCAGCCGGCCCTTGGCTTGCTCTTGCCTAGGCCAGTGCGGGGGTCGGGTGCACCTGCTGTGACTGCCCTCCGGACACGAAGCCCACCCTCTCCTCCTCCTCCCTCCTGCAGAATGTTTTGGGCAGGGGGCAGGACACAGAGGGGAAACGGAAGGCACATTCTCACCAGCAGAGCTTTTACATGCACACTGCAGCCTGACTCTAACAGCTTTGCTAGTGAATACACTCAAAATCCTGAAAGTCTTTATTTACAACAACAAATATTTATATACTGCTTTTCAACAGAAGTTTCTAAAGTGGTTTACACAGAGAAATAATAAATAAATAAATAAGATAAGATGGTACCCTGCCGCCAAAGGCGGCATCACCATCCGCCATCTAAAAAGAAATATAAAATAGACCCCAGCAACAGCCACTGGAGGTACCGTGCTGGGGCTGGAGAGGGCCACTTACTCTCCCCCTGCTAAGTGAAGAGAATCGCCCTGTGAAAAAGCTGCCTCTTTGCCCAGGTCGCGGGGTTTGCTCTGTTTCACATGACGGTAAATGGGCAAGTGTCAGGTATCAGGGCGGGAAAACAACATTCCAGTTGACATGGTGAGCTGTCTGGCCGGACAGAGTGTGTCTCGCTTGCCTTGCTGCGTTGGCTTCCCAAAGTACAGCCCTCTTTTTCTTGGGCCAGAGCCGGGGGTGGGGGCATCTGGCCGAGCAAGGAGGTGGGAGTCTCACCAATGAAGGGGCTGCAGAAGGAGCCCCTGAGCACCCGGGGAGCCTCCTTGGGATAGGAGCCATTGCCCCACTCAGCCTCCAGGCAGTTCTTTCTGGGGCCTTGGACACCAACTGAAGGGAAACTCCCAGCAGAGAGAAGGCCAGGCCAGGCCGAGGCTGCTGAGGTTTTACACCCTGCTGTGTCGGAGAGCCGACAGGAACTGGGCAGTATCTGGTTCGGCAAACATTATCCCTTCTGTGAGGGTTTAAATGTGACCGATAATCCAGAAGGGGGCAGAGTAGGACAAAGAGCTGCTGGAAGGTGAGGGTAGCCCAGGCCTGCCCAACATTGCATCTGCTCAGTGCAGCCCAGCGGAGCTGTTTTGTGGGGCAAAAACATTGCTCCACACATCCCCCCAGGTAATGGGGGGTCAGTTTGCTTGCAGATAAAGTCACTTGTATCCATGCTGACCTGGACTCCAGAGTTTTGGCAGTTCCGGCAGACATGCCTCTGGTACCATCTGGTCCCGTTGTGTTGGATTCTTTTCGGTTGGTGCAGCCTGAGGATGTGGACAAGCTCCTGGGCAGTGTGTGGGCGACTTCATGCGCTCTTGACCCTTGCCCTTCATGGCTAATAAAAGCTGCCAGGGAGGGGACAGGCAGATGGCTGGAGGTGATCATTAATGCTTCGTTACGGGAGGGCAGGATGCCATCGTGCCTCAAGGAGGCAATGGTAAGACCATTATTAAAAAAGCCCTCCCTTGATCCCTCCAACCTGGACAACTATAGACCTGTGTCTAACCTCCCCTTCTTGGGCAAGGTGATGGAGCGTGTGGTGGCGTCCCAGCTGCAGAGGGTCTTGGATGATACGGATTATCTGGACCCTTTTCAATCTGGCTTCCGCCCCGGATATGGGACTGAGATTTCCTTGGTTGCTCTAGTGGATGACCTACGCTGGGAACTAGACAGTGGGGGAGTGCGTCCCTGTTGGTTCTGTTGGACCTCTCGGCGGCATTCGATACCATCGACCATGGTAT
Organism: Hemicordylus capensis; assembly: GCF_027244095.1. Classification (NCBI taxonomy): domain Eukaryota; kingdom Metazoa; phylum Chordata; class Lepidosauria; order Squamata; family Cordylidae; genus Hemicordylus; species Hemicordylus capensis. The sequence goes on from NC_069659.1 coordinate 359,253,516, forward strand.
CCTTCTGGGCCGCCTCTCGAGTATGGGACTCGGAGGCACTGCGTTGCGGTGGTTCCGGTCCTTTCTTGGGGGGAGGGTCCAGAAGGTGGTGCTGGGGGACTACTGCTCGGATCCGTGACCATTGGCCTGTGGGGTCGGTCTTGTCCCCCATGCTGTTTAACATCTACATGAAGCCGCTGGGAGAAGTCATCCGGGGACTTGGACTGAGCTGTCAGCAATATGCAGATGACACTCAGCTCCATCTCTACTTGTCACCTGATCCTAGGGAGGCGGTGGATGTCCTGAATTGGGGGCTGGAGGCTGTGATGGGTTGGATGTGGGCTAATAAACTGAAATTGAATCTGGACAAGACGGAGGTACTGTTGGTCAGTAGGAGAGCCAATCGGGATGAGGAGATTTTACCAGTTCTGGATGGGGTTACACTCCCCTTGAAGGAGCAAGTACGCAGCTTGGGGGTATTACTGGACCCGGCTCTGCTTTTGGAAGCTCAGGTGGAGGTGGTGGCCAGGGGTGCCTTTGCACGGCTTCAGCTGGTGCGCCAGCTGCGTCCCTTTCTCGAGAAAGCAGATCTGGCCACGGTTACTCATGCCTTAGTCACGTCACGGCTGGATTACTGTAACGTGCTCTATGTGGGGCTGCCCTTGAAGAATATCCAGTAACTGCAGCTAGTGCAAAATGCGGCAGCTAGAGTTTTATCTGGAGCTGCCCGGTGGGAACACATCACCCCCATTTTGAAAGAGCTGCACTGGCTACCAGTTTGTTTCCAGGTCCAATTCAAGGTGCTGGTTTTGACCTTTAAAGCCCTTAACGGTTTGGACCCGGGATACCTGAGGGACCGCCTGCTCCCAAGGGTTGCTGCCCGCTCAACGAGGTCATCTGAGGGGGCTCTGCTCCGGGTGCTGACATGAGGGAGGCTCGGCTGTCATGCACGTGGGACAGGGCCTTCTCTGTGGCTGCCCCCAGACTCTGGGATGCTTTCCCGGTGGCTATTCGCTCCTCAGTCTCCATCGCAGCTTTTAGAAAAAGTGTAAAATCTTGGCTTTTTACCCAGGCTTTTATTTGATTCTCTGCTGCTGCTCTTTGTACTCTGTATTGCTTTTATGCTTTTGTTTTAAATTTTTAATCAGATTTGTTTTATATTTTTAGCTTAATATTTTAATTGTGTCTTTTCTACAATCTTGTTTTTAAATTTGGCTGTAAACCGCCTTGGGATTGTTTTAATGAAAGGCGGTATATAAATTTAACAATAAATAAAGCAATAAGAAATAAAATAAACTTCACCTCCAGCTGTTTTTGGACTACAACTCCCTTAATCCCCAGCCGCAATGGTCAATAGCCAGGAATTATGGGAGTTGTAGGCCAGCATCTGCAGGAAGTCTGAAGTGGAGCAGCCCTGTGATAGCTGGTCAGAAAGAGCGAAGACTGGGAGGGAAGAAGGGGGAGAGGGAGGGGGACCAGGAAAGGGGCTTATGTGCCAGTGACACAAGTGTCCCAGCCAAGGTGGGTCGACTGACATGCTTGGTTGCAAACAAAGATCTAGATATAGTGGGCACAGCAGAAACTTGGAGGAACATTGTGTGGCAGCTGTGAAAAAGGCCACTTCCATGCTAGGGGTCCTTAGGAAGGGGATTGGAAATAAAACAGCTAATATTATAATGCCCTTATACAAGACGATGGTGCGGTCACACCTGGAGTACTGCATACAATGCTGGTCACCCCATCTCAAAAAGGACATTGTTGAACTGGAAAAGGTGCAGAAGAGGGGCAACCCAGATGATCAAGGGCCCGGAGCACCTTCCTTAGGAGGCTAGGCGAAAGCATCTGCGGTATTTCAGCTCAGGAAAAAGGTGACTAAGGGGAGACATGATAAATGCTTATAAAATATGCATGGTGTGGAGAGAGAGAAATTTCCCTCCCTCTCTCACAACTCTAAAACCAGAGGTCATTCTATGAAATTGATTGCCAAGAAATTTAGGAAAAGTTGGGATGCGCAAAATGTTTCAATGTTGATGTTTCGATCTTGAAACAAAACATCCTTTAAATAAATGGCCTGTTTCGAGCTCGGAACAAAAGCCCATTTTGACTTGAAACATTTTGATGTTTCAAGCCCCATTTTGAAGGCCTGTTTTCCCCTTGCTGATTGGTTTTCTGGCAGTGGCTTCCAATTGGCTTGCAATACGGGGGTTTGGGGAAAAGATTAAAAATGGGCTTGAAATCGCCGGCTGGTCCATTTCTTTTGTGGGTTTGGGTGGTAGGTAGCACCCATTATGCCCTACCACCCAACCCACTTGGGTGTCTGGGGTTCTTGCTTATCTGGCAGCTGAGAGTGTTTTCCCCCAGGGGTCCTTACCTGTGGAAGTCAACCAGGGGGCTACCAGGAGAAAGCCCCTTTGCAGCTCCCTTCCCTGGCCCCTGAGAAAGGCTGTCCTGCTTCCCTCGGCTTTGGGTGGTGGATTTGTTGCTGGACATTTGTGGAGTTGATGTGGTCCCTGAGTTGGTCTGTCCTCTCTGTGCTGTCCTGGATCTTGTTGTTCCTTTTAATCCTGCTGCTACTTTGGATTTTGCATTGGTCTTTTATTGTGCTTTATTGCCTTGAGTTGAGGAAGGTGGCACAGAGGAGCTTTCTACGCCAGGAGCTGGGTGGGGCTGCCTCTAAGAGCAACCTTTGCCTCACAGCATGGTGGGATGTGAAGGTTTCGCATCCTGTGATGGGGCTGCCACTGCTCTCGTAGGGCTTGTATCTGTTTCCAGACGGGGGTGCCTTTTTCTTTGGTGAGTGGCAGGAGGCAGTTCAGGCCCGTTGTGTAAGATCTGTCTCTCTGGACTCTTGCAGAAGTATCGCTCTCAGGATGACGACGAGGACGAGGACAATGACAACGACGTTCCTCCTCCTTCAGCAGAGCACAGCTCTCCCCAGATTCCCAGTGAGGGGGTGACTCCAGAGCTGGTTCATGTGTCTGAGAAGAACCTCTCACAAATTGAGAATATCCATGGATTTGTTTCCCACGCTCATATTTCTCCAATCAAGGTAGGGGAATACTTCAGTCCTTTCCAAACACCTCTGCACGTGGTGTCAGATTTTGAGTGTGGGTTTTTGCTAGAAGAAAACCATTCAAAATGAGTGATCCTAAAGCATTTTTTATTTCTGATTTGTGGGTGGTCATAACAATCTGAAGTTCATACGGTATTTGCCGCTTGCTCATTTCCTACTTCTGTGAAACAAGAGAAATTGGGTACTTCAGTTGGAGAAGTCTAGCATTTGATTAACGCTGAATGAAATGACTGCATTTTTAAGTGGCACAGCAGGGAAATGCTTGACTAACAAGCAGAAGGTTGCCGGTTCGAATCTCTGCTGGTACTATATCAGGCAGCAGCAATATAGGAAGATGCTGAAAGGCATCAGCTCATACTGTGCAGGAGGAGGCAATTGTAAACCCCTCCTGTATTCTACCAAAGAAAACTAGGGCTCATAAAGGGCGGAATGTGGCTTATGCAAGCTTTGTAGTCTTTCTTTGTGGTGCATTCACACCAGTGACTAATGAAATGTTCATCATGTTGTCTGTGAAATTCTAGGCCTGCTTCCAATTCTCTTGGGCATTTCCCCTTTCTAGGACTCTGAGTCAGCTGAATTTTTGGCTTAGTTTTGGGTTGAAGATAGCAGGGATTACTGGGTGTCGATGCGGCACCAGGCATGCAGTGGAAATCCTTGTGTGTCCTGATCGTCCTCTTGGAAGGCCCCTGCAGTGCTTGCCCAGAGACCTGTGGGGCTCATTAAGACAGCTGCTTCACATTGGAGGGGCTGTAAGTGCTGGCACACACACTGTGACTGAGTTGTGGTGCCAGTGAAAGGATCTGAGCACTTGGAAGTTGTAGCTGGTGTGTGAGAAGCTGATGGTGAGAGGCAGCCCGGCGGATGTCCGTGTTTCATGTGGGTTGCAGAATCCAGCCTTTCCTTGTGGCTGGGGGTGGTGGTGTCACAGCATGCGGACGCACACACGGGCCATGTTCCTGCTTGAGCTCGTTCTCCTGGGCAGGCTTCAGTCCGGACTCCTGCAGGGCCGTCCTGTCTCCCCCTCTGCCTGCAGCATCCTCTGCACCCCCTGACAATCTACCTCTCTGGGTTGGGGGACTCCAGATGCAACTGCTGGGACGTGGTGCTGTGTCTTCAAATGCAGCTGGCCCAGGGGCATAGCTGGGGGAGACGGGGCCTGTGTTCACCTCTCCCTGGCGACCCCTCAGAGTGAAGCAGAGATGGAAGAAAATAGGGAGGGGGGAGCTGGCCCCCCCCCCCCGCTCCATTCTAGCGATCCCCTGGGCTGGCCGGTGGGGGCTGTTAGGAGCATTGCTTCCCGGATGAGGCAATCAAGTGGACTGCTTTGCTTAGCCCTGGGAAGACTCCCCGCACCCCCCAGTTTTCAGAAGGGTGTTGAGAAGAGGCTGGAGTTGTGTCCAGAGAGCAGCTGCCAAGATGAGCAGCCTGGAGCTCGGGGCTGTGCAAAGGTGCCGCGTGCTTTGATTTCGGATGGAGGCGGCAGCGGCAGGCTTTCCCCCAAGCCTGTGAATAGAGTAGCTGGTGGGTGGGGAGTGGAGGCAGTGGCTGCCCACCCCTGGCGGAGAGGACCAGAAGCCGATGCGGAAACGGGGAAGCGCCCGTTTCCAGGAGCACTGAAAGACCTGAGAGGAAGGCAAGCAAGGAGGCCGCCCGGCCAGCGAGCTCTTGGCCTCAACAGCCTGGGACAGTGTTGGAGTCCCTCTCCTGAACTGCTTTGGGTGCCTTTGGTCAGTAAACGAGAGAAAGCGTCGAAGAAGCCGAGCAGCCGTGAGGAGGGCTGCCTGGGGCGGTGAAGGGGGCAGGACCTGGGAGGCCAGCTGTGAGCTGCTTGGCCCAGCCCCTCTTCTCCCAGTGGTGGTGGTGGTGGGGGGGACGACCCCATGTGTAGCATGGGGTCAGTTTGAGTGGTGGCCTTGCAGCCTGGTGGTGGGAATGAATGGGAAGTGCTTGGAAGGGACGAGGAGTGGGTTTCTCTCCTCCCAGCTTCTGGCCTTTTGGTAGGCAGAGAGTTGTGTGAATCCTGACGCGAGGTGCCCACGTTCCAGGGGAAGTGAACTGAGGAGAAGAGGGGTGCCTGTGTGTGCCTGTGAGCAGGGGAGGCCGAGTTGCCCCGCGAAGGTCTTGGTGGGCCAGAATAAGAAGTCAGAGCTGAGACCCTGCCCCTCCTCCTCCTCCTCCTCCTCCTCCTCCTCCCATTTGGGGAGGGGGCAGGGTATCGCGCCTGAGCACGTTGCTCTGAGCTCTGGAGCAGCTTGGAAAACAGAAGAAGAACTCTGCTGGGTCAGGCCCAAGGCAGCCCCTGCTTCCTGCGGTGATGAGCCAGGTGCCTCTGAGACGCCTGCAAGTGGGGGGAAGGGGGCAGCCCCCCTCTGGCGGGGGTGTGGCTGAGGCTGAGCTGCCGTGTTCTGCACCCAAAGGGTATCGGCACGCGCGGGATTCTGGTGGCAGGGGTGGCCGCCATTGCACTTGCTTGTAATTGTGAGTGGCATGTCCTTATTTCAAAGATGCTTACCCCGCTAAATCTCCACCCGGGGATATTATGGACCTCCCAACAAAGTCAAGGTCTCTTGTGTCAACGGGTCCAGTTTTCCAAAGGGCTTCAAGGGCATTCCTGGGTACAGGGCAGTTCAGGAGCTGGGGTGGGCCACTATGGCCAGAGCCACCTGCCTGGAATGGGCATTGCTGGCGCAGTGGCCTCCCTGGCCGCCGCCACTCCTGGAGCCCACAGGGGCAAGGCCAGTTCCCGACGCACTCCCGTCCCAAGCTGCAGACCTGCTCTTTGGGAGGGAGTGCAGCCTCACCCAGAGTGGGCACCTCCCCGTCCTGCGATTGGGGCGCTGGTAGCATCCCGGATCCTGGCGGGCAAAGTGGGGGGGAGAGAGAGCCGCCACTCCTGTGTCTTGCAACCCAACTTCGGCAATGCGTGACAGCTCGGCCTGCTCATCCAGGAGCAAATTCTGGATGGTCAGATCTTTATTCCTGACTGCTCCGGCACTCGGCAGCAGCTGCACCTTCAGATCCCAGGGGCTGCCCTGCTCTGTCTGATTGGAAAGAGGGCCTGAATGACCCTTGCAGCAGCCTGCCCGGTCTCCACCGCCATCTCTCCCGCTGTAGGGGTATTGCAGCAGGAAGATGAAAATGGCAGGGAAACTGCCCCACCCACAGATTCTCTCCCCGCCATACTTGGCTTCCTCCTCACCATTGCTGGTCAAGCAGCCCCCACTGTGTAGGAGATCCCCTCCCCCCGAACTTCTTCATGGGGCTGCCAAAGGCCCTGGCACTCCCTCCCCAAGCTCATCTCCATCACAACCCTCTGGAGAATTGCAGCGATCCCTTGGTCGCTCGGTGGGGGTGTTGCCAGAGGAGACGCCCAGCCATGGGCCTTGCAGGCGGTCACAGCGGCATCGCCAGAGCCCTCAGCATCTTAGAAGCCCAGAGACATCCCAGCCAAATGAATACGGCAGATTTCTTAGTGAGTTATTTCTTTAAAAGTCAACGCTAAAACAGAATTTTGCCTTGTAGGGACATTGAGGAATACTGTCGTGGTCCTCTTCCTCTTCCTCCCAGCTCTAATATCTGAAACGAAGTGGCAGCAGATATATTTCTCTGCAGTCAAAATCCTGGCAAGGAGAGGCCCTGCTTGCCTAAGGGGCTGCCATTACGGCCGGGAAGGGGCTTCAGGGAGAAGGGGTGGGCAGGGCCCGCCTGCCAGCAAGGTGGTGGCATCCTCTGTGAGTTCCGAGACCTGGCAAGCGCTTTAAAGCAAGAAGGGCGATGATCCAGCGATGCCTCCGAGCACAGAGAGAGAGTAACTGCTCTGGGTGTGACATCTACCCTCCCTTGGAAAAAAGAAGACAAAGAAGTTGGGCCAGTGCTCCTCGTTGAGAGGAGAGCGTGGGAAGCGTACGTCTGAACCTCAGGGAAGGAAGGGGAGGGGCCGTGAGGAGCAGGGCCGACTAGCTGCCCCTGTCTCTGTCTGGAGCTATATAGGGGTGTTACTTTCCACCTGAAACTTGAGAGAGGGTCACCGAGGTGCACCACACTCGCTTGCAGCTTTTGGATTTGCACCCCCTGTTCCTTTTCTAGATCACCTGTAATTAAAGCCTCTTTTCTGTCCTTGTTGAGGCCACCAGCCTTTATGGGAGTGGAGTGATTTGTTGATAGGGCATTTTGGTTGTCACTGTTTCCTGCCTGCCGCGAGAGTTCCTGTTCGTCTCTTTCCAAGATGGTAGCTAGCCACGTGCCGTGAAACGTGGGCTCGGCTCCCGGGTCTTGGCAGGCCACTGCCTGGCGCCGCACAGCTGAGCTGCAGGCTCATGGACGCCCTTCTCCTGGGCTCTCTACCTTTTGTGGCAATACATAAGTGGGCCTATTAGGATGGTCAGTCCAAAAAGGCTGCTGGACCCAGTAGGATTCCAAAAAGCCTTGGAGGGTTTTGTGGTTGGGCCTGCTAGGGATTTTGTCGATGCTCTGGTGGGAACCTGGAATATGGAACTCACCAGGGCAGTAGACATGATTGCTCCTAAGCGTCCCTTCCGACCTGCTTCTAAAATGGCCCCTTGGTATACTGAGGAATTGCGGGGGCTGAAGCGACTGGGTGGGTGACTGGAACGCAAGTGAAGGAGAACTCGGCTTCAGTCTGACAGGACATAGCAGAAGACCCATTGGGAGGCTTATGTGGTAGCGGTGCATGTGGCCAAAAAATAATAATAATAATTTTAAAAAATCAGTCTGCATGCATTGCATCCGCAGGTTCGCATTCAGCAGAGCTATCCCGGGTTGTAGGGAGTTTAATTTCTGCTCCTTCTGCTTTAAACCTGCCCCTGGAAACATTCTGCTGTGCTGCTTTTAATGGGTTCTTTGTGGACAAAATTTCCTATATCTGGACTGACTTGGACTCCACTACTTTTGCAGGGTCTATGAAAGAGGCGTCTGCAATCCCTCTTGCAGTATTGGATTGGATCAGTTTCAGTCTGTGACTCCTGAGGATGTGGACAAGCTGCTTAGGGTGGTGTAGCCTACCACTTGTTTTCTGGATCCTTGCCCAACTTGGCTGCTTCTGTCTAGCAGGGAGATTGTTGGAGGTGGCCTGGTTAATATCATAAATGTATCGCTGAGGGAGGGTAGGGTGCCTCCTTGTTTGAAGGAGGCAATGGTTAGACTGCCTCCTAAGAAGCCTTTCCTGGATCCTTTAGTGATGGATAGTTATAGGCCAGTCTCCAATCTTCCATGGTTCGGCAAGGTAATTGAGAGGGTGGTGGCCAACCATCTCCAGGAGATTTTGGAGGAAGCGGATTATGTAGACCCATTTCAAACTGGCTTTAGAGCTGGCTATGGAGTTGAAACAGCCTTGGTTGGCTTCGATTCGACCTTTACTGGGGAATCGATGGGGGGAGTGTGACTCTACTGCTTCTTTTGGATCCCTTGGCAGCATTCGATACCATCAACCATGGTATCCTTCTGGATTGCCTGGGGGTGTTGGGGATAGGAGGCACTGCTTTGCAGTGGTTCCGCTTCTATCTCTTGGGTAGATTCCAGATGGTGGAGCTTGGTGACAGTTGCTTCTCAAAACGGGAGCTGTTATATGGAGTTCCTCAAGGCTCTATTCTGTCACCAATGCTTTTTAATATCTACATGAAACCGCTGGGTGAGGTCATCAGAAGATTTTGTGCTGGGTGTTATCAATATGCTGATGACACCCAAATCTACTTCTCCTTTTCATCTGCATCATCAGGAAGTGGCATTCATTCCCTAAATTCCTGCCTACAGGCAGTAACGGGCTGGCTGAGGGATAACAAATTGAAGCGGAATCCAAGCAAGATGGAGGTGCTCATAGGGTTCAGAATTTGAGGGATGAGTTAGACCTTCCTGCGCTAGGTGGGGTTATACTCCCTTGCAAGGAGCAGGTATGGAGCTTGGGAGTACGCCTGGACCCAGGCCTTATCCTGGTATCTCAAGTGGAGGCTATGGCCAGGAGTGCTTTCTGTCAGTTTTGGCTAATTTGACAGCTGCGTACATTCCTTGAACAGGATGACCTCAAAACAGTGGTGCATCAGCTTGTAACCTCCATGCTTGACTGTTGCAATGTGCTCTATATGGGGCTCCCTTTGTACGTAGTTCGGAAACTTCAGTTAGTTCAAAATACGGCAGTCAGATTGGTCTCTGGGGCAACCCAGAGAGGCACCATATTATGTCTGTTTTGAAACAGTTGCACTGGCTGCTGATATGTTTCCGGGCAAAATACAAAGTACTGGTTATTTCCTTTAAAGCCCTGAACGGCTTAGGTCCAAGTTAACTTCGAGAGCGTCTTCTTTTGCACAATCACCACCACACGTCAAGGTCATCTGAGGAAGTCCGTCTGCAGTTACCACCAGTGTGTCTGGTGGCGACTCAGAGGCGGGCCTTCTCTGTAGCTGCTCCTGGGCTGTGGAATGCACTCCCGGCAGAAATCCGTAATCTGAGTTCATTATTGGCCTGCAGGAGAGCCCTTAAGACCTCTCTGTTTGGCCTGGCCCTCCAGGGTTTTTAAACTATTTTTAAGCCTTAAAGGTTTGGCTTGGTTTTCCAGGGTTTTAAAAACGGTTTTAAGAATGGTTTTATGTTGTTTTAGAGTTGTTGATTTTAATTGATTTTAGTTTTGTTTTACTGCAAAGCAGCCCTGAGCCATTTTGGAAGGGTGGTATGGAAGTCAAATCAATCCATACATGTTGTCGGCCTGCCTTGTGGGCTGAGTCAGAACTGGAAGGTGCATCCCACCTCCCCTAGTCAGGGCTGTGTGGTCAGCGGCGGAGAAGGCGCCACCCTCGTGGGCTGTGCTTGCCCTCACGAAGAGAAAGAGCCACTGCACCTAGTCTTGGGGCAACAGCCACTGCATTCGCCAGAGACTGGGGGTTGCCCCATTGCCAAGGTGCCGTCCGCGGTGTCAGGCTCTGCCAGGGAGCCTCGTGGGGGCAGCCTTGCCACTGAGCAGTCCTTTGCGCCGCTGCCGCCTGCCTCTCAGACTTGAGCAAGGAGCGGCTGGCGGCGAGGGAGGAGCGCCGGACGAGGCCTTTTGCTTCCTGGGCGCAGCTTCACCCTCAGTTCTAGACTTCCTCAGTCTCCGGCCCTCCCAGTTTCACCCAGTGGGGCCCTGCCACCTCCTCCTTCCGGCTGCTGTTGATGGAGGGACGTGAGTTGCTAGCAGTTCTTCGGCGTAGTCTCGGTTGATCACACCGATGACCGGTGAGGTTCGTGCCTGTGCAGAAGCCCGTTGGGGGACGTCCTGAAGCTCTCCATCCCTGCTTTATCCCTGGCACAGCTTCCGTCTTCCCTCCGTTCTTTGTTGTCCGGTGGTGGGCGAACAGCTCTTCTGTGAGGTGCCTTTAATTGCTCTTAAACCCCGCCCCCCCCAATCCGCTATTCCATTTTGCTTTCTCGGCCCTCCTTGTTTTATTCTAAGCTTTCCTCAAGGTTTACTTCTGTCTGTCAGTTTTGTGTTTTTATTTTTCGCCAGGACCCTGCCCCCTTCCTTTCCCCTCACCCTCTTTTGAGGGGACCAAATTCCCCCCACCCCAGCAATCCTTTTATTATTGTATGGCTAGTAAAGTTACAAACAGGCTAGTGCTCTGGCAAAAGGGAAACAGATGGCTGCGCGAGATGTAGCTAAGAAGCCCATCGAACCCAGCGCAGTTCTCTACGCAAGCTCTTCAGCATTACAAGATACCAAAGAAAAGGCCTTCTATGGACTTGCCAGTGGCCCTGAGAAAGGAGCCTACTGCAAAAAGGACGGTATCTCCTACACTTCCTGCCTCTCATCCACTTTTTTGGCATGAGGAAATTGTTACCTTCCTGGAGGGCTCTACCTCCCCAGCCTGTCCAACTTCTCCAGCCTCCTGACTGTCCTGCAGGCGGCCAGGAAACCTGCAACACACTGAATGTGTGGGCTGAAGTGGAAGAGATGTGCATTTCTTTTTTGCAGTCAACACAGTCAAGACCCCAAATCTCCTTCCATGACTTTTAGTGCTCTTATCTCCTACATCTGAAAAAGTTAGGCAGGTCTGTTTCTTCGCTATGAGTCCATATGGCAGCCATCACATTGGTACAGGAAAGCCTTGCTGCTTGTGGGGAGTCCGTTCCTCACCTTCTACTGCAAGTAACAGAACCACGAGTAACGAAGCATTAGGGCTGTGGGAAAAGAGGAGGCTAGGTTCCAGGGTGGAGGGGGAAATCTGAAAAAGCCCCCAAACTGCCCCAGACTTACTATGGTGTGCTCAGCGGGTCCCCCATGTGCCCTGGCATGCCCCCCAAAGGACAAAATGGCCCCCCAAATCATGGAAAAAGTCAGTTTGTTTCCAGGAAATGAGCCACAAAATGGCTTCTCCTGTATCCTCCCCTCTTCTCAAGACAAAATGGCGGCCAGAAGTGACCTCCATGGTCACTTCCAGCCCTCCTAGGAACCACGGATACGTGGGTTTTATCCCATCGGTATCCGCAGATACTGAAAATGGGTGTCTATTAGACACCTGTGGACACGCAGAACCGCAAATAGTGGTTCCGCGAATAGCGAGGTTATCCTGTACTGTTCATCTCCCTCATTAGAGATCCTACCATGAAGGAATTCTTAAAAGGATCTAGCCCATACTTACCCGGACAAGCCTCCACTCACCCCTTTGTGAGTTAACTATTTAGCCCTTGATATTTACCCAACTGATGCAGAAACCCTTTGAGCCCATGGCAGCTTGTGATCTCAGCCAACTTCTTAGTAGCCATCACATCAGCCAAGAGGTTAATGATTTGAGGGCACTCAGAGAAGACCCACCTTTTCTGGGTCTTCCACAAGGACAAGGTCCAACTCCATCACGACATTGCCTTCTTTCTGAAAGAAGTCTCCTATTTTCATAGGACGCTACACTTCCAGTGTTTTCCTCAAACCCTTCGAACCCAACCGAATTGGCACCACACACCTTGGATGTGCAATAGGCATTGGCCTTCTTGTGTGCAGCGCGCAGTGACCTACCACAAGGATAAACTCCTCTTTGTCACTCATGGGTGTGACACAATGGGAGCCATCTTCTTGAACATTGTCCTGATGGATAGTGAACACAGTTACCCTAGCTTATCAGTTAGCGGGCAAACCCATGCAGCAACTGCTGCGCACCCACTCTTACAAGGGCAGTGTTGACTTCAGCAGGAATGATCGGTCATCTGCCCAGCGGCCACATGGGCTCATCCTACCTCCTTCATCCTGCACTGCACGTTGGATGTTGGAGTATGCCAGGATGCAGTGTTGGCCGGGCAGTACTTCAGTCAATTTTCCAGTGACTGCCTTCCCTCAATCAGGTGAGTGTGACTCAGTTTGTGATACACCCATCAGTTTGATCGTCAGAGACCAGGCTGAAGAACATAAAGTTGCCTACATGTAACTGAGGTTCTTCTGGTGGTCATCTGTAGATTCACACACCCATCCGTCCCCCCCGCTGCAGCCTTTTGCAGATTGGCAGACACTCGAACTGAGGGAAGACAGACACTGTGCCCCAGAGCGGGGCGGAGCTCCTGCCAAAAAGCAGGGATAAAGAGCTTTGGAAGGCTCTCAAACAAGCTTCCACACAGGTGAGAGACCCATCGGTCATCGGTGTGAATCAACAGGTGACCACTAGAAGAACCTACCTCAGTTACAGGTAAGCATCCTGAGGCTCCTTTCCTCCCAGTGTCTGAGTGGTGTTACATTTCAAAGAGCAAAAAGTGTAAGTAAGTAAGTACGTGTGTGTGAGAGAGGGGGGGGGCGGGGGGGGAGAACGCAGAAGGCACCTTGCGACGTTGGAGAGACTTCTTGTTGCCTGCCTTTGTCTTCTGCCTCGCTGCTTTCTTGGACAGACTCTCTGGGTGTCTTCTGTGCTTTGAGAGACCTGGAATTGTGAGAGGCCCCAGGCTGCAGTGGGTGGGGTTTGCCAGCTGGATAAATGGACCATCCCTGTTTGCTCCGGGGTTTGGGGTGAGAGCACAGCCAAGTGGGGGCTCTTGGTGGTGGTTGGAGGTCAGCCTTTGCTTGTGTAGTCTCCGTTCTTAAGCTAAGGAGGAATCTTTGTCTGTCTTCTGCATACAAGTTTGCTTGATGATGGAAGAGAGAGGAGGGCTGTGTTTTCCAACTCTTCCTCCACTTGGTGTGGCCGGTGTTCTTTCAAGGCAGTTTTTGGTGGCGTTTGGGTAGGCAACTGGGCTAAGGGAAGGGTGTTTGAGTGGGCTTCCGTTGGATGTGTGATGAGGAGAGGGAGAGATGGCCAGTGGGCTGGCTGGGCAGACCATTCCAGGGAGAGTGTGGAGGCAGCTGTGAGCCATACCTACTCCTGACTCTCCCCCGCCCCATCTTGTTCTGTGGGCGGTCCTAGCCCTCATGAGTGAAGGTTACCTTGCTCAATGTCAGGTCAGTAAATGAGTGAACCTTTGCCCCCCAGGAGCTCATCCTGGAGGGCTGTGCTGCTCTGGCATGTGTGATGGAGACCTCTCGGAGGAGGCAGGAGGGATGCATTTCTCTCAGCTCTGTTCTCCAGGTTTTCCGTTTGTGCAGCAGGTGAGCCTCTGGGGTCGGCAGGTGGGGTGGCTGCCGTGGTCTGTTGTGAGCCTTCCCCCGGCGGATAGTTCTGGAATTTTGAGTGTGTGTCCCTGAAGGCAGGCCTCGGACAGAGGTTTGTGATTCTGTTGGAGTACCCCCCACTGGGCTGCTCCTCACTCTCCCTGCCGGAACTATGCTTATAAGGACAGCCCTGCTGCTGGATCAGGCCCAAAGAGGCCCACCCAGTCCAGCCTGCTGTTTCACACAATGGCCCCCCCACCAGATGCCTCTGGAAGCCCCCCACAGGGCATGGGGGGCATGCCCCCTCTCCTGCTGCTGTTGTTCCCCTGCAACTGGGATTCAGAGGCATCACTTGTCTCGGACGAGTATACGAGTGGACTTCTGCGGCCCTGGTTGTAGACACTTCAGCGGCATAGTTTGTAATGATGTCATCCACCCCAGTTCAGGATGGCGGACGTGCAAATATTTGAGTTGCAAGTGGGCTACGTTTATTGTATGTATGTATGTATTTAAAATATTTCTATACCTCCCAAAACTTGCGTCTCTGGGTGGTTTACAATTAAATCATTAAGTTAAGTTGTGGGCCATCTAACCGGTTTCAACCAAATTTGGTACAGTTGTAGTGAGTGACACATGGGGACACCACCACAGTGTAGTTTGTCATCCACCTCAATTCAAGATGGAATAAGTGTAAACATTTGAGGCGCAAGTGAGCTAACTTGTGGACTGCCTAACTGATTTGAACAAATTTGTCACAGCTGTAAAGACATACAGGGACACCTCAATGGTGGAGTTTGTGATGTCATCCACCCCTATTCAAGATGGCGGTTGCGTAAAAATTTGAGGCGTGAATGCGCTAACTTGTGAACTGCCTAGCCAGTTTGAACCAAATTTGCTACAGTTGTAGGGACGTAGGGCACCTCAGTGGTATAGTTTGTTATGATCTAATTCACTCTGATTCAAGATGGTGGACTCATGAATGTTTGAGGTGCAAGTACCAGATTTGGTACAGTTGTATTGAGTGACTCATAGGGACACCTCAGTGGCATAGTTTGTGATATCATCCACCCCATTTCCAGGTGGCGGACATGTGAACATTTAAGGCTGAGGTCGGCTAACTTATGAGGATGTTACTTATCAGTAAAGATTATAGTGAAAGGAAAGTAGGCAGATTAGTTTTTACCAGAACAACTTGTTTCTATTTTCTGGGAGTGGCGAAGCAGATTCCTGTGGCTTAAAAATTATATTTTCACAAATATAAAGCTTGATATCGACACTTTATTTATTGGAATACTTGTACAAATTTGAAGACAATACAAAATAATGTTTTGTACAGATGCTTTCAATTTCCTAAGTTGGGCAAAGAAATAAGGCATTGCTCTGTGTGTGTGCTTGAAGTGAAAGCAAAACTTATCCCAGGTTTAGTTTTGCTTTTACGTACGATCTGGTGTGGAATAAGAATTCTAGTTTTGGCTGTGCCAGTCAAATCAACCAGTCAGGTGAAATTCATAACTTGGTTTTTGACTTGGGCTATGATGTCATTTTACCCCTGTTTACAAATCAGGTGTGTGTGTGTGTGTGTGTGTGTGTGTGTGTGTGTGTTAGGGGAGAGTCTCCCTCTCATACATATCTTAGGGATGATCGCTTGAAAAAAGTTAATTACAACTTCTCACCTACCCAGTTTGCCTGATACTGTATTGGAACCTGTATGTTATGCTATATTGTTTCATAAATTTAATTAGCATTTTTACAAATAAAGATGTTTCTGCAGAAAAATAGAGCAGTGGGGATTTTTCCAGCCCACAGCACTGGCA
This sequence comes from Hemicordylus capensis, assembly GCF_027244095.1. Lineage (NCBI taxonomy): Eukaryota > Metazoa > Chordata > Lepidosauria > Squamata > Cordylidae > Hemicordylus > Hemicordylus capensis. The sequence continues at coordinate 359,268,931 of NC_069659.1, forward strand.
AAGGGAGCTGTGTGGAAATGAGGCAAAGGTGAATTGTGGGCTGGTTTGGGGTGTGGGGCAGGGGTGGGTGTGGGGCCAGCAGGGCAGAAGAACGAATGCAGGACGAGCAACACTGGAAACTTCTCTCTAAGCTGATGCAAGCTCCCTTCTTGCTAACTGCTTAGGGAGATAAGCTCCATACCTTGTCATGATAACTTGCCACCAGGTCTCTGGAGCCAGTGCTTAGGAGCAGGAGAGAGCTATATGCCACCTGGGTCCTTGGTGATGGAATCTTTGCTTAGGTCCGTGTGCTTTCTTAACACCTAGCCTAAAACAAGGCCCTTTAAAAGGGTGGACATCATCTAGATTAGCCCTGTAGAGTATTGTTGCTCTTTAGTGACCATTGCCCCAGATTGCCCGGTAGATAGATTTGGGGTGACTGCTCCCCTTGGTGTTCCCAGGATGAGAGTTCCTTCATCAGGTCCCCACAGTTGTTTCTGGCACCCTCCCACGGAGAATGTGAGGGTAACGGCCCGTGGCATGCTGGTGGGAAATCCCCTTTCAGCTGCCCGGCTGGGATCCAGTTTGGGCATCCGTGGGCGAGGCCCTCTTGTTGCCCAGGAGTGAGCTGCCACTGGAGTGTTGCTTAGGGGGACGCCTGGGGAGGCCGGAGCCGCGCTGTGTTCTCTCATGCTCCCAAGGGGGTTTTGCACTGCTTGTGAGTGAGACATTTCCCCCATCAGTGGGAAGGCGCCGGGTGTTCAGCAGGTTGGCCCTTGGGAACAGAAGAACTGTGTGAGAGCAGCCCTTTGCGCAGGGCCAGCATGAGCTGCAAACCGTGAGCAGGCACAAACAAGGAACAGATGGAAGTTGGATTAATCCAGATGCAGTCAATCAATGCAGCTGGGGGACGCGGGCGGGGCGGGGGAGATCAGCCAGTGCCAGGGCTGCTTGGGGGTTTCCTGGAGTGCTCGATGCGAGCGGCTCTCTTGGGTCTGGCTCCTCAGGACGCTTTGGGGGACCCGGTCCGTGAGGCCGTCATGCTCCTCTGGGTGTGGCACGCTCAGAAGAGGAGCAGGAGCCTCCTTAGGAGGGTTCGGCAGTCCAGGCACTTCAACCTTCATGTTTTGGTAAGTGAATGGGAACGGCAGGATGAATTGGTTCTTAATTCTTTGGACTTGCCTAAATATCCAGAGTGCATCCTTCCAAGGAGCAGCAAGTCCTTACTTCCTGAGAGGACGTGGAGGGACTCTTGGGGCGGGGGGAGCCCTGGGGCGTAATGTAGGGAGATCACAAGCAGTCTTTTGAATTAATGCCGCTACAGCACAACTTGGGGTGGCTTAGTGGCTTTACTGGGTGCTCTGCTGACGTTTCATTTTCTGAGGGGTCTCCTTCTAGAATTTTGTTACTAACACTCACAGGATTTTACCCTCCAGTACAGTGACAGTTGTGACTAGGCTGTGTTGAACTGGAACTTGGTGGGAGGGTCTCGCAGCTCTCTCTCTGTGGCACTCTTAAGTGACCACCAGCTCCCGGGTACCACCCACACCCACCACCCATCAAAACTGGAGTTTTATGTTGAGTTTGTTTCCTGCTTGTTAGATGCTGAATATGCCGCTCAGACCAGGAATGTTCACCAGCCTCTAAGGACAAGCTTGCACCCCATCTAGGTATCTTTACACCACAAAAGAATTCTGCCCCCGGACTTGACAAGATTTGCCATTTCCATTTAGCTGTGAGCAGGCTTTTTGTACTCCTCTTTTCTCCTAGAGTTTATCCCTTGTCTGAATCTGTACACTAGCATAGTGTGAGGAAAGTGGGGAGAGAGAGGGGTTTTTTCCTCCCTCTCTCATCTCACTAGAAGTTGGGGTTGTCAAAGGAAATGTTGGCAGGAGCTTCTGGCTGGACAAGAGGGTCTTGCTTGCACTGTGCAAAAGGACTGGATGAAGCGTGGTGGTGCCAGAAGACGTGACGCTGGCCACTCTTTTAGACAGCTAAACTGGAGGAAGAGGAGGTCTGTCCGTGGCTATTGGAAGCTCCTGGCCTGTTCAGAACGGGCTTGCTGCTGAGTGCCAGTTGCTAGGAACAGCAACAGGAGAGGGCTCTGGCCTGCCCGCCCTCCCTGCTTCTTGGAGGCATCTGGTGGGTCAGTGTGTCAATGGGCAGCTGGGCAAGAGAGGCCTTTGGGTCTGATGTCGCATAGCAGCTCTTCGGGGAGGATCCGTTTCAGTCGGCTGTTTATTTTTGTTCATTGAGCATAGTTATATACCGCCTGAGATACACACCTCTAGGAAGTGTTTACAATATAAATTGTAATTCATGACAAAGGAGGTGCTCTCTTAAATACCCAAGCCCCATTCAGGGCTTTAGAGGTAATGGCCAGCACTTTGTGTTTGTTACATGGTCCCTTCATCTTGTCCCAGAGACCAACCTGGCTGCCACAATCTGTATACCAGCGGTCGTTTCTGAACTGTGTACAAAGGCAGCCCCGTATACAGTGATAGTCAAACCAGCATATGTTCTACCATTTCAAGGTCATTTACCTCCAGAAATAGGCATAGCTGACGTTGTCAGCCTGAGTTGATAAAAAGCACTCTGGCTACGGTCTCAACCTGACAAACCAGAGAGAGTTTGGGATCCAGGAGCACTCCCCAGCTATGTACCTGATCTTTAAGGGGAAGTGTAACCTCATCGGGAACAAGCACATCTGAACCACCTCTTGGGTCCTGACCCCTCAAAATCAGTACCTCTGCCTTATTTGGAGCCAATCTCTCATCCAGCCCATTACCACCTCCAGGCAGGCATTTAGGGAAGTTACGCCATTTCCTGATGAAGTTGTTAGGGAGAAATAGGGTTGGGTGTCATCAGCATATTGATGACAAATCTCCTGATGATCTCTCCCAAAGGTTTCATGTAGAAGTTGAAGAGCACTAGAGACAGTATGGAGCCTTGTGGAACTCCATACAGTAACTCTCACTTTGCAGAGCAACAGTCTCCAAGTGAAACCATCCGTCACAGTGGGTAACCGTTGATTCTAAATTTTGATTAAAGCAGGAAGGGACTCATATTATCTCTCTCAGAACCCGGGACAACTCCTCTGGACGTGAACTTGTGGGTGCAATGTGGGCAGAAGAGAATTGCTTCTTTGCCACATGTATTGTCAGAGCATAGATCTTCCGATGTTCAGGCTGTGTTGTAGCCTGTTGGATTTGAGTAGAATCTTTGTCCATTTGCACTCTTGTCGTCTATCTCGCCTAGCGATATCTTTTAGTAATCTTACTCCACCATCTCCTGGCTGGCAAATTTCAGGTGTCTTCTGTTCCTTTCCCTTCTAATCCTCAGGCTTTTAGCGAGTTGGCTGAAATTTGGTTGCAGTTGTTTTCTTTGACTATGGAAAAGCCCTCAGGGAGAACTGGAGAGCTGAACAGGTGGTGGTATGTGGAAGATTGCTGTGTTCTCTGCCTCCTGTGCAGATGTCTCTGTGTGTGGGGGGGGCGGGGGGGGCAGAATCTTGCTCCTTAAGAGTTGACAAGAATGGAGAAAGGAAGCTTCTGGTGGTGAATTTGCCATAAACATTAAACAGCTTCCACTTAAAATTGGTGTGTTCATTAACACAGTTTTGTTTTGTTTTGTTTAATGTCAAATCCAGCTCTGTTCAGCCTGGTGTTAAGATGCCTGTGAGGATTCCCTAAGAACCCAGGCATGAAACAAGAACTTTGGGTGAACCTGAAAAATCAGCACAGGTGTGGTGGTGTGTCCGTCTGTTCCAGATGTGCTCAGAACGGATCGGTTGGGCTCCACACCCCTTGGCCATGGGATCTGTTCCACCCACCTTCGACATGGCCGCCACCACCCTCCCATGTTCCTTCGTGTGTGGAACATCTTCCTGTGCAGTATAGCCGGGCTGTGTTGAAAGAATCTTCCAAAAGAAAGAATGCTGGTGCAATATGGAGAACCTATAAAAGGAGAGGAGATCCTTGTCGTCATTTCTTCATTCAGCATAAATCCATACCAACAGTACTTCCTTAACGGGGGAAATAATGAAATAGGCTTCTGTATCTCTGAGTGTCTCAGCTGCTCTGCTCTCCTCTCCCTACAAATGTCGACCTCCCAATGCCGTATCACCTCCCATCAAAGGACGGAAATGGCTGTTTCTTCCGCCCCACCACATGATTCCTTGCCAGGTAGATCACCGGTGGCTCTGGCGGTCAGTCTGAGAGGCAGCTGAGTCCACACTGCCCTTCGAGTGGCGGGGAGAGCCTTGGCAGCAGCACTGCATACCCTCTTTATCATGTGGTCCAGTTAATTTCAGTGTTACCTAAATCTGGATGGATCCACACCATCCACCTCAGCTGCCAAAATTTTGAGGATGAGGATGATGAATATGCATATACCGCGTTGCCACAAAGAAGTTCTTCAAGTGGTTAACATAGGGGAGGAAAGGGGATAAGATGGTTCCCTGTCCCCAAAGGGCTTGCAATCTAAAAAGGAACGCAAGGGAGGCACCAGCAACTGTGGGGTGGGCGGGTGGGAGCCTGAATCCAGCACTGCAGGGGTAGTTTGGAGGAGAATGCCTGCCTCTGAAGGAGAGGGCCTCTGTGGCGCGGGCAAGGCCTTGTCCAGCACTGATGCTTGGTTGAGGGTTCCAGGAGACCAATCCAGGAGTGGTCTGAGAGAGGCAAGGAGGGGAGCGCTCAGCTGCACCTCGGTCTCCCGTGGTGCTTGCCTGTTCCCCTCCACTTCCTGGTCTGGCTCCTTTTCAAGGGGATGCCTCGTGCTCTGACATTCATGGGCTAAAAGAACCCCTCATCAAGCAGTTTGAAACTCACCTCTCTCTTCAAGCCTCTTCTAGCTGTCTCTTCCCCCTCCCCCTGGGCCTGGGTGCCCCACCTCCCTCCCCGTTGCCAGAAGACTTCATGGGCCACATCTTTCTTGCACGAGTTGCAAGCAGGCAGGGACTGCGTGGTACATAAGTCCTGCAGGATCAGGCCCCAGGCCTATGTAGTCCAGCATCTGTTTCTTGCAATGGCCCACCAGATGCCTAAGGGAAGAGGAAGGCATGCCCCCTCTCCTGCTGTTGGAAAGTGATGCACATTGGGGCAACCCCCCCCCCCGCAATTTCACATATACACTGATGGGGTCTGAACTGTCAGTGACTGACCAGGAGAGGGATCTTGGGGTCGTGGTGGGCGGCTCGTTGGAAGGGTCCACTCCATGTGCAGCAGCTGTGGAAAAGGCCAATTCCATGCTAGGGATCATCAGGAAGGGGAGTGAAAAATAAAACTGCTAGTATCATAATGCCCTTATACAAATCTATGGTATGGCCACATTTGAAGTACTGTGTACAGTTCTGGTCACCATACCTCAGAAAGGACATTATATTATTATTTTGCATCTATATCCCGCTCTTCCTCCAAGGAGCCCAGAGCAGTGTACTACATACTTCGGTTTCTCCTCACAACAACCCTGTGAGGTAGGTTAGGCTGAGAGAGAAGTGGCTGGCCCAGAGCCACCCAGCAAGACTGAGGGGCGGCATGATAGAGGTCTGTCCAGTCATGCATGGTGTGGAGAGAGGGAAACATTTCTCCCTCTTGCATAGCACTAGAACCAGGGATCATCCCATGGAAAACTGCCAAGAAATTTAGAACTGCCGAGTGTGCCGTCAAGTCAGTGTTGACTCCTGGCGCCCACAGAGCCCTCTGGCTGTCTGTGGTAGAATCCAGGAGGGGTTGGCCATGGCCATCTCCTCCCACGCAGGACGAGAGGATGAGGCCTTTCAGCATCTTCCTAGATCGCTGCTGCCCAATAGAGGTGCTTCCCGTAGTCTGGGAAACAGACCAGCGGGGATTCAAACCAGCAACCTCTGGCTTGCCAATTTATTTATTTATTTATCATATTTTTATACCACTTGATATGTAAATCTCTAGGCAGTGTACAGATACCAACATTGAAATCACAGGTTAAAATGCATAAAACACAATAAAAACCAATATAAAAGAGATTATTAAAATTCTAATTAAAAGCCTGAGAGAACAGGAAAGTCTTGAGGGTCTTCCTGAACACAAACCGAGAAGGAGATGCTCTCATTTCAGCAGGGAGCATCTTCCCAAGCCCTGGGGCAGCCGCAGAGAAAGCCCGTCCTGAGTCGCCACTAGACGAGCTGGTGGCAACCATAACTGGACCTCTCCAGAAGATTGTAGAAGGCGGCAGGGTTCACGACAAAGGAGGCGCTCTCTTAAATAGCCTGGGCCCAAGCCGTTCAGGGCTCTTATAGGTAATAACCAGCACTTTGTATTTCACCCGCACACATATTGGCAGCCTTCTTTCAAAACCAGTGTTATGTGGTCCCTTTGTGTTGTCGCAGAGACCAATCTGGCTGCCGCATTCTGTACCAATTGTAACAAAGGCAGCTCCACGTAGAGCACATTACAGTAGTCAAGCCTGGAGGTTACCAGAATATGTACCACTGTTTTAAGGATATTCACCTCTAGAAATGGGCGTAGCTGACGTATCAGCCGAAGCTGATAAAAAGCGCTCCTGGCCACCGCCTCAACCTGAGAAACCAGGGAAAGGGTTCTAATCGAGTCATTTCCCTGCTGTGCCAGTAGGTGGCCCAAGAACTGACAGAAGCAAGGACTTTTTCACACAATGTATAATTAGCCTGTGGGACTCTCTGCCACAAGATGTCTACCAACCTGGATGGCTTTCGGTAGTACTTAGATATCACTGGCTACTAGTCTGAGGGCTATAGGCCACCTCCAACTCAGAGGCAAGATGCTTCTCAATACCAGTTGCAGGGGAGTAACAGCAGGAGAGAGGGTGGGCACATCCCTCTTGCCTGTGGGCTCCGCAGAGGCATCCGGTGGGCCACTGAGTGAAACTGGATGGGCTTCCTTGGGCCTGATCCAGCCGGGCTGCTCTTACGTCCTCCTCTGCCACTGGGATTCAGAGACCTCCGCCCTCGGAGCCTGGAAGTAGCCTACAGGCAACAGGACTAGTGGCCAGCGATGGACCCGTCCTCCATTCATTTGTCTCTGCCTCTTTTCAAGCCATCTCAGCTTGTGGCCGTCACCGCATCCCGTGGCAGAGAGTGCCGCCGATTCATGATGCGCTGTGTGGGGAAGTGCTTCCCTGTGTCCGTCCCGACTTGCCTGGCAGTCAGTCTCATGGGATGTCTGCTGGCTCTCGGGGTGGGAGAAGGCAGGAGGGATGGGTTGCTTGACCCCTCCGCTCCCAAGCATGCTCAGTGTGCTCAGCTTGGGTCATGTCTGCCTGGAGGCCCCTTTCCCTGTAGCGAAAGGCCCCCGGCGTGGCTTTGCCTTGCCAGGGAGCTGCTTTGGAGCCCTCCCCAGCACCGTTCCCCATCCTGTAACATCCTTTCCAAGTGCATAGCTGTGGGTGCAGCATCTGCTCGGAGGACGCCTGCTGTGGGGCGGAGGCGAGGCCAGGAACCAGACCCCTCTTCAAAGCTGGCTGTGCACGTGTCCAGCGCGAGGAGCCACAGCGCTGGCGGCCTGGCTTGCTTGTGAACGAAGCCACCTGCCCAGTTCCACAGGAGAAACGCGGGGCTATTAATAGCCAGGTGGTCAAGGAGATGGCGGTGCATTGCCCCCCCCCCCCGCCCGTTGCCGAGTGGCTGCGAGCTGTCAGTCACGAGGAGCCGCCGGCTTCTTGGCACGGGAGGCTGTGATGACTGGAGGCTGGCTTCCTCCTGGCGCTTCTCCCCCGCCCCGCCGTGTCTGTCTCTGTGTGTGTGTGTGTGTGTGATGAGGCGCATCCCCAGAGGGGGCCGCCTGGCTGCTCCTGGGGCTCACTCCCTGCTGCCTGCTGGCAAAAGAGGCCTCGGGGATGGAGGCCGGCCCGGCAGGCAGAGGCGCTGTCCCTGGGCAGCCCGGCAGGGCAAGGAGGGCCAGCTTGGGGGAGAAGTCACCGGTGCCTCCGCGGCGGCGAGGGCTGTGAGCGGCAGCGCCGGAGGCCGGCTCCCCTTCCCGAGGAGGAGGAGGGCTGCTGCTGCTGCTGCTGCGGCGGCGGCGGTGGCTGTAATCCTGCCTGCCGCCTGGCTGCTCATTCACTGCTCCGCCGCTGACAGGGAAGCGCCTGGCAACCACCTGCCGGGCGGCTGCTGCTGCTGCTGCAGAGATGAATTACATTTTTGGCCACAGCCCGCTCCTCTACTCGCGGGCCAGCCGGGCCGGGGCGCCCCCGCACAAGCTCTGGGCCCGGACGGGCGCTGCCGAGGCGCTGCCGGAGGAGCCTTCCCGCTGGCAGCAGCTCCTCGCCTTCTTCACCCGCAGGCACCACTTCTGGGACTGCATGTCGGTTGCCGCCAGCTCCGGCCAGGTACAGCCTCTGCGGGGAAGGAGGGAGCCGCCCTGGGCACCACTGGGGGCTCTCCTGCCCCCCGCCCCTGGGGTGGCGTGCAGAGCCTGGGCTGGGGGCAGGGGCGTTGGAGGCCGGAAAAGGGTCTCTGGCTACACGTTGACATTTGGCGGCGGGCGGGGGGGGGCTCCGTGGGGCCGGCCTAGCAGAACTGGGTGGCCCTGCGTGGTGGGGTGTGCCCATGGGAGGGAGAAGCGAAGCCCCCGGCGGGGAGGTGAGACGTCCGGCCCCAAAGGCTCCCCGGCTGGGGCTGCTGAGAGCCAGAGCCAGAGGCTGCTCTGAGGGCCCTGCTTCCGAGAGATGGGCCGTCCTGGGGGCAGAGACCTGCCACCAAGCGGCTCCCCTCCAAGGGACCCTTTGGGCCCCTGCCGGCCTGCTGCTGGAGTGAAGCCCGGCTTCCTTCCTGTAGCCTCCCCACTTGGCTTCCTTGGGGGAGAGAGAGAGGTCCTCTTGGTCTCCTCTTGCTCTGTGGCCGCAGCAGTTCCACGGGGCTGGGTGGGGCAGGCACCTCCCTGCTCGGGGCTCTTCCGCCTCCCATGACCCACCATGGGTCAGTAGGGCTCCCCTTGGCGGGCCCCCCCCCGTCAACCCTGTGCTGCTCTCCTGGGTGCTCTGGCCTCCCTTGAGCCTCCTTGCAGGGCTTGCCTGTCGGAACGGCTTGGTGAGGGCCACGGTCTGGCAGGCGGGGGGGGGCCCTGCTGGAAGATGCCTGGCAGCTCTCCTCTGAATGCGCCTCGAACGGTCAGTGCTCTCCTAGAGCTGCCCTCAGCACAGACCTGCGCCAGGACCCTGGGCCCCTGCGGGCTGGCTGAGGAGCAGAATCCTTGCCATTTCGAGTTGGAGGGGACCTGGCAGGCAGGCAGGCAGGCCGCCTCCTCTTCCAGCCGTGTCCAGACAGCTGGTAGCCCCCCTGGAGTGCCCCCTGCTGCTCCCAGGCGGCCGGAGTCCTGCTGCTTTCAGGCCCCCTCCTGGGTTCCTAGCCCTCCTCCGGGAGGGAGGCTGGGGGTCTGGCAGCACCGACTAGCCCCCCTGCCCCTTGCTGGGCTGGGCTGGGCTGGGCTGAGGAGGCTCCCTGCTTGGCCTGCCTGCTTGTGGGAAGGGAGAGGGAGGGCTGGCTGGAGACGGCGCCTGTGCCCCAGGTCGGGACTGGCCCTCCGGCTCATGGGGGCCTCCCCTCACACTGGTGAGTGGATGCAGTCTGGGAAGGGGGCCGGTGGGTGGGCTGAGGGCTCTGGGCAAGCGGCACTCCTGGGCCTGGCTGGTTGGCAGGCTTGGGCGTGCCTTCCCAAGAGCCCGGGTTCTGGGGTCTGCTTGGCTCCACGTGGCCTGGGGGGCGGTGGGGGGGGAGGTTGAGGGTTGTCGCCAAAGGCGTTAGTCCTGGCGCTCTTCATGTCGTCGTCCTCGCCATAAAAAGGAGGCGAGGAAAGAGCCCTCTCCCCTGTCCGGCTGCCTCAGATATGTCAAGGAAGCACGAGGCGTGGGATGGGGGGCAGGGGGGGTGAGTGGCCCTTCCTCTCCCCCCCCCACTTACCGTAACGCCACACGCAGTTGCTACCCTGGCTGAGCGTCGCCTGCCGGCCTTGCAGCAGCCCTGGGGGGCCTCTCGCTGTGGCCCGGCATGCGCCAGGATCCTGCACAGTGAAAGTCCATGCGGGGGGGGGGGGGGACACAGCTTGAGGGAGGGACCAGGTTCGGGAGGTGGCTCCGTTTGGAAGCACCTCTTGAGAAGACAAGGCTGAGGCCGGGGGAGATTTGCTACCCGGAGCTTTTGTTAGTCACCAGAGTTTTCAAGTTCTCTGCACATGCTCAGGGTACAGCAGCTTGCCGTGTGAACTCTGGCACACTGCCCTCATTAGATTCATTTGGACGGATAAGGCATGCTCCGGAGGAGATAATGGGAGAGACCACAACACCAGGAGTCATTTAAAAGCTTTTGAAACCTGCCCTAATGGATATCAGCGGAGTTTTGGGTGCACTTTAGCAGGGAAGTGTGTGGGGAGGCACACAAGTGGTCCCCGGTTATCACAAAGGAGGCACCCAGCATGAGAAGGTGAGTACGACCCCAATTCTGTAATCGTCTTGTAAGACAGAGCTTAGAACCTCTAATTAGCTGACAACTGTAGCTAAAACCTAGCCTTCAAGTAAAGAAACTCTCTATATTTTAAATAGCCAATAAAACCATTTATGAAAGTAGAATGCCAGCAGGAGAGGGCGTGTTTCCCAGTGCATTGCACAAAGTGTCCCATATATGACTATTTGCCTGAAGGGCAGAAGGCTTGGGTGTGTACTTGGTGCAAAGAGCTCCTGGCTCTCAGGGAACATAAGAACAGCCCTGCTGGATCAGGCCCTCAAAGGCCCATCTAGTCCAGCATCCTGTTTCGCACAGCGGCCCACCAGATGTCATTGGAAGCCACAGGCAGGAGGTAGGGGCGTGCCCTCTCTCCTGCTGTTACTCCCCTGCAACTGGTACTCAGAGGCATCCTGCCTTGGAGGCTGGAGTTCGCCTGTAGCCCTCCGACTAGTAGCCGATGATAGACCTCTCCTCCATAAAGTGATCCAAACCCCTCTTGAAGCCATCCAGGTTGTTGGCTGTCACCACATCTTGTGGCAGAGAATTCCACAAGTGAATTATGCATTGTTCATGGCATGACCCCTGGTTCTAGTGTTATGGGAGAGGGAGAAGAATTTCTCTCTATCCACTTTCTCCACACCATGCATGATTTCATAGATCTCTATCATGTCTCCCCGCAGTCATCTTTTTTCAAAACTAAAAAGCCCCTGGTATTGTAGCCTTGCCTCATAAGAAAGGTGCTGTTGGCCCCTGATCATCTTGGTTGCCCTCTTCTGCACCTTTCCCATTTCTGCAATGTCCTTTTTTAGATGTGGTGACTAGGGATATGCAAACCAGTTTGAATTCAAACCAAACCAGCCATCAGGTTCGAGCTGCAGGTTTGCATTCAAACCAAACTGGGGGTGGTTTGCTTCGAACCAGTTCGAACCTCCAAAAGTAGGTGGGGTGGTAGCTGGCACACATGGGTACCTGCCACCCAAACCCCAAAGCAATCAGACACTCGTGTGATTTTTTAATGAATTTTTAAAACATATTTTAATTTTTTTCTCATAGGGTATAATGGGACTCAAACCAGCCCATTATTCCCTATTGTGGAGCACCCATGGGTGCCAACAACCACCCAAACTCCGAAGCAATCAGACACTCCTATGATTTTTATGAATATTTGAAATATTTTAATTATTTTTCTCATAGGGTATAATGGGACCTGAACCAGCCCATTATCCCCTATTGTGGATCACCTAGGGGCACAAAAGTGGGGTGGGTGGTAGGCACCCAGGGGTGCCTACCACCCACAAAACTCCAAGGCAATCGGACACTCCTCTGATTATTGGTGAATTTTAAAAGTATTTTTGAATTCCTCATAGGGAATAATGAGGATTGCAGCAAATGTATAGCTTCAAGTTGGGGGCAAAGGGGTGGCCTAGAGCAGAGTGTGATGGTTGGTAGTTCCCGTGGGGGGGGGGGGCAAGAAAGCTACCAGAATTATTTGAAAGGAATGGGGCAAAGGGCTGACTTCTAAGTGATTTTTGAAGTTTATGTTTCTTTAAGGTTAGCAAATGAGAGTGGATTCATGGTTTGTCACTGAAAATCTCATATTTATTTATGTTTACATTTATATTCTGCTCTTACTCCAAGGAGCTCAGAGCAGTGTACATGGTTATTTTTTATCCTCACAACAACCCTGTGAGGTAGGTTAGGCTACCAGAGAATATGCTACCAGAGAATCTACACTCAGAACACCTCAGAAACAAAAAAACCCACTACCCCATGGGTTAGCAACGCATGGGGGTGGTTGGCACCCTATGTGCACTACACCACCACTCGCTCTGGACCACCCCAGCACCCCCCGAGTGGCTTTAAGGTTTTTCTCCATAGGGAAGAATGGAGGTTTCAGCAGCCCCATAACTGCACTTGGGGGGTTTTGGGGTGTCCCAGAGCGAGTGGTGGGTGCCCACCACCCATCCCAATTTTGTGCCCCTAGGTGCTCCACAATAGGGGATAGTGGGTTGGTTTGGGTCCCATTATGCTCTATGAGAAAAATAATTAAAAATATTTCAAATATTCATAAAAATTGTAGGAGTGTCTGATTGCTTCTGGGTTTGGGTGGTTATTAGCACCCATGGGTGCTCCACAGTAGGGAATAATGAGCTGGCTCAAGTCCCATTATACTCTATAGGAAAAAAAAGTTTTAAAAAATCATGAAAAATCATACGAGTGTCTGATTGCTTTGGGGTTTGGATGGAAGGTACCCATGTGTGCCACCTACCACCCTACCCACTTTTGGAGGTTCGAATCGGTTCGAACCACCTCCAGTTAGCTTCGAATTTGAACCTAAGCTTGAACCTGATGGCTGGTTTGGTTCGAATTCGAACCTGTTTGCACATCCCTAGTCACCACATCCAGACTCCAGTCCACCCAGGTTTTTCAGCTTGTTAGATTCTATGCCTTCTTTAACCTACAGTGCTACTCCACCTCCAAGGTGCCCCTCCCTGTCCTTTCTACAGAGTTTATATCCAGGGCTAACAGTGTCCCACCGGTTCTCACTGTTCTATTTCTGCGTTAGCCACCAAGCACTCCAGCTCACCCATCTTGGCTCGGAGGCTTCCGGCATTGGCATATAAGCACCTATATGCTGAATCTCTCTGCGGATGTATGCTATTCTTTTGACTCTTTGACCTGCTGGCACAGGCTCCCGTCTGCTCTTTATGCGGTTCTGCTCTGTCCCCTTCTGTTTTATCTGAATTCTTTTCAGCATCACACTTTAAAGGATGGCTTTTGCCGAACGGGATACTGCCCAGCTCCCATCGGCTGTTCCCCAGGTGTCCTTTTAAAAGCTGCTCTGCAACCTTTTTGATTTTAAGTGCCAGCAGTCTGGTTCCATCTTGGTTCAAGTGCAGCCCGTCCCTTTTGTACAGGCCTTGCTTGCCCCAAAATGTGTCCCAGTGCCTAACAAATCTAAAGCCCTCCTCTGGCACCAACGTCTCATCCACGCATTGCAACCCCTCAGCTCTGCCTGTCTCACTGTACTTGCGCGTGGGACAGGTAGCATTTCTGAGAATGCTACCTTGGGGGTCCTGGACTTCAAAATGCTACCTATCAGCCTAAATTTGGCTTCCAGGACCTCCCGACTGCATTTCCCCACATCGTTGGTGCCGACGTGCACCACGACAGCTGTCTCCTCCCCAGCACTGCCTAGGAGCCTGTCTAGACGCTGCGTAATGTCCGCAGCCTTCGCACCAGGCAGGCAAGTCAACGTGCGGTCAACACGCGGGTCACAAACCCATCTCTCTATCCCCCTAATGATCGAATCACCCACTACAAGGAGGCCCCCACCCCCCAGAGGAGTATCCCCTGTGCGAGAGGATCTGGGCTCATCATCCACGGAAGGGGTCCCTTCTAAAGGAGCATTTCCCTCTTCTTCAGACCGATGTCCTCTTTGCCCGAGACCTTCATTCTCCCTGACAGCAGAGTTGCTGTCAGCCCTGGAGTGGGATGCCTCTACCACATCCCCGAAGGTCTAGTCTGCATGGCTCTCTGGTTCTCCAGATGCGCCACCTTGGTCTCGAGGGAATGGACTTGTTCTCTGAGAGCCAGGAGCAACTTGCACCGAGTACACACCCAGGACTTCTGCCCATGGGGCAAATAGTTGTACATGGGGCACTCTGTGCAATACACTGGGAAATGCCCCCTCCCCTGCTGGCTTTCTAGCTTCATACTGTTTTTGTTGGCTGTTTACAGTATTTAGAAATAGTTTATTAGAAGGATAGGTCTCAGCTGTAATGGTCAGCTATGTAACTGTCCAAACAGCCTTTCTCAAGAATATGAGGGCGGGATTTGTACTTACGGTACGTCTCTTCTCCACCGGGTTCATGATCACAGAGGCTTGTTCCAGACTCCCCCACACACTTCCTGCTAAACTCCCACAAAATTCCAACGTCCTGTTTGCTATCCCTGTTGGCTAGGCTCTGTTCGTTATGCTCTCAGGCCTTCACCTCTTATGTAGAGAGTATGCTTCCAACTGAGACCCAGGATGTGGGTCAAAGGAATGTGGGGCCTCCCGCAGCCCTAGCTGACTCCATTCCCTCCAGGCAGGGACAAACTGAAACACTGGAGTTTGCTAGCCCTTGTAAATAACAGAGAGCGAGAGAAGGACTTATCCCAGCTTAAAGAGAAACCAAAGCTTGCTCATCTCCTCAAGCTGCGTCTGCTCTTCACAGAGTAGGCTTCCCTACTCTGTGAACATGTTTGTTTCCTTGAAGTCAAGATGGCTGAGACCCTCAGGGATGTGATAGGGACACCCCACTCCCAGGCTGACAGCTCCTCTCCTGTCATGGAGAATGAAGGTCTCAGGAAAGGAGGACATCAGTGTGAAGAAGAGGGCAACACTCCCTTAGCAGGGACCCCTTTCTTGGGACTTGTGCCCATATCCTCTGGGCACAGAGGATACTTCTCTGGGGCCCTCCTAGTAGTAGGGCATAGAGAGATGGATGTGTGACCTGTGTGTAGTAGACTGCACGGTGACTTGCCCGCCTGGTGCGAAGGTTGCAGACTTCTATCTATGCAGCAACTAGATTGGCTGTTAGGCAGTTGTTGCTGGGGAGGAGTCGGCTGTCGTGGTGCACGTGGGCACCCAGCAATGTTGGGAAGCCAAATTTAGGTTGCTAGGTAGCATATCAAAGTCCAGGACCCCCCGGGTAGCTTTCTCTGACGTGCTACCTGTTCCACGAGCAGAGCTGGCGCGACAGGCAGCGCTGAGAGGTCTCAATCCATGGATGAGCTGGTGGTGCCAGATGGAGGACTTTAGATCTGCTAGGCACTGGGATACATTTTGGGGCAAACACAGCCTGTACAAAAGGGATGGTGGAATGGAAATGGAAGCAGACTGCTGGTGCTTAAAATCAAAAAGGCCACAGAGCCGTTTTCAAAATGACGCCTGGGGATTTCCTGCAGGAATTGGGTTGAAATCTGGTTTGGGAAGCAAAATTCCCCAAAGTGCAAGGGTGCAAACATCTCAGATAAACCAGGAGTACTGTGTACAGTTCTGGTCTCTGTATTTTAGAACTGGGAAAGGTGCAGAAGAGGGCAAGCAAGATGATCATGGTCCTGGAGCACCTTCTTTATGAGGCAAGGCTACAGCATCTGGGGCTTTTTGGTGTGGAAAAGAGGTGACTGCGGGGAGACATGGTAGACACGTATAAAATTTTGCATGAAGTAGAGAGAGTGGACAGAGAAACATTTTCCTCCCTCTCATGACGCTAGAACCAGGGGGTCACCGCATGAAACTGAAGGCTGGGAAATTTAGGACCAACAAAAGGAAGTACTTTTGCATATAATTAATCTACGGTACAGCATTTACCGTAGTACAGCACATAATTAATCTACGAAATTCTCTGCTACAGGATTTTAAAAGGGGCTTGGACTGATTCGTGGAGGACAGGTCTACTGGTCTGGTGGCTATAGGCTACCTCCAGCCTGAGGCAGGATGCCTCTGAATACCAGCTGCAGAGAAGCATCAGCAAGCGAGGGGCCATACCCTCGCCTCTTGGCTGTGGGCTTCTCAGAGGCATCTGGTGGGCCACTGTGTGAAACAGGATGCTGGACTAGATGGGCTTTGCTGGGCCTCATCCAGCAGAGCTGCTGTTATGAGAGGCCTCCAGCTTCCATTATGGGCACTTACAGCGTGATCGCTGTGGTTATGGCTGCGAAGCCTAAAAGCTTTTAAGCTCTCGGTTGGTTTTTAAAGGACATCCCAAAAGCCTGACCCCTAACGTGCTGGAGGTGGGCTTTAGTCAGGTGGGCGGAGGGTGGAGGTGGGGCTCATGACTATGGCTTAACTAGCGCATGCCTCAGGGCCTCCTGGGCCATATTTGTTGTTGTAGTAGAATACAATATTTGTAGTAGTAGTAGTAGTAGTAGTTACTACTACTACAACAAATATTTATATACCGCTTTTCAACAAAAGTTTCCAAAGCAGTTTACATAGAGAAATAATAAATAAATAAGATGGATCCCTGTCCACAAAGGGCTCACAACCGAAAAAGAAACATAGACAGACACCAGCAGCAGTCACTGGAGGTTACCACACGCAGAGACACGTTTGGTAGAGAATACTCTGTTGTGCAGCATCTCTGAGGAGCCTCTGGCTCAGGATGTGTGCAAGTGTCGAGCAGGGGGACTTGGCTTTGGCATCCATACCTGCTTGTGGCCTCCAGCCTTGGCCAGAAATGGCACGGGCTGAATCAGAGCCATTGCCGACATGGATTGGTGCATTTTCCCAAATAAATCCTGAAATGTTGCCATAGCAACTGAGTTAATTCCATGTGAACAGGGATAGGGAGTGATTGGGTAGGCCAAGAAACAACTCAGGGATTTTCTAAGGTGGTATTCAGTGCTCTAGAGCTCCTCAGGTCTGGAAGGTCAGTCAGGATTCCAGCTAGAAAGTATAGAAGTTAGATATTAACATCGTGTGTCATTTCTATGTCATTTCTATGTGCATTATTGTTCTATGCAAATTTTATATTTGAAGCTGCTCTCAGTAATAAAAGTAGATTAGTAGGCAGAAATATCAACATGTGTTTTTTGATTGTCATCAGTAACATTGTTAGTGGCAATAGAACTAGCTTGGAAAACCATCACAAGGGATCAGGAGGAGAGCTGGCCCCACCAGGGCTCTGCAGGGCTTCCTGCCTGTGCTCCTTGAGGAAGGACCCACTTCCTCAAAAGCAGCTGGAGGATTTTCACCTCTCTGAGACGGAGGCTATATTAACCCATGAGAGTTTCCCCAGAGTCTGCCTGGATCAGACCAAAGCCCCTCTAGTCCAGCGTCTGCTTCCCACAGTGGGCCACAAGCAAGAGATGGACACCTGTTCTCCTGCCATTGATCCCCTGCAGCTGGCTATCAGTGGCCTCTGCCTCTGAACCTGGAGGGAGCCTGTAGCCATCAAGGCTAGTAGCCACTGGCGAACCTTTCTTTCTCCATGAATTTATCTAATCTCCTTTAAAGCCATCAGTACCAATACTGTGCATGTTTGGTCCACAAATCTTTCCACAACCAAAACACAGAAAAGTTACTGTAGTGAATTAAAGCCTTTGTCTCAGAACTAGCTCACATGAGGGAAATAAAATGCCGAGGCCTCCCTGCTGAGCTGGGAGATTTAAAATGCTGCCACCAAGCACCCTAAAGCTTGAAGAGAACTGGACCAGTGAACTGGGTTCTTTAATCCAAGGTCCCTCTGTAACTGGGTATTGGGCAAATACCAAAAAACAACAGCACCTTCCATGTGTATGCCTATATGAGATGAGAAATGAGAAATAAACTGTTCCCTAGGCTGCATCCCCTTTTCCTTGAAAACTCACCCAACACCTGATGAGAATCAAGCTTCCTGCAAACCTGTTTTCAAGGATCTGCAGTTATTCCATGTGAGAAACCTCCATACTGGTTTGGACCATAAGGGAGCAAAAACTCCATCCCTCATTAAGCCTTTCTGCACTTGCTTCTCCAGCACAGGCCGCCCTTCTTCCCAGAATTCCCTCATTGGTATACTGATTAGCTGCCCTGGAGTTCACCAGCTTGTCAGTCAAGAAAAGGGTTGACTCCCTGTTAACTCTTTAGAGGAGGGGAGGCTGTTCACTACAATTACAAAAAATAAATTTAAATTATAAAATTATTCGAGTTATTAGCTCAGATACTAGAGTTCCTAACATACCGAAATATGGGTATAACAAGTATCTCAAATCTAAACATTGGAAAAGAGAAATTCTTCAGTATTTCATAAAACAAAACTCCAAAATAAAATTGGCATTCAACAATAAAATTAACTCTCTAAAACATTGACACTATTTATTAACTAGATCTTATTTTAATTACAGCAGGTGGGTATACATGGACAGTTTTCACAATGGAAGGAAGTAAGAAGTGGAGTCCCCCAGGGATCTGTACTGGGACCAATGGCTTTTAATTTATTAAAATGATCTAGAAGGAGGGTTAAGCAGTGAAGTGGCCAAATTTGCAAATGACACCAAACTATATAGGGTAGTGAAATCCAGATTTTGTGGAGCTCCAAAAGGAACTCTCCAAACTGGGTGAATGGGCGACAAAATGGCAAATGCGCTTCAATGTTGCCAAGTGTAAAGTGATGCACATTGGGACGAAAACACCCAACTTCAAGTATACGCTGATGGGACCTGAGCTGTCGGTGACTGACCAGGAGAGGGATCTTGGGGTGGTGGTGGACAGCTCGTTGAAAGTGTCGACTCAATGTCTGGCAGCTGTGAAAAAGACCAATTCCATGTTAGGATCATTAGGAAAGGGATTGAAAATGAAATGGCTAATATTGTAATTCCCTTATGCAAAATTATGGTGTGTCCGCACCTGGAGTACTGTGTACAATTCTGGTTACCACATCTTAAAAAGGACATTGGAAGAGGTGGAAAAGGTGCAGAAGAGGGCAACCAAGATGATCAAGGGCCTAGAGCACCTTTCTTAAGCGGCAAGGATACAACACCTGGGGCTGTTTAGTTTAGAAAAAAGAATGTGGGGAGACATGATAGAGGTCTATAAAGTCATGCATGGTGTGGAGAAAGTGGATAGAGAGAAATTCTTCTCCCTCTCCCATAACACTAGAATCAGGGGTCATTCCATGAAATTGATTGCCAGGAAATTTAGGACCAGCAAACAAAAGTACTTTTCACATAACACATAATTAACTTGTGGAATTCTCTGCCACAGGATGTGATGTTGGGTAATAGTTTGTATTGCTTTAAGAAGGGTTTGGATAACTTCATGGAGGAGAGGTCTATCAACAGCTACTAGTCTGGGGGCTATAGGCCACCTCCAGCCTCAGAGGCAGGATGCCTCTGAGTACCAGCTGCAGGGGAGTAACAGCAGGAGGGAGGGCATACCCTCAACTCCTGCCTGTAGGCTTCCAGCGGCATCTGGTGGGCCACTGTGTGAAACAGGATGCTGGACTAGATGGGCCTAATCCCTCAGGGCTGTTCTTATGTTCTTCATGCCAGAATGGCTAACAAGTAGAATCAAGGAAGTTATAAAGGGGAAGAAGACTTCCCTCAGAAATTGGAAGAGATGTTCTCTCAAATGAAGAGAACAGGAAGGAATACAAACTGGCAAAAGAAATGCAAGGAGACAATAAGGGAGGTGAAAAGAGAGTTTGATGAACATTTAGCTAAAATCATCAAGGGGAATAACAAAAACTTCTTTAAATACATGAGAAGCAGGAAACTTGCCAGGAAGGCGGTTCCCTTAGATGATGAGGAAGTGAAAGGGATTATTAAGCAGGGTAAGGAGATTTCAGAGCAGCTTAACAAGTTATTTGAATCTATCTTCACAGCAGAGGATACCTGTGCCTGAACCAGGCTTCTCAGGGGCAGAGGCTAAAGAACTGAGTAAGATAGATGTGACAAGAGATAACATTCTAAACTGTCTGGGAAAATTAACAATTAACAAAACCCCAGGGCCAGATGGCATCTGCCCAAGAGTCCTTAAAGAACTCAAATGTGAAATTGCTGATCTCCTAGCAAAAAAATCCTTGTCCCTACAGTCGGTCTCTGTACAATAGGATTGGAAAGTAGCCAATGTAACAACGATTTTGAAAAAGGGATCCAGGAGGGACCTGGGAAATTACAGGTTGGTTAGCTTAATGTCTGGGCCGAGCAAATTGATGGAAAATATACTTAAGGACGAAATTGTTAAACACATAGGATAACAGGCAGTGCTGAAGGAGAACCAGCCTGGCTTCTGCAAAGACAAGTCTTGCCTCCATTCTTTCGAAGTTCTTTGAGATTCAAGAGGTGTGTGGATAAAGGCGATCCAGTTTACGTTGTATACTTGGACTTTCAAAAAGCTTTCGACAAAGTTCTCCATCAAACGAGACTGCTGGTGCTTAAAATCAAAAAGGGTGCAGAGCAACTTTTAAAATGACGCCTGGGGAATAGCTGACAGGAGCTGGGCAGTATCCACTTCAGCAAATGCCATCCTTTGAAGTGTGAGGGTGGATTCAGATAAAACAGAAGGGGACAGAGCAGAACCACATAAAGAGCAGACAGAAGGCTGTGCCAGCAGGTCAAAGAGTCAAAAGAAAGATAGCGTACATCAGGGGAGAGATTCAGCGTATAGGTGCTTATATGCCAATGCCAGAAGCCTCCGAGCCAAAATGGGTGAGCTGGAGTGCTTGGTGGCTAACGCAGAAATAGAACAGTGAGAACCGGTGGGACACTGTTAGCCCTGGATATAAACTCTATAGAAAGGACAGGGAGGGGCACCTTGGAGGTGGAGTAGCACTGTATGTTAAAGAAGGCATAGAATCTAACAAGCTGAAAAACCTGGGTGGACTGGAGTCCTCCTCAGAAACCCTGTGGGTGAGAATACAAGGCCGGAAAGGGAACGTGCTACTGGGGACGTGCTATCGCCCTCGGGGTCAAAACGCTGACAGTGACTGGGAGTTGCAGGAGGAAATCAGGGAGGCGTCAAGGAGAGGCAGGGCTGTAATAATGGGTGACTTCAATTACCCTCAAATAGACTGGGTAAATTCACAGTCAGGTCATGACAAAGAGGTCAGATTTCTAGATACGCTGAATGACTGTTCCCTAGAACAGTTGGTCTTGGAACCAACCAGAGAGAAGGCAACCTTGGACTTAATTCTGAGTGGCACCCAGGATCTGGTGCATGATGTCAGTGTCATCGACCCATTAGGGAACAGTGACCATAGTGAGATCAAATTCAGCATACTTGTGAGGAGAGAATCACCAAGGAAGTCTAACACAGACACTTTGAATTTCAGAAGAAACTTCTCCAAAATGAGGAGTATGGTGAAAAGAAAGCTGCAAGGGAAAATCAGGAGAGTCGCTTCACTCCAGAGTGCATGGAGTTTACTCAAAACCACAATACTAGAATCCCAGTTAGATTGTATACCCAAAAGGAGGAAAGGTACCACTAAGTTCAGGAGGATGCCAGCATGGCTAACAGGTACCATCAAGGTAGCCATAAAAGGGAAGACTTCCTTCCGAAATCACAAGGCTTGTCCAAATGATGAGAACAAAAAGGAACACAAACTCTGGCAAAAGAAATGCAAGGCAACAATAAAGGAGGCAAAAAGAGAGTTTGAGGAACACTTAGCTAAAAGCATCAAGGGGAATAACGAAAACTTCTTTAAATACATCAGAAGCAGGAAACCTGCCAGGGAGGTGGTTGGACCGTTGGATAATGAGGGAGTGAAAGGGATTCTTAAGGGGGATATGGAGGTTGCAACGAAGCTAAATGAGTTCTTTGCGGCCGTCTTCATGGCAAATACCTATACCTGTTCCTGAACCAGGCTTTTTGAGGATGGGTTCTAAAGACCTGAGTCAGAAAGAAGTGACAAAAGATGATGTTCTAAACTGGAAAAACTGAAAACTATCAGACTGCCAGGGTTGGATGGCATCCATCCAAGAGTCCAAAAATTGCTGCGCTCTCCTTCGCTGGTGGCTGGACGGCTGTCTCTCAGGGGCAGAGTCAGGACAAGCCCTGGGCAGAGAGTAAAAGTCACACGCCTCCTCGAAGGAAAGTAGGAAGTCCACCCTTTCCCTAGTTCTTTCCGGTTGGCTTAACATGCGCGTGCGCGCACACACACACACACACGCGCGCGCGTGCTCACCAACTTTATTATAGAAGCATTTGCTTTGCCTCTGTCATTTGTATTCAGCAGACTGGGGAAAAACTTACCCTAGGACTTGTTTTCACTCTCTGAAGGTTTGTTCTGTGCCAGAGACCAACATGCTGGAAGCCATGGCGGGAACACGTGGCCCATGGGGGTCCTGCCAGCCCTTCCGGCCACACTTCTAGCTGGGGTGGCCACACCCACCTGCCTCCCTGCGCCCTGAGTGGAGAGAGCCGTGAGGGCCGGGTGAAGCGGGGAGGTGGTGGCGGCAATGGCTGTGGCCGCTTCAGCTGTGAGGGCTTCCCAGGGGTGGAGCTGGGGGGGAGGCAGTGGAGGACCCAGAGGGTGGGTGGCGGGGGGGGGGAGCTCGTGAGGCGGCTGTTGGGCTGCTGGGGATGGTGCCAGTCCCTGCCCAGTGATGAACCAGGGCCGAAGGGAGGAGGGAGCAGCGCGTGTGCCCATCTCAGGCTGTGTAGGCTTTGTGGATTACTGTTGAAAGGCGGGCGGGCGGGGGGGGGCGGCATTCTGGTTCTGCCCTCCGGCTCGCTGCCTTCTCTCATGGCCTCTTCCTGTTGGGCCGAGGGGGTTCCAGACCACTCAGCAGCCCCCGTGAAGTCTTCAGACTCCCAAGTGACGGCAGGCTCGGCCTGGCTGCCCGCAGGGCCCGTGTAGCCGCGCTTCTGGTGCAGGAAGGAGGTTTTGAGCTGACCCTCCCCTGGCTCCCACAGGGCTTTGCTGGGGCTGGAGGCAGGAACCGTGGAGGCGGAGCAGGGAGCCGCTGGAGGCCGGTGACGCGCGCCAGCTGCAGCCCGCCCCAGTGCCCCCTGGGAGGGGAGCCCAATGGAGGGTGCGCGGCAGGACGCCCCTGGCTTGTGCCTGGGATTGCCTGAAAAGCTCTTGGGAACCAGGGAGGCTGGCAGGCGGGATTCTGAGCCCCGTTGCAGCCAGGTAGGTGCTGGTCCCCGTCCCCGTCCTCCTGTCCTCTGGTGCTGCGGCTTGCTCTCGCCTCTCTTGGGGTGGGATGGAAGGCAGTGGCTTTCTCTTCCCAGGGCGGCCCAGGAGGGCCCCCCTGCTTTGGTGCCTGCTGCCTGCTTCCTTTGCGCTTCTGATTCGGAAGTGGCTGCAGAGCAGCTTGTGACTCCCCTGGCAGCCCAAAGCGAGGGGCGCTGCATTGCCTTCTCGGGCGGAGCGCTCAGGCTCAGGATGGGGAGGTGGGGTTGGGGGAGCGGATGGAATGAGGATCATGGGGACTGTGCTCCCTCTGGCCGGGCTTCCCAAATGTTGTTGACTGCAACTCCCAGCATGCCCAGCCGCAGTGGCTTTTGCTTGGGGATTCTGGGAGTTGTAGTCAGCAACATCTGGGAAGCCCGGCTGGAGGGAACGATGCCTGGGCCCCTCTAGCAGCAGCTCTCCTTTCAGGCGGTGGAGGGGAGTACAGTGTGTGTGTGTGTGTCTTCCCTAGCACTCCCTGGAGGTGCCGCCAAGGATTGGACCAGGGGCCTTGTGCATGCGGGGGGGGGGTGTGTGAGGGGGGCTCTAGCCCCTCCCCTCGGGGATTTCTCACACTGCACTCCCCGGAGTCTCTGGCCGATCCATGCAGAATTCCAGCCTGTAGCGCCCTGCCGGGGCTAAGCCCACTGTGACACTCAGGGCAGCTGCTGCCACCTTCTGCCAGTCCTTTTGTTCTCTCTGTCAGATGCTTAAGAGCCCAGGAAGAGGAAGGAACTGCTTCTCGGCACAAATGTCCGCAGCAGCAGGCTCCCTGCCTCCAAGGGGGCTCACGGGGTCCAAAGGAATGCAAGCGAGCCGCCAGCCGCCACCGGATGTCGCAGGGGCCGCCGCTGCTCTCCCCGGCGGCGTCTGAGGGAGCCCCCACTTGCAAGGGGGCCTCGGCCCCATGGTGTGGGATGGGGCATGGAGGCCGACCCCACAGCAGCAAGGAGCTGCAGCTGCTTCTTGGTAGGGCACACTTGAGAAGGGAGCCCCTCAGGGGTGCTGCCAGGCCCGTGTCTCCCCTGCCTCCCACAAGAGGAGCCACACGCTGCCTGTGGTGCTCTCCCCACTTGGGCCCACGCTGGCAGGGTGAAGCAGCCGGCGGCTGCACCGTTCTCCGCGGCTCTCGGTTGGGAAGGCCAACAGACTACAGCCTGGGACACAGGTGTCTAATCCTGCATGGGCGGCGGGGTGTGTGTGTGTGTGTGTCCCCAAAGCACAGGTCTGGGATGGGGCAGGGGGAGACAAGACTTGGCGGCGGCAGTATCTGTGCAAAGGATAACGTCTTAGCGGACGACAAGCTGGTGCTGCTGATTGGGCGAAACAAATCCTCGGCTACGTTGACAGAGGCACCTCTTGTGTCCAGATCACACCAAGGAACCGCGCCACTCTCTTCGGCGCTGTCAGACCTTGGATGGGCTACTTCGCCCTGCTCGGGGCCCTGCATTTTCAGGCGACCATGGCTACACTGGAACAGGTTCAGAGGAAGACAGCAAAGAGGTGGAGGGGTTTGGAGCGCAAGTCTCACGACGAACTGTGGCCAGAGCTGGGTCTGTTTTGCCGGCGAAATGATAGCAGTCTTCAGATCCCGGAATGGCTGGAGCGGACCAGCTCCCTGCTCCTGAGGGCAGGACTCGAAGCAGACCCCGGCTAGGCATTCGGAGCATTTCCGGACTTGTGAGGAGCGGTTGGACAGGGGCCCCCCCAGCCGGCCTTTGGGGGGGGGCTCTCCAGAGGGCCACCTGCCAGGAATGCTGTCCCAGACGCCTCCACTGAGCAGGGGCTTGGAGCAGAGAGGCCTCCCGGGGCCCTTCCCACTCGGCAGTCCTACGAGCCACCAGACTGACTGGGCGAGCCGGGCGCCCTGTGCAGGGAAGGGGTGAAGAAAGGGCTTCGCTGAGGCTCTGTGCTGGAGGCAGCCCTGCCCTGTTGCTGCGTGTTGCACAGAGGAACTTCCCCCGGAATGAGCAGAGGCCGTGCCAGGCGGCTTTCGCTGGGTGCTCCCTCCTCTGCAAAGCATTGATTCGTTTTGCCTAGCCCAGGGGCCGGCCACATGTGACCCAGTGGCACGCCGTCTCTCTTGGGAGAGTGCATCTGAGGCTGAGTGCTGCTTTCCCGGACCCAGCGGGCAGGGTGCTCTGGCCACCCCACTGCCGGCCTCCGTTTGGCTTCTGTCTGCTTCCCACACGGATCCATGTTCCTCGGGGGCTGAGCTGGGCTCCTGGATGGCCGCATCCTGCCACCGGCGCCAGGGCTGCTCTGGGGCTCCCGATGGCTGCGTGGGAGCGGGAGCCCTCAGCCTGGCCGGCTGTGCAGGGGGGCCTCAGCAGCCGCAGGCCCTGGCTGGGCAGGCCGCTCTTCTGCCCGGCCTCTGGCCTCTGGCCTCCAGGCACCGAGGAAGGTTCACCAATCTGCGGGACAGTGTGAAGAAGAGCCCGGCGAAAAGCACGGCCAGAGTGAAAGCAGGCGGGGGCTCGGGGGCTGCCTGCTCCTTGCAGAAGGTAAGGCGTCTCGGAGGCTCCAGCAGGGGAAAGGGGCCGTGACGTCTCAGCCGGGGCCTGCCGCCTGCGCTGGGTGGACTGCCACCCTCCAGAGTGCAAGAGGTGGCCGTCTCCCCGTGGGGCCTCTTTCCTTCCTCCTTCCTATCCCAGCAGGATCACAGCGGCATTGGAGACCCCCGTGGGCCTTCCGGGCACAGCCCGCGGCTCGAGTGGTAGGCTTGACTTCAGGGGTCCCCAGGCCGCTCCCGCCATCCAAGGCTGTTGTGCCTGGGGGTGAAGGGAGTCGGGACCCCGGGTCCACTTCCGCGCATACAGCCAGTGCAGCTGTTTTGTGGCTTTAGCCAACATACGAGGTGCTGGGAGAGTGGGGCACTGGTGTTTCGAGCAGCAAATCCTGCCGCGTCTGGGTGTGCATTCAGTGAGAGAAGTCTGGCCTGGGCTGGACCGAATGCGTGTGGTGTTGAATTGGAAATGGAGGGCACTTGGTCTGCAGGGAGCGTATTGATTCTGTCTAGTTTCCATAGCCTATTTATAAAGCCTGTCACACGGGAAAGGGGAAGAGGCAGGCCTGTCCCTCTGCTTTGGTAGGAACGGGGCTCATCTTGCCTGAAGAGAGAGGACCCCCCCCCCGGCTTCCTGGCATTTCCCTGCCGGCTCAGTGGGGCTCCTTTGCTATCAAGCTGGCCGCTGCCGGCCTCGCTCTGGCCACTGCCCGCCTTCCGACCTGCTAGCTCGGAGCAGCGGCAGTTCCAGGGTAGCAGACGCGGCAAGGGGGTGTCGGTAGGCTTCCTGATCATGCTGCCGTAGCCTTCTCCTCGACCCTGCCTTGGCCATTGGTTCCCGCCGCGTGGTCAGGAGCGGGGCATGGCCCAGCTGCAGGAGAAGAGCATCAGGCTGCTGAAGCAACCTGTGTCTGTCGGGCACAGTTGGACTCCTCTCGTTGTGGTCGTTATGTTCAAAACGAGGTAACATCCAGACACCTCGTGAACATCTTGTCGTTGGCTTATTCCTTACACTGGCTCTGCCGCATCTTCACGTACGTTTACAAACTTGCGATTGCACCAAGTTCTGATTTATACTTTTATTTGTATTTATGTAATTGAATTGCATTTCATTTTAATATAAATTCTCAACAGGGTCGTATTCTCTTTTTTCCTACAGTTGTGGTCTTGTGGGTCCCACCACCCCATGGTTCTTCTCCCACCCCCATTTGGTTTTGTTTGGTCTGCAGATCATGGCTGCCGCTGCCGCCGCCGCCACCACCAAGGGCCCCGTTAGGGCAGAATGTGGGGTGGTAGCAGCGCAGTGCAGCAGCAGTGGGGAGGGGGGCTTCTGCGGCTGGTGCCCCTGCCTTCTGACTGCAGGTCTGGTGGCTGTGCAACATGCCTGGCGTGGTTGCTGGTGCCCCAGAGTGCCTTCCGCAGGGCTGTGCTTCTGTAGCCGCCCTCCTCATTACTCTGGAGCGGAACGCCTGGCCCTGCGGTGTGTCCTGGCGGCTGCTTGTCCATGCGGGGGGCGGGCGGGGGGCTGATGGAGCAAACCTCGCACGCAGGGCCTGGAGAGAAGAGCTGATGTTTCAGGATTTCCTTTGGCAGCCATGTGGCTTTTCCAGTTGCAAGCGTGCAACCTGATTGCCTGGTTTTCCTGTTGATTTTTGGAGGTAGGGCCACTGGATGCATGTCCCGCCTGTGTTCTTGGAGTGACTCCTGCTGCAGCCTTGTGACTGTTGGGGAACGGCTGTCAGGAAAATCCCTGCAGAGCGGCTGTGCCATCCCCATGAACAAAGAGGAACCGGAGCTCCACCTCATCGCTCGGTTTCATGTGATAGAGCAGTGCAACATAAGAACAGCCCAGCTGGATCAGGCCCGAGGCTTACTGTAGCGGATTACAGCCTTTGTCTCAGAGCCTGCCTAGGCTTGTCCTAAAACAACTCCTCTATATTATTGTTAGGTTCAAGGCCTGCTGCTCTTCCCTCCCCACCCCCACCCCCACCCCCACCCCCCGGGTCTACAAAAACTCTCTGGGCCTTGGGTGGGATAAGCCAGAAAGAACAGAAACTCTCTTAATTTGACTCCACAAAAATCTTCTACGTGCAAGCTTACATGTGGTGAGAAAACTGATAGCTGCTGAATGCCTGAGGATGTGTTGGCACCAGAGGAAACCTCCCTTTCGGCCCCACTTTGTTCCTGAGTTTAAAAACCCACCCCAAGAGGCTTGTGAAAAGAAAAGAACTAAAACGAAAAGTTTATTCAATTACACAGACTGCTTCTGTTTGAGACTTTCTAGCTTTCTTAATTACACTCTAAAATACTTAGTAGTTTACAAAAATAGGTTGTCTTAGGCACGCTTAAATCTTTATAAAGTCTTTTACAATGCCCTAGTTGGGGGTTGGGTATAGGCTAGTGTTTCTTAGTTTAATTACGTTGCCAGTGAGTAGTAAAAACAGTCTCAGGAATATGCTACACACACACACGGAATATAACTTCTAATGCAAAATCTGACTAAAACTTTCCCCTAGACTAAACTTCCCAAAGCCAAAGCCAAGGCTTCCTTTTCTAGAACTCACCAAACCCTGGTTGAGAATTCAAGCCGCCTGCCCTCCTGGCTTTCCAGGACTTGCAGAGTCATTTTCCTGCAGCCATCTGTATTCCTGGCCATATGTACTTCTCTAACAGCTGCCTCCTCCCAACACCTCGCTAGGTCCCATCCACCGGGTGTGCTGATTGGCTGAGTCCTGGAGTTCACCAGTCAGTCAGTCAAGGCAGGGTTCACTTTGTGGGAAGGGGTGGCTGATCACTACACCTATTTAGTCCCCCATCCTGTTTCACACAGTGGCCCACCAGATGCCTCCGGGAAGCCCACAGACAAGTCACAAGGACATGTCTTCTCTCTTGCTGTTCAGACACATCTTGCCTCTGAGGCTGGAGGTGGCCTATAGCCACAAATCTAGTAGCTATGGATAGATCTCTCCTCCATGAATTTATTTAAGCCCCTCTTAAAGACATCCAAGCCAGAAGCCATCGCTGCATTCTGTGGCAGAGAATACTATAGCTTAATTACGTGCTGTGTGGAAAAAGTACTTCCTTTTGTTGGTCCTAAATTTCCTGGCCTTCTTTGTCATGGGATGACCCCTGGTTCTAGTGTTGTGAGAGAGGGAGAAAATTTTATTCTCTGTGTCCACTCTCTCCACTCCGTGCATGATTGTATACACCTCTACCCTGTCTTCCTGTAGTCGCCCCTTTTCCAAATTAAAAAGCCCAGTTGCTGTAGCCTTGCCTTGTAAGGAAGGTGCCCGAGGCCCCTGATCATCTTGGTTGCCCTCTTATGTACTTTTCTAGTTCTGCAATATCCTTCTTAAATACAGTGACCAGAACTGTATGCAGTACGCCAAATGTGGCCACACCATACATTTGTATAAGGGCATTATAATATCTGCATTCTTATTTTCAGTCCCCATTCTAATGATCCCTAGCATGGAATTTGCCATTTTCACAGCTGCTGCACTCTGAGTTGACACTTTCAATGAGCTGTCCACCATGACCCCAGGATCTCTTTCCTGGTCAGCCACCGACTGCTCAGATCCCTTCAGCGTTTATGTGAAGTTGGGGTTTTTGCATCACTTCACACTTGCTTACACCGAACCACATTTGACGTTTTGTTGCCCACTCTCCCAGTTTGGAGAGATCCTTTTGGATCTCCTCACAGTCTGCTTTGGATTTAACTGCCCTAAATAGTTTAGTGTCATCTGCAAATTTGGCCACTTTGCTGCTTACCCCAACTTCTACATCATTTATGAACATGTTAAAGCACACTGGTCCCAGTATAGGTACTTGGGAGACCTTACTTGACCCCATTGTGAAAACTGTCCATTTATTCCTACCTTCAGTTTCCTGTCCTTCAACCAGTTAACAACCCACATATTAACTTTCCCCCTTAGCCCATGACTGCTAAGTTTACTCAAGAGACTTTAGTGTGGAACTTTGTCAAAAGCTTTTTGGAAGTCCAAGTATACTATATCAACTGGATCACCTTTATCCACATGCCTGTTGACACTCGCAAAGAACTCCAAAAGTTTAGTGAGGCAAGACTTTCCCTTGCAGAAACCATACTGGTACTCCTTCAGCAAGGCCCGTTCTTCTGTGTGTTTTAACAGTTTCCCCCCTTAAGTATGCTTTTCTTCCATTTACCCAGCACAGTAGTTAATTTAACCTGATCCACCCCACCCACCCACCCACGATCCCTTTTTGACAATTCCAGTTAATATTAGCTACTTTCCAGACCCCTGGTACAGATCCTGATTGCAGGGACAAGTTGCATATTTTTGCTAGATCAGTAATTCCACATTTGAGTTCCTTCAGAACTCTTGGGTGGATGCTATCTGGCCCTGGCGATTTGTTGATTTTTAGTTTTTCAAGTCAGTTTAGAACAACTTCCATTTTCACCTCAGATTGGCCCAGTTCTTTAGCTTCTAAACCTGAGAGGCTCAGTTTTGGAGAAGGTATATGGTCAGAATCCTCTGCCATGAAGACACATGTAAATAACTCATACAGCTTTTCTGCAATTAACTTATCCTCCTCAATAATCCTTTTCACGCCCTCAGCATCTAAGAGTCCAACCACCTTCCTGGCAAGTTTTCTGCTGCTGATATATTTAAAGAAGATTATGTTGTTCCTCTTGACACTTCTAGCTATATGCTCCTCAAACACTCCTTTTGAATCCCTTATTGTATCCTTGCATTTCTTTTGCCAGATTTTCTGTTCCTTTTTGTTCTCTTCAATTTGGACAGCACTTCCAGCTTCTGAAGGACCTCCTTCCTTTTTATAGCTTTCTTGACTCTACTTGTTAGCCATTCTGGTGTCCTCCTGAACTTAGTGGTACCTTTCCTCCTTCTTGGTATACATTCCAGCTGAGCTTCTATTATTGTGGTTTTGAATAAGTTCCATGCTTTCTGGAGTTATTTGAGCCTCCTGGCTTTCCCTTTCAGCTTGCTTTTTACCAGTCAGAAGTTTCCTCTTCTGAAGTCCAACACAACTGTGATGGACTTCCTTGGCAATGCTTCACTCGCATATAAGCTGAATTGGATCACACTATGGTCACTTTTCCCCAATGGATCTACAACTCTGACATCCTTGGTTTTCTAGCTTGTTGGATTCTATCCATTCTCTAATATCCTTGCCCGACTTGGCTGCTTCTGTCTAGCAGGGAGATTGTTGGAGGTGCCATGGTTAATATAATAAATGCATCGCTGAGGGAGGGTAGGATGCCTCCTTATTTGAAGGAAGCAGTGGTTAGACTGCTTCTTAAGAAGCCTTCCCTAGACCCCTTAGCAATGGATAGTTATAGGCCTGTCTCCAATCTCCCATAGTTTGGCAGAGTGATTGAGTGGGTGGTGGCCAACCACCTCCAGGAGGTTTTGGAGGAAACAGACTATCCAGACTCATTTCAAACTGGCTTTAGAGCTGGCTATAGGGTTGAGACAGCCTTGGTCGGTCTGATGGATGACCTTTACTGGGGAATCGGTGGAGGGAGTGTGACTCAGCTGCTTCTTTTGGATCCCTCTGTGGCATTCAATACCGTCAACCATGGTATCCTTCTGGATCGCCTGGGAGAGTTGGGGATAGGAGACACTGTTTTGCAGTGGTTCCGCTCCTATCTCGGGTAGATTCCAGATGGTGGAGCTCGGTTATAGTTGCTCCTCAAAATGGGAGCTGTTATATGGAGTCCCTCAAGGCTTCATTCTGTCACCAATGCTTTTTAATATCTACGTGAAACTGCTGGGTGAGGTCATCAGACAATTTGGTCCTGGGTGTTATCAGTATGCTGATGATACCCAAATCTACTTCTCCTTTTCATCTGTATCATCAGGAAATGGCATTCATTCCCTAAATGCCTGCCTACAGGCAGTAATGGGCTGGCTGAGGGATAACAAATTGAAACTGAATCCAAGCAAGATGGAGGTGCTCATTGTAGGGGTTCAGAATTCGAGGGATGAGTGAGACCTTCCTGTGATGGATGGGGTCACACTTCCCTGGAAGGAGCTGGTATGCAGCTTGGGAGAGTACTTCTGGACCCAGTCCTCTCCCTGGTGTCTCAGGTGGAGGCTATGGCCAAGAGTGCTTCGGCTTCAACTGATTTGACAGCTGCATTCACTCCTTGAAGAGGTTGACCTCAAAACAGTAGTGCATCAGCTGGTAACCTCCAGGCTTGACTACTGCAATGCACTCTATGTGGGGCTGCCTTTGTCCGAAGTTTGGAAACTTCAGTTAGTTCAAAATGCAGCAGCCAGATTGGTCTTTGGAGCAGCTTGGAGAGACACCATATTATGCCTGTTTTGAAACAGTTGCACTGGCTGCTTTATGTTTCCTGGCAAAATACAAAGTGCTGGTTATTTCCTTTAAAGCTCTGAACGGCTTGGGTCTGAGTTATCTTAGAGAGCGCCTTCTTCTGCAAGATCCCCACCGCACATTAAGGTCATCTGAGGAGGTCCGTTTCCAGTTACCACCAGTGCGCCTGGTGGCAACTCAGAGGCGGCCCTTCTCTGTAGCCGCTCCTGGGCTGTGGAAGGCACTCCTGGCAAAAATCTGTAATCTGAGTTCATTATTGGCCTTCAGGAGAGCCCTCAAGACCTCTCTGTTTGGCTTGGCCTTCCAAGGTTTTTAAACTGTTTTTAAACTGTAAAGGTTTTTAATAATGGTTTTATGTTGTTTTACAGTTGTTGATTTTAATAGTTAATTGATTTTAGTTTTGTTTTAATGTAAACTGCCCTGAGCCATTTTTGGAAGGGTGGTATAGAAATCCAATCAATCAATCAATAAAATATGCAGTGCTGCCCCCCTTCACCCCTCCCTGTCCTTTCTGTAAAGTTTGTATCCAGGAATAACAGTGTCCCACTGGTTCTCACCAATCCACCAGGTTTCTGTTATACCTGCTGTATCTATGTTTCCATTAGCAACCAAGCTCACCTACTCACCCATCTTGACTTGGAGGCTTCTGGCATTGGTGTATAGACTCCTGTATGCCCAGTCTCTTACCTAGTGTTGGCGTATGCGGTCTCCCTTATTGCCATTTGATCTTTTTGACCAGCTGTCCATCTGCTCTGCTTTTGGTTCTTCTCGGTCCCCTTCTGGTTTATCCGAAATGTTTGTACCCTCACACCTTAGGGGATTTTGACTGCCAAACCATATGCCACCCAGTTCCTGACACCAATCTCCCATCCATCCATTTAAAAACCTGTTCTGTGAACTTTTTGATTTTAAGCACCAGCAGTCTGGTACCATCTTGGTTCAAGTTCAGCCCATCCCTTTTGTACAGGCTTTACTTGCCCCAAAATGTATCCCAGTGCCTAACAAATCTGAACCCCTCCTCCTGGCCCCACTGCCTCATCCACACTTTGAGACCCCTCAACTCTCCTGGCCTCGCCAGCCCTGTATGTGCCACAGGTATCACTTGAGAGAACGCTACCCTGGGGGTCCTGGATTTCAGTCTGCTACCTAGCAATCTAAATTTGGCTTCCAGGACCGCTCAACTTCATTTCCCAATGTGGTTGGTGCCTATGTGCACCTCAACAACTGTTTCCTCCTCCTCTCTACCTAACAGCCTACTAGAGGAGAGCTGGTCTTGTGGGAGGAGAGCTGGTCTTGTGGTAGCAAGCATGACTTGTCCCCTTAGCTAAGCAGGGTCCACCCTGGTTCCATATGAATGGGAGACTAGAAGTGTGAGCATTGTAAGATATTTTCCTTAGGGGATGGAGCTGCTTTGGGAAGAGCATCTAGGTTCCGGGTTCCGTCCCTGGCAGCATCTCCAAGATAGGGCTGAGAGACATTCCTGACTGCAAGCATGGAGAAGCCGCTGCCAGTCTGTGAAGACAATACTGAGCTAGATAAATGGTCTGACTCAGTATGTGGCAGCTTCCCTATGTTCCTAGTTGCAGCGTGATGTTCGCATCCTTCCCACCCGGCAGGCAAGTCTACACGCGGGTCACAGACTCGCCTCTCTGTGCTCCTAATGATAGAATCGCCCACTGCTAGGAGGCCCCCACCCCCTGGAGGAGTATCCTCTGTGCGAGAGGAAATGGGTGCATCACCCAAGGAAGGGGTCCTGGCTAAGGGAGTGCTTCCCTCTTCCTCAGACCGATGTCCTCCTTCCCTGAGACCTTCATTCTCCATGACAGCGGAAGCGCCGTCAGCCTGGGAGTGGGACGCCTCTACCACATCCCCGAGGGTCTCCTCCACACACCTCTCTGCCTCCCTGAGCTTCTCCAGGGCAGCCACCTTGGCTTCGAGGAACGAGCGTCTTCCCTGAGAGCCAGGAGCTCTTTGCACCAGGCGCACAGCCAGGACTGCCCACCCCACCCCCACAGACAGAGAGTCATCCATGCAAAGACTCTGTGCAATACACGGGGAGGCAGCCCCTCCCCTGCTTGCTGGCATGCCACCGTCATCACTGCTTTGACTGGCTGTTTCGAGTATATAGGGCTTGTTCACTTGAAGCTACGTCTCGGGTGCAGTTGTCAGCTGAGTAAAGGCTTAAAGCGCCGTCCTCCAAGGAAATTATGGAATTGGGGTCGAACTCCCCTTCTCCTTGTGTTGGGTGTCTCCTCTCTGCTGAGGGGGACTTCTTGTGTGCCTCCTGCTGAACTCCAGTGATACCTTGTGAGCAGAGCCCCTCTGGTCTGAGCTTGGTCTTCAGGCGCTGCTGGCAGGCTGAGTCCCTCGGGAATGTCGCCCCACCACAAGCTGAGTGACTCCCCGGGAGCGAATCCCCCACCCAAACTAATTGCTCGTGTCGGAAACACACACGCACTCACACTCGTACTCTTCCAGCCAGCGAGAAATCAAACCTTAGAAAAGACTAGCCTTAACAAACTTCGCTTGTATTTCCTCATTTCTTTTCTTGTTTTGTCTATTTATTTATTTATTAAAACATTTTTATACCACCCAAAACGTACGTCTCTGGGCGGTTTACAACAGGATAAAAACAAAGTAAAACCTTCGTATTTATACTTATGTATTTACATATTTATTTATCCCCTGCTTGATGGTTCTACTGTGACATTTACCAATGGTTGCAAATCACGTGGTGGTGATCGGGGGAGATAGCAGAGAGAGCGGTTTGGGCCCACGCTGGCCACGGCCTTCCTGGGGGCGAGCTGTGGGAGTCGCGCGCTTGGTCTTGCCTCCAGGTCGCTCAGGAAGGAGGCTGAGCAGTGGGCGCTAGTCAGTGTCTCTGCTGTGGCCTGCAACCCCTCAGAAATGGCAAGGGTTACGCCAAGCCCTTCTGGGCCTGTCTGTTTCCCCTTCTCGTGGCCGGCATTGGGTTGTGTGTTTGGGCTCCTCAGAGGGGCTCTCATTTGTTCTCAGTGTGGCTCTGCAGATTCTTGCAACCGTTTGGTTTTTCTGCTGGGAAACTGGCATGTGGTTGGAACCGATGCCAGCAGCTTGGTCTGCAAGGTGGTTTGCAAAGAAGCAGCATGGGGCTGCGAAGGGTTCCGATGGCAGCGGGGCCTGGCTGGAGGAGCCCTGCGGGACACCCGCCTGGTGGGGAAGGGGGGGTGCTCCCCGCCAGGCAAGGGGCTCTCCCTCCCTCGCCTGCGCGGCCTGAGAGCCTTCCGGGCAGACCCTCCTCCCCGTCCTCTCTCTTGGCGCTGGAGAACAGCAAGGAGAGGGCTGCAGCCCTTCTGGAAACGGGAGGCCCTCACCTGCCTCCTCCCCGTGGGACCCTATGGAGCGCCACCCACGGGCCCCTTGGCCGGCTTCAGGAGCCGTTTGCAGGCGCCTTTGTGTCTCCTCCTGGCAGGGGGTGATTATTCCTGGAGTGCTGCGTGTGTCGTACTTGAAGTGCCTTGGATTGCCCAGAGAGATCTCAGCCCTCAGTGGGGTCTTCTGCTTTGCTGCCTTTTAAAAGGAGCCATAGGGTCTGTGCACACGCCACAAAGACTCTGGCCTGGGACCACCCCTTCTTGTGCTTGGCTTCATTGGTGTCAGTCCAGGCTTGTCACGCTGCTTCTGCTTGGGCTGAAATGGAAGCAGGGGTGGTGGGGAGTGGTGCCCGGAGGCTGCCCGTAGCCAGTGGGGCTTGAGTGGGCTTTGGATCATCCGTCATCCTGGATGGTCTCCAGGAGTCCCTGGGGCTTTCTCTGCCACTTGGGGGAGGGAGGAGAGGTGGCCTGCTTGGGCAGGGGTGGGGTGCGCCTTGCAGGGAGGCCGGGGGGGGGGGGGAGTGGGGTGCAGGCCTTCCTGCCTCTGTGCAGCCACTGATTGGGTCTGGGCAGCTGGGGGTGGGGTGGGGTGGAGTGGGTGTCTCTGCCGTTGCTTTCCTCTCTCGACTGCTTCTTTTTCTTCTTCTTCCTCCTGGATGCTTTTAGACACCAGAAGCTGCTCCTCTCTCTCTTCCTGTTGTCTCTGTCCTGCCAACCCCTGCAGAGGCCACACTCATCCCATCCGCTACATCACAGGTTGTTATTCCTCTCCCCGCCCCCCCTTTGCATGCTAACTGCATTCTGCATTAATATTTATTTTTTCCATTACTGCATGCAGAGTTTGGATGGTACCTTGAACTCAGCTTCGTCCAGGGTTGGGTTTGTTTGTTTTTTGCATGCTGCTGAAGATAATTCATCGTATTGCCACCGTTACATGCCTTTTTCTTGCCCTAGAAGAGGCTGGTCGTTTTCATTTGTGTTCATGGCATTGCAACCCTTCATACGTCCCACAGGCTTGCTCTTCCAGAAGATCTGGTTCTCCAAGAGTTGGAGGGCAGGGTTTAACTCGAAACCCTTCTTTCCACCAGTGAAGAGAATCTCTCCCTGCTCAGGTTGGAGGCCTGAGGCTTCCTCTGCTGGGGCCTGGGCCACTTCCCTGTTTGGCTCACTCTGCTTTGCATCCAGAAAAGCAGGATTCAGGTGGACAGAGATCTCCTGAAAGCTTCTCATGGTCCAAGGTGTCGTCCCCCCCCCCACACACACACTTGGGCTTTGGAAGGTCTGCTGCCCTTGCATCTGTGCAGAGAAGGCTCACCCACAGGGGCTGCAGACTGCTTGGGAACCCCCTCACCAGACCCCCTCCTCATCATCATCATCATCATCATCATCATCAACATCAACAAGACAGCTCAGGAGTCAGCTGCCGAGAAGGACCAGGATTTCAGAGTCACTTTGGAAGCAGCAAACACATCTCCAACATACCATGAGGAACAGGGAAAGTGTCGAGGCCACATCCCAGAAGGCAGAGACTTCCTTGAAGCCCCGTCACAGCTCCCCCTCCCCGCGCCGTAACACACGGTTGCCCCCGGTCCCACCAATAGACTCTACAGAGCAGTGGTGGTACCTGGGATCCATAGACCGCACGGGCAGGAAGCAGGAAAGAGGCGCCTCTGAGAACTCTTCTCCCTCAGTCTGAGACTCACACCTTTATCCTTGGGTGGCAATATACATTCTGGGACAACCCCTAGATCGTTGAAGAAGGGTGGTGTGTAAAATTCTGTTCACAGTTCAAAATATAGGATGCATCTTCTGTTATTGGAAGTGAAAATATATGGTTTTAGAGGATCCAAATCTATGATTATTTGGGGAGATCTGTTGCCAGCGGCTGGTTTGGGGGCCACCCAGGACAGGGCCTTCTCTCTGGCTACCTCGGGGCTTTGGAAGGTCCTCCCTGTCGAAGAAGAAGATCTCCCTTCTTGGGTTGCCCTTGAAACCCAACCAACCAGCCCTTAAGACGCAGCTGGTTTCTCAGGCTTTTAGTTTAAAACATTTTTTAAACTGTTTTAATTGGGTTTTTAAAAATTGTGTTGTTATAACCCTGCAAGATTGGTGAGGCTAAGAGAGAAGCAACTGGACCAGAATCACCCAGGGAATTCTGTGGCTGAACAGGGATTTGAACTCGGGTCTCCCCAGTCGTAGTGCAACACTTTCCCTTCTCCACCATGCTGGGCCTCTGGTCACCTCTCACCAGTGTTGACCTTGGGTTCGTTCAAGGGGGCTGTTCTGCTCATTAGCCTTGGGTGTGGATGGGGCCTGCTGCCGGACTGTGGCAGGGCCCACCGGAGATGGCGGCCCCCCTCCCGCCAGCAGCCCAACAGAGCGTGGCCCTCTTCCCTCACCCTACAGCAGCGTGCGGCTTCCTCCTCTTCCCCAGGTGACCAGGGAGGGCAGGGCAGAGAGGAGAAGGAGAGGAGACGTGGGCAGGCTCTGTGTGTATGTTTGTGAGTGAGCAGGCTGGCAGCATTGGCGCCCGCCAGCCTCCTGAGGCGACTGCTGGGCCTCTCCTCATGGAAGGGAAAGAGAGCTGGTCTTGTGGTCGCAAGCATGACTTGTCCCCTTAAGCTAAGCAGGATCCACCCTGGTTGCATATGAAAGGGAGACTAGAAGTGTGAGCGCTGGAAGAGATTCCCCTTAGGGGGTGGAGCCGCTCTGGGAAGAGCATCTGGACTCCAAGTTCCTTCCCTGGCAGCATCTCCAAGATAGGGCTGAGAGAGATTCCTGCCCGCAACCTGGGAGAAGCCGCTGCTGCCAGTCTGTGTAGACATTACTGAGCAAGATGGACCCAGGGTCTGACTCAGTATATAGCAGCTTTCTAAGGGTTGGCGGCTCGCGGAGATGTTGAGAGCAGCTGTCAGTGAGGAGGCCCTTGCTGCAGCCAACTGAGGAACAGAGGAAGCTGCCACATACCGAGTCAGCTAG
Source organism: Hemicordylus capensis (assembly GCF_027244095.1). Taxonomy (NCBI): domain Eukaryota; kingdom Metazoa; phylum Chordata; class Lepidosauria; order Squamata; family Cordylidae; genus Hemicordylus; species Hemicordylus capensis. The sequence goes on from NC_069659.1 coordinate 359,307,184, forward strand.
ATGGCTCAGTATTGTCTACACAGACTGGCAGTGGCTTCTCCAAGGTTGCAGGCAGGAGTCTCTCTCAGCCCCATCTTCTCAGAATGCCCCCTCCCCATCGTCTATGGCAGGCCTGCTCAACTTAGGCCCCCCCAGCTGTTTTTTGACTGACTGATTAAGTGCCATCAAGTCGGTGTCGACTCTTAGCGACCACATAGATGGATTCTCTTCAGGATGATCTGTCTTCCACTTGACCTTGAAGGTCTCTCAGTGGTGCATTCATGGCTGTCGTAATCGAGTCCACCCACCTGGCTACTGGTCGTCCTCTTCTCTTTCCTTCAACTTTGATTATGGACTTCTGAAGGGATCTGGATCTTAGCATAACGTGTCCGAAGTATGATAGTTTGAGCCTGGTCATTTGTGCCTCAAGTGAAAATTCTGGATTGATTTGTTCTATGATCCATTTGTTTGTTTTCCTGGCTGTCCATGGTCTCCTCAAAAGTCTTCTCTAGCACCAAAGTTCAAAAGCATCAATGATTTTTCCATCTTGCTTCTTCAAAGTCCAGCTTTTGCATCCATAGAGTGTCACGGGGAAAACCATTGTCCGAACGATTCTAATCTTTGTAGGTATAGACACGTCACAAAATCTAAATATCCTTTCCAAGGCCTTCATTGCAACCCTACCAAGTGGTAGTCTGTGGCATATTTCTTAACTACTGGATCCTTTACTGTTGATGGTTGAGCCTAAAAGGCAGAAACTGTCCACCTCTTCAATGTCTTCATTATCAATTCTGAGGCTGGTTGCTGTACCCGTTGTCATTAGTTTAGTCTTCTTGACAAATAGTCGTAGTCCCATTTTTTCACTGTGCTCCTTGACTTTCATTGCTAGAGCTTGCAGATCATCCGCATTCTCAGCTATCAGAGTGGTGTCATCAGCGTAGCGCAGGTTATTGATGTTTCTTCCTCCAGCTTTAAAACCATGCTCATCTTCTTCCAATCCAGCTTCTCTCAGTATATGTTCAGCATATAAATTGAATAAATAAGGAGAAAGTATACAGCCTTGTCTTACTCCTTGGCCGATCTGGAACCAGTCTGTTTCACCATGTTCCGTCTGGACTGTGGCTTCCTGTCCTGTGTATAGGTTTCTCCTCCCCACCCCACATCATGACGAGGCAGCATAGCAGGACTTTGTGGGGGGCGGGGTTGGACTACCACTCCCATAATCCCCAGCCACAATGGCCATTAACCAGGGATAAGAGGGCTAAAGTTGAGCAGCCCTGCTCTATGGGGTATATTTTACAGTGCTCACAGTTGCCTCCCGTTCAAATACAAACCAGGGTGGACCCTGCTTAGCCAAGGGGACAATTCATGCTTGCTACAACAAGACCAGTTGTCCAGCTCCCACAAGACCTGCCGCTTCTCCCACTGCTGCCTCCTTGTCTCTGCCCTTGCTCTCCTCTCATTTGGGGTAAAGAGGTTAGCCCCCAGGCCAGAAGAGAGCCCCTTGCACCGGTGTCACTCTGCTATTGCACACAATGGCCCGGGAGGAGATGTCGGGCTGCGTCCACCTCTGCTGATGGCAACGCCTGCCAGCTTCCCAGGCACGGCTGTGTGGGGTCTGCCGTAAGCTTTCTGTGCCAGATGCCCACACTTTGGCATACAGCTTGCACAGGGCCTAGATACGAAGGCCTCAGCCATGGCCTTGTGTCCCAGATGTTGTTGGGGGCTGTGTGGGTTAGAGGTTTTCCATAGAGGCCCTTTGCAAACGTTGCACCCAATAACTGGATGTCTGGCAGGCCCACAGCAAGGCAGGCATGAGTGGATAGGCCCCCTCCCTTGGTGCAAGCCTGTCCGAATTGGCCTGTTGATTGACTTTCGGGATTCTTCTGGGCCGCCTTGCTGCTGAACTAGCAACGAAGAAGCCAGTCCGTGTCGGCCCATCGAGGGATCCCTGGCCCTTCTCTCAGTGAAGAGTGTGTATGATCTCATAGGGAGGGCAAAAAGGTACTAGTTGGGAAAGGCTTGGTAGAGAGAGAGCAGAACGGTGACCCTAGTGCGATCCAATTCAGTGCTCATATGAGTGTCCAAGGGAGTCCAACACAGATGCGTTGGACTTCAGAAGAGGAGACTTCTCAAAAATGAAGGGACTGGTAAGAAGGAAGCTGAAAGGGAAAGTCAGATCCCTCCAGAAAGCATGGAACTCATTTAGAAACACAATTATAGAAGCTGAGTTGGAAAGTATACCACGGAGGAGGAAAGGTACCACCATGTTCAGGAGGACGCCAGCATGGCTAACAAGTAGAATCAAGGAAGCTATAAAAGGGAAGAAACTTCCTTCAAAAATTGGAAGTCTGCGCAAATGAAGAAAGCAGAAATGAACATGCTTGTGACAACAGACCTGGGGATAAAGGTGATCTGGTTGCAATGATATACTTGGGCTTCTAAAAAGCTTTTGACAAAGTTCCCCACCAAAGGCTCTTGAGTGAACTTAGCAGTCGTGGGATAAGGGGGCAGGTTCATGTGTGGATTGGTCACTGGCAGGAAACAGTGGGTAGGGATAAATGGACTGTTCTTTAAATGGAAGTAAGTTAGAAGTGGGGTTCCCCCCCAAGGATCTGTGCTGGGATCAGTGCTCTTTAACTTGTTCATAAATAATTGAGAAGTTGGAGTAACTAGTGATGTGGCCAGATTTGCAGATGGCACTAAACTATTTAGGGTAGTGAAATCCAAAACAGATTGTGAGGTGCTCCAAAAGAATCTCCCCAAACTGGCCGATAAAACTAAAGTGTGACTTTGAATCGATGTCAGCTTCTGGTGATCACAGAGCCCTGTGGTTTTTCTTGGGTAGAGTACAGGAGGGGTTGACCATTGCCATCTCCCGTGCAGTATGAGAGGATGCCTTGCAGCAGCTTCCTATATCACTGCTGCCTGATAGAGGTGTTTCCCATAGTCTGGGAAACATACCAGCAGGGATTCCAGCCGGCAACCTCTGGCTTGCTATTCAAGTCATTCCCCCCCCTCCCCACGCCATTAGGTGGCTGAGTGGGCGACAAAATGGCAAATGCACTTCAGTATAAGCAAGTATAAAGTGTTGCACATTGGGTCAAAAAATTCCAACTTCACATATAGGTGACTGACCAGGAGAGAGATCTTGGGGTTATGGTGGATAGCTCATTGAAAGTGTTGACAGTGCACGGCAGCTGTGAAAAAGGCAAATTCAATGCTAGTGGTCATTAGGAAGCAGACTGAAACAGTAATGAACATATTATAATGCCCTGATACAAATCTATGGTGTGGCCACATTTGGATTAGTGCGTTCAGTTCTGGTCACCGTATCTTAAGAATGATGTAATATAACTGGAAAAGATGCAGAGGAGGGCAACCAAAAGGATCAGGGGCCTGGAGCACCTTGCTGATGAGACAAGGTTACGGTATCTGGCACTTTCTGGTGTGGAAAAGAGGCGACTACAGGGAGATATGATAGAGGTGTATAAAACGATTCATGGAGTGGAGAGAGAGTGGACAGAGATAATTTTTTCTCCCTCTCACAACACTAGAACCAGGGGCCGTCCCATGAAACTGAAGGCTGGGATATTTAGGACCAACAAAAGGAAGTGCTTTTTCACACAGTGCACAATTAATGTATGCAGTTCTTTGCCGCGGGATGTAGTGATGGTCACCAGTTTGGATGGCTTTAAATGGAGCTTAAACAAATTCATGGAGGACTGGTCTATCCACAGCTACGAGTCTGGTGGCTATAGGCCACCTCCAGCTTCAGAGGCAAGTGTCAGCAATCTGGCCACCCAGAAGGGAAGTCCAGGAAGATAGTCCACAATACAAACTGGGCTGCAGAAATGAAACACGGCTCGGAATAGTTCTTTATATCAGGCTCGGGCTGAAAGCTGTTGACACGAGGGTTGACAAATGTTGTCTTCCAGCAGCTAACAGAAAGCTGCTGACGTGCTTTATCGTCCAAGCTGGCAGGGATTCAAGGCTTATCAGCCCTCTGCAAGAGGCGTTTACTCCTCCTGATAGTTTCCAGCTGTGCTCTCCGCCTTGTGACACCCCGTTGCTGTGGAGTCAGTGGGGGTTGATTGCTCAGCTCATCTTCTAGTCTGTCTGTCGCTGTCTCTGCTGCCTCAGACTGCTGTGCCTGCTCTGCAACATCAGCCAGACCTTCCTCAGCCGTCTCTTGTGAACTGACAGCTGGGCTCTGCCCCTCAGGCACCCCTGCATCGGCTGAAAGGCTGTCAGCTTCCCCTTCCTCCTTGCTGTGTGAGATTGCGGGCGTGACAGCAAGATGCCTCTCAATCCCAGTTGCAGAGGAGCAACAGCAGGAGAGAGGACATGCCCTCCCCTCTTGCCTGTGGGCTTCTCAGAGGCACCTGGTGGATGCTGGACTCGATGGGCTTCCTTGGGCCTGATCCATCGGAGCTGTGCTTGTGCCCTTCTTAACCGGCCTCCTTGGGTGTTCCGCATTTGTGTCTTGGGATAGCAACTGGGGATGCTTGTGTGGCTCCCGAACGACTGCTGTGTGGACTGTGTGACACCCTAACCCCATTGCTCACACATTCAAGGAGCAAGCTGGAGAGGCGCCCCTAACCCTAACCCCAGCCCCCGCCACTCTCCCCTTGGCTCATGGCCCTTCCTGGAAGGCGGCCTCAGATCAGTCAAGGGCACCCTTCTGAGGGCTAGCTGCAGCAGAGGGCTGCCAGCAGGATCATCAGGGTGGCTTCTCCACAGGGAGGGCTCAGGCCTCGCCACGCTCTTTGGGGAGTCTTCCAGAGTGCCAGCACACACCCTGGCGCCCTAGGGTGCCCTTGGCGGCAGCATGTGAACGGGGCCTCGGTGTCTTCCTGAAGCCATGAGCTGAGCGTGAGGTGGCCCTGTGACGACGCAGCTGCCCGGAAAGGCGGATGCCGTGCTGGGCTCCATTAACAGAACTGCTTGGCGCCTGTTTTGCGTTTTGGGGTAACTTGTGAACTGCCTAACTGATTTGGGCCCAAGGTTGTCCAGTGGTAGGGAGAGGGGAGGACAGCAGGGGCGTAACTACTATTAGGCAAGGGGAGAGAGTTTTCTCGGGGGGCCCCCTGCCTCAAGGGGCCCCCCAGACGCACATCGCATGACTCTCTGCCCACCCGTGTTGCACCCACCCGTGTTACATTTAAGTACCTAGCAACACCTTTGTAAGGGTGAGAGGAAGAGTGATTGGATTTTCCATGCAAAAAGCTGGCATTAGCAGGTATGTTCCGAATTTCTTCAAAAAATAAATAAATAAATCTTTCCCTGAGTGTATTTCATTGTAAAAAGTAGTGAATTCAGCTCATTTAAGTTGGGGGAGGGGAGAGGAAAGGAATGAGAGAAAGAGTGGAGAGGAGGAGGAATTTAGGTGGTGTGAGGTGGGCGCAAGGCTCTGTGTGGCTCCCCAGAGGTGCATCAGAATCTAATCTGGCCCACCACCAAATTTTAGTTTGACACCCCCTGGCATAGTGCATTTGCGAGAGAGAGAAAATCCAAGCCCCAGTATTTATATGGGGGTGGAGTCTTTTATGGGGGGGGGTTTCTTGTTGCACCCCCTGTAATTTCCTGCTGGATCCGCCCCTGTGAACTAGATATTCACCGTATTCATAATGGGGATGTGAGTGTGTGTGCACTATATATTGTGAAGTGTGTGTATCAGCAAGGGGCCCATTTTAAAATCTTGTCTCTGGGCCCCCTCCAACCTTGCAACGCCCCTGGAGGACAGTAAGCAGGTTATTCTGTTGGTTTTTGTTGGTTCAGCTATTTGTTTTAGATTAGTTATTCCCGGAAGAACGTGTCAATTTCTGGATCTTCCTTTCAGTCTTTGACCAGCATAAGGTGGTAAGAGACCTCGAAGCTGCACAATTGGCACGTATGAGAAGTGCCTGATCCAGCAGGGCTGCTCTCGTGTTCTTCTCTTTCTCCTTCTCACATGCTCTTTTCCCCTTTTCCTTTTCCTTTTCTCCCCAGGCAAGTCCCCCTCCGGTGGTTGTGAACACAGAAACTTTGGAGCTACCTGCCTACGTAAGTTTTCATCCGGTCTTGAATGGCCGTGCACGTTTTGGAGACCACTTTTAGCCTTTTTCAGAGCAAAATGCCTGAGAAGATCAGCCCTGTTTCCTGGGTTGGAGGGATGCACTGCTGAGGAGTCGGTCCAAAGCCAAAGCTGAACATAAGCCAGGATCCGAGCCCCGTTGTACACAACTGGGACGAATTGGAGGCTGCTCTGTCGGCCATGGCGGCCCCCGTCGGCAAAGGGATATTGTCAGGCTGGCAGAAGTGCTGAGGAGGGTCGTCTCCGTGATTGGGAGCGGACTGGGCGAGGCACAAGAGGGAGGGACTTCAAGGCAGAGGCTTAGGAAATGTCTGTGTGGGGGGGGGGAGCGTCTCTCTCAGTACCAGCCCTTGGGGGCCACCCAGTTGAATGGATTGTCATAAGTTCAGGGCTGGAGGGGGGCCTGATTTGCATGGGGTGTTTGTAAAAGGAGGGGGTGCATCCTGAGCTTGGGCCTTCACTAGCCTAGTGTGTGGGGGCAGCAGCAGCAGCAGCAGCCAGGAGTGCATGCCAGGCAGCGTGGGCACTCCTTCAGACATTGCCTGCTCCCCCACGCACCAGCCTCCACAGCCTGCCAGACAGCACCATCCTAATATATGATGGCCCATTGCTCGCATTAGTTTTTCAAAAAGGCGCCCGTGGCTTAAAGAAGTCCCATCCACTCGGCCCCAGGACACCCAGCGGAAGGCCCTGCGGCCAGGGAGGGAGAGGGCCTCCCCCCCCCCCGCCTCCCAGGAGGCTGCCCGAGCCCTGTGCCTGCTTCTGGCCAGGACATGGCCTTGGGGGAGACCACGTCTGTGGCGGGGGGCCGGCTCCTCTCCCCTGCAGATGCCCGCTGGCTGGCTCCTGGCTCCTGGGCAGGAAGAGGAAGCTGGGCTGGGCCGAATCCCCAGAGGCTGCGCTCCCTAAGAGCCTCTAATCTGAAGAGGTTTGTCGGTGCCAAGCAGGCTCCCTTAAAAAGGGAAAGAAGCCCACATTGATTTCTTGACCTCTAGAAATGTTCAGCGTACAGCAAGGTCCTCACTCCCCAGGTCACGTTCTCGGCCACCCTTCCGCTCCTTTGGACTAGTTGCTCGTGAGTAGCTCCTTGCAACCGTTCAGTGAATTACGGCCCGGGGTGGGTGGGGGGGGCATCTCTCAGCCGAGTGGCCCCTCCTCACTCCGATTCAGGAAGAGAGCGGCCTGGCTGGAGCAGGTCCTGCTTCCTCAAGGAGCCGGCATGCCCGGCACGGGGACGGGGGCTGTGTGGGGCTCCCCCCAGGCTGCTCCTTGTGCTGGGGGAGGGGGCCCTTTCCCTCATTCTGCCCCGGAGGTCTGCTGGAGCACCGTCTTTCTCATGGCCGTTCCTGGCGAGCTCAGGGCAGCAGCAGTTGGGGGGGCTGGCTGGGGCAAGGGGCGCTCCCCATGGCAACCTGGCAAGCCCGTTTGTGGCGCCCTGCCCAGCGTCACCCGCTGGGCTGCCTGGCTCCGCGGGGGGGGGGGAACTCTCCGCTCCCGCTCCCAGTCCCCATCGGAAGTGCCTCCCTCCGAGCCCGCCTGTGGGTCCTTCGGGCTCCAAGCGGTCTCTGCTGACTGGCAGCCAGTCACTGTCTCTCAGCTCGCGCCACCATCGCCGTGAAGACAAAAGTGGGCAACCAGCCGGTGTGCCTCCTGGCGGGAATGTTTGCGGAAGGGCCCAAGGGGCAAGTTGCCGCGGTGGCGTTGGAGGCCAGAAGAGCCAGTGGGACGCCCAGCTGGGCCCTGCTGTGAACAGAAGCTTGGCAGGGTCAGGGACAGCGGAGGGCAGGTGCTGAGCTGGCCGCTGTCAGCAGCAGAAGAGGAAGTGGCAGGGGAGAAGTTGCCGGAGCCCACCAATCTGTGGCAGGGCCCGGGGTGTGCTGCAGAAGCCTCCGGCCTGTGCCCGGGCCCCCTCAGAGGATGCCACCCGTTCTGAGGAGGAGGCGGAGCAGCGGCTGCGTGGCCCAGAGACGGGAGGTCTTCCTTCTGGCCAGGCCTCTTCCGGAGGGAGGCACGCCCGGCTGCCCTTTCTGCCCTGTGCTGCAGGCGCCAGGCTCCGGTGTTGGGGACAGTCTTCTTTGCAGCTGGGCATGGGGCCCGATCCCCAGGGTGGGCGGGGAGCCTCCTGCTGTGGTGAGGTTCTCTGTCCTGTGGCTGCCACCATGCAGACACTCCTCCAAGCGGCGGCCACATCTCCTCTCCTCTGGGGGATGCCCTGTTTCCTCCACACCCCACTTGCCTCATGGATCTGGTCTGCTGGCTCCAGTTTTCAGAGGGTTCAGGAGGGCAGTCCTTGGAGACAGGCCTCTGCCTCTGCCTCTCCTGGTAGAGTGAGGGGGCGTGGAGGACTCCTCAGAGACTCCGCTTTGGGGGTCAGGTCCCTCCTCTGGACAGGTTCTGTCTTGCCTCACCCTCTCTGACCAAATCCAGACCACGTGCTGGACACACACAATATCTGCTCCTTGCAGAATTGACCTGGAGAAGCGGCTGTTGCTTGTGTGGCTGCTGGAGTGGGAAGGAGAGGCCCTGGGATGTCCAGGCCTGTGACGTGTCCACTGGGATGTGTGTGCCCTAAAATGACACTTCAGCCATTTCCAGAGGTGCTTCGAGGGAGAATCAGTGGGGGTGTTGGTGAATGGCCCTGTTTCCCTAGTGGTTAGGGGGCAGTGGGGGTGTATCTGTCCTCGTGGGATGGATTGCCTCTTCCTGTTCCTCTTGGGGGCAGGGTGGGAAGGGGGTCGTTGCTCCCCCATTCTTAGGAAGGCGTATATTCCACTTTTCAGCAGTCAGTTGCTGGGACCGAGCAGCTCTCTGCCGTCTGAGAAATGGTGGGGAAGGAGACGGGCTCCTTCCGCTGCTTCTCCGCAGCAGAGTTCTCCCTGCACACCGCCTGGAAAGCGGGAGGGCTGGCCCAGGAGGGCTCGGTGGGCGCAGCAGCGGTTCTGGGCCGGTCTGCTCTCGTCCTTCTCAGCAATAGGGAAAGAGCCTCTTGGCTGAATGGGACTGCTACACGCCCCCCCCACGCCCCCCCCGAGCAGGAGTGGATGTTTGCGGGGGGGGGCGTCTCCTGCGGTGTGGCTTCATCCCATCCGCTGCTGCTGCTGCTGCTGCTTGTAAGGGCCCCACATGGCTGAGCCAGTTGTGGGGTGATGGGGGCAGCCTGGGAAGAACACGCGTGGGTTGGGGCTGGCCTTGAAAGCCAGCGCACAGGGGCCCCCTGGGAGAGGAAAGCCAGTGCGCCTCTTGCCTGACGCTCGCCTTTGTCTTCATGTAGGTCAACGGCACAGATGCAGAATATGAGTATGAAGAAATTACACTGGAAAGGGTAACTAGTGGGACTCCCCCTCGCGCATGCGCTTCTTTCTGCTAACTGTCCCTCCCGTGCCAGGCGCCTGCTGGCCAGGGCCCAGCCACGGGCAGCTTCCTCCCAGGGGCACACAGTCCGGGCTCAGGAGGGCCCTGCAGGCAGTTGCCACCCGAGGGAGAGTCGGGGCCAGGGGTCGGCTGGGCTGACCAGAGCCGAGCAGGTCAAGCAGAGGCCGGGCACGGAAGGGGAGGGAGCGTGCACCACTGGCCGGAGCCAAGGAGGCCAGACAGGAAGCTCCTCGGGTGCCCTGCCTGTGGTGCCGGGAGCCCCGGCGGGAGCCTTGCAAGGCGGGGCAGAGGGCGCAGCTTCAGCCCAGGACGGCCGCTGGCATGGACCGGCTGGAGGATTCTCTGGCACGGCTCAGCGAGTCGTGCGCAGGTGCCAGGGCGGGGTGCTGGGTGCCCCCCCTCCGCTGGGCTTTTGGGAACAGCCCCGCCCTTGTGAGCCGCAGGGCCCGGCTGCCTGCCCTGCTTCTCCTGGAAGCTGCTTTGGCCGGAGTCCAGCCACGGCCAGCTGCCCCTTGAGAATGTGACCGTGAAAGCTCCGGCCCCGTCTTGGCGCCCGGGAGAGGCAGAGTCGGGCGGCTGCCCCAGCTGCCCAGCGCTTGGGGCTGGAGGTGCGTCCTGGAGAAGAGCCACCCAGGTGAAGGGCCCGACCCGCTGGGATTGCTGCCTCCGCTGCCTGGATGCAGCCACTGGGGGTTCCCCAGAACGAGGAGCAGCTTCAGAAACTGCCCCGGAAGTTAACGCAGGCCTGAGAGGTGGCTGGCTGGCTGGCTCCCCTCCCCCAGGGCTCAGCTGGAGTGGGGCTGGCCTTGCAGAGGGTCTGCCCTCCTCCAGGCTTGAGGAAGGGCCTCTTGGGAGTGCGGTGGGTGTCTTCGGGGCCAAGCCCCCTGGAGCTGCTGCTGCTGCTGAGGCTCTTGAGAGGAGAGCTGGTCTGGTACTAAGCAGGCTCCAGCCTGGTTGCTTATGAATGGGAGACCAGAAGTGGGAGCACTGCAAGAGATTCCCCTTCTTAGGGGTTGGAGCTGCTCCGGGAAGAGTCCCCCCCCGGCAGCAGCATCTCCAAGAAAGGGCTGAGAAAGCTTCCTGCCTGCAACCTTGGAGAAGCCGCTGCCAATCTGTGTAGACAATCCTGAGCTAGATGGACCCAGGGTCTGACTCAGTATGTGGCAGCTTCCTCTGTACCCTCCACTGTTTGGCTGTCGTTCTGCACAGGCAGCCCTCCTCCCTGCCCGCTTCCTCGAGGCTGGGCCGGAGGGTACCAGCTCCTCCCAGGAGGCTCCAGGGGAATTCCACCCCCAGCTAGTGTCTCCCCGCTGAGCGCAGCTGAGGCCCTCAGAGTCCAGGCAGGACCAGGCGGAGCCCTGGAGGGCATCGGGCTGCTTGCCGGTGGCCTCCTGTGCTGGGTCCGAGGCCGCTCCCAAGTGGCTTCCGAGAGCAGCCGTGCTTGTGTTTGCTTTCCAGGGCAATTCCGGGCTTGGCTTTAGCATCGCGGGCGGGACGGACAACCCGCACATCGGGGACGACTCCAGTATATTCATCACCAAGATCATTCCGGGGGGCGCAGCTGCGCAGGATGGAAGGCTGCGGTAGGTGGGGCAGTCGCCTGGGCTGGGGCTCGGGCCAGACCCCGACTCCGCTTGCAGCCCGGGCTTTGGTGCGGACACGGCGACTCCTCTGCCGTGGCATCCGCTGTCCCCCAGACCTGTGCGCTGAGTGGGCCGCGAGCACACCGGCTTGCTGGGGGATCGGCGGCCCCCCTTTCTGACTCCAGGTGGCAAGAAGACGGTCTGCAGGCCGCGTGTCCTCCTGGGAGGGCAGCTCGAAGCCTCCCTCCGCCACCAGCGCCGGCCAGCCCCAGAAGGACACAGAGCTCAGGAGGCGGGCAGAGGCCAGAGGCCAGGCTTCTCTCCTCCCTTTGCTTTTCCTCCCTGGGCAGCCCAAAGAGGCTTGGCCGCTCTGAGGCCAGTTGGGCCTCCCCCCCCGTCCCCCCCGCCCCCTAAAGACACACGACTCAGCAGCCTGGAAAGCGCCTCCTTGGCCTGTGGGCTCATCAGGGCCATTGAGGGGTGGCTGCTGCCCATCACCCAGCGCTCCCGTCTGCCCGGCCCTGCTGGCCCTGCTGGGGCTCGCAGCTTTTCTCCTCCCCGGTTCCGCCTGGCTCACCATGGAAACGGAGGCGCTTTCTGGGCAATGGAGGGTCCACCCTGCCATCGTGGCCCAAGGAGCATGTCGGTCTGTGGGGCCCAAAGGACAGCAGGGGCTCTGGCTCCGAGGGGGCCGGGCTGTGTGGAAAGGGGGAGGCAGAATGCGGGCTGCCACCCGGGCAGGAGGCCCGGAGGCCAGCCAGAGGAGGGGCCTCCCCCGCAGCGGCCAGCGGCCTTCCCTTGCCCTGCCCCTCCTCGTTGGCTGTGTCCGGAGGGAGAGCAGCTGGGCAGAGGCAGGCTTGATCTGTGCCAGTCTCTGCCGGGGGGTGGGGGGTGTTTTGGCTGCCCCTGGCTTGGGTGGCTTGAAGAGACGCAGCCGTGGAGGCCGAGTTGCCCCGCGGCTGCTAAGCCTGATGGCTCTGGGCCAGGAGGCCTCCCCGTCCCAGCTGCTGCCGGGGAGCAAGCCTGCAGCTGGGCCACCGTGGGGAGACGGGGTGCTGGTCCAGCAGGGCTCTCTGGGCCAGAGGGGAGGGGGTTGGCTGCTGAATGGTGGGGACACAGTGCGGGGGGGGGCGGCCCTCGGGCGTTCTGGGCTGTGCGTGTCCCAACACGCCTGAGTCTGAGTCCCGCTGAAGAGAGTGGAGCCTGCTTCCGAAGCAGGAGGCTTCCCGGGCACACCTCCACTGCAGAGGGCCTCCCTCTCCGCAGTCCGCGTCTCTCGGACCTCTGTGGTGGGAAGTGGTGGGCATCGCTTGTGTGCCCAGAGGGGGCGTGTGCTGCCCACGTGTCGGCCTGGAGCTCTGCGGGGGCCAGGCAAGCTGGGTCGGATGTGCTGGCGAGACCAGCATGCCGAGCAGGGAGGTGCTTGCTCTCCACCTGCAGAGTGAACGACTGCATCTTGCGGGTGAACGAGGTGGACGTCCGCGACGTGACCCACAGCAAAGCAGTGGAAGCTTTGAAGGAGGCCGGCTCCATGGTCCGGCTGTATGTCAAGAGAAGGAAACAAGTCACCGAAAAGATGGTGGAGATCAAGCTGGTGAAAGGCCCGAAAGGTTTGTGGCGGCGGCGGCAGCTTGGTGAAGCAGGCCAGGCTTGGTGGCCAGCATGGCTGGTGCTCCAGAGGCCGGGCCCCAAACCCCCCCCCTCGCTCTGCGCAGCAGGGCCTTGGCCTGGGAAAGGACTGCTCGGAGCAGCAGGGCCTCTGGGGTGCAAACCTCTGCCCCAGTGGCAGGGGGGGGCGGGCCTGGAGCCTGCCTGGGTTGCCAGTTTGGAGAAGAGGCCGCGTCCCCCTGTGGGAGCCCTCTTCCCGCACACCCTCCACTCCGCTGTCCCTGCCCGCCGGAGTCTTGTCTCTGTGCGTCGCCTCCTGGCCCCGGGCGCCTCCCGGCCCGTGCTGGCTCTGGCAGTGGCAGGGGCCGGGTGGCTGCTGACGGTCTCTGCTCTCGTGAAGCAGGTCTCGGGTTCAGCATCGCGGGGGGCGTTGGCAACCAGCACATTCCTGGAGACAACAGCATCTACGTCACCAAGATCATTGAAGGCGGCGCAGCCCACAAGGACGGCAAGCTCCAGATTGGGGACAAGCTTCTGGCGGTAAGTGGCTTTCTCAGCCCCGTCCGTGCCTGGGAGCAGCCCCTGCCAGCCTGGGCTGGAGAACCGGGCTCAGGGCGAGGGCTGGTCGGCCCCGCCAGCTGCAGCTCAGGCAGCGCTCCTGGCGGGGAAGGCGGGGAGGCCCGGCTCGGGCCCGCTTCCCTTCCTGGGCAGGCGAGAGACCTGCTGCTCTGGTCTTGCTGAGCGGTGCTGTTGCTGCTCCCCATGTCATGAGGTTCCCCGAACATGCCAGGGGGTGGCGGCGGCTGAACACGCCAGGTAGGTGGCAGTGGGGTGGCGGGAAGAGCAGCAGCTGAAGGGCGGGGCGGGGCCCAGAGGAGACTGGGAGCGGGGCGGGGCGGGGGGGAGCAGCATCTGGGGCAGGGCGAGTTAAAAACAGCCGGCAGGGAGGCCAGAGAGGTCCTTGCGCTGGGTGGAGGCGGCAGCATGTGTGGCCCAGCTGGGGAGCCCGTGGCTGCTTGCCTCCCCCCCCCCCCGTTGGCTGCTTGCCTCGCCCCCCCCCCCGGTCGGCTCTGCACGCAGGAGCAGGGAAGCCTGCCTGCCTGCCTGCCTGGCCGCCTCCATCCGCTCCTTTCCCCCCCGACCCTGGCAGGTCGTAGCAGCTGGGACTTTCTCGGGCTGCTGACGTGATGCTTGTCGTCCTGTGACTGGCTCGGGAGGCCTGTGAGTGGGGGAGGCTGGTGTCATTCAAGAGAGCCTCCCCTTCTCCCCACCCAGGATGGGGCCGCGGCTGCTGCTTGTGTGGCGATGGGTTTTTCCCTTGTCAATGCTTCTTCCTGGCATTCCTCCCAGAGATTCCCGGCTTACCTCTTTGGCTCTCAAATCTGGGTCTTTTCCCTGACGTGTGCAGTCCTGGGCTCCGAATCCCGTTCACGGCCCTGGGTCGGACATGCCACCCACTCCCACTGCGGAACTAACTGGGCAGTTCAGGGGATGAGTCCAGCTGCAAAGAGCCTCCAGCCGGGGCCTCGGGAGACACCCCCCCCACACACACACACAACCCAGGGGAGCAGGAGCCAGCATGTCCCCACACCCCCCATGAGCCCAGCAGACAGCCCACAGCCCTGTCTCCATCTTTGACTGGGGGGAGCCCCCCGAGAACCTCCCCCGGCACCCCCAGGGCCAGCTGCTAGAAAATTGGGCCCAGCCCCTTTGAGCAGCAGAGCCTTCTCGAGGGCAGGGGCCGGCTGCCACTCTGCCTTGGCAGCCGTCCGAGAAACCAGCCGCCATCTCCAAGCCTTCCTTGCAGCCGGATCAGCAGCCCACTCTGTGGCCGTCTCGCTTTGCCGGTGGAGTCAAGCTTGGAGCTGGGCAGTGCTGCCTTTTTCGGCCTTGAGCAGAATCGGGAGCTGCCGTTTGAAGTGGCAGCTGTGCATTGACGACGACTGTGTGTTTCTGTCCCACTTCTCAACAAAAGTGCGCAAAGCCGTTTACACAGAGGAATATGGGCGATGGTTCCGCGTCCTGAAAGGGCTCACAGTCTCAAAGGGGACATGAGGTAGACCCTGGAGGGGTGCTGTGCTGGGGCTGGACAGGGCCTGTGGCTCGCTCCCTGCTCAATAGAAGGGAATGGCCACTTGGAAAGGGACCTCTTTGCTCAGTTCACAGGGTTGCAATTTACAAAAATGGCAATGGAAGATTCAGAACTGGTGACGCTGAAAGGTCAAGCTAGCCAGATCTGTAACTGCAGGGAAATGGGCAGCTGCATTTCAGCAAATGAGGACTCTGCCGAACTTCAGAAAAAGCCCTGCTGGGCTCCTCTGGGTCTGGCCCCTCAGGCCCAGCATCCTGCCTCATGCAACGGCCAACCAGTTGCTTCTGGGAAGCCTGCAAGCGGGGAAAAGCGGGCAACCCACCGCCCCCTCCCATTCCCTCGCGCCTGGTGTTCAGGGACATCACGCCCCCGATGGAAAGGCACAGCTACCCAGGCCAGCCTCCATGGATAGCCCTGTCCTCTGTGAATTGGTCTTACCCCCTTTTAAACCCATCTGGATTAGTGGCCCTTCACCACATCCAATAGCAGCAACTACAGATTGTGGGCAGAAGTCCTTCCTTTCATCGGTCCTGTGTCTCCCAGCATTTCGCTTCAACAGAGCACCCCGCCTTCTCATTGTAGGAGAGACTACAATTCCACACCTCACCTTTTCTAGCTCTTCAAGTGCAGTGATCAGAACTGTATACAGTATTCCCAGTGTGATGGCACCATAAATTTATATAGGGGCATTTCTCTATTGGCAGCTCGGTTTCCAGTCCCTTTCCTAATGATCCCTAGCATGGAATTAGCCTTCTTCCCAGCTGCCACACACTGGGCTGTCCATCATGTCCCCAAGACCGTTTCCTGATCGATCCAGCTCAGACCCCATCAATGTATATGTGAAGCTGGGGGGGGTTGCCCCAGTGTGCATCACTTTACACTTATTGGCACTGAATGGTGTTTGCCATTCTAAAGCACATTTGCTTAGGTAGGAGAGATCCCTCTGGAGCTCTTCGCAATCCTTTCTTGTTCTTACCATCCTGAATAATTTGGGGTCACCAGCACACTTGGCCACCTCACGGCTCACCCCAGCACCTGCTCATTTATGAACAAGTTCAAAAGCACCTGACGCTTTCCCCGATTATCACAAGAGTAGCCCTTCTGGAGCAGAGCCGGGGGTGCCATTTACCCACATGGGTAAACTGCATGCTTTTAGAAACCCCACAACCAGGCCCCACAGCGCACTCTCCAGCAGCTGGGCTTGGGAGCCCTGAAGCCTCAGAGCACAAAGGGTCTTTTCAGCAGTCACGGCAAAGAGCCAGATAGACCTCAGTTCTTTGACTTGACGTGGTCTCTGTCTTTTGCACCAATGGGCTATGCGCCTGTGCAGAGACCTCGTCGGAACCTCGCAAGCTCAATTCTCCTGCTTCGGGCTATATGCAGCTGCATCACTCCTCATCCCCTCCGTCTTTCGTCGTCCACGCTTCAGTAAGCATAGCGGAGTCTGCAACTTGACAACGGCCTTTGGCCGCGGATTAGTTGGACTTGGCCCATGATCAAACTCGATCAACTAGAGAGCTCTCTGTGGCTACGGATGAGCCTGGGTATGCTTCATCGGAAGAGGAGGCCTATTCCTCGGCCAGCCCACAGAAGAGGCATCGTGGCTGCCTAGGCATCGTTCGCAACCCTCGAGGGTGCCAGGAGAGCATCCCGCTAGGGACCATAGTGCCCATTGGCACTCGGAAGAACATTCCTCAGTTTACAGGCAAGATCGGGCCTGGGACCGTCGTAAGCTATCATGTCCGGATCAGTACCAGCTGCCCATCCGCCACACTCCCTTGTGAGGCTGAGCTTTCATATGGTGCTTGGCGCCGGGACTCTGGATCATGTGGTCGATATCGACTATTTGGACTATGTTAGGCTCCGATATGGACCTCATTACTCGGAAGGCCCCACGTATGGGAAACCCGGAACTGTGTAGGGCTGGTGTGACCCACACACACACTCGAAAGGGAGGTTGCAATCCCAATCACCGCAACACTCCCCTCAGGATCAAAATGAGTGATGCGAGCCGCCCTCTTCGGCTGCCGTGCTACAACAGGCTGCTATGCCTGTCCAGGTACTTCTGGCAGAGCTTTCTGCCTCAGTACTGGACAATCCGGGAAGCAAACTGGGCTCCCCTACGGTTTCAATGCTCTTGGCCCAAGACTCTTTGGCTCCTCCGGAGTTGGAATATGAGAGCGATAGTAGCTCTCAGGACTCTGAGGTTGTTTCCCGGGGGTTGTCCCTGCTCAACATACAGTTGGATTCAAAGTCTGTTTCCCTGTCAGAGGACCTCAAACAGTACTCCACGTACGTAGCCCGCATGGCTTCGGCCCTTGGTGTGAGCCTCGGTATGTAGCAGAAGGAAGAGCTGGACCCATTGTTCAGCCTTATCAATTTGGAGGCCAAAGTACCAGCCGCTTGGCCCCTGAACTCAGTCAGCATTATTGGGGGTCATTGGGAAAAGCCAGCAACTCTTTCTCAGCCTAATAGATGCTTGGAGAACTTTTACAGGGTGCAGCTACAGGATGATACGGCCTTTCTGAAGAATCATCCCACCCCGAATTTGATCGTCGTGGAGGCATCCCTACAAAGGACCAGGGGTCACAGCCAGTCTGAACCAAGTGACAAAGAGGGCAGAAAATTGGACTCTTTCAGGAGAAGGCTTTACTTGGCCTCAACCCTCCACTTGAGGGTGGCCAATTATCAGGCTTATAACACACGATATAACCACTTTCTGTGGGAGAAAGTGGGTCCTTCCCTGGATCTTCTGCTTCAGGACAAGTGGGATCCGGCGAAAGTGTTTCTCCGCAAGGCTATTCAGGTGGTGAAACAGGAACTCTGTTTGGCTCAGCATTCAGTGGAGTGCATGGCTAACGTGATGGTCACATCTGTGGTGCTCAGATGACATGCTTGGCTGTGTTCGTCTGGCCTGAACTACGAGGCCCGTGCTAGGGTCGAGGACCTGCCTTTTGAGGGCTCTAGCTTCTTTGCGGAGCAGACGGATGACACGCTCCAGAAAGTTCAGAAGTTGAGGAGCACAGCACGATCCATGTCGTACTCGTCGTCAACCACCAAACCACCGAAAACTGCTAGGTGGTCACCTTATCATCCACAGAAGACTCCTTCTCAACAGCAGTCTCCAGCGGAACGTTCCTTTCGTGGTAACAAGTTCCAGTTGAGATACAAGTCGGGCTCCAGCCTAGTAAGCCTGCCTTTCAGAAATAGTGCCCGAACACCTTCCAAAAGAAGCAATGACTCGGGGCGCTTCCGGACTCGCCTGGCTCCGTTCTCGGCGAGCTGGGACAGAGTGAGCACGGACCAGTGGGTCCTTACAGTCAACGTTTGGGCTATGCCTTGGAGTCCTGCGGGACACCGCAAGTGTCCACGATTGTGATTTCTCCAAGCACCCCCAGAGTTGGACCAGGAGGTCGCCGCTCTCCTGTCAAAGGATGCAATCGAGAAGGTTGCCAATCTGGAGAGTCCCAGTTTCTATTCCTGGTACTTTATTGTGCCGAAACCGGATGGGGGTTGGCGTCCTACACTGGACCTCAGGGCCCTAAACAGATACTTGGTCTACAAACGATTCCGAATGCTGTCGGTACCGACCGTTATGACCATCCTGGAAAATGTCTTGTAGATGGTTTCCCTAGACTTCAAAGACTCATATTACCACATCTTGATACACTCTCAGCATCGACGCTTCCTACACTTCTAGATCGGGGGATCCCCTATTAATTCAAGGCCTTGTCATTCGGTCTCACGACAGCGCCTAGGATTTTTACAAAGTGTCTAGCCCCGGTGGGGGCTTTCCTGCAGGAGCAAGAGTTGCAGGTACTGCCATATTTAGACGATTGGCTCATATTGGTGAGTACCAAGCATGTGGTCCTGGACACCCTTGAGATCATCGTGGACACTCTGCAGCTTCTGGGTTTCCAAATCAATTTCAAGAAATCTCAGTTGGAACTGACCCACATGATACAGTTCATAGGGCTGATATTTGATACGACCTTGGAAAAGGTCTTCCTTCCAGACACCCGCATGTGTACTTTCCAGAGACTGGCTGCCGCTTTCTTAGCTGGAGGGTCACAGACTATGCACTTGGTGCAGTGCCTGTTGGGGCACATGGCAACCATACCTTCAGTTCCACAAGGACAAGGTTGTGCTCAGGCCGGATGTCCAGTTTCTTCCTAAGGTGGTGTCTATGTTTCACCATTCGTCCCTGCTCACATTGCCTATGTTTTTCCAAAACCTTTCCTTGGATGCAGAGCGAAGGTTGCATCGTTTGGACATTAGAAGGGCGTTATCCTTCTATGTACAGAGGTCTGCTGAGTGGAGAAAAACTCCTTCCTTGTTTGTTCTTTATGATGGGCCTCGTAAGGGTCTTCAAGTTTTGGCCCAATCCCTATCTAGATGGGTAGTTTCCTCAATTGAGCTTTGCTGTCAATTGGCTCATAAGCAGTTGCCTGCAACCGTTAAGGTGCACTCAGTTAGGTCCGTGGCGATCTCTGTCGCCTTTGATCGTGCGGTCCCATTGGACACTACCTGCCAGGCAGCTACCTGGGCTTTGCCCCACTCACTCATCTGTCATTATGCTATTGATGCCAGGGCACGGAATGATGCTGTATTTGGCAGGAGTGTCCTGCAATCACTTTTCAGTTGATGTACTTGTTTCTGGAATAAATACTTCTGGCAGTTCACAGGTTGCTTCTGTTTCTTCCCTCCTCCTTGGGTGCTTGCTTGTTATGCACCCATTGGTGTAAAAGACAGAGACCACAGCAAAGAACTACAGGTTGCTTCCCTGTCACTTTGGTTCTTCTAGTGGCCATCTGTCCTTTTGCATGCCCTCCCCGCGGGGTCTGCTGAAGCTGGACTCTGTGACTGAGGGGATGTGGAGTGACGCAGCCACATATAGCGGCTGGGGCCGGGTTCCCGCCCAAAGCAGGAGAAATCGAGCTTGTGAGGTTCCCACGAGGTCTCTGTGCAGGCGCATAGCTCCTTGGTGTAAAAGGACAGGTGGCCACTAGAAGAGCCAAAGTGACAGGGAAGCAGCCTGTAGCTGCTCCACGCGCTGGGCCCATCTTGCCCTTTCCCACTCACTGCATGCTGGCTGCCCAAAGACCTCCGCCATTCGTGAGGAGCAAAGCAGTCCTGTACAGTGTTCATCATGATTTTGTTTTTGAAAGCTTATACCTGCCTTTCTTGCAGATGTAATCTAAGGCAGGTTACAGAAAAAAGAATAAAATAACAGCCACTCAGCCAAAAAGCCCGAGCCAAGGAACCATCAAAATGAGAGCACCAGATCCAGTCTGCCGCATACACGGAACCATCGGCCAGTCCAGAAGCCTTGTTTGCAAAGCTGTGTCTCCGGTGCCTGAAGAAGGGGAGTCAAGCAAGCCTCTCATGGGGGGGCATCTCACAGGGCTGGTGCCAGCACTGAGCAGGCCCCGCTCCCAGTGGACACCTGCCAGACTACAGGTGGCCAAAACCCTGGTAGCCGAGCTTTCCATGAGGAAATGAACCTGTGGGAGGAAGGCCCAGGCAGGAGAAGGTGTCCCTTAGGTTCCCAAATGTTTTCGGACTGTAAAGATAACCAGGATTTTCAATTGGGCTAGGAGCTAATGCAGAATGAATGATCCTGGAGTGATGCTTCCCAAAGAGCAGGGGTCCCCGCAGTGCCCTAGCAGCAAACTTCTGCACCCAGCATAGATTCCGAATGTGTGTGACCAAACCTTTCATGGCAGTGGCCAGGTCTGCCTTCTCCAGGACAGGCCACAGCTGGGCAAAAGCCACCAGTGAAGGAGGCAGGCACCTCTCCTGGGGGCGGGGGAGTTTAGTCACATTGGTGAGATGCGCCTCAGTTGCACATTTGATGGGGGCCCCGAGAGGAAGATCTTTGTGTCTTGGTTCATGCGGAAGGATTGGCCCAGGCCCAGAGCTGTTCAGACTTTGTAGCTCATGACCAGCACCGTGTGTGTCTAGCAGGTCTTCAACATGGTCTCTGCCTTTTACACCAGTGGCCTTTGCACATGCACAGAGACCACGTCGGAATCTACCAAGCTTCTGTCCCTGAGTTTTGTTTTTGGTAGGAACCCACCCCACCACGGCTGCGCCTCCCCCTTCCCCTCCGCCTCTCGTCATCTGCACTACGGTGGACTTCATCAGGACTACTGGGCTTCAAAAGAGCTGTGAACAGAACAGGAAGCGGTTTGTTCTGTTTACACGTTTCCCCGGACATTCCTTATTTTACCTTAATTTCCCTGCGTGCAGTTGTGTCGTTCTCCTGTCTTGTCTGAATCGAGTTGGGTGACCCTCCTTCATTCCACTGCGGACCTTGGCCACTGGTTCAGCATTTTCACTGGCCTCCCTGGGATCCGATGGCATGCCGGAGGCGGAGGGAAGAAAGTTCATGTCAGATGCCACCAGCAGCCTCTCATGGAGATGTTGAACTGCATGGGGGAGAAAAGGCAACTCTGCAGTGCAGTGCAGGCTGAATGTTATGAATGGAGCAGATGCGCTTCTGGAACAGAGGAAGCTGCCTTCTCCCGGGTCAGGCCCTGGGTCCATCTAGTTCAGCATGGTCTGCTCAGACTGGCAGTGGCTTCTCCCAGGTGGCAGGCAGGAGTCTCTCTCAGCCCTGTCTTGGCGATGCTGCCAGGGAGGGAACTGGGGACCTTCTGCTCTTCCCAGAGCGGCTCCATCCCCTCCTGAGGGGAATATCTTAACAGTGCTCACACATGGAGTCTCCCATTCAAATGCAAACTAGGGCAGAACCTGTTTAGCAAAGAGTGCAATTCAAGCTTGCTACCACAAGACCAGATCTCCTCCCCACTGTCTGAGATCTGTCCTCCAGAAATGAATGGAGTAGCTGCAAAATGGTGCTTCCCTTTCTCACCATTTCGGAAGGTTACCATGGTCAGTGGGACTGAATGCTGCTAACAGATCTAGGGGAACTAGTGGGGACCTGATGGGCATCTGTTATCCACCATGGCAGTCTATTCCAAAGGCTGGAATCGAGCCTGGAAGAGATCTAGATAACCAGCTTCTTCCAAGAGCCTCTGCATTTGAGCACCACGTCTTCCAAACCCTTGCCCAGAAATGAGAGGCTAGAAATGGGACACACCTAGAGGGAACTTCCTCAGCCTCCTTCAAGGCTGTGGGGTCTGATTCTTCCTCAGGAAGGTGTTTAATCTCTCTACCATCCGTTTCCCAGTCACCACCACTGCCAGCCCTGACCCATCTGGTCAGCTAAGGTGGGCACAACTCAAGAGCATTAGGTAGGCTCCTCCCCTCCAAGGATCTTGTTGCGCAAAGTTATCCATCAAAGCAAGAGAAGCAGAAACTCTCGGAACGTCCCGTGTCTTGTTTGTAGCTCACGCATTATCCAGTTGCAAGCAACTCCACTGTGTCAAGTTCCTCTGCTTGCCCTCGTGAATGCAGGTATAACAGGCCTCTCACTGTTCAGAACAGCTCTGTGGGGTGGCTCTTCTCAGTCACAGTAGGTGGCAGGAAGGTATATGTGCTTAGCTACTGCCGCTTCCAGAGAGCACGTCCTGAACACGGGGCTCTAGCCTGTGTTTGCTCAGACTGGTGGCGTGTGTCCCTCATCAGCACGCAAGCCATTGTCCTGCTTCATTGCCTCCAACCCCTTTATAAACTAAGAAGCCACATGGATGCTAATAGTGGAAGGGGGCATCCAGGCCAGGTCCTCTCCCCATTCCAGAGGCCAAGCAGGGATTGGTCCGGATTGTCAGCCAGATCGAGCAGGCACATCTCCCAGACCAGTTGAGAATCCATTGGCATTGGAATTAGCCACTCAGCATTAGTCCTAATGGTGGGGGGCACCCCCGCTCCTGTCGTGTTTCGGAGTCCCTGCAACTCTAAACCCAAGCAGGTAATTTTCTGTTCACACCAAAGGAAGTCTAATAAACTCCCTTGGTCTCTGTTATCTTCCTCCAAACTTGAACAGACCAGATCAAGGGTGTGCCCTGCCAGATGCAATTTAAGACCATCTGTGGGTTGCCACGGAGACCTGAGCTGCACCTGGCAAAATGAATGTGAATGTTGAAGCCCCCCAGAACAGCTGCCAGCTTGGAAGTTCTCCGTGCCACTGCGGAGGGCATCTCTGCCAGACAAGAGGGCAGCTCTCTCACTCTCCCTACAGCCCCGCAGTAGAGGGACACCCAGTTGACATTAAGTGGCCGCTGAGCAGGGGACCGGTGGAGTGAGATGGGATCCCCGCCACTCTCCATCCACCCAGAGAGTCTGGATGCTGCTGGACCAAAGGCGGCCCAGGCAGAGGCAGCTGGGGATGTGTCTGCTCCCCTGCCACACCCGCCCAGCTTGACTGGCGAAATGGAGATCCCGCCCTGGCCAACTGCTGCCTTCCAGTCCACAGGGCCGGCCTTCAGGAGCAGCGCAAGACCCGATGGGCTGTTGCCCCTTGGGATGCTTCTCCCTGGGAGAGCCTCCGTGCGGATTTCTGATCTCCCTTCCGCTGCTCTGGCACAACTCCTGCCGCCATCGCCACCATCCATACCCCTCCCCCTCCCCTCCCCTCCCCTCCCCTCCCCCCCCCAGAGACACACATCCGCGAGGAGGGGGGCCACCCCTCCTTGAAACCGCTGCTCTCAGCTCTCACCTTGTGCCTCTAGCAGGCAAGGAAAGTGGGGTGCCTGGAGGCTGAGAGGAATCTCCCCATTGCCTCCATCCTTGATTTCAAAGGCTCCAATCCATGGAAGATGCTCCTCATCCAGAGAGGTGGGGGAAATACAGCCAACCCTTCCGGAAGGCAGAGAAGAGCGGCTTGCCTTTTCACTAGCCGCCTCTTTTCCCCTGCTGCTTGAATGAGGATAGGCTTGGTTCTCATTAGTCTGCTCACTCATGCAGGGGCTCTGGCCTCCCACCGGACTTGAGTGGCCTTCCACCTTCAAGGGCAGGTGCCACCTACTCTGAAGGAAGCCCCGGCGGACGGGGGTGGGATCTAGTGCTGACATCCTTGGGATCAGATTGTCCAGGATCTGACCAGACTGGCCTGGAGAGGTGCAACCCCAGGCTTGGTTTGGGCTTGTGTTTTAGCCTTGACCAGCATATTGGAGAGGGTTGTGTCTGTTCACAAGAAATGGCAGTTGGCCAGATAATTAAATGGCAGGAGATTTAAGAGATTAGGGTTGCATAACAGCAGCAGCAGCAGCAGCAGGAGGAATAAAAAGCAAGCTCTCCTGATAAGGAATGATGGACCCGATGCAGAAGCAAGGAGTGGCTCCTCCCCAAGGGATCCCTTCAGTTGTCCAAGCCTGAGCTTTTGACCCCAAGGTGATCGGTGCAGGCCTCCGTGTCTGTCGGCCCTGGGCTTGCACGTGCTGTTCCTTCCTGCTGAACCAGGAACAAACATGTGTTGCCACTGGAAAGGACAAGCGTTTGCTTCCTCACATCCCCCAGACATCCTGTAGATGACAGTGGAAGATACTGAGGAAAAGGTCATTTGAATATGGGCATCACCAGATCAGTTTGGGAAAGTGTGTGCTGTTAGATGGAGCTTCCCCTTCAGCCTTGCTGTTGAGCTGTGAGGCACACACGCCACCCCCAGCTGCCCTCCGGCACGCAGTGCCCTGTCCCAGAGCAGCGGGTCATTGCCTGCTAGTTTCCGTGGGCCCAGCAAGAAGGCCGTGCAGCCAGACTCCTTGGGCTGAGGCACGTGCCGCGTGGGCAGTGTTGCATGCCGTGCCTGTGGACCGATCTGGTGGTCCATGCCAGTTAGAATGTCCCTGGAATGGCCTGTGAATATCCCCAGTGGCCTGGCTCGCCTTGCCAGCATCCTGAATATCCCCAGTGCCCAGACTCGGGAGGCCTGTGCCAGGCTTTCCGTGGGGGTCCACACACACACCCTGTCTAGACTCCAAGAATGTTTGGCTTTGAGACATGTGGTTTTCATGTTTGAAGCCCTGGGTCCCGTTCCTGGCATCCCTGCTTAACAAACCAAGTGCTCTTGGGGAAGGCTTCTTGCCCTACCAGTGAGCCCCAGCTCATGTGGAGGGGCTGCCTGAGCACGCAGGCTGTCTCGCGGTCTCTCTGCAGGGTGCTCAGAGCAGGCCTTCCTCCTCCTCCTCCTCCTCCTCCTCCTCCTCTGCAGCAGGCTCCTTGAGGCACCAGTTCCCTTTGGGGGAGGCATCTCACTCTCTTAGCTGGGGCCTCTCAGATTTTGGTGTGCCTTGGGATGATGCGTTACGTCAAAGCCGTCATCATCATGTGTGATTTCTTCTCTGTAATTTCATTGCCAGCCAGAGATGTGGGGTCTCCAGAAACTTTGAACTGGAAAATTTTCGGGGGGGAAATCCCATGTAATTTTTCCTCATTGGCATAAGATTTCATCTCAGAAATTTGCTGTGCAGGTTTTCCTGATGCCTTAACAAGACTGATCTGCTATTTGACGTATATATTTAGCTTTTAAAAACAAATCTTATTAATTTCCCACATTGTATCTCAGAGTTTTCCCAGCAGTCGGATAGCTGAACTGAAATATCTGATTAGTGAGGGGAAAACCCATAAAGAGACTTAATGTGGCTTAAATGTTATACTGAAACACATTCAAAGCTTTATGTGGAAATAAATTGTTTTTGTTGAAGTACTCAATAAAACATATACATATTTTCACACACTTTCTAGGGATAATCACCTGAAAAAAATAATTAGAACTTTGAAATTGCCCCAGGTTGCCTAATATTGCATTGATGTCCATCATGGTTACTAATCAATTTCATGGAACAAATTTTCATGGCCAACATCTAGACTAGCCAGTCCCAGACGCCTGCTGCACTGTTGTTTGAGAGGAGAAGGGGCGGGTGGCGCATTCCAGAGTCTCGGGGTGGCAACAGAGAAGGCCCGTCCCTGTGTAGCCATCAGATGAGCTGGTGGCAACTGCAGACAAACCACTGGAGGATCTCAGTGGGCGGTGAGGCTCATAGTGAAGAAGTCGTTCTCTCAGATTTAAGGACCGAGTTCCTCTCTCCCCCTCTAGGTCAACAGTGTTTGCTTAGAAGAAGTTACACACGAAGAAGCAGTGACAGCCTTAAAAAACACCTCTGACTCTGTTTATCTGAAAGTTGCCAAACCAACCAGCATGTTCATGAATGACAGTTATGCCCCTCCAGACGTCACCCACTGTAAGTTTAACTTGTGCTTGCTTTTTTGCTTCTTTTACAAATCTTGGGGGGAAATTAACATTTTGAAAGATGACCTTTTGGGCAATGCAAGAATTTTGTTGGATATCCCATGCTTAGCAAAAATAGACTTTGAGTAAATGTCAGAACAGTTGAAAGTCTCCATTACTGCTATAGCCTACCTCACTGGAAGTTTGACCATCAGATTTAGGCCACCACCTTGGCCATAGTGGTCTGTAGTAAACTCCCAGAATGGTATTGTTTTTATTCCCGTGTCATTTCCTCTTTCTCAGACACTTCCGAAAAGGCTGCCATGCTCGTGTGCCTGGGGGTCTGGGCAGATGTAAGCCTCCTCTGCCTATAATGCAGCTCCTCCCTTTCTGTTGGGTCTATTCCTTTGAACACCTTATAACCTTCAAGTACTACTGTACAGGGGTCCTCCACCATGCATCTCCTCCCATCTGTGGAGGACTGCTAGTTCTTCTGCTAGTGGTCTCTGTCCATCTCACACACATGGGCTTTGTGCTTGCGTGGAGAGACATTTGGAAAACCTCACAAGCGTTTCTCTCTCACTCTATGGTATTAGGCTCCTCCGCTCTATTCCTAGATCACGTGATCCGCACCCTCCCCCCAGCTATTTTTCGTCCACCGAAGAAGAATCATCCTCAAGGGGAACCTTGAACCTGGAGTGGCAAACCTTGTCCAGATGGCCTGTTGAAGAGCCTGGGCTAGTTGCTTAGTTCCACTGGCATAGAATGGCTCCTGGTGCTCCTGCTCCTGTGGGCATCCGTGTGCCCACTTCTTTCCATGAGATTTCTTCATCCTCCATGGAGACCTTTCTGCTGCCTTTTCCTAGAGTGTTTCTTTTCCTTGTCTAAACACGCCTCCTCTTCCCTGAGAAGCCTCAGTGTAGAATGGCAGACCTCAAGCCCTTTCATCTCCCCCCCGCCACAGAAAGAATACGACCTTGTGGGGTAGGGAGACAAGCCTAGCATGTGCCCTGCAGGCCACCACGGCACATCCCTTGCTGTCCCTATTGCTTAGAGCACCTGGACTTGCTCACACACTTCCCCACTGTATTCCCTGGCAAAGAACCTTGTTTGCAATCCTGATAACAATCTCCTGTTTGTATCTCCGGGATCTCTGCCTTGAGAGCTGGCCTAGGCTGAAGCACACCCAGCTAAGAATGTGGCTCCACCTCCAAGCTGATCAGTGACTCATCAAGACGTACCTCACAAGCAAGCTCCACCCCCTCCACCATGTGCTAAGTACATGACTGCAGACAGATGATCCAGCCCCAAACAGCGCAGGCTCCCCCAAAGAAGCCTCAATCACAAGCCACTTCCCACACCCAATAGAATAGCCCCACAGAGTGCCCCTCCTCCTCTCTTCACCAGTCACTTGTGTCATCCTTCTTTTTGCATTCTCTTCCATCCCCCACCAGCTTGCATGCAGACCTCTGTGTGTCAAAAGAGCTGGCCGAGACTGCATTTTTCCTTGTCTCGGGGGCCCGACATTCGTTCCCCAGGTCAGTTGCATTGGGCACAGGCACTCTGGTTCCCTTCCTTTTGTCCAGGTCCAAAATACCCCCAAGAGGAGGAGTGACAGACTCTGGGTTGGAGAAGGGCCCACAACTACTACTGACAGCACGGAAGCATACAAATTGCGACTTCCTTTTAAGTCATCTTCCCCAAGATCAATAGGTGGTCTTCAGAATGTTGATGTGGCATAATATAGTGGATTATCCTTGTGTTCACGGGGAGATACAGTATAGGCTGCTTTTTTATTTAATTGCTACTTGCAAATAGGACATCTTATTTTCAGTACCATGAAGCTGTTTTGACGTAATAGAACTTGTAGAAAATATTATCTTCATAGACTCAGTGCCAGGGATTACTGGGCTGTGGATCTGAGTAGGAAAAGATTATCATGTTGGAAAAATAAGTGGAGTGGACATCTGGGAACAGCAAAAGAAGAAGCAAGAAAATAACTGTTTCTACTGACAGGCACAAAAACCACTTTCAAGTCTTATATAGTTGATAAATGATGCATGTAAAATAAGTAACAAGCAAAATAAGTAACAACATTTGCCGGGAGAGAGGATATCTGGAGTTGCTTTGCTGCTTAATCCATTACGATGTTTTTGTATTTCAAAGATGTAGTGATCAGCCTCCCCTCCCCCTAAAGCGCCTTGGGGTTATCTTTTTAACGAAAGGCGGTATATAAATGCAAAAATAAATAAATAAATAAATAAATAAAGAGTTAACAGGGAGTGAATCCTTGTCTCAGCTGACAGGCTGGTGAACTCCCAGGCAGCCAATCAGTATACCAAGTGGGTGGAACCTAGACAGCGGTTACTGGGAATTCTGGGAGAAAGAAGGACAGTCTTTGTTGGAGAGAAGTGGGTGCAGAAAGGCTTAGTGAAGGGCAATGGAGTTTTGCTCCCTCATGGTTGAAGCCAGCATGGATGTTTCTCTCATGAAATAACTCTGAGGGTCCTTAAAAAGAAAGGATTGCAGGAAGCTTGAATTCTCATCCTGAGTTTGGAGAGTTTAAGGAAAGGAAGCCTGGGTTTTGGCTTCAGAGAGATTAATTTAGGGGAAAGTTTTAGTCAGCCTTTGCATTAGAAACTTATATTTCTTTGGTGTGTGTGCTTTTGCATATTCCTGATACTTGTCTATTATAGTTTATCTGTAACTTAATTAAAGTAAGAAACACTAGCTTTCGCCCATCCTACCTAGGGTGTTGCAAAAGCATCTATAAACATTTAAGCGTGCATTAAGACAACCTGTTTTTGTAACCTAATAAGTATTTAAACTGTATTTAAAGCTGAGAAAGCCTCAGATGAAAGCAGTCTATAGAAATTGAATAAAACTGCTTTTTTAGTTCGTTTCTTTTTACAAGCCTCTCCAAGTTGGTTTTTAAATCAGGGAAAGCAGGGGCGAAGCGGGGAGTTCTCTGGTGCATCCACATTCTCAAATGGTCAGCAGCTATCAGTTTTCTCACTACATGCAGCTTGCACATGGAAAATTTTTGTACTTGCCCAAGAGCAAAATAAAGAGAGTTATCTCTGGGATTCCACCCCAAGCCTAGGGAGGTTCAAGCTCTGTCGATAAGAGGGGTGGCGGCAGCATTTTAAACTTACTGGGGATATAGAATAGTTTTAGGAGAAGCCTAGCCAGGCAGCTCAAGCAGAGATAAGTCAGCATTTCTTTCCCTCATGTGAGCGTGCTTTGAGACAAAGGCTTTAATCCGCTAAAAAAGATCTGAAAGGTGATAATTTTCCAGAATGAGTAACTATGAGAATGGAGCTGGCAAATAAAGGAGACCTCTCTAGATGGCTGAAGAATTGGCAGTTGGTTTATTTAAGACTATTTTGCCCACACTGCCTAAGTAAAACTCACTCACTTTGTTTCTGAAGGGAAACAAAGGGAAAAGAGAGAAGCAAGTTTAAAGTTTGGGGGAAAACTAAAATAGCTTCTGCTTCTATTGGACCATGTGTGTCAACCAGAATGTTTCCTTGAGCTTACTTTTGTTGTGAAACGCCAGGGTTCTCATCATAGGAACACCGGAAGCGGCCTTCTGCTAAATCAGATCCTTGGTCCACCTAGCTCAGCATTGTCTTCACAGACTGTCAGAGGCTTCTCCAAGGTTGCAAGCAGGAGACTCTCTCAGCCCTATCTGTAGATGCTGCCAGGGAGGGAACTTGGAACCTTCTGCATGCAGGTGCACTTCCCAGAGCGGCTCCATCCCCTGAGGGGAACATCTTACAGTGCTCACATGTAGTCTCCTATTCAAATTCAGACCAGAGCAGACCCTGCTTAGCAAAGGGGACAATTCATGCTTGCTACCACAAGACCAGCTCTCCTCCTGTGGTTCACATCAATGGGCTGTCCTGCATATATGGAAGCCCTCTTGTGAACTTTCTAGAGTTCTTGTTCCTGCTGTAATTTTGTTGGGAGCTCCTCCCCTCTGTGGTGTAGCCACTAGTTTTCTCTCAGATCTTTGTTGTCCACCGTTGGATCAGTAGCTCTGACTTCAATGTGCTGACTTTGGCTTTAAATGAAAAAAAGAAAACCCTGTTTCGTTTCTCCCGTCGTTTCAGTCTTTTTGTTGCTTCTAGTCCCCACCCAACCAACCATGCAACCTCCCCTGCTCCTTTGCTTCCATATTGTTCTCTCAGAATCTCTCCCAGCAAGCAGCCTTGCATGTCGAGTGAAAAGGTCACCCTCCAGCAGTGCTCCTGTTTCTGGGCCAAACTCCTGTCCACGGACAGGCACTTCCACTGCTTGCTTTGCCTCAGCGAGGCCCACAGGGTAGACTCTGGCCCACACTGCCTAAGTGCATTAAAATGCCCTAGGGTTGCACCCCTTCTTTGGGAAAGAGTCTTTTCAGCACCACAGAAAATGTCGTGCACACGACCAAAACAGGGATCCTACCCAGTTGGGGGATCCCGAACTTGGCTCCGGTCAACAGATCGCGGTGGCTCTAACCTCAGCTCCGCCTGGGTGAACCCCACTCCCCACTTCATCTAGGCCAGCGACTGGTGAACTCTCCAAACCTCAGCTCCTCACCAGTTTTGCCAGCTGCAAGCAAGCCTTCACCCTTGGATACTACTAAGGAAAAGAAAAGCTGTTTTGATTATGACATCATCTACTGCATGTTCAACAAGCACCCAGCTACCAGCAGGCTAGACTTTGCCTAACACGCCAAAGAAAAGAAAAGCTTATGGAGCCGCTGAAACAGCCACCTGCAGCCTTGATGGTCAACCCACCTCCAAACCTGCCCACCACACCGCCATAACCCCTCTGTATTGAATAGTGAAGAAGAGGACATAGAAATTCCATACATATCATGGACATCAAGCTGCCAGATGTCTCTGGCTCCCTTGGCCCCAAGCCCTCCACCAGATCCATCACTGGAGCCGCAACAAGGACCCCAAAGGCTTCTTAGATTATTTCCTGGACATGATGCAACCTACAGGAGAGAACTAGATATCGTGAGCTACGTTTCTTTGAGGATCGCCACCACAGACCTTACAGACTTTAGGAGCTCGAGGGGAGGATCGGGCTACCTTCCACAGGACTGAATTTGCGACATCACATCTCAACTCTGCAGGCATCTCATGCAGACCACATGGGCTATACAAAGGTTGATGGCCTCTACCACATCTGTACTGCCCCATGCCAGACTCTACATGAGGGCAATTCAACTATGGTTCCTCAACCAACCCTCAGAGAGACCCCCAGTAGAAACATCTTCTCCCCACATCTGTTTGCAGATCCCTCAGATGCTGGATATGCCATGACAACCTGGCCAGGGGAACACCCCTCAACTTCCCCTTCAGATAATCATGACCGACGCATCAGAATTTGGTTTAGGAGCCCACTTCTCTAATATCGGATTAGTGGGCATTGGTCCTGCTCTGAGGCAATGCATAACGTTAGTTACCTCAAATTCTGACCAGTCTACAAGGCACTCGGGGGCATTCATACTGACAATACCCCCACAAAAGCCTACTGGAACTGAGAAGGTGGGATGGGCTCCAGATCATTCCTGGTCCTCGCTCTCCAGATTTGGGAATGGGCAATTGCTCACGGCATAGAACTATCAGTAACGCATATCCAGGGTCAAAACAATACCCAGGCAGATGCCTCCACAGAATGCCAACAGTTCCCCACAAATGAAAACAGAACATAAGCTGCTTCTACAATCGCTTCCATCCCTGAAACACCCCCAACAATCGACCTGTTTGCCTCCTCTCTCAACCATCAACATCCCCTCTTCTGCACCAAAATGGGACAGGGCAGAAATTCCCTAGGGGATGCCTTCACCTGCCACTGGGGCCATCACTTCCTCTCCATGTTTCCCCCAGTACCTCTTCTACCCTGGGCACTTCAGAAAACCTAGCTACAGTGGGCAGCAGGCATCCTGGTAGCCCAGGAGACACTGGCTTCCAATCCTCCTCAGACTGGCAACAAGCGGATGGTACTGCTTCCCTCACAATCCACCCCTGCTCTCCCAGTGTCACGAGGCACTTCACCCAGACATTAGTTGCCTATGTCTCAAAGCCTGGCTCCTTCTTCCATCCCTGAGCCACACCTTTTGAACGTATTGGGAGCATCACTACCAGAAAGACATACCATAGTAAATGGAAGCATTTCACAATTTTCTCTGAGAAACAGGGTCTGGACCCACACTCGCCTTCAGTACAACACATTCTCTCTTGCCTGTTCCATTTAAAGACCTTGGGACTTTCCATTTCTTCTCTGAGGGTTCATATGACCATTGTCACTTCCGAGAAACGGTTAATATGACCATTTGGCCCAGGCTAGAATCTGGATCCAATGGTGAAGCATTTCCTCAAAGGACTCGACAGAGAAATTCAAGTCAGTGCACTTGACTTAAAACAAGGCAACTAGGCCCGGAAATCCCAAACTGTTCATATCACTGTCCCCTTCTGGTTGGCGTACCCTGCAGAATGTTGATGGCAGCTAGGTCTGGCCGTAGGGCCTTACACAAGGCTGCCGGGGTGACACCCTTGAATGGCGGCCAAGACGTCGGGGCTGCTAATTACTCTTCATTTCCTCTTTCCTTGCTAAGCACCGCGGTGGCAGTGGATGATGTTAGATGCTGGCCAGAAGCTGTCTCATGTGACTTAGTCTTAGTGCGGGTCACCGAAGCGGGACCTTCCAGGGACTGGGCATCCATGACAGCCGCAGCAACCTGCTGGGGGACGGGAATGGGCAGGTGCAGGTGGTGGAGGCTTGAGATAAGCACACGGGTAGCCCTGGTCAATGGTTTATCCAGGCATACATGTACTGAGGCATACCAAACAACCTAGTGCTACGGGTAGCCCTGGGTGGCATGGAACGGACATAAAGGACATAACCCTAACCCTAAAGAGGAGTTAATACACTGGCATTCACACTGTCCACCCTTTCCCAGGTGTTCTAAATTTGAACTGTCTCTCACCTGTTTTAAAGCAATAAAGGCAGTGCTCGAGGTTGGACGCACCACGGACGGTGAAAATGACGCTTAATGCTGAAGTGCATCTCCAGATTTCTGTCTCATCCCACCCCTGACACCAAATTGATGGAGAAATTATTGGAATTATGGGTTCGGTTTTTTGGGGGGGGGAAGGAATTATGGGTTCATTTGATGAGCCCACACCGTCCATCAGGTCCAAGCATTTATTTTGCACTGCATGCTCGGTGGCTCCTTTCCAGGAAAGTGAGCACACCCCAAAGTAAACCAATCAAAAAGTGCAAGGCTAGCCATAATGCACCAACCAGCTTTTGCTGTGAGTGTCTCTAGTCAGACAGTTCTAACTATACCTATCTTTAGACTGACAGGGCAAAGTACGGTCAACAGGAAAGGGGCCCTAGAACAGCCAAGTACAGCCGCATGTGACCTTTCGAATCTGTTAAAGCAGCACAGCTAGGTGAAAAGGGATAGTGGGATTTTCCTTCACCACTCTCCCGCCTCTACCCAGATGCACATAGGAAGCTGCCTTCTACCGAGTCAGACCCGTGGTCCATCTAGCTCAGTATTGTCTACCCAGACTGGCAGCGGCTTCTCCAAGGCTGCAGGCAGGAGTCTTTCCATTCCAGCATCTCTATCTTGGAGATGCTGCCAGGAGGGAACTTGGGACCTTCTGCCTGCAACTATGCAGATGCTCTTCCCAGAGTGGCCTCCATCCCCTAAGGCAGGGGTTCTTGACCTTGGGTTCCCAGATGTTCCTTCATTACAACTAAAAAGCTAAAAGCCATTGTGGCTGGGGATGAAGAGAGTTCTAGTCCAACAACATCTGGGAGCCCAAGGTCAAGAACCCCTGCCCTAAGGAGAACACCTTACAGTGCTCACACATGTAGTCTCGCATTCAGATGTGAACTAGGGCAGACCCTGTTTAGCAAAGGGGACCGTTCATGCTTGCGACCATAACAAGACCAACTCTCCTCTCACTTGCATCACCCCCAGGGGACTCACCTTTGGTACTTATTCAACTGGTGCACAAGTGTTTAGAACCACTTGCCACCTGTGACTTGTGCCTACTCACCTGGGAGGCGGTCATTTTGGTGGCCATCGCCTCTGCCCAAACTGTGGGCACTCCAAATTGATCTCCATATCTGGTCTTCCACCACAATAAGCTGGATGTCATCCAGATATCAACTTCTCACCAAAGTTCATCCTTCCACCACTCCCGAATGCTTGCTCTTGTGGGATGTTCTTTCCCCACCCGGCCTCCCAGGCAGAGAGATCCCTATGCACTCTAGACATGAGGCATGAGGTAGCAGTCTATGCACAACTCACTGCAGCAGTCAGAAAAGGCAGCTTCTTTTTCGTTACATATGCAAGCCACACCCTGGGACAGCAGCCTTCTCCACCGCCTTCTCCGCCCTGTTCCGATCCCGATGGATAGTTAGCACCCACCAACTCACCCTCAGGCCTCCACCAACTCCTAACTGGGCTCCACTCCCCTGAGAGCTGTGGCGACCTCCCCTGCCTTCGACAGAAGCGCTCAGCCACAGGGCACAGCCCCACTGCTTTCGTCACACACAGTGTGCCAGACGTGAGGTCTCGTCAAGATGCAGCTTTTGGCAGAAAGGTGATCAGCTCTCCCTTGCAGCGACTGCCTTCTCTCCACCCATCAGTGTGAACCCCAGAGAACATGACAAAGAAGACCATCCGGTTGCTTCCCTGTATCATGGTTTCTTCTAGTGGCCCCCTGCGAGTTCACACACCCACCCTTCCTCCCTGCTGGAGTCTCTTTTAGGTCGGCAGACCTTCCAGCTGGGGGGAACCAGTTGCTGCACTGCAGAGGCCTTGCTGAAACTACAGCAGGGAGCAAGAGCTCCAGAAGGTTCCCAACAGGACTATGAACTCATAGGTGGCCACTAGAAGAACTAGAGTTACAGGTAAGCAACCTGCTGGTCTGTGTGAGAGACTCTTACTTTGGAGTATTTGGTGATCCTTATGTATGACTGTAACTTGAAGAACACCGGAGAAGGATGGGCCATTTGGGATACCAGACCCACATCCGCAGTCATGGCCTGTCCAAAGAGTCATGCAAGGGAACGACTCCTGAGCAGTCTGGAAGGAAGGAAGGTGTAGTTGGGGTGGGGGAGTTGGCTTGCTAAATGCTGGGGTGAGGAATATCATGAGCCAGACATTAGCAAATAGCTTGACATGGTTTGGCTGGGAAGAAGTAAGAGGTGGGCAGAAGACCTCTGCATAGTTGAAAGCAAGAAAGGATGCTTCAGCATAGAAATCTGCCCAAGTTCTGATGTACCCATAAGTTACAGGCAGGCCTGTCAGTGTCTGAGAAGAATGTGACCTTTGCACAGAGCTCACCATATTCCTCTCTCTCCCTTCCAGCTTATTCTCAGCCTGTTGATAACCACATCAGTCCGCCGACCTACTTGGGACAGTCCTTGCCACCAGCGTCACCGGGGAGGTATTCTCCTATTCCCAAGGGGATGCTTGGAGACGATGAGCTCACCAGGTAGGGAGCAGTGCTCTGTGCAGTGCAGAGTCTTGTGGCGCCTCGCCAGGCGGGCCAGAAACCTTGACAGGAGACGGTGGGGCAGCCTGCAAGATGGGCCGGCCAGAGCGGCACGGAAGGAACCCCTAAGCCTGCAGGAAGAAACAGTGACCCCCACGTGCTGCTTGGCTGTAGGTGCCTTGTCTGGAACCTTTGGAGAAGGATCTGAGACTTCTTTAAATGCATCAGAGAGGGAGAGGCCTGCCAGGGATGTGACGAGGGAATGAAAGGGATGCCCATAGAGATGGGGATAGAGAGAAGCTGAAGGAATTCTTTGCTTCTGTTTTCACTTCAGAAGATACAGGGCAGATACGCTTGCCTGAACTCCTTTCTCAGGGAAGGAGCACATAAGAACATACGTAAGAGGCTTCCTAGCTTAGGCCCAAGGTCTGTCCAATCCAGCATCCTGTTCCACACAGTGACCCACAAGATAAAGGCAGACCCCATAGATTCAGAGGCATCCTGCAGAGGCAAGTTGGTGTCCACCACATTCTGTGGCAACAAATTTGACAGATTATACACTGTGTGAACGATTTTGCCCCTCCTACATTTCCTAGCGATCAGTTTCATGGAATGATCACTGGTTCTAGTGTTGTAAGAGAGGGAGGGAAATGTCTCTGTCCACTCTTTTCACACCCTGAATAATGTTATACGCCTTTATTATATCTCCGTTTAAGCGCCTTTTTTGTAACCTAAAAAGCCCCAATCATGGTAGCCTTTCCTTGTAAGAAAGCTTCCAACTCAAGATCCTTTTGGTTGGCCACTTCTGCCTGTTTTCCAGCTCTATAGACTGAAGCAGCAACCAGAACTGTACACAGGATTCCAGATGTGGCTGCGTCCTAGATTTGTATCAAGACATTGTCCTATCAGAAGTCCTTTTTTCGATCCATTTCCTAATGACCCTAGCACAGAATTTGTCTTTCAGTTACTGCATGCTGGCTCGGTGTTGTCACTGAGCTGTCCACCATGACCACAAGATCTCTCTCCTGGTTGGTCACTGCCAACTCGGACCCCATCAGCCTGTATGCGAAGTTGGGATTTTGTGCTCCAGTGGGCATCCCTCTACACTCATTTACATTGAAGCACAACTGCCGTTTTGTTGCCCAGTCACCCAGTGTGCAAAGAGAGTTTGGAGCTCTTTGCCAACTGCTTTGGTTTTCACCACCCTAAACAGTGTGACGTCCTCTGCAGACATGGATGCTTTGCAGCTTATCCCTAGCTCCAGTTCATTTATGAACAAATTAAAAAGCACCGGTCCTAATGCAGATCCTTGGGGAACTCCATTTCTTACTTCCCTCCGGAAGCCATGCTGGTTCTCCTTCAGCAAGGCCTGTTCATCTGTTTCATCCTGTTCATCATTTTATCTTTAATTATGCTGTCCATCAATTTATTTGGAATAGAAATTACACGGACTAGCCTGTAATTTCCCGAATCCCCACTGGTGGATACTTTTTAACGGCAGTTTGTGAGCTACCTTCCACACCTTTGCACAGAGCCCACTTTTAAAGACAAGTTACATATTCCTGCTTAAAAAACCCCAGCAAATTCACATTTCAGTTCTTTAAGAATTCTCAGTTGGATGCCAGCTGGCTCCAGTGATGTGTTAATTTTTAATTTTTGGATGTGCTCTAGAGATGATAGTATCTTGTCCCAGGCGTAAGAGGCCATGGTGGCCACCAGCTTCCAAGGGGGTTGGACAGATTCAAGCCACTCACTGGGGACTGGTCATGGCGACTCCCTTGGAGAAGCAGGAGGCGGCGGCTAAGTGCCAGTTGCTGCCTGGGAAGCAACCGTGGACGAGCGCCAGTTCCCATCCTGCCCCTCCCTCTTCGGGGCTCCCCACTGGGGCATCTAACAGGCTGCTGGACCAGATGGGCCTTGGCTCCGAGGAAGCTCTGCTCTGCCAAGTGAGGCCCTTGGTCCAGCTAGCTCAGAACTGTCTGCTCTGGCTGGCAGCAGCCCTCCCGGGGTCTCTCCCAGCCCTGCCTGGAGGTGCTGCCGCCAGAGATGGAGCCGGGCGGGGGGGGCGGGCTTTCTGCAGGCCAGGCAGGGGCTTGTAGCCCTGAGCTGCAGCCCGGCCTGAGCAGGCCTCTGCTTCAGTGGGTGGCTAGGATTGAACAGGAGGCGTCTGCTTTCAACTGGAGTCTGTTGAGGGAGGGATCCAGCCAGGCTGCCAGGGGAGGGAGCATGCAGGGAGCGGGCGGCTGCAGCCAAGGGCTCCTCCTCTGAGTGGTTCCACCAGGCAGTGCCCCAGCCGGAGGAAGCCTCTCGTCTTGGCCAAAAAGCGCCCTGTAGCTTTGAGGTCACGAGCAGAGGAGGAGGGTGGCCCGGAGAGGGTCTTCCTTCTTGGACAAAAGCTCAGAGCCGTCTGGCTGGTGAGCAGAGAGGCAAAAGAGGGGGAGTGTTTTCTTGGGAAGTGGGCTGATGAAGACAAGCGGGGATCTTTCCGGAGCAGAAGCCCTGATGGAAGAGCGGTCCGGGGGTTCCTGCTGGCTGCCCGTGGATCAGAGCACAGCCAGAGTGTGGGGCTGTGGCAGGCGTGTCAGCCATGCTGTGAAGGGCTGAAGGGAGCTGGCCATTGTGGCACGTGTTCCATGGGGGGAGTGGGGGCTGGGGTTCAAGGTGTTGACCTGCCTCTTCCACGGAGATGGCCGCCCGTTGACGCACGGTGGCTCTTCACGACTGGCGTCCTCAGAATGCTGGTCCCCCCCCCCCCCCCGAGTGTCGCTTTCCCTTTCCTGGCCTCCTGAGATGAGAGTCTGTGGGGTCCAGCTTCCTGTCATGCGTCTTCATCATGGCTGGCTCGCAGGCGGAGGCCTGATGCCCGGCCTCTTTCTCCTCCTCCTTCCTCTCAGGGAGCCGCGGAAGCTGCTGCTCCATCGCGGATCCACCGGGCTCGGCTTCAACATCGTCGGAGGTGAAGACGGAGAAGGGATTTTTGTCTCTTTCATCCTTGCCGGAGGGCCTGCAGATCTAAGCGGCGAGCTCAGGAAAGGAGACCGTATCATTTCGGTAGGAAGCTGGTTGCACCATTTGGAGTGAGGCAGCGCTGTGTAGCTGGCCGGCAAGCACTTCACACGATCAGTGGCTGGGTAGGACAAGCCCAAGGGGAAAAGGGCCGCTAGGAGGTGCCAGCAGCCATCACCAGTCAGGTGGCCGCTGGGCCGGAGGCGGGAGGGAAAGCCCTCCTGGTCTGACCCTCTTTCTGATAATCGTGTGAGCGGCCTTCATGTGTGTGGGTCTCCGTTCAGGTGCTGCAGGCTATGAGGATGATGCTGGCCAAAAGGAGGGGCTGGAAGCAGAGCCAGCCCAGCCCTCGCACGGCAGGGTGGAGTGGGGAGGGCCCTTGTGGGTCTCCTAGCCCAGCAGCCCAGAGCAGGGGTCTCCGGCAGCATCCCTGACGGGTGGCCGCCCAGCCTCTCTTTGGGAGCCGCCTCCCAGAGTGCTCCGTTGTGGAGCAGCCTGGATCTGCTTCCGTTTGACTCCAGCCCACTCGACCGCTCAGCCTCGCTGTCCTCCAGGCTCAACATGCCCAGCAGAAGCTGCTCCTTCCGCTGTCCCTCCCAAGGCCTGGCCCCCAGACTGCTCGCCGTCTTGGCTGCTGCCCTCCTCTGGGCCCGTTCCGGTTGGTCAGTGTCCTTTCAAAAAGGCAGGGCCCAGAGCTGGACACGGGCTTCGCGTGGAGGGGGCCGCTTTCTTCTCTGGAGCTGGAGACGGTGCCTCCGTTAGCGCAGCCTAAGGTGGCCTTCACTTTTTTCCGGCTCATGTTCAACTTCTTTTCCATTTTGTCACCTAGAAGGGCCTTTCTTACAGGTACTTCTGCCTCCATGTGTGCATCTGATTTTTCCTACCCAATTTTATATCCCGCTCTTCCTCCAAGGAGCCCAGAGTGGTGTGCTACACACTTAGGTTTCTCCTCACAACAACCCTGTGAAGAAGGTTAGGCTGAGACTGGCCCAGAGTCACCCAGCAAGTCTCATGGCTGAATGGGGATTTGAACTCAGGTCTCCCCAGTCCTAGTCCAGCACTCTAACCACTACACCACGCTGGCTCCCTTTTTCACAGCTGCCACGCACTGAGACGACACTTGCAATGAGCTGTCCACCAAGACCCCAAGATCCCTCTCCTGGCCAGTCACCGACAGCTTAGATCCCATCAGCATATATTTGAAGTTGGTGTTTTTTGCCTCCATGTGCATCACTTCACACTTGCTTACATTGAACCGCATTTGCCATTTCGTCACTCAGTCCCCTAGTTTGGAGAGATTTTTTTGGAGCTCCTCACAATCCATTGTGGATTTCACTACCCAAAATAGTTTAGTGTTGTCATCTGCAAACTTGGCCACTTTGCTGGTCACCCCAACTTCTAGATCGTTTATGAACAAGTTAAAGAGCACTGGCCCCAGTACCCATCCCTGGGGGACCCCATTTCCTACCTCCCTCCGTTGTGAAAACTGTGCATTTATTCCTACCGATCCACACATGAACCTGCCCCCTTATTCCATGACTGCTAAGTTTGCTCAAGAGCCTTTGGGGGGGAACTTTATCAAAAGCTTTTTGGAAGTCCAGGTAGACTATGTCGACCAGGTCACCTTGATCCACATGCCTGTTGACACTCTCAAGGTTAGTGAGGCAAGACTTTCCCTTGCAGAAGCCAGGCTGGTTCTCCTTCAACAAGGCCTGTTCTTGTATAGGCTTAACAATTTTTTCCTTATGAAAAGTCGCTGATGAGAAGGTTGAGCAGTTGAGGGCTGAGCCTCCCCCCTCCGCCCCCACGTGGCACTTCCTTCCAAGGTTGAAATGAAGCCATTAATGAGCATTCAGAACATGAATCCTGTTTCACACAGGCAAGAACTAAGGCCATGCCCTTTCTCCAGCTGTTGCTCCCCTGCAGCTGGTATTGAGAGGCACTGTGCCTCTGAGGCTTAAGGTGGCCTATAGCTACCCAACTAGTAGCCATTGATAGACCTGACCTCCGTGGATTTGTCCAAGTGCTTCTTAAATCCATCCAAGCTAGTGGCCATCACCACATCCCATGCAAAGAATTCCATAGATTAATTGTGTGCTGTGTGAAAAAGTACTTCCTCTTGTTGGTCCAAAATCTCCCAACCTTCAGTTTCATTCATGCTTTGAAAGCACCTAACAGTAGTATAATCCAGTCTGCAATTTGTCAACAAGACACTCGATCACATGCTTTGTTGTAATCAAAACACACTAAGGTCCACAGCGTGGCCAGGACCTGTTGAACTAGGAGCTCTGTGGGAAAGAAGGCAAGACTAGTCTAGCATGACTTGTTCTTGACTAATCCATACTGGCTCCTACTAATCGCCACATTCTTTTCTAAATGTACCCATAATAATCTAAGATCTTGCCAGGCATCAATCAAGTTGAGATTCCTGGTCTCTCCTTTCTCCCCTTTTTGAAGACAGAGACAACATTTGCTCATCTCGAATCTCCCACCATCTCTCCCAGTCTCCAGCAGGATTCAGAGGCCATAGGCAGAAGCCCTGAGATCACATCTCTGCCAGTTCCATCAGTACCCTGGGATGTAATGCATCTGGCCCTGGAGACCTAAGTCCATGAAAAATAGCGAGGTGTTCTCTTACCACCTTCTAACCTATCTTGAGGCTCAACTCCCTCCTTTCTCCATTAGTTCAGCTGTTTCCTGGTTGGGCCACTTTCCCTTTATGGGAGAAGACAGGTATCAGGGTGACTCTGAACACCACCATATTGCCATTTTCTCCCAGCAACAGATCTGCTGCTTCCTCAACCTTCCTCTTGTTCCAGACACTTCTTGTTTTGGGCGCCTCTCACAAGCCTTAGCTCAGTCTGACCTTTAGCCTTCCTGACACCACCCTCTATCAAAGAAGTCACTCGCCAGAATCACACACGTCTCCCCTCGCCCCCCGGGCAGTGGACTGAGAGTCTGCCTCCCTGTTCTGTGGAGCCCAGGATGTCAGCCCTTGCCCACATGGCCTGGGCACCTTCCATTGGAAGAGCCTGGTTGGGTTGCTCAGCTCCACTGGAAGAGAACATAAGAACAGCCCTGCTAGATCAGGCCCAAGGCCCATCTAGTCCAGCATCCTGTTTCGCACAGTGGCCCACCAGATGCCATTGGGAGCCTACAGTCAGGAGTTGAGGGCATGCCCTCTCACCTGCCATTACTCCCCTGCAACTGGTACTCAGAGGCACCCTACCCTTGAGGCAGGAGGTGGCCTACAGCCCTCCGACTAGTAGCCATTAATAGACCTCTGCTCCATGAAGTCATCCAAACCCCTCTTAAAGCCATCCAGGTTGTTGGCTGTCACCACATCCTGAGGCAGAGCGTTCCACAAGTGGATCACGCGTTGTGTGAAAAAGTACTTCAGTTTGTTGGTCCTAGACCTTCTGGCAATCAATTTCATGGAGTGACCCCTGGTTCTAGTGTTGTGTGAGAGGGAAAAGAAACTCTCTCTCTCTCCACCTTCTCCACACCATGCATGATTTTATAGACCTCTATCATGTCTCCCCGCAGTCGTCTTTTTTCTAAACTAAAAAGCCCCAGGTGTTGTAGTCTTGCCTCATAGGAAAGGTGCTCTAGTCCCCTGATCATCTTGGTTGCCCTTTTCTGTACCTTCTCCAGTTCAACAATGTCCTTTTTAAGATGTGGTGACCAGAACTGTATGCAGTACTCTAAGTGTGGTCGCACCATAGTTTTGTATAAGGGCATTATAATATTAGCCGTTTTATTTTCAATCCCCTTCCTAATGATCCCTAGCATGGAATTTGCCTTTTTCACAGCTGCCGCACATTGAGTCGACACTTTCAACGAGCTGTCAACCACAACCCCAAGATCCCTCTCCTGGTCCGTCACCGATAGCTCGGAT
The DNA here is from genome assembly GCF_027244095.1 of Hemicordylus capensis. Lineage (NCBI taxonomy): Eukaryota > Metazoa > Chordata > Lepidosauria > Squamata > Cordylidae > Hemicordylus > Hemicordylus capensis. Next base: position 359,349,444 of record NC_069659.1, read on the forward strand.
CCCATCAGCATATACTTGAAGTTGGGGTTTTTCGTCCCAATGTGCATCACTTTACACTTGCTAACATTGAACTGCATTTGCCATTTTGTCGCCCACTCCCCCAGGTTGGAGAGATCCTTTTGGAGCTGCTCACAATCCGTTTGAGATTTCACTACCCGGAAGAGTTTGGTATCATCTGCAAATTTGGCCACGTCGCTGCTTACCCCTGCTTCTAGATCATTTATGAATACATTAAAAAGCACCGGTCCCAGTACAGATCCCTGGGGGACCCCACTTCTTACTTCCCTCCATTGTGAAAACTCTCCATTTATACCTACCCTCTGTTCCCTGTCTTTCAACCAGTTAGCAATCCACACATGTACTTGTCCCTTTATCCCATGACAGCTAAGTTTCCTCAGGAGCCTTTGATGAGGAACTTTGTCAAAAGCTTTTTGGAAGTCTAGGTAGACTATGTCAACTGGATCACCTTGATCCACACACTTGTTGACACTCTCAAAGAAGTCCAAAAGGTTGATGAGGCAAGATTTACCTTTGCGGAAGCCATGCTGGCTCACTCCGAGCAGGGCCTGTTCTTCTAGGTGCTTTACAATTTTATCCTTGAGGATGCTTTCCATCAATTTGCCTGGAACGGATGTTAGGCTAACTGGCCTGTAATTTCCTGGATCTCCCCTGGATCCCTTTTTGAAAATCGGTGTTACATTTGCCATTCTCCAGTCCTCTGGTACAGAGCCCGATTTCAGGGATAAGTTAAATATTTTAGCAAGAAGGTCAGCAATTTCACATTTGAGTTCCTTGAGGACTCTTGGATGGATGCCATCCGACCCTGGTGATTTGTTAGCTTTCAATTTTTCCAGACAGTTTAGAACATCATCCCTTGTCACTTTTATCTGACTCAGCTCTCTAGCCTCCATCCCTAAAAAGCCTGGCTCAGGAACAGGTATATGCTCAGTATCCTCTGCCGTGAAGACAGATGCAAAGAACTCATTCAGTTTCTCTGCAACCTCCATATCCTCCTTAATAATCCCTTTCACTCCCTCATTGTCTAATGGCCCAACCACCTCCCTGGCAGGTTTCCTGCTTCTGATGTACTTAAAGAAGTTTTTGTTATTCCCCTTGAGACTTTTGGCTAAATGTTCCTCAAACTCTCTTTTTGCCTCCCTTATTGTCACCTTGCATTTCTTTTGCCAGAGTTTGTGTTCCTTTTTGTTATCTTCGTTTGGACAGGCCTTCCAATTTCGGAAGGAAGTCTTCTTCCCTTTTATGGCTTCTTTGACAGTGCCCGTTAGCCATGCTGGTTCTCCTGATTCTCCTGCTCTTCCCTGTGCCCACCTCTTCCCATGGGATGTCTGCATGCTCCATGGCCTCCTCTTCCGTTGCCTTTCCCAAGGTGTTCTTTGTCTCATCTTCCCTAATAGGTTGTCTCAAGCTCTTTCATCTTTCCTTTCAGCAAGAAGGCTGGCTTGGGAGCAGTTTTCCCTCCAACAGGGATTCCTAGATGTTGTGGACTACAACTCGCATAATCCGCAAGGAAAAGCCATTGCAGCTGGGAATGCTGGGAGTTGTAGTCAACAAAATCTGCCAATCCCTGTGAGAGGGAACACTGCTTGGGAGGTAGGGGGACAAGCCTGGCCCATGCCCTGCAAGCCTGACACCGCTCTCCCCGTCACGCCCTCGCTCTCAGCGAGGAGGATGGGGAAGCTGACAGCCCTTCAGCCAATGCAGGGGTGCCTGAGGGGCACAGCCCGGCTGTCGGTTCCCAAGAGACGGCTGAGGCAGGTCCGGCTGATGTTTCAGAGCAGGCACAGCAGTCTGAGGCAGCAGAGACAGCAACGGATGAACCAGAGGATGAGCTGTGCAGGCAACCCCCACTGACTCCACAGCAACGGGGTGTCACAAGGTGCCGGGCACAGCTGGAAACCATCAGGAGAAATAAGCATCTCTTGTAGAAGGCTGAAAAGCCTTGAATCCCTGCCAGCTGAGAGTTATCAGCTTGGACTATAAAGCATGTCGACAGCTTTCAGTTAGCTGCTGGAAGGCAACATATGTCATCCCTCGTGTCAACAGCTTTCAGCCTGAGCCAGAGAGAGAGAAGCTTCTGAGCCGTGTTCTGCTTCTGCAACCCAGTTTGTTTTGTGGACTATCTTCCTGGACTTCCCTTCCAGGTGGCCAGATTGCTGACATCCCCTTGGTGGTGGTGGTGGTGGTTGGAACACCTGGACTCCCTCGCAAAACACTGGCGTTCCTGTTTGCAAGCTCCCTGGCTTCTCTCTGCCCCAAGCTGATCAGTGACCCACAGCAGCTGGCGCAGAAATGGTGGACAAGGCAAGGGGGATGGCTCGCTAGGGAGCCCGGTCCTGAATCCGACCCAGGATGGCGGCTGCTCTTTCCGAGGCCTGGCTTGCCTGGTGTGAAACCGCACTCCATGGCCGTGGTGCCGAGCAGCCGCTGATTGCACAGAGCCTGGCTGTCTCCTGCTCCTGGGCAGAGAGGACTGGAGGGCCAGGAGACGGTTGGCCACCTGTCTCTAGAGCAGTTCTAATTGGTTTCTAAACAAGGTGCAGGACCTTTATTTGAGGGAGTTGGCGAGGTGCCCTGAGCGTGAGTGGGTGGGCAAGGAGTCTTTCCTTTCTGAAGCCCCGCCCGAGGATCTCGGGGGGTGAGGGCGCCTTCCTTTTGTGCTCTTTGCAGAGTGTTTCCGTCCCTGCAGCATGGCTGTGAGTGGGGAGCCGTCTTCTCCGTTCTCCAGCACGTTGGACAGAGTTGTCCCACTGGGCTTCTGCTTGCCACTGGCTGCCGTTGGCGGCCAAGTTGGGTTGTTTGGGGGGGTGGGCGTGACTGTGCATCATCCACCTGAGGTGCAGAGCTTCTGTCTGCACAGATCTAGGCCAAGCAGCTCCTCCTGTTCCTCCACCTGCCCATTTTGCTTTGCAGGTGAACGGCACCGACCTCAAAGCTGCGACTCACGAGGAAGCAGCTGCTGCTTTGAAGAACGCTGGCCAAGCCGTCACGATCGTGGCTCAGTACCGCCCAGAAGGCAAGTGGATGTTGGGGGTGGCAACTTTCTCTTTCCTGTCAAGGGCGGTGCTAGTTAGCTGGGGGCAGGGGAGAGGGAGGGTCTCTCTGCCAGCCTGTCCAGCAGGAAGTGGGGGGGGGGATCAGCTTGCCTGATGGGCTCTAGGCACCCCCTCTGCAGACTCCAGCGGCAGCGGCGGCTGATCCCCCAGGGAAGCAGGAGTCTGTCTTGGGTATGGCAGCGCGAAGCAGGTCTGAAGCCAGGCCAGCTGCCCTTCTTGGCCCATATGGACACGGGGCACCTGGTGCCCTTAGAGGACCCCATCTCAGAGCAGGCTCCACACTGTGCCATCCAGCCAGCCCCCACCACGGTGGCAGGTTCCTGTTTCCTTGTCCAAGGCTGAGGCCCGCATGGATGCAGACCAGCCCCGGCCTTGAGCCACAGTGGACCTTCCCAGGGGGTTGTACTGAGGAGGAACGCAGTAGCGGGGAGGGCAGGAGGGAGCAGAGCGGCTGCAGCGGGGAGGGAAGGCCTGCAGTTCTGGGCCAAGGAAGGGGGCGGCCCTCCTGCCGGCTGCCTGCGGACTGGGTGCAGATGCTGCTTTGCTCAGGACAGGGCAGCTGGGCTCAGGACTCTTCCTCCTGGTAAACGCAAGGGCCGTCCCGGAGCTCCAGCCGGCCCTCAGCTGAGCCACGGCCTTGTCTGCCAGGGCCGCCTGGCCAGTCCCGAGTGGATTTGGGCCTCTTTGGGGAGGCGGAGTGGGAGTGTGGTACACAGAGGGGCACCACCGCTCACTTCCCTGGGAGGGGACTTGGCAGCTTTTGATTGCCTGCTGGACACGCTGGTTGAGCTTTCCATGCATTTCCACGTTATTCTCCTTTATGGGATTGCTTGAACCAGAGTTGCCCGGTCAATTACTCTCTTACAAGCTGCTTTATGAAGAGACCATTCTTCTCATTGCATACTCTTGTTTTTCTTTTAATCTAATGATGCGCCTTGTTGGTGAGGTGTGCTGCTACTTGTTTTGCTTCTGCCTCAGACACACACCTTTGGAGGCTTGCGAGGATTGCTCCGCCCTTCTTGGGAGGGTTTGGCATCCACACACACACACACCCCCGCCCCGGCATCTGAGAGAGAGAGAGGTGGATGGTGGCCGCTGCCTCCTACGACTCTCTGGCAGTCAAGGAGGCACCCCAGTGAGTGCCCCCCCCGCTCTGGTCGGGGCGCTGACAGCTGCTCTCTGGCCCTGGCCTGGGAGGGCTCCCCCTTGGCTAGATGGCCTTTTCCTTGGCTAGACCAAGCCGTGGTGGGCTGCCTCTGGGCTCCCGGGCAGCGGCCCCCTTCCTCCCTGGCGGTGGGGCAAGGGGTGTCTTGGTGCTGCCCACTGTGGCCCCTGCAGGAGGCTCGTTCAGGGGTTTGCCTTCTGCCCGGCTGGGGAAGTTCCGGCTTCCTCAGGGCACTGCTGGAGCCAGCTGCCTCTTGTGACAATCTCTGCGGGGGGCAGCTGGGCAGGGGAGTGCCGGGAGTCCCTGGTCTTCAGTGTTCCGTGGCTTCCTGTGGCTTAACACCCACTTTATATTTTGCACAGCTTTTGGCTTCTCCTATGGAAATGCTAACTGAGCAAAGGGGCGCCTTTTAAACATGACAATTCTCCTTATTGAGCAGGGGGAGAGCAACTGGCCCTCTCCATCCCCAGCACAGCATCCCTCCAGTGGCTGTTGCTGGTGACTGTCTTGTGTTTCTTTTTTAGACCGTGAGCCCTTTGGGGACAGGGAGCCATTTCATTTATTTATATCTTTGTAAACTGCTTTGGGAAGCTTGAAAAGCAGTATACAAATTATATATTAAAAATGTAGCATATAAACATTTGGGTTTATTTTTTATTAATGAAGAGAATGCTGGAGTGGGAAAGGGAGAGGATTCATAGGTGTCATAAAATGGAGGCTGCTGGAAGCCCAGAACGCCGCTGCTATTCCTTCTAGGCTGCTTTTCAACCACAGCAGTTGACACCAGAAAAGAACAAGAAGAGGGTTCCGTCCCCAAAGGGCTTGCAGTCCAAAAAGAAGCCCAAGAGAGACCCCAGCAGCAGCCACAGCTAGGAGGGGTGCTGTGCTGGGGCTGGAGAGGGCCAGTTGCGCCCCCCCCCCCCGCTAAATAGAGAGAGCCTCCACTTTCCAAGGTGCCTCTTGGCCCAGTCAGCGCAGGGGGGATGCTGAGCCTCCAGGCAGGGAGTGCTCTTCCAGGGGTGGTCTCCCAGGGGCGGACTGGTTTTGAACGGGTGCTTCCCTTCCCACCCCCCTCCCCGCAACCACCACCTTGTGTTCTCCTTTAGAATACAGCCGTTTTGAAGCCAAAATCCACGACTTGAGGGAGCAGATGATGAACAGCAGCATCAGCTCAGGATCGGGGTCTCTGCGGACCAGCCAGAAGCGCTCGCTCTACGTCAGGTGAGGTCCGTTCCCTGGTTCCAGCTTCTCCCGTTAGGAGGTTATTCATGCACCACCTGTTGGATCAAACACCATGCAGGGGGCCAGGGGTTCTTTGTAAAGCTTGGCTACGTGTTATTTATTTATTTATTTTTATTTATTCAGTCGACTTTTATACCACCCTTCCAAGCTGGCTCAGTATGCAGCGGCTATTTTTTCCTGAGCCAGACCCTTGTTCCATCCAACTTTGCTGATTGTGCCTTAGAGTAGCTGGTCCCAGAATCAACTGGAGAGAAGGCAATCTTGGACTTAATCCTGAGCAGTGCCCAGGACTTGGTGTCAGATGTCATAGTTGCAGAATCACTACAGATCAGTGACCATAGTGTGCTCCAGTTCAGATTATATGCGCGTGGAGCATTGCCAAGGAAGTCCAACACAGAAGCGTCTCAAAAATGAAAGGGGAAGCCAGGAGGGTCAAATCACTTAAAAAACCATAATAATAGAAGCTCAGTTGGAATGTATACCAAGAAAGAGGAAAGGTACCACCAAGTTCAGGAGGAGGCCAGCATGGCCAACAAGGGAAGCTATAAAAGGGGGAAAGTCTTCTTGCAGAAAATGGAAGTTCTGCCCAAATGAAGAGAACAGGAAGGAACATAAACTCTGGCAAAAGAAATGCAAGGAGACAAGAAGAGATGTAAAGAGAGGGTTTGAGGAACAAATAGCTAGAAGTGTCAAGGGGAATGACAAAAACTTCATTCAATATATCAGAAGCAGGAAAACTTCCAGGGAGGCGGTTGGTCCCTTAGATGATGTGGGTGTGAAAGGGATTATTAAGGAAGGTAAGGAAATTGCAGAGGAGCAGAATGAACTCTTTGCATCTGACCTCACAGCTGAGGTTACTGACCATATACCCTCTCCAGAACTGAGCTTCTCAGACTTGGAGACTGAAGAACTGGGTCAATTTGAAGTGTTAAGGAAAGATGTTCTAAAATGTCTTAAAAAACAAAAAAATTACAAATCACATGGGCCAGATGACATCCATCCAAGAGTTCTGAAGAAGCTCACATGTGAAATGGTGAACCGCTCAGAGACAAGTTTGGGGCAGTGTACAAATTTAATAGATACATAAAATTGCTGCGCTCCTAGCAAAAATATGTAACTTGTCCCTACAATCAGGCTTTGTACCAGAGAACTGGAAAGTAGCTAATGTAACTCCAGATTTCAAAAACGGATCAGGTTAGCTTAACTTCGGTGCCGGATAAATTGATGGAAAGCATACTTAAGGACAAAAGTGTTAAACACATAGATGAACAGGCCTTGCTGAAGGAGAACCTTGCATGGCTTCTGCAAGGGCTGGTCTTGTCTCACTAACCTTGAGAGTGTCAACAGGCATGTGGATAAAGGTGAACCGGTTGACTTAGTATACTTGGACTCCCAGAATGCTTTCAACAAAGTTCCTCATCAAAGATGTTTGAGAAAACGTAGCAGTCATGGGATAAGAGGACCAATCAATGTGTGGATTAGTAACTGGTTGGACAGGAAACAGGGTGAGAATAAATGGACAGATTTCACAATGGAGGGAAGTAGGAAATAGGGTCCCCCAAGGATCGGTACTTGGACCAGTGCCCTTTAACTTGTTCATAAATGATCTAGAAGTTGGGGTAAGCAGCAAGGTGGCCAAATTTGCAGATGACACTAAAATATTTAGGGTAGTGAAATCCAAAAGAGATTGTGAGGAGCTCCAAAAGGACTTCTCCAAACCTCTCCATCGGGTAACAAAATGGCAAATGAGGTTCAGTGTAAACAAGTGTAAAGTGATGCATATTGGGGCAAAAAAAAGAAAAAAACTTCACATATACACTGATGGGGTCTATCAGTGACTGACCACGAGAGAGATCCTGGGGTCATGGTGGACAGCTCGTTGAAAGTGTTGACTCAATGTGCGGCAGCTGTGAAAAAGGCCAACTCCATGCTAGGGATCGTTAGGAAGGGGACTGAAAATAAAACTGCTAATATTATTATGCCCTTATACAAAACTATGGTGCGACCACACTTGGAGTACTGCGTACAATTCTGGTCACCACATCTTAAGAAGAACATTGTAGAATTGGAAAAGGAGCAGAAGAGGGCAACCAAGATGATTTGGGGCCTGGAACACCTTCCTGATGAGGCAAGGCTACAGCATCTGGGTTTTTTAGTTTAAAATACAGGCGACTACAGGGAGACATGATAGAGGTGTATAAAATTATGCATGGAATAGAGAGAATGGGCAGAGAGAAAGTTTTCTCCTTCTCTCACAACAGTAGAACCAGGGGTCACTCCATGAAACTGAAAGTCGGGAAATTTAGGACCGACAAGAGGAAGTACTTCTTCACACAGCGCATAATTAAACTATGCAACTCTCTGCCACGGGATGTGGTGATGGCCACTAGCTTGGATGGCTTTAAAGGGGGCTTAGACAAATTCATAGAGGACAGGTCTATCAGTGGCTACTAGTCTGGTGGCTGTGGGCCACCTCCAGCCTCAGAGGCAAGAAGATGCCTCTCAGTCCCAGTTGCAGGGGAGCAACAGCAGGAGAGCGGGCATCCCTTCACCTCTTGGCTGTGGGCTTCCCAGAGGCATCAGTTGGCCCACTGTGTGTAACAGGATGCTTTGGTCCTGATCCAGCAGGGCTGTGCGTATGCTTTCCAGGGCCTTTCCTGGCCCTTCTTCGTAGAGATGCTGCCAAGCAGGGCCCCTTCATAAAGGGCCTCTCTTTAGTACAAGAGAGAAGGCCAAACTGTTAGCCTCATCATTTACCATCCTTTGCTGCAAATGCTTACCCAAATAAACTAGCTCCGGGGACCTTCTCATCTTGTAGTTTGCTTGGAGAAGGAAGACGAGCAGCAACAGAGCTGATGGTTTGGATTTGAATCGTGGGTGGCCTCCCCGAGGCAGGGCAGACAGGGACCTGAGTGGTGCTGTGCATGTGCCCTTTGGGTTGGCTCAGCACCCTGGAGATCCTGAGAGGAGCTGGCTGGGTTGCTTGGGCACCATTTTTGGAGGCTGCTAATGGGTGGGTCGTTTAGCACATGGGTGGAGTCTTCCCCTGAAATCCAGCGGTGTTCATTCCTGTCTTGTACAGTGGGCTCACCAAGACTGCCCCAGCTCAGGGTGCAGGCAGGGGTCCACCCAGCAGAGTGACTGACTGACGCCTCCGCACCGCTGCCCTCCGCCTTGCTGCGGGGCGGCTCCAGACTGCCCCTCCCCTTCCCTCCCCACGAGGACTGACAGTCATCAGCACAAGTGAGTGGGAGGGAGGGAGAGGGGACTGCCGGAGAGCCGCGGCTTCTGGGCACCCAGGGCCTTCTCTGAGCGGCTTCTTGCGTGCCTCCGCACAGGATTTCTCCTGGTTTGGTTCATGCTCCTGTTTCTCAGAGTACTTCTCTGCTGCTTTTCATATGAAGTCCACTCTGGTTAAAACTAGCAATAAATTACAGTGCAACATTTAGAAAGCCTCCATTCACAAAAGTTGTCGGCAGCTTTGCAAAAGTGCACAAATCAAGGAGACGGCAGGAGCCAGGTTTTGGATGCCAGGTCTCCAAGATCCGAAACTGACAAGAGTGTTTGCACGCCTTCAGAAAGCCAGCAGAAAGGGAGCTGTGCGGATTCCTCTCCCGTGAGCGTTGCAGACATTGGGGGTGCCACAGAGAAGACCCTGTTCCTAGCAGAGGCCAGTGGAGGCCTCCTAGCAGAGGCCTCCTAGCAGAGGCCAGTGGAGCCTCCACACACGGTGGCGCCTGAAGCAGGACTGCCTCAGAATGCTAAATGTCAGTGGGGAGGCGGACACTCCGGGAGATCATTGGGACACAGGCCGTTTAGCACTTCGAGGGCTGGGCTCCGGCTGAACGAGGCCTCCCCTCCAGAACAACAGACTGCTTTTACCAGGAGTCGGGCTGATTGCGGGGGGGAGAGAGGCAGCCTAGAGATGGAAGAGCTGGTGCCCAGGCTCTCCCCTGCTGAGCACCATCGGGTTAGCAGCAAGGTTGGCACAGACTTTGGAGACTGGCTGAAGAAAACGGTCTCTGGCTCCTCTGGGTAGAGTTACTGAGCATCGGCAAGCAAGAGGGCATTGGGATGCTGAGCTCCATCGTGCATGCACTGGGGCTGCAGGATCTCTCCCCCCCGAGCACCTTGTGAAGGTTGCTGAGGCTGTGGAGGCAGCAAAACAAGGAAGCCAGTGAGTGGCCATGTCTCTGTGCAGAGCTGCTGCCACCGCCGAGGGTCGGGTACAGGCCACAGGCTCCGTTTCATCCCCATAAGCCCATGAGCTTGTGCTTGCTCTTCATACTGGCGGTTAAGTTTCTTTGCTGTGCTTAACTGTAGTCCAAATTAGAACAAAGCCCTGCTTATCCACTCAGATAGGACAGCCTTCCAGCTGTCATTCAGGCGTCCTGAAACCCAACACCAGCTCATGATTTGCAAGGTCACCTTGAGCATCTGAGAGCACTTTGTAAAGTGATGCTTCTTCAGTTTGTTCGGAAGCAAGGCCCGCTCGGATCAGTGGGGCTCATTCCCAGGAACGGGTGCAGAGGCTGGTGACCTAGGAGGGAAGTTTCCACAACTGTCAAAAGTTTTATTTATTTGTTTTATATGTATATGCTGCCCGTCGTCCTAAGACACCAGGGCAGGTTTTAACAAGATAAAGAACATTTCAACAAAAACAACATGAAAATAGAATAAATGCAACCAAAATTTAGCGAGAGGAGGGAGAAACTCTTTGGCCAAAAGCCTGCATGAAAAGGGCAGCCTTCAATCTCCTCCAGAAGGGGTGGGGGAGAGGGAGCTATGAAGATCTCATCAGTGAGCGAATTCCACAGCCGGGGGGCAACCACTGAGAAGGCCCTGCCCAAGCCAGCCTCAGCAGGTGTCGGCACGCAGAGCCGGGTCCTCCCAGCCAATCTAGTCAGGTGGGCAGCTTCAGCTGGGAGCAGGCAGTACCCAGGACCCAAGCTGTTTTAAGACTTGAAAAGTAGGAAGCAGCACCTTGAATTGTCCCAGAAACAGACTGGCAGCCAGTGCAGTGCCTTCAAGGATGGAGTGATACGAGCAGTCCCAGAGATACATCTGGCTGCCGCATTCTGTACTAGCTGTAGTTTCCAAATACTCTTCAAGGGCAGCCCCATGTAGAGTGTGTTGCAGTAATCCAGAGGGCCAAAGCCAGCATGCTGTTGTGGCTATTGTGTTGGACTAGGACCGGGGAGACCACCAGAGTTTGTAGACTTTGGTCCACAAAATGCAAGACTGGTTGCTTCTGAGGATGAGTGAAATGGAATGGCCAAACTCAGCCCGGTATTGCTGTCCTTGGTGGCCCTCAGGCTGGTCTCCTTCCCAGCTGCTGTGCTCTTACCAGAGACCTTGTGCCACTGGGAGCCAGCAGCAGGGGGAGGCGACTGGGGCCCCCTCCTCCATGACGAGGGAGCGTCATGTTCTTCCCAGAGGCAGCCTGGAATGACTATTTGCTCCATGGGCAGAAATCCTGGGTGTGTGCTCAGTGCCAGGAGCTCCTGGCTCTCAGGGAACACATTTGTTTCCTCGAGACCAAGGTGGAGGATCTGGAGAAGCTCAGAGAGGCATGCGGACGGGACCTCCAGGGACATGGTTGAGGCATCCCACTCCAAGGCTGATGGCTCCTCTGCTGTCAGAGAGAATGAAGGTCTCTCAGGGAAGAAGAACATCAGTCTGAGGAAGAGGGAAATGCTCCTGTAGAAGGGACCCCTTTCGTGGATGATGAGCCCATATCCTCTAGCACAGGGGATACTCCTCTGGGGGGTGGGGGCCTCCCGGTAGTGGGTGATTCAACCAGAGGTATATAGAGAGAGGGTTGTGACCTGTGTATTGGCTGCACACGCAGACATCACTTGGTGTCTAGATAGGCTCTTAGTCAGTACTGGGGAGGAGATGGCTGTCATGGTGTATGTTGGCACCAGTGATGTGGGGAAATGTAGTTGGGAGGTCCTGAAGACAAATTTAGACTGATAGGGGGTGTATTGAAGTCCAGGACGCCGAAGGTAGTATTCTCAGAAATGCTACCTGTTCTCGGCTGCTCTGGGTCCAAGGGCATCTCACGTGTGGATTATCCGACCCACGTGACTCCAAGACAGGACTATGATAATTAACTTAGCTGTTAAGTTTGGGATGAGCAGGCCCCTCCTCAGTTCTTTTTAGTCCTGCAAAGACTCCAGGCAGCGTTCTCTCTCTCTCAGCGTAAGAGATTCAGGTAAGAGATCCAGCATATAGGTGCTTATTTGCCAATGCCAGAAGCCTGCAAGACAGGCAAGTTGGGGTGCTTGGTTGCTGACACAGAAATAGATCTAGTGGGCATAACAGAAACATGGTGGAACAGTGAGAACCGGTGCGACACTGTTATCCCTGGATATAAACTCTGTAGAAAGGAGAGGGAGGGGCACCTTGGAGGTGGAGTAGCACTGTATGTTAAAGAAGGCATAGAACCTAACAAGCCAGAAAACCTAGGTGGACTGGAGTCCTCCACAGAAACCTTGTGGGTGAGAATACAAGGCTGGAAAGGGAACGTGCTATTGGGGACGTGCTATCATCCTGTGACTGGGAGTTGCAGGAGGAAATCAGGGAGGCGTCAGGAAGAGGCAGGGCAGTAATAATGGGTGACTTCAATTACCCACACATAGACTGGGTAAATTCACAGTCAGGTAATGACAAAGAGGTCAGATTTCTAGATACGCTAAATGACTGTGCCCTAGAACAGCTGATCTTGGAACCGACCAGAGAGAAGGCGACCTTGGATCTAATTCTGAGTGGCACCCAGGACTGGTGTGTGATGTCAGTGTCATCGACTCTTTAGGGAACAGTGACCATACTGCGATCAAATTCAGCATACATGCAGGGAGAGAATCACCAAGGATGTCTAACACGGACATTTTGAATTTCAGAAGAGGAAACTTCTCCAAAATGAGGAGTATGGTGAAAAGAAAGCTGAAAGGGAAAATCAGGAGAGTCACTTCACTCCAGAGTGCATGGAGTTTACTCAAAACCACAGTACTAGAAGCCCAGTTAGATTGTATACCCCAAAAGAGGAAAGGTACCACTAAGTCCAGGAAGATGCCAGCTTGGCTAACGGGTACCGTCAAGGAAGCCATAAAAGGGAAGAAGACTTCCTTCCGAAACTGGAAGGCCTGTCCAAATGAAGAGAACAGAAAGGAACACAAACAGAAAGGAACACAAAGAAATGCAAGGCAACAATAAGGGAGGCGAAAAGAGAGTTTGAGGAACATTTAGCTAAAAGCATCAAGGGGAATAACAAAAACTTCTTTAAATACATCAGAAGCAGGAAACCTGCCAGGGAGGCGGTTGGACCATTAGACAATGAGGGAGTGAAAGGGATTATTAAGGCGTATATGGAGGTTGCAGAGAAGCTAAATGAGTGCAACCAAGTACTCCAGCTCACCCATTTTGGCTCAGAGCCTTCTGGCATTGGCATATAAGCACCCTATACGCTGAATCTCTCACCTGATGTATGCTATCTTTCTTTTGACTCTTTGACCAGCTGGCACAGGCTCCCAACTGCTCTTTATGCGGTACTGCTCTCTCCCCTTCTGTTTTATCTGAATCCTTTGCACCCTCACACTTTAAAGGATGGCTTTTGCCAAACGGGTTCCCCAGGCGTCATTTTAAAAGCTGCTCTGCAACCTTTTTGATTTTAAGCGCCAGCAGTCTGGTTTCATCTTGGTTCAAGTCCAGCCCGTCCCTTTTGTACAGGCCTTGCTTTCCTCAAAATGTATCCCAGTGCCTAACGAATCTAAACCCCTCCTCCCGGCACCAACGTCTCATCCACGCATTGAAACTTCTCAGCTCTGCCCGTCTCACTGTACCTGCGCGTGGAACAGGTAGCATTTCTGAGAATGCTACCTTGTGGGTCCTGGATTTCAATATGCTCCCTATCAGCCTAAATTTGGCTTCCAGGACCTCCCACATCATTGGTGCCGACATGCACCACGACAGCTGTCTCCTCCCCAGCACTGCCTAAGAGCCTATCTAGATGCTGTGTGATGTCCGCAACCTTCGCACCAGGCAGGCAAGTCACCGTGCGGTCAACACGCGGTGCAAATTCTAACCCTTGCAGGGACAAACAACAAACACTGGAGTTAGCTAACCCTTTCAAATTCTAACCCTTGCAATTACAAACACACAGAGAGACTAGGACTTATCCCTTAAAGGGAAACCAGCCCCTGAAAATCTCTCCTCCTGTTAGTTGGTTTGAAGGGGGGAAGGGCTAGATGCTTAGAAAAGCTGGCTCACTTCCCCAAGATGTGTCTGCTCTTCACAGAGTAGTCTTCCAACTGACCCAGAGACCAACCTGGCCGCTGCGTTCTGTACCAACTGAAGCTTCTGGACTATGTACAAAGGCAGCCCACATAGAGCGCATTGCAGAAGTCAAGTCTGGAGGTTACCAACATATGTACCACTGTTTTGAGGTCATTCATCTCAAGAAACGGATGCAGCTGGCATATAGACCCATGATTACTCTTTCTCATCCGTATGTTATACCAAAAAAATGTATTTATTTCTTTATTTACTTATTTAGAAATATTTCTATACCGCCCCAAACTTGCGTCTCTGGGCGGTTTACAATTAAAGTAATTTAAAACAGCAAATCAATTAATTAAAATCTTCATTTAACATTTAAAACCCAGTATTTAAAATTTTCAAACTATAAATCTAATTAAAAGCCTGGGTGAAGAAACCTTATTGAGTAAAGTGTAATAACAAAGGCCATCTGTCCGAACTGTTGCTACACAGAAGTAAGGATGTATTTTAACTCCCTTTTTGTTCAATTTTTACATTAATCTCTTAACCCCCCTCTTAGACTACCCTGACATCCATCAGCCTAAGCTAGCTGGTAGACCCAACTCAGTTTTACTTTATGCCGATGATGCAGCTATACTATCAAGAACGCTAGTTGGTATGAGGAGGGCGCTACGAAAACTCACACACTTCTGTGAAGAGGAGTCGCTAGTCATAAATACACACTAGACCAAGGTCATGGTATTTGCCAAGAGGCCAAAAAAACATAAATGGCAAATTAATGGGGCAGAGGTTAAGACCTATAGGTCACTGGGGCTAGTTTTTCATGCAAACGGTACGTGGGGCCCACAATGTGAATGTGCAGTAGCAAGTGCACAAAGGAGTGCACCCACTGTACTCAAATTCTTTCACACTAATGGGGGATATTTCATCCCTGTGGCGGTTAGGGTGAATCAGGCTAAAATGCTGGCATAAAAGTTGTATGGGGTCCGTATTTGCCCAACCTGTAATTTTAAGCCCTTGGAAGTGGTTCAATCTGGATTTCTTTATGCCATTTTTCAAGTCCCCAGATGCGTATTGAATGCTATCTTGCGTTTAGAAACCGGGTTGACCAGAGTTGAGTCACAGGAGTGGCTTCGTACATTTAACTACTGGCTTACATTATATGCCTCCCCCCCCCGCTCCGGCCTTGCCCCCTTGGTTCTGAAAGGTGAGTTTCAATCATCCTGGTGCAAGAGCCACTATGACAATTTGGGCAGATATGGCTTCTCGCTGCAGTATCTGTTGGCTTTGGGTCATGATGCTGCCAAAGAAATTATTGCATGCGTGTGGTGGATATGGAGAAGCAATTGGATTTGAGACTGGTTATCACCAGTAGTACTTCAGGTGGATTTTCAAATGACCCCCAGCCAGCTGCATACCTCACCCACTGGACCACCTTAAACCAGAGGAGAGCTTTTTCGCTGGTGCGGTTTAATGCCTTGCCCTCTGCCATTTTGGAGGGCATATTTAAGGGGATACCGCTAAGGAACCGGTTATGTCCATGTGGTTCGGGTGACACGGAGTCTGTCTTACATGCTCTTTTGCACTGTGCCTACTATAGGGACATTCGTACTCTCTGGCTCAAACCATTCTTTAAAAATAGGCTTGGTCAGTCAGAAGAGTATTACATCTTTTCTCTCTTGGTGGATCAACATGCAGTCCTTACAGTGGGGACGACAAGATTCTGGGCAGCAGCCTGTAAACTGAGACAGGAGCAACTGACTAGCTGCAACTGAGATGGCTGTATACCCTGAAGTTTTGTTGTTTAGTTTTACTGCTTTGACTTTGTTTTGTTCTATGCTGATTTGAATTTTGGTGTGTATGTTGACTGGTCACTGACCCGTAATCAATTATTACTTACTTACACCTTCCTTATGAGGCAAGGCTTCAACACCTGGGGCTTTTTAGTTTAGAAAAAAGACAACTGCAGGGAGACATGATAGAGGTCTATAAAATCATGCATGGTGTGGAGAAAGTGGAGAGAGGGAAATTCTTCTCCCTCTCCCATAACACTAGAACCAGGGGTCATCCCGTGAAATTGATTGCCACGAAATCTGGGACCAACAAACGGAAGCACTTTTTCACACAGTGCATAATCAGCTTCTGGAATTCTCTGCCACAAGATGTGGTGACAGCCAACAACCTGGACGGCTTTAAGAGGGATTTGGATCACTTCACGGAGGAGAGGTCTGTCATCGGCTACTTGTTGGAGGGCTATAGGCCACCTCCAGCCTCAGAGGCAGGATGCCTCTGAGTTACCAGTTATAGGGGAGTAACAGCAGGAGAGAGGGCATGCCCTCATCTCCTGCTTGTGGCTTCCAGTGACATCTGGTGGGCCACTGTGCAAAACAGGATGCTGGACTAAATGGGCTTCCTTGGGCCTGATCCAACAGGGCTGTTCTTAAGTTCTTCTATTCTCTGTTCTGTTGTGTTTCCAGTCAGAAGTCAATCTTCTCTCCCTTCTGTATTCTCTAGAGCACTTTTTGACTATGACAAGACCAAAGACAGTGGCCTCCCCAGCCAGGGTCTGAATTTCCGCTTCGGTGACATCCTCCACGTCATCAATGCCTCCGACGATGAGTGGTGGCAGGCGCGGCCGGTGATGCCAGAGGGCGAGAGCGACGAAGTTGGCGTCATCCCCAGCAAGCGCAGGTACGCTTCCTGCCCAGCAGTTGGCCCCTGGGACTGGCCCCCCTCGACTGGCCCCCCTTGTGTGCTGACCTGGCATCGCCTCTCTGGTGGTGTCCCTCCCACACCCCCACGCTCCTTGTCGTGTCGGTCCCTGCCTCGGGGGCTTGGGAGCTGCCGTCCAGAGTCCAGGGGCCCCGGCAAGTGCTGGTCTTGTAGCTGTTGGGAGGCACCAAGAGGCACAGGCCCAAACCAGAGCAGTCCCCCCCCCGCCCCGCCCACATTCTTAAGTCTTCTTACGAATCCCAAACAGTCACTTTGGGCATAGATGTTTAAACTCCCGAAGTGACTTCACAAGCCATTTGATAATCTGCTCTTGTAGCTGTGAGACAATCATGCCAGCCGGGAGTGGGCATTTTGCTCAGGACACACACACACACACACACACACACACACCCCACCACCATGTACTCTCTCTCAACTGGGCTTCAGATTCATGGGATTAATCCTTAACCCGGAAGGAGAATTCCTGCTGCTGGTTGCTGCTCTTGGTTGTTGTCTCCCACACACTGGGCTGGAAGTAGTTTTCTCACGGATGTGGGAGGTGCTTTCAGCCTCCCCGGCCAGCCCCTTGCCTGGACTCCAGAGTCCACCAGTCATGAATCTGAGGTCCTAGTGGGAGAAGCTCTTGCTGTCTCTCGTCTTTTTCCAAACCAGAGCAGTGTGAGTTGCTGGGCACCTACTTGTGGAAGGGCTGGTGGGTGGCCGCTGGGCTCCCTGGAAGAAGCTGTGGATGCCGTTCTGGAGAGGGCGAGCAGCGGGGTCAGGCCTGGTGCAGGGAGGGCTGCGGCTGGTCCCACAGTCAGATCCCCTACAGTCGCATGCAGAGTGGGGAGAACATCACTAGCCAAATGAAGTAGCTACAGACGGCACAGGGCGACGTGACGGGTTTTCTCTCTGCACTTTTCTGGCAGGGTTGAGAAGAAAGAACGAGCCCGTTTAAAGACCGTGAAATTTAATTCTAAAACAAGAGGCGACAAAGGGGTGAGTTTGGGCTGTTGACTGCCTCTTTAGGCTATGTGGCCACTACCGATGCCATAATGAAGATCTCCTTAGCGTCACATATCCACTGGTGGGAGCTGCGCTGGCTGGGATTACCCAGGAAACAGACCTGGGGGTGATGGTGATCAGGAGCTCAGTGGAAACATGAAAGGTGGATTTGGAAAGAGGTCAAAAATAAAACTGCCAATATCACAACAACAAATAATCTCGGTGCCCCCACATCTGGAATTCTGATCTGGTGGCCCCATCTCAAGTCCTTGTCACCCTGGAAAAGGTACACCACCGGTCAGCCAGGACGCTCTCCAGGGCGACATCATCTGCCTGGAAGAAAAGGCTCCAGGGTGTGGGGCTTTTAGGTGTAGGGAGAAAGACAACCGGTTGGGGGGGGGGTGATAAAAGGATGCATGATGTGGAGGTTTTCCTTTCTCTCTTAGAATATTAGAATTTGGGGAAAACTATCAAATTGATTGACATTACAATCCAGACAGACAAAATGAAATACTTGTTCACTCCCTGTATCACCATGGAACTCTCTGCCACAATATTATTAGTATTTATTACAAAAACTTTATATGTTGGCCACCCAATAACAAATTGTTCTCTAGATGGCTCGTTAAGTAAAACATACAATTAAAACACATAAAACAAAGTAAACATTTCAATAAAATACCAAATGTATAAAATGTCATAGATTGCCTCATGCTGCTTCCACTTGTTATGGCCCGGTCTCAACCAGCCCCATGACTTTTAAGTTTCACTGCTGCCACCAAGTAGACTTTTAGGCTTTCTCGGGCTGAGTCTACTGAAACGGCCTTCCCAACCTCTGTTTGTATTTAAAAAACCAAACTTTAGTAGAGTGGTGAGGGTTTTAGGCATGGGGTGGAGAAAAACAGAAGCTATACATATAAATAAATAAGTGCAAGTGTATGCGTGTACACACACAAAATTTTACTTTGAAAATAGTTCCGTTTTAAACCTATAGTTCCTTTGAAAGGTTTTTTACAAATCCAGCAACCAACTGAGCATAAGGAAGAAATGAAACATGATCCAAACTGACCGGTCTGGCACTGGGCCCTCACGCAGAGTCCTCTGCAGTAGGATGGCCATAGTCAAGCTTCCCAACGCTGAGCAGCCTAATCTGCATATTCTGCAGGCTTACTGATGCGCTGCAAATGTCTCCCCTCTGGACATCAATCACCAACAGTTGGGGAATTATCTTCTACCTGACCATTTCAGGCAGCATTCAGAATCGAGATACCTTCAATACCCCAACACTTTCTAATATCAGGTTTAGTTTCCAACCTTATCTACTCAGCTGTGTGCAGTGCCGTCACCCTTTCCCTCTCCGACCCCATGTTCCAAGGCCTGCAGCGGCTGTTTCTTGGTGGAGAGAGCCCAGCTGATGCTGAGGAGCGGTGCTGAGGGCGCTCATGGCCCCTCATTCCTGCCATGGACCCTGCCAGAGAGGTGCCTGGGGATGAAGGCCTCCTTAAGCCTGATCCGCCTTGACGTTCTGAGATCAGCATATCAAATCTATAACACCCAAACAGGCTATTTTCATTTAAAGCCAACAGTCTTACTGTAGTTTCACCACAAGACTGTTTTCAGTCCTACTGTTAGAATCTTCAGCCGTCTTCAGAGCCGCTTGCCCTTGTCTTGCTCCCGAGTCGTCAGTGGATGGAGGGCCTGAGAGCACCTCTGGAGACCAGCCTCCCTCCCTCCCTCCCCCCCCCCCCGGCCGCGTCACCCCCCACCCCCAAAGGGCGTCAAGACATTTCGCTGGGTGAACAGGAGTCGAAGGGATCCATTTCCGTGATGGGCTTGCGGTGGGTTTTTGGACGGCTGCTTCCGTTGGACGGTTAGGGTTAGGGTTAGGGTAGGCCAGTTCCATGACTGCCCCAGGAATGCAGCCGGGGGGCTCGGAGGCAGCGGCCAGTCCCGGCACCACCCTCTAAAGATCGCGTGGAAATCCTGCTGCTCTTTGCTTCCCAAACCCAGCAGTATAAAGGTGGTTCTCTCCAAGGGGGAGGGGGCTGTTTTCTCTGACCCCCCCCTTTCAGGGTTTGTCTTAATGCCCTCCCCCCCCCGCCATGTAAAGTTGCTTTAGGCGGCAAGGTGTCGTTCTGCCAGGCTCTGCACTCCTCAGGAGAAGGGAGCCAGCGCGGAAGACACACCGTCTCGGCCCCCCCCCCAAAGCCAGACCCTCCTCCTCCTCCTCCTCCTCCTCCTCTCTCTGGGCAGCGCGCCTGGCTTGAGCCGCACTCCTGTTTTTAGCCTGAAGCTTTGCCTTTGAGATGAAAAGTGAAGTGCTCGTCCTGGAGGACCCCCCCCCATACACACACACACACACCCCCGCACTCCCCCCCCTCTGCAGCAGCTCTACTCTGCTGAAGCGTCCCCTTCTCCTGGCTCCCTCTTCGGCTCTGCTCAGGCCTCGGGCAGCGCAGGCTGCCGAGAGAGGCCGCCGTCTCAGCTCACGCTCTCCCTGAGGTGCGGGCGCGTGACAGACAAGACAGGGCCACACGCCATGCCCCATGGACTGCACGGGCGCAGGCACACAGAGGCAGCGGCCCGCCCAGCTCTCCACCAGCGCTGCAGAGCGGGAGGGGGCCGGGGCTGGGATCCCGGCAGATCTCGGAGGGGGAGGGGGCAGCTCAAATTTGGGCACCCCCCAGAAATCTGGAGGAGATGGCAGATGGACTCTGCCGGCACCGCCACTTCCCCAGCAACCCCAGGGGGCTCAGCTCAGGGGCGTCACTGTAATAGGGCCGGGGGGGACCGTTGTCTGGGGGGGGCCCTGCCGGGCAGGTCACGGACTGACCCCCCCCCAGCCGCTCACCCCCCTGGGCTTCCTTCCGTTGGGTTCATCCTCCGGAACTGATGTGGGTGTTCAGACCTGGAGCGAGCAGAGCAGCAGGGCTTTCTCTAGGACCATGAAATGACTGGCGTCGCCCACAGTTTACAAAACCTTTTTAAAAATCATTTAGGAGGATGACCTATTGTGGCACTTAGGTGTGATCGATCGATCGATAACTCTGCTTTTTGTGACCACGATTCAGCCCCATTTAAGATGTCTTCACTTTATGCCTGGAGCTTCAGTGAGCGGGGGGGGGAGCGTGTTCCAGCCTTGTCTCTGGGCCCCCGCCAACCTCGCTAGGCCCCTGGCTCAGCCCCCCAGGGCTCGTCTGGCTGAGGATGGAAACCTGCTTTGTGGGGAGGAAGGGCTGAGCAGGGACGGCCGGGGCCAGAGCCTGGGGTCTCGATGCCCCACGGGAGGCCTTTGCCCCCTCCCAGACCCGGAAGGCGCCCCGTAGGCAGGTGCCAATGCCAGTCTGTGCAACTCCCTGAACGCGGCTGGCAGCCGCCACGCAGCCCTGGTTGCCGCGCCGCTCCAGACGCAGTGGCCATGGGAGTGGATTGGGGCCGACGTGAGCCACAGCAGCCCCCCTGTTTCTAACTCTGCATCAGATGCATGCCTGAAACCCCGAGTGGGACCCCAACTACGCTTGCCATTGAGAGAACTGCCCCCCCCGCCGCCGCCTCTTCTCTTCCCCCCCGCCGGACGCTCCCGCATGGCTTCCCTCTGCCTCTCCCTCGGCCCCGCCTGCTGCTCGGCCTCCTTGCGCCCGGCAGCCCACCCTGCCTGCCAGCAGGCCCAGGGCAGCGCGCGGGCTGCGGCTCCCCCCCTCGTCCAGTGCAGGCACAGCAGACACACCCACAGACACCCCCCCCCGCCCCTTGCCAAGGAGGAGCCGCTGGCCTGGGGCAAAGAAGGCGCTGTGGGCTTTGTCGCTTGGGCCACATCTGGCCACGGACCTGGGCTGCAGCTGGTTTGGGTTCCTACGTGGCTCTGGCAAGAGGCTGTGGGCGCCTCATCCCGGTCCTCTCCTGCCTCTCAGGGCCTCTTCACAGATCCAAAGGCCACCTCCTTGCACATGTCTCCTCCTTGTTCTTGGAGCAATCTCGCTTCTGAGCCATCTCGGGCTTGGCACGGAGGGGAAATGCCTCTTCCCTGGGGGCAGCCAGCCCGGCTTGGGGGGGGGACAGGGGGGGCTGTGCCGTGGGCCTGCCGGCCTAAGCCATGCTGCTGCTGCTGCTGCTGCTATTTATATACCGCTTGCTTTTCAACAAAAGTTTGCAAAGCGGTTTACTTAGAGAAATAAGAGAACTCCCTGCCCCCAAAGCTTCACAGTCTAAACAAGAAACATAAGATAGTCACCAGCCACAGCCCCTGGAGGGATGCTGTGCTGGGGCTGGAGAGGGCCGGTTGCTCCCCCCCCGCTCAGTCGAGAGCATCGCCACTTTGAAAAGAAGGTGCCTCCTTGCTCAGTTCGCAGGCGTATCGGTGCAGACATGCAGAGGCACTTCTCTTTTCCCCACGGAAGGCAGGAGGAGGAGGAGGAGGAGGGTGGCACAGCATGATGCCTCCCACCCCACCCCCACCCCGTGGTGGCATCGGTCTCGGCGGCATCTCTGCTTCCGCCCGCTGCTGGCCTCCACCACTCCGGTCACGAGCCCCAGGCAGTGCACAGGGTGGCCCCCAGGCCAGGCAGGCGGCCATCCCAAGGCTCCGGGCTGTCTCTGGCCCTGTGTGCGGCAGCGCTGGTGCTGGTGACCGCTGCCTCCTGCAGCAGTGCCGTGGGCTCTCGGGCCCAAGTGGAGATCCCAGTGGCGACCCCAGCGCCCAGGGGCCTCCTTTCCCCCCCACCGCCAAGCTCACGCGCTCCGGCAGCTCACAAGAACCAATGCCTGGGCAGTGTTAGTGCAGGGGGCACAGTGGGGGTCTCCTTCCTGAGACCCCCGAGCAAGCCGGCATCGGAGCGTCTGCCTCCGAGCGGGGAGGCCTGCATTCCAGGCCCCCCTTGGCACAGCTGTTCTCTCTTGGCCTAACCTACCTCTGAGGGTGGGTGTGAGGAGAACAAGCGGGTGTCCCACGTCCCCCAGCCTGAGGTTCTGGGAGGAGGGGTTGGCTAGAGGTCTGAATAAGGAAGGAGTCACACCAGAGCCATTATGCTTGCTGCACAGTCTGCAAGCAGCCTGTTGTTTCTTCTCAGGTGTCCAAACGACGCTCTCAGCAGAAATTCCGGAGAGCTTCCATATTTGCAGACATTCCCGGACCCCAGAACTTGTCCTTAGAATCGTCTGTGTTGTGAGGGAGGGGTGCGCAGCTGCTTCTTGCTGGGAAATTTAAAATCTCTCTCACTTGAGAGTCCCTTTTGGAGAGGTGGGGGAAAGAAGGGTGGGCACACGTGCGCGCATGTGCTCAAAAAAACCCACCCCAAGCACCCCAAGTCTTGGTATCCGGCATGTCCCAAGCCTTTCTTCTGGCATCCCTGTGTGGGGGGCCTGTCACTGAATCCGAGCCAGGCTGTTGGCGGCCCTTGACAAGCTTTCCCGCCGGGTGCTGTGCCTCCCTCCCCCCCCCCACCGCTCTGTCTTCCTGCGCATGATGCCAGCGGTGTGCCTGCAGAGCCCGTCTTCCCTTGCCCAGGTCCCTGCTGCCTGCCTGCCTGCCTGCCTGCCTGCCTGCCTGGAGTGGAGGGCCGTGAGTCCGGCTCTGCCCCCTCACTGCATGTGGCATCCCCAGACAGTCTGTCTCTGCCAAGCTGCTCAGGCTGGGCTTCTGTGACACCCTGGAGATCCGACCTCCTTTGTTTTGCTCCTCCTTCTCTTCTTCAGCAGTCATTCAATGACAAGCGTAAAAAGAACCTCTTTTCCCGAAAATTTCCCTTCTACAAGAACAAGGACCAGAGTGAGCAGGAAACCAGTGATCTGGACCGTAAGTATGGGGGTGGGGGGCAGAGCGTGATGCGGACGTGCCGTCCAGGGTGACCCAGGAGAGGGTTCCAAGAGCTGCAGCAGCAGCCGGGCTGGAGTGCCCGGACCCCCATCCGGCCCCCTCCCAGAGCGAGTGGCTGTTCAAGCAGCGAGGAGGAAGGGGAGCCCAACCGTGGGGAGCCCAGAGCAGCTGCCTTGCTCCCCCCCCCACAGTTGGCTTCTGGCTGAGCGTTGGGCAAGCCCCCTCTGCGGATGCTCTTGGAACCGCCTCCTTGTCGCGCCCCTCGTACCTGCTACTGACGGTTGTTTTCTTGTGATTGTCTCTCTGGCTTGCCCTCTGGGAACTACTCCGCAGGAGATCCCTGAAGACATGGGATCAAAAGGCCTGAGTAAGTGACCCTCCGACTCCCAGCGCTCGCCCGCTTGCTCGCTCCCCTGAGACCCCCATCTGCCGCCCCCTTCTCCACGTCCTTCCCAAGGCCTTGGTGGGCTGTCGCGGCCCAAGGATCCAGGCGCCTTCCTCTGCGGTTGGGTTTCTCTTCCCCCTTCCTCCCATTAAGAGGCCTGCCCAGTTTGGGGCCGGGACGCCTTCCCACCCACTGGGCTTTGCAAGCCTCTCTGCTCACCAGGCCCCTTTCCGGCTAATGTGACTTGGTCCGGGAGACGCCTCTCCTGCCACAGACGGAGGAGCCCTCAAGGCCGCTGGCAGCACACTCTGCTGAACAAAGGCCTGGCGCCCCCACCGGGGCCATCCAGCCAAGCCCTGGGCCAGGACGGCTTCCATGCCCTCCCCTCCCGTGAGCTGGGCTGCCGCAGACCACGCCCGGCCCTTGGTCTCTGGAGTGTCGTCCACACTGTCTGCCAACAGCTCTCCACAGCCTCGGGCAGCAGTCTTGCCTGCTGAGCAGCGGCCCCCCCACTGGGCTGCAGCCTCCTCTCTTTGGAGCCCACCCCAGCCCCTGCTGGAAGGCCCTCCTCCTCCTCCTCCTCCCCGCATCCCCGTCTGGCCCCGCACCTGTTTCAGGGAGATGGTTCTGCTCTGACAAGGCTTCAGGACTGTGCAGGCGAAGCTCCCTGCAGACCCCACGCCTGGTGATTGCTTGGATGCCCTGCCCTTGGCTGCAGGCCAAATCAGTGCGATCACTGCCTCCTCCCCCCCCCCGGCAAAAAAAAAAGTAGTGGGTGGTGGGGTTGACATTGTTCAGACCCTGCCTGGGTGGGCTGGGGCCCTCTGCAGACCCTCTGCCCAATGCTCCAGAGTCATGGAGGCTTGTGGGAGGGCAGGGGCAGTCCCGACCCACCGCCAAGCGCAGGTCCTCCAGAGGGATGGAGAGGGAGAGGTTTCCATGCTTTTGATGGGGTTTTTTAAAAGGGTGTAGACTTGGATCCCGCAGGCCTCGTGCCATGTTTTGGTGGGCTCTTCCACTCCATGTGGAGAGGTCACTGCCCGGTGTGGGGCATGTGGGTCTGGGTGGCCCCCTCCAGCAGGGGGTTGTCCTCGGGGGCTACAGCAGGAGCGTGGAGACTTGTGGCACAGGCCGTGGTGCTGGCTGGCCGCTCCGCTGGGACTCTTGGGGGCCTCTTCTCACTCTGTGCCCAGGGGGTGCCTGGAGTGCCCCTCTGGCCTACCCCGGAGGGCCCTAGTGAGCTTCCCCAGGTGGCAGTGCTTGAGGATGGAGTCCTTCCCAGGTCTCCGCTCTGAGCAGTTGGGGGGCCGACAGAGGAGGACTATAAACTGAGCCCAGACCTTGGCCCAGCACCATCCTGTGAGCTTTGTGGCGGATCTTGGCTGGGGACTGGGGGCAGCGCCAGCACCTCTGCAGAGCACCAGCCTGCCAGGAGGGTCTTTGCTTGGGCGGGACCAGGCCTGCTCCCGTGGCTGCTGCTCCCGTGGCTGCTGCTGCTGCTGCTGCTGCTGGTGGTGGTGGTGGTGGTCGCGCAGGCACAGGGGCTCCAGGGAGCCAGACCCAGCAGCTTCTCTTGAGTTCACGAGGACGGAAAGGGCTCTTGCTTCCTGCCCCGTAGGAGCACAGGGAGGTGGCCTTTGTCTTCAGGAGCCGTGTGGAAAGGGTCTGCTGCTGGTCTCCATCAAGAAAAGGCAGCGGCGGCAGCACAGGGAGGCTGGGGCCTTTTCAGCCAGACCCCTGCGGGGTCCTTCTGGCCAGACCGGGGAGCCCTGCCTGGCCCGGCCCAGCTGTGCGCGGATGCTCCACAAATGCCCTCCTCCCAATGGCTGGCCGCATTGCGTCTGAAGGGCCAAGGAATGTTGTCATTGACTTCCCCGCTGGCGGAGTGATGGCCATCCCACGAGGCGGAGGCATCTCTCGGGGGCCTCTCTTCTTTCAGCGGACTTCTGGGGCCCCGCCCAGGAGCAGCAGGGAATGGGTCTGGGTTCCTCTGGGCAAGCAAAAGCTCCCCCCGCTGAGCACCCTGAGCCCTTGAGGGGGGACTGGCTGGGGCCAGCAGGTGGCTGGCAGCCCCTCGGCTACAGGGGCGCTCACCCAGTGGCCTGATGCAATGTCACTTGCGGGCCCGCTGAATTCCCCAGCAACGGAGTGGCTCCCCCCGCAGCTGCCGGATGTGGGTGCAGCCCTCCTGCCTGCTTCCCTGGGCCCCCTTTCTGTGGCGACAAGCCGGGCCGAGCTCTGAGCGGGAAGCGCCTCTTGCTTGGAGGTGCCGGCAGGGGTGGTGAGGGGGCTCTGCTCTCCCTCCGGGGCTGCCACCGCTGGGCAGCTCTCGCAGCCGGAGAAAGCTAGAAACACCCGGAAGCTGCTGCCCTGGAGGTCCGGGTTTCTCGGCTGGTCGGGCCTCCCTGAGTGTCTCCCCACATCTTCTTTTCTGCTACTGGAGAATCTCCCCCTGTCTGTATTAAGTGTGTCTTCTGCACAAGGCAGCCCGAGTTGTGTCGGCGTTGCCTGCCACCCTGCGCTCTCCTGGGTTGGGTCTCTTGGAGTTCTGGCCATCCTCGTGCCGCTCCTGATTTTGTGTTTCTCCTCTTCTCCTTCCAGAGCACATCACCTCCAACGCCAGCGACAGTGAAAGCAGCTACCGTAAGTCTGTCCACGGCCGTCGCCCTCATTGCTGCTGGGCAAAGGCTTGGGGGCTGGGGTTTCGTTCCTTCCGGGGGCTTACAGGTCATGCTTCTCCAGCCAAAATCCAACGGATATTTACAGACCCCTTTTCAACCAAAGTTCCCCAAGCGGTTTACATAGATATAAGTAAACAAACAAAATGGGTCCCTGTCCCCAAAGGGCTCACAGTCCCAAGAGGAGACACAAGACAGACACCAGCAACAGCCACTGGGGGGGATGCTGTGCTGGGGGTGGAGAGGGCCAGTTACTCTCCCCCTGCTCAATCAAGAGAATCGCCCCGTTAAAAGGTGCCTCTTTGCTCAGTTAGCAGAAGACGCAGCCACTCAGCTCAGCCGCAGTTTGTACTTGCCTACTTGGTTTCTGCTAGAGCTTGGTGGTGGAGTTCAGTGGGCAGAAGTGCCTTTCCCCATCCAGCTTTGCTTCCAAGGAGAGCAGTGTAGTGACATTCGCCCCCTCCCTGGCATCCACTTTGACCAATGGCTGGAGCGGGCAGAGGGCGGGGGGCGCTTCTGTGGGACGTCTTCTCAAGCCTCATGAGAACAGCCCTGCTGGATCAGGCCCCACAAGGAGGCCCATCGAGTCCAGCATGGTGTTTCGCACAGTGGCCCACCAGATGCCCCTGGGGAGCCCACAGCCAAGAGGTGACGGGATGCCCTCTCTCCTGCTGTTGTTCCCCTGCAACTAATATTGAGAGGCATCTTCATGCCTGGAGGAGGCCTATAGCCACCAGACTAGTAGACTTGTCCTCCATGAAATTGTTCAAGCCCTTTGTTAGCAGGGAGTTTTGTAAACTCCCTGCTAACTGGGCAAAGAGGCACCTTTTACCGTGGTGATTTTCTTTATTTAGCAGGGGGAGAGTAACTGGCCCTATCCACCCCCAGCACAGTATCCCTCCAGTGGCTGTTGCTGGTGTCTCTCTTGTCTTTCTTTTTAGAATGTGAGTCCTTTGGGGAC
Source organism: Hemicordylus capensis (assembly GCF_027244095.1). Lineage (NCBI taxonomy): Eukaryota > Metazoa > Chordata > Lepidosauria > Squamata > Cordylidae > Hemicordylus > Hemicordylus capensis. Next base: position 359,376,758 of record NC_069659.1, read on the forward strand.
AGGGAGCCATCTTATTTATTTATTATTTATCTGTGTAAACTGCCCTGAGCCATTTTTGGAAGGGCAGCATAGAAATCGAATTAATAATAATAATAATAATAATAGTGCCTGTTCTTGCGCAGCCAGTATTCTTAAGCGGGCAATGGCTTAAGAATGGTTACTTGAAGAAAGAAACAGAGGGTTTAATACTGTCTGCGCAAGAACAGGCACTAAGAACAAATGCAATAAGAGCCAAAGTGGAAAAATCAACAACAAACAGCAAGTGCCGCCTTTGTAAAGAAGCAGATGAAACAGTGGACCACCTAATCAGCTGTTGTAAAAAGATCGCACAGACTGACTACAAACAAAGGCATGACAAGGTAGCAGGGATGATACACTGGAACATCTGCAAAAAATACAAGCTACCTGTAGCCAAGAATGGGTGGGACCATAACACTGAAAAAGTTGAAGAAAATGAAGATGTAAAAATATTATGGGACTTCCGACTACAAACAGACAAACATCTGCCACACAATACACCAGATATAACTGTAGTGGAGAAGAAAGAAAAACAAGTGAAAATAATCGACATAGCAATACCAGGGGATAGCAGAATAGAAGAAAAAGAAATAGAAAAAAATCACCAAATACAAAGATCTACAAATTGAAATTGAAAGGCTGTGGCAGAAAAAGACCAAAGTAATCCCAGTGGTCATTGGCGCCCTGGGTGCAGTTCCAAAAGACCTTGAAGGGCAGCTCAACACCATAGGGGCCACAGAAATCACAATCAGCCAATTACAAAAAGCAGCTTTACTGGGAACAGCCTATATTCTGCGACGATATCTATAACAATTGACAGTAAAATTCTGGCATCCCAGGTCCTTGGGAAGGACTCGATGTCTGGATGAAACAAACCAGTCAATAACACCTGTCTGACTGTGTAAACAAGAAATAAAGGAATAATAATAATAATAATAATAATAATAATAATAATAATAATAATGCCATCCAAGCTGGTGGCCATCACCAGATCCTGTGGCAGAGAATTCCATAGATTAATTATGGATTAATTATGGCTGCTCGCCCCCTCCTCATCTGCCTCGATCTGGCGTGCTTGTGCTTGGTGGGCACATTCTTTCACAGCAGACTGGTTTGCTTTGTCCAGACACTCTTTGACACGACCCCGGCGGTTTTCTGCTGGTGTCCTCCTCATGACTTCCCCTTGCATGGTTTGCCTTGGGGTTCACTTTGGCATCTTTCCCAGACTGAGTTTAGCTTCTCTTTCCTTGGAGCTTGCTGTCTAACTCTGCATTAAAAAGCAGACTGCAAGGATAGGCAAACCTTCAGGAACCCACCAAGTGGCCTTGAGGTTCAGGCTAACAGCCTTGCCGTTCCAGTCCACCTAGGGATAACTGAGGTTCCCTGCAGTCCATGGCCTGTGTCAGGGCCCAGCCAGGTTCCTTGGTGGGCAGGCAAAGGTCCAGAGGGCCTGAGTGGAAGCAGGTTCTAGAGCAGGCCATTACGGCGAGGAGGACAAGGCAAAGATCAGTTGAGCTCCTTCTTACACAGACTGGAGAGCCAAGCCCAAGAGAGTTCTTAGAGAAGGGCCAGCAGGGACCCCAGAAGCCCCCAGTTCAACCTGAGTCATTTTGGGAAGGGTGGCTGCAGTTGTCCTCCTTGACACTCTCGGAGCATGCTGGGGCAGCAGCCAGGTCCTCCTCTTGCAAGGCATCTGAGCCCCATTTGGGCTTTCTTGGAAAGGACAGCTAGAGACCTTAACGTTGCCTTTTATCTCCCCAAAGAACTCCTCAGCTCAGATGTTGGGCCCTGTGTTGGGTTCCACATTACCAGCATCTCCTCTCTTCCTCTCCCAGTCGTCACTAAAGACCCTCCCAGGAGTTGCTGTCCCCTTAATCTGGGCACAAGTCACCTTCATGGATGCCACAGAGAGAGAAGGAGCACTTGCCGGTGTGCACCCCATTGCCTTTCTTATAGCTTACAGAAGGAGCTGGGGGTCTGAACAGCCTCGTCACGTGGGCTTTCGGGTGGGTCAGGATGTTTGTCTGAGTCGGCTTCCTCCCGTTCTCATGGCTCTTCCATGTGCCCTTTGGGTCAGTGCACAAGTACAGAGTGCGCACCTGCCTGAAGAGGGAGGAGGAGGCAAGAGGAAAGTAGACGAAGCGATGAAACAGCCAGAGCTGCCATGGGTCTGGTCTGGGTCTGACAATGCAGCACCAAGAGCTCCCTGGGTCTCTAGGGAATGCTATCCTCCTTTCTCATTCAGTCCTCAGAGGCTCAGATTGAGACTTGGCCATTGATGTGGTGGCAGCGGCGGCGGCGGCGTGCCTTGTGTGTTGCGAGACTTTGCTTTGCCTGCTGGTGGCCCTGTCCTGTCCTTGTGGCTTTGCATCTCTCTGGACTTGACTGGGTTGGCAAAAAGACCAAAGTGCGGAGCCCACCGAGTGCCTTTTCTGAAGAGGCCAGAGGTCTAAACCGCTCTTGTTTCTCTCTCTCTCTTCCCCCCCCCCCCGCTCTCTAACATGATCTTGATTGCAGATGAGTATGGCAGTTTGAAAGGTCCATTGTACTAACCTCTGTTTTCAGTACTGTTTTCCTGTGTCGACACTATATACTTTTGCCCTCTTCCTGTAAGTTGCTTATCTTACTGAAGTGTAACTCTGCTTCTTTTCTTTAACTGCTCTTTGGCTTTTGCAGCAGAGGGACTACATAGTCAAAGTATTTAGTTGCCTGCTCCCAAGGATATGTGTCACGAGCGCACTGAGTAGCTGCCTCTTTTTCTCTAGTCCAAAAGCAATGCTGAAAGTATATACTGTCTTCCTTTATAAATACTTTTGCATGAATTATTTCTTAAGGTGCAAGCATCAGTAAAGAATAAACCTGAAACTAATTTGTGTTCCATCTGTTGTTATAACAAAACTGGACACAATCCACACATTTCAGGCTCCATAGATTGCAGTGGGACTGACGCATGCTTCATTTCCTTGGGATTGTGCTCTCTGTCCACAAGGGAGGCGGTCTTAAATGGAGCATGATTCCATGGCAGAACCTGGCGGGAAGACTTGCGGACTCCGTACCCCCAGTTGTGGGTCAGCGGTGCTCAGCCACAGAGCCATCCCAGTATTGCATGGTTGATGGGGGCAGGTGGCTGAAAAAGGCAGAGAGGAGAGATGCTTGAAGCCATACAGGGACCCAGAGGTTCAGCTGCCGTCCACTGTCATTTCTGCATTGCAGTTGGAATATCCCCAGAGTGGCGATTTCCCTCAAAGAGCCCCTGAGCATTTGAGTCGGAAGAAAATGGCATCTGAATGACATCCCTCATGCTTTCTGCCTTTGACGCTGGCCGAAGCCTGCAGCCTCTGAAGGGCGGAGCCCAGGTCACTCACTGCAGTGGGAATGAGTGGAGAGAGAGCACAGCTTCAGCACAGCTTCTCCAAAGATCCCACCTTGGAAAACAAGAGGGTGGATGCTTCCTTAATTCAGGGGTGCTTGGGCAAAACACGCGTCTGGTGTCTGCACAAAAACCTTCTTGGAATGGGCTAATCTCCCCCCCGCCGCCCCACCCCCAATGTCTAAAAGCTGACAGAAGTTTCCCTTTAGCAGTGACTGGCTGCATCATCTATCTCTTCAGTACAGTTAATCATGGGCAAGAATCTGTGCAAGAAGAGTTTGGACTTCATGCTGATGAAAACCATCTCCATGGATTCTCATTTCTCTGAATGAAATTAAACTTACTCAGCTTTACAGATAATGGTGGTGGTTCCCTTTAGCTCTGATACTATTTTGCTTATCTGGAAGCCTCTTTTGTCCAAGTTGTCCTTGTAAATATTTTGTTTCAAAATTTTTGTATAATCACGAATAGAAGAATTTCGGAGGGAGGGATCTGAAGACTACAATGATGATGTCATTTAAAGACAGAATAAAAAGTAAACTCTTCATTATCACCTCTTAACTTGAACTTCTGCATTTCTAGGTGGCCAAGAAGATTATGTCTTGTCTTATGAACCAGTCACCCAGCAAGAAGGTTGGTACATACAGGTTTGTGTATGTCAAAAATGGCTGTCTCTGCTGAGAAGCCTCCAAGGAGCCCCAAGAGCCCTTAACTTGGGCCCTTCTGGTGTTGGTGAGCCTGTTGGCAAATATAACATTTGTATTATCAAAGGACAAAATCTTTGTGACCTTCAAAGACCTTGAAATGAACAGCCATTAAGTAAATGGGATCTGCAGGCGTGCAGGGGTGTGACTGAGGTCAGGGACAAGGTAACGTGACAGAAGTGGATTCCCAGTTTCTTTAACACAGAGGTTCACAAGCAGCCTGAATAAGGAACTGAAGGTTACATACCCTTGCATCCCAAAATGAGGGCTGCCCATTATCACACACCTTCATGGCCAGAAGTCCGTTCCCTTTGAGATGCAAAAGCATTGTTTCTGTGCAATATGGGTGGTATGAAAGAGTCCTTGAACCTGAGGTGAGTTACCCCTGCTAACGTGGCAAAGAGGCACCTTTTAACATGGTGATTCTCTTTACTGAGCAGGGGAAAGTATCTGGCTCTATCCACCCCCAGCACAGGACCTCCAGTGACTGTTGCTGGTGTCTATCTGATGTTTCTTTTTAGATTGTGAGCCCTTTGGGGACAGGGAGCCATCTTCTTATTTATTTATTATTTCTCTGTGTAAACCGCCCTGAGCCATTTTTGGAAGGGCAGTATAGAAATCGAATGAATGAATGAATGAAGAGAGCTGAGTGAGGAAGGGATGGAGGAAGCTGGAAATGGGGGAGAAGCAGAGCTACCTCTGGGCCAGGGGAAGGGGCTGTCGCTTGACACCAAGAGTCCCTTCTCTTCAGAGTCCTCTTCCTCCTTTTCACCCGTTGATTTGGGCCCCTGGGGTGGAGGGTGAAGTCTGAGGAGTTAGCAGTTCCTTTTCAGTGCTCTCTAAATTCCTCTAAAGGATCTGGCCCTTCAGCGAGGAGGGCTCCTGTGGCCGCCCCATTTCCAGGCCTTGACTTTGCTTGTGACCGTTTGTCTTTCAGTCAGTTACACGCGGCCAGTGATTGTTTTGGGACCTATGAAGGACCGGATCAATGACGACCTGATCTCTGAATTTCCAGACAAGTTTGGATCATGCGTTCCACGTATGTATGGAAAAGCGCTGCCCAGGAAGGCTGCTCTTGGTTTATGCATAGTACAACTACAGATATTTCTATACTGGTTTGCACTGAGAAATAAAGATAGCTCCCTATCCACGTAGGGCTCACAGCAGAAAAAGAGGCACAAGGTGGGCACCAGCAACTGTCCCTGGAGGGGGTGCTGTGCTGGGGCTGGAGAGTCCTTGACCGAGAAGACCCTAACCCCACCCCAAGGACCTGGCATCCTCAGTGTCCACCCTGGGGAGGTGTCCGGGGAGCAAGGGACGTTTGCAAGCAGGTGCCCTGGGCATTGTCAGAGCAGGAGGTCTGGCCAAAGTCGGCAGGGGCAGGGGGTGGTGGTGCACGTGTGTCTTGATCTGGACAGGCTCCTTGGGACGTGCAGGAGTCCTGAGGGTGCTGGAGCCAGCGAAGGGCCTCTTGGGAGGTGACAGTGGGAAGATGGCCCAGAGCGGGGCCGAGAGAGCTCTGGAGGTGGAAGCGGGGAGGGGGTGGCTGTGGGTCGGCTGACACGGCCAGCTCTCAGCAGCAAGCGAGGCGAACGGTTTCAGGCAGTCGAATCCGGCACTGAGATGCAAAGACGGAGCTCTGACAAGGGCAGGCCAGAGGGAAGGTGGGCACTGATCCTGTGAGTCCGAGCAGAGGACGGGCCTTGCGCGGGCTGAAAGAAGGGCTGGGCTCTAGCCGTCTCGTCCAAGGAGCCGCAGCGTGGCTTGGTCACAGATTGAAGGGCAGGGAGGGGGGGCTTTTGCTTTATGCGCCTCGCCTCCCCCCACCCCACCCAGTGCAAGGGGGCGCACTTGACGAGAGGGCTTGCGGGCAGCCTCTGCTGCCCCCCTTTCCAGGCGGGGCAGGGGGCCGCCCCCTCTGTGCTGGCGGAGCAGGAGGGGGCAGGTCTGGGAGGAGGGGGCACTGGGGGTGGAGGAGGAGAGGCGGGGGGCTCCTTGGAGCCAGGGGCTGTCGGACGGGAAGCTCAGCCGCATCGGAATGGACCACGCAAGCCAGAGCTTGAGGCTCCACGGGGGTGAGCCGACGAATGGCTCCGTTTGGAAGTGCAGAAACTGCAGCATCTGCAGAAGGGCAGCAGGCTGAGAGGGTGTGCATGGTCCGGAGGGCAAAGGGTGCGGGACATGAGCAGGAGGGTGGATGGGCAGAGAAGTGGGGCTCCGAGGGGCCCCAGGTCCTGCAGAGGCTGCTTGTGTGGGTCGCTAGGACCGGGCTGAGGGAGGTGGGGCCGCTGCCAGCAGCAGAGACCCCCTCTTGCCTTCCCGCTGGAGGTGTCTGTGCCCCCAGGGGTGGTCCGGGCGAAGGTGCCTTGGCCAGCAGACAGGAGGCTCCCCTCCCCACATGCTGGGAGAGGCTGCCTGGCCACCCCAGTCTCCTTGGAGCTGGTATTTGGCACAGGAAGTGGCAGGTGCCGGCCTCGGCCAAGGGCGCAGGAAGTGCCTCTGTGGGCGGGTCTCGTCTGTGGCGTGACGCCTGCCTGCCTGTCTCTGTGAAGATACGACCAGGCCCAGACGCGACTATGAGGTGGACGGACGCGACTACCACTTTGTCGTCTCCCGAGAAGAGATGGAGAAGGACATTCAGGACCGCCGGTTCATTGAAGCTGGCCAGTACAACAACCACCTGTATGGGACCAGCGTGCAGTCTGTGCGGGAGGTCGCCGAAAAGGTCAGCTGCCCCACTGCCTCCCGGAGGCCGTTGGCGGCGGGTGAGGCAGGGCTCTGGGGAGGACGACGCATGGCGTGTGGGTCAGTGAGCTAGAAGAGGCTTCCCTTGGGCCTGTCAGTTGGCGTCCACTGGGACTTGGGCCCAGATCTGGCCCCTCGCCAGCTCAGCCCCACCCCACCCCCAGCCCTGCGCTCTTGGGGCCTGGGTTAGCCCTGCCTCAGAAGGCTGCAGTGGCACATGCATGCACGCACACACACACACACGCACACACTGCCTGCCTCATGCTGACGCGCCATCTTTAGCAAACCAGGCAGCCGCCTTTGCCGGAGAGTCCACTTTTCCAGCTCTGTTTCGGGCCTTAGATGGCGCCCTGCCAAGCTCAAATACTTCTGCCCCAAACTCAAGAACATCAGCCTTTGCAAACATTTGCAGGCAGATAAGCAAAGGTGGGGAACTCCAGCCGGCCGTGCATGCCCAGGAGGCCGCCTGTGATGCAGCCCTCCGACTGAGGCCGCTGAGCGGAGCTGTCTGCTGTCTGGGCTGCACCGGACAAGCCTGGGCCCACAGCCTGCTCTGAGCTGCTTTTTCTTTCTCTGCTCCAGGGCAAGCACTGCATCCTGGATGTCTCTGGAAATGCCATCAAGAGGCTCCAAATAGCCCAGCTGCACCCAATCGCTGTGTTCATCAAACCCAAATCGGTGGAAAACATCATGTGAGTGGAAGCTGGCTGCCCTAAGCAGCAGCAGGGCCCGACACACACACACACCCCGCCCCTCTGGTGGGTCCTTCTCCTCTCTGGGGACGGAGCTGCTCTTCCCCAGCCACACAGTCCCTGCTCCTCTGCTTTCCATCAGGCCTGGCAGTGTCCTGTGCGCCTGAAAGGCCTCCGCCATTCTCAGAGCTACATCAGTGAGACACACATGAGCAGAACAGAAAATGGGGGAAGTGAAGCGTTAGGGCGTAGGGAGGCCTCAAAGAGGAACCACTCTTGGGAAGGCTTCCAATGTTTGGGGTGAAGCATGTAATGGATTGTTAAATCCACAACAGATGGTGCAGAGCTCCCAAAGGATCTCTCCAAACTGGGGGAGTGGGTGGCAAAATGGCAAATGCGGTTCAGTGTAAGCAAGTGCAAAGTGATGCATAGTGGGGCAAAACATCCCAACTTCACATATTCACTAATCGGGTCTGAGCTGTCGGTGACTGACCAGGAGAGGGATCTTGGGGTCATGGTGGACAGCTCGTTGAAAGTGCTGTCAGTAAATGGCAGCTGTAAAGAAGACTAATCCCATGCCAGGGATAATTAGGAAGCGGATTGAAAATAAAAATGCCCTTGTATATGGTGCAGCCCCATCTGGAGTACTGCGTGTAGTTCTGGTCATCCTCTCTTAAGAAGGACATTGTAGAACTGGAGAAGGTGCAGAAGAGGGCAACCCAGATGATCAGGGGCCTAGAGCACCTTCCTTAGGAGGCAAGGCTACAGCATCTGGGGCTCTTTCCCTTGGAAAAGAGGTGACCAAGGGGAGACATGATCGAAGTGTATAAAACTATGCATGGAGTGGAGAGGGTAGACAGAGAGACATTTCTCTCCCTCTCTCACAACACTAGTGACCAGGGGGTCACTCCATGAAACTGAAGGTTGGGAAATTTAGGACTGACACGCGGAAGATGGCCACCAGCTTGGATGGCTTTAAAAGGGGCTTAGACATATTCATGGTGGTAGTACATCAGAACAGCCCTGCTGCATCAGGCCCCGCAAGGAGGCCTATCTAGTCCAGCATCCTGCTTCACACAGTGGCCCACCAGATGCCGCTGGAAGCCACAGGCAGGAGTTGAGGGCATGCTAACCCTAACCCTCACCCTCCTGCTGTTACTCCCCTGCAACTGGTACTCAGAGGCATCTTGCCTAGTATCAATGGCTACTAGTCTGGTGACTGTGGGCCACCTCCTGCCTCAGAGGCACGATGCCTCTCAATACCAGTTGCAGGGGAGCCACAGCAGGAGGGAGGGCATATCCCCCTCACCTCCCTGCCTGTGGGCTCCCCAGAGGCATCTGGGGGGCCACTGTGTGAAACGGGATGCTGGACTAGATGGGCTTCCTTGGGCCTGACCCAGCAGGGCTCTTCTGATGAAGCTTAGATGGTCAGCAGGATTTGTGGGGAGGGGGGTGGTCAGAATGGGAGTGAGCCCCACCAGACCCTCTTCAGGGCACCCGGGAAATGCTCCAGGCTCTACCGCTTGCTTCCATAGGTTTCCTGCCCGGCTTGAGGTCTGGAACCTTGCTAGCTGCCTCGTCGTCTTTAAGGCTCCTTGTTGAACATGTGTGTGTGTGTGTGTGTGTGCCTGGCAGTAGTTGCCTCTCCCAGCCTGGCCAGCCGTATCTTTGGTTGATGGTGCTCTTGCAACTTCTGTCATTTCAGGGAAATGAATAAACGCTTGACAGATGAACAGGCTCGGAAGACATTTGAGAGAGCCATGAAGCTAGAGCAAGAATTTACAGAACACTTTACCGGTCAGTTTCTTCCCTTGGCAGAGCTCTGTCTGCTCCTGTTGCCGTTCCATGAGTATGCTTGGACACGGTGGCGGTGGAGTTCCACAGAGCGAGAGAGAGAGGCTGCTCGGGGGGGGGGGGCAACCCTGTGGAATCGGTTTCCTCCTTTCTTTGGAGTAGTCACAGCCTCCTCGACTAGTCACTCCCCCAACGGTGACTCCAGAGCAGCACCTGGCCCTGACACCGGGCCAGAGCCTGAGGGGGCTCCAGAATGGCCCCCCCACCCCACCCCCCTGCAAAGCAACTCCCTCAGACTTGAGCCCCCAGAGGAGCTGGCTGCTGCTCCGCCTTCTCCCTCCCTCCCTCCTTGATCTGTGCGTGTCAGCACCGAAGAGAGTCCCCGGGGCGGGGGGGGGGAGTGCAGAGGACTGCTCCCCCCCCCCCCACACACACACACACTCTCAGGCCGCTGCTTCCGAGCAGGGGGGGCGGTGGGTTGTGATGCTGCCTCCCGCTCGGCCCTGCCTGGCCTCATGACGACGCCCCCCCCCCCCCCGCGGCCAGGTTCCTGCCAGACCTTGTGGGTGCTGCCCACAGGATGGGGCAGGACACGCTCCCCATGGAAGGCACATGGCGGCCGCAGGAGCCACTTGGTGGCCCCCACAGAGCTCTCCCCTCCCCCACGCGGCACTTCCGGCATTTTGGACCGCCTCCCCCCTGCACACCCCCAGCTGTGGGGCGGCCACTCAGGCATTTGCCAGATGGGCCTTGGTTGCTCGGGCTCCCCACAGAGACCTAGGCCTGGTCGAGGGGTGCTGGCGGCTGGGCGGGATGCGGGCACAGGGCGTGGGCAGCACGGGGCCAGGAGGAGGTGGTGGTGCCGACAAGCCCCGTGAGAGCCCTCCTCTCCAGGTGCCCTCGGTGTTTGGCCCCAGCCGCCCCCTCGCAGGGAGGCTCCGGGGCATGCCTGGAGAGGGGCCGGCTGGCAGCCATGTTGGGGAGCCTCCGAGCCAGGCCCGCCCTGACAGGCGCCTCCTTCTCTCCTCGGCAGCCATTGTGCAAGGCGACACGCTGGAAGAGATCTACACCCAAGTCAAGCAGGTCATTGAGGAGCACTCGGGCCCCTACATCTGGGTCCCGGCCAAGGAGAAGTTGTGAAGGCCAGCAGGCTCCCGCCCCCCCCCCCGGTGCTTCCTGCCTCCAGCTCTTCCTCCCCTGCGGGGGCCGCCCTGTGGTGGCTTCTTCAGCGCTCTGCACTTGGGGGGCCCCTCGGGGGGGGAGCCATTTGTTCCTCACCAGCTGCTGGGAGCTGCTGCCGTTCTCTGTAGGCTCGAGGCGCAGAGTTTGTCCTGCTCTCAGGGGTAGGGGATGGGGGGTGATGTGGTGAGAATCCTTAATGTTTAAGGGAATGTATACTTCCGAGATTTTGAGAAAAAAGAGCTTTATATACATTATTTTAAATATTTCCTAACAAAATGGAAGAAAAGTGGTCTTAATGATGTAAATTGTGAGCAATTTTGCACGCTTAACTTTACTAGCATGGTTTGATCCTGGGGGTTTGGGTTCAGGACTTTATTTCTTAGTTTTCTGTTGTCAGCAACAAATGTATTTTACAGGCAGTTAACTGGCAACCCTTTTTTTAAATGTCCAAGATAATGTATGCATAATTGCCATTATTTCACAAGGGAAAACTCGTTTTCATAGTTTCATATAATAATATTCTTTATAGTCTATTTTTTCATTTTCTGCTGCTGCTAGGACTAAGGAGCTCTCTTACTTCTAAACTAGCACATACAAGACTATTTGAAGTGTCTCTCTTCTTCTTCTACCAGATATTGTTGAAAGAGGAGGGGGATGGTTGCATTTTCGAGTCTGTTTAGGTGCTTAAACGGCTTGTACCTTCACGTGGGAATGACAGATTTCCTTCTGGGAATACTCGGGGAGATGATCATTATCATGATGATAAAATTCCAGTTCAGAGCTTGGAAGTATAAATATGTTCTTAGAGGTCAGATTTTAATGAATATTTTACCCACAATAACTGCCTATTTTGTTATAACAGAAACATATTCTATATACACATATAAATATATATATTAAACTTTCTTTAACTAAACTCTAACTCTGGGCATCGTTTCCTTCCAATTGCACCATGCAGGCACACCGACGTGTAGGTGTTTTAGTTGCTCATTTTGAGAGTCCCCCGCAGGCCCCCTTTTTGCCCTTCCCCCCTCCAGTGCCCCGATGCTGCCGGTGTGGCTGTGTTGCCCCCGGGCTGTGCACGTCTCCAGCGACAGGAGGGGAAAGGGCAGCCGCCTCCTGGCCCCCCCGCTGGAGAGCAGCAGCCGTGGCCTGGCCAGCCTGTCAGTGGCTGCCTCTCCGGAAGCCTGGGTGGTGCAGCTCTGCCGCTCTGGCCCAGCGTCCTTCCGCAGGAAGAGCCCCACGGCGGGGGGGGGGGTGTCCTCGCGCCACACGCTTGTCAAGTGTTGCATGACTGGAGGGATGTCAGCAAAGAGGTGAGGACGGGATTCGCGCTTGGCAGGTTTGCTCCCTTGCCTGTGAAGCAGCCCCCGCCGTGCTGGGTGCTTTGGGTTCCCTCCGGCTGGCACCCCTTTTGTGTTGGGTCTGCTTGATTCTGCACCGACTCAACCTGGAGCTGCTGTGGGCCCCTTTCTTGACCGGGTGGCTGCTCACTGAGCCACCTCCCGCAGGCCATGGTTGTCCTGAGTGCCCTCGTTCGCGAGTATCCCCAAATGCGTGGCTTGTGATGTGTCAACGCGCATTAAGCAGCTGCAAGACTGTGTGTGTGTGTGTGAGAATCCTGGAATCTTCGGTGGGGTGAGGAAAGCTCTGCAAAGGGCGGCTGCATCCCCCAGCTCCTCGTTTCTGACTGCAAGCCAGTACCAGGAAATGGCGGCTTCGCATTGGCTCCAGTTCTTCCAGTCTGCTCAAGACAGAGAGGAAGTGAAGGAGAAAAGGAGGCCTCAGCCTGCCGGTGGCACTGGAGGGCGGCATTTCCTTGGGGGCAAACCAAATCCTGGCAGGGCCAGAGACTCGCTGTTGGTTCTCCAAGCCCTGGCCTCAGATCTCCACCTTGCAGGAGCCCGTCTGCATAGCCTGCGATGCTTGGCGGCACAGGCAGGAGAGAGCAAACGTGGCTGCTGCCCACTGCACAGAGCAGGCATCTGTGTGGCACTTGCCACGCCAGGGGATGGCTGTGCTGCTCTGCTGGCATGTGGGGCCAGGCTGGATCGGAGCCCTGGGCTGCTGCTGGTGGTCCCTGCCCTTTGCACACACACACACACACACACACACTGAGGATGGGGACAGGGCATCCCCCTTGGTCTGGATGCGACTCCAGTGTGTGGCAGGGGGGCAGTGCAGAAGCTCCAGATGAGGAGGGGGCGCAACCTGCTCCTCCCCATTCCCCCTGGAACATGGCACTGGCAGGTCAGAGGAAGCACTGGAAGCCCCTGGTGGCGCAGTGGTAAAACCGCCGCCCTGTAACCAGAAGGTTGCAAGTTCGATCCTGACCAGGGGCTCAAGGTTGACTCAGCCTTCCATCCTTCCGAGGTCGGTAAAATGAGTACCCAGAATGTTGGGGGCAATATGCCAAATCATTGTAAACCGCTTAGAGAGCTCCGGCTATAGAGCGGTATATAAATGTAAGTGCTATTGCTATTGCTAACTTGAACTGGATCCGGAAACAAATTGGCGGCCAGTGCAGCTCTTTCAAAAGAGTTGTAATAGGCCCCAAGTGAGCAGTTCCAGAGAGAACCCTGGCAGCTGCATTCTGCACCAACTGAAGTTTCCGAATATTCTTCAAGGGCAGCCCCACGTAGAGTGCATTGCAGTAATCCAGCCATGACATGACTAAGGCATGGGCAACCGTGGCCAGATCTGCCTTCTCAAGAAAGGGCCACAGCTGGCACACTAGCCGAAGCTCTGCAAAGGCACCCTTGGCCACCACCCTCCACCTGCGCATCCAAAAGCAGAGCCAGGTTTCTCTCCATGTCTGGCTGACCATTTATTAACTGGGTCCTCAGATACCCTTTTGGAACTCAGCACATGTTCACAGAACACCTTCTGAGAGATTCTTGATAAATCGCTTTATTTGCACGATATATTTTTAAATAAAATATATTTACAAGCTCTGATGGCACCCATGTGACTGGCATGCATAGTCTACAGGAATGACGTTCAGGTTTGGACTCCTCCAACCTACGCTCAGGGCTTGAAATGGTTGGGATGTTTATGAAACGCTAGAAAAGTTGGCTTTGCACCCAAAGTCGCTTGTTGAATTGAGTCTGCACGATGCTGGGGAAATGCCTCTGGGAAACCCACACATGAGGTGTGAGGTGTGGGGGAGCCCTTCCTTGTGGCGGCTGCTGGTATGTGTTTTAAGCAATCGTTTGTTTCCATAAACAGTACAAACAGTAGAAGAGGCTGCTCAGGAGAAATATTTGACGACTGAATATGAAAAGGCCAGCATCCAAATAATGTTCATGAAATATTCACTTGAGAAGACCCTTCCAGAAGTTTTTGCAGTGGATGGTGGTCCCAAGGGTGATCCAAGACTCGTTGATGTGTGAAAACCGCCTTGGGATTGTTTTTAATGAAAGGTGGTACATAAATTTAACTATTAGAGAGCTCCGGCTATAGAGCGGTATATAAATGTAAGTGCTATTGCTATTGCTATTGCTATTAAAACAAAATGAAATTACATCGTTTTGCAGTCACAGTGGCTGAGTCTGCACAACCCCTTGATGATCTAATTTCACCTGACATTTTCCCTAATGGAGCAACATGCCAAACTCTCTGACAGCAGAACAACAGTGACCTGTCATTGGAGTCACATGTTTTAGCCTACTTCCTGCACGGAAAGTGCCTTTATGAGATCACCTTGCTGTCCGTGTGTGTGTGTGCACACCACAATTTTGCAGTGCCTGCATTTGTGCCCAACTTGGTACAGATGTTGTGTCACATAGGGAGGGACACTTGAACGGCATGGTTTGAGGGGGCATCACGCACCCCAGTCCAAGATGGCAGCTGCACAGAGAGGTGGGTTTTGTTAGGAGCTGCCCAGAGGTCTCTTGACGAAGCAGGCACAGCCCACCTTCACACGAGGAGTTCTTCAGCTGAGCCACTAGGTGGGACTGGAGGAGCAATGTCCCAAGCAGTCACCAATGTGGCCAGAGGTTAACTTTGCCCCCCCTGCCAAGGAGGAGACGCCTTTTCCATCGCGCGCCAGGAGGCCAGCCTGACGTCCACAGGGAGTGTCTGGAGAAGGACGGACTGAGCAGGGGCCTTGCTAGAGCTCCTCTATCTTCACCTTGGCAGCTGGAGCAAAGGAGCAGAGCAACTGCAAGCCCAGCCATGAAGTGCATCGCAGCAGCGAGTGTCCTCCTCTTCTGCTTTCATACCGGTAGGCTCCAAGACGTGCCCTCTGCACCTGGCTTCACCACTGAGGGGGGGTCAAAGGGCCCCCTTGCTGTCTCTGTTCTATGGGCCTGGTTGCCCCTTGCCACTAGAGCTGCTGCCGGCTGTGCCTGGGGCTTCCCAGTGGCTGTGCAGCGGGGGGCCCCACGGCAGACCACTGTTTCAGGAGGATACTCTGTGGGGAAGGGGGCAGGCATTCGAAATGTGTCCGTGGGTCATACTACAATAGGCTCTGGGTGTTTCAGACACACACACACCCCACACTGGGAGAGCAGAGGTCTGTCTGGATGACACACAGAACCAAGGCAAGTCGGTTGGACAGGGATGCCAAGCATCAATCGCAATCTCTCTCTCCCCGCCCCCAAAGCCCCCACTCCTTTCTCTCAGGGGACTCCAGAGCTTTGATGTGGGGAGAGCCCCGCCTGGCTCCTGCATTGTGGTGCAAACCTGAGAGGGAGAAGTCCCAAGGGAGGGAGATGGGGGTGGGAGCTGCTGCTGTTGCTGCTGCCGCCTCTGCCACCTTCTTCATGGGTCCACCAGCTGAACTTGCTGTTTTGGGGCAGCTCTTCCAGGAGCAGGAAGAAATGGCAGCCATGCTCTGACTCTTTTCTCAGGGGATGCTGAAAGGGCCCGAATGACCCACACCTGCCTGAGCAGCAGAGATCCTCCACACCTGCCCTGGTGTTGCCATGAAGGGTGATGGTGGAAATATGACCAGACAGGCTTCCATTGGCCACCCCCTAAGCAGTGCTGCCAGGGAGTGGGGGTTGCTTTGCCCCACATTGGGCTATATGGTGAGAAAGCTGGTTAGGGCCAATCTCTGATCTCCTCCACAAGATGGAACGGAGGAGATGGTGCACAAGTCCTCTGTTTAGCCTCCTCTCTAAAGAGGCAGGTGTTTGAGGGATCTGCGAGCACCACTGGGGCCCAGTTCCCACCATCAGTTTTGACACAAGTCAGCACAAAGATCTTTTACTTTGTGCATTCCTCTAGGTGAACAGCAACTGGCCATTGCTTATGAATGTGCCCACACAGTGTGACAGCTGGGAGTCCATCTATCCCCATGTGAAGTTGACAAGGGAAAGGTGGAGTTGACCTCCAGCGTCCTCAGTGGCTCTGGCCTGCACAGAAGACTCTGCTAACAGGGCTCATGCAGGCTGAAAGAGCAGGCAAGGGAGCCTCCCTCCCTCCCCACAGGTTTGCTGGCCCCAAGTTAGCAAAGGGCCTTCTCCGTGTTTGTCTTGCAGGCCTTCTGCCTCCATGTCTGGGATGATCCCAGCCCCTCTGTTGATGGGTGCCTTGGTGTCTCGCTGCTTTGGCTGGCCCCAAAGCACAGAGCAGATCAGCTCACAGACTGGCTCTTCCTTGGAGCAGCTCCAATTCAGTTATTTTATGGAAGTCTGTTTTCAGGTAGTCTGGCTGATAGTTCCAGTCTCTTCTTTGGAAAAACTGAATTAAAGTGGTCCCCAAGGAAGAATCCTAGTTTTCAGGAATGGGTCAGGCAGCACAAGAGATTCTCTAGGCCTTGCGGTCTCCTGTTCCAACGGGCATTTCCCACATTCCCCCCACATGGCTTTGTTGGCCAAGTCCATGTTGCTGAGAGTTGAGCATCATGGTTTCTACTCTGCTCCCGGCTGCCCAACTGAAAGCCCCACTGTCTTCCGTCCAACCTACCTGGTGGCCTCTAAGTGAAGGGATGAGGCTGGGGTGTTCATACAAGTGGAGTTTTATGAGCACAGGAGTCGTCATGCCGAGGATCATCGAAGTGTCCCGCATCTGGATTGAGCTCTGGGTGAACCAGCTGGATGGAAGCCCAGACCGAGAGCTCTGCTGGTTCAGAGCAAGGAAGGCTCATGGGTCTGCTAACCTGTTTCCCGCAATGGGAAGCCCCCAAGAGCAGCTGCGGATGGGCCCTGATCCTGCGCTGCCCGCTGCCTCTCAAGCTGCCCAGCATCTTGTGAATGGGCGCCGACCTGCCTCTTGGTTCCCTCCTGCCAGCTCCCTCGCTGAGCCTGCTGCGGTGGTGTGCTGTCTCGGACCTGGAGCTGGCCAAGTGCAGCGACATGAGCAGAGCGTTCGCCAGGGCCAGCCTCCTCCCTTTGCTGGCTTGTGTGAACGGCGGCTCAACCGGGAATTGCGTCTCTATGATCAATGTAAGTCTGCATTGCTTGTGTGGGGACCAAGAGCAGGGGGCAGAGTGGGGTGGGAGTAGCCTTTGGCGGCGGTTGTGAATGGAAGGGAAGTGCAGACACTGGCACCCCCTCTCCTTTCCTTCTGAATAGATGCTGCTAAGCCGTTAATACGTGTTGATTACTCCTTTGGCTTTTAATCAATGGGTTACCATTCGTTTTAACTAAACGTGCACATTGCCCTTTGGAGATAACGAGGGAAGCAAAAGACAGCTTCGTTTAATAAACCAGTGACCATCATGTATGCTGCTAGAAAGGACACTTCCTAGCACTCACTCCAAACAGCCTCCAAAGAGCCACAGAGGTCCCCTTCTTTTGCAGCACCACTTAATACATTAGTCCCTGGTGCTCATGCGAGCATGTGCTGATGGGGTGCGCGTGTGCCTGGAGGCTGAAAGGGCTCGCTAGCCTCTGAGCACACCACAAGTGCCTCTGCTGCAGGAGCGGCGTGCGCTTGTGGCCATGGAGGAGGGCTTTCTTCCAGGCCCCAAGGCAGGGGTGTGGGCAGCCTAGCTTTCTTCCCGACCTGGCTTGGCAGCTCACCTCTCTTAGAGCCCCTCCCTCAGCTTCAGCACCATTAGAAGCCGCTCACAAACACCAAGCAGCCAACCCCCCCCCCCCCCCGCAAGGAGCCTTCCGCTTCAGGAGCACAGCTGCCTCCCCCCCCCCACCCTGCATGAGCAGGAGGGCAGAAGGAGCACGCTCAGCCGCTCACTGCAGGCGTCCTGCGGGCTGGAAGTGGCCTGATCCGGCGGTGGGGAGCGGATGACGAGGCAGCCGGACAAAGCGGCAGTGTCTGGGCTGAGCAAGTTGCACAGAGCAGCTTCTGTGAGCAGAGGAGCTGCTTGCAGACGGGGCAGGGCTGGCCCCCTGGCTGCTTGCCACAGACACTCCTGCGTGAGGGGAGGAGTGAAGGCCACCTGGGGCTCCTCTTCCCCAGGCCGGTCTGTGCAGCAGCATCTTCTGCAGCCAGGGCTTGGTGGGAAGAGGCAGCCCAGCCCACCATCCCAAATGTGGGCTGGGGACAGAAGGCCTGGCCTGCAGGCAGCCTTCGGCACTCCCCACTAGAGTTCAAGTCCAGTCTGAGTGATGGTGCCCCCCTCCCACCTTCTCGTTGTGGTTTATGCCCACACACACACACACACACACATTGCACTTGACATGCAATGGCACCCATCAAAAAGGCCAGTCTCTGCCCTGAGGATCTTCCAGTCTAAATGTTGAGGGAGCAGTAAGGATGACCCATGCGAGCAAATGCAGCCAGGCAGGTAATGAGGTGGTGCTTCCTTCTTGCTTTTAGCCAG
Source organism: Hemicordylus capensis (assembly GCF_027244095.1). Classification (NCBI taxonomy): domain Eukaryota; kingdom Metazoa; phylum Chordata; class Lepidosauria; order Squamata; family Cordylidae; genus Hemicordylus; species Hemicordylus capensis. Next base: position 359,394,995 of record NC_069659.1, read on the forward strand.
TCAGGTGGTGCCAATGGGATCAAGATGCAGGGCAGCGGGGAGGGTGGGGGGTGTCTCCAACTGCAGCTCCAGTAGCCAGGGTCCTGCCTCCCTGCCCCCCCAGTGATCTGTTTCCTCTGCAAGCCCAGCAGACTGGAGTGCCTGACTTGGAGGGCACCCTTGAAGCCGTGGGGCTGGCCAATCTGAATCTTCAGTCGGCTGCCCCCAAGAGCCACCCAGAGGCAGATTAACGTAGTAGCAAATGTAGCATTTGCTACAGGCCCCATGTTTTTGAGGGCCCCACACGCCCAGCTTCCAACTGGAAATTAAAGTTAAAACTTTACCTGTTTTATTTGGTCCATGTTAGACAAAATATCCCTTTTCTGCTAAATGTGCCTTTTAAGAGAAGACCCAGCACAGCATCTGTCCAGTGGCTGTTGCTGGTGCCTACCACATTTTTCTTTTTAGAGTGTGAGCCATTTGGAGACAGAGAATCATCTCTCCACTTTTTATTTTTCTATGTAAACCACTTTGAGAATTTTGACTGGAAAATGGTATATAAATATTCACTGTTGTAGTATGTGTGAGTTTGTGCTTTGGTCTCCCATACTCCAAAATATAGCAAATGAAAAAAGTGAATCACTTTACTATGCAAGGAAATAATTTATGTTTTAATATTTATGGGCTTTTTAAAAAATCTAGGGCCCCTTTATAACATATGCTACCGGCCCCGCACTGGCTGAATCCGGCCCTGGAGCCACCCCCACCCACCAAGCGCTAGGAAGCTCTGGCCATAGAAGCTGCTGCTCCTCAGGCAGACTCCCTCGCCTCTGGCCTGAGGAAGCGGCTTCTTCTGCTGGCCACTGGCTGGCAGCCTGGAACCTCGTCTTCGTGAGACTTGGACCTCCCGTCTGCTTCTGTAGCTCCCTGTGCGCCTGGCTGGCTTGCAGCTCTCCTGCTCTGGACCAGGCTCTTGGCTGGTAATCAGCTTCCCTGGGTCCCGGGTCCCAGCAGCTGACAGCCTGCAGCTGGCCCCTCCTGTGGCCTAGCAAAATGGCTGATTGATTGATTCATTCCACGTGTTTTATACCACCACCCCAAACTTGCATCTCTGGACAGTTTACAATAAAACAAAACAGAAAAAGTCAAAACGTTAGTTAAAACAAAACAAATTACAACAATTTAAAATTTTGGAACAATATTAAACCTATTAAAATAGCATTTAATTAAAAGCCTGGGTGAACAGATGCATCTTTAAATACTTTTTAAAAGCTGTCAGAGATGGGGAGGCTCTTATTTCAGCAGGAAGTGTGTTCCAAAGCCTCAGGGCAGCAGCGGAGAAGACCCGTCCCCGAGTAGCCTCCAGACAAGTGGGTGGGAACTGCAGACGGACCTCTCCTGATGATTTCAATGGGCGGTGGGGTTCATAGCGAAGAAGACGTTCTCTTAAATACCAGCGAGGGCCCAAGGTGTTTAGGGCTATATAGGTTATAACCAGCTCCTTGTATTTTGCCCAGAAACCTATTGGCAACCAGTGTAAATATCTTAAGTTAGGAGTGACATGGTCTCTCCGAGATGACCCAGAGACCAACCTGGCTGCTGCATTCTGGACCCTCTATAGTTTCCGTACTACATTGTTTATCTCAAGAAATGGATGCAGCTGGCATATCAGCCAAAGCTGATAGAAGGCACTTCTGGCCACCACCACAACCTGGGACACCAGGGAGAGGCTTGGATCTAGAAGCACATCCAGACTGTGTACCTGTTCCTTCTGGGGAAGTGTGACCCCATCCAGAAGTGGCCAAAGTTGCAGATGATACTAAACTATTTAGCGTAGTGAAATCCAAACCAGATTGTGAGGAGCTCCAAAAGGATCTCTCCAAACTGGGTTGGTGGGCAACAAAATGGCAAATGTAGGTCAAATAAGTGTAAAGTGTAAATAAATAAGTGTAAAGTGATGCACATTGGGGCAAACTTCCCTAATTCATTTATACACTGATGGGGTCTGAACTGTTGCTGACTGACCACGAGAGGGATCTTGGGGTTGTGGTGGACAACTCATTGAAAGTGTCACCCCAGCGAGGGGCAATTATGAAAAAGTCAACATCTATGCTAGGGATTATTAGGAAGGGGACTAAAACAAATACTGCGAATATTATAACATCTTTATACTGATCTATGGTGAGGCCACATTTGGAGTACTATCTATCATTCTGGTCACCATATCTCAAAAGCGACATTATAGAACTGGAGAAGGTGCAGAAGAGGGCAACCAAGATGATCAGGGGCCTAGCAGGACCAGCCTTCCCATTAAGGCAACCAAGGCATTTCCTTAGGACTTGAATTCTTGGCGGGAGTGAGGCAAATTCATGGAGGGAGACAAGTTCATGGAGGACAGGTCTGTTAATGGCTACTAGTCCTGGTGGCTATAGGCCACCTGCAGGCTCAGAGGCAGGAGGCCTCTGAATACCAGTTGCAGGGGAGCAATGGTGCTTGTAGAAGAGGGGGCCTGCTGCTTGGGGGCTTCCTAGCTGCATCTGGTGGGCCACTGTGGGTACCAGATATTACATAAAAACAGCCCTGTTGGATCAGGCTCAAGGCCTATCTAGTCTAGCTTCACACAGTGGGCTACCAGATGCCTCTGGGGAGTCCACAGGAAAGAGCTGAGTGCATGCCCTTCTGCTGTTGCTCCCCTGCAATTGGAATTCAGAGGCATCTTGCCTCTGAGGCTGGAGGTGGCCTATAGCCCCCAGGCTAGTAGCCACTAATAAGCTCTTCTTAAAGCCATCCAGGCTGGTGACTGTTATCACATCTTGTGGCAGAGAATTCCATAAGTAAATTATGTGTTGTGTGAAAAAGTACTTCCCTTTATTGGTCCTAAATTTCGTGGCAATCAATTTCATGGGGTGACCCCTGGTTCTAGTGTTATGTGAGAGGGAGAAAAAATTATCTCTATGCACTCTCTTCACACCATGCATGATTTTATAGACCTCGATCATGTCACCCCTCAGTTGTCTTTTTTCTAAACTAAAAAGCCCCAGGTGCTGTAGCCTTGCCTCCTAAGGAAGGTGGCTCTAAGCCCCTGATCATCTGGGTTGTCCTCCTCTGCACCTTTTCCAGTTCTACAATGTCCTCCATAAGATACAGTGACCAAAACTGTACGCAGTACTCCAAATGTGGCCACACCATAGATTTATATAGAGGCATTATAATATTAGTATTTTTATTTTCAATCCCCTTCCTAATAGGAGTGTGCATTTTGGAATTTTCTTGTTTTGATTTGTATCCGAATCGAAACATCCCCGTTTTGTTTTGTACCCAAATTTTCTGAATCCGAATCAGCCCTGTTTTGTTTTGTAGCCGAATTTTCCAAATCCGAATCAATTTGGATTTTTAAAAAGGGTCCCAGGGCAAAAAGAGTGGGTGGTGGTGGTATTGTCCAAAGGGTGGAAGCTATCAGCCATATTTCAAAGGAATTAGGCAAAGGGCTGATTTTTTGTGAATTTTTAAAGTTTACACATCTTTAAGAATTTTCCCATAGGGAATAATGGAGATTCCAGCAAATGTATAGCTTCAAATCAAGGGGAAAGGGATGACCCAGAGTGGAGTGTGGTGGGTGGTAGTGCCCAATGGGGGCAAGGAAACTTCCAGAATTATTTCAAAGAAATTGGGCAAAGGGCTGATCTTTTGTGATTTGATGAAGTTTACGTGTCTAAGATTTCTCTCATAGGGAATAATGGAGGTTTAGGTTTCAGCAGCCCCATAATTCCACTTGGGGGGCACTGGGGTTGCCCAGAGCGAGGGGTTGTGTAGTGCACATAGGGTGCCAACCACCCCCATACCCACAAGCCCGTGGGGTACTGGGTTTTGTTGTTTCTGAGGTGTTCATTATAGATTCTCTGGTAGCATATGAGATTTTCAGTGAAAAACAAGAACCCACTCTCATTTGCTACCAGAAAATCTACACTCAGAACACCACGGAATCAACAGGACCCAGCACCCCATGGGTTAGCAACCCTTCCCCTGGCCAATGTGGGGTCAGTAAAGAGTGGCAAGAAGCAAAAGAGCCAATGCGGAACAAGGAGGGAATTGTCAGCAGGTCAGCCCATGATTTAGGTCACCGATCAGAAGGCTGGAAGGGTGGGAAATTCAAAGAGATGTCAAACACAAAATGGAGACTGACTCAGAGATCACCACAAAAATGGAGGTCCGAAACACCAAAACGTTTTGTAGCCGAAACAGGGACGTTTTGTTTTGTATAGAAAACTTTTGGATCTGGAAAATGGGTGTTTTGTTTTGTCTACAAAACACCCGAAACAGAATGTTTTGGGTACAAAACGTTTTGTATCCGAAATGTTTCGCACATCCCTACTTCCTATCGATCCCTAGCACGGAAATGGCCTTTTTCACAGCTGCCACGCACTGTCGATACTTTCAATGAGCAGTTCACCACAACCCCACGATCTCTCCCCTGGTCAGTCACCAACAGCTCAGATCACATCAGCGTATATGTGAAGTTGGTGTTTTTTGCCCCAATGTGCATCCCTTACACTTGCCTACACTGAACTGCATTTGCCATTTTGTCACCCACTCCCCCAGTTTGGAGAGATCTTTTTGGCGTTCCTCACAATCTCTTTTGGATTTCACTACCCTAAATAGTTTAGTGTCATCTGCAAATTTGGCCACTTCGCTGGTCACCCCAACTTCTAGATTGTTTATGAACAAGTTAAAGAGCACTGGTCCAAGTACCGATCCCTGGGGGACCCCACTTCCTACCTATCTCCATTGTGAAAACTGTCCATTTATTCCTACCCTCTGTTTCCCCTAACCCTAACCCAACCAGTTACTGATCCACACATGAACCTGTCCCCTTATCCCATGACTGCTAAGTTTACTCAAGAGCCTTTGGTGGGGAACTTTATCAAAAGCTTTTTGGGAGTCCAAGTATACTATGTCAACTGGATCAACTTTATCCACATGCCTGTTGAGTCTCAAAGAACTCCAAAAGGTTCATGAGGCAAGATTTACCTTTGCGGAGGCCATGCTGGTTCACTCCCAGCAGGGCCTGTTCTTCTATATGCTTAACAATTTTATCCTTGAGAATGCTTTCCATCAATTTGCCTGGAATAGATGTTAAGCTAACTGGCCTGTAATTTCCCAGATCCCCCCTATTTTTGGCTATATTGGCTACTTTCCAGTCCTCTGGTACAGAACCTGATTGTAGGGACAAGTTACATATTTTTGCAAGGAGGTTGGCAATTTCACATTGGAGTTTGTTTAGGACTCTTGTGGTGGACATGTGAACATTTGAGGCACAGGTGGGCAAACTTGTGAACCGCATCACTGATTTGAACCAAATTTGCTACAGGTGTAGGGACATGTAGGGATGACTCAAGGTTGCCATTTGTAATGATGTCATACACTCTGATTCAAGATGGCGGATGCATGAATGGTTAAGGCACAAGAGGGGTTACTTGTGAGCATGGTAATTATCAATTAAGATTATAGTTAAAGGAAAGTAGGCAGATTAGTTCTTACCAACTTGTTAATTTTTCCAGATGGTTTAGAAGGTCATCTCTCTTGACGACAGAGATGACATCCTCTGTCTGATTCCGTTCTTTAGGGTCTGTCCAGGGGCGGCGCCACCATTGCGCCAATGGGTTCAAAGAACCCGGGCCGTGTCCAATCAGGGGCCGCACCTCATGGCCCCAACACCCTCCCCCAAGTCTGATGTCAGATGCAGAGGTGCTGGTTTAGCTCCCAAGCAGGGGACGCACGCCCCCCATTCGGGAGTTAAATGGCTGCTGCGTTCGTGGCGTAGCCAGGAGCGGCTCTTCCCTACCTTTAAGGCAGGGAAGAGCCGCTCCTGGCTGCGCCGCAAATGCAGTGCCAGCCCCAGACTAGCTCCCAAAAGGGCCGCGCGGCCCCTTCAGGAGTTAAATGGCCGGCTCTGTGAATGCACACACTCTGACACACACTCCTGAACGGAGCCAGACCATGACCCCAGCATCTGACATCAGACATGGGCATGCTGGTTTCGCTCCCGAGCAGGGGCCACGCAGCCCCAGTTTGGGAGTTAAATGGCCGCTGTGTTTGCAGCATGGCCAGGAGCGGGCTGGGAAGATCTGCTCTTGGCTGCGCTGCGAATGCAGTGCCAGCCCCAGACTAGCTCCCAAAGAGGCCACATGGCCCCTTCTGGAGTTAAATGGCCAGCTCTGCAAACGCAGCACCAGCCTGACACACACTCCCGAATGGAGCCGCAGGGCTCCGTTCAGGAGCCAGACCACGCCCCCAGCTTCTGACATCAGATGTGGGGGCGGGGTGAGCAGGGCTGCCGCCACAGCCGCACACTGGCCACTGGTGGTCAGGCTCCGCGCCTGCCTCTGTCCCTGAGAAGCTCGGGCTCAGGCACAGGTATACGCTCGGTATCTTCTGCCATGAAGACAGATGCAAAGAACTCATTTAGCTTCTCTGCAATCTCCATATCCTACTTAATAATCCCTTTCATGCCATCATCATCTAATGGATCAACCACTTCCCTGGCATGTTTCCTATTTCTGATGTGTTTAAAGTTTTTGTTATTCCTCTTGATGCTTTTAGCTAAATGGCCGGCTTGTCTAGTGCAGCTCAGGAGTTCATAGCAGCCATGACAACTATGGGGCTATCCCAATTAGTTTCCGAACCAACTCAGGTTGCCAGCCACACACTTGATTTGGTCTTTTGTTTGGATGAAGGGTGTGTTCCATGGGTGGGAGATCCTGTGGTTTCCCCATTGTCATGGACGGACCACTACCTGGTTAAGGTTGGCTTCATAGCCACAATCCACCCCTGCAGGGGTGGTGGATCTATTAGGATGATCCAGCCAAAGAGGCTGCTGGACCCAGTAGGATTCCAAAAAGCCTTGGAGGGTTTTGTGGTTGGTCCTGCCAGTGATTCTGTCGATGCTCTGGTGGGAACCTGGAATAGGGAACTCACCAGGGCAGTAGACATGATTGCTCCTAAGCGTCCCTTCCGACCTGCTTCAAAAATGGCCCCTTGGTATACTGAGGAATTGCGGGGGCTGAAGCGACTGGGTGGGCGATTGGAACGCAAGCGAAGGAGAACTCGGCTCAAATTTGACAGCACATAGCATAAGACCCATTTGGAGGCTTATGCAGCAGCGGTGCATGCAGCAAAAAAGGGATTTTGGTCAGCGTGCATTGCGTCTGCCGGCTCATGTTTGGCCAAGCTATCCCAGGTCATGAGGAGTTTAATTAGGAGAGGAGAGCTGGTCTTGTGGTACCAAGCTTGCCTTGTCCCCTTAGCTAAGCAGAATCTGCCCTGGTTGCATATGGATGGGAGACTTGATGTGTGAGCACTGTCAGATATTCCCCACAGGGGATGGAGCCGCTCTGGGAAGAGCAGAAGATTTATGAACATAAGAACAGGCCTGCTGGATCAGGCCCAAGAAAGCCCATCTAGTCCAGCGTCCTGGTTCACACAGTGGCCCACTGTGTGAAGGTTTCAAGTTCCTTCCCTGGCTTCTCCAAGATAGGGCTGAGAGAGATTCCTGCCTGCAGCCTTGGAGAAGCTGCTGCCAGTCTGTGAAGACAATTCTAAGATAGACCAATGGTCTGATTCAGTATGTGGCGGCTTCCTATGTTCCTAATTTCTGCTCCTTCAGTTTTAAACCAGTCAGCAGAAAATTTGTTCTGCTGTGGTGCTTTTTAATAGGTTCTTTGGGGATAAAATCTCCTGTATTTGGGCCGACTTGGACTCCACTACTTTTGCAGGGTCTATGAAGGAGGCGTCTGCAATCCCTCTTGCAGTATTAGATTGAATCAGTTTCAGTCTGTGACTCCTGAGGATGTGGACAAGCTGCTTGGGGTGATGTAGCCTGCCACCTGTTCTCTGGATCCTTGCCCAACTTGGCTGCTTCTATCTAGCAGGGAGATTGTTGGAGGCGGCCTGGTTAATATCATAAATGCATCGCTGAGGGAGGGTAGGGTGCCTCCTTGTCTGAAGGAGGCAATGGTTAGACCTCTTCTTAAGAAGCCTACCCTGGATCCCTCAGTGATGGATAGTTATAGGCCAATCTCCAATCTCCCTTGGTTGGGCAAGGTGATTGAGAAGGTAGTGGCCAACCAGCTCCAGGTGGTTTTGCAGGAAACTGATTATCTAGACCCATTTCAAACTGGCTTTAGAGCTGGCTATAGGGTTGGGACAGCCTTGGTCGTACTGATGGATGACCTTTACTGGGGAATCGACGGAGGGAGTGTGACTCTGCTGCTTCTTTTGGATCCCTCTGTGGCATTCGATACTGTCAACCATGGTATCCTTCTGGATCGCCTGGGAGAGTTGGGGACAGTGGTCCCTCTATTTTTTTTTTCCATCTCTGGACAGAATGAGTTTTGTTCTGGACAGCAGTATCAAGGCAGTGTGTGCCACATGCATTCAAAGTGGGACCTTCCTGAGCCAACCTGAGCAGGATCCCAAATGAACAGAGCCGACATCCAAAAACTTGTGAGTGTGTGCACGCACGCACGCCTTAGAGGGAACAGTAGTTAGAGATAGGGGGCACTGCTTTGCAGTGGTTCTGCTCCTATCTCTCAGGTAGATGCTAGATGGTGGAGCTTGGTGACAGTTGCTTCTCAAAACGGGAGCTGTTATATGGAGTCCCTCAGGGCTCCATTCTGTGAACAATGCTTTTTAATATCTACATGAAACCGCAGGGTGAGGTCATCAGGAGGTTTGGTGCTGGGTGTTATCCGTTTGCTGATGATACCCATATCTACTTCTTCTTTCATCTTCATCTTCAGGAAATGGCATTCATTCCCTAAATGCCTGCCTACAGGCAGTAATGAGCTGGCTGAGGGATTGAAACTGAATCCAAGCAAGACAGAGATGCTCATTGTAGGGGTTCAGAATTTGAGGGATGAGTTAGACCTTCCTGCACTGGATGGGGTTGTACTCCTCTGGAGGGAGCAGGCGTGCAGCTTGGGAGTGCTCCTGGACCCAGGCCTTACCCTGGTATCTCAGGTGGAGGCTATGGCCAGGAGTGCTTTCTATCAGCTTCGGCTGATTCAACAGCTGTGTCCATTGAAGAGGACAACCTCAAAATGGTACATCAGCTGGCAGCATCAAGACTTGACTACTGCAATGCGCTCTATATGGGGCTCCCTTTGTACATAGTTCAGAAACTTCAGTTAGTTCAAAATACGGCAGTCAGATTGGTCTCTGGGGCAACCCAGAGAGGCACCATATTATGCTTGTTTTGAAACAGTTGCACTGGCTGCCAATATGTTTCCTGCCAAAATACAAAGTGCTGGTTATTTCCTTTAAAGCCCTGAATGGCTTAGGTCCGAGTTAACTTCGAGAGCGTCTTCTTCTGCACAATCACCACCACACGTCAAGGTCATTTGAGGAAGTCCGTCTCCAGTTACCACCAGTGCGTCTGGTGGCGACTCAGAGGAGGCCTTCTCTGTAGCTGCTCCTGGGCTGTGGAAGGCACTCCCGGCAGAAATCTGTAATCTGAGTTCATTATTGGCCTGCAGGAGAGCCCTTAAGACCTCTCTGTTTGGCCCGGGTTTTTAAACTGTTTTAAATGTTTTAATTGTTAAGTAGCTGATCCGGCCAGGGGTGGAGCCACCATTGGGCAAATGAGTTCAAAGAACCCGGGCCGCGCCCAATCAGGGGCCGCACCTCATGGCCCCGTCATGCCCCGTGCATCTGACATTAGATGCGGGGGTGCTGGTTTAGCTCCCGAGTGGGGGCCACATGGCCCCCGTTCAGGAGTTAAATGGCCACTGCGTTTGTGATGCGGCCAGAAGCGGCTCTTCCTTGCCTTTAGGGCAGCTGCTCGGAACCCCTCCCTGCATAACAAAGAAATCTCCATGATACATTCTTTTTTCTTTAAAGTGGTAGGTGTAAGTTTTTTAAATGAATGTAATGCCTCCTGAGGACCATTTATCGATCCGGCCAGGATGGAAATTGCCTAGAGCCTTTCAAATCAGGCGCTATAAAAATTTAATAACTAAAATAAATAAAATTAAAATTAAAATAATAGAACAAAGTGAGCCAATGGGAAATACCTCCCTCTAGTTGTGTCTGTGAATGAATGAGAAGATATCTCATTCATCCTGGCCAGAGTCTGCATGTGATGTTCTTGGAGCCTCCGTGGCTATGAGGCTCTGCTCTTTAACATGGGCTCTTCTCAGCCGAAAAATGCAGGCAACCTGTTTTCCCTTTGGTAAAGCGTTGCTAATGCACAGTGACTTCTTCCAGTGATCTTGAGTTGCCATCGTGGCTGAAGAAGTAACTGAAGCCGGGGATAGGTCAATCTTTTCTCTCCACTCTAACCCAGGAGACGGTTCTGGCCAGGAGTCCTCTCTCCTCACAATACCCTCTCGGGGCCTGACATGCCAGATAGCCCAAGGCCAGCCTGCGAGGAGGAGGAGGAGGAGGAGGAGGACCCCCCGCCCCCTCCGTCTTGCATTCCGGAGTGCCTGGACTCTGCCCTTGGAGGAGGCATGTCAGGAAACGGCAAACAAGAGCCCATAAATTGCCAGGTGCTTGTGTAGCAGCCATCCGGCCAATCGCTTGGTCTCCCTATATCTTTTTGTCACGGTGGGGGTGGGGGTGGGGGCAAAGTGCAGTGCAGCTTCCACTGGATCGAGGCAAGGAGTCCTCTTGCTGACCGCCAGGGAACAGCCTCCAAGTGGCCTGCATGGCCAACCTCCCCCCCTCCCCCCCCCGCACAAACACACACATCGCAGTGACTCTCTTGGGTCATTCATTGCTCCCGTTGGCGGCTACAAGAGCAGGGACACAAGGGCTCCCTGAAGAGTGGAGGCACCTGGAGCTGCCTCACCCCATGGCAGGATCCTGCCCACCCCAATCTGCATCACACAGCTCTTTCCCCTGTAGATTAGGCCGGATCCGGGAATCACCCGGATTCCCCCAGATTCCAGAGTGCATTTTTTTAAAGCTAAGCTCTAGCCCTTGTAGAAGTGGGCTTATGGAGCAAAACATGAGGTCATTATTCTGCTCAACTGCTGCACTTGGATTAAGGCAGGAAGCTAGCCGGGAGAGTTTCACAGGTACAGTAATCCCCTGAGGAATGTTGCCTTTGTTTTTTTTATCATCTCTATCGGGTAGTTCTCTATCGGGCAGAACTCTATCAGGCAGTTGAGTATAGCTGGCTTTTGATATAAATCACTGCCTGCGTACTAGGCTGTGTATTTTACTGTTTAAGGATTTTGGCTTGACAGTCTGTGCATGCCCACTTAGAAGTAAGCACCTTTGGTTTGAGGTGCAGAAGAGGGCAACCCAGATGATCAGGGGCCTGGAGCACCTTCCTTACCAGGCAAGGCTACAGCACCTGCTGGGGCTTTTTAGTTTAGAAAAAAGATGACTGCGGGGAGACATGATAGAGGCCTATAAAATCATGCATGGCGTGGAGAAAGTGGAGAGAGAGAACTTCTTCTCCCTCTCCCATAACACTAGGACCAGGGGTCATCCCATGAAACGGATTGCCAAGGAACGGAGGACCAAAAAAGGAAGTACTTTTTCATACAACACATTATCAGCCTATGAAATTCTGTCACAAGAAGTGGTGACAGACGGCAGCCTGGATGGCTTTAAAAGGGGTTTAGACACATTCATGGAGGACAGGTCTATCTGTGGCTACAGGCCACCTATTTGCAAAAGGGAACAATCTTGTTTGTTTGTTTCCTCTCTTTGAGATCTTTTGTGGAAAAACAGTATGTAAATATCCATGGTTTGCAGTCATTGACCAAAAGGATGTGCAGCAGCAGGTCAGCATTCAAAGGGCAAATGATGCCACAGGGAGCATCTAGCACCCCGGAGGCGATGATGATGATGATGATGATGGCCCAAGCCCATTGCACAAACCAGTGGGCATGGAGGGGGAGGGGGATTTTTTGCTTCTCCCCTGCCCCACTCCAAAGGCCTGGAAAGGGCTTTTGGAGGGCAGCAGGGGAGAGAGAAGCAGAAACTGCCCCCCCTTCTTGCACACCTGCTCAGCAGGTCCTCGCTAGGTTGTCTGTTGCTCATGGCCGGAGCAAGAGGGGAAGAGCTTCCTCCTCTGGGGAGCCTGTGTGCCTCCTTTCCTGCCCCACTGCCCCCCTCCATGGGAAGGGGCTGGCACTCCTCCAGCCTGGGCAACAGTGACGGGCCATACCTTTGTACAGTGCTGCGCAATGAATTCTCCTGCCTTGATGCCAAGATGCTGCATGGTTTGTGGCCCACCCTGCCGGCGTCTTTAGGGCCTGCCAGGGCGGTTCTGCATCAATATCCTTCTCTTCTGCACACAGGCGAGCTCGGCAGACGTTCTGGCTGTGGATGGCGGCACCATTTACCAGGCTGGGAAGGAATACAATCTGAAGCCAGTGGTGGGTGAAGCGTATGGCCAAGGTAGGGGCTGCTGCTGGCACGGAGGCCTGCCTCACTCTCCGGGCAGAACCCAGCCGGGGCTGCTAGGGGATGATCTTCCCAGGGTGCAGGGGGTGGCACAGCAGCAGGACGGGGAAGAGCGGAAGGGCCTCGCCCAAGTCCGTGGCAAAGGCGGGCTCGCTCCCAGCCAGCTCCAGCGCCTTCACTGCCACTGGGTCACTCTGGGTTGAGCAAAGCAGACTCCTCTGCGCTGAGGGGAATTCGGGGGGGAAGCAGGCGGCAGCAGCAGAGAGTTGTGAGGTTTATTTGAGTGTTGTGGCTAGTAGCGAAGGGCAGCTTCCACAAGACTGCCGGGGCCTAAACCCGGGAGAAAGCAGAAGGGAGAGGCCCACTCCGACGGACCTGTTCTCTGGGTTGTGCTCTGCAGAGGTGGTGCACGGAGCTCCGACGGCCGGGGGTCTGAAATAGCTCCCTCTTGACGCGGGAACGGAAAGGAAAGTGAAGAAAGGGGTCCAAGAAGCTGCTGGTGCCCTTTTTTCCTCTTTCGCGTTAAAGAAGGCTCTTGTTTCAAGCAGGAAGAAATGCCTTCTAGAAACCGAAATGCAGGAAGCACAGGAGTCGGTGGAAGCTACTCCCCTCGAGGGGGGGCCGGGGGGCTTCTCCTGCACACTCTCCAGAGCTCTGGATCCTCTGGAGAGAATTTCCTTGGCCGCTCTTGCAGATGTGGTTGCCTTTGCTCCTGTGTGTTTCAGCTGTTTAAAGTTGCTGGTCTTGATGGTCCCTTCCTTTGTATGCCACGCTGGGCTCAAGCGTCCAGGGGTGGCCTATTCATGCAATCCGGCCATCAGTATGCAAAGCGCTGCCTACATACCACAGAACCATGTTCAAAAGCAAGAGGAGTGTTTGTGTACGTTTTCCAGGGGCCGCCTACCAGGGGGCTGGAAATCGCTTTCTCCACCCCTACCCGCCCCCCCCCCCCCCCCGAGATGTGAGGCCACACAGATGCAATGCTAGGAGGGGAGCTTTCCCTGCTGCGCCTTGTGCTCGCCTCAGGGTGGGGCAGATCTGCCTTGGGCTTCGGAGCCAGTGCCTGGAGGCAGCAGGGGCAGGATGCTCCAGCCACCCCACCTGCCTCAGCCTGCCTTTTCGGTTTTGTTTTCCAAGGGACTTTGCCTCGGCCATGAGTGGGACCCCTTCCCGAGCCCGGGAGTCCCAGCCTGTGCTCTCCACCCCGCCCCCCCCCGCCCCCCCCCCGGTGTGGTAATGTCATGTTCTGTGCCGTTGCCAGTAGTGGCCCATCCTGACAAGTCGGTGGGGGGCACCAAAGGTGACTCCTCTCTCCTCCGCCTCGCCTGAGAGCCCTTCTGCCTGCAGGCTGGCCATCTGTCAGGTAAAGCCGTGTGGTTTACAAAAACAGCTCTACCTGGCAAATGGCCAGCCTGGAGGCAGCAGGGCTCTCAGGCAAAGCGGGAGGGAGAGGAGCAGCTTGAGCTGCCAGGAAGCAGAGGCAGCTGTGCCCGCTTTGGCACCCCTCCCGGGCTGCTCCGTATGAACTGCTGCTGGCCACGGCACTCCTCTGGCAGCTGACAAGCAGTGTTGTGAACACCTGTTGGCTAAACTCTGCAGAGCCCTGGTGACTGCGAGGAGCTGGGTTTGGTGTTCCTTGGGGGGGGGGCGGCGGGGGGCGTGCCTTGCACTGTTCCCTCTAACAGGGATTCCCAGGTGTTGTTGACTACAACTCCCAGCATCCCCAGCTGCAGTTGCCTTTGGCTGGGGATTATGGGAGTTGTCGTCAACAACATCTAGGAATTCCTGTTGGTACCTCGGGCTGATTTGCCCTGGGTTGGCGCAGTTTGCAGGATCATTCATGAAAAGGAAAGGAAATGCAGTTGCGCAGTGGAGGACGCCCCCAGGGGGCCAACCACCACATGTGGGATGGGTCCACCTTGGGCCTATGGCCACCCCAACCATAGCACTTGGGCGGTGTTAGCCACAGCTTGCTTACTCTGCTAGGAAGTGACTTGGGGAAGAGAGTCACACACAGCAGCAACACAGCAACATCGGAAGCTGCCATAGACTGAGTCAGACCCTCGGTCCATCTCGCTCAGTATTGTCTACCCAGACTGGCAGCGGCTTCTCCTCCAAGGTTGCAGACAGGAGTCTCTCTCAGCCCTATCCTGGAGATGCTGCCAGGGAGGGGACTTGGAACCTTCTGCTCTGGAGTCAGAGCGGCGGCTCCATCCCCTGCTGAGGGGAAGATCTCCCAGTTCTGCTCACACTTCTAGTCTCCCATCCATATGCAACCTGAGCGGACCCTGCTTAGCTAAGGGGACCAGTCCTGCTGGCCGCCACACAAGCCCAGCTCTCCCACTTTAGGAGCGGAAGCGTCAGCAGGTGGAGAGACAGATGCAGGCAGAGTCTCTGCTCCCCCAGATGCGAGCAGCCATATCACAGTCTCCCGGTTCTCTCTCCTCTCCTCCTCCTCCTCCTCTGCAGGTGTTGGGACCTCTTACTATGCAGTGGCTGTTGTGAGAGCAAATGCCAACCTGACCATCAACAGCCTGAAGGGGGCCCGGACGTGCCACACGGGCCTCAACAGGACTGCTGGCTGGAACGTCCCCGTCGGCTTCCTGGTCGACAGTGGCCGGGTGGCGGTGATGGGGTGTGACGTCGCCGGAGGTGAGCGGGGCCGTGTCCTGCCCGGAGGACTGGCTGCGGGGGGCGGGGGGGGGCATTCTGCACCACGGTCTCTTGGGAACAACGCTCAGGGAAGGAACCTCTCCGTGTGGCTTCTTGGCTGGGCCCAGCCTGGGTCCTCGGATGGGGAGGGGATGAGAGCAGGGCTCTCCGTGGATGCGTATAGTCTGGATGGGTGGACTCTGTTTTTCCTGGGATTGCCTGACTAGGGCCATGTATATGCGTCTTCCCCACTGCCATTGTACCCTCACAACAGCCCTGTGAGGTAGGTTTGGCTGAGGGTGAGCGGCTGGCCTAGGGTCACCCAGTGAGTTCGAGGGCTCGTGGGGATTTGAACCTGGCTCTCTCTGTGACAGCTACACCATGCCGGTTCTCAGTGTGTGTGGGGGGGGGGTGTCTCTGGGCTTGCCAGGCCTGATGGAGGGCTGGCCAGGGAGCCGAGCTTCCCCGCCAGCCACTCATTGCCTCCTCCTCCTCCTCGTCCTCCTTCCCTTCCAGCGGTCGGTGCCTATTTCGAGGCCAGCTGCGTCCCTGGAGCCCTCGGCAGCCCCTATCCCGCCTCCCTCTGTGCCCTCTGCAAAGGGGACGGGGCTGGCCGGGGCAAGTGCAGCCCAAGCGCCACCGAGGAATACTACGACTACAGCGGGGCCTTCAGGTATCTGCCAGCGCCCCTTTTCCTTGGCCGCCTGTGCTGCAGCATCGCAGCCCTGGACCCTGTTGCGGGGGGGGGGGGGGGGTCTGCTGTAGAGGAGGCTCCGCTTTGCTCCCACTTTGGGGCATTTCTAACACTTCTCTTTGCTAACTGAGGCTGAAGAGCCGGCTGGCCTCCTCTCCCTCCTGGGCCCAGGGGCAGACAGTTCTCCCGCTCCCACCCAGTGTAATGGCCCCCCTGCTCTGTGGCCAATGGCCTTCTGGCTCTTGAGGTCCAGCCTGCTGTTGCTTGGCCCTTGCTTGCATGATGGCTCCCTCCCTCCTGCTCCCTGCTCTGGCCGCCTTCGTGCCCAGTCCCGCCACTGTATCGTCCCCTCCCCGCCACGGCGTCTCAACTGCGCTGGGTGTAGACAGCCCCTTTTCAGTGTGGAGCTGCAAGGTCACTCCCACGGCCCCCCCCCCCCCAGCTTCATTTTATGAATTTGTTTACTTGACACTTTTTATGCCGCCGCAAACTTGCCTCTCTGGGCGTTTCCCTTTCCACCTTGGACGGTGGCTCCGGGCTCCCCTTCCCTTCTTCTCAGCCTGTTCCAACCATACTCTACCGTCCGGCCTTATTCTCCTCCTGCTCTGTTTGTTTCCTCCTTAGACCTAGCCGGGACCCTGCTTGGACCCTCACAAGGCCTGCAAGGGCTTTGCCAGCTGTGCTGCCTTCTCTAATGGCACATGGCCCTTTGGACATGGCAGCCAGCCATGGCATGGCACCGGGCTAGCTGGCTGGCTGGCTGCGGCTACCTCCCTCGGCAACTCCCTCCTGGGCCTTCACCCGCTCTGTCCTCCAAGGGTGCTCCACACTCACTACCATCGTTTGCTCATTTGCTCTTTATGGCATATCCAGATGATGTTTCCAGATGGTTGACTTGGAGTATTTTCTGTGGTCCATTTCTTTTTAGATCAGATTCATCACCGTGTGTGGGGGGGGGCAGTGGGGAAATGCTTGAATAACAAGCAGAATGTTGCTGGTACGAATCCCCGCTGGTACTATATCGGGTAGCAGTGATATAGGAAGGTGCTGAAAGGCATCATCTCATATTGCGCAGGAGGAGGCAACAGCAAACCACTCCTGTATTCTACCAAAGAGAACCACAGGGCTCTCTGGGCGCCAGGAGTCAACATCAACTTGACAGCACACTTTACCTTTAATAAATATGATTGCAGCTCCAGCCTGTCCAGTGTGGACAGAGCCAAGTTAAGGCTTTTCAGGACTCATCTGCCTTTACATTAAATACGCCCTCTTTGCAATTCTAGCCCCTTTGATGGTTTCCTGTGGGTTTTGACTGGGGGAATAGTGAGGAACAGAATCTTCTGTTTGTGACTTGCTCCAAATCAGTCCCTGTTCAGGGGCAGTCCTGACTTGCTGACTTCCTCTCTGATTTACTAACAGAGAGGCTCTTTAAGGGGAAGTTTCTCGTAGATCTCTCAGCCGGGATCAGCAGACGGAGCCTGTATGCAGCCCGCTTGCATCTGAACCTGCCAGGGACTCTTGCTGAATGGGACTTACTTGTGAGCGGACATTAGAAAAGGATCTTGGCCATGGGGAAGGCCACTGCATCAGATCCTACTACGTGGCACCTTTGTGTTAATCTGACTGTGCTAATTGTGGCAAAGCAATGCCTCCGCAGCGCCACCATGTGCTCAAGCATATATGCACCCTGTGCCTTAGTGGGGGAGGGGAGTGCAATGGCTCACTCGTGTCCCCTACTGCCTTCCCCACAGTAGACTGTCAGCTCCTTGGGGCAGGGACCTGGCTCTTTCTTAAACTACACTGTCAGATGTCCTGGAGGCTGAGGGGTGTGCAGAAATGGTCTCCATCATCCAGTTGCTCTCGGGCTCTGCCCCCTCCCTAGCCATGGAGGCAAACAGATGTGCGGGATTTCTTGCTGATGGCCTCCAAACCCTGAAGGCGGCTGCTCTTGCTTGCAGCCAAGAAGTGTCACGGAGGCCACCTTGATCAGCTAGTGGCCACCACTGTGCAAAGGGCCGCAGCAGGCTTGGTGGTGGGGACTCGTGCTTCCTGGAGAAAATGGCCTCAAAGACGGTGTGTGTCCCATTCACACCGCAGAGTGGAGGGGAACTAGTAAACTCCCCACCCCCATCCCACCCCCAGTGAATGTGCAGCTCCGGCCTGCTGGCCAAGAACTCGGCTGCAACGTCAAGGCAAAATCCAAGCCCATTTGGTCACTGGCTGCCAGAGGATCATACTCCGTCTCAGACACACAAGGGTAAAAAGTGAAAATTGTTGGAGGTATCGCATCACATGTGGCTGGAAGGAAGCCGTAGGCAGATGCAAGCAGTGATGACGGTCCAACTGCAGAAGCAGCCAGTCCTGTCTTCACTGGGACACGCCTCGGGAGCCCCACCTGACAGGACCCGAAGGCCATCCTCCGCCATGGGTTTTCGTCTCCTAGACTCCGACTGGCTGATGCCCCCCCCCAGGTCATCCTTCCTGGTACAGCCCGCCCCCCCTTTCCATCTCTTGGTCCGCCTCATCCTTGTGCCCCCTCCCTCCAGCCCCATGGAGCTCGTGGCCCGCTCCCTGTGGCTTCTCCCCAGAGCTTGCCGGTTGGGGTGTGTGTGTGTGTGTGTGTGTGTGTGCATCCCACCCCAAGGGGTTTCGAGGTTCCCAGGCCCGTCCCTCTTGATGGTTGTGGCGCTGTTATCGCCTGCACAAGCCAAGCCTCCCCACTTGCCTTTCCTAGGCCCATCCTTTGCACTGATCTGGCAGGTTGGCCGGTGGGGGAGGGCGGGGGGGTGCACCTGGGGCCAGGTGGTCCCTCCTTGAAGGGCTGCCGTCCCTGAGCCGGTCTGTGCTGTTCGCTGAGTCCTCCTCAATGGCTGTGGCAGGATCAGTGTGTGGCTGGCGGCACCCTTGACTTGTGCACAGCATTTCTCCGCCTTGGCCTTTTGCAAAGAAATGGCACCATTTGGGGCCCAGGGCCCTCGTGGGGGGAGGGAGGGGGGCTTGGCCAGCCACATTGGGAACGTGGTCCAGATGGGCTGCCCGGAGCCCTCCTGTCCTGGGGGCTGAGAAGAGGACCTCTCTGCTGTTGCTTGGGGGGCCCAGGCTGGCCACATCGCTTGCATCCAGCATGACTGGCCTGGTGTGGCTTTTCTGCAGGTGTCTGGCGGACGGGGCAGGAGAGGTGGCCTTTGTCAAGCACAGCACAGTGGCTGAAACCACAGAGGGTAAGCGAACCTGCCCGGGCAGCTGGTTTGGCTGCAAAGGTGTGAAATGCAGGTGATGTTTTGCCCAAAGGAGGCTTTGTCCTTGTGGGCCCAGCAGCTTCCGTCGAGGGAGCAAGGCAGAAGTCACGGAATGGTGGACGTGTCACGGGGCACGTGTCCCTGCAGTCCAGACCTGACACGGATGGGAGCCTCGTCTTCCAGCTGCTCAGCGAAGGAAGCCAGTGCTCTCAGGCCAGGGGGGCGGGGAGACAAAAATATGAGCCCAGAATGTGCTTTAAAAGGGGGGGGGGTTATAGCTCACCCTATCTACCAGCTAAGATGAATTGAAAAGAGAGTTAGAACTAACCTCTTTTTCTGTGTCTGCCAGTGCCAAAATGGAACCTCCGTGACCAGAAGTAGTCTACCTCTGCATGTTAGTTACTGGGGGCAAACAGCTGTGGAGAGTCTATTGCTTCCAAGGCCTGCGTGTGGGCTTCCCAGAGACAATCTGGTTGACCATTGTGTGAAACAGGATGCTGGACTCTGCAGCAGCAGCAGCAGCAACAGCTCTTCTTACATTACAGGCTTAGGAATCTTGTGCAAGAAAGATGGCAGAAAGGGGGAGGAAACTCCTCCTCCTCCTCCATGATGCAGAACAGGAGGGATCGGCGGTCTGTGGTTCTTCTTAAATGCAGCTTGAGGCTCATGCCATCCCTAGCCAGTTCACGTAAACAGGGGAAGGGTGCAGGGGCCTTTCTGTGAAGTGTCATGAAACAACAAACAAAAAGGCTTCAGTTGAGACAAAGATCTCTGTGTGCCTTTCATACATTTCAAAATAAATAATTTATTTATCCATTATTTATTTATTAAACTTCTATACCGCCCAAACTTTCATCTCTGGGCGGTTAACATAAAACAATTAAATCACATATAAAACATTATGCTCCTATTATGCTTCTAAATTGGGTCTGTTTGGGAAAAGCTCCATTTTTTTAATGCATCAGAGGATTTCCATATTTTTTTTAATTTTTTTTTACATTTATATCTTGCTCTTTCTCCAAGGAGCCCAGAGCACTGCACATGGTTGTTCATCCTCACAACAACCCTGTGAGGTAGGTTAGGCTGAGAGATACTGGGGCTGACTGGCTCAGAGTCACCCAGAGAGCGTCATGGCCAAATGGGGATTTGAACTCAGCTCTCCCCAGTACTCGTCTAACCCTCGAACCACTCTGCCATGCTGACTCATCACGCCTGTACTCAGAACGCTGCGGGAGGAGGATGCTCCTGAGTTCCCTCCCTCTTGCTAGAGGGTGCTCAGCAACCAGCTCTTCTGGTTCGGGGCATGGATGGGGAGGCGACCAGAGCACTGGCAGAGCAATGCTGGGATGAATCCCACGGACTCCACTCCAGAGACAGCACGTTTGATGACCCTTCAGGCACCACCACCGCGGCATCCAGACAGAGCTGGCCAGGGGCGCTTTGCCGGGTGGGGAGGGGGAGTCATTTCCGCCGGGGCTCTGGGAGTTGCCTGGCAGGCGCTCCAGCAGGTGACGCGCCTTGCGCACTTGCTTGTCCTCTTGGGGTGGGTTAGTGGCAGCAGCTGGTGCAGGCTGAGGGGGTGGAAAAGGTCTGTGCGAGGCGGATTCCCGGGCAGTGGGCTGACCCTTGCCCAGGGCAGCCCAGGGGGTGGGGGCAGGCAGGGCTCTTCTCTTGGGAAGGGTTAGGGTTAGGGTTAGGGTTAATGGCTAGACCTTTGCTGAAGGAGCACCCTCTCGGCCTGCCTGCCATGTTGGATAATTGGGCCTTGGCCGGAGCCAGCCTGCAGGGGCTCCGTCCAGGTCCAGTGTGCTCTTCAGCCCTGCATGGTGTCCCCAGCGGGAGTGGCGGCGGCAGTCGGTGAGGACAGACAGTTCCCCGCCGTCACAGACCAGGAAGACTGTGGATGTGCTGGGACCATGTCTGGGGTCAGCTGTGGGCTGGATGGGGGTGACGAGCCGGGCAAGGCAGAAGTGCTCTTGGTCGGCCAGTGATCGCGCTGGCTGGGGCAGCGTGTCCTGGCTGGGGGGGCAGCCCCCTGAAGGCTCACGGCACGGGGTGGGGCACCCAGGGGGCCTGGCTCTGCTCTGGGATGCTCGGGGGCCCCCACGCCCGACTTGGGCTGGTGCAGCAGGCAGCGGCAGCCCTCGTGGCCCCACTTGACTGGGGTGTTGCCATGTGGGGCTAGCTTGGAAGAGCATCCAGGCCCCTCCCTGGCCAGGGTCTGGGCTGGTGCCAGATGGCTGGAGGAGGTCTTGAAGCCCCTGCGCAGGCTTTCGGTCTGGCTCGGGGCCGCTTGGTGACCTGTGTTCTGCTGCCAACAAAGGAACGGCTTTTCCAGAAAGCATTGGGGCTCATCTGCTGCTGAAAGAAAGTGTCTGTGGCTCTGCCTGTTAGCTGTGTGGTTGTTTCTTTGCTGTACCACATTGTGTGTTTTATTGCCGTTGTGAATTGATTGTACTTGTTTAATTTACTTTAACTGCGTAAGCTGCCTTGAGCACTTCCATCACTCTGGAAGTGGGAAGGTGGGATCAGCTGTGCCAGTCAGTAAGGCAACGGGATCAGGGCAGAGAGGTGGGGCCTGGGGGGGGGGGCGGGGGGCGGCCAGCCTCGTGGGCAGCCCCACCCTGAGCTCCCTTCGCTTCCTGCCTCCAGGCCCAGCTTCGCCCTGGTGGGCCCAGCAGCTGCAGGCACAGGACTTCCAGCTCCTCTGTCGGGATGGGAGCAAGGCCGACGTCTCGGCATGGCGGACCTGCCACCTGGCCCGTGTCCCTGCACATGCTGTGGTCGCCAGAGCGGACACGGAGGGGAGCCTCGTCTTCCAGCTGCTCAGCGAGGGGCAGGTGAGTCTCGACCGCGGCTGATCCTGTTCCTGATCCTGCCCCTGTTTACTGGAACTAACCGGAAGTATCCAAAATGCCACCGTGCGCTGGCGCATGCTTATGCACGTTGGGTGTGCCTGCACCGATGCACACAGGTGCATCGGATAATTCCGGTTAATTCCTGGAAATGGGGCAATAGGAGAGCCAGCGTGGTGTAGTGGTTAGAGTGCTGGACTAGGACCGGGGAGACCCGAGTTCAAATCCCTATTCAGCCATGATACTTGCTGGGTGACTCTGGGCCAGTCACTTCTCTCACAGCCTAACCTACTTCACAGGCTGGTTGTGAAAGAGAAACTCAAGTATGTAGCGCACCGCTCTGGGCTCCTTGGAGGAAGAGCGGGATATAAAATGTTAAAGAAAGAAAGAAAGAAAGAGCACCCTCCCCTGCCCTTAAAGCAACACACACAGCCTTCAAGCCTCCCCACCCGGTTCTGTGCACATTGTGTGTGTGTGTGTGTATTTGTGTGTCCATCCCTATCCACCCCCAGCACAGTACCTCCAGTGACTGTTGCTGGTGTCTATCTTGTGTTTCTTTTTCGATTGTGAGCCCTTTGGGGACAGGGAGCCATCTTATTTATATATTATTTCTCTATGTAAACCACTTTGGCAACGTTTGCTGAAAAGCGGTATATAAATATTTGTTTTGTGTGTCTGTCTGTAGGGGGGGATAATTAACTTGCAGTGGGGGGAGAGGGCTCCCAAGCTCTTTAGGTCCAGGCTCCAAAATTACCTAGGTGTTGTGAGCCTCTTGAGCAGCCCAAATGTCCACCCACTGCTGGGCATAGTCACACCTCCATGCAAGCAGTGTGGCTCGTGACTTTAGGGAAACAGATGTTTGCCTAACAGAGACTTGTTTTTCTGCCAACGTTACAGCAAAGGTTTAATGGCGAAGGCTCAGATTTCCAGATGTTTGACTCTGCAGCCTACGGGGGGAAGAACCTTCTCTTCAAGGACTCCACCACGGAGCTGGTTCCCATCACAGAACAGACCTACCAGGCCTGGCTGGGGGATGGATACCTGCATGCCATGCGCGGCTTGGACTGTGACCCCACAAGTACGCAGTGCCTCGAGGGTGGAGCTCCCATAACTAGGGAGATGTGGGAGGCTTTGGCCAAGGAACTGCCCCCACCGGGAGGATGGGGGCAAGTGGCTGAGGGTTGGGGCGGGAGAGAAAGGGCGAGGGGCAGAAATGGGGAGGGGGCACATCATGGCAGCAGAGGGGCTTGGTGGGAAACAGAGAACGTGGCACCATTTCAAGGGGCCAGACCGTTACAGAAAGAAGTCGGCTCCAAGGAGGTCCGGCCCGATGGGTCCTGGGGACCTGGTTGCAGACACAGCTGCCGGGAAGTGAAGTTAGGGGTCTGTCGGACTGGAGGGAGTCTGGGGAGAGGCAGCAGGTGGGCCCACCCCCCACCCCCACCCTGTATAGCTCGGCATGTGGGTTACTGACTTGCTTTCTTCTCCCGCCCCATAAGAGCACCCCAAGCATCATCTCCCCCTTCTAGCCTGGCATTCCAGCAGCCAGCCAGGAAGCCTGCAATGAGGGCATGGAAGCAACAGCCACATGACCCCCTGTTGTTGGTCCCCAGCCTCTAGTCAGAGAGATATACTGCTTCTGACCATGGGGGTTCCATTTAGCTCTCATAGCTAATAGCCATTTGCCGGATTTGCCGCCTGCGGCAACTGCCATCCCCTTGCTGCATAGCAGGACCAGACATGCCTCCTTCCTGTCAGTTTCATGGTCTGTGTGACCTGCATGCTCATAGTAGGGAACCTCTCTCTAGCCTGGCTCTCCTTAGTTTCCTTCTTTTCTGAGCAAAAGATCCCCAAATGCTGTCCTAGTTGGGAAGGTGCACCAACGCCCCCCAGTGCTTGATCTGAATATTATATGGCCTCCTCTCTGAGAAAGGGTGGCCAGAAAAGTCTGCCACACGCTTAAGGAGACTTCACCCCAAGCGGAGCCTGATGGGACCCTGGCTGTGCACGTGAATCCAGGCTGGCGCATTTTGGGCACCGTGTGCATTGGGCGTCCCACCTGCTTCTGAAGGACTGGGGGACCCCCCCCCCGGAGAAAGCAAAGGCTAGTAGGGAAGGGAAAGGAAGGGAGCAAATGCAGCCGTGCCTTAGCGGTGGTTTCGGCTGGGGAGGCAGAGGCAGGGGCCTGTCCAAGCTGCATCATGGACAGCAGCGTCCGCATTCTCTAACTTCTCCCACTGTTCTTTCTTTTGCAATGCAGGGTTGCCGGAATTCCTGCGCTGGTGTGTCTTGTCCACCCAGGAGATCTGGAAATGCAGCAAAATGGCCATGGCTTTCAAGAGCAAGAACTTAAAGCCGGAAGTCCAGTGTGTTTCAGCAGAGAGTCGAGAGCAGTGCATGGAATGGATCCAGGTGCGCGTGTGTGGCTGGACGCTGCCTGCTGGGGCTCGCCAGGGCTGAAGCACAAGGGGGTCCATCTGCCAGTGTCAGTGGCCAGCTGTGCCTGTGGGCAGCCATTGCGAAGGGGGAGGAATCCTGGTCTGGTTTCCGGCCTAGGGACACTTTTAGACAGCTGACTTTGTCAGTATTGGGCGGGCTGAATCGGGGCCCCTGCAGCCTGCCCGTCCTTGTGCTGGGAAGGGCCTCTGTGCCGGAGCTCAGGTTTTGCATTCAGGAGGTCCAGGTTCAGTCTGGCAGCACCTCCAGGTAGCCCTGGGAAAGACCTCCATCGGGATCCAGGGAGAACTGCTGACAGTGCTGAGCGAGGGAGGCCAAGGATCTGACTCGGGATATGGCCATTTGGCCATTTGGGTAACGCCCTGAGTGCTCCTCAGCCATCCGTGCACATCAGCCTCGGAGCTGCGCACCAGCACCCATCGGTCGCTTTATCCCCACCCAGGTGGAGGAAGGTGCCATAGGACACAATCCGGCCCAGCACCACAAATGTAAACTGTACTGCAGACAATTCTGGTCACCACATCTAAAAAAAGGACATTGTTGAACTGGAAAAGGTGCAGAAGAGGGCAACCCAGATGATCAGGGGCCTAGAGCACCTTTCTTATGAGGCAAGGCTACAACACCTGGGGCTTTTTAGTTTACTTTTATTTTTATTTTATTTATTGTTAGATTTATATACTGCCTTTCATTAAAACAATCTCAAGGTGGTTTACAAAAGTTTAAAAAAACATACAATAAAATTACAATAAAAATATTAAAGTAAAAATATAAAAACAAACCAAATTTTAAATCTATAAAATGCAAGCCTAAAAACTATACACGGGTAAAAACACATAGAAGCAGCAATAGAAACAATCATGTAAAAGCCTGGATAAAAAGCCAAGATTTAACAAGCTTTCTAAAAACTGTGATGGACTCCGAGGAGCGAATGGCCATTGGGAGAGCATTCCAAAGCCTGGGGGTAGCAACAGAGAAGGCCCTGTCTCGAGTGCACGGCAGCCGAGCCTCCCTCATTGTTGGCACCCGGAGCAGAGCCCCCTCAGATGACCTCGTCAAGCAGGCAGCAACCCTTGGGAGCAGGCGGTCCCTCTGGTATCCCGGACCCAAACCATTAAGGGCTTTAAAGGTCAAAACCAGCACCTTGAATTGGACCCAGAAATGAACTGGCAGCCAATGCAACTCTTTCAAAATGGGTGTGATGTGCTCCCACTGGGCAGCTCCGGATAAAACTCTAGCTGCCGCGTTTTGCACTAGCTGCAGTTTCCGGATATTCTTCAAGGGCAGCCCCACATAGAGCGCATTGCAGTAATCCAGCCGTGACGTGACTAAGGCATGAGTAACTGTGGCCAGATCTGCCTTCTCGAGAAAGGGAACTGGCGCACTAGCCAAAGCCATGCAAAGGTTAGAAAAAAGACGACTGCAGGGAGACATGATAGAGGTCTATAAAATCATGTATGGTGTGGAGAAAGTGGAGAGAGAGATATTCTTCTCCCTCTCACATAACTCTAGAACCAGGGGTCATCCCATGAAATTGATTGCCGGGAAATCTAGGACCAACAAACGGAAGTACTTTTTCACACAATGCTTCTCTGCCACAAGATGTGGTGACAGCCAACAACCTGGATGGCTTTAAGAGGGGTTTGGATGACTTCATGGAGGAGAGGTCTATAGGCCACCTCCAGCCTCCAAGGCAGGATGCCTCTGAGTACCAGTTGCAGGGGAGTGACAGCAGGAGAGACGAGAGGGCCTGCCCCTTTCAACTCCTGTCTGTGGCTTCCAGCAGCGGCATCTGGTGGGCCACGGTGTGAAACAGGATGCTGGACTAGAGGGGCTTCCTTGGGCCTGATCCAGCAGGGCTGTTCTGACGTCCTTATGTAAACTGCCCCCCCTTCTGCCCCCACATTCCCATTCCCATGAGCTGCTTCCAGGGAATCTTCAGCAGCCTCTCACTGCTGCAGGGCTATGAGCTCTCCAAGGAAGCACTGGCTACTTTATGTGTTCGTTTTATTTCATTTTTAAAGCATTTCTATCCTGCCTTTAATTCCCAGAATGTTCAAGGTGGCATACCTAACCAGCTCTTTTAAAAAAACACATCAATACAATCAAACAAATAGCAATAAAGGGGTGGGAACTCAAGAGCAGCAACCAACTCAGCACTGAAGGCAGATTTTAAACAGTCCTGGCCCCACGCCTAAAACTCATCCCACAGCCCTGGGCGGGGCAGGCCAGAGCAGGAGGGCAACACCACAGAAAAGGCTTGTCCGCAGTCACCGCCTGCCAGACCCCTGGAGGGGAAGGCAACCGGGCCAGGGGCCGGGCCGACCCCCTCGCCCCCAGCCAGGCCAGCCATGGCATCCCAGGAAGAGGAGGAGACAGAGTGCATTCTGGAGGCTGGGGCTTGGCGGGGGGTGGGGTGGGGGGCATATGGCGGCCAGCAGGGATGGCTGGTGAAAAGACAGACAGCTGCCACCCTCGTCCACAGAGGCATGGCGACATTCTCTGTAAAAGAAATGTCACACTCACAGTGGTGGCAAAGAGCTTGGAGGCAACCTGGCAAGCTCCACTCCAATCTCTGGAAATATCCCCTTACAAAACTGAGGAAACCCCTTTGGTTTTGCCATCTGTGGAAGGGGTGGAGAAAACTGGGGGCCGGGGTGGTGGCTGTTGGTGGAGGCACTTCCGACTTGAGTCTGCAAATACATTGGGCGGGGTGTGTGTGGTGGAGCTGCAGGATGGAAGAGGAAGTCACTGCAGGGATGTGAGTTTTCATGAGGGCTGGATGGAGGTGAGTGTTGGAAGTGAAGGACTAAACGCTGTCTCTTGTCTCAATGACAGTGGAGGACAGACTAGTGAGTCAGAGGGATAGAGGGTCAAGACATTGGTCATCCCTTCTCTACTGCTCTGACACTATCCCTTTGGAATGTAGATTGCTACTCTCAGGGGACTTCCTTCCTTCCAGCCACTTCCTTCCTCTCTTCTCTCCCTGTTCCTTCTACCTTGCAAAATGCAAGCAAGCTCCTCTCCCTGCACCATGTGTGCAGAGATGCAGAATCCATCTGCATCCAGCTAGACAGATAGATTAGAGAGCCTAACTCCTCACTTTCCTGTCTAGAATGGAGTTCTCTAATAAATGCCATATATATTGATTTGAAACTATGAACTGGCTCCAAGTTACTTTACTTTCAGCATACACGCATGCCTAACTAAATCCGCTGTGTTGTGCCCCTGTGCACTCTGCTATAATGAGAAAGATATTATCTTACCAGAGAGAATTCCCAACAATGAGCCCAGGAGAAGAAGGCGTGAGAGGTGGCCAGAGGTCTGGTGACGGGGGCAGATGGGAAGGGCCATCTGCTTGCCATATTGTGAGGGGAGGAGCGGCAGGATTCTTAAAGAGAGAATCATCAAGGCCAAGATACTATCACGAGCGTGTACACCAGGGAGGACGGTGACCTGGTCGAGGGATAAGGGGAGAGGAGGACTTGGCTGGGAGGAAAGAGGAGACATCCAGAAAGCATCTGCGTAGCAAGGCCAGATGGAGGTGGGGGGTCAGCTGGAGGGAGAAACTGCTGGGCAGAGAGGGGGTGCTGCTCATCATGGGTGTGCAGCAGGGGTCCTGAGCAGCACCCTGGGATGTGGGAGGAGGTCATCCGGAGCCAGCGTGTGGGGAGGAAGGCAATGAAGACAGACCCTTGTCTGTGGTTCCAGAGATCTGCCTCACACTGAGCTGCTGGCCCTAACTCTAACCGGCTCCGTGTGGGTCTCTCTTTCCACCCCACGAGTCTGTTTCTGCAGTCTCTAGGCAGGATCTAACAGCCTGCACCATTTGGCCGTCAAGGGTCTTGGGGGCAGGCAGCCGACAGCAGCAGGTCCTCTCACCTGATGATGATGACTCAGTTAAGTCTTAAAAGGGTGTTTCCATCCAGCCACCCCTGAACAGTAATTTCCTTCCTCCCAGGAAAGAGAGGCTGATGCTGTTGTTCTGGCTGGAGAGGATATTTACACGGCAGGGAAGACCTATGGTTTGGTGCCCGCAGCTGGAGAACGTTACGCAGGTAGGCAGCCAGAGAGACGACGACGACAGAAACACTGGCTGGCTGTGTCCAGGGTGGTCTGTGGCGGAGCCGGCTGCCCAGAGACACCTCCAGGCCGGTGAGGCAATGGAAACAGAATCCCCACTGGAGCCCCGGAGGCTGAGCTGAAGAAGGGGGCTTCTCAGGGGTGTCACTATCAAAGAAGCCGGCGGGGGCCCCAGTGCCCAAGGGCCCTCCAGCTCCACTCCTCCCTGTTTTCTTCATGATCTTCCTCGCTCCCAGGGGCCACCCTCTGCTCTAGCTACGCCCCAGGGGCTCCTCTGTGGACATTTCATGCCGGTTTCCTTATCCTTGTCCCTTTGCCATGTTGCCCGGCTGGCACCCCCCTCTGGAGGCTGCCGAGACTGCCTGGCCTGCATCCTGTGCGCCAGATCCTCCTCATAGACAGACATCAGGACAGGAGGCCCCAGTTTCTCAGCCCCGTATTGCACTTTTGAACCCAGGAAAGGAAGGAGGGGGGAGCCACTGACAGGCTTGTCCTCCCGGGAATTGCAAATTGCCCACTCTAGGAAGTGGGGAGCACAGGGAAGTCCACAGGGGGAAAGCGGGGTGGGGGCGGGGGGAGAAAACCCAAAGTTGCTGAGCAAAGGGATTGATTTTTATTAGAGAATGCTTAACACATGGTTTACAAGAGCAGTAGTGAATAGAGTTTCCCGATAAAACACGGCCGCGTACTAACGAATGTGTGGTTGCAAAGGCAGAGAGACTACATCACTGTACGCAAGTCCCTACGGGTTAAAGGAGTTCAGTGAGTGTCCAAAAGGCCCAAGGGAGGGACAAATCCCAGCCTGACCTTGCGTGTGGCCGGCAGGGCCGTGCCAGTCTTCTTCTGCCAATTGCAGCCTCTGGGCGTGGGTCCTTGATGGCGAAGGGTCTTCTCCAGGTCCAGGGGGTCCTCCAGGGGCGTTGAGACCTGAGGCCCGTTTGGAGCATTGCTCTTCTTCAGAGGCAAATGTAGGGCATCTTTGTTCACTTGCTGGAAAGTATATCATCCAAGTTTGGATCTTGCCAGTGATATGCGAGTTCCATTCAGGCCACTGCGAAGCTACAGGACAAGAAGGCTTCGCAATTAATTGCTTTGTCTTTTGACTGTAGCCTCAGTAAAGCTAGTTGTGGAGCTGGTGGCTGCGAGTTGTATCCCAATATTGCTGCTGTTTGTGCAAAGGCTGCCTGCCAGAGTCCACCTGGTTTGGAAGAATGCCCCGTTGCTGCTGCTGCTGCTCCTGCTATTAATACGCCACTTTTCAACAGAAGTTTCCAAAGTGGTTAACACAGAGAAATAAATAGACAACCTATTTATTATCTATTCAAGGGTGCACAGTTTGCCAAGAAATGCAAGGGAGGCCCCAGCCAGCCACGGCCACTGGAGGGCCATTGGCTCTCCCTTGCTAACAAGCAGGGGATGGCCACGTGCAAGCAGGGGAGGGCTCACTGGGCCAAGAGGCACCTTCTTTTAAGGGGGTGGTTCTCTTGATTGAGCAGGGGGGGAGCAGCTGGCCCTCTCCAGCCCCAGCACAGCATCCCTCCAGTGGCTGTTGCTGGGGTCACTCTTATGTTTCTTTTAGATGGTGAGCCCTTTGGGGACAGGGAGCCATCTTATTTGTTTGTTATTTCTCTTGTGTAAACCACCCTGAGCCATTTTGGGAAAGGCAGTAGAGAAAGCCAGCCAGCCAAGGTGCCTCTCGGCCCAGTGAGCAGGAGAATGCTGTGGGGCCAGCAGGGCCGCTGGGAGGCACTGAGGGCTTCCATTTGTCCCGCCAGAGGGAGACACGGCCAGCACCTACTACGCGGTGGCCGTGGTGAGGCGGGCCCCTTCCGATGCCTGGACCGTGTATGAGCTCCAAGGGAGGAGGTCCTGCCACAGCGGCTATGGGACCATGGCTGGGTGGAGGATCCCCGTTGGCTTCCTCTCCCGCAAGGGACTGATCCAGCCCCAGAGCTGCAGCATTCTCAAAGGTAAGCGGTGGGGTGGGGTGGGGTGGGGTGGGGTGGGGGGCTGCTAGTGGCTAACTCTGAGCCCTGGCGAGGGTCACACTGGAGCTGGAACGGCAGTGCCACACAGGTCTCTGCCAAACTGCTTAAAAGCGTGTGTGTGTGTTGGAGAGAAGAAGCCGCAGGGACATGGGAGGAGTTGGCTGGGACTTCGCCCTGCACTCCTCTCCCTAGTCCAGGCAGAGACACCTCTGGGAGCAATAAAGGTCTCTCTGGAGGGGACGGAATGCATAGATCTGTCCTGACTGTGACCTTCCCCTGAGGACCAGTTAGGGTGGGATACATGGGAGTCACCACAACCCCGTGAGGTAAGGGCGGGGTGTGTGTGTGTGTGTTGGGGTGTTGGGGCTGGTACCAGGTTCCCCAGGGAGCGCTGCACCACGAGGCTTCCGGCGTCCCAGCCATGACGCCCCTCCAGCTCAGCTGGGAGCCTGGCCTGGGATTGAGGCCTCCCGGCCGGCGAGGCCTGGGCTTCTGAGCCGGGCCCCTGAGGTCTTCCCCAGCCCGGCTGGTTCCAGGAGCTCCTTCCAGTCCAGCAGTGCCTAACGCGGCCCCTTCTCGTTCCAGCGGTGAGTGCCTTTTTTGCTGCCAGCTGTGTGCCTACTGCCCAGAGAGAGGGCTACCCGGCCAGCCTTTGCGAGCTCTGCGTTGGGGATAGCCAAGGGATGCATGCCTGCAATGCCAGCAGCCAGGAACGCTATTATGGTGACGCTGGAGCCTTCAGGTAGTGCGGAAACCGGGCATGGGGCATGATGGCCAACCACAAGTGGGTAGATGTCACTTTTCAACAAACGTTTCCAAAGCAGTTTACATAGAGAAATAACAAACAAACAAAAGAGATGGACCCCAAAGGGCTCATAATCCCAAAGGAAACACAACAAGATAGACCCCAGCAACAGTCACTGGAGGGACGCTGTGCTGGGGCAGGATAGGGCCAGTTACTCCCCCGCTGCTAAGTAAAGAGATGAACACAATGTTAAAAAGGTGCCTCTTTGCCCAGGTAGCTGCAGGGGTCAAGATGCCCCCCCACCCCGCTGTGGGGTGTGAAAAGCTTTGTTCCTCTTGGCTGTTCCCCCTGAGTGGCCTTCTGCCTCCCCCCCCCCCGCAGTCCCTCCAGGACTCCTCCCAGCAGCACTGGGCTTTCCTTGTGCAGACGGGACACACTACCACCAGCCCTCCCTGCCTCCCGCTACCTTTGCCTTTACCTCCTCCGGCTCTCGCCTCCTCTCGCTTCTCGCCACACTGGCGGCTTCAGTTGCCACATGATCGCTGCCTCACTGCAACTGTCCATTAGCGGAGGCATGTCCTCAAGGGAGACATCGCCACAAATGGCAGCAGGGGGGAAAGGTGTCACTTTTAGAGCCAGTTTGGGGCACGTTGCTCCCTCTCTAGGGGCTAATTTATGCCTGTGTTTCTGTTAGGGCAACATCTTGTCCCGCTGTGGGCTGCACAGGGAAGCCACCCCGATGCACGTTTCCCTGGCAGTGGCTCTGGGGAGGGCGGCCCCGCCCAGAAGGTGGACTCTCTGCAGCATGGGGGGGTCTTTCCATGTGCAAGCTTTGTGCTGCACCAGCTAGCAGAGGAGCCCGGTGGTGGTGGTGGTGGTGGTGGCAGCAATCAGGGCCCACTGGGTAGGAGGCATTTCTGAGGGCAGCCATGTGACGGCCACAACAGTAGCAATTTCCCAAGAGGGTCTTTTCAGCCGCTCGGCTCCCCAACCCTGCTCAAGTGGAGCTGCAGCTGGGGCAGCTTAAAAGGTCTTCTGCAGCTTAAAAGGGATGGCGAGGAAGAGCTCCAGAAGGATCGCTCCAAACTCGGGGGTGGAGGCGGGGCGGGGGGCACAAAATGGCGGCTGCCCTAGACTGAGGCAGACCCTGGGTCCATTCAGCTCAGTCTTGTCTGTACACATTTATTTCTTAAGTTTTAATCTGTTTTTTTATCCTTTTATGAATTTTAAGTGTGTTATGTTTTATGATTTAATTCTGTACACCACCTAAAGATGGTTATGCTAGGCGGTATATAAACTCAATAGACAATCAAACATGCAGGCGGGCAGCGGCATCTCCCGGGTTGCAGGCGGGAGTCTCTCTCAGCCCTGTCCAAGGTTGCTGCCAGGGAGGGCACTGGGCCCCTTCTGCATGCCAGCAGCCAGGCAGGGGCTGTTCCCAGAGCAGATTCCCCACCATCCCCTCAGGGGAAGGTCTTGCAGGGCTCACACATGGAGCCTCCCACTCACTGCAGTGGAGTGGCAAGCCAGGCATCAGCGGCGGTCGATTGGGGGAAATAGGACCGATCCTGCCTTTCTCCCGCCCCACCCCAGGAAATGAGGGCACGTGAACGACCTACTGGGCAATGAAGATGCATGTGTGAATGTGCTTTGTCACCACCTTGAGGATACCTGTTGGGTGCAGTGGAGGGGGGGAGACGCTGCAGGAGGCTGTTGGTCAGCTCTTATCTGGTTATCATCTGCTGGATGGGAAAAGTCTTTATGCCACCAGCTGAGCAAGGAGAGAGATTTCCCCCTCAACTAAATGGCCCTTCCTGCCTAGAGTTTCCGTGCCCCCACTCCCGGAATTTCAGGTTTCACCCATAAGAGCCCCTGGTGGCGCAGTGGTAAAACTGCCGCCCTGTAACCAGAAGGTTGCAAGTTCGATCCTGACCAGGGGCTCAAGGTTGACTCAGCCTTCCATCCTTCTGAGGTCGGTAAAATGAGTACCCAGAATGTTGGGGACAATATGCTAAATCATTGTAAACCGCTTAGAGAGCTTCCAGCTATAGAGCGGTATATAAATGTAAGTGCTATTGCTATTGCTATATTTTAAGCATCTCTCCCAGTTTGCTTAGCCCACCCGGATTCGCCCGGATTCCAGCTTTCTTTTTTCTTTTTTTTAAAGCTAAGCTCTAGCCCTTGCAGAAGTGGAGTTATGGAGCAAAATATGCAGTCACTCTTCTGCTCAAAAATGATTTTCAGGCCAATTGACATAATATGCAAATTAGGCACCCGGATCTGGAAAGCCAGGATATGGCAACCCTCTTCCTGCCACCTCTGGAGCATGTCTGCTGCCACCAAAGCTTTGTGCCCTTCTGATGCCTCACTCCATTGGGTTGTTGATCAGGTGATTTTAAACAAGAGCAAACTGAGAGTCATGTGAATTTTTTTCATATAACACTTCCCTCATCTTTGGAACTCACTGCTACATGGTAATATGTTGTTAGCCCATAGAACAAAACTGTGTTCAACATTGCACTAGAAGGAAAGTGAGTGGGAATATTTATGGATATTAACTATGCCTGTCGGAATAAGATGGCACTGATCACAGTCCAAGAGGGAGCTCTTGTTGCTTTTCTGATGGGGAATATGCTGTGCATAGCAAGTGTGTTGTTCCCATTCCATGTCCACAAAATGGAGCGGGCA
Organism: Hemicordylus capensis; assembly: GCF_027244095.1. Lineage (NCBI taxonomy): Eukaryota > Metazoa > Chordata > Lepidosauria > Squamata > Cordylidae > Hemicordylus > Hemicordylus capensis. The sequence continues at coordinate 359,428,792 of NC_069659.1, forward strand.
TGCAGGGTGCTCTCTGCTTCCATTAGACAGAGTTCCCAGGTGTTGTTCTGTGAGGATTTCGTTCTCCTGCTTGTTTAACACAGCAGCCAACCGAGGGGGTGGGTGGTTGCTGCCTGCCACTTGTCGCTGTCTGCTCTGCTTGCAGGTGTTTGGCGGAGAAGCAAGGTGACGTGGCCTTCGTCAAGCACTCCTCCGTCCTCGAAATCACTGAAGGTAGGTGGTGTGAGCCCCGCTGCTCAGCCCCTCCCGCTCCTGTCCCCCTCGAAGCCACTGAGTGAGTCGGCCTCTTGTCTCCCTTCCCAGGAAACAACTCTGCCTCCTGGGCTTCCCAACTACGAGCTGGGGATTTCCAGCTCTTGTGTCCCAATGGAGCCCGTGCGGAAGTCGGCCAGTTTGCTGAGTGTCACTGGGGCCAGGTGCCTGCCCAGGCTGTCATGGTCCACCCAGACGCCAATCCTTTGGTGGTATATGGACTCCTGGACAAAGCGCAGGTATCAGACAGTCACCTAAGCGGGGAAAGGGGGAGGGGATGCACAAGGGTGGCGGCTCTGGAATGTGTTGTGCCGTTAGAGGCACTCCATGTTCTCCCTGCCTGTCTTGGGAGTCTGATATCTCCTTTAGCAAATACTACAAACGGGCTGGACCAGGCTCGGAGCATCTGCACCTCTAGTTTCCCCTGCCTGATGCCGCCAATGCCAGTTTCTTTCCCAGCCTGCCCACCGCCGCCGCTTTCTTTCCCCACCTGCTGCTGTTGCCATTTTCTCCCCCCGCCCACCCGCCCGCTGTTTTCTCCCGCCCACCCTGCCCTGCCCCCATCCCTGCCATTTTGTTTCCCACCTTGCCTCCAGTGGAGCTGCTTTCCTCTCCCTCTCCCCGCAACTCGCTCACGAACTCTCGCGAGAGCTGCCACACATGGGATTAGCGACAGGTACTTAGAGAGAGAGAGAGAGAGAGACTATGAATATTTATATGCTGCTTTTCAACTAAAATACCCAAAGTGGTTTATATTTAAATAAATAAAAATGGCTCCCTGTCCTCAAAGGGCTCACACTCTAAAACTGAAACATAAGGCAGCCACCAGCAGCAGCCACCGAAGGAGAGATGCTGTGCTGGGGATAGATAAGGCCAGTTACTCTCCCCCTGCACAGTAAAGAGAATCACCTTTTTTTTAAAGTGCCTCTTTGTTCAGTTAGCAGGGGATGTGCCGTCAGAAACTAGGCCAGTGGCTCCAAAAAGCAGAGCTCTGTCAGTGAACCTAAGAGCAGCCTGGCTGCTGGACCAGACCCAAGAAGGCCCATCTAGTCCAGCATCATCTTGTTCCACACAGTGGCCCACCAGATGCCCCTGAGAAGCCTACAGGCAGGAGTTATTATTATTATTATTACCATTTATATCCCGCTCTTCCTCCAGGGAGCCCAGAGCGGTGTACTACATACTTGAGTTTCTCTTTCACAACAACCCTGTGGAGTAGGTTAGGCTTAGAGAGATGTGACTGGCCCAGAGTCACCCAGCCAGTATCATGGTTGAATGGGGATTTGAACTCAGGTCTCCCCGGTCCTAGTCCAGCACTCTAACCACTACACCACGCTAGCTCTCATTGAGGGCATGCCCTCTCTAATGCTGTTGCTCCCCTGCAATTGGTAGTGTACTGGAGGGGTGGGGTATACATATTTTTAAATTTATTATTATTATTATTATTATTATTATTATTATTATTAATCACCCCCACAGTGAAGCACTACCTTGGCGTGGTTGTGGGGCTTGTGTGCTCTGAGGAACATCTGCAAAAAATATAAGCTACCTGTAGCCAAAAATTGGTGGGACCATAAAATTGAAAAAGTTGTCAAAAATGAAGAAGCAAAAATATTATGGGACTTCTGACTACAAACAGACGAACATCTGCCACACAATACACCAGATATAACTGTAGTCGAGAAGAAAGAAAAACAAATGAAAATAATCGACATAGCAATACCAGGGGATAGCAGAATAGAAGAAAAAGAAATAGAAAAAATCACAAAATACAAAGATCTACAAATTGAAATGGAAAGGCTGTGGCAGAAAAAGACCAAAATAACCCCAGTGGTAACTGGCACCCTGGGTGCAGTTCCAAAAGACCTTGAAGAGCACCTCAACACCATAGGGGCCACAGAAATCACCATCAGCCAATTACAAAAAGCAGCTTTACTGGGAACAGCCTATATTCTGCGACGATATCTATCATAATAACAGCAACAACATTGACAATAAAATTCAGCCATCCCAGGTCCTTGGGAAGGACTCGATGTCTGGATAAAACAAACCAGTCAATGACACCTGTCTGTCTGTGTAAATAAATAATAATAATAATGGCAAATAGAAAGAAAACCCAAAATGGGGGAGAGGAATCAACATGGTGAAGGGATAAAAAAGTAGCCGGGTTCCCGCAGTTATCAGTCAGGTGGATTCATGCTTTCAAAAATAATGCTGGTGCATAAGAAGCTGCCTTGTGCCGAGTCAGACTTTGGTCCATCTAGCTCAGGATTGTCTACACGGACTGGCAGCGCCTTTCCACAGTTTCAGCCTCAGGGGTCTCTCCCAGCCCTGCCTGGAAATGCTGCTGCCGCTGCCAGGGAGTGAACCTGGCATGACCTTCTGCATGCCAAGCCGGGGCTCTGCCACTGAGCTCTGCCCCCCCCCATGCAAGGATGAAGAGACTGCACATGGGCACATGGATCACACCACCTCTGTAATTAAGAGCAGGAGGAGGGCAAATGATGAAGGAGACAGGGCAGGCGAGTGGCCGGGCAGGAGCAAAGCAAGGCCTGCACCTGGATCAGTGGCTGGAAGGCCGGGTAGGTACTTCTTTAGGAACATAAAGAGGGCTCCGTTGGATCAGAGCCAGGCGAGGGGCTCATCTAGTCCGGCATCCTTTCCTCCACAGTGGCCCACTAGAATCCCAAATGGGAGCCCAGAAGTGGGGCATGTAGGCGACTAGCCCAGCAGCTGGTATTCTGAGGCATGCTGAACCTGGAGGGAGCACATCTGGTAGTCACGACTAGCAGCCATCGATGGACTTCCGTTATGTCTTTACACTTCCACAGCAAACCTCCAGGGAGGGCAGCAGCACAGCACATGGCCAAGCACAGGATTCAGTCACCTCCTGGTGCCAGTCAGAGTATCAGGCTGTGAGCAGGACAGTGGCCAGGGGCCGAACCCAAGGTGGTTCCAGGCAGCAGCTGGCTAGAGAGGAGTAGAATTCCTTATTGGCCATGTAGCAGTAGAACTGGGTTCCTTCAAGAAAGACCAAGTCCCATCACAGGGACTTTGGAAAATAAGATCTGCTTTTCAGCTGTAGCAAAGCAACCTATCTGGACTTTGCAGCTCTTATGCAGTGGTTGAAAAATTTAAGTTTTTATATTTCCAAAATATGCTCGTTAAATACACTCGTTAAATCCCTCCATCTGTTGTTGTTTGAATCTTAATACTGTGCATCGCTTTTCAGCTGTAGGCCACCAGATACTCCAGGCCCCAGCTCAGACAGAGGCTTGTTTCTAGCATGAGAGCACAGCTAGGTCATGAAAAGGTGCCTTTCACTGGATGACCTTTTTGTTAGCAAAATGACCACACAGACGTTAGGTCTATTTTGCCTTTGCTACTATCAATACTATTGTCTTTAGATGTGTGTTCTCATAGTTGTAGCCAGTGTGTGAAATGCTGAGCAGCAATATAAAAACAAAATGTTAAAAATACAACATATACAGAGACCTGGTTTCCGGTTGCTCCCTCTCTTGCTATGTCCCTAGAAGAAAAGGCTTCTCCTCAATGTCCCAGTCTCGGGAAAATCCCTTCCAAAAGCACCTACCAGCATTCAAAACCCTTAGCCTTCCATACACAAGTCAGACCATCTCTGGCAGGACTTCCAGGCAACGATTATGCTCTTCCAACTTCCAAGTATTGCTGCTGTTCTTTATTGTCTTTCTTTTATGCCTTTATGGTTTGATTTCTTGAGCTCCCTTGCTGTTCAGAACATGGAAGAAGGAACAAGAGAGTCAGCTCCCCTGGACTTGGCCCTTAAGAATGTAATGAATTGCTCATGACGAAAGAATTGCCTGTGGGGAAAGCCCTGGCGGGGAGTGAACAATCATGCCACCTTGGAATGCATGATATCAGCGGGAGGGAAAAGATAAGCGAGTCAGATGCCTAGTCTTGATTTCAGGAAAGCGGACCATTATGAGGTCAGAGAAATACTAGATAGGATTCCATGGCTAGAAATCGTCAAGGAAAAAAGAATCAAAGGAAGTCCGGAGATCCTGAAAAGTGAGATACTGAAGGCACAACCACAATTCCCATAAGAAAGAAAAATTGGAGGAATCTCAAGAAACCAGCGTGGATGATACAGAACTCTCTGAACAACTGAGAAGCAAAAAGGAGACATATAGGAAGTGGGTGGAAAGAGGGGCAGAGGAAGAGTTCCAAAGAGTGGCTCAAACCAGTCGGGATGGGGTCAGAAAAGCTAAGGCTCAGAAGGAGTCAAGGTTTTCCAGATGCGGACTACCTTTGCCAAACGCCAGGCAGAAATGCCCCTGGTGAAGCTACCTGTTTGGTGGGCCAGCTGGAAAGGAGAATGGGAGTTTGCAGTGCTGGGAGAGCATCCTTGTGCCATGTTGATCAGAGGAGATTTAGCTGGCCACGTTTGGGAGACTCTCCATCCAGGAGAAAGGGATCCAGTGACGGTGGAGCAAGAGAGGCTGATCCAAGGTACCTGGTCCCAGCCAACACCCCCTATGCAGACTGGAGGCACACCTGCAGACAGCACCGTTGGCAGGGAGAGGCCAGAACCCAGTCCGAGCGCTGAGAGGCCCAGTGAGGGAGAAGTCCAGCTACACCCAGGAACACAGGCTGGGGAAGAGCCAGGACAAGGGGCAGATACCTGTACAATCCTTGTCTGGCTTAGGCACACCGTTTTGCAGGGTGGAAATAAGATATCCTGGGACCTATCCAACCCAAGACTCCTCAGGGGAAACAATACATACTGACACTAGTGGACAACGCCACCAGGTGGCCAGAGGCAATTGCCCTGAACCAGAAAGATGCAACGGCTGTAAGTCAGGCCCTCTTGGACAATTTTGCCAGGATTGGTTGGCCAGGGGAAGTCCTGACTGATGCAGGGGCCAAGTTCCTACATGGGGTGATGGAGAAGCATTGGAGCACCAATGGCCTGGAGCATGTCAGCCCTCTGTCTGGCCAGCACCTGACAGGTGGATCAGTGGGAGAGGCCAAAGGTACTTTGGGGGCCATGATCCAGTGGTTTATTATGGAACATTCCACAGACTGAGACATGGGGCTGCCACAACCGTTGGAGACCTACAGAGCTTTGCCACACCCAAGCCAAGGAGGTTCTCCCTTTGAGCTAGTCTATGGGGGAGAGGCCAGAGGGACTCTGGGACAATTCGATGCCAGTGGGAGGGAAAGAAAAAATCCCAGGGAGAAAATGTAATGGACTTTGGGGGCACGCTCCAAGACACACTGACAGAGACCCCATCCCTTGCGCACCACAATCTGCAGGAGGCCCAATCAGAGCAGAGGGCCAGGCATGGCCAACATGCCACAGAGCACGTCTTTGACCCAGGAGAAGAGGTGCCGGTCCTCAGACCAGTTGGAACCAACAAACCTAATGAGGAGATAGGAACATAGGAAACTACCATATACTGAGTCAGACCATTGGTCTATCTAGCTCAGTATTGTCTTCACAGACTGGCAGCAGCTTCTCCAAGGTTGCAGGCAGGAGTCTCTCTAAGCCCTATCTTGGAGATGTTGCCAGGGAAGAAACTTGGGACCTTCTGCTCTTCCCAGAGCGGCTTCATCCCCTGAGGGGAATATCTTGCAGTGCTCACACATCAAGTCGCCCATTCATATGCAACCAGGGCAGACCGAGCTGTGGGGGAGGAAATGTCAGACTGCTTTTGAGGTGTCAAAAGCAGCCCTCAGTAAAATCCCCATCCTCCAAGCCCCAGACTTAAAAAGATCTGTCACTCTGACCACTGATGTTTCAGCATTGGGGCAGCGATGATGCCATTGGGTCCAGACCAGGCCCCTCATACGGGCATGGTCCTTAACCAGAAGCGGCCAGAGGGGGAGAAGAAGTACATCGTGGCAGGTTCCTTGTCACAGGGAACCTTTGAAGACTCCACTGGATCCTAAAGGACTCTTGGGGAGGGTGGAGACAACAGGACAAGAGACCCCAAATGTAATTTTGACATATTGTTGTAGTGGATTACAGCCTTTGTCTCAGAGCAAGCTCACGTGAGGGAAAGAAATGCTGACTCATCCCTGAAAAGATTTCTGGTAAAGGCTACTCTTAAAGCTTTCCTGGGATTCTTTGTAGGTTCAAAAATGGCTGCCACCACCACCCCTTTCTGTTACAGAGCTTGACCCTCCCTGGGCTTGGGGTGGGAATCCCAGGGGAAACTCTCTTTCTTTTGCTATTTGAAAAGTACAAAAAAAGACCTTCCACGTGCAAGCCTACATGTGGGGAGAAAACTGATAGCCATTGACCGATTGAGGTGTGTTTGCACCAGAGGGGGGGGAACCCTCCCCCCACCTTCCATAAGTTAAAAACCCACTCGGAGAAGCTTGTCAAATGCAAAGAACAAAAAGGGTTTTATTCAAATGCCACAGACTGCTTCTGTCTGAGGCTTTCTCAGCTTTTAGTTACAAGTAAAAATACTCAGTAGGTTACAAGATTACTTCAAAAAGCACCAAGAATGATGGTAGGGCGGCACACTTTTAAAATTGTGGTTACCCAGTTGGAAGGAACAGGTCTGTAGGAAAATACAAAAGCACCTTTGAAAGCTTATAGAGTCTTCTGCAACGCCCTGGCTGGATGGGCGAAGGCTAGTGTTTCTTAGGTTAGTTACGTTGCAGATAAACAATAACAGACCAGTATTAGGGATATATAAAGCACACACAAATGAAACAGAAAGTCTAATGCGAAATCTGTCTGAACGAACCTTTCCCTAGACTAAACATCTAGTAATGAAAGTCAAGGAGCATAGTGAAAAAATGGGACTATGACTAAATGTAAAGAAGACTAAACTAATGACAACAGGTACAGAAAACAGCCTCAGCATTGATAATGAAGACACTGAAGTGGTGGATAGCTTCTGCCTTTTAGGATCAACCATCAACAGTGAACGATCCAGCAGTCAAGAAATACGCCGCAGACTAGCACTTGGTAGGGTTGCAATGAAGGCCTTGGAAGGATATTTAGATGCCGTGATGTGTCTATTCTGGAGAGAATCTATCTATGTGGTCGCTAAGAGTTGACACCAACATAATGGCACTTAATCAATCAATCAAATTTCCTGAAGCCAAAAGCCCGGGCTTCATTGCCTTGAACTCACCCAAACTCCAGGAGAGGATTCAAGTATCTTGCCCTCTTGGCTTCCCAGGACTTGCAGAGGCATTTTCCTGTAGCTCATGGCCACATGTCCTCCTCTGCTCCTCTAGCCAGCTCCTTCTAACAAAGAAACTCTCTTTCCTTCCAATGGCTCTCTGGGTCCCACCCACCTGGTATGCTAATTGGCTGAGCCCTGGAGTTCACCCTGAGAACAGCCCTATCAGTCAGGACAGGGTTCACTTCTGGTTAACTCTTTATGGGAGCGGTGTCTGATCACTACAATTGTTTATCTATCTATCTATCTATCTATCTATCTATCTATCTATCTATCTATCTATTATTTATTTATTTTTTATTACATTTATAAACTGCCCCATCCAGAGGCTCTGGGTGGTGTACAACAACTTTTTTAAAAGACAAAACAATTCAAACAATGCTAAAAACAATATAAAAACAATTCAAAAATGATTAAAACTATTTAAAAACAATTAAAATACATTTTAAAACAATGTATTACCATTTTGTATTTAGAAAGTAAGTAGGAAATTAAGCTTTGTGTTCCCAACCCTTTTGAGACAGGAGCTGTCAACTCCCGTTTCCAGCCACCAGTCTCAATTTAAGGAGGGGGGTGTAGTGACCAGGCTCCCCTCCCTCTAAAGAGTTAACTGGGAATGAACCTTGTCTTGACTGACAGGCTGGTGAACTCAAGGGCTCAGCTAATCAGCGCACCAGATGGGTGGGACCTAGAGCCCTGTTGGCAGGAAGAAGGGAATTCTTTGTTGGAAGAAGCTAGGCTGGAGGTGCACAGGAGGATAAATGGAGGAAGGCTGCAGAATAACTCTGCAGAGCCTTGAAGGACTGGAGAGTAGGAAACTTGAATTCTCATCAGGAGTTTTGTGAGTTCAAGGCAAGGAGCCAGGGCTTGGGCTTCGGGAAAAGTTTGTTTAGTCAGACTTTGTTAGAAAGTTATATTTCTTTGGGGTGTGTGCTCTGCATATTCTGCATATTGTTCTATTACAGTTTACTTGCAATGTAATTGAAATAAGAAACACTAGCCTAGGACCAATAAACCGAGGGCATTGCAAAAGCCTCTATAAACTTTTAAGTGTGCATTAAGACAACCTATTTTTGTAATCCTACTAAGTGTTCTTAACTGTATTTAAAGCTGAGAAAGCCTCAGCCATAAGCAGTTTGTTGTAACTGAATAAAACTGGGGTTTTTAGTTCTTTTCTTTTTGCAAGCCTCTCCAAGTTGGTTTTTAACTCAGGAAAAGCAGGGCTAAAGGGGGATTTCTCTGGTGCAAACATGTCCTCAAACGGTCAGCAACTATCAGTTTTCTCACCACGTGTAGGCTTGCACGTGGAAGATTTTTGTACTTGTCCAAGAGCCAAATTAAGATTTTTTACTGGGTTATCCCACCCCAAGCCCAGAGAGTTTCTGTAGACAAAAGTGGTAGTGGTGGCAGCATTTTGAACCTACCAATAATACAGGATAGTTTTAGGAGAAGCCTGGCCAGGCAGCTCAGCAGGGATGATTCAGCATTTCTTTCCCTCACAGGAGCTTCCTCTGAGACAAAGGCTGTAATCCGCTACACTACTACTAATACTACTACTAAAATGGCTCCTTGCCCCAAAGGCTCACAGTCTTAGAAGAAAAACAGGAGAGACATCAGCAACAGCCACTGGAGGGATGTTGTGCTGGGGTTGGTTAGGGCCAGTTGCTCTCCCCCTGCTAAATATAAGAGAATCACCACTTTGAAAGATGACTGCCTAGTTTGCAGGGCATGTGTAGGCAAACTTTAATTCAAAGAAAAGAAACGGAGAAAACAATTGATAAAATGGAGCTGCACAGAGCAGAATTGCAAGGTGTAATTAGTTCTTGTTAAGCAGGAACAAGATATTGAGTAATGTCACTCGCATCAAAGCAAGTCATGTCCTGATTGCAGCATGTGAAGGGCATGACCTGGCAGTACAAAGGGCTCAGGAGCCTATGTTTTTTAATTACATACTGAGGTCATAAGCTTTAATTTCCATGCACCTCTCTTGAAGGTCTTGTGCACAAGTTTCTGCTTAAGACAAGATCCAAGATGATTTTTGGAGGACATTCATGCAAGAAGCCAAGGGGCATTATGCTCATGTCTGGAGTGCCATCATGGTGTCTGACAAAGAAGGCAGTCTCCACTTTGCTCTGCTTGCAAACTTCCCAGGGGTGTCTGGCTGGCTGACTATTAGAATGTCTCCTAATGGTCCACCCAAGAAGGCTGCTGGCTCCAGTAGGATTCCAAGGGTCTTGGAGGGTCTTGGAGTTGGTTCTGCCAGTGATTCTGGTTGATGCCTGGTGGATACATAGAACAGAGAACTTACCAGGGCAGTAGAGATAGTCACTCCTAAGCGTCTTCTCCAACCTGCTTCAAAATTAGCTCCATGTTATACAGAAGAGCTGTGGGAGCTGAAGCACCAAGGTAGATGACTGGAGCACAAATATAGGAGGACTCATCTTGAATTCAAGAAGACACAGCATAGAGCCCATTTGAAGGCCTATGCAGCGGCAATACTTGCAGAAAGGAAGCGATTTTATTCTGTGTGTGTACTGCGCCTGCAAGTTCTCGTTCAGCAGAGCAGTTCCGGGTTGTTAGGGGTTTAACTCAAGTCCCATCTGTTTCAAATCTGTTTCCATAACAACATCTCACTGTGACGCATTCAATGAATTCTTTGTAGATTAAATTTCTCACTTTCAGGCTTATCTGCACTCCCAAAATTTCTGCAGGACCAATTAGCGGGGTGTCTGGCAATCCCTTTGAGAGATTAGATTGGATCAGTTTCAGTTTGTGACTCCTGAGGATGTGGGCAAGCTGCTTGGGGCAGTACGACTTACCACCTGTTCTTTGGACCCTTGCCTAACATGGCTGATTTCATCTTGGAGGGAGGTTGTTGAAGCTGGCCTGCTTGATATCATTAATATGTCACTGAGGGAGGGCAGGATGCCATTATGTTTGGTGGCTAGACCCCTTTGGCTCCCCTGGTGATGGATAATTATAGGCCAGTCTCCAACCTCCTATGGTTGGGTAAGATGAGAGGGTGGTGGCTAACCAGCTGCAAGTGGTCTTGGAAGAAACTAATTATCTACCTAGACCCATTTCAAACTGACTTTAGGGTGGGCCTATGGGGTTGAGACAGCCTTGGTCGGACTGATAGATGATGATGAACAGGCAGATTTGGCTTGCATCACTGAAAGCTGGTTAGATCCGGATGGGGGTGTTTCCCTCACTGAGATGTGTCCACCTGGCTTCTCTGTGTTTCATCATCCCCGAGGACATGGTCGGGTGGGGGGGGCGGGGTTGCGGTGATTTTTAAAGAAGATCTTATGTTGATCAGGGGCCCCACCCCACAGGTGACAGGATGTGAATGTCTTTCTGTAAGTCTGGGTCAACGTGACAAACTTGGGCTTCTGCTGGTTTATCGACCTCCTCGTTGTCCAACTGTTGCCCTTTCTGAGCTCCTTGATTTGGTATCAGGGCTGGTGATTATGACCCCTAGACTTATGGTTCTGGGTGATTTCAATCTTTTGGCTTCTGAAGGGGGTTTGATGGTCCTGGAGTCATGAGCTCTATGGGCTTATCCCAGCTCATTTCGGGCCCAACTCATATGGGTGGACATACCTTGGACTTGGTTTATCTATCGGAGTAGTGGCAGGTGGATCTGGTCATGGGAGACATTGCCATCTCTCCCCTGCCATGGTTTGATCATTTTCTGGTTAATATGCAGATTGTAGCAGCCTTCTGTCTCCACCGGGACAGCATTACAACATGGATGGTCCACCCCAGGTGCCTTATGGATCCTGTCAGATTCCAGGAGGCTCTTGGGGACATTCCTTACAATCTGGTGGGTGTTTCTCCGACCCAGCTAGTGGAATCTTTGAACATCGAGGCCACAAAAGCATTAGATGAAATAGCTCCCAAGTGCCCTCTTAAGGTGTGTGGTTTTCCCTTGGTTTTCTCGGGAGCTTAGGGAGATGAAGCAAACCAAAAGATGCTTGGAAAGTCGTTGGAAGAAAACTGGTGCCAAAGTTGACCGAATGCGATTACTTGCTTATATTCAGGAATATTCTGGGACGATAAGAGCGGCAAAATCTCACTATCTCTCTCTCGCTCTCTTTCTAAAATTTTATTGGTTTTTACAATCTCTTAACAATCCCATTACATCTAATTAAGTAAATATTGACTTCCCGCTCACCAATCAGCACGATTCATTAACTATATGTCAACCATTGCTATAGTAATTCAAAACATATATCCTACACATTGCAAACTCGATTTTACTCTACCCAACCTGCTATTATTACTAAATTTCAAACCCTGCTGAAAAGTCGATATTAGAAAAATAGTTCTTGAAGTATAGTAAGAATGGTTTCCAATCTTCTTTAAAACATTCCAAGTTTTCATCCCTTATCAATACTGCAAGTTTTGCCATCTCAGCATATTCCAAATTTTTTATCAACCAATATTCTTTTGAGGGCATTTCATTGTCCTTCCATTTCTGCGCATATACTATTCTGGCCGCTGTGGTTGCATACATTAAAAATGTTAAGTTTCTTCTGGAAAACTCTCCTTGCGTTATTCCCAGCAGGAAGGATTCTGGCCTCTTAGGAAATGTCATTTAAAAATTTTTCTTCAACTTATAATATATCATATCCCAAAAGGCCTTTGCCTTCCCACAAGACCACCCCATATGAAAAAAAGTTCCTTCACAATGTCCACATTTCCAACATTTGTTTGGAACATTTTTATACATTAATGGTAATTTTTTTGGTGTCAAATACCACCTGTTCATCATCTTGTAATAATATTCTTTTAAAGTATAACATGCAGTGAACTTTAAATCCATTTCCCATAATTTTTCCCAAGCTGCCATATCTATATTATGACCCACATCTTGAGCCCATTTTATCATAGTCATTTTAACCACTTCATCTCTTGTCTCCTCCAAAAGCAACAGCTTATACATCTTAGAAACTAATTTTTTGTCATTTTCACACAGCTCCTTCTCAAATCTCGACATTTGACCCTCAAATCCAACTTTAAGATCCTTCTTATAGATTTCATTTAACTGATGGTACTGAAACCAGTTACTAACCAAATGTTGTACTTCAATTAGATTTTTTAATTTACAGCCCTGTTCTTAGAAACATAACAAATCCCTGTAGGTACCCCATTCAGGTTGCATATTTACCTCTTTACATGATAAAGCTTCAATCCGGGACAGCCATAATGGAGTTTTAGATTCCAACAATTTTTCATATTTTACCCACACTCTCATTAGACTCCTTCTTACATAATGATTAAGAAAATCTTTATGCACTTTACTTTTATCATACCACAGATATGAATGCTATCCAAACCTTCTATCGAATCCTTCCAGATCAAGTATTCTGGGATTTCTTAATGTTATCCATTCTTTTAACCACGTCAAACAAAAAGCATCAAAACACAACCTTAAATCTGGCAGGGTAAGACCACCTCTTTCTTTAGGATCTGTTAAATTTTTAAATTTAATTCTTGGTCTTTTCCCTTGCCAAACAAATTTGGTTATGTCCTTTTGCCATTGCTTGAAACAAGTTAAGGTGTTAATTATAGGAACAGTCTGAAAAAGAAACAGCATTTTAGGTAAAACATTCATCTTCATAACTGAAATTCTTCCCATTAAAGATAAATTCATTCTAGTCCATCTTTGCAAGTCAGTTTTTACTGTATTCCATATTTTGATATAATTATTTGAAAACAACAAAGAGTTTTTGTTTGTCAACCAGATGCCCAAATATTTAATTTTCTTCTCCACTTTCAGTTCACTTATTTCAAAAAAATCTATCATTAGATTTCTGGTCCATATTTTTTGTCAACACCTTGGTTTTAGTCTTATTTATATAAAACCCGGCCAATTGGCAAAATTGTTGTATTTTTTGAAAAAGTCTTCCGATCTTCTCTAATGGATTTTCTAGAAAAAACACCACATCATCCGCAAAGGCTCTAGGTTTATACTCTTGTTTCCCAACTTTCGGGCCTTGTATTTGATCATCTTCTCTAATATTTCTGCAAAGCACTTCCAGTACTAATATAAAAAGTAATGGGGAAAGTGGACAGCCTTGTCTAGTTCCTTTTTGTATTTTACAATTATCTGATAATTCCCCATTTGTAATAATTTTAGCATATTGCTCCGAATATATTGTCTTGATAGCCCTAATAAAATTATTACCAGCTCCCATTACATCCAATAGCCTCCACATAAACTGCCAGGAGACATTGTCAAATGCTTTCTCTGCATCCAGAAAGATCATAGCTATCTGTTTATCATTGTGTTTTTCATAATACTCCAATACACTCAGAACTGTTCTCACATTATCTCTTAATTGCCATTTTGGCAAAAACCCTGCTTGATCTTCGTGAATAAAAAGTCTTAATACAACCTTCATTCTCCTTGCCAAAATGGCAGCAAAAAGTTTATAATCATTATTTAAGAGTGAGATTGGCCTGTAGTTCTTGACTTGCGTTAAATCTTGATCCGGTTTTGGAATTACTGCAAAATTAGCATACTTCCAAGACTCCGGCATAATTCCTCTTTGCAAAATATTATTCATCATCCATTGCAAAGGCTGTAATATTTGATCTTTAAAAGATTTGTAGTACGAAGCTAGTAGCCCATCGGGCCCTGGCGCCTTATTAGCTTTGCTTTGACTTATTACTTCTGTTATTTCCATTATTAATATTGGTGCATTCATAATTTCTATATGGTCCTTAGAAAGTTTTGGAATATTTTGTGCCTTGAGAAATTTGTCTATTTTTATATCTTCTACTTTATTTCCTTTATATAATTCAGAATAATATCTAAAAAATTCCCTTTTTATTTCCCTTTTGTCATAGAAAAGCCAATTTTTTGTTGATATCTTGGATATGTACTTATTCTTTTTCTCACTTCAAATGTTCCAAGCCAGCAACTTGCCTGGTTTGTTTGCAAATTCAAATGACTTTTGCTTTGCATATTTTAAGTTCCGTTCAACTTCATTTAATAGTAACATAGAGAGCTGCTGCTGAAGCACTTTAATGGCTTGAGTAATCTTCTTTTTGTCCTTAGACCATAGAAGTTCTCTTTCTTTTTTAGAAATCTCCATCAATAATCCCTCTTTTTTCAGTCCCCTTTGTTTTTTAAAATATGTATTTTGTTGTATACAAAAACCTCTCATAACCGCTTTTCCTGCATCCCAAACTATCTTATTGTCCATTCCTTGGTTTAAATTCAGTTCAAAATAGTCCTTTAACTTCCTTTTGGCTTTCTCCACAACTTCCGCTTTTTTCAGCAAGTATTCATTGAGTCTCCAGCGAAAGGAAACCGTTCCCTTCTTCTTCCATGTAAAGCAAATTGCATTATGATCTGAAAAGGTTCTGGGCAAGATATCCATTCTTTTCATACATGGTGTAATAGATTTAGATGTCCAGACCATATCTATCCTTGAATGAGATTTGTATCTTTCAGAGAAATAAGTATACTCCTTTGCATTTGAGTTTTTGATTCTCCACAAGTCGTAGAGATCCATATGTTCTACTAAATAAAATAAAAAACTTTAGGTAGCCTGCCTTGCAGATTCCTTTCAGACGTATCAGATTTTCTATCCAAGGATGTAGAAACAACCCCATTAAAATCTCCCAGCAAAACTAAATTAACATTCGATACCTCAGCCATCTTCTGTTCTAAATATTTATAAAATTCTACTTTTTTTTCATTGGGTGCATAAACTCCAATTATCACCGTTTTGATTCCGGAAACTAAGATTTCCAAAGCTAGCACCCTGCCTTCTTCATCTTTAAAAATCAACTTGGGCTCAAATTGTTGTTTCACATAAAACACTACCCCTCTTTTTTTTTTTTTTCCCTTATCAGAGGAAACGAATTCTTGTCCCAAGGCCTTATTAACCAAATATTTTCTATCTTTTTTTCTAATATGTGTCTCTTGTAAGCATACAATGTCCAAGCTTCGTTTTTTAAGAAAATGAAAAACTTTTAGCCTTTTGGTTTTGCTATTTAACCCATTCACGTTCCATGAAGCTATTTTATAATCCATTTTGGCTAGTTAGAATTATGTGTTGAAGGCACTGGGTGCTCAGAGGTTAAAGTTTTTTTGTATTTCCGCCAAAATTCTTGTGCTTTGAGGAGCTCTGTGAATCTATTCCTCTTCCCCTTGTAAAAAAAGGAGACCCCTTCAGGTATTTCCCATCTAAAACGTATTCCATTGGCGTTTAAAGCATCTGTTAAAAATTTGTAATCCTTACGTTTCCTTAAAATCCTGGATGGTATTTCTTTCAGAACTTTTATCTGTTGAGCTTCTATGGTAAGGGCTTTGACAAAATGCGCTTGCAGTATCTGCTCTGTAATTGATTTGGAGTTGAATTGAACCATGCAATCCCTAAATAATTTGTTTCTTGTGGCATATTCAGAATTCACACGGAGAACTGCATCTATCTGTTGTTCCATGTCTTCACTTGAAATTCCCAAAAGTAGTGTGAGTTCCTCCCAAAGCACTTTTTTGATATCTTAACCAGTTTTTTCTGGGATTCCTCTAAACCTCAGGAAACGCTCTTTTTGCCTCAGTTCCAACAAAGCCATCTGATCTAATAATTTTTCCCTATCATCTCTTAGTAATCTCACATCTTGCTCCAGGCTTTCCACCCTTGTTTTAAATTCTTTGTTGTCTTCTGCCAATTTTTTCACTGTCTCCTCAATATTTGATGTTCTCTTATTAAGTGTTTGTATATCCTGACATACTTGTTGGAGGGTGCCAGTATTAGCTTCTAGTAACTGTTTCATAGCAACTAGTGTCTCATTTAACTCTGAAGACATTTTCCCTTCACCCAGGCCTGGGTTTGGAACAGAAAGTCTCCTAGTTTGTGTTTGGTTCTGCTGCTTTGCCTTTTGCATTATTTACAACTCCTCCAGCAACACAGCTCTTACAGCAAGATTCAGCCTCCTTGTTGTCCAGGAAAGTAGAGGCCTGCAATTATTTTCCAAATAAACTCAGTTAGTGACCGCAACCTTTCTATCTTATCACCACCAGTTAAATTTTCCCCACGGTTCAATAATCCGCCTTCTTGCTCTAATTGGTGCGCTTCATAATATACATATTCAACAGCAAACAGCAAATCAGTTATTCGTTGAGTTAAACTCTCTCAAAAGGTATTGGAAAAAAATAATAATTCCAACTGCTTTGCTTTTTTAAGTTTTGGAACTTTTAGCCATCAGTTCAATTTTTAAATTCCAGCATTTAGTACACAGATTGAATACCCATCCTTAATTTATAGTTGGCAGACTTACGACAACTTCACAGCATCGGCTTGTGATCTTTCCAATCTTTGCAGCAAAAGCAGGTAGAATTCCAGCAATTTATCACTAATCACGCTGAGAGGTGAGCTTCTTGAACTTCAACCATTAATTATAATCCAAACCGAAAGAGATTGGACACCAGACCGGCTTCTGTCCACTGGATTTCCGATGAAGGAGTGTAGATACACTCCGATGAAGGAGTGTAACCGATGAATCCCAGCCCCCACCGCTCGACTTAAATCAAAGCTGTACTTTCCAGCGCAGCCTTGAGATAAGGAGCAGGCTCAAGGGGATACAGTGGTCAATCTTAATCCAACCCTTTAATCCAGGGTGGTGAGGGGGTGGTGAGGAGGTGGTGAGGGGTGTGTGTGAAGACTCAAAAAACCCCAAAATAACTCCTCCTCTGTCTCCCCTGTCAGGAAGCATGCAGCCTCATTAGCAGTCCAACCGGAAGTGAAATCTCACTATTTCTCTGCTCTTATCGCATCAGCTGACTCTCGTCCAGTGGCCTTATTCCAGATTACCCGCTCCCTTCTTAGGAAAGTGGATCTGGTAGATGTTCAATCTGGCCGCTGTGATCAATTTGCTCAATTCTTTGCTGATAAAGTCACCCGCCTTCAGCTAGAGTTGAACTCTACTTCTATAGGATCAGAGCAGATAGAGGAGACTCTGCCTTGTGAGGACATGGGACACCTTTGAGTTGGTCGAGGACACAGACACAATTCTTTCGGGTATGGGTGCGGCAACATGTTACTTGGACCCTTGCCCCTCCTGGCTGGTTAGAACAGCTGGCAGGAATGTTAATTCTTGGCTACGGGAGTTGGTTAACTCCTCGTTATGTGAGGGTTTCGTGCCAGCAGCCCTTAAAGAGGCGATAGTTCACCTTCACTTGAAGAAACCCTCCCTGGACCCTGAGGTCCTTGACAACTATAGGCCGATCTCCAACCTCCCTTTTTTTAGCAAAGGTGTTAGAGAGGGTTGTATGTGCCCAGCTCGAGAGGGTCTTAGAAGAAACTAGTTATCTTAATTCTTATCAGTCGGGCTTCAGGCCTCGGCATAGCACAGAGACAGCACTGGTCGCTCTGGTAGATGACCTTCTTCGGGACCTTGACGAGGGTAGTGTCCCTCTCTTGGTCCTTTTAGATCTCTCAGCAGCTTTTGACACTATCCATGCTATCCTTCTCAACCACCTGCGTGGGTTGGGTATTGGGGGCACTATCTTACAGTGGTTCTGTTCTTACCTTAGCAGGCGTGTCCAGTCGGTATGCATTGAGAACAGGTGCTCTGACCCATGGCCACTCCTTTATGGAGTTCCCCAGGGTTCAGTTCTTGCCCCTGTCCCTTTTAACATCTATATGAAGCCACTGGGTCAGGTCATCTCCCAGTTTGGGGTGAGATTTCATCAATATGCTGATGATACTCAGCTGTATATCGCCATCCCAGACCATTCTGGGGATGCTGTTTCTGTTCTTACTCGATGCCTGGAAGCTGTTAATGTCTGGATGAATCAAAACAAGCTCAAACTGAATCCCACTAAGACTGAACGACTTTTATTCAGCCCTCGTACCGGCCAACAGCTGGATGTGAACCTTGTTTTAGATGGGGTGGCGCTGCCCCCAAAGGAGCTTGTTTGGGATTTGGGGGTCCTTTTGGACTCGCGCCTCCTTCTTGAACAGCAGGTGGAGGCTGCGGCCAGACAGAAGTGCTTTTGCCCAGCTTCATCTGGTTTGCCAATTACGCCCTTACCTTGACCAGCAGGCATTAATGACAGTGACCCATGCCCTTGTTATCTCCCACTTAGACTATTGTAACGCTCTCTATCTAGGGCTACCTTGGAGGACAATCGGGAAGCTGCAGCGGGTCCAGAATGCAGCAGCTCGCCTCCTCATGGGTGCCAGAAAATCTGACAGGGTAACACCTCCCCTGCAGTCATTGCACTGGTTGCCTATTTGCTTCCGAGCTCAATTTAAGGTCCTGGTTCTGACCTTCAAAGCCTTGCGGGGGCTGGCGCCTGTCTACCTACAGACCTGCCTCTCCCATCCAGTTACATCCTGTCTGGTTAGATCAACTCAGATGGCCCTTCTGTTGGTCCCTGATTTCTGAGATGTTCAGGGCTCTAGGACCCATGATAGGGCTTCTTCGGTTGCTGCCCCTCTCCTTTGGAACTCTCTCCCCCTACAGATCCAGCTAGCACCTTCTTTACCAATCTTCAAATCGCTATTGAAGACTTTTCTTTTTTGCCAGGCTTTTGCCCTGTCGTTTATTTTTCTGTTCTTTGGTAGTTATTTTAGTTTTTAATTTAGAATGTAATTTTTAATGTTGCCTGTTTGCATCTTGTTGTGCACCACCCGGAGTCTTTGGAATGGGCGGTCTATTAAATGTCTCGAATAAATAAATAAATAAATAAATGACTGCCAGGAAATTGACAGAGGGAGTGTGACTCTGCTTGTTCATTTGGGTCTCTCAGCAGCTTTTGATACCATTGACCATGGTATCCTATCCTTCTGGATTGCCTGAGGGAGTTGGGGATAGGAGACACTGTTTTACAGTGGTTCCACTCCTACACAGGAGTAGATTTCAGATGGTGGCACTTGGTGACAGTTGCTCTTCAAAATGGAAGCTACTATATGGAGTCCCTCAGGGCTCCATTCTGTCACCAATGCTTTTTAACATCTACATGGAACTGCTGGGTGAAGTCATCAGGAAATTTGGTGCTGGATGTTATCAATATGCTGATTAATATTAATATTCTTGTTGTCAATATTAGGAAATGGCATTAGCCCCTTAGATGCCGGCCTACAGACAGTAATGGGCTGGATGAGGGATAAAAAACTGAAGCTGAATCCAAATAAGATGGAGTTGCTCATTGTTGGGGGTTATAATTTGCAAGACGGGATAGAACTTCCCATTGATGAGGTTACAATCCCCTAGAAAAAAAGGGTTTATAGCTTGGGAGTGCTCTTGAACTCGGGTCTCATCCTGGTGCCTCAGGCTAAGGCTGTGGCCTGGAGTGCTTTTTACCAGCTGCAATTGATTTGACAACTTGACCTGTTCCTTGAGGGGAATTACCTGAAAACAGTGGCACACCAGAAAGCAACCTCTAGGTTGGACTCCTGAAATATGCTCTATATAGGGCTGCTTTTGTACATAGTTCAAAATGCGGCAGCCAAATTGGTCTCTGGGGTATCCCGGAGATACCACATTATGCCTGTTCTTAAACAGTTGAATCACCTTAAGTGGTGTAGCGGGGAAATGCTTGACTAACAAGCAGAAGGTTGCCGGTTCAAATCCCCGATGATACCATATCGGGCAACAGTGATATAGGAAGATGCTGAAAGCCATCATCTCATACTGCGCAGCAGGAGGCAATAGTAAACCCCTCCTGTATTCTACCAAAGACAACCACAGGGCTCTGTGGGTGCCGGGAGTCAAAATTGACTTGATGGCACACTTTACCTTTACTTTAAACAGTTGAACTGGCTGCTGATATGTTTCCAGGCAAAGTACTGGCTATTATCTTTAAAGCCCTGAATGGCTTAGGTTCAAGTTACCTGAGAGAGCATCTTTCTCTCCAAGATCCCTACCACTCATTGAGATCATCAGGAGGGGTCTATCTTCAGCTGGCACCAGTTCATCTGGTGGCGACCTGGGATCGGACCTTCTCAGTTGTCATCCCTGGTTGTGGAATGCGCTCCCCATGGAAATAGGAGGATTATGTTCCTTGGAGGCCTTCAGGAGGGCCTTGAAAAACTATCTTTTTAGCCTGGCTTTTAATGATATTGAGTTTTAATCTGGTTTGAACGTTTTAAAAATTTTGTTTTATTATGTGGTTTTGGATTTTAATGTAAACCGCCCTGAGCCACTTTAGGAAGGGTGGTATAGAAATGGAATAAACAAATGGCCCACTGGGTGGGTGGTGTAGGACAGGAACGCTGCCACATAAGAGCAGCAGCAAAGTCCTGCTGGGTCAGACCTGGATCGCGTCCAGGATCCCATTTCCCACAGAAGTAAAACAGATGCCTCTGGGAAGTTCAAAGGCGGGTAGGCAAATATGAAATCTGGTAGCCATGGGAACATGTGAGCCATCCCCTTTCGTCCAGGAGAATGGCTAGACACTTCCTAGATGCAAGGTGCTACCTTGTGTGACAGAAAATCTCTGTTTGGATTTCAGGATTTCTTTGGAAAGGGCAACAGCAATGGATTTGAAATGTTCAGTTCTACGGATTTCGAAGGGCAAGATTTAATCTTCAGGGATTCTGCTATTGCAATTATGCCTGTTGAAGGGAGAACAACATTTGCATCCTGGCTGGGTCAGGCATTTCTGGAGTCCCTTGAAGGCCTACAGTCTCTGCAGTGCTCGGGAGCAGGTATGTGATTCCTTCTAGTCCTCTCCTTGCTCTAATGGTTAGAAGTTTAGGCTTTCTGTGATGGTCATCAAGTCTACCATGCAGAAAGTTAGGATCATGCAGATAATTAAACATGTTACAAACCAAATAGTAACAAGGTTGATTATCACATACATTGCAGATCTCTGTAAAGAAAGTGACGGCAGACTGGCTGAACCTCAGCTGTATCTAGAACTCTTCTGCAGTTCATTCAGTAGATTGCATTATTATTTTGTGTGTGTGCATGTGTATGTATATGTAATGGATTCCCCTGATTCAGCCAGGTAGACGATTACCTGACTGGCCAGTTCATACTAGCATTCTCAGTCAGCTAGTTCACGAGGGAGACTCTTTTATCAGCTGAGTCACTGCTCTGAGAAGCTGCCTGGTTGTTTTAAATCTTTAACTTTCCATAAAGCCCCCAAAGAAGACTCTGGTAAACAGAGGTTCTGGTAGTTTACTGCTGCCACCAAGCACTCTAAACTTTCAAACCAATTCAAAGGTCTGGCAATTCAGCTGGTTCGATGGCAGGGGGTTTACCTTTAAGGAGCAGGGAGAGTGATCTTACACCCACCCCTGCTGTATTTCCCCACTGGCGCTGTCCTTAAAAATGGTCCTGCGGGCCGGCAGCATATCTCCTTGCCACCCCAGTGTGCATCGAATCGGAAGTGCCTGGTGCGCATGTGCACGTCGCGGTCTGACTTCCAGTCCAACGTGCAGCGGGGCCACAAGCAGATACACTGCCACCCCGTGGGACTGTTTTTAAGGACAGTGTCAGTGGGGGAAACGTGGCGGGGTGGTGGTGGTGGTGAAGAGCACCCTCCCTGCTCCTTAAAGGTAACACACACCCCCGCCGTTGAACTGGCCATCGCTAGCTGCTGCCAGTTTGTGAAGACAATACTGAGCTAGATGGACCAATGGTCTGACTCAATATGAAGCAGCTTCCTGTGTTCTTAGAGCAGTGAACCGAAGTCCCAGATCAATTAGAATACACACATGGAGTCTATAGAACTGAAACTAACATTGCACTTTATAAGTATCCAACTGGCAACTAATTCCATTCCCACAGAATGATACCTAACAACAACAGAAATCACCACCAGTCAATTACAAAAAGCAACTTTACTGGTAACAGCCTATATTCTGCGACGATATCTATAATAATAACAGCAACAACATTGATACTAAAATTCAGCCACCCCAGGTCCTTGGGAAGGACTCGATGTCTGGATAAAACAAACCAGTCAATAACACCTGACTGTAAACAAAAATAATAATAAAATAATAAATGCCTATGTAAAGAAGCAGATGAAACAGTGGACCACCTAATCAGCTGTTGTAAAAAGATCGCACAGATTGACTACAAACAAAGGCATGACAAGGTAGCAGGGATGATAAACTAGAACACCTGCAAAAAATACAAGCTACCTGCAGCCAAAAATTGGTGGGACCATAAAATTGAAAAAGTTGTAGACAATGAAGATGCAAAAATATTTTGGGACTTTCGACTACAAACAGACAAACATCTGCCACACAATACTAGGGATGTGCACGGAACCAGTCTGGAAGCCCTTTATGGGCCTCCGAACCGTTTCGAAGAACTGATGGTTCTGCCGATCCGACGCTGAGGGGAGGGTGGCTCAAGGGTGGGGGAGTGTGCACTTACCCCTTACACTGCTTTCCCCCCGCCAGCACTCCGTTTATTTTCCAAAATCCATGGGGTGCCAGCGTACCTCCCTGCCGCCCCTTCCCCTGTTCTTGGCTAGAAATGAGGAAGTATAGTCTGTGCACGTGCCTGCTGGTGCAAGTGCCCATCATGCACGCATGTCATGCACTCGACGTGTGTGGTGGGCACATGTGTGACAGCAGGTGCACGCTCAGACTACACTTCATTTCCGGCCAACAACAGGGGAACGGGCGGCAGGGAGGTACGCTGCTGCCCCATGGATTTTGGAAAATAAATGGAGTGCCGGGGGGGGGGGAAATGGCAGGAGGGATAAGTGCACCCTCCCCCACCCTTAAAGAGCCACCCCCCTGGCGTCAGACTGCAGCTCTGTGGTTCCGTGCACATCCCTACACCATACACCGGATATCACTGTAGTCGAGAAGAAAGAAAAGCAAGTTCAAATAATCGACATAGCAGTTTATGATAGCAGGTGATAGCAGAATAAAAGGGGGGGAAATAGAAATGGAAAAAAACAAAATACAAAGATCTACAAATGGAAATGGAAAGGCTGTGGCAGAAAAAGACCCAAATCATCCCAGTGGTCTTTGGCGCCCTGGGTGCAATTCCAAAACACCTTGAAGAGCACCTCAGCACCATCGGGGCCACAGAAATCACCATCAGCCAACTACAAAAAGCAACTTTACTGGGAACAGCCTATATTTTGTGACGATATCTGTAATAATAACAACAATATTGATAATAAAATTCAGCCATCCCAGGTCCTTGGGAAGGACTCGGTGTCTGGATAAAACAAAGCAATCAATAACACTTGTCTGACTGTGTAAACAAGAAATAATAAAAAAGAACTTTATTTGTTAGCCGCCCCATAACAAATTGTTCTCTTTATCGGCTTACAATACACATTAGAACACAAGATAAAAACAGATTAAATCATAACAGACCAAAAAGGAGGGTTGTTTTGTTGTTGTTGGTTTTTTAACAAAATACAGTACAATACAATATTTAAAAGACACTTTTAAAAAATCAGTTAAAATTTAAAATTTAAAGGGCCTGAGTGAACAAAAATGTCTTCACCTGGCATCTAAAAGAACAAAGTGATGAAGCCAGGTGAACCTCACTGGAGAAGCTCTTCCATAAACAGGGTGCAGCCACCGAAAAGGCCCTGTCCCTAGTAGCCAATTGCCTCACCTCGTTTGGAAGGGGCATCCAGAGGAGGGCCTCCGAAGGAGATCTTAAGGCCCAGGTTAAAAATTCATTATGGAGAAAGTAATACTAGGGGCAAAAGGGACCTTTTACAGTTAAGGGGTTTTGTCTGTAAGTGAGAATCCCACATGGCAGGACATTGTGGACATCTCCCACTGTCATTAAAGGAGGGAGGAGGAACAGAGCAAATGGTTCCTCCTCCTTAAAGCCACATGTGGGGAAACCTCATCAGTTGACCTGGGCAGTTGGGACGTTGTTGGAGTTTGGTCTCCTGTTCAGTCTCTGCATTTTAAACCAACCTACGGACAGGTTGGAGAGGATGTGGAGGGGAATGAGTAAAGGACTTGCAACCATGGTCTGAGGAAAAGCTGCATGGACTAGGTAAGATGTTTCAGTTTAGAAGAGAGGTGGTATTAGGGCAAATGCCTGCAAAGGATGCAAATTCACAGAGAGTCAGCGGAATCAGGCTGCTTTCCTTTCACTATAAAGTTAAATCAAGCACTTCACCAGAAACTGGAGAAAACTAGCAACAGGGAAATACTTTTGAAACCTTGCTACAAGTTGCTTTAAGACCCCAAAGAAGCTAGAGAAAGCTGCTGACTGAAGGCAGAAATATCCAGTACCTAGGGCAAACGTTTGCTAAACATGAGTCTTGAAAAACTTACTGGGACCACAGTCTAGATTTTTCTGGGTGTCATGACCCTCAGTGCAGTTTGCATGCAGGCCGTCCCCACCAAATTCAACACCCAGCATCTCCGGTTTATGGGCTGTCAGCAAGGCTGGGGAAGGGGATTCCCTATGTCCGAGTTAATGCTCTTGCGTTCTTATGGCACTTATTACATTCCAGCTGCGGAGTCCATGAACTTCTCCCTCCTGCTGCTGACAATTTTGGGTTTTGTCAAATTCTGCTCTTCGTGATCAATAGGCTGGACATCTGCACAAGCAGCAAAACAACATGCAGCCGTGGAACCTTGACGTGGGAAACCATCATGAAGCTGACGAACAAATCCAATCAGCCGGCCTGATTCATCTGACAGTGAGAGAGCAGGATCTTGCTCAGTAGGGAGTGCGGGCCTTCCTCCTCTCCTGCTCCCCACCCAGCCACCCCTTTCTCTTGGCAGTTCTGGGCTGCTTTCTGTCAGTGCCTCCTTGGCTTGAGGCACTTGGTGGGGGCTTGTACCTCTTTCTGTGCTAGGCTAATGTGGTGATTGTGTTATGTTAACTGCTTTGAGATGCCTCTTCGAGGTCGCTTTGAGAAAGCAGGATTCCCACGGAATCAATAAAGCTGCTGGCTTCACACTGGGATCGATCAAAGTACCCGGCTGCACCGGGGAGACTGGTGGTGACAGAAGGGCGGGCACACACGGCCGGGCAAGGCCCGCAGCAAGACCCCAACCCCGCTCAGGCTCCGGTCACCGGGGACAGCAGCAGCTGCCCATCAGCGGGAACTTCTGCACGGGGCGGGCGGGCGGGGGGCGGCGGGGTCCCGGACTCCCTCCTCTCTCTCTCCCCCCCCCCCCCGCGCGGGGCTTTTCTCCTCGGCCCCACTGGGGGTCGCTCCCGGGTCCGCTCCAGAGGAGCCGCCGAGGCGCGTGGCGAGGAGGGGCCGCCTCCATCCATCCTGACAGGAGCTGCCCGCACACGCGGCGGCGAGACTCGAGGGAGGCCGGGCGGGGGCAGTGCGGCCCCCGCAGCGCTCCACGGGGGCAGCGGGGCGGGGGAGGCCGGGGGGGGGAGCCAGCGTCTTGGGCGGGGGGAGGGAGCGAGTTCCCCGCCCCGCGCAGGACAGGGAGGGCAGGAAGAGCAGCGCCCTCCTCCGCAGCCGCCTCCGAGGAGGGCGGGGCCCTGCCTGGCGGGAGGCCGGCCGGCCGGCAGCGGGGCGGAGTCTGACTGGGGCCCGGCCCCTCCTTTTTTCGCGGGGAGGGGGCCGGCACGGCGCACGCACACACCCCCGCCCCCTCCACAGGAGGTGCCGCCGCCGTCCTCGGGAGCAGTTGCGGAGGCGGCGTCCTGCTGGTCTGAACTCTCGGGTTAAAGGTGAGCACGCGGGGGGGGGGCTGAGCAGCCCAAGCCCCGCCCCCTCCCTCGGCTTCATCATGCAGACAAACCAGCCCGCCTGCCCCCTCCCCACCCAGGCAAGGGGAGACAACAAGGCAGGCAGGGATGGGGAACCTTGGCACTCCAGCTGTTTTTGGACTACAACTCCCATAATCCCCAGCCACAGAGGCCAATAGCTAGGGATTATGGGAATTGTAGGCCAACATCTGCAGGAGTGCCAAAGTTCCCCATCCCTGAGTGGCGCAGGCGCAGTCGGCTCCGTCCGGTCCTGCAGGGGACGGCCTCTCTAGGCCACCGGCTCGCTTGCCCCTGCGGGCGGGGCTAATCGGCCCTCTCCCAGGGCTCCCACCCGCCACGAGCGGCCTGAGCAGCCGTTTATTTGCATGCAGCCCGTCCATTGGCGCCCAGGTAAGCCCTTCTCCGCCCTCGCCACGCCCACTCAGCCTCCGGCCGATGGGCGGGGTGGTTGGGGGAAGCGCGGGGAGAGGAGAGGCGGCGGGAAGGGACAGCGGCCCCCCCCCCAAGAAGCGGGAGGGAGGGAGAAGGTGGCGCTGAGAGCCCCCCCGCATCCTCATCGCCCCCCCCCCCCGCTGGCAGAGGGTCTGGACCGGAGGAGAAGCCGCCGCCGCCTCCTTCCCCTGCTCGGGACCGCCGGCCTCCTTCACCCGACCCGCCGGCCTGCCTCTCCTGCCCTCCGTGGGAGGAGGCGGGCCACCTGCGGGGCCCCCTCGGTTCCCTCCATGGACCCGCCTCCGGGTCCCTCCATGGCTGGGCAGCCCCACACCCTCCAAGGCCCTCCTTGGGCTCCTCCTCCTCCTCCTCCTCCTCCTCCCTGGTGGCTCGGTCCCCCCCCCCGCCCCCGCTGCAATCCGAGGACTTCCGTGCTCTCTTCGAGGGGGCGCATAAATGCTGCCGCGTGCAAACTGGCTCCGCAGCTCTGTTGCCCGATTTGGCTTTTTTTAAGCCAAATTTTGGGCTACGGCCCATTTGACTCACGAGTAGACCCGTTAGGTTCTGGCCATCCGCAGCAATCATGTGAAGCGTCCTCCCCGCTCCAGCTGGGCCGCCCCGACCCACACTGTAGCTCATGGGGCAGCAGTCTGAGCATCCTGTTGGCTGAAGAAACTCTAGAATCCTCTTGGTCAGGTGGCCCATGCCTTGACCAGGGGGCCGCCTCCACCACCAAGGGGGCAACCAAACTGCTTATGAACAGCAGGGCTAGACTGCACCACCACTCTGCCCCCCCCACCCCATCCACACTGCCACCCAGTACCCAGCAGGGGGAAGGGCAGGTGCGGGGGAAGCCGGGCGAGGCGGCGGCGGGCCTGGGCAGGCGGCGGGCCCGGCCGGAGGAGGCGGTGGGGGAAGCCGGAGGAGGCGGCGGGCCCAGCTGGAGGCGGCGGAAGCCGGGTGAGGCGGCGGCGGGCCCGGCCGGAGTCGCGGGCGGCAGTGGTGGGCCCGGGCAGAGCCCAACTAGAGGCACAGGTGCTCTGTGCCCGGGCCCACTAGTTATCTAGAAAAATAGGAAGCTGCCTTCTACCGAGTCAAACCATAGATCCACCTAGCTCAGCATTGTCTACACAGACCGGCAGCGGCTTCTCCCAGGTTGCAGGCAGGAGTCTCTCTCAGCCCTCTCTTGGAGATGCTGCCAGGGAGGAGGGAACTGGGAACCTCCTGCATGCAGGCAGGCAGCAGCTCTGCCCAGAGCGGATTCCCCATTCCATAAGGCTGGGGCTTGGGGTCCATTGGACAAGGGGGGGCAATCGCACCTGGGCCCACAGGGTCAGAGAGGCCCTCAAGGGCCCCCCAAGGCCGGTCCCCCTTGCCCACGAGTCACCCTGCCTGCCTCCTCTCCTGCTGAACTCTAGCCTGCTGCCCCCTCTGACCAGCTGCTTCCGCCTTTCCCCGCCCTTGCCTGCTCCAAAGAGAGAGGAGGCAAGCAGAGAAGACAAGAGGGCCAGTCCACACCAGCAAGCCATTGTTTTTCTTCAGACAGAAGTTCAGTTCCAAATTGGCAAGGTTGGTACTTCTAGGGAGGTGCACGGAACCGGTTCTTTATGGGCCTCCAAACTGGTTTGAAGAACCAGCGGTTCCACAGGCTTGATGGTGTGGGGGTGTCTAGCTTTGAGAGTGGGGAGGGTGCACTTATCCCTCCTGC
Source organism: Hemicordylus capensis (assembly GCF_027244095.1). Taxonomy (NCBI): domain Eukaryota; kingdom Metazoa; phylum Chordata; class Lepidosauria; order Squamata; family Cordylidae; genus Hemicordylus; species Hemicordylus capensis. Next base: position 359,457,028 of record NC_069659.1, read on the forward strand.
AGCTTCCCCCCGCCCTGCTGGCCTCCGTTTTTTAAAAAAGCCCATGGGGTGGCGGCAGTGTGCCTCCCCGCCCCCCCCGCCCGTTTTCCAGCTATGACCGGAAGTCTCCAGTGTGCCGGCAGTCACAGGCGTGTGCATGTTGCACCTGTGTGCGCAGGCATGTCGGAGACTTCTGGTCATAGCCGGAAAACAGGGGCAACAGGGTGGTACTAGGGAGGTGCGCTGCCACCCCTTGGGCTTTAAAAAATAAATGGTTGCAGGCAGGTGGATAGCGGCGGGAGGGGTCACCCCCCCACACACACTCTTAAAGCAGCACCCCTGCCCCCTTCAAGCCTCCCGGCTGTGGTTCCATGCACATCCCTGGGCACTTCTTCTCCCCTAGCAGTGTTCTCTCCCGGTCCTAAAAAGAGGGGAAGCAAGCAGCTCTGGTCCCCCGTTGAGTGGCGGCGCTAGGGTTGGCATGCCAGCAATCAGCCCGAGCTCTAGAGAGTGGCTGCTGCTTTTTGCCGCCAGGGTCTTTCCTTGCTCCCCCTTTGTTTCTCTGCTGCTGTAACTTTCTTGTGCTGAGAGAGCTGCTGGGACCCACAGCCAATCAGCTGTTAGGCGGTGGGCAGGGTTTGCACAGCAGAGTTCAAGCTCCACTCTGGCTGCTCTGAGGGCTGCTGTCAGTCTTCTTTTTGGAAGGGGTGATGCTTGCACAGTATGAGTTTCAAGGGCTCATTCATCACGGAATCCCCTTCATCACTTTTACAGATTCCCCACCACCACTTCCTGTCTTTGAGGGCCCGTTTAAAAGTCTCCCTCCTTCCGCTTCTCTCTGTGTGCGTTTAGGTTTGAAACCCCCTTGGCAAACATCTGACCTGGGGAGCCCTTTAGTTGTGCAATTTAAAATAATCTTTTTTGGAAAAAGCAGTCTTGTGAGGAGCCACATTCTCCTCGTTGGGCAGGTTTTAACTTCTGAATTGCCTTTTTTGAGAGTCATAAGCTTTCCAGGAAGATGACGAGGTGAAGTGAGATGTGTGAGAGCACCAGCGCAGTGACTGAGCAGGTATTAGAATACAAGAGCCATGATTAAATTCAGGACTGCTGACTAGTATGTATGAACTTCGCTTCTGTCCTCCCCCACCCCACCCCACCCACACACTGCCCCTCAACTTCCACTGTCATTTTGGAATTCACTTTGCTCCACAAAAACATTTCTGCTTGTTTCCTGCTGGCATTGTAATTGTATATGCAAAAATTATACATGCATTGTAATTAACTTTTTTGGGTTGAATGAAAGTCAAAAGTGCAAGAGGTATGTTTGGAGGCAAGGGCAGTCCCAACAGTTGCTAGAAAGAAACATTAGAACTTTATTAAAGTAACACAGGATTGATTCACACAATCTGCTTTCCTAACGTGGGAAAGCAACCATCCTTGTGCTCTGCAATAGAATGTTATAGTATATGGGTGGTAGTGAGATGTCATAGTTGGGATATGTGCATTTATTAAAGTTCTTCATTGATAGTATTTTATTATTTGGTTCTGCTGTTATTTACACCTTGTGACTGTAGTCTCCTGTCTTCTGTTAATCTGCTATGCCATATTACACATGTCCTTAATATTCTTCTGCAGCAAAGACATGGGGCCAGGAGAAGGAGACGAAGGCAGTAGGCATGTGCCCGAAGGCTACAACACCTGGGGCTTTTTAGTTTAGAAAAAAAGACGACTGCGGGGAGACATGATAGAGGTCTATAAAATCATGCATGGTGTGGAGAAAGTGGATAGAGAGAAATTCTTCTCCATCTCACATAACACTAGAACCAGGGGTCATCCCGTGAAATTGATTTGCAGGAAATCTAGGACCAGCAAACGGAAGAACTTTTTTACACAACACATAATCAACTTGTGGAATTCTCTGCCACAAGATGTGGTGACAGCCAACAACCTGGATGGCTTTAAGAGGGGTTTGGATAATTTCATGGAGGAGAGGTCTATCAATGGCTACTAGAGGGCGACCTTCAGCCTCAAAGGCAGGATGCCTCTGAGCACCAGTTGCAGGGGAGTTACAGCAGGATAGAGGGCATGCCCTCAACTCCTGCCTGTGGCTTCCAGTGGCATCTGGTGGGCCACTGTGTGAAACAGGATGCTGGACTAGATGAGCCTTGGGCCTGATCCAGCAGGGCTGTTCTTATGGGGACCCAAGGTTGAGAACTCCTGCAAAAGCCTGGGTGAACAAATATGTCTTCAGTATGTCTTCAGTTAATAAAGTAAAATTTGTTAACAAAGAACGTATTTTGCTTACATACTCATTAAAAAAAACACAAGATATTAAATTAATGTGAAAACGGATATAATCCCACCAACTAGCTGGCAGCCCTTCAGAAAAGAAGCGTCTCACCGCGGGCTTCCTCTTTTCCTTTGAAAGCTAAAGCTAGAAGGGCGTGCACACACACACACACCCTCCCTTTTCCATGACCCACCAGCGCCCACAAACATCTGAGACTCACCAGCAGCCACTCCAATCCATGGGGCACTCTACAGTCTGGAGTACAGTACAGGCATAGCGGTCTCTCCCTTCCATTCAGAAGTAGCCCTCCAACTTTTTATCTATTCTCATACTTGTAGACAAAGTAACCCAACTGGCATCAAAATTTGCACATCTCTACAAAACCAAGAGTAAACTCCCTAGAAATATGCACACACCTCCCCTTTGGTGAAAGTAGTTCCCCCCCACACACACACATTTATTTGAAAGTAAACGCCCACTGATTTCAGAAGTCACTTCTAAGGAAAAAGGAGCAGGACTGCTACCTCGCCCTCAGAACCTGACCCCCTCAAACTTCCAGCTCATCCTTTTTCCAGGCATCGCTCATGCACAAACTTCAGTCCATTGCCACGCACTTCTCCAACTGGCCCCACCCATGGAAGAGAAATAAAGAAGTCTACAGACCTGCCTTTTCCCAAAAGGACGACCAGCCGAAGCCCATTCTGCACTTAGGGGAGAGAGGGAGGGACGCCGGCGAGTCCAAAGGGGAAGCGAGGGACCCGCACGAAGAGCGCACGCTCCCCACCCCCTTCCTAGCCCCAACCAAACGGGGCTCTCCAAAAGCCCGTCCCCCAGCAAAAGGCTGTGGCCCTGTGGAGTCTGCAAACACTCCTGCCTTTACGTCCTCTCTTTCCATGTAACTTGCCCTTCCATGTAGGTATTAAAAGGGTGGGAAAAGGAGAAGTCAGAGGCATGCATGCTGGGTGGGGTCACACTTCCCCAGAAGGAACAGGTACGCAGTCTAGGGGTCCCTCTGGATCCGAGCCTCTCCCTGGTGTCCCAGGTTGAGGCGGTGGCCAGAAGTGCCTTCTATCAGCTTTGGCTGATACGCCAGCTGCATCTGTTTCTTGAGGTGAACGACCTCAAAACAGTGGTACATCTGCTGGTAACCTCCAGGCTGGATTACTGTAATGCGCTCTATGTGGGGCTGCCCTTGCACATAGTCCGGAAACTACAGCTGGTCCAGAATGTGGCAGCCAGGCTGGTCTCTGGGTCATCTCGGAGAGATCACATTACTCCTGGATTGAAGGAGCTACACTGGCTGCCGATATGTTTCCAGGCAAAATACAAGGTTCTGGTTATCCATAATAATAAAAGCCTTGAGTGTGTTCCCGTGTCGCCCGTGTCTTTCTCGGCCGTTCTGGGCATGCGCGGAACGCATGCCCAGAACAGCCGAGAAAGATACAGCCGTCCAGACACGGGAGGCCATGTTGAGCCACAGCAGGGGAACCAGGAGGACAAAGGCAGCAGCGGGGGAACCGGGAGGGCTGTGGCAGCAGCAGGGGAACCGGGAGAGCAGCAGGGAACCAAAACCAGGGAGAAAATAAAAGACGGGCCCGTGGGGGGACCGGGCGAGCAGAGACGGCAATGGCGGGAAGAAAAGATTGTAGCGGTGGGGAGATCAGAGTGGGGAGAAGAGAAGAGACCGGCCCAACCGCCCAAGGCAGCGACACGCACCCGGCCCGGCCGCAGGGAGGCAATGCCGACGGCGGCGGGACCGGCCCGACCACCAGGAGAGAAGCAACGGCGGCAGTGGATCTGGCTGAGACACGGAGAGCCCAGAGGCGGCGATGGTGGGTCCGGCCCAGCCGCTCAAGCACAAGATCGACGGCCAAGACTCTGGGCGGCAAAGTAACACACAAGCACCCCCACACACACACACCAAACAAAGCTCCATACATGCCAACAAAAGCAGTGGCCAGGTCCAACGTCCCCCGCCAGCCCAGCCGCCCGAGAGCCAAAGGAGCAGGAAGAGAAAAAAAAACACTTCCAGCGACCGCAGCCGCCATTCCCTCCCCCTCTCCCCGGCCGACCAATAAAAGAGTAGAGAAAAGCCCCACCACACCAGCCAAGGGCGGGAAAACAGGCTGCATAAAGTGCGGCAGCGCACGGCAGGCGAACAGACCAACAGTCGCAGCTACCTCACCGCCAATATCGCAGAGCAGCAGACGTCCGTGATTTCTGCCTCCACATTTCCTTACAAAAACAAAAAAACAGCCAGGAGTCGAAACCCCCTGCGGGGAGTCAGCAGACCAACCGGCAGGGAAGCCCTTCTCAGAGAAAGTGCCATCCCTTACCTCTTCATAGACCTCACAGAGCAACACAGAAAAAAATACCACAGAGGCTCACACTGGGATAACTTTGAAGAAAAAAAGGAAGAGCTTAAAAGAGGAAAGTAAAAAAAAACAACAACAACTAGGAAAATTGTAGATTGCCCATTAGGGGGCAAACTATAAGGCCAATCACATATATTTAAAAGTTAAAATAAAAGAAATAAACTTGCCCCCCCCCCAAAAAAAAAGGGGAGAGAGAAGAGGGGAAAGGAAAAAAGGAGAGAGAGAGAGAAGGAAGGCAGGAAAGAGGGAGAGAGAAAAAGAAAAATAAAGAATAACCTAATATAACCTAAAAAGTTAATGAAAATTCATAACAAGTAAGCTGCTCTTACTTTATACCTTTTATAAAAAAACAAAAAACCAAGTGCCTCAGCTTGGCAGGCCATGCCATGCCGCACAACAGGTTCCAATAGAAATCACTTCTCACTGCTGTTCTTGGGATTAGATCCTAAACTCAAAAAACAGTGAAAGCACCACACAGCAGATTTCAATAGAAAACACTTCTCATCGCTGCTCTTGGAATTAAATCCTCAATTCAATAAACAGTGTATGTTCAGAAAAATCAAAGCCAGGATTTAATGAGGAGGAAATTAGGAGGGGCATAACACCTCAATATTCCTGCATGTGCAAGTAGAGAAGAATAAAGAAAGAAAAAAGTCAGACACATATATTTGACTAAACAACTACCCTGAGAGGGGGAAAAACAAACAAACCAAAATTAAATTATAAAAACAAAACAAAACACATGAATCACTGACTTCGCCTTGCAGGCCATGCTATAACGCACTAACGCATAAATTAAAAATTACTTCACCCTATACCACTCAGACCTAGATCCTCATCACAGTGCCCATTGAAACCCAGGGAAGCCAGAGCCAGCCTTAACAAAAGAGAGAATCTGGAAGGCCAGACCAGGCCAATATTCCAGCTGATACCAGCAGGCTGAAAAGAACAAAACCAAAAAAACCACACACAAAGACTGGACAAAACATCCACTAGAAAAACTGAAAAGAAGAAAAAAACAAAATTGCAAAGGAGAAAGACACAACTAACCACTGCAAACAAACAAACATGGCCTCCATAACCCAGGAAAAGGACAATAAACCCAAACTCATAAGAAAAAACCAACAAAACATAGAAAAGCAACATATAGAGGAAGATAAAAAAACATACCAGGAACTACTGAACAAGAGGAAAGCAGAAAGAGAGAAACAAAGACGCACAAAAAGAACAATTGAACAGAAGGAAAATGAACAGCACAAAAACACACAAAGACGCAGAGAAAAAAGAGCAAAGCAGACTCCAGAAGAACAACAAATAGAGGAAGAGCCAACAGGCCACCAGGAACAGTCAAACAAGAAAAAGGCTGCAAGAAAGAAAGAAAGACGAACAAAGAGAACATTTGAGCAAAAGCAAAATGAACAGCAAAAAGACCCAAAAAGACACATAGAAAAAAGAGCAAAGCAGACTCCAGAGGAACAACAAACACAGTGAAGACTGCATGCTGAAAAGGTGAGAACCAGAAGAAGGGAACAGGCTTCTGAAAAACAAAAAATGCAACGACAAGAAATAACCCATAGGAAAAGAAGCCAAAGTCAGGAATATCAGGCAGCCATACACACAACATCCATACTAAATGACATTACAGAGCAGAACGAGGACTACATCAAGCCACACAAATGTGGCAACTTAGATCAAAGATGTGAATTCTGCTATGCAAAACACTTTGAGGGAGAAAGACCCACAGATCAAAAATTTACACATTGCTCTTCAAAGGGAAAAGTAAATCTACCCCCCATTAAAACAAATCCATTCATCCAACACCTTATGACAGGCCAACATCAACACAGCAGGAACTTTATGGAAAATGTCAGATCAATAAATAGTGCCCTAGCATTTGCCTCCATGGGAGCAAACATTGTTCCACCACCTGGAGATGGGCCGTACTGCTTCCGGATATACGGCTCAATTTGCCACAGAGCAGGCACGCTGCACCCACAGGAGGGCCAAGACAGACAATTTGCACAATTATACATCTTAGATCCCACTGAGGTCACAGAAAAAAGAATGCAAAATAAATCCAACACAAAAATAAAACCTCAGCTTATGCAAGCACTAAGTACACTTATGGCAGAAAACAATCCATTTGCTGAAGCTTGCAAAATGCTACACCAGGTAGAAAGAGAGTGTCAAGAGGATGCCAACAAGACAGGCGATGCTATTAAGAAAGTGACCTTGACAATAGTCCAAGATCGTGAAAATGACCCAAGACGGTATAATGCACCAAAGCATAATGAGGTAGCGTTTATTTTCCAAAATAACGATGGAGAACCACCACTGGAAAGAGATCTACTAATACACTGCAAACCAAGTGCAGGCAAACCAGACCAGAAAATAACACAAAGGATTAGTGTCCTAGATCCCAATCTAGAGCCCATGGTGTACCCATTGCTATTCCCCTATGGAGAACAAAGCTGGGTAATAGACATACCTTTACAACTTAGACCACAAGCCTGAAAAGATTTAACAAAACAGCCACGAGCACCAAGAGTATGAGTCAGCCAGATGCAGTACTATGGCTACCGTCTATCCATCAGAGACGACATTAACGCCTTCCTAAATGCTGGACGCCTAACGCAACAATACATAGTAGATGCATATGTCAAAACAGAAGCCAACAGACTCAATTTTGTCCGGCAAAATCAGCCCAAATTGAGAGTGGAGAAATACTCAGGATTAATGGACCACTTACTGTAAATGAAGAATGCAATGCAACAGGCCCAATTCCTGGAAAGACGTTTATTTTGCCATCCTCATTTGCAGGTAGCCCCAGAAACATGCTCCAAAACTATCAGGATGCAATGGCAATTGTCAGAAAGTACGGAAAACCAGATCTCTTTATTACCATGACATGCAACCCCAAGTGGGAAGAAATTGTTGTAAACCTGCAACATGGCCAATCTGCAGCACGACCTGATTTAGTGGCAAGAGTCTTCCACCTAAAACTAAGATCACTAATTGATGACATCTGCAAGAAGCATATTTTTGGGCCACCCAAAGCCATTGTGTATGTCATAGAATTCCAAAAAAAGAGGCTTACCACATGCACACATATTGCTCATCCTAACAGAAAACTATAAACCAAAAACCGAAGCGTCCGTAGACAACATAGTATCTGCAGAAATCCCAAACACTGAAAAAACTCCTCGACTATATGCAATCATAACAAAGCATATGATCCATGGACCATGTGGAACACACAATCGGCATTCACCATGTATGTCAAATGAGAAATGCACAAAAGACTTCCCAAAAGAATACCAGCAACAAACTATTGCAAACAGAAACGGTTACCCCAAATACAGAAGAAGAAACACTGGCCAAAGCAAAATGGAGAACGGAAAAACAATTGATAACAGCTGGGTTGTACCGTATAATCCCTATCTAGCCCTGAAGTATAACTGCCACATCAACGTTGAAGTCTGTGCTTCAGTTAAGAGTGTAAAATACCTTTTCAAATATGTATACAAGGGCCACGATTGCGCTAAGGTAGTACTCCAAGAACAAGACACTTTGAACCACGATGAAATCAAAACCTACATGGATTCAAGGTATGTCAGCGCACCAGAAGCAGCATGGCGTCTAAATGGATTTGAGATGCATTACCAATCCCATACAGTTCACAGGCTAGCAGTTCATCTCCCAAACGAATAGGCAGTAATTTTCAACCCCGATGACACTGGCGCAGCAGCCGACAGAGCAACAAGTCGCGAAACACATTTGACAGCATGGTTCAAATTAAATCAACAAGAGGAGAAAGTTAGAAGCATATTATATGCAGACATTCCTTTACATTATGTCTTTGACTCAGCAAACTGCACTTGGAAATTACGACAACGTGGTGCAGACAAAGTGATCGGGAGAATGTATTCTGTAAATTTACGATCAGACCCAGAGCGCTACTGCCTACGCCTCCTACTGTTGCATGTACCAGGAGCAACATCCTACGAAAATCTCAGAAGCGTAAATGGAAATGACTACCCAACTTTCCAAGAAGCTGCCAAAACAAGAGGGCTCATAAATGATGAGCAAGTGTGGGAAAGTACAGTAGAAGATGCTGCACAATACAGCATGCCCAAACAAATCAGAGAACTGTTTGCCTATATCTGTGTCTTCGCATCCCTCCAAAACATGCAGGAACTGTTTAAAAAATATGAACAATACCTCATTGAGGACTATGTCCATAAACATATGCAACACAATGCAGAGTGCACAATATGCCGTGACCTTGCCCTTCAAGAAATAGCCAACATTCTAATACTCCATGGAAAAAAATGCACAGACTTCGGCTTGACATACACCATACAAAATACAGAACAGCTAACAGATACATACAACCAAGCCTATGAAAAACAAACAGCTGAGGAAATGGCAAGAACCTTCAATGATGAGCAAAAAACAGCCATGGAGCAAATATTAGCAGCAAGCCAGAATGATGAGCTTAGCCACCGCTGTTTTTTCTTGGACGGGCCAGGAGGCAGTGGAAAAACTTACTTATCCAAGACCTTACTCAGCACAGTGCATGGCCAAGGTGAAGTTGCACTCCCTGTAGCCTCCACAGGAATAGCAGCCAACCTACTACAAGTAGACAGAACATACCACTCCCAATTCAAACTGCCAGTACCTATACTTGAAAACTCTGTATCAAACATGCGCCTCAATTCTGCAGATGCAAAAAATATAAAAACGGCAAAAATAATCATTTGGGATGAGTCAACAATGGCACCCACTCTAGCACTAACAACAGTAGACAAACTAATGAGAGAGATCATGGAAAACAACAAGCCCATGGGAAGTAAAGTTTTTTTTACTGGGAGGAGATTTCCGGCAAACACTTCCGGTGGTGCCACATGGTAGCCAGACACATATCATTGAAGCCTGCATAAAATTCAATATGCTGTGGCCCACATTCACAATCCTCAAGCTACAAAACAATATACGATCCAATGACACAGAATTCAGCAAGTGGCTAATCACAGCAGGCAATGGAGAGACACCACGGATTGAGGGATTACCAGAAGACATCATAGAAATCCCTACGAGAATAATATGCACAGAGGATATCGTAAAAGAAATTTTTGGAGACAACATTCCTGTGGACAACGTCCCCAAAATAGCAAACAGATCCATCCTTTGCCCTAAGAACAATGATGTTGACACCATCAATGACCAGGTGCTCAACATTTTGGAAGGCGAAAAAATCACGTATCTCAGAGCAGACACAATAGAAGACTCCACCGAAGAGGATTCAAAAAACTACCCTACTGAATTCCTCAATGACCAAACACCAACAGGAATGCCTAAGCATAACCTCACCCTGAAAGTAGGTGCAATAATAATGCTCCTCAGAAATCTAAACACCAAGAAAGGTTTATGCAATGGCACCCGCCTCATTGTGAAAAACCTAGAAAAAAAACTCATCATAGCGCAAGTGATTACAGGATCGGCACAGGGAGACATGGTCTTTATTCCACGAATTGATTTGGCACCATCCTGCACTGACTTACCATTTACCTTGAGAAGGCGACAATACCCAGTAAAATTGGCTTTTGCTATGACAATAAACAAATCACAGGGACAGACCCTAGAAAAGGTTGGAATCCATTTGCCTGAGCCAGTATTCAGCCATGGACAGTTATATGTGGCATTATCGAGAGTCAGATGTTTTACAGACGTTGTGGTCAAGGTGCTGGAAGGCCCAGAACAAGGAAGACTATTAGCAAGCTCAGAACAAACTTTCACAAGAAATGTGGTATATAAAGAAATACTATGAGGGTTTGGGGGCGGGGGGGACCAAAAAAAAAGTTAAGTTTAAAAAACAGTTGAACAAATAAAGAATATTATTTAAACAAAAAATAGCCTCATAAGTATCTAAGAACTAAATAAGGGAGATGGAAGAGCAAAAGAAAGCAGAACAAAGGGAAGAGAGAAAAAGGAGAGACAGAGGGACAAGGGAGAGGGAAAAGGAAAGAAGAGAGTACGGAAGAGGGAAGGGTAAATTTAAAAAGGGCGGAGGAAGGCAAAGACAGAGAGAAAGAGAGATAGAGAAAGAGATAGGCAGACAGACATACAGAAAGACAGACAGACAGCGAGAGAGAAAACAAGGAATGAGGGAGGGAGACAAAAGAATAGATAAAAGAAAACAAATAAGGAAGGAATAAGAGAGAAGACAGAGAAGGGAAAGAAAAGAACATAATAAACAAAGAGGGAGGAAGGGAGAATAAGAGAGATATAAGTAAAGAACAAAGGGAAAAAACAAACAAACAAACAAACAAAAACACCAAAGAGCGCACCCATTATAGAAATAAAAGAGGAAAAGAGAAAGAAAAGAATAAAAACAAAAAAAAAAGAGATAGAGGGAAAAGGAGAGCAAAAAAAGGAATTAAAGGAAAAAAGGAAGAGAAACAGAAAGAAACAAGAAAAAAAGGGGGGCAAGAGAAAGGAAGAAGGAATAAAGGGGGGGGACCTAGTGCCCGTTATTACAACGGGCTTAAAAATACTAGTAACCTATAAAGCCCTAAACAGTTTGGGCCCTGAGTACTTAAGGGAACGCCTTCTTCAGCATGAACCCCACCGCCCACTGAGATCTGCTGGAGAGGTCCGTCTGCAGCTGTCACCGGCTCGTCTGGTGGCTACTCAGGGACGGGCCTTCTCCGTTGCTGCCCCGAGGCTTTGGAATATGCTCCCTAGTGAAATAAGAGCCTCCCCATCTCTGACAGCTTTTAAAGTCTTTAAAAACACATCTCTTCACCCAGGCTTTTAATTAATGTTGTTTTAATTGGTTTTAATGCTGCTTTAAAATATTATTTTAAAATTTTAAATTGTTGTAATGTGTGTGTTCCCCCCCATTTTTGTCTTAACGAATGTTTTATTTTGTATTTATTTTGTTGTAAACCGCCCAGAGATGTAAGTTTGGGGCAGTATAAAAATGTTTTAATAAATAATAAAATAATAAAATGCAAATGATAATAAGCAAATTGAAGGAGACAAAAAGAAAGGCAGTGAAGAAACAAGACAACGTGCGGGGCCCTAGATTAGTCCGACACTGCCTCCTCCATTGTTGAGGGGGTGGGTTACCTTCCAGCTGTGGACCATCACTCAAGTCTCCGTGGACCGGCAGTGGTCCACAGACCACCGGTTTTGAAACAGTGCTCTAGGCCCCTGATTCTTTCTGTTCTCTTCATTTGGACAGGCCATCCAATTTCAGAAGGAAGTCCTCTTCCCTTTTATGGCTTCCTTGATGGTACCTGTTAGCCATGCTGGCATCCTCCTGGACTTAATGGTACCTTTCCTCCTTTTGGATATACAATCTAACTGGGCTTCAAGTATTGTGGTTTTGAGTAAACTCCATGCATTCTGGAGTGAAGTGAGTCTCCTGAGTTTCCCTTTCAGTTTTCTTTTCACCATACTCTTCATTTTGGAGAAGTTTCCTCTTCTGAAATTCAAAGTGTCTGTGTTAAGACTTCCTTGGTGATTCTCTCCTCACAAGTATGCTGAATTTGATCTCACTATGGTCACTGTTCCCTAATGGGTCGATGACACTGACATCATGCACCAGATCCTGGGTGCCACTCAGAATTAAGTCCAAGGTTGCCTTCTCTCTGGTTGGTTCCAAGACCAACTGTTTTAGGGAACAGTCATTCAGCGTATCTAGAAATCTGACCTCTTTGTCATGACCTGACTGTGAATTTACCCAGTCTATTTGAGGGTAATTGAAGTCACCCATTATTACTGCCCTGCCTCTCCTTCAAGCCTCCCTGATTTCCTCCTGCAATTCCCAGTCACTGTAAGAATTTTGATGCAGAAGGTGATAGCACATCTCCAGTAGCACATTTCCTCTGGCTTGCTAGTCATTTCCCGCTGTGCCATTAGGTGGCTGTTAGGAGCAAAAAAAGAAGCTCCCGGCCAGTACTATGCCACCAACAAGAGTAACCCTCTGGGGTTCGTTTATTCCTAACAAAAATGTTAGGCAATAACAATAGCTTCCCAGTTGCACAGAAGTGCATCAGGCAGCATCTGGTTTGAGGGCAATATGTTTTCATCTTCCTAATATTTCTGAGTTCAGACTCATTCTGAAAAGTCCTCCCCAGAAGTAGAGTCCACTGTGTTCAATGGAGTTTACTCCCTAGCCAGTGATACTAAATGTTGCAATGGTCAACATTTTAAAAGCTGATACATGGTTAATCAAGTATGTTGTTTGTAAATCATGAGGCTTTTAACCAACTAACTAAACTAAATACTATAGCCCTAAATGAGTAATTAAACTAAATTCCCAGATTAAAGCCTATTTTCTGTTATTTTCTAATTTGTTTTGATTATATTGTTTCCTCTATTTTTGATGAATTTTTAAATGTAGTTGTAAGCTGGCACTTGATTTCTATCCTTGGAGTGGCTTACCTTCCTGTTCTGAATATTGATTTTTTAAAAATGCCATTAAAAAACAAGTTAAAACATTTGTTTGAGCAAGCTGTTAATCTTCTGTAGGAGCTAAATGTGATCTTGGTGAAGGTGGTCACTTTCTTCATGCATTAGTTGCTTCTGCTAACAGCACGAGAGCTATGCCCGGTAGCCTCATCTCGGGTCTGATCTCCATGTTCACTTTATGTGGCAGAACATACAGTAACTTTTTTGTTACCCATAACAAAGACATAAGAACCTAAGAACAGTCCTGCTAGATCAGGCCCAAAGCCCATCTAGTCCAGCATCCTGTTTCACACAGTGGCCCACCAGATGCCTCTGGGGAGGCCACAGGCAAGAGGTCTGTGCCTGCCCTCTCTCCTGCTGTGGCTCCCCTGCACCTGGTATTGAGAGGCATCCTGCCTCTGAGGCAGGAGATGGCCCACAGTCACCAGACTAGTAGCCGTTGATACTAGGCAAGATGCCTCCGAGTACCAGTTGCAGGGGAGTAACAGCAGGAGAGAGGGAATGCCCTCAGCTCCTGCCTGTGGCTTCCAGCAGCATCTGGTGGGCCACTGTGTGAAGCAGGATGCTGGACTAGATGGACCTCGTTGGGCCTGATGCAGCAGGGCTGTTCTGATGTACCACCACCATGAATATGTCTAAGCCCCTTTTAAAGCCATCCAAGCTGGTGGCCATCTTCCTCGTGTCAGTCCTAAATTTCCCAACCTTCAGTTTCATGGAGTGACCCCCTGGTCACTAGTGTTGTGAGAGAGGGAGAAAAACGTTTCTCTGTCTACCCTCTCCACTCCATGCATAGTTTTATACACTTCGATCATGTCTCCCCTTGGTCACCTCTTTTCCAAGGGAAAGAGCCCCAGATGCTGTAGCCTTGCCTCATAAGGAAGGTGCTCCAGGCCCCTGATCATCTGGGTTGCCCTCTTCTACACCTTCTCCAGTGTTATAATATCCTTCTTAAGATACAATGACCAAAGCTGTATGCTATACTCCAGATGTGGCCACACAGTAGATTTGTATAAGGGCATTATAATATTACCATTTTTATTTTCAATCCCTTTCCTATTTTTTCCTAGCATGGAATTAATTTTTTTCACAGCTGCCGCGCACTGAGACAAAACGTTCAATGAGCTGTCCACCACAACCCCAAGATCTATAGGCCACCTCCAGCCTCAAAGGCAGGATGCCTGAGTACCAGTTGCAGGGGAGTAACAGCAGGAGAGACGGCACACCCTCAATTCCTGCCTGTGGGCTTCTCAGAGGCATCTGGTGGGCCACTGCGAGAAACAGGATGCTGGACTAGATGGGCCTTGTGGGGCCTGATCCAGCAGGGCTGTTCTTATCTCTCTCCTGGTCAGTCACCAACAGCTCAGATCCCATCAGTATATATGCGAAGTTGGTGTTTGCCCCAATGTGCATAGCTTTACACTTGCTTACATTGATCCACATTTGCCATTTTGTCACCCACTCCCTTAGTTTGGAGAGATATTTTTGGAGTTCTTCACAATCCATTGTGGATTTCACAACCCTAAATAGTTTAGTGTCATAATCTGAAAATTTGGCCACTTCGCCACTTCCTACCTACCTCCATTGTGAACACTGTCCATTTATTCCTACTCTGTTTCCTGTCCTTCAACCAGTAACCGATCCACACATGAACTTGTCCCCTTATTCTATGACTGCTAAGTTTACTCAATAGCCTTTGGTGGGGAACTTTATCAAAAGCTTTTTGGAAGTCCAACATTTGTTGGCAGTCCATGTGGATGGCACCAGAAGTCACAAAGCAGATGAAAGGCGATGACTTCAAGGCGCCATCCAACACTGAGTACCAACCAATATTGTTCTTACTTTTTTACAGGTAGCAATATGAAGTTGCCTTATATTGAATCAGCCCATTGGTCTGGCTAGCTCGGTATGATCTATAAAACACTGACTGCCAGCAGCTTCCCTGGGGTTTTAAACAAGGGTCCTTCCCACATCCCTACCTGGAACTGCCAAAGAATTAAGCTAGACTGATTGCATTTCTCCATCCAGAAGGGGAGACTCTGGATGGATTCTATTTTTCTTAAAGCTTCTAAAGTGGAAGCAGTGGTGAGACCCCTAAACCTAAGAAAGCAGAACTACAATATAAAAATATGCTAAATAAATAAATAAATATTAGGTTTGCATTAGTGATTTCTAGCTGCTAGCAAATAATCTGCCAAGTGGCAGAAGCCCAGTAATACAGGCAGTGTTTGGGCCACTAAAACTTGCCCTGGATCCATTTTGGACCAAGGCAGAGCCGTGTATCTGAATGCTCCTTCCCACCCCAAACCCAAGAAGCTTCTCTCTGCACACAGAAATACGCATCACAAAGAATGCTGGCTGAACTTTCCCCCCTAACATCCTACTTTTCTGTGTGCAAGGATATTTTTAGATGAGGGAGCATTTAAATGGTGCCATTTAGGAAGAGGTTTGCCACTTGATTAATAAACTAGCCCTTAGGGTATGTGGAATGGGAGGAAGGTGTCACCAGAAGCAAAACAGCTGAGGTTTCCATTGCTCTGCAGCCACTCCCCCAAATTAGTCCAACCAACCACCTCCCTACCCCCATATATAGAGCCTGGACAACCATCAAGGCCCCTTTAAAACACAACAGCCCTGCTGGGTCAGGCCAAAGGCCTATCAGGCCCAACATTCTGTTTCACCCAGTGGCCCACCAGGTGCCACTGGGAAGCCCACAGGCTAGAGCTGAGAGGGCATGCCCTCTTTCCTGCTGATGCTCCAGTGCCTTAGTGCAAAAAAAAACATAGGGCTACCCCACAACATGGCCTCCCCATACCTGCGCAGAGGCCATGTAAAGCAGCCCAGTGCAGTTCTCATTTGCATGCTAGCTACTGGCCAGGCCGGCTGCAGGGAGGGACTGCAGAACGATGGCCGCTGCTGCCAGCTCTGCAAAGGAGTGCCGCAGCAGGCCAGCTGAGGCCGGAGGTGAGGAGGAGGGCGGCAGGTCCTACTCCCCGCTGCTGCCAACCTGCTAGGATGTTACCGCTTCCACCAGAGGAGTGGAGTCTTAAAACCTTAAGTACTAGGCGGGCCGGCGCCAGGCGGCTCTTCACAGGACTGGCCGATGGTGGCACCGTCCTTGCTGCAGGCTCTGCAATAAAGGCAATTCATTTTGGGGCGCCCCAGCACCGCTTTCTTTTAAAAGTATCTCAGACAGAGGCTCTCCTCCCCACAGCACAGGTTGAAGTTGAACCGATCTGGATTCAAGATGGGCACATTCCTAGTTGCATCAAAACAGCTGGTTTTGATTCGACCACGAACTCTTCGGACTGCGCACATCTCTGGACAATCCAAACCCCGGGGAAGAAGCGAGGAGCTTGCAAGTCCGCTGCGGGCAGAGGAGGAGCCAGAAGGAGGGGGAGGGGCCGCCCCCCCCGTGGGAGGGGGGAGGGAGGGGGCGGGCTGGGCGCCCGGCTCTGCTCCCTCCTCGTGTGCCTCCAGCGGGCCCCCTCGGAGCCCAGGGAGGGGGCCCTCCGGCGGGGCGGGGCCAGGGAAGCCCCCGCTGCTCCCTGTCGGCCCCTCGGGAGGGCGGCCCGGCAATCCCGCGGCCGTCGGGCATGCGGGCGCCACACGGGGGAGCGCCTGGCCGCGCCCCGCCCCCACCTGGCGGCCGCGCCCCGGGACACGATGCCCCCCCCGCGGCTTTCCCCTCGGCGGGGGGCGGGCGCCATGGAAACCAAGCCCCTCCCTCCCAGCACGCACAAACCCACATCCAGGAGGAAAAGCGGCGAGACTGGCGGGGGGGGGGGGAGCGGCCCCAGCATTTATTGCGCCGAGCCCCGCCAGGGGGCGCTCTCGGCCCGCCCGCTCGGCCAGAGACGCCGCGAGGGGGCCAGAGTCCGTCCAGAGCCCCGCCCTTCTCGGACGACGGTGCTCACGGGCCCCGCCCCTTCTCGTTTCCGCGGCGCTGGTTGGGCCAGGCGTCCTTGGCGCGCGCCGCTTCCTCCTTCAGTTCCCGCAAGAAGTTGTTGCGCAGGCGCAGTCCACGAGTCAGAGCCGCGGCCGTGAGGCGCGCCGCCGCCCGGATGGGCCGCGCCTCGGCCAGACGGTCCAGCAGCCGGTGGTCGTTCAGCATGGCGAGCAGCAGCCGACGCAGGACCATCGTCGCCGTAACAAAGGGGCGGCTGCAGCGCGGCTCCGATCGCACCGTAGGGCCGCGACGCCTCGTGACGCCCGCCTCGTCTCGCAGTTGGCGGAGTAGCAGCGGGTGGGCGTGTCTTGCCCGGGAATGGCCACGTGTTGGCTGTTCCTCGTTGCGAGTGGCTGTGCGGAGACGGGCGCCGCGCGTGCTCAGTGAGTGGCTGCCTAGTTCAAAGAGGCTACTAGACAGGCCCATCCCGTGTGTGCTGGCGGGCTTTCCTGCTGCTTGTTCCCTGTATGCTGTTTTTCCCTGCCGGGGAATTCCTCCTAACTCCGGTCTTATGTGAAAGACTTTTCATTTTGCTTCTCTGTGTTGTGTTTATAAGCAACAAGAAAGTATGCAACAAGTGCAAACGCAACCCCTTGTTGTTGTGAGCTCTGGATGAGTGGAGGGGGGTCACACCGTGGGGCTGGGCTGAGGAGGTGATGCAATCAGCACGGTGTGTTGCTGCGACTCAGGTCAGGTGTGAGACTAGGACTGCAGGATCCAGGGTTCAAGCCCACACTCGTTCATGAAGGTCACTGGTATATCTCTGCCCAACCTACGGCAAAGAGTGGTTGTGAGAACAAAATGGGGATAAAATCCATCTGCTCCAGCATAAATTTGTTGAAGGAACCTTCAGATATATTCCTGTGCAGCCCACTGCTAATGTTGCAGGTTGGTGGCCTGGCTGAGGTTGAGAGAGAGTGGTTTTGTCATGACAAAATTACAAACATTTGACAGTCTCCCACAATAACCTGGTTCACAAATAGGTAAACTGTGGTGTAGATGCTGATGCTATTGGGCGGATTTACGGCTGGTGGAACAGCCATGTGCAGCGAGGAAGGCTCCTCTGTCCTCCTGGAGGGAGGGATTGAGTGGAGCCCCACAGAGCTCTCTCTGTCTATCCTCCTGTAGTGGCCTGTCTACTGCACTGCACCCCAGTACCAAAGGCCCCCCCCCACCTCTCCCAGGGTGCCTCCCCCCCCCTCGCTCCACTCCACTGCCAGCACCGGCCCCTCTGCACCACTCACTGCCTTTCCACCTGCCTCCTCCTCCTCCTCCTTCCTCTGCTAGCCCTTCACACCTGGTGCACATCATCCCAGAGGAGAGAGTGCCACAGGGCTCTATTGAGGGAGTAGCCAGGATGCTGGTTTGGTGCAGGCCATGAAACATCAGATTGCTGTATAAAAGTGTATAAAATTATGCATGGAGTGGAGAGGGTAGACAGAGAGACATTTCTCTCTCTCTCTCACCACACTAGAACCACGGGGTCACCGCATTAAACTGAAGGTTGGGAAATTTAGGACCAACAAGAGGAAATACTTTTTCACACAGCGCATAATTAATCTATGGAATTCTTTGCCATGGGATGTGGTGATGGCCACCAGCTTGGATGGCTTTAAGAGGGATTAGGATAACATCATGGAGGACAAGTCTATCAATGGCTACTAGTCTGGTGGCTGTGGGCCACCTCCAGCCTCAGACACAGGATGCTTCTCAATATCAGTTGCAGGGGAGCAACAGCAGGAGAGAGGGCAGGCACATACCTCTTGCCTGTGGGCTCCCCAGAAGCATCTGGTGGGCCACTGTGCAAAACGGGATGCTGAACTAGATGGGCTTCCTTGTGCCTGTTCCAGCAGGGCTGTTCTTATGTTCTTATGTTATGTACCTGGAACATGGCAGTGGGGTGGGGGAAAGGGCAGGAATCCTGCAGTGCTTGGAAATGATGAGGATGAGCAGAGCCCTGCCTTTAACAGGTACCTATTCTGACAGAAGCTGTAAGGTCAGAGGCAGAGGGGTGTGCATCTGTGCGCATGTACACAACTGGCTCTGCTTTTGCATGCATTTAAATCTGCAGTGCTGCAGCCTCTGATTCCCATTTGTGTGTGAAGGCAGGAAGGAAGGCTTTCCAAACTGCCTCACTGAGTAATTCCCCACCATAACTCTGTACTCTGGACTGGAAAGTAGCAAATGTAACACCGATTTTCAATAAGGGATCCAGGGGCGATCCGGGAAATTACAGGCTGGTTAGCTTAATGTCTGTGCTGGGCAAATTGATGGAAATCTTTCTCAAGGATAAAATTCTTAAGCACATGGAAGAACAGACCCTGCCAGGAGAGAACTTATCTCACTAACCTTTTGGAGTTCTTTGAGAATGTCAACAGGTGTGTGAAAAAAGCTGATCCGGTTGACATAGTATACCTAGACTTCCAAAAAGCTTTTGAAAAAGGTCCTCATCGAAGACTCTTGAGAAAACCTAGCAGTCATGGGATAAGGGGACAGGTACATGTGTGGATTGGTAACTGGTTGAAAGACAGGAAACAGGGTAGGTATAAATGGAGAGTTTTCACAATGGAAGTAAGTAAGAAGCGGGGCCCCTCAGGGATCTGTACTGGGACCGGTGCTTTTTAATTTATTCATAAATGATCTAGAAGTACATGTAAGGAGTGAGGTGGCCAAGTTTGCAGATGATACCAAACTCTTTTGGGTAGTGAAATCCAAACCAGATTGTGAAGAACTCCAAAAGGATCTCTCCAAACTGGGTGAGCGGGCGACAAAATGGCAAATGCGATTCAATGTTGGCAAGTGTGAAGTGATGCACATTGGGACGAAAACCCCCACTTCAAGTACACGCTGATGGGCCTGAACTGTCGGTGACTGACCAGGAGAGGGAACTTGGGAGTGTGGTGAACAGCTCGTTGAAAGTGTCGGCTCAATGTGTGGCAGCTGTGAAAAGGCCAATTCCATGCTAGGGATCATTAGGAAGGGGATTGAAAATAAAACTGCTATTATTATCATGCCCTTATACAAAACTATGGTGCGGCCACACTTGGAGTACTGCATACAATTCTCGTCACCACATCTAAAGAAGGACATTGTTGAACTGGAGAAGGTACAGAAGAGGGCAACCAAGATGATCGGGGCCTAGAGCACCTTCCTTATGAGGCAAGACTACAACACCTGGGGCTTTTTAGTTTAGAAAAAAAGACGACTGTGGGGAGATATGACAGAGGGCTATAAAATCATGCATGGTGTGGAGAAAGTGGATAGAGATAATTTTTTTCTCCCTCTCATATAACACTAGAACCAGAGGTCATCTCATGAAACTGATTGCCAAGAAATTTAGGACCAGCAAACGGAAGTACTTTTTCACACAACACATAATCAACTTGTGTGGAATTCTCTGCCACAAGATGTGGTGACAGCCAACAACCTGGATGGCTTTAAGAGGAGTTTGGATAACTTCGTGGAGGAGAGGTCTCTCAGCGGTTACTAATCTGAGGGCTATGGGCCACCTCCAGCCTCAGGCAGGAGGCCTCTTAATACCAGTTGCAGGGTAGTAATAGCAGGAAAGAGAGCATGCCCTCTGCTCTTGTCTGTGGGCTTCCAGCGGCATCTGGTGGGCCACTGTATGAAAAAGGATGCTGGACTAGATCAGGGATTCTCAACTCTGGGTCCCCAGATGTTATTGGACTTCAACTCCCATAATCCCCAACCAAAGGGCACTAGGGCTGGGGATTATGGGAGCTGAAGTCCAATAACATCTGGGACCCCAACGTTGAGAATCCCTGGACTACATGGGCCTTGGGCTTGATCCAGCTGTGATCTTATGTTCATAGTTTGAAATGGGATCACTTTGGGAGTTTGTAAGCTGCTTTGAGAACTTTGGCTGAAAAGCGGTATATTTTGGCAATGTGCAAATCGATTCAGTCACAAATTGATTTGTACCCAAATCTAGCTGATTCAGGTGATTTGGAGACAGAACGAATCACCACTGTAGTCCATTGGCTGGATTCAAGTCCAAATTGAATCATACCAGATTCAATTCGAATAGATTTGAGATTCGGATTTCTCCTGTTAATTTCCCCAGATTCCCAGCTTTCTTTCTTTTTTTAAAGGCTGAGCTCTAGCCCTTGTAGAAGTGGAGTTATGGAGCAAATCGTGTGGTCACTATTTTTAAAGTGTTTAGATTCTTTGGTATATAATCTTTCCTCAATGAATCCCTATGAGGATTCATTACACACCTTCATTTCTCCCACTCGCAAGTCAGAGGGGTATTACTCAGTTTAGGTTCTGGGAATTTTTTCAAGCGTTTAGACTCTTTGGGGTCTAATAACCTTTCCTCAAAGTGAATCCCTATGAGGATACATTACACATCAAAGAGTCTAAACACCTCAAAAATTCCTAAAATATAAACTGGGTACCGAGTGGCTTGCTTGTTGTGGGGGTAGTTGGCACATGGACTGCCACTAATTCCCCACCCCCACCCGCAAAGCAGTGGGGTCAAAATGAACAGAAGAAATGAAGGTGTGTAATGAAAAACCAAAGAATCTAAACACCAAAAATTCCTAGAAAATAAACTGAGCACCCCAGTGTGTGGGGTGTGTGTGGGTGTGTGGTTGACACATGTCAGTTGACAGTTGGCACTGCCCAATGACAGTCAAAATAAACAGAAGAAATGAAGGTGTATAATGAATCCTCATAGGGATTCATTATGAGGAAATGTTATTAGACACCAAAGAATCTAAACACTTCAATCTTCCTAAAAAATAAGCTGAGTACCCCACTGCCTTGCAGGTGTGGGGAGGGTGTAGTTGTCACATGGCAGTTGGCACCTGTCCAGTGACAGTAAAAATGAACAGAAGAAATGAAGGAGTGTAATGAATCCTCCTAGGGATTCCTTATGAGGAAAAGTTATTAGACATCAAAGTATCCAAACACTTGAAAAATAGTGACCGCATGTTTTGCTCCATACCTCCACTTCTACAAGGGCTAGACCTTAGCTTTTTTTTTTTTTTTTAAATAAAGTTGAGGTGCCTTGTTAGGATTAGGATAGGGTGACTTCAAATCCCCATTATTTCCTATGGCGGAAATATACAAAATCAGTAAAAACTAAAAAAAATAAATCATTAAAAATCAACCAAGTGCCCCACTGTCTTGAAATTTGCGTGGTGGGTGGCACCCATGGGGACCTACCCACCACCTACATTTGGTGGCCCAGATTGATCCAAATCAAATGCAAATTGAATCTGAGGTGATTCGGGGGTACAGAGTTGGACACAAAACAAATCAGGGGTGATTCAATTTGGGCACAAATCAAATTTTTTAAAAAATCAATTCATGCATATCCCTATTATATTTGTTGTAGAAGCAGCAGCAGTTGTTGTTGCGCAAGAAACTGGAAAGTGATGGGGCCAAGCTTTTGATTCGCCTGCCCTCCTGCTTAGGCCTCATCCAGCCTTCACCATGTTGCTGGAGAGGAGAGATGCAGTGGTGGGCCTGGTGCTGCAGAAAAACAGGCTGCAGCCGCAGCTCATTTTCCACACACCTTGCCTGTACTGGCCACTACTGGAGGAGTGGGAGCCTTTCTGGCATGGATAGGAGTGGCATTTGAACATGGGGAGCTGCTGCCTTCTGCTGAGCCAGGCCAGTGGTCCACCTAGCTTAGTTCTGAGTCTGCTGACTGCTGGCAGCCATTCTCCTGGGTTTCAGAGAGACTCTTTCCCAGCCCCAGGAGCTTGCATCTTGCAAAGCTGGTGCTCTCATTTTGAGCTACAGACCCATTGCTGGTGGCTGTGGGCCACAGGGCATCTTGTGTGCAGAGCAGTAAAGTACCAGGTCAAAGCTCAGTATGACTTTATTGTTTTTCAGTTGTTGGTGATTGTGTAGTGGATCCAGGCTCCAAAGGCACAAATCTTGGTGTAAAGTCCCAGCTGGTTCTCCTCGCTACAGCTGTTGTTCCAGGACAGCAGTCCCTGCAGAGCGTCTCCACACACCAGTGGGCTGCCTACATCTCCCTAAGAGACAGACAGCAGTCAGCCCTGGGGTTTTTCAGAAGTTTAGGATCAGTCAGCTTCAATATGCAGTAGGGATGTGCACGGAACTGCCCAGCTCTCCCTTCCTGGAGAGCTGAAACTATTCCATCCACCGGCGTTTGGACCGGTTTGGACGGGGCACTGTGAAGGCACTGTGTACCTGTCAGCCCCCACCCTGACACTTCCCCCTCCCCACTGGCACTTGCCAGAAAAGCAGGCACACTGGGCTGTGGTGTTCCTGCTTGTAGCCCCAGCTGCATCACCATTCTCATGGCTGGACACACCATGCACCTGTCATTTCAAGCAAACATCCACCGACCCTGCCTTCCCGGGAGTCAGTGCATGGACCGGTTGCATGCACATCTCTAGTATGCAGCTTGCTCCTTGAACCCTGAAGTTCTGGGCAAGGAACTTCAAGAGCCCCAACAACCACCTTAAACAGGCTCTGGTGATGTGGGGTTGACTTAAATGCACTTTTACCCTAGATCCCTCCCAGTGCAAATGTTGCGTGTGTTTTCTGGAAACAACAATAATTAAATCCTAAACAATATTTTATGGTAGCTTTTCTAAGGCATCTTGGTGAAAATCTAACCCCCCCACCCCACCCAGGGGCATAGCTATAATTGGGCGAACATGTTCAAAGCAGCCGAGCTGTGCCCAATCAAAAGCCACCATTTGCGGCCCTGACATGCCCCCCCACGTCTGACGTCAGACGCGGGGGGCGGTAGTTTAGCTCCCGAGCGGGGGCCGCGCGGCCCCTTTGGGAGCTAAACAAAGGCTGGTGCTGTGTTCGCAGTGCCAGCCAGGAGCGGCTCTTCCCTGCAAAGAAAGGGAAGAGTTGCTCCTGGCTGGTGCTGCAAACACAGCGCCAGCCTAACTACCTCCGGAAGGGGCCGCGTGGCCCCTTCAGGAGCTAGACTGGTGCTGCGTTCACAACGCAGCCCAGAAGCGGCTCTTCCCTACAGGGAAGAGCCGCTCCTGGGCTGTGCTGCGAACCCAGCCTTTGTCTAACTGCCGAAGGGGCCGCGCGGCCCCTTCAGAGCCTCAAGGCTCCGTTTGGGAGCCAGACCACGCCTCCCGCATCTGTCGTCAGATGTGGGGGGCGTGGCTATCCCCTGCGTCTGACATTAGATGCAGGGGCGGGGCTATCGGGGCGCCGGCCGCACACGGGCCGCCGGCGGGCTAGCTACGCCCCTGACCCCACCCCTCTTGGGCCTGACATGGTTTCACTTAGGCTTGTGTCCAGGGGCAGATCCCCCAGGAGACACATAAGAAGAGCCCTGCTGGATCAGGCCCAAGGAGGCCCATCTAGTCCAGCATCCTGTTTCACACAGTGGCCCACCAGATGCCTCTGGGGAGCCCACAGGCAGGAGTTGAAAGGGGCAGGCCCTCCCTCCTGCTGTTAGTCCCCTGCAACTGGGACTCAGAGGCATCCTGCCTCTGAGGCTGGAGGTGGCCTGTAGCCCTCCGATTAGTAGGTGTTGATAGACCTCTTCTCCATGAAGTTCTCCAAACCCCTCTTAAAGCCATCCAGGTTGTTGGCTGTCACCACATCTTGTGGCAGAGAATTCCACAAGTCGATGATGTGTTGTGTGAAAAAGTAGCTCCGTTTGCTGGTCCTAGATTTCCCAGCAATCAATTTCATGGTATTATAATATTGATGCACACATTATAATGCACACTGAGGAAATTTCCTCCAGTTAGTATAGCGGGGGGGGGGGTGCTAGCAGAAAGTGCCCCTGCCTTGGTCTCCATAACATTAATTTTCTTTGTTGACTCAACCTAGCACGCACTCACTCCCTGCAGTTTTTGCCAGTGGGGGGGTGCAGTCTGCTCCTCCTCTCCCCCGCCCTCGTGACAACCCTGCTGGCTCCACCTCCTTCTCCTTGCCGATCCCGCCCCCATCCCCCCCATTGGTTGGCTGAACCGGGCATGGAGGCAGCAGAGGCGAGCAAGGGGGTGGGGACTGGCTCGCTGGCAGAACAGCAACCAATCAAGGAAAGGAAAGCAGAGGCAGGGAAGTCCCTGGTCCAATGGTTGTCTGGCTTTCCCCTCCTTCCTGCTCCGGGGGTGGGACAGCGTAACTTTTAATTCTTAAAAAAGGAGGGAAGAGGGAAAGGGGGAGTGGGGGGTGGGAGCAGACGCCAGACCAGAGAAAGAGAAGTGGAGAAAGGAGGAAGCTCTCTTAATGTTCCCCTTCAACAGTCAGTCTTACAGCAGAACATCATGTTTTGCGGTCCCCTTTTCTTCCTCCCCCCTGCTCAGCTTTCGTTTGTGCCTTGTGTTTGCGGGCTGGGGGGGGGGGGGGCTGTAATCATGGGTGACTTCAATTACCCACACACAGAATGGGTAAAGTCACAGTCAGGTCATGACAAAGAGGTCAAATTTCTAGATATGCTAAATGACTGTGCCCTATAACAGTTGGTCTTGGAACCGACCAGAGAGAAGGCGACCTTGGTCTTTATTCTGAGTGGCACCCAGGATGTCAGTGTCATCGACCCTTTAGGGAACAGTGACCATAGTGCCATCAAATTCAGCATACATGTGGGGAGAGAATCACCAAGGAAGTCTAATACAGACATTTTGAATTTCAGAAGAAGAAACCTCTCCAAAATGAAGAGTATGGTGAAAAAATCAGGAGAGTCACTTCACTCCAGAGTGCATGGAGTTTACTCAAAACCACAGTACTAGAAGCCCAGTTAGATTGTATACCCAAAAAGAAGAAAGGTACCACTAAGTCCAGGAAGATGCCTGCATGGCTAACGGGTACTGTCAAGGAAGCCATAAAAGGGAAGAAGACTTCCTTCCAAAATTCGAAGGCCTGTCCAAATGAAGAGAACAAAAGAAACACAAACTCTGGCAAAAGAAATGCAAGGCAACAATAAGGGAGGCGAAAAGAGAGTTTGAGGAACATTTAGCTAAAAGCATCAAGTGGAATAACGAAAACTTCTTTAAATACATCAGAAGCAGGAAACCTGCCAGGGAGGCAGTTGGACCATTAGACAATGAGGGAGTGAAAGGGATTATTAAGGAGAATATGGAGGTTGCAGAGAAGCTAAATGAGTTCTTTGTGTCCGTCTTCATGGCAGAGGATACTGAGCATATACCTGTTCCTGAACCAGGCTTTTAGGGAATTATTATTATTATTACTACTACTATTATTATTACATTTATATCCTGCTCTTCTTCCAAGGAGCCCAGAGCGGTGTACTACATACTTACGTTTCTCTTTCACAACAACCCTGTGAAGTAGCTTAGGCTGAGAGAGAAGTGACTGGCCCAGAGTCACCCAGCTAGTATCATGGCTGAATGGGGATTTGAACTTGGGTCTCCCCAGTCCTAGTCCAGCACTCGAACCACTACACCATGCTGGATGGCGGCTAAAGAACTGAGCCAGATAGAAGTGACGAGAGATGATGTTCTAAACTGTCTGGAAAAACTGAAAACTAACTAACAAATCACCTGGGTCGAATGGCAGCCCTCCAAGAGTCCTCAAAGAACTCAAATGTGAAATTGTTGACCTCCTTGCTAAATATATAAATTATCCCTGCAATTAGGTTCGGTACCAGAGGACTGGAAAGTAGCAAATGTAACACTGATATTCAAGAAGGGATCCAGGGTTGATCCGGGAAATTACAGGCCAGTTAGCTTAACATCCATTCCAGGCAAATTGTTGGGAAGCATCCTCAAGGATAAAATTGTAAAGCACATAGAAGAACAGGCCCTGCTGGGAATGAATCAGCATGGGTTCTGCAAAGGTAAATCTTGCCTGACCAACCATTTGGAGTTCTTTGAGAGTGTCAACGAGTGTGTGGATCAAGGTGATCCAGTTGACATAGTCTACCTGGACTTCCAAAAAGCTTTTGACAAAGTTCCTCATCAAAGACTCCTGAGGAAACTTAGCGGTCATGGGATAAGCCTTCCATCCTTCCGAGGTTGGTAAAATGAGTACCCAGAATGTTGGGGGGCAATATGCTAAATCATTGTAAACCGCTTAGAGAGCTTCCAGATATAGAGCGGTATATAAATGTAAGTGCTATTGCTATAAGGGGACAAGTACATGTGTGGATTGCTAACTGGTTGAAAGACAGGAAACAGAGGGTAGCTATAAATGGAGAGTTTTCACAATGGAGGGAAGTAAGAAGTGGGGTCCCCCAGGGATCTGTACTGGGACCGGTGCTTTTTAATTGATTCATCAATGATCTAGAAGTACATGTAAGGAGTGAGGTGGCCAAGTTTGCAGATGATACCAAACTCTTTCGGGTAGTGAAATCCAAACTGGATTGTGAAGAGCTCCAAAAGGATCTCTCCAAACTGGGTGAGCGGGCGACAAAGTGGCAAATGCGATTCAGTGTTGGCAACTGTAAAGTGATGCACATTGGGATGAAAACCCCCAACTTCAAGCATACAATGATGAGATCTGAGCTGTCGGTGACTGACCAGGAGAAGGATCTTGGGGTTATGGTGGACAGTTCATTGAAAGTGTCGACTCAATGTGTGGCAACTGTAAAAAAGGCCAATTCCATGCTAGGGATCATTAGGCAAGGGATTGGAAATAAAACAGCTAATATTATAATGCCCTTATATAAAACTATGGTGCAACCACACTTGGAGTACTGCGTACAATTCTGGTCACCACATCTTAAAAAGGACATTGTTGAACTGGAGAAGGTACAGAAGAGGGCAATGAAGATGATCAGGGGCCCAGAGCACCTTTCTTATGAGGCAAGACTACAACACCTGGGGCTTTTTAGTTTAGAAAAAAGACGACTGCGGGGAGACATGATAGAGGTCTATAAAATCATGCATGGTGTGGAGAAAGTGGAGAGAGAGAGATTCTTTTCCCTCTCACGCAACACTAGAACCAGGGGTCACTCCATGAAATTGATTGCCAAGAGGTCTAGGACCAACAAACGGAAGTACTTTTTCACACAACGCGTGATCCAATTGTGGAACTCTCTGCCACAGGATGTGGTGACAGCCGACAACCTGGATGGCTTTAAGAGGGGTTTGGATGACTTCATTGAGGAGAGGTCTATCAATGGCTACTAGTCGGAGGGCTGTGGGCCACCTCTAGCCTCAAGGGCAGGGTGCCTCTGAGTACCAGTTGCAGGGGAGTAATGGCAGGAGAGAGGGCATGCCCTCAACTCCTGTCTGTGGCTTCCAGCGGCATCTGGTGGGCCACTGTGCGTAACAGGATGCTGGACTAGATGGGCCTTGGGCCTGATCCAGCAAGGCTGTTCTTATGTTCTTATGTAACTTTTTAAAACCACCTTGGGGCTGTCTTTTAATGAAAGGCGGTATATAAATGCAACTATATATAAATAAATAGCTGTTGCAAGAAAAAAATTTTTTTGAGAAAGGTAATAAGCCTGAACAGCTATTGGCGTACCAATTGAGAAAAGAGCAGGAGAAGAGAACTATCACTTCAATATGGAATGGGGAATAATTTGTCTCAAATATGGACAAGATGATAGACCAATTTACGGAATACTATACCAGATTATACAGAAAGGAAATGCTGGATCTTGAGAAGGTTTTACAGTATTTAGAGGATTTACAGATTTCAGAATTCACTGATTGGCAGAAAGAACTGCTGAATAAACTAATTTCAGAGGAAGAAACAAAAGAGGTAATATAGCATCTGAGGCCTAATACACCAGGCCCGGGTGGATTTACAGTAGTTTATTACAAGTCTTTTCAAGAAATATTAATCAGCCCATTGACCCAAGTGATGAATGAAATATTACATTGTCATACAATGCCCTCTTCTTGGCAAGAAGCATTCATTTCTCTTATTCATAAGGAAGGGAAGGATCCAACCAGACCAGAATCGTACAGACCAATTTCTCTGCTGAATGTGGATTACAAACTTTTTGCGGCAATTTTGGCAAGAAGGCTGAAAGGTTTTTTAATTGATATAATACATCCGGATCAGACAGGATACGTACTGAAGAGAAACATGAAAGACAATCTGAGATATATATTGAATGCAATGGATGATATCTCAAAGAATAACAGTAAGGCAGTGATGATTTTCTGGGTTAGGGTGGAGAAAGCTTTTGACAATCTTGATTGGTCTGTCTTGTTTAAACTACTACTGAAAATGAACTGCGGCTCTAATTTTCTTTCATGGA
The DNA here is from genome assembly GCF_027244095.1 of Hemicordylus capensis. Classification (NCBI taxonomy): domain Eukaryota; kingdom Metazoa; phylum Chordata; class Lepidosauria; order Squamata; family Cordylidae; genus Hemicordylus; species Hemicordylus capensis. The sequence goes on from NC_069659.1 coordinate 359,486,265, forward strand.
TTCAAAGCATTTACCAGGAACAATCAGCAAAGTTAATAGTAAATGGGACAATATTTTTTTAAAATGCACTATTACAAAGGACACTAGACAAGGATGTCCTCTTTCACCATTTTTGCTTATCTTAGCTCTTGAACCATTGGCAATGAAGATACAGCAGGAACAAAAAGTCTCTGGAATTAAAATGGTGGATCAAGAACATAAAATAAAATTGAATGCAGATGATGTAGTTCTTACAATTATTCAACCAAAGCATTCTTTGCTCTCAATAATGGAGCATATAAATCATTACGGCATGGTTTCGGGATATAAGATTAATAAAAACAAAACGCAGATCCTTACAACGCAGATCCTTACATGGAACCTGTCAGCTGCAGAACTATTATATTTGAAAGACAAGACTGGATTTCAACTGACAGAAAAATCAATTAAATATTTGGGGATTAACTTAACAGTGAATAACCAAGACTTGTTTAAGCATAATTATTTACTGTTGTGGAGCCTTATCATGGCAGATCTAACCAGGTGGGGAAAAATCAAATCTTTCTTGGCTGGGAAGGATAGCCTCAGTTAAAACGAATATTTTACCAAAGATGAACTTCTTATTTCAAATGATCCCTATTAAAATTGAGGATAAAACACTGAATATGTGGCATAGGAATATAAACTCTTTTATCTGGGCCAATAAAAAACCAAGAATTAAGTTCAGGGTCATGCAAGATGCAAAAGATCGGGGAGGATTGGCTGTCCCTAATTTGAATTTATATCATCACGCCAGTTGCTTGACATGGATTTCGGACTGGATTAAAGAACCATATGGTTCAATGATGGATATGGAAGGGTCCTAACCCTAACCCTAACCTTAACCTTCCAGAAGGGCTACATAGGTATTTATGGACTAATATAAAAAGAAAAGATCATGACATAAAATCCCATACAATCAGAAGCAGCTTATTACATGTTTGGGACAAATATTTATTTATTATTTATTTATTTATTGTATTTGTATACTGCCCTTCCAAAATGGCTCAGGGCGGTTTACAATTAAAAACAAAAACAATAAAGAGCTAAAACAAAAATTAAAAAACAATATGACAACAGTTAACAATTTTAAAATATTTTAAAACAAGAATTAAACAATTGTAGTAATTAAAAACCCTGAAACAGGGTTAAAATATTAAAACCGATTTAAAAACCCTGGAAAGCCAGGCTGAACAAATACGTTTTAAGGGCTCTCCTGAAGGCTAATAGAGAATTCAAATTACGGATTTCCGCAGGGAGCGCATTCCACAGCCTCGGAGCAGCTATAGAGAAGGCCTGCCTCTGAGTCGCCACCAGACAAGGTGGTAGTAACTGGAGATGAACCTCCTCAGATGACCTTAATGTACGGGATCATGCAGAAGAAGGCACTCTCTGAGGTAACTCAGGCCTAAGCCGTTCAGGGCTTTAAAGGTAATAACCAGCACTTTGTATTTTGCCCAGAAACATATCGGCAGCCAGTGCAGTTGTTTCAAAATAGGCATAATATGGTCTCTCCGGGTTACCCCAGAGACCAATCTGGCTGCCACATTCTGAACTAACTGAAATTTCCAAACTACATAGAAAGGCAGCCCCACATAGAGTGCATTGCAATAGTCAAGCTGGAAGGTTACCAGCTGGTGCACCACTGTTTTGAGGTCATCCTCTTCAAGGAATGGGCGCAGCTATTGAATCAGCTGAAGCTGAAAGAAAGCACTCCTGGCCATGGCCTCCACCTGAGAAACCAGGGTGAGGCCTGGGTCCAGGAGTACTCCCAAGCTGCACACCTGCTCCTTCTGGGGGAGTGTAACCCCATCTAGCACAGGAAGATCTAACTCACCCCTCAGATTCTGAGCCCCCAAAATGAGCACCTCCGTCTTGCTTGGATTCAGCTTCAATTTGTTATCCCTCATCCAGCCCATTACTGCCTGTAGGCAGGCATTTAGAGAATGAGTGCCATTTCCTGAAGAAGGAAGGGAGAAGTAGATTTGGGTGTCATCAGCATACTGATAACACCCAGCACCAAATCTCCTGATGACTTCACCCAGCAGTTTCATGTAGATATTGAAAAGCATCGGTGACAGAATGGAGCCCTGCGGGACTCCATATAACAGCTCCTGCTTTGAGGAGTGACTGTCACAAACTCTGTTGCCAGATTTGGCTTTTTTAAAGCCAAATTTTGGGTTACGGCCTATTTGACTCATGAGTATACCCCACCATCTGGAATCTACCCGAGAGATAGGAACGGAACCACTGCAAAGCAGTGCCCCCATTCCCAACTCCCCCAGGCAACTCAGAAGGATACCATGGTCAATGGTATCAAACGCCACCGAGAGATCCAAGAGGACCAACAGAGTCACACTCCCTCTGTCGATTCCCCGGTAAAGGTCATCCATCAGGCTGACCAAGGCTGTCTCAACTCCATAGCCTGTTCTAAAGCCAGTTTGAAATGGGTCTAGATAATCAGTTTCCTCCAAAACCACCCAGAGCTGGTTAGCCACCACCCTCTCGATCACCTTGCCCAGCCAGGGGAGATTGGAGATTGGCCTATAACTATCCATCGCTGAGGGATCCAGGGAAGGCTTCTTAAGAAGAGGTCTAACTATTGCCTCCTTCAAACAGGGAGGCACCCTACCCTCCCTCAGCGATGTATTTATGATACTAACTAGGCCATCTCCAACAATCTCTCTGCTAGATCGAAGTAGCCAGGTTGGGCAAGGATCCAGAGAACAAGTGGTAGGCCATACCGCTACAAGCAGCTTGTCCACGTCATCAGGAGTCACAGATTGAAACTGATCCAACCTAACACTGCAAGACGGATCGTTGGATACCTCCCTCACAGACCCTGCAGAAATAGTAGAGTCCAAGTCAGCCCAAATACACGAGATTTTATCCGCAAAGAACCCACTAAAGGCGTCACAGCAGAGGATCTCCGGGAGCTGATTTGGGGCAGAAGGAGCAGAAATTATACTCCTCACCACCTGGGATAACTCTGCCATACGTGAACCCGCAGACACAATGCACGCTGACCAAAAACGCTTTTTTGCTGTGCGCACTGCCATTGCGTAAGTTTGCAAATGGGTTCTATGCCGCATCCTGTCAGATTCAAGCCGAGTTCTCCTCCACCTGCGTTCCAGTCGCCTACCAAGCCGCTTCATCCCCCGCAACTCCTCCGTATACCAGGGGGCTATCTTAGAAGCAGGCCTGGAGGGACACTTAGGAGCAATCATATCTACTGCCCTGGTGAGTTCTCTGTTTCAAGTTCCCACCAGGGCATCGACAGAATCACCGGCTGCACCAACATCGAAACCCTCCAAGGCCTTTTGGAAACCTACTGGGTCCAGCAGCCTTTTTGGGCGGACCATCCTAATAGGTCCATCACCCCTGCAGGGGTGGGTATTATATTAAGAACAGGGTAAGTCCATCTATCATAAACATTTTTTTCCCCATGGAGAAAATAACTAGAAATTTTGCCCACTGGAGAGAGAAGGCATACAATCAGCAAAGCCTAACTATAGGAAAAACAAAAATGAAATCCATCCAGACTCTCTCTTCAGAGTGGTCCAATGAGGCCTCATGGTTTCAATATCTACAAATTAGTACGATAGTGCAGAAAGAAATACAGAAATAAGGTGACAAACTTAGAGATTTAACAGAATTCAAGGTATTAATTATTAAAAATACCGATCATTTCCTGGGATTGATATATAAGTTGCTATTGAAATATGATTCAGAAACAGAACAAGTAAAAGACTGTATGATCAAGTGGATGCAAAATTGAAATAGAATAATTGATATGCAACACTGGGAATACCAATGGAAGGTGAATATTAAATTTACAGCAAATAGCATTTTAAGGGGAAATTGATACAAAATGTATTTTAGATGGTATATTACTCCCACGATGATTGCAAAGATGGATAGTAATTATTCTGGACATTGTTGGAAGTGTCAGAGCCATGCGGGGCCATTTTATCATATGTGGTGGACATGCAACAAAGCAAAACCATTCTGGAAAAAATTCACTGTAAGATGCAAGAAACTTTAAACATACATTTTCCTTACTCCAGGGGCTTGTTTTTTTGGTTAAACATGACTAAATCCTATATTCCTACTAAGTATTTGGAGCTGTCTTTGTATCTGATTACTGCAGTCAGGATCTTATATGCGGCTAAATGGAGACAACAAATAATCCTGACAGTAGATGAGTGGTTATTAAAATTATGGGAATATGCCTCTATGGCTAAGATTACTGCTTATGGAATACTTCAGATGAAACATTTATTTCTACTTGGGAGCCTTTCATAATTTACAATTTAGCACAGGGTCAACACCCTTATCCAAGATTTGGCTTTTTTTGGGATGAAAAATCCGACTTCAAGTATATGCTGATGGGATCTGAACTGTCGGTGACTGACCAGGAGAGGGATCTTGGGGTTGTGGTGGTCAGCTCGTTGAAAGTGTCGACTCAATGTGTGGCAGCTGTGACAAAGGCCAATTCCATGCTAGGGATCATTAGGAAGGGGATTGGAAATAAAACTGCTAGTTTTATAATGCCCTTATACAGATGTGGCAACAGCCAACAACCTGGATGGCTTTAAGAGGGGTTTGGATAACTTCATGGAGGAGAGGTCTATCAATGGCTACTAGTCGGAGGGCTATAGGCCACCTCCAGCCTCAGAAGCAGGATGCCTCTGAACACCAGTTGCAGGGGGGCAACAGCAGCAGGAGAGGGGGCATGCCCTCAACTCCTGCCTGTAGGTTCCCAGTGGCATCTGGTGGGCCACTGTGTGGCTTAACTAGATGGGCCTTCTTGGGCCTGATCCAGCAGGGCTGTTCTTATGTTCTTATGACACAGGCAAGCCAGTGCTGCCTGCATTATACTGTGCAGCATGTGGGCTGCTGTCTGTAGAAGCACATGCATTGCTTGTTAGTTCCAGCTCTAATTCTGAACTGCTTGAGCCACATTCTTTACTACTAAAAGATGGTTCTACCACTGTCTTTTCCTGTTTAAGGAGGGCAACTTATCAAACTTACTCTTCACTAGTTGAGCTAGTGACTGATTCTCCAAGAGCAAACAATTTTGGAAAACAAACAAGTTCAGTAGTACCTCCATTTCTTAGTCTATTCCTCTTTGTTGTCCTGATTGAGGTGAAACACATTCATACACACACACACACACACACACACACACACATCATAGGTTGGGGGTGGGAAGTTTATTTCTACTTTGAAACTGCTCAATTGGCCCGAGGATGATGTCTTGGTACCCATTTGTGGCATTGTTTCATAAAACTAGTCTATTTAGAGAGGGCAATTTTTGCACAGAAAAATGCAGTAGTGGAAAAAATTCCAGAAAGTCAGAAATTTTCCTGCCCTGTATCGCAGCCATGCAGATACACCTCCCAGAACCCACCAGGAAGAAAGGCTTGCCTTGCCCGTTTCCCACACTGCACTGATGGGGCCCACTTGACATCAGCTGGTGCCAATGGTGGGAGCAGAGCCTCACCTTGCAGGAGTCTTGGCCACCGTCCAGCTGCCCAGCACAGAGCATCCTCTCTGTGAACCTTCCTGGATAGGCATTGTTGCACATGGCATTGGATGCAATGGTTAGATTCGAACACTGCAGAGGACCATCTCTTCTGTTCACTGCAAATCCAGAAGATGGGTTAATCCTGGGTTAATACAGGCAGGGAGGCTACTCTGGCATGGGCTGTGCTTTCCCTTAAAGGCATGGCTATTGCTGCCAAGACTGGTCTCTGCTTCAGTCCCACTGGGGAGGGAGGGCATTGCCAACTGCCATGCACCTATCCCAAAACTGGGTGCATCCTTGCCAACCTCTTGCCAGTAACCTTCACTTGATCCTGCCCCTCACCTCTTCTCATCCTTTGTGGAAGCCTTCAGTGCCCAACTTGGCTTGCCAGTTCCCTGCTGCCATGAGCAGAGGGCACATACCAACATCCATCCACCCACCACTGCCTTGCCAGGTCTCCTCCTCAACCATCCTCTCTGCACTCACGGTTGTTGCTGCCCCATTCCGATGTGAGGCACAGTGTCCCAGCTGCAGCACATTGCTGGGGCAAGCTGATGGGCTGCACACACCCATTCAGAGCAGCTGGCTGTGTGAGCTTGAGGAGCATGATGTCAAAGTCCAGGGTGTAGTTGTTGAACCGCTCATGGGGGATCACTTTAGCAGCAGAGATGACTTGTGGTGTCTCTTCAGGAGTGCCAAGCCAGACCTCCATTGGCTCTGGGCTGCTGGAAGGGAAGAAAGGAGGTCCACCACTTTCTCCCTGGATGGTTCATGCCTAAGTCAGGCTTGAAAGATCCTTCAGCCACCCTGTAGGGGTTTTGCATGCAGGCAGCCAAAGGTACAAGGTTTGTGCAAGAAAAGGAGGGTTTTCCCTTGTTGCTTGTTTCTTTTTAAAAATGTATTTCTGTTTTCATACTGTTTGGAGTGGGTTGCTTCTTGCCCTCCACCAGACCTTTTGGAGTGTGCAGAGAATTTATCTCTAGTGCCAATTCCAGGCTGTTTCAAAGTTGATATTGAAAAACATGGACAAACACAAACCGAATGAACTTGGACAGTGGGTTTAAAGAAATATTATTGATTTTGATTTCCCATTTGTTTTCATTGCAGTATGAATTACAACAAATGGGGTATATTCATTTTCATTATTATTCATTACAAAACAGAGAAAAAGACACAAATGCACATATCTAGAAGGCATGTGCTTAGCAAAGTATGGGGAGGCCAAATGGAACAGAGCAGACAGAAAACCGGCTGTTTATTGCCTGCCTTGGAAACAAATGGTGTGCAAAGGATGTGAGCCAGGAGTATACCCACCTCCTGCTGCATTGCGCTGCAGCCAACACCCATTCCTGGCTAATGAGGGCCCCACTGCAGACATGGCTTGCCAAGCGGAGAGACGCCTGCCATGGCACAGAATATTGCTGGCAGGTGGCACACCCAACCAGCTTCCCAGCAGCTGCAGCAGCTCAAGACATAATTGGTCGACAATGAAGGGAGGAAATGAGAGTTTTGTCATGGTTAGGAGCCTCCTGGAGTGCAATGCGTCCTACTGCACTTAAAGAAGCATCCCCAGGTTTCCCAGCCCCCTTGTGTCTACCCGCCCTATTAGCTGGATAGGTACATTTCCTGCCCCCCAACCAGGACCCTGCTCGCTCCCTCTCTTTCCTGCCAGCAAGAGGAGAGTTAGCACAGAGCTGCTGGAGCATCATTCCTTCCACCGGCTTGTCCCAGGTGATACTCTTTGCTCTGTCTTGCATGGTCTGGGTCAGGGATACTCAGCGTTGGGTCCCCAGATATTACTGGACCAACTCCCATAATCCCCAGCTCCAGTGGCCTTTGGTTGTAACATCCAGTAATATCTGGGGACCCAACATTGAGAATCCCTGGTCATCATCTCTGGCTGGGTACAATCCTGGGACCTCATGGCTTTTTGGTGATCTCGTCACAGATCCTTTAAATCAGTTGTCTCCTGTCGTCCTGAACTGTAGGTGACATTCACTCCTGATGAGTTTTCTTTGTCCAGCTTTCTACCAGGAGCTGGTGCTTTGAACTCTGTGGCTATCCTGCAGCACAAGCTGGTTCCCCTTCCCCATGCTCCTTCATGTGGCAACACCTTAGGTCATCCGAGTGTGCCAATTATGAGCAGAGGCAGATTAGCGCACTGCTATTTATCTTCTCTTAATCTGTTCCTGTGAGAGGGCTTTTGGAGGAAGAGGAAAGAAGATAGGATTGCTCTCCTGCCCTTTCTGTGCCTAGTCCGCGGTGCAAAGTCAGCTTGTGGCTCCTCAGCCTTCAGCATATGGCCACCCTTCTGTTGCCAGAGAGCTGTGGATCATGTCAGCCCCTGCATTTAGGACTGATAGGAATCAAAGAGCGGCTAGCAACTGGCCACACTGTATTTTGAGACTGGATAGCCCATGTTCTGCCTTGATGGTGCTGGTCATAGTATTTTTAACAGGAAAATCAAGGTTGCTGCCAAACTCTGGGAAAATTAGGCATTTGGCTGTGAACTGATAATGTATCTAGAATCAGTGGAACCCAACTGATACCAGCATGTTTTCAGATTGCAAAATAGATACTGGGATGGGTAGCTCATATGGAACATCTGGGCTTGTTTAACTTATTCTGAAACAGAGCTGGATGATTTTTCCCCTATCTAAGAAGAGTCTACAAGCTCTGTGTTGTGGGCTGCTTAGCCTCAGGTAGAGTGTGCTTACCTTTGTTCTGTTTTTCTTTTTTTTTAAGTAAAACAAAGATAAGCCAGCAGCCTATCCTGGAGAAGACAAAAACCATCTACCTCCATTTCAGAACAAGTTCAACAGGTCCAGACTGTCCATATGAGGGTTTGCTGAAGATACGTTACCCATCACAGAATCTTTTCCTATTCTGTTCCTGTCCTCATATTACCTTATCATTCTTTACTTCCAGAATCAGGCTATTTATGTGCCGATGTGCCTAGGGTGGCCAGGTGAAAAAGAGCTCAAGGCTTCCATGCCTTTAAGAGACATACAGAAGCGGGAATTTCAGCAGGTGTAGCCAGTCCTGCAGGGGAAAGCACAGCTGTAGCTGCTGAAATTATCTCTGCTGTGCATCTCTGAAAGACACAGGAGTCCTGGCTGTCTTGCAACTGTCCCCCTAGATGTGCCTGAATGATCATGGCCGTTTGCCAAGTTGGACTTGCCACCAGCTCCAGTAATCTTTTCTCTTCATCACTTCCACATTATCTGCCCAGGGAGGGGGGGTGGGGGCTTTTGTACCTGTAAGAGCCAGCAGACAGCTGCAGCTGAACAGAAATATATTTTCTTCCTTCATTCCTGGAGTCCTCACTGAGAATGTGGAGTCCTCTGTGCTTCTGGAAGTGACCTAATTTCATGGGGAGGAGAGAGAATGGAGGATATTTGCACAGCTGACATGCTGATGCAAGGCCACACAGGGCTATTTTTCAAAACTATTGGAAAAGAGAGAAGGCTAGTATGTTTGCTGAGACACATCAGACAGCTTAAGAAGAGTTTCTTTTTGTACCTTTGATTGATTGATTAAGTGCTGTCAAGTCGGTATCGATTCTTAGTGACCACATAGATAGATTTTCTCCAGGATTATCTGTCTTCATCTTGGCCTTGAAAGTCTCTCAGTGTTGTTGTAATCAAATCCATCCACCTTGCTGCTGGTCGTCCTCTTTCCTTCAACTTTTCCCAGCATTATGGACTTCTCAAGGGAGCTGGATCTTATAATGTGTCCAAAGTATGATAGTTTGAGCCTGGTCATTTGTGCTTTGAGTGAAAATTCAGGATTGATTTGTTCTATAATCCATTTGTTTGTTTTCCTGGCTGTCCGTGGTATCCTCAAAAGTCTTTCCCAGCATCAAAGTTCAAAAGTGTCAATGCTTTTTCTATCTTGCTTCTTCAAAGTCCAGCTTTCACATCCATAGAGTGTCATGGGAAAAACCATTGTCCGGACAATTCTAATCTTTGTAGGTGTAGAAACCTCACGGCATCTCAATATCCTTTCCAAGGCCGTCATTGCAACCCTACCAAGTGCTAGTCTGCAGCATATTTCTTGACTGCTGGATCCTTGACTCTGGATGGTTGATCCTAAAAGGCAGAAGCTATCCACCACTTCAGTGTCTTCATTATCAGTTCTGAGGCTGGTTGCTGTACCCGTTGTCACTAGTTTAGTCTATTTTTACATTTAGTTGTAGTCCCAATTTTTCACTGTGCTCCTTGACTTCCATTACTAGAGCTTGCAGATCACCCACATTCACAGCTATCAGAGTGGTGTCATCAGTGTAGCACAGGTCATTGATGTTTCTTCCTCCAACTTTAAAACCACGCTCATCCTCTCCCAATCCAGTTTCTCAGTATATGTTCAGCATATAAGTTGAATAAATACAGATAATGTAGACAGCCTTGTCTTACTCCTTGGCTGGTCTGGAAACAGTCTGTTTCACCATGTTCTGTCTGGACTTTGGCTTCCTGCCCTGTGTATAGGTTTCTCATGAGAACAATGAGATGTTCTGTGACGCCCATTTTCCTAAGGATATTCCACAACTTGACATGGTCTACGCAATCAAAGGCTTTTCTGTAGTCAATAAAGCACATATTGACTACTTTCTGGTATTCTTTGGCTTTCTCAATTATCCAGCGTGCATCAGCAATGATGTCTCTTGTTCCTCTGCCTTTTCTGAAACCAGCTTGAACATCCGGCATTCCCCTTTTCACATAGGGCTCTAATCTGCATTGGATGATCCTGAGCATTATTTTGCTAGCATGTGAAATTAAGGATATTGTGTGATGATTTGCACAATCCTCCTTTCTTTGGTATGGGTATGTAGACTGACTTCTTCTAATCTGTTGGCCACTGTGTCGTTCTCCAAATTTGCTGGCATAGTTTGGTTAGAGCCTTGACTGATTCCGATTCTTCTGTTGCCTGCCATATTTCTGTAGCTATTCCATCAATTCCTATAGTCTTCCGACTTGGTAATGACCAGAGTGCTGATCTAACTTCATCTTCCTGTACTAGAGGTTCTTGCAAGTAGGGAATATCTTCTAGAGTATCTTGGATGTTGACACTCCTGCTGTACAGATTTTCAGTATACTCCTTTCATCTCTATTTGATCTTTTCTGAATCAGTAACTATCTGTCCTTTGGCATCCCTTAACTTACCAATTCGAGGTTAGAACCTCCCGCTGAGTTCAGAGATCTTTTGGAAAACTTGCCTTGTTCTTCTGTCTATTTCCATCCTCAAGGTCTTTACAGATGTTATTGTAATACTTCTCCTTGTCTCTTCTAACAGTTTTCTGAAATTCCCTATTAAGTTCCTTCCTGAGGTCTTTATCTTTCTTGACTTTGGCTTCTCTCCTCTTCTTGGCATTTCCACTGTCTGTTCCTGTTGGGACTTTGCGCTGTCTCTTGTCTCAAAGACAGTGGAGGACAGACTAGTGAGTCAGAGGGATAGAGGGTCAAGACATTGGTCATCCCTTCTCAGAGGCGTATCTAGGGAAAACAGCGCCTAGGGCAAGCACTGAAATTGTGCCCCCCCCCAAATATCTGACACCCATCTTTCAGATAACTTCACCATAATATCAGCTCAAAAAGTAAAAGTCAAGCTTATTAATCTTTTAATTAAAAAATTATGGCACTACCTGAAAATTATAACTGCACCTTACTTGCTTTCACTGATGCAAATTGCTGAAGCAGCACAGATACAGCCTTCTTCAGAAAGCAGGAATCACACCTATCAGCTATTCAGAGAGGTACTGGAGACTGGATGTAGTCCTTACACTCCCTGATCAGCATGTTCATTGCATTCCAAATCCAGCATTGTGTATTAGCAACCCTCCTGCCGCCCCCGCCCCCCAGCTGCTATCTGCCAGCAATCAGTAACATTCACATTTTTTATATCCCGTTCTTCCTCCAAGGAGCCCAGAACAGTGTACATACTTAAGTTTCTCCTCACAACAACCCTGTGAAGTAGGTTAGGCTAACAGAGAAGTGACTGGCCCACGGTCACCCAGCAAGTCTCATGGCTGAATGGGGATTTGAACTCGGGTCTCCCTGGTCCTAGTCCAGCACTCGAACCACTATCAAGGCAGTGTGTGCACACCTGCATTCAGAGTGGGGCCTTACAGCCTTGGCGCCTCCTCCAAAACACAAGTCAGCCTACATGCACATACAGCTACAACATGCAATAAAACAAACAAAAAAACCCACTCCATCTTAAGAGTAAGATACACAAAATGAGCAGGCAGGGCTATTGCTGGGGAATCTCAGGGTTAGGGCACGGACGAGAGATATACTAATAAATTAATTCATAAGGGGTACACTTATGAACAATTCTGGAATGTTAATCAAACTGTCCCCTCCTTTCCCCTTCCAATAAATCAGAGCAAACAGCAGAGGAAGAGAGATTTCGTTTATCCTTCTGCAACAATCAAATGCATGTGCCCATGAGCTTCTGGAAGGGCAAGCCAGCACAGCTAAGGGCCTGCTCCCCTCCCCTCTAACCCCCTCCAACAACAGAGCACAGAGCAAAGCCCACCCAAAGAAAGGAAAATTGGATATGAGCGGGATGGGGGGAGGGGTTTGTTTGTTTGTTTGTTTTTTTAACTTCTATACCACCCAAACTTTCATCTGGGCAGTTAACATAAAAACAATTAAAACACATATAAAAGTTAAAACAATGGAACAATTTAAAAACAGCCATAAAATTAAAGACAGACAATTTTTAAAAGCTGGGAAAGCTTGGGTGAAAAGATGGGTTTTCAGGTGTTTTTTTAAAAACTGCCAGAGATGGCAATTTTATTAATAATAAACACATTTCTACTATGGGCTTTGTTTGGTCTTTGCCTAGTTCCCTTGGGTTGAGAATAAATGTTGAAGAGAATGAAAAGAACAGAAAAATACATAACAGGTGCTGTCTTTAAATCTAAAATGATCCCTCACTAGTAGCCATCACATGCTGGAAAATCGCAGGCCAGGGGACTGCTTAGTCTGCATTCTCATGACTTAGGAGAAGTCAGTTGTGCACCAAACAAATGCTACTTATACAGCCAATTATTTTCACTCTTCATTACTGCATGAATATCAAATGGTTATGTGGCACAACACCTTCCTTATAATGAATCTGACTTAGAACCAAGTTAAATAGAATTTAATGCAATTTCCAATTTCCATAGGTAAGGCCTGAAATTTAACTGGGTTAATCCTGAGCAGTTTTATGATCACACATGAGATCTTAGATCCTCACGAAAGGAGCTGTTCCTTACATAAGACATTCCCAGTCCGCTCACACCTATCCTTCTAACTAGAATCAAATAGCTACAGTGAGCCAACATGATCCATTCACCAAATAACTTAAAGAACACACCTTGGATTGAAGAGCTGCTTTCACACATCTGCCCTCAAATTGGGAGTCCAAAATATCTCCAAGAATAGAAGCTAATAGAAACTTTTTGGAGTCCCAAAAAAGACCAGAAGTAAACAACAAACTGGAACCTCAACCAAAAACCAGGATGCAAATGTAACATAAAGGTTAAGTTTGTGCCATCGAGTCGGTGTTGTTGACTCCTGGCAACCACAGAGCCACGTGGATGTCTTTGGTAGAATAGACAGGAGGGGTTCACCATTGCCATCTCCTGTGCAGTGTTTCAGCACCTTTCTATATCGCTGCTGCCCGATATAGGAGTTTCCCATATCCTGGGAAACACACCAGTGGGGAGTCGAACCAACAGCCTCCTGCTCTCTAGTTGCTTCCCCGCTGTGCCATTAATGGTTCAAGTGACTCCAAATACAAATAGTAACCATACTTTTTTTATTTATTTAACATATTTTTATACCACCCACTACCAAAGTCTCTAGGCAGTTTACAGCTATAAAAACATATTAAAAGATCAAATTAAAGTAACCATGAAAACTACCATATACATACATATAAAACACATGTGATGAGTTTTCTGGATAATGACTCTCTTCTATGGTTTATCAAACATACAAAAATTTTGTTAATACTAATACATTAGTATTAGTAATACATTAGTATTACTAATACATAATACATTAGTAACACTAATACAAAATTTTGTTAATACTAATACATAGAAAAACTCAAGTGAAAAATAGGGACATATAAGATTGCCAGAGTGAAAATTGACCCAGATGAATCTACAGTTCAAAGTAGAAAACATATTTTGCTGAATTCTTCAGCTTAATAAGAAAACTCTTTCAAAATCAAAGAAATCACTCATGGCAAATTTAAACTAGGACCTCCCAACTACCTAAGAACTAGGTTCTTCTGCCAACATTGTGCCCATAGATCAGAAAATTGTTTTTAGCTTCCATATTGTGCATATTAAGGAATCTCATTCTACATAACACAAAGAACAAGAAATACAAGGCCAGAAATCCCATACATACTTCAGAGTAAGTTATATTGTAGTCAGTGCAATTTATTCTCAGGGAAACATGCATAAGTTTGAGCTACACTGACCAAAGGATCTTCAAACAAAGCCATAGAAAATGAAATAGCTTAATTAGAATGTATCAGGACTCTTTAGAGCTCTAGGCCACACCCCCTTTACATGTGATATGTCACATGATGATATCACATGCAAAGGGGGTGTGGCCTCGAGGTATAAATTGCTGGAGCGAGCTCTTCAGTCTCATTTCAGGGCAGGCTTGCTGCCTGAAACCGTCTATTTTCTCTTTCTCTTCCTCTGTGGGAGGGAGAGAAAGAGGAATAGACGCTTTCAGGCAGCAAACGCTCCCTGAAATTAATGCGAAAGTAAGTGCTCATGGAGGCTCCTGGGGGGCGTGTGCCCTGTCCTGGACTCAGAGAGGACGGCGGATGGGGGGGGCATGATTAAAAAATTTTTTTTTAATCAACTGTGGCGGTAGGGGTGGGGCAGGGCATGGCAGGCACTTGGCGCCCCTCTGCAACTGGCACCTAGGGCACGTGCCCTGCCTGCCCCACCCTGGTTATGCCTCTGTCCCTTCTCTACTGCTCTAACACTATCCCTTTGGAATGTAGATTGCTACTCTTAGGGACTAACTTACTTACTTCCTGCTTTGCACTTCCTCTTCCTCTCCCCCCCTTTTTTCTCTTCCTGTTTCTTCTACCTTGCAACATGCAAGCTCCTCTCCCCTGCACCATGTATGCAGAGATGCAGAATCCATCTGCATGCAGCTGGATAGATAGATTAGAGATTCTGTCTTCTCACTCTCCTATCTAGAATGGAGTTCTCTAATAAATACTACTTATATTGATTTGAAACTATGAACTGGCTCCAAGTTACTTTACTCTCAGCATACACGCATGCCTAACTAAATTCCGCTGTGTTGTGCCTCTGTGCACTCTGCTATAATGAAAAAGGGTTTCTCTTACCAGAGAGAATTCCTAATGGGTTATGGGAGCCCAGTATTTTGAGCTGCGTGTAGTGCAACTAAAGAGTTAAGTCTGTTCCAGGAGATCCAGTGAGATCTAGCCATGGACACTTTGAAATGCTAATCTACAGCAGCTGCCCTTTTACAGAGCTCAGTGAGGATGGCAACTTATCTAGAGGGAGAACTCAGGCTGACTATCCTGAACCCAGACAATTACTTGGAATGGAAAATTCAGCTGAGGCTTGCATTACGAGCTGAAGAACTACAGAAAGTCACTGTAGAACAAAAGATGCCTCCGCAGATGGAAGCAGATTGCTAATCTCAGAGACTTCCTTCCTTCCTTCCTGCCACTTCCTCTTTACCTTCTCTTCCCTTCCTTCTCCCTTGCAACATGCGAGCTCCTCTCTCCCTGCACCATGTGTGCAGAGATGCAGAATCCATCTGCATCCAGCTAGATAGATTAGAGATCCTATCTCTTCACTTTCCTATCTAGAATGGAGTTCTCTAATAAATACTCCTTATATTGATTTGAAACTATGAACTGGCTCCAAGTTATTTTACTCTCAGCATACACTCATGCCTAACCAAATTCCGCTGCGTTGTGCCTCTGTGCACGCTGCTATAATGAATAAGGGTTTCTCCTACCAGAGAGAATTCTCAACAGCCTGCGTGGGTGCTTGATGTTACACCTGAAGCGGATGATGTGCCTGTACTTGTTGCTCCTCTTGGGTTGCTCCTTCTCCTCATTACCACTGTCATCTTTGCTGTCAGTGCTCACACTGCTGACATTGCTCCCTCCTCCCCCATCGCTGGAGTCATCTGCGGGTAGATGGGCGATGCTGGTGAGCCAGTAGTCCTCTTCCTGCAGGCGTTGCCAGGTATCCCCCACCCTGGAAGATGCCTGTCTGGGCTTCATAATAGTTGGTCCTGGCTCACGCATTGCTGACCAAGGTGCTCCCCGTTGCCACTTTTGCCTGCCCCTCCTGCCTGGTTGCCTTGACTCTCTTTCTCTTTGATCCAAGGCTCAAGGGCATAATGGTCACCGCCCATCATCTTGTCGTTTGCCTGCCTCCTCTTTGTCCTGGCTGTTGCCTCGCCCTCACTAGGCACCCCTCTTGTGGTTCCGGCTGTGCATGAGTTGCATGTGCATATGTGCGCCCCACTGCTCTTCCTGGTGTTGTGGCGGATGTTGATGCCGTCGCTGCTGCCGCCGCTGCCACTGCTGATGATGTTACTGTTGGCACTGGCTTCTCCTCTGTGCCTCCCACCACTGCCACCACCTCAGCCGCTGCCCTCATAGCTGCCTCTGCCACTTCCCTCCTTGTCTGGGCATGTCTCTGCTCACGGATCTGTGCTCTCAGGCACTCTGCTTGCTGATGCTGCCCTGTTGGGGCAGGGCAGTGTTTTGAATAGGTGGCTGGCAGTGATCATGCCACTGCAGACAAGCGTAGTGCCAGGCAGAAGGCTCACGGACACCTATCAAGTGCCAGCATTTCTTGGAGGACTCCCCATGCAGTAAAGATCTCCAAGCGGCAATGGCCAGAACTCAGTGCAACTCACCCAGGAGCACTGTTGTGAGGAGGTGATCTTGGGAGGAGAGGCACAGTGTGGAGGTGGAGAGCAGTTTCCTGGGCCTGTCCAGAGATGGCCACCAAGAAGTAGGCGAGCAGGCACAAGGGACAGATTAAAGCCAAGAAATAACGTGGGCTGGGCGAGAGGGACGGGTGCAGCGAGGACGCAAGCAGTGTGCAGAAAGAGGTGGAAGGTCCACAAGAGACTCTTGCAGCTGGTCAACCTGCAACTGATGGACATTCTGTTAGAACAGATGCAGGAGGAGATGAAGGGCAGAGGGCAGAGTGTGAGGAGAGGATGCTGGGAATGTTACAAAAGCAAGCAGAAGGAGAGAGAGACTCTGTGCAAGTAAACATCTGGAAGGGGAGGTGAGCATGACTGGAATACGTTTCAGGTGCAATAATGTGATCGTGGTGCAAACCCTAAGTGTGTACCTCAAGCAGTAAAAAAGTGGCCTTTCACCCTAACTATTCACCCTAACTGTATATTTTTGATAATAGATATTGGTCACTGAAAGATGTGAAACTCTGGGGTCAAAAGGAGGAAAGGAGAGTGAAAACCCTAACCCTTGATGAAGGGGCCTCCCACCTTTGTAACACCCTCCTTTGAATGTATATTGGCCCCTGGAACCTGTGAGACCTGAAGGCCTGCACTGCAAACCCTAACTGTGCACCCTCAGTGATGTGGCCTTTCACTCTAACAGCTCCACCTTGGTGAAATGGCCTCTCACCCTTGAAAGTGACACCCTCCTGTGAGGGGCATTGGCCCCTGAAACCTGTGAGACCCAAGAAACTGCACTGCAAACCCTTACTGTGCACCCTCTGTGATGTGTCTGCTTATGTACTGGATTACTGATTATGTGTTCTTGAATGTGTACTTTTGAATATGTATGAACCCTGAGGAGGATGTGTACAATGCTGGTGGGTGCACTGGGCAACCAGTTGCGGCATCAGTAGAAAGGATTTAATAAATAACCCTAACTCCTCACCCTCACCTACCCCCTCACCCTGACCCTCCGACCCTGACTCCTAACCCCATGCCATAGAAATAAAGAGAACCTTCTAGAGTGATGCAGCACACCACAGGCAGGAGGCAACCTCTAATAGGGAAGGGTTAGGGTTAGGGTCAGGGTCAGGGTCAGGGTCAGGGTCAGGGTTAGGGGTTAGGGTTAAGGGTTAGGGTTTATTCGTCTCCTTACCGTGCCCCCCCAAAAGGAGGAGTCACGTGGGGGGAAAAGTGCTATGATACAAACTCATCATCATACAGTATGCACCAATCCAAGCCCCGCCCTCTTTCTAGCAACTTTCTGCGGGTTCCCACCACTAGGTGCTAGTACTTGTTGTCCCTGCATGTCACCAAACAACTTCTGAACTCTTACTTTCTTGGTCTTCACGGGTCTCAGTCTTCTTAGATCTTCTTGTGGAACTCTTGGGCATTCCTTCACGGGCTCTCCTTATCACCTGAGCAGCCCCCCTTCCACTGTGGTCAAGGCCAATGGGCCTTAATTTAGGCCTTGTCCCTCTTGCCCTGATGTTTCTCAGGACAAATATGACTATTAAGGCTCAACAGGTAAACTTCCAGACCTATCTCTTGACTGGTGCTCAGTGTTCTCCTAGGGGGAGGAGGGTTGCCAGCCCCCTACACTGCTGAGCCGGTCAGGGTGAGGGTGAGGGTGAGGGTGAGGGTGAGGGTGAGGGTGGGGCTGAGGGTGGGGGTGGGGGTGGGGGTCATTGTCAGGGTAAGGGTAAGGGTTAGAGACAGGGTTGCTAGAGACAGGGTTGCTTTATTAAAATCACAAACTACTACAACTTTACATTACGATTCTGAAACACTTGGATATATACAAAACAGAACAGAGAATGCACTTGAGCAGCCAGTTACAGACATGCACCACATATACAAGAAAAGAAAATCTGGGTGATCGTGAGGATGGAGACATTTCTTACGTAATCGGGGGATCGACATCAATTGTCCACTTCCATCGTTCCTCCCATTTCCCTTTCGGTAAGATGCACTTCTCCATGCTTACAAAACCCTGCAACAATTCCCGTGCGAAAGTCATGGTCTTGTGCACGGGAATCTCCCTATCTTTCCTCACTTCAATATTCCTATGTGTAAATAAAGCATAAATAACATAGAGGTTTACCACCCAGAGTACATACTTCGGGACCTTCCAGCGTGACTGTGGCGAAGAGCCCGATGCGTCACGTTTCCTAGACGGTCGCCTGATGGGTCCCGGTAGGGGAGGTTTTCCCACCCTTCCCGAAGCTACCGCTTCCCACGATTGGCCTTTCAGTTCTGGCCAATGTAAAGCCTGCCCCATGTTCCTCCATACTTCCTTCGCCACCACGCTGTCCATCAGAAAATGAGAGTTGGTTTGGGGATATTCAGCATCCGACACGCAGGCTTCTTGTTGGCATATGATGCGTGGGCAGAGCCGTTACTCTGGGGGTAGCCAAAGTCTGTTGGCGTTGAGAGGGAGCACTTGGTGGTACGTCCTCCATCTTGTCTCCCATAACCTGTACAGGATCCCTTTCGCTCGAAAGAGTTCGATCGGGTCCTCGCAGGAAAGCAGGTATCGAGAGACTTTCGGCCGCTGCATAAGACGTATCTTTGCCTGTCTATACGGCCCTTCCTCCAGTATGATCTCATACACCGCTTTCGTCAGTGCCCTGATAGATCGCGATTCTTTGAAAGCGGCTGACCACACGTTTGCCCTCTTGACCTGCGTGGGGAGGCCTTCCATGTAGTCCGGGAGGGACAGCTTGATCTTTAAGGTCACACGTCCTGCAAAGCTCCCGTTTTCCCACCACGAGTTTCCCCAAATGGACGTCCGCCACGCTGTTGCGAAAAGGGAAGTCCACGCTCTCTGGAGGGCGCTTCCTGTGCCGCGTACGGTGGATTGGGCCCAAGTGCCGAAATTGTACGAGGTAAATTTGGCCAAGAGAAGAGGCTGTAGGGCCGGCAGTGACAACCTTCCCCTCTCCACCGGTTTGTAGGCCTCTGCTCTGGGTAACGGAAAATGCCTGGCCCGCCACAGCAGTCCAAACACACGTCCCGTCACCCTCCTCACTGAATCTTCGGGGGGAGGGTAGACGACCGCGAGGTTGGTGGCCATAGGGACCAGATACGTCCACACATACATTGCTCTCTGGAACATATTTAAATTCCAGTGCTTCCAGAGGCTGATCTTCTTCCCCACTGTCTCTTCCCATTCTAACCAATTCTCAGTCCAAATGTGTTTCTTGACACCAAATTTCACCCCCAGGATGGAGATCGTGTCCTCCCATTCGCCCGCCACTGCCGATTCTCCTCGTCCCGCGGTCCCTTGCGTCGGGACAGCGAGCCTTTGAAGACGTTGCAGCTCGTGGTCAACGCTGACGAAGACGCTCTTGGTGATGTTTAAATCTTATCCGGAGACTCTGCCATATGCCTTGAGAAGTTCCACTGCTACCTTCGCTTCCGCTTCACTCGAGACCAAGAGTGTAACATCATTGGCGTGTGCCATGAGCTTCGCCTTCTGCTCAACGGGGTCGGGCGTTATGTCAGTCGACGTCACACGCGTGGCGGTTCCGGAGATGTGTTCCTCCGATGCGGGGATCGATACCATAAGACCCGTCAGTCTGGGTTCCTGTTGAATACGGACCAAGATGGGATCGAGGCTGAACACATCGAGCAACGGGCTGAGGGGGCACCCCTGTCGCACCCCCGACCGGAGGGCGATCGGGGAGCCCCTCCACCCATTGACCTGCGGCATAGCGGTCGCTCTCACGTATAGCAACTGGATCCAGCATACAAAGTCGGGCGGGATGCCCTTTTCTCTCAAAACAGTCCATAAGAATTCGTGATGGACTCTGTCAAAGGCCTTGACTTGGTCAATCATTAATAAGTGTCCTCTCCAGCTTTTCTTTTGCAAGGATCGGAAGACTTCCCTCAGGAGACAGAGAGAGTCCGTCATCCTGCAGCCAGGTACCGCACTTGTCTGAAAACCCTGTATCAACTTAGGAGCTACGAGTGCTAGTCTCTCGTTGAGAACTTTCGCTAGTATCCTATAGTCGACATTAGTCAACGTAATTGGCCTCCAATTCTCGGGCAGAGTGGTATCAGCGTGCTTTGGAAAGAAGATCAGGAGGCTGTCTCCGAAAGATTGGCTCAGAGCCCCGGTCTCCAGACAAAAGTTGAAAAGCTTAACCAAAGCCGGGATCAGTAGATCTGTGAATTCCTTATAAAGACTCTACGGCAGCCCGTCTGGACCCGGGGCTGGTCAGGGTCAGGGTCAGGGTCAGGGTCAGGGTCAGGGTCGGGGTTAGGGTTAAGCAAGGTTTTTGTTAGGCAAGGTTTTTTTATTGATAAAACAAACTACTGAAATTTTACATTACGATACCGTTTCAAAATTATATACAGACCAATCATCGATATAAAATAAAATACATGATAAGCTCTTTTGAGGTACATTACAAGGATCACAAGAACATTCCAATACAATTTTACAGACCCAGATCATACAGAGATATACAGGCATCATCGTACAATCAGGTAATGGGAGGGGGAACATCAATTGTCCATTTCCAACATTTTTCCCACTCTGCCCTCGATAATGTACCCTTTTCCTTCTGAATGAAACCATATAGCCTCTTCCAGGCTAACTGCACCGTTTTATCCACTCCATTCTCATAATCCCTTTCAATTTCCCTATTACGGTGGGAAAACATGACATTCATCACATACAGATTAACCAACCAGAAAACATACACCGGAATCTTCCACCTACCCCCTACGAATTCACCCCTCCCATCTCGTTTCCGAAAAGGTTTTTTTCCGGGGACCGGGTGGAAGGGGATCCCCGATCATACCTGAGGTCAGGGTTTCCCAATTCTGCTCACTCAATTCAGGCCATCAGAAGAGTACACCTACTTTTTGCCACACTACTCTTGCCGTTATACAATCCTTTAAGAAATGCACGTGAGTTTCCATAGGTCGTGCTTCTAGAGCGGCAGCTTCTTGCTGGCAGGTTATCCGTGACATAGTTGCTGATCAGGCGGAAGCCACGGTTTCTTTGCATTAAGAGGGAGGACCTGATGGTATACTCTCCATCGAAAGTCTCAGAGATAGAATGGGACTCTCTTTTCTTTCAAGAATCGAACCGGCTCGCCCGTCTGCTGGAGGTATCGTGAAATCCCTGTCTTGGACAGTCTCCGCCTCTGCATCCGCAGAAAGGGTCCCTCCATCAGTGCCGTCTCGTATACGATCTTATTCATTTGACGGACAGACTGAGACGCTCTTAGCACAGAAGGCACAATCTTCACACGTTTCATCCAGCCCAGGAGATCCTCGAAGAAATCCGGGATGGCCTCCTTAATCTTCACTGTCACATTCCCCGTAAAAGCACCTCTCTCCCACCATTCGACTCCCCAACGGGACTTCCGCCAGCCGGTCGCAAATAAAGACGCCCAGAGTCTTTGCAAGACGTTACTCTTATTATGTACGGCATAAAAGGTCCATATTCCAAAATTATAAGAGACGAATTTGGCCAAGAAGAAAGATTGCAGGGCTGGCAAGGCCAAGCCTCCCTGTTCCACAGTCTGATAGGCCACAGCCCTAGGTAACGGGAAGTTGCTCATCCTCCATACGAATGCAAAAACCTGTCCCTCTACCCTCCTCAAGAGGTCAGCCAGAGGAGGGTAGACCACTGCTAGATTATTAACAATAGGCACCAGGTATGTCCTGACGTACACCGCCCTCTGGTACATCGATAGCCTCCAGTTTTTCCATAAGGCTAGCTTATCGTTGACCTTCTTCTCCCAGGCGACCCAGTCTTCTTTCCAGACCTGGCGCCGGACTCCAAAGGCGATTTCCAGAACGTGTACGGTATCTTCCCATTCACACGAGGGTCTGCCCCTCTCTAAGCCGTCAGCCGTGCGATCCGATACCGGTAAATGGCGCAGTCGGCCCCTCTCACAGTCCACCTCAATGAAAAAGCTCTTCTCCACATTTACCTTGGATCCGGAGATCTCTCTGTACTCCGTGAAGAGGTCCAACGCCACCCGGATTTCCTGCTCAGTCGTTAGTAACAGGGTCACATCGTTGGCGTGAGCTATGAACTTTACTCCGAAGTCTTCCGTATTCTTTCCTTCGAGTCCCGGCAGTGACTCCGGGTCCATCCGCGCAAGAGCTTGCTCCTCTTCCGTGGCAAAACCTGGGAAAGACTCTCCCGGTGAGCGCAGGGGAACC
This sequence comes from Hemicordylus capensis, assembly GCF_027244095.1. Lineage (NCBI taxonomy): Eukaryota > Metazoa > Chordata > Lepidosauria > Squamata > Cordylidae > Hemicordylus > Hemicordylus capensis. The sequence goes on from NC_069659.1 coordinate 359,508,993, forward strand.
ACAAAGCCCGGCAAGCGGGGTTCACGCTGGATCCTCCTCCGGACCGGGTCCAAGGCAAATACATACAGCAGAGGGCTCAGGAGACAACCCTGGTGAACCACGGAATGCAAGACAATCTTGTCACCTCTCCAGCCATTGACTTGTGGAAAAACTCCCGCCTCAGAGTATAGCATTCTCACCCAGTTGACAAATCTCAGGGGAACTGTGTCTGGGAAGAGCAGACACAGCTGAGAAGCTGAGAAGCTGAGCAAGCCCTTCTAAACATCTATCCTTTTCCACTTCAAACAAACCAAGAGGGGAGTTTAGCAGGGGCTGTTTCTCTCTAAGGGGTAGGTCTTAGTCTCTCTATCTCTGTGTATGTTACTTGTTAGGGTTACTTGTTAGGGTTAACATATAACAGGGCTAGGAGTTCTTAGGGTTACCTAAAGGCAGTGTTACTTAGTAGTGGGGGTGGAGTCAGCTAGGGCTGGGAGGGGCCCCACATTCCTTCCTTTGACTCCCATCCTGTGTGACAGTTGGAAGGCAACTCTACATATGAGGTGTAGGCCCAAGAGCATAGCGAACAGAGCATAGCGAACAGGGATAGCAAACAGGACATAGGAGTTTTGCAGGAGTTTAGCGGGAAGTGTGCGGGGGAGCCTGGAACAAGCCCCCGCGATCACAAGGATCACAAGGAGCCTGGTGGAGAAGAGAACGTAAGTACATATCCCTCCCTCGTATCCCTCATATTCTTGGGAAAGGCTGTTTGGAAAGTTAAATAGCTGACCATTACAGCTGAGACCTATCCTAATAAACTATCTAATAAAAGGACAATAAGCTCCCTAAATACTGTAAACAGCCAACTAAAACAGTATGAAGATAGGTCAGCAGGGGAAGAGGCACTTCCCAGTGTATTGCACAGAGTGCCACATGTATGACTATTTGCCCCATGGGCAGAAGTCATGGTTGTGTGCTCAGTGCAAGGAGCTCCTGGCTCTCAGGGAACAAATCCGTTCCCTTGAGACCAAGGTGGCGGATCTGGAGAAGCTCAGGGAGACAGAGAGGCATGTGGACGAGACCTTCAGGGATGTGATAGAGGCATCCCACTCCAGGGCTGGTAGCTCCTCTGCTGTCAGGGAGAATGAAGGTCTTGGGCGAGGAGGACATTGGTCTGAGGAAGAGGGAAATGCTCCTTTAGAAGGGACCCCTTCCGTGGATGATGAGCCCATATCCTCTCGCACAGGGGATACTCCTCTGGGGGGTGGGGGCCTCCTTGTAGTTGGTGATTCGATCATTAGGGGGACAGAAAGATGGGTTTGTGACCCGCGTGTTGACCGCACGGTGACTTGCCTGCTTGGTGCGAAGGTTGCGGACATTACGCAGCGTCTAGACAGGCTCCTAGGCAGTGCTGGGGAGGAGACAGCTGTCGTGGTGCACGTCGGCACCAACGATGTGGGGAAATGCAATCGGGAGGTCCTGGAAGCCAAATTTAGGCTGATAGGTAGCATTTTGAAATCCAGGACCCCCAAGGTAGCATTCTCAGAAATGCTACCTGTTCCACGCGCAAGTACAGTGAGACAGGCAGAGCTGAGGGGTTTCAATGCGTGGATGAGACGTTGGTGCCGGGAGGAGGGCTTTAGATTTGTTAGGCACTGGGACACATTTTGGGTCAAGCAAGGCCTGTACAAAAGGGACGGGCTGCACTTGAACCAAGATGGAACCAGACTGCTGGTGCTTAAAATCAAAAAGGTTGCAGAGCAGCTTTTAAAATGATACCTGGGGAACAGCCGATGGGAGCTGGGCAGTATCCCGTTTGGCAAAAGCCATTCTTTAAAGTGTGAGGCTGCAAAGAATTCAAATAAAACAGATGGGGACAGAGCAGAACCGCATAAAGAGCAGACGGGAGGCTGTGCCAGCAGGTCAAAGAGTCAAAGGAATAGCATACATCAGGGGAAAGATTCAGTGTATAGGTGCTTGTATGCCAATGCCAGAAGCCTCCGAGCCAAGATGGGTGAGCTGGAGTGCTTGGTTGCTAACGCAGAAATAGACATAGTGGGCATAACAGAAACATGGTGGAACAGTGAGAACCGGTGGGACACTGTTATCCCTGGGTATAAACTCTATAGAAAGGATAGGGAGGGGCGCCTTGGAGGAGGGGTAGCACTGTATGTTAAAGAAGGGATAGAATCTAACAAGCTAGAAAACCTAGGTGGACTGGAGTCCTCCACAGAAACCCTGTGGGTGACTATACAAGGCCGGAAAGGAATCGTGCTACTGGGGACATGCTATCGCCCTCCGGATCAAAATGCCGACAGTGATTAGGAGTTGCAGGAGGAAATCAGGGAGGCATCAAGGAGAGGCAGGGCTGTAATTATGGGTGATTTCAACTACCCACACATAGACTGGTTAAATTCACATTCAAGTCAGGACAAAGAGGTCAAATTTCTAGATACACTAAATGACTGTGCCTTAGAACAGTTGGTCATGGAACCGACCAGAGAGAAGGTGATCTTGGACCTAATTCTGAGTGACACCCAGGACCTGGTGCGTGAAGTCAGTGTCATCGACCCTTTAGGGAACAGTGACCACAGTGCCATCAAATTCAGCATACATGCGGGGAGAGAATCACCAAGGATGTGAAACACAGACATTTTAAATTTCAACAGAGGAAACTTCTCCAAAATGAGGAGTATGGTGAAAAGAAAGCTGAGGGGGGAAATCAGGAGAGTCACTTTGCTCCAGAGTGCATGACGTTTACTCAAAACCACAATACTAGAAGCCCAGTTAGATTGTATACCCAAAAGGAGGAAAGGTACCACTAAGTCCAGGAGGATGCCAGCATGTCTAACGGGTACCGTCAAGGAAGCCATAAAAGGGAAGAAGACTTCCTTCCAAAATTGGAAGGCCTGTCCAAACAAAAAGAACAGAAAGGAACACAAACTCTGGCAAAAGAAATGCAAGGTGACAATAAGGGAGGCAAAAAGAGAGTTTGAGGAACATTTAGCCAAAAGTATCAAGGGGAATAACAAAAACTTCTTGAAGTACATCAGAAGCAGGAAACCTGCCAGGGAGGCGGTTGGGCCATTAGACAATGAGGGAGTGAAAGGGATTATTAAGGAGGATATGGAGGTTGCAGAGAAACTGAATGAGTTCTTTGCGTCTGTCTTCACGGCAGAGGATACTGAGCATATACCTGTTCCTGAACCACGCTTTTTAGGGATGGAGGCTAGAGAGCTGAGTCTGACAGAAGTGACAAGGGATGATGTTCTAAACTGTCTGGAAAAACTGGAAGCTAACAAATCACCAGGGCCGGATGGCATCCATCCAAGAGTCCTCAAGGAACTCAAATGTGGAATTGCCGACCTCCTTGCTAAAATATTTAACTTATCCCTGAAATCGGGCTCTGTACCAGAGGACTGGAGAGTAGCAAATGTAACACCGATTTTCCAAAAGGGATCCAGGGGTGATCCGGGAAATTACAGGCCGGTTAGCCTAACGTCCGTTCCAGGCAAATTAGCACTTAGCAATAGCACTTACATTTATATACCGCTTTATAGCCGGAGCTCTCTAAGCGGTTTACAATGATTTAGCATATTGCCCCCAACATTCTGGGTACTCAGATTGATGGAAAGCATCCTCAAGGATAAAATTGTAAAGCACCTAGAAGAACAGGCCCTGCTGGGAGTGAGCCAGCATGGCTTCCGCAAAGGTAAATCTTGCCTCACCAACCTTTTGGCGTTCCTTGAGAGTGTCAACAAGTATGTGGATAAAGGTGATCCAGTTGACATAGTCTACCTGGACCTCCAAAAAGCTTCTGACAAAGTTCCTCATCAAAGACTCCTGAGGAAACTTAGCTGTCATGGAATAAAGGGACAAGTACATGTGTGGATTGCTAACTGGTTGAAAGACAGAAAACAGAGGGTAGGTATAAATGGAGAGTTTTCACAATGGAGGGAAGTAAGAAGTGGGGTCCCCCAGGGATCTGTACTGGGAATGGTGCTTTTTAATTTATTCATAAATGATCTAGAAGCAGGGGTAAGCAGCGATGTGGCCAGATTTGCAGATGATACCAAACTCTTCCGGGTAGTGAAATCCCAAACGGATTGTGAGCAGCTCCAAAAGGATCTCTCCAAACTGGGGGAGTGGGCGACAAAATGGCAAATGCGGTTCAATGTTAGCAAGTGTAAAGTGATGCACATTGGAACAAAAAGCCCCAACTTCAAATATATGCTGATGATATCTGAGCTGTCTGTGACGGACCAGGAAAGGGATCTTGGGGTTGTGGTTGACAGCTCGTTGAAAGTGTCTATTCAATGTGCGGCAGCTGTGAAAAAGGCAAATTCCATGCTAGGGATCATTACGAAGCGGATTGAAAATAAAACGGCTAACATTATAATGCCCTTATAAAAAACTATGGTGCGACCACACTTGGAGTACTGCGTACAATTCTGGTCACCACATCTTAAAAAGGACATTGTTAAACTGGAGAAGGTACAGAAGAGGGCAACCAAGATGATCAGGGGCCTACAGCACCTTTCTTACGAGGCAAGAGTACAACACCTGGGGCTTTTTAGTTTAGAAAAAAGACGACTGCGGGGAGACATGATAGAGGTCTATAAAATCATGCATGGCGTGGAGAAAGTGGAGAGAGATTCTTTTCCCTCTCACGCAACACTAAAACCAGGGGTCACTCCATGAAATTGATTGCCAGGAGGTCTAGGACCAACAAACGGAAGTACTTTTTCACACAACGCGTGATCCACTTGTGGAACTCTCTGCCACAGGATGTGGTGACAGCCAACAACCTGGATGGCTTTAAGAGGGGTTTGGATGACTTCATGGAGGAGAGGTCTATCAATGGCTACTAGTCAGAGAGCTGTGGGCCACCTCCAGCCTCAAGGGTGTGCCTCTGAGTACCAGTTGCAGGGGAGCAATGGCAGGAGAGAGGGCACGCCCTCAACTCCTGCCTGTGGCTTCCAGCGGCATCTGGTGGGCCACTGTGCGAAACAGGATGCTGGACTAGATGGGCCTTGAGCCTGATCCAGCAGGGCTGTTCTTATGTTCTTATGAACGCCTTTGCTTTCGAGTACTGTCCATAAATAGGTGTGATTAATCTTATCGAAGGCCTTTATTTGATCAAGGAGTAAAAGATGACTGTCCCATTGATCCCGCTGAATAGATTGAAACACTTCTCTCATCAGGCAGAGAGAGTCGGTCATTCTCCTGCCCGGCACAGCACTTGTTTGAAGGCTATGGATTAATTTAAAAGCCGTCATGGCTAATCTGTTGTTCAAAATCTTAGCGAATATCCTGTAATCCACATTTGTCAAGGTGATAGGCCTCCAATTCTTTGGCAGTGACGTGTCCCCTTTTTTCGGGAAAAATATCAAGAGCCCATGTCCGAAAGTCTTGCCCAGGACACCCTTTTCCATACTAAAATTAAACAACTTAGTAAGAGCTGGGGACAGGAGATCCGTGAATTCTTTATAAAACGCCCATGTCAGTCCGTCGGGGCCCGGGGCTGAAGTCCCTTTGCCTCCCGAAATAACTCCTTTTACTTCTTCCAACGTTACCGATTGCACCATGGAGTTTTGATGTAGTCGATCTTGAAATCCACGGATGATAGCTTTACATATGCGACATCGCTCCTCATCAAAAACCTCTCCTCTATTCATTCTATCTGTGATCCTTAGTCATTGTGAGATGGCTCCCTGATATTCTTGAATATCTTTTCTGTAGACCTCACTATCCGCTGATCTTATGTTATTTGAAATCCTCTTCTTTAAGATCTCCCAACTCCTCAAAACTGCTCCATCAGTCATTAAAAAAATCCTTGTCTGTTGGCTCACCTCTAACAGCAAAAGAGACTTAAAATAAGCAGATTTTAAATATTTTGGATGCAAACACCATAATGGCTTCCCTCTTGGTAAAACATCCCCATATGTACACGTGAATCCCACCACTGCGTGGTCTGACCACGGGGTTAGCCTTCATTTGCATCCATATACTTGGAAAGAGGAGGGTGCCCACAATCTATCTAAACGACTGGCTACCCTTGGATGGAAATACGTGAATTTACTCCCCGACTCAAGATTCTGTTTGTAATTTAGTACAAAGGCCGATTGATGAGAAATTGGGGAAAATTCCAGGGAATTATATACCTCCAGAGCCTTATCCTCCAATCCCAAAGTCTTTGATAGATAAAATTGTAAGCTCTGCTCCTCAACCGTCAAGGAGGAATTCGGGGATGAGATCGGGCAGCCATTTACGAAATTCCTCTGATCCCCAGGACGTGCCCTATTGTTGAAATCACCCAACACTAGGATATGGTGTCTAGTGTTGGTAATATCTTTTAATTTAGCCCATAAGTGTCTTCTCAAAGAGGCCTTAACTGGGGCATACACCACACATAAGCGGAAAGCAAGGTTAAATGCACCCTTCTGAGTCCCGAGAGTCCGATCTCCAAGAATAGTAAAATCCACATACATAAGTCTCCCCTGTTCAACCTCCAACACACTATCAATTCTCAGATCCGATCTATGTTTAAAAAGTACAGTCACCCCCGCCCGGCCACTCCCATCGTAAGACCAATAAGAGGGGCCCCAAGTCCATTGATTCTGTGCTGAACAGCGGTGACCTTCGTGTTCAAAATGTGTTTCTTGCAGAACATAAATTTGATAATTTAAGCGTAACAAAAAATGGAAAATATCCCTTCTCCTGTCTATTGACTTCAGTCTGTGAACATTCCAGGTCAATAGATTGAAAGGTACAGCCATAATAAAGTTAATAAAGTTAAGGTTAATAATAATATCAAACCCAAACAAATCCTAAAGTGATAAAGGCAAGCATAATATAACATTAAAAAACCAAAAGTATTATATAACCATTTTTCCGAGAGAGGAAAAAGTCTATCGTTGATAATAAACATTTTGAGAAAAGCAAAGATTCTCTAAACAGAAACAGAACAGACACACTTCCTGTTTCTTAGGGATGGGGACTTCCTGTTACTTAGAGATGGGGACTTCCTGTTTGTGAGGGATGGGGACTTCCTGTTTGTTAGGGACTGGGACTTCCTGTTTCTTAGGGATGGGGACTTCCTGTTTCTAAGGGATGGGGACTTCCTGTTTCTAATGGATGGGGTTTAACTCTTCCATCGTATCCCCTCGACAACCCTGCGTGGCAAAGTGGGCCAGAAGAAACGAAGTTGGCGCATGTGTCCCTGCGACCTCCAGGCTGGAGTGCAGCTCTTGGAGCATTTGCTCCTCCCCAGGGGCCAACGTGGAAGGTAAGGCTCCAAAAAGAGAATGCTAATTGTACAGGAGAAAATCTACCAGAATAGAATCCCTAGCTGTATCATTGCCTTTTGGGATGAGGCTTTCCTCAGAGGACTGAAAAAAGGGTACCTCAAATGTTCCTCCGAAATATATTATATATTGTGGATTATTTTATTTTTTTCCATTTTATATCCCACTCTTCCTCCAAGGAGCCCAGAGCGGTGTACTACAGACTTAGGTTTCTTTCTCACAACAACCCTGTGAAGTAGGCTAGGCTGAGAGAGAAGTGACTGGCCCAGAGCCACCCAGCAAGTCTCATGGCTGAATGGGGATTGGAACTCCGGTCTCCCCAGTCCTAGTCCAGCACTCAAATCACTACATCATCCTGGCTCTCAATCCTTTGGCCAAATCCTCATAAGATTAAGAAATACCACATTGCCCCGACTTTATATATATATTTTATATCCCACTCTTCCTCCAAGGAGCCCAGAGCGGTGTAGTACAGACTTGAGTTTCTCCTCACAACAACCCTGTGAAGTAGGTTAGGCTCAGAGAAAAGTGACTGGCCCAGAGTCACCCAGCAAGTCTCATGGCTGAATGGGGATTGGAACTCCGGTCTCCCCAGTCCTAGTCCAGCACTCTAACCACTACATCATGCTGGCTCTCAATCCTTTGGCCAAATCCTCATAAGATTAAGAAATGACACATTGCTCCCACTTCAGAATAAGTGGCACAATTTGCTCTTTTCCAACAGATTTCAAGAAACAACCGACAGAGGCAACATCACAGAAGCCCAGAAGACGTGAAAGGAGCCAACGACACAGACACACAAGGCAAGCCAATCCACAACCCAGGGGCTGCGTAGAAGCTTCAGGCTTCTCTCTTGTCCCAAACATCATCATCATCATCATCATCATCATCATCATCATCACACACTTTATATGTGAGCCACCCTGTAAGAAATAGTCCTCTGGGGAGCTCACAACACAACATTGAAAAACGTCCTAGAAAAGCACATACAACACAACAAACACATCACAACACGAAACGGCAGCATCTCTAAAATGGCGGCTGCCTTGAATGGAAGAGGCTTCATGCCTCTTCAAGCAGCTTTGGGGGAACTGCCAAGAACAGACACAATACCATGTACACGTTGTATTCTGCCCTTTAGAGAACACGCTTCACGCGTGTTGGGAGCTTCAAGCTTCTTTAGCCCCGACAACCCTGCGTGGCAAACCGGGCCAGAAGAAACGGAGTTCTATAGTCAGGGCAACTCTGCAGGGGGTTTCCCAGAGTCTATTTCTTGGCATTTTGATTTTGAGTTCTTGGCACATGACAATGGTAGCATTTGTAGAGTTCTGGTATGTCACAACTTTTTTCTGTGTAGAGAAGCTTAAAGAAGGTAATGTGCTTGGAAGAAATTTTATATTCAGTGACAAGGAAGACTTAGATGGTGTGTGGGGGGAGTGCTCAAATGTAGCCTGCATCACTAGTGTTTTGGTATTTTCAAACAATAGTCGTATCTTTTTCATACAGCTCATAATTAATCTATGGAATTCTCTGCCACAGGATGTGGTGATGGCCACCAGCTTGGATGGCTTTGAGCAGGGTTTAGACAAATTCATGAAGTCTATCAGTGGCTACTAATCTTGATGGCTGTATGCTATTTCCAGGTTCAGAAGTAGGGTGCCTCCTAATACACAAGGAGCTGCAAGGGAACAAGAATAGGAGAGGGAGTACACCTTTACCTCCTGGTTGTGAACTTCCTGGAAGTATCTGATGGGGCACTATGGGAAACGGGATGCTGGACCACATGGGATTTGGGCCTGATCTAGCAAGGATCTTCTTATATTCTTGTTCTAATTGTGAAATGCACAAACCGGTCAAGCTGAGAGAGATGTGTCCGGCCCAGAGTCACCCAGCAAGTCTCATGGCTGAATGGGGATTTGAACTCCGGTTTCCAAGGTCCTAGTCCAGCACTCTAACCACTACATCATGCTGGCTCTCAATCCTTTGGCCAAATCCTCATAAGATTAAGAAATGCCACATTGCCCCTACTTCAGAATAAGTGGCACAATTTGCTCTTTTCCAACAGATTTCAAGAAACAATCGACAGAGGCAACATCACAGAAGCCAAGAAGACGTGGAAGGAGCCAAAGACACAGACACACAGGGCAAGCCAAACTAAACCACAACCCAGGGGCTGCGTAGAAGCTTCAGGCTTCTCTCTTGTCCCAAACATCATCATCACACACTATTTGTGAGCCACCCCATAACAAATAGTCCTCTGGGCGGCTCACAACACACCATTGAGAAATGTCCAATAAGAGCACATACAAAACGACAAACACATCACAACACAAAACAGCAGCAAATATCCAACCCGCAGCGACACAGAAGCCACAAAGGAATTAAAAGAGCCGACAAGGATGCACAAGATAGCCAAAGCAAGGGTTGTGTTCCTCACCGCCCTGAATGCTCTGTCAATCCACAGGCCATCAGTAGAAACTTCAGGCTGCTCTGTTCTCTCACCACCTGTGGAAGGCAGCGTGATCTCTCATTCTGTGGCTGCCTGGAATGAAACACGCTTCATGTATGTTACAAGCTTCAGGCATCTTCATTCTCCCAACAGCCTTGTCAAGCTGGATATCCTCTAAGATGGTGACTGCCTTTAACAGGACACACTTCATATGTGGTGCATGCTCAGCAGCCCTTTGTGCCATGTTTGGAAAGAAGAAACAGAGTTGGCACACATTTGCAATGACCTCCATGCCGGAGTGGTGATTTTGGAATGTGTTCTCCTCCCAAGAGGCCTGTGTGGGAGGCAGGATCAAAGACAGGGACTGGACCCAAAGTAAAGGGATCCCACCCCTGTCAAAAATAGAACTCCCAGGGTGGTGTAAGAGACAATCGAACAGGAACTAGACTAATGCCTGCTATAATGAGGTTCTTCAGCAGAGCACTGAAGAATCTATACCAAATAAGTATTGTTATGGCTGACAAGCAGACTAGGTTTCTCAGTAGTTATCCCTCAATGGTTACTCTAAAGGAGGACTCAATTTCAATAGGGGTTGCATTGGGTAATTTGGCCAGGATGTCAGCCAGTATTCATTATGCATTGATTTTTGCAAGATGAGATGAAACAGCTGTGAAACTAGTTACCAAGAAATCAAAGATTTCTTCCTTAGTGAACTTCTCATATTCTAACAGAAGAATGTGGTATTGCTCACACTTTAAAATCAATGACATGCCTTTTTCTCTTCCAGTGGGTTTCAAGAAAGAGCATAAGGAATGAGGAGGACACAGAAGACAAGACAAGCTGACCTGATCAATCTTGTGATGAGGAGGCGCAATGTCCGAGAATTGAAGAACTATTCAACATAGTTATTCAGTTTTGTTCATTATAGTTCTTCAATTTTATTCAAAATATAAATATGTGTAAATATTGAGCATACATATTTATTTCACACTGATTGTCACGAATGTAAAAGTGAAACTGTGAAAAGTATATTCACCAAGTCTTGCTCACACTTCAAATAAATGACTTAACATAAGAACATAAGAACAGCCCTGTTGGATCAGGCCCAAGGCCCATCTAGTCCAGCATCCTGTTTCGCACAGTGGCCCACCAGATGCCATTGGGAGCCTACATTCAGGAGTTGAGGGCATGCCCTCTCACCTGCCATTACTCCCCTGCAACTGGTACTCAGAGGCACCCTGCCCTTGAGGCAGGAGGTGGCCTACAGCCCTCCGACTAGTAGCCATAACTAGACTTGACTTGTTCTTTCCCAGCAGATTTCAGGAAAGAGCCTAAGGAGCAAGGAGAGTGAGGATAAGACAAGCTGTTTCAATCTCTTTCGTGATGAGGCTTCATCAGAGAACTGAAGAACATATACAAAATATAAAGATGTATACAAATACTGAGCATACTTATTTATTACATACCGATTGTCACAGGAGAATATAAAAATGAAACTCTGAAAATGTATTACTCGGGAAATCTAAGGTGTCATCCTTCATAAATGTCTCATACTCTAACATCACGTGGATTTGCTCACACTTCAAATAAATTATGTAACTTGTGCTTTCCCAAAAGATTTCAAAAACAGACCAGTGGAGGCGACAAGAGACAAGCCATGCCAAGCAAAACTGCATTACCCTTTTAGGTCTTGTTTTCAGAAGATTAGTCTCAAAACCAGTGGCTGGCTGCTGCAAATAGAGGCTTCAAGCGTGAGCTGATTTTATCCTTGGCCCTGTGAGGTAAGTTAGCCTGGAATATTCTGTGCTGGCTTCAAGGGTTCATGCCTAAAAAATAAGAATACGTTTGTTTAAATTGTTTGTATCCTGCCTATTGAAGAGCCTTAAACAACCATCTCTTCAGCCTGGATTTTAATGATATCTTGTTTTAATCTTAATTTTAATTAGATTTAATCTGGTTTAAATGTTTTTTGATTTTAATTGTTTTATTCTGTGTTTTTTATTTTATTTTAATGTAAACCAGCCTGAGCCAATGAATGAATGAATGAATGAAATAATAAATATTCAACAAAATGCTATTCAGGGCCTCTTACCCTCTCTTAAATTAAAACAACCCCCCCCCCACTAAATGCAAAACAACAACAAAACCCACTATTAAATGCAAGCCCCCACACTACTAAATTAAAAAAAAAACACTACTAAATGCAACAACCCCCCCAAAGCCCACTACTAAATGGGGGGAAAAACCACCACTAAATGCACACACTCCGCTAATAAATGCAAAAAAGATTCACTACTAAATGCAATAAAACTGAAGATAAAATAGACAAGAAAAAAGAGCATTCACAACTAAAAACTGAGTATTCTAAACAGGAGTAAAAAAAATAACCACCATTGGCTCTGTTCACCAGCCATTCTCATTGAGCTCTGTTGGTACATTACTCGTCAGGTTTTTTCACCCGTCAGGCATCCTTTTTCACTTGTCACAGATGTGTAGACTAGTGGATTTTCTGAGCCCTGATTCTAAACCTGGATTGGAGAAAAATGAAATTTTTCTTGGTGCAGATCTCCTGACCTAGCTGCTTTGCGTGAGTATTTGTTCAGTGAATCTGAAAAAAACTATTATCGTGATGTTTGAAACTAACATTTAACACATTTGTTAAAGATTTGTGGTAATGTTTTATTTTGAAACATGAATTATTTGAATTGATGAAAGAATGTTAATATGCCTATATATTCTCTTTTTACCCAGCATGTTGACTTGTATACAGTGTCATGTGGATTGTGGATAAATCCCTACAAAGGAGGATATTGCAAGAAATCGGAAATTTATAAAAGTGGCTACTGTCAGAGAGGTATATATTAACCTATGTCTAGATATGCTTTTGATTTTCTTTTCCCCCAGCAATCAATCAATGTATCGCGATCCATAGACCAGAAAATTTTCCCCTAGCAGACTGATTTACATTGACGGCCATGTGGATTGTGGGTAAATCCCTAAGGAGGTTATTTGAAGAAATCCAAAGTGTATAAAAGTGACTAATATCAAAGAGGTATGTATCAACTCCTATTTAGATGTTTTTACTCCCTTATTAGGATGTTAGATATACAGTTAAGGTGACTCTATTTATTTAAAAGTCTTCTGATTTTCCTCTCAAAAGAGACTTGTGCAGACAGGTTGAAAGTTGCTCTTACAATAAGTGATGTAGGGACATAGGAGCTGAAGTCCTATGGTCAGGGTGAAGTGCTGGTAACCTCTCCCCTGTAGCCTCCAAAGAAAAGAGGAGAACTTTCTGCAACTGGAAGAAAAAAGATGAAGTCTGAAGAAAAGATTCACTGTGGAAGGAGCGGTCCGCTTGCCATGGACTGTGATGCTTTCTTGCTCCACGTTATTGATAGCCAGTTTAATTTATTCTTACCTTTTAAATTGTTGTTCTGTATGTGAGCATTCTGTGCATTCATTATTTCTTCTTTTTGGGTTCTTCTTTTTGTAATGTATTTTAAATGTCTGGAAATTTTTTGTTGTAGCTGCTACACTTCTGATCAAACCTTCGATTTTGAAGAGCAATCCTGACAAGATGCAAAACAAGGGAGCCTTTTTCCTTAGAAACCTGTGGTAAATCCACGGGGGCTGCTCCATGGACAGCAATATCTGACATTTTGTTTGACAGAGAATTCCACAAGTGGATGATGCGTTGTGTGAAAAAGTGTTTGTTTGTTTGTTGGTTCTAGATTTCCTGCCAATCAATTGCATGGGATGACCCCTGGTTCTATTGTGATGTGAGAGGGAGAAGAATTTCTCTCCATCCACTTTCTCCACCCTATGCCTGATTTTATAGACCTCTATCATGTCTCCCCGCAGTTGTCTTTTTCTAAACTAAATAGCCCCAGGTGTTGTAGCCTTGCCTCATACGAAAGGTGCTCTAGGCCCCTGATCATCTTGGTTGCCCTCTTCTGCACCATTTCCAGTTCTACTATGTCCTTTTTTAGATGATGTAACCAGAATTGTACACAGTATTCCAGGTGTGGCTGTACCATAGTTTTTGAATAAGGGCATTATAATATTAGCTGTTTTATTTTCAGTCCCCTTCCTCATGATCGCTAGCATGGAATTGCCCTTTTCCACAGCTGCTGCACATTGAGTCGACACGTTCAACGAGCTGTCCACCACCACCCCAAGATCCCTCTCCTGGTCAGTCACCAACAGCTCAGATCCCATCTGCATAGACTTGAATTTGGGGTTTTTCGTCCCAATGTGCATCACTTTACACTTGTCAGCATTGGAGCTCCTCATAACCTGTTTTGGATTTCACTACCCGAAAGAGTTTGGTAGCTGCAAATTTGGCCACCTCGCTGCTTACCCCTACTTCTAGATCATTTCTAGGGCAGGGTCTTCCCTTGGGGGCCAGAGAACCAACCAAGCCCTCTCCAGTGCAGCACCCTCCCCCTGCCCTCGCCTTTCCCACCCCGAGCAGCATCTCTGTGGGTTCCTTCCAAGCACTCCATCCTCCCCCTCTTGATTGGGGCCTCACAGACCAAGGGCAGGTGTGGGGTTCTTCTGGTGGGCCTTTCCACAGACTCTCTGGCACATCCAAGACCAACATGCCAGCCTTAGGAAGCACCTGTGAGATAACAGCTTCTGTTTTCTCCCAGTGTGAGAACTTCTGGCTGTCATGGGGTGTAGCACTTGCTGTGAAGGTGGGAGAGGAAAGAAGGAAACCCTTCCAGCACCAGGGCAAGGTGGAATTAAATGGCTCTCCTTAACTTAAGCTGCCTCCATTGAGGTGGGAGACCATTTGAGAGGCCTCATCCTTGCCCCCCCCCCCTTGCCCTTTTTATCTTGAACAGCCTGGTAAGGCAGGCTCAGCTGAGAGAGAGCGGGGAGCCCAGAGCCAGCTGTGTGACTTAGTGGGGATTTGAAGCTGGGTGTGTCTTTGTCTCTAACCACTACCCCACCCTGTGCTGCCAGCATAAGGCTCAGCATGCAAAGAGAGCCAGCAGGGGGAGGCAGCCTCCAGCATCCCGATGTTCCTGAACTACAACTCCCAGCATTCCCAGACACAAGGCATGATGGCTGTGGATCCTGGGAATTGCAGAGCAGCCATATCCGGGGTCCTGCTTGTCCTGAAATGGTCAACTGTCCAAAAAGGCAGAATAAGACGGAGGGTGTGATTCCCGGCAGCAGGGAACACAGAGCTAGGGAAGGATGGGAAAGGGAGCGGTGCAGGAAAGAGCCAGAGGAAGGTGCCTTGTGCTGCTGAGTCAGGACCTTGGGCCATCTGGCTCAGGACTGTCTGCACTGATTGGCAGCAGCTCTCCAAGGTTTCAGGCAGGACTCACTCCCAGCCCCAAGTTACCTGGAGAGGCTGCCAGGCACTGAAGCCTGGAGAGGAGAGCTGATCTTGTGGCAGCAAGCATGCCTTGTCCCCATAGCTAAGCAGGGTCTGCCCTGGTTGCATAGGAATGGGAGACTGGAAGTGTGAGCAGCACTGCAAGATCTTCCCCTCTTAGGGGATGGAGCCGCTCTGGGAAGAGCAGGAGGTTTCAGGTTCCCTCCCTGGCTTCTCCAAGATAGGACAAGATTTTTTTTTTTAATAGGACAAGATTTTTTTATTGAACCAACTACCAAAGTATACAGTACGATGCCGAAGCACAATTATATACAAAGTGGTTGTTTGTACATGATATATCTACAAAGATTTACACACAAGGATTTGGAAACACACAAGGTTATGAAGTATATGCAGGTAGTACTGTAACTCGGGGGTGGGGGATTACAAGGCACATCAGGTAATCGGGCGGGTTACGTCCGATGTCTATTTCCACAATTTGTCCCATTGCTGTTTAGAAGTGATACTCTTGTCTTTTTGCACATATCCATACAAACTTTTCCAGAAGAGAGATTCCTGCCTGCAACCTTGGAGATGCCGCTGCCAGTCTGTGAAGACAATACTGAGCTAGATAGACCAATGGCCTGACTCAGTATGTGGCAGTTTCCTATGTTCCTATGCTTGTGACAGGAAGGGGCAGATTACCATGACTTCTTAGTCTGGCAGGGGCTGGTTTTGGCCCTGGCAGAACTTGGCAGGGGGTGCGCTCTCTCGCTCTCTCCCTCCCTCCCCATCCCCCCCCCCCCCCGGCAGTCTGCCATTCAAATGCAAAGCAGAGCTGGCAGGGGGAAAGAGCCAGGAAGAGAGCAGCAGAGTAGGGGTGTGGGGGGCTTCACCCAAGGAAAGCTCTTCAAGAAACCTGCACAGCTGCTGCTGTGCTTGCATGCAAAGCGTGGGAAGCAGGCTGCACGCGCAGCTCCTGAGCAGGGTTGATGTCCTGATCACGGGCTGGACCTGCTCTGTCTGGCGCCTGCAAAGCAGAAAGGCTGCCTGCTGCGCATGCTCAGCAGCCAGAGTCCACCACGAGACTCCTTCTGCAGCTCAGAGGCAAGACCTTGACAGACATGCTGCACATGGGGACCCTTCTGGGAACGGGTCCTGTTTCCTCCCAAGCTGCATGGATGGGGGGGGGGGACATATCAGGGGCCCTTTGCAGTTTTTCCATGGTCGGGGCTGCACTTCAGCCGTGCAAAGTCTCTTAGCCCCGAGATCAGGGACTGTCTTTAGCCGGACGAGGAGAAGAGACAGGGTGGAGTGAAGATTTGGGAAGGGCTGGAGAAGGAGCCAGCCTGCCATAAAGAGGGAGTTGTATTCGCTGCAGAAGCCTGCTGGCCAGACAGCTAATGGCTCCTTGCTGGCTGAGGGATACAGGTACACACACGCATGCACCACTGTAAGAGATTCAGGGGATGGGGCCGCTCTGGGAGGAGCACCCGCCTGCCTGCTTGCAGAAGTTCCCTTCCCACGTTCCTTCCCTGGCAGCAGCATCTCCAAGACAGGGCTGGGGGAGCCTGTAGTGCAGCCTTGGAGAAGCCGCTGCTGCCAGTCTGGGTAGACAACATTGACTCGGTAGTCTATGGCAGCTGCCTATGCTCTCAAAGATCCCTCCCCCACACTCTTGAGCCCTTAAGCATCTCCAGAGCTGCCTTCATGACAAGTCACTGGGAGGGTATCCTGGGGGGCCATCCAGGCCAGTCCCAGAGGACTGGCAGCAGCCAAAGATCCTTGCCCCCCAGGCCCTGAGACTGTGACATGCTGCTGCCAGCTGAGTAGACAATACGCAGCGAAAGGGACCAAGGACCTGACTTGGTAGAAGGAACGTGCCTGCCATTGCTTGACTTTAAAAAAAGAACCACAACAAAAGAGCCTCAGAATAACGTGCAACCCTTCATAGAATAATTGGAGCAGAGTGCAAAGCACGATACAGAGAAGGAGAGGTCATTTTTTAAAAAATCATGCGCTCTCCCTTTGCACCCGCCCCCCACTTGGTGCCTTCATTCCTGGGGGCTCCATTCTGCAGTGGAGTGGGGGGGGGGTTGGAAGCTGCCAGGCTATTCAAACCAACACGGAGGCTTCAGGGTGGGCCACTGGGCATGCAGCCAGATTGAAAATCCGAAAGATAGCCAAAACAAGACAAATAAAGCCAAAAAAAAAAAAAAGCCAGAATGGGGGTGAGCTCCTCTGTTCTCTTCTTTGTTCAACTTTGAGCACGGCAGGAAAAAAAGAGGGAGAGGCGCGAGACACTTGGAGTTGCTCTGTGTCTCTGTGTGTCACGATGACAAGATGATGACGTCAGGGAGGCACTCTGAGACATGATGCACGTGGTGACTTAAAAAAAAGTGGTCTGGCTTATTTGGCTTTTTCATGGCCTAGTGAAAAAAGCCAGAAATGTGCCAGTTTGGCTTATTTGGATTTTCATGGCTGGTGAAAAAGCCAGAAATAAGCCGAATGGCCAAACCATGTTTTTTAAGCCAAACAACTTTGAGATAGACCAGTTTGGCTTAAAATTAGCCAATCTGCCACACATGTTCAGTAGGCCGCTATTGCGCCTGCGCACTGCTTGGCTTCGGGCGGGAAATCCTGGAGGGCGCAAGGCATGCTTTGGCCGGTGGCGGCGCTGCTCAGGTTTTGAGGGCACTTGTTCTTCCCTGGCGGCGCGCCGGCAACAGCCTCGCTAGAAGCCACTCTGCTACACTTCTAGTTCCCTCTTGTCACTTCCGTAGCGTTACATCCCGTCACTTCCGCCAGAGGCCAGACGCAGCAACGCAAGCCGCTCTATACTTGCGCTTCCTTTTCATCACTTCCACGAGGAACCAGTAGTTGAGCATCTGTGTTTCCAGTTCGGTGTTCACGGCTTCCTGTGCCACAGGCAACTATGGAGACTGAGAGTCCCTGCCTGGCCTAGGCAGGGACTGCCCCTTGCTTAGGCCAAACAGCCGGAGGCCTGCCTCCCTCCCTTCCCCCGTTTCTAGGGGGCTGCCCAGGCCGGGCCCGCAGCTGTCTCCACTCTGCAAGCTGGGCAGTTCTGGGGCCCCGAAAAAGACCAGGGGGGATTCCCCCATCCCTTGCTCTGGAGCAGGGTGCTAGAGCCCCGCAGGGGCGCCTGCAACAGCAGCTCCTGCAGCACCCACTCTGGCTGTGTTTGCTGAGCATGAGCTGCCTCCACAGAGCTGCTTTCGGTGATGGTGGGGAGGGGGAGGAAGTCCCCGTCCCTAACAAACAGGAAGTCCCAATCCCTAACAAACAGGAAGTCCCTGTCCCGAACAAATAGGAAGTCCCAGTCCCATACAAACAGGACGTCCCCTTCTCTAACAAACAGAAAGTCCCATGCCCTATCAAACAGGAAGTCCAAGTCCCTAACAAAAAGGACGTCCCCGTCCCTGACAAACAGGAAGTCCCATTTCCTGACAAACAGGAAGTCCCATTCCCTGACAAACAGGAAGTCACTTTCCATAAGAAACAGGAAGTCCCAGTCCCTAACAAACAGGAAGTCCCAGTCCCATACAAACAGGAAGTCCCCATTTCTAACAAACAGGAAGTCCCATGCCCTATCAAACAGGAAGTCCAAGTCCCTAACAAACAGGAAGTCCCCGTCCCTGACAAACAGGAAGTCCCATTCCCTGACAAACAGGAAGTCCCATTCCCTAACAAACAGGAAGTCCCCTTCCCTCAGAAACAGTAGGTCCCCGTCCCTCAGAAACAGGAAGTACACATCCCAAACAAACAGAAAGTCCCAGTTCCTAATATACAGGAAGTCCCCATCCCGAACAAATAGGAAGTCCCCAACCCTAACAAACAGGAAGTCCCTATAACTAACAAAAAGGAAGTCCCCATCCCTAACAAACAGGAAGTCCCTGTCCCTGACAAACAGGAACTCCCTGTCCCTGACAAAAAGGAAGTCCCATTCCCTGACAAACAGGAAGTCCCAGTACCTAAAAAACAGGAAGTCCCTGTCACTAAAAAACAGGAAGTTCCAGTCCCTAACAAACAGGCAGTCCCAGTCCCTAACAAACAGGAAGTCCCCATCCTTTATAAACAGGAAGTCCCAATCACTAACAAACAGGAAGTCCCCGTCGATAACAAACAGGAAGTCCCTGTCCCTGACAAATAGGAAGTCCCATTCCCTAACAAACAGGAAGTCCCTGTCCCTGACAAACAGGAAGTCCCTGTCCCTGACAAACAGGAAGTACCAGTACCTAACAAACAGGAAGTCCCCATCCTTTATAAACAGGAAGTCCCCTTCCCTCAGAAACAGGAGGTCCCCGTCCCTCAGAAACAGGAAGTCCCCATGCCCTTACAAACAGGAAGTCTAAGTCCCTAACAAACAGGAAGTCCCCATCCCTAACAAACAGGAAGTCCCTGTCCCTAACCAACAGGAAGTCCCCATCCCTAACAAACAGGAAGTCCCCATCCCGAACAAACAGGAAGTCCCAATCCCTAACAAACAGGAAGTCCCCATTCCTAACAAACAGGAAGTCCCTGTCCCTGACAAACAGGAAGTACCAGTACCTGACAAACAGGAAGTCCCCATCCCTAACAAACAGGAAGTCCCCATCCCTAACACACAGGAAGTCCCCATCCCGAACAAACAGGAAGTCCCAATCACTAACAAACAGGAAGCCCCCATCCCTAACAAACAGGAAGTCCCCGTCCCTGACAAACAGGAAGTCCCATACCCTAACAAACAGGAAGTCCCCATCCCTAACAAACAGGAAGTCCAGGTCCCTGACAAACAGGAAGTTCCTGTCCCTGACAAACAGGAAGTACCAGTACCTAACAAACAGTTAGTCCCCATCCCTAACAAACAGGAAGTCCCCATCCCTAACAAACAGGAAGTCCCCATCCCTAACATACAGGAAGTCCCAATAACTAACAAACAGGAAGTCCCCGTCCCTAACAAACAGGAAGTCCCAATCACTAACAAACAGGAAGTCCCCATCAATAACAAACAGGGAGTCCAATGCCATAACAAACAGGAAGTCAAAGTCCCTAAGAAACAGAAAGTCCTCATCCCTAACAAACAGGAAGTCCCATTCACTGACAAACAGGAATTCCTATTCCCTGACAAACAGGAAGTCACTTTCCATATGAAACAGGAATTTCCAGTCCCTAACTAACAGGAAGTCCCAGTCCCATACAAACAGGAACTCCCCATTTCTAACAAACAGGAAGTCCCATGCCCTATCAAACAGGAAGTCCAAGTCCCTAACAAACAGGAAGTCCCCGTCCCTGACAAACAGGAAGTCCCATTCCCTGACAAACAGGAAGTCCCATTCCCTAACAAACAGGAAGTCCCCTTCGCTCAGAAACAATAGGTCCCTGTCCCACAGAAACAGGAACTCCACATCCGAAACAAACAGGAAGTCCCAGTTCCTAATATACAGGAAGTCCCCATCCCGAAAAAATAGGAAGTCCCCATCCCTAACAAACAGGAAGTCCCTATAACTAACAAACAGGAAGTCCGCATCCCTAACAAACAGGAAGTCCCAGTCCCTGACAAACAGGAACTCCCTGTCCCTGACAAACAGGAAGTCCCATTCCCTGACAAACAGGAAGTCCCAGTACCTAAAAAACAGGAAGTCCCTGTCACTAAAAAACAGGAAGTTCCAGTCCCTAACAAACAGGCAGTCCCAGTCCCTAACAAACAGGAAGTCCCCATCCTTTATAAACAGGAAGTCCCCTTCCCTCAGAAACAGGAGGTCCCCGTCCCTCAGAAACAGGAAGTCCCCATGCCCTGACAAACAGGAAGTCTAAGTCCCTAACAAACAGGAAGTCCCCATCCCTAACAAACAGGAAGTCCCTGTCCCTGACAAACAGGAAGTCCCAGTCCATAACATACAGGACGTCCCCATCCCAAACAAACAGGAAGTGCACGTCCCTAACCAACAGGAAGTCCCCATCCCTAACAAACAGGAAGTCCCCATTCCGAACAAACAGGAAGTCCCAATCCCTAACAAACAGGAAGTCCCCATTCCTAACAAACAGGAAGTCCCTGTACTTAAAAACTGGAAGTACCAGTACCTAACAAACAGGATGTCCCGATCCCTAACAAACAGGAAGTCCCCATCCCGAACAAACAGGAAGTACCCATCGCGAACAAACAGGAAGTCCCAATCACTAACAAACAGGAAGTCCCCGTCGATAACAAACAGGAAGTCCCTGTCCCTGACAAACAGGAAGTCCCATTCCCTAACAAACAGGAAGTCCCCATCCCTAACAAACAGGAAGTCCCCGTCCCTGACAAACAGGAAGTCCCTGTCCCTGACAAACAGGAAGTACCAGTAACTAACAAAGAGGAAGTCCCCATTCCAAAAAAATAGGAAGTCCCATCCCTAACAAACAGGAAGTCCCTATAACTAACAAACAGGAAGTCCCCATCCCTAACAAACAGGAAGTCCCTGTCCCTGACAAACAGGAACTGCCTGTCCCTGACAAACAGGAAGTCCCTGTCCCTGACAAAGAGGAAGTACCAGTACCTAACAAACAGGAAGTCCCCATCCCTAACAAACAGGAAGTCCCCATCCCGAACAAACAGGAAGTCCCCTTCCCTCAGAAACAGGAGGTCCCCGTCCCTCAGAAACAGGAAGTCCCCATGCCCTAACAAACAGGAAGTCTAAGTCCCTAACAAACAGGAAGTCCCCATACCTAACAAACAGGAAGTCCCTGTCCCTGACAAACAGGAAGTCCCAGTCCCTAACATACAGGAAGTCCCCATCCCAAACAAACAGGAAGTCCACGTCACTAACCAACAGGAAGTCCCCATCCCTAACAAACAGGAAGTCCCCATCCCGAACAAACAGGAAGTCCCAATCCCTAACAAACAGGAAGTCCCCATTCCTAACAAACAGGAAGTCCCTGTCCCTAACAAACTGGAAGTACCAGTACCTAACAAACAGGATGTCCCGATCCCTAACAAACAGGAAGTACCCATCCCAAACAAACAGGAAGTCCCAATCACTAACAAACAGGAAGTCCCCGTCAATAACAAACAGGAAGTCCCTGTCCCTGACAAACAGGAAGTCCCATTCCCTAACAAACAGGAAGTCCCCATCCCTAACAAACAGGAAGTCCCAGTCCCTGACAAACAGAAAGTACCAGTACCTAACAAACAGGAAGTCCCCATCCTTTATAAACAGGAAGTCCCCTTCCCTCAGAAACAGGAGGTTCCCGTCCCTCAGACACAGGAAGTCCCCATGCCCTTACAAACAGGAAGTCTAAGTCCCTAACAAAAAGGAAGTCCCCATCCCTAACAAACAAGAAGTCCCTGTCCCTGACAAACAGGAAGTCCCAGTCCCTAACATACAGCAAGTCCCCATCCCAAACAAACAGGAAGTCCATGTCCCTAACCAACAGGAAGTCCCCATCCCTAACAAACAGGAAGTCCCCATCCCGAACAAACAGGAAGTCCCAATCCCTAACAAACAGGAAGTCCCCATTCCTAACAAACAGGAAGTCCCTGTCCCTGACAAACAGGAAGTACCAGTACCTAACAAATAGGAAGTCCCCATCCCTAGCAAACAGGAAGTCCCCATCCCTAACACACAGGAAGTCCCCATCCCGAACAAACAGGAAGTCCCAATCACTAACAAACAGGAAGCCCCCATCCCTAACAAACAGGAAGTCCCCGTCTGTGACAAACAGGAAGTCCCCATCCCAAACAAACAGGAAGTACCAGTACCTAACAAACAGGAAATCCCCATCCCGAACAAACAGGAAGTCCCAATCCCTAGAAAACAGGAAGTCCCCATTCCTAACAAACAGGAAGTCCCTGCCCCTGACAAACAGGAAGTACCAGTACCTAACAAATAGGAAGTCCCCATCCCTAACAAACAGGAAGTCCCCATCCCTAACAAACAGGAAGTCCCAATCCCTAACAAACAGGAAGTCCCTGTCCCGAACAAACAGGAAGTCCCAGTCCCATACAAACAGGACGTCCCCTTCTCTAACAAAAAAGGAAGTCCCATACCCTATCAAACAGGAAGTCCAAGTCCCTAGCAAAAAGGACGTCCCCGTCCCTGACAAACAGGAAGTCCCATTCCCTGACAAACAGGAAGTCACTTTCCATAAGAAACAGGAAGTTCCAGTCCCTAACAAACAGGAAGTCCCAGTCCCATACAAACAGGAAGTCCCCATTTCTAACAAACAGGAAGTCCCATGCCCTATCAAACAGGAAGTCCAAGTCCCTAACAAACAGGAAGTCCCCGTCCCTGACAAACAGAAAGTCCCATTCACTGACAAACAGGAAGCCCCATTCCCTAACAAACAGGAAGTCCCCTTCCCTCAGAAACAGTAGGTCCCCGTCCCTCAGAAACAGGAACTCCACATCCGAAACAAACAGGAAGTCCCAGTTCCTAATATACAGGAAGCCCCCATCCCGAAAAAATAGGAAGTCCCCATCCCTAACAAACAGGAAGTCCCTATAACTAACAAACAGGAAGTCCCCATCCCTAACAAACAGGAAGTCCCAGTCCCTGACAAACAGGAAGTCCCTGTCCCTGACAAACAGGAAGTCCCATTCCCTGACAAACAGGAAGTCCCAGTACCTAAAAAACAGGAAGTCCCTGTCACTAAAAAACAGGAAGTTCCAGTCCCTAACAAACAGGCAGTCCCAGTCCCTAACAAACAGGAAGTCCCCATCCTTTATAAACAGGAAGTCCCCTTCCATCAGAAACAGGAGGTCCCCGTCCCTCAGAAACAGGAAGTCCCCATGCCCTGACAAACAGGAAGTCTAAGTCCCTAACAAACAGGAAGTCCCCATCCCTAACAAACAGGAAGTCCCTGTCCCTGACAAACAGGAAGTCCCAGTCCATAACATACAGGAAGTCCCCATCAGAAACAAACAGGAAGTCCACGTCCCTAACCAACAGGAAGTCCCCATCCCTAACAAACAGGAAGTCCCCATTCCGAACAAACAGGAAGTCCCAATCCCTAACAAACAGGAAGTCTCAATTCCTAACAAACAGGAAGTCCCTATAACTAACAAACAGGAAGTCCCCATCCCTAACAAACAGGAAGTCCCTGTCCCTGACAAACAGGAACTGCCTGTCCCTGACAAACAGAAAGTCCCTGTCCCTGACAAACAGGAAGTACCAGTACCTAACAAACAGGAAGTCCCCATCCCTAACAAACAGGAAGTCCCCATCCCGAACAAACAGGAAGTCCCCATCCCGAACAAACAGGAAGTCCCAATCACTAACAAACAGGAAGTCCCCGTCGATAACAAAAAGGAAGTCCCTGTCCCTGACAAACAGGAAGTTCCATTCCCTAACAAACAGGAAGTCCCCATCCCTAACAAACAGGAAGTCCCCGTCCCTGACAAACAGGAAGTCCCTGTCCCTGACAAACAGGAAGTACCAGTACCTAACAAAGAGGAAGTCCCCATTCCAAAAAAATAGGAAGTACCATCCCTAACAAACAGGAAGTCCCTATAACTAACAAACAGGAAGTCCCCATCCCTAACAAACAGGAAGTCCCTGTCCCTGACAAACAGGAACTGCCTGTCCCTGACAAACAGGAAGTCCCTGTCCCTGACAAAGAGGAAGTACCAGTACCTAACAAACAGGAAGTCCCATTCCCTAACAAACAGGAAGTCCCCATCCCTAACAAACAGGAAGTCCCCGTCCCTGACAAACAGGAAGTCCCTGTCCGTGACAAACAGGAAGTACCAGTACCTAACAAACAGGAAGTCCCCATCCATAACAAACAGGAAGTCCCAATCCCTAACAAACAGGAAGTCCCCATTCCTAACAAACAGGAAGTCCCTGTCCCTAACAAACTGGAAGTACCAGTACCTAACAAACAGGATGTCCCGATCCCTAACAAACAGGAAGTCCCCATCCCTAACAAACAGGAAGTACCCATCCCAAACAAACAGGAAGTCCCAATCACTAACAAACAGGAAGCCCCCATCCCTAACAAACAGGAAGTCCCTGTCCCTGACAAACAGGAAGTCCCATTCCCTAACAAACAGGAAGTCCCCATCCCTAACAAACAGGAAGTCCCAGTCCCTGACAAACAGAAAGTACCAGTACCTAACAAACAGGAAGTCCCCATCCTTTATAAACAGGAAGTCCCCTTCCCTCAGAAACAGGAGGTTCCCGTCCCTCAGACACAGGAAGTCCCCATGCCCTTACAAACAGGAAGTCTAAGTCCCTAACAAAAAGGAAGTCCCCATCCCTAACAAACAAGAAGTCCCTGTCCCTGACAAACAGGAAGTCCCAGTCCCTAACATACAGCAAGTCCCCATCCCAAACAAACAGGAAGTCCATGTCCCTAACCAACAGGAAGTCCCCATCCCTAACAAACAGGAAGTCCCCATCCCGAACAAACAGGAAGTCCCAATCCCTAACAAACAGGAAGTCCCCATTCCTAACAAACAGGAAGTCCCTGTCCCTGACAAACAGGAAGTACCAGTACCTATCAAACAAGAAGTCCCCATCCCTAGCAAACAGGAAGTCCCCATCCCTGACAAACAGGAAGTCCCAGTCCCTGACAAACAGGAAGTCCCAATCACTAACAAACAGGAAGCCCCCATCCCTAACAAACAGGAAGTCCCTGTCCCTGACAAACAGGAAGTCCCATTCCCTAACAAACAGGAAGTCCCATTCCCTAACAAACAGGAAGTCCCCATCCCTAACAAACAGGAAGTCCCCGTCCCTGACAAACAGGAAGTCCCTGTCCCTGACAAACAGGAAGTACCAGTACCTAACAAACAGGAAGTCCCCATCCCTAACAAACAGGAAGTCCCTATCCCTAACAAACAGGAAGTCCCCATCCCTAACAAACAGGAAGTCCCAATAACTAACAAACAGGAAGTCCCCATCCCTAACAAACAGGAAGTCCCCGTCCCTGAAAAACAGGAAGTCACATTCCCTGACAAACAGGAAGTCACTTTCCATAAGAAACAGGAAGTTCCAGTCCCTAAAAACAGGAAGTCCCAGTCCCATACAAACAGGAAGTCCCCATTTCTAACAAACAGGAAGTCCCATGCCCTATCAAACAGGAAGTCCAAGTCCCTAACAAGCAGGAAGTCCCCGTCCCTGACAAACAGGAAGTCCCATTCCCTCAGAAACAGTAGGTCCCCGTCCCTCAGAAACAGGAACTCCACATCCGAAACAAACAGGAAGTCCCAGTTCCTAATATACAGGAAGTCCCCATCCCGAAAAAATAGGAAGTCCCCATCCCTAACAAACAGGAAGTCCCTATAACTAACAAACAGGAAGTCCCCATTCCTAACAAACAGGAAGTCCCTGTCCCTGACAAACAGGAAGACCCATTCCCTGACAAACAGGAAGTCTCATTCCCTAACGAACAGGAAGTCCCCATCAATAACAAAAAGGAAGTCCAGGTCCCTTACAAACAGGAAGTCCCTGTCACTGACAAACAGGAAGTACCAGTACCTAACAAACAGGAAGTTCCAGTCCCTAACAAACAGGAAGTCCCCATCCCTAACAAACAGGAAGTCCCTGTCCCTGACAAACAGGAAGTCCCAGTCCCTAACATACATGAAGTCCCCATCCCAAACAAACAGAAAGTCCACGTCCCTAACCAACAGGAAGTCCCCATCCCTAACAAACAGGAAGTCCCCATCCCAAACAAACAGGAAGTCCCAATCGCTAACAAACAGGAAGTCCCCATTCCTAACAAACAGGAAGTCCCTGTCCCTGACAAACAGGAAGTACCAGTACCTAACAAACAGGAAGTCCCCATCCCTAACAAACAGGAAGTACCCATCCCGAACAAACAGGAAGTCCCAATCACTAACAAACAGGAAGTCCCCGTTGATATCAAACAGGAAGTCCAAGTCCCTAGCAAAAAGGACGTCCCCGTCCCTGACAAACAGGAAGTCCCATTCCCTGACAAACAGGAAGTCACTTTCCATAAGAAACAGGATATTCCAGTCCCTAACAAACAGGAAGTCCCAGTCCCATACAAACAGGAAGTCCCCATTTCTAACAAACAGGAAGTCCCATGCCCTATCAAACAGGAAGTCCAAGTCCCTAACAAACAGGAAGTCCCCGTCCCTGACAAACAGGAAGTCCCATTCCCTGACAAACAGGAAGTCCCATTCCCTAACAAACAGGAAGTCCCCTTCCCTCAGAAACAGTAGGTCCCTGTCCCACAGAAACAGGAACTCCACATCCGAAACAAACAGGAAGTCCCAGTTCCTAATATACAGGAAGTCCCCATCCGGAAAAAATAGGAAGTCCCCATCCCTAACAAACAGGAAGTCCCTATAACTAATAAACAGGAAGTCCCCATCCCTAACAAACAGGAAGTCCCAGTCCCTGACAAACAGGAACTCCCTGTCCCTGACAAACAGGAAGTCCCATTCCCTGACAAACAGGAAGTCCCAGTACCTAAAAAACAGGAAGTCCCTGTCACTAAAAAACAGGAAGTTCCAGTCCCTAACAAACAGGCAGTCCCAGTCCCTAACAAACAGGAAGTCCCCATCCTTTATAAACAGGAAGTCCCCTTCCCTCAGAAACAGGAGGTCCCCTTCCCTCAGAAACAGGAAGTCCCCATGCCCTGACAAACAGAAAGTCTAAGTCCCTAACAAACAGGAAGTCCCCATCCCTAACAAACAGGAAGTCCCTGTCCATGACAAACAGGAAGTCCCAGTCCATAACATACAGGAAGTCCCCATCCCAAACAAACAGGAAGTCCACGTCCCTAACCAACAGGAAGTCCCCATCCCTAACAAACAGGAAGTCCCCATTCCGAACAAACAGGAAGTCCCAATTCCTAACAAACAGGAAGTCCCCATTCCTAACAAACAGGAAGTCCCTGTCCTTAAAAACTGGAAGTACCAGTACCTAACAAACAGGATGTCCCGATCCCTAACAAACAGGAAGTCCCCATCCCGAACAAACAGGAAGTCCCAATCACTAACAAACAGGAAGTCCCTGTCGATAACAAACAGGAAGTCCCTGTCCCTGACAAACAGGAAGTCCCATTCCCTAACAAACAGGAAGTCCCCATCCCTAACAAACAGGAAGTCCCCGATCCTGACAAACAGGAAGTCCCTGTCCCTGACAAACAGGAAGTACCAGTACCTAACAAACAGGAAGTCCCCATCCTTTATAAACAGGAAGTCCCCTTCCCTCAGAAACAGGAGGTCCCCGTCCCTCAGAAACAGGAAGTCCCCATGCCCTTACAAACAGGAAGTCTAAGTCCCAAACAAACAGGAAGTCCCAATCCCTAACAAATAGGAAGTCCCCATCCCTAACAAACAGGAAGTCCCCATCCCTAACACACAGAAAGTCCCCATCCCGAACAAACAGGAAGTCCCAATCACTAACAAACAGGAAGCCCCCATCCCTAACAAACAGGAAGTCCCTGTCCGTGACAAACAGGAAGTCCCATTCCCTAACAAACAGGAAGTCCAGGTCCCTGACAAACAGGAAGTCCCTGTCCCTGACAAACAGGAAGTACCAGTACCTAACAAACAGGAAGTCCCCATCCCTAACAAATAGGAAGCCCCCATCCCTAACAAACAGGAAGTCCCTGTCCCTGACAAACAGGAAGTCTCATTCCCTAACGAACAGGAAGTCCCCATCAATAACAAAAAGGAAGTCCAGGTCCCTTACAAACAGGAAGTCCCTGTCCCTGACAAACAGGAAGTACCAGTACCTAACAAACAGGAAGTCTAAGTCCCTAACAAACAGGAAGTACCCATTCCTAACAAACAGGAAGTCCCCGTCCCTGACAAACAGGAAGTCCCAGTCCCTAACAAACAGGAAGTCCCCATCCCGAACAAACAGAAAGTTCACATCCCTAACCAACAGGAAGTCCCCATCCCTAACAAACAGGAAGTCCCCATCCCAAACAAACAGGAAGTCCACGAAACCCTAACAAACAGGAAGTCCCAATCCCGAACAAACAGGAAGTCCCAATCACTAACAAACAGGAATTCCCCGTCCATAACAAACAGGACGTCCCTGTCCGTGACAAACAGGAAGTCCCATTCCCTAACAAACAGGAAGTCCCCATTCCTAACAAACAGGAAGTCCCTGTCCTTAAAAACTGGAAGTACCAGTACCTAACAAACAGGATGTCCCGATCCCTAACAAACAGGAAGTCCCCATCCCGAACAAACAGGAAGTACCCATCCCGAACAAACAGGAAGTCCCAATCACTAACAAACAGGAAGTCCCCGTCGATAACAAACAGGAAGTCCCTGTCCCTGACAAACAGGAAGTCCCCATCCCTAACAAACAGGAAGTCCCCGTCCCTGACAAACAGGAAGTCCCTGTCCCTGACAAACAGGAAGTACCAGTACCTAACAAACATGAAGTCCCCATTCCGAAAAAATAGGAAGTCCCATCCCTAACAAACAGGAAGTCCCTATAACTAACAAACAGGAAGTCCCCATCCCTAACAAACAGGATGTCCCTGTCCCTGACAAACAGGAACTGCCTGTCCCTGACAAACAGGAAGTCCCTGTCCCTGACAAACAGGAAGTACCAGTACCTAACAAACAGGAAGTCCCCATCCCTAACAAACAGGAAGTCCGCATCCCGAACAAACAGGAAAACCCCATCCCGAACCAACAGGAAGTCCCCTTCCCTCAGAAACAGGAGGTCCCCGTCCCTCAGAAACAGGAAGTCCCCATGCCCTAACAACCAGGAAGTCTAAGTCCCTAACAAACAGGAAGTCCCCATACCTAACAAACAGGAAGTCCCTGTCCCTGACAAACAGGAAGTCCCAGTCCCTAACATACAGGAAGTCCCCATCCCAAACAAACAGGAAGTCCACGTCCCTAACCAACAGGAAGTCCCCATCCCTAACAAACAGGAAGTCCCCATTCCGAACAAACAGGAAGTCCCAATCCCTAACAAACAGGAAGTCTCAATTCCTAACAAACAGGAAGTCCCTGTCCTTAAAAACTGGAAGTACCAGTACCTAACAAACAGGATGTCCCGATCCCTAACAAACAGGAAGTCCTCATCCCGAACAAACAGGAAGTACCCATCCCGAACAAACAGGAAGTCCCAATCACCAACAAACAGGAAGTCCCCGTCGATAACAAACAGGAAGTCCCTGTCCCTGACAAACAGGAAGTCCCCATCCCTAACAAACAGGAAGTCCCCGTCCCTGACAAACAGGAAGTCCCTGTCCCTGACAAACAGGAAGTACAAGTACCTAACAAACAGGAAGTCCCCATCCCTAGCAAACAGGAAGTCCCCATCCCTAACACACAGGAAGTCCCCATCCCGAACAAACAGGAAGTCCCAATCACTAACAAACAGGAAGCCCCCATCCCTAACAAACAGGAAGTCCCCATCCCTGACAAACAGGAAGTCCCCATCCCAAACAAACAAGAAGTACCAGTACCTAACAAACAGGAAGTCCCCATCCCGAACAAACAGGAAGTCCACGTAACCCTAACAAACAGGAAGTCCCAATCCCGAACAAACAGGAAGTCCGAATCACTAACAAACAGGAAGTCCCCGTCCATAACAAACAGGACGTCACTGTCCATGACAAACAGGAAGTCCCATTCCCTAACAAACAGGAAGTCCCCATTCCTAACAAACAGGAAGTCCCTGTCCTTAAAAACTGGAAGTACCAGTACCTAACAAACAGGATGTCCCGATCCCTAACAAACAGGAAGTCCCCATCCCTAACAAACAGGAAGTACCCATCCCGAACAAACAGGAAGTCCCAATCACTAACAAACAGGAAGTCCCCGTCGATAACAAACAGTTAGTCCCTGTCCCTGACAAACAGGAAGTCCCCATCCCTAACAAACAGGAAGTCCCCGTCCCTGACAAACAGGAAGTCCCTGTCCCTGACAAACAGGGAGTACCAGTACCTAACAAACAGGAAGTCCCCATTCTTTATAAACAGGAAGTCCCCTTCCCTCAGAAACAGGAGGTCCCCATCCCTAACAAACAGGAAGCCCCCATCCCTAACAAAACAGGAAGTCCCTGTCGCTGACAAACAGGAAGTCTCATTCCCTAACAAACAGGAAGTCCCCATCAATAACAAACAGGAAGTCCAGGTCCCTTACAAACAGGAAGTCCCTGTCCCTGACAAACAGGAAGTACCAGTACCTAACCAACAGGAAGTCCCCATCCCTAACAAACAGGAAGTCCCCATCCCTAACAAACAGGAAGTCACTGACCCTGACAAACAGGAAGTCCCTGTCCCTAACATACAGGAAGTCCCCATCCCAAACAAACAGAAAGTCCACGTCCCTAACCAAGAGGAAGTCCCCATCCCTAACAAACAGGAAGTCCCCATACCGAACAAACAGGAAGTCCCAATCGCTAACAAACAGGAAGTCCCCATTCCTAACAAACAGGAAGTCCCTGTCCCTGACAAACAGGAAGTACCAGTACCTAACAAACAGGAAGTCCCCATCCCTAACAAACAGGAAGTCCCAGTCCCTGACAAACAGGAACTCCCTGTCCCTGACAAACAGGAAGTCCCATTCCCTGACAAACAGGAAGTCCCAGTCCCTAAAATACAGGAAGTCCCCATCCCAAACAAACAGGAAGTCCATGTCCCTAACAAACAGGAAGTCCCCATCCCTAGCAAACAGGAAGTCCCCATCCCTAACACATAGGAAGTCCCCATCCCGAACAAACAGTAAGTCCCAATCACTAACAAACAGGAAGCCCCCATCAATAACAAACAGGAAGTCCCCGTCCCTGACAAACAGGAAGTCCCCATCCCAAACAAACAGGAAGTACCAGTACCTAACAAACAGGAAGTCCCCATCCCGAACAAACAGGAAGTCCCAATCCCTAAAAAACAGGAAGTCCCCATTCCTAACAAACAGGAAGTCCCTGTCCCTGACAAACAAGAATTACCAGTACCTAACAAATAGGAAGTCCCAACCCCTAACAAACAGGAAGTCCCTGTCCCGAACAAACAGGAAGTCCCAGTCCCATACAAACAGGACGTCCCCTTCTCTAACAAACAGGAAGTCCCATGCCCTAACAAACAGGAAGTCCCTGTCCCTGACAAACAGGAAGTACCAGTACCTAACAAATAGGAAGTCCCCATCCCTAACAAACAGGAAGTCCCCATCCCTAACAAACAGGAAGTCCCAATCCCTAACAAACAGGAATTCCCTGTCCCGAACAAACAGGAAGTCCCAGTCCCATACAAACAGGACGTCCCCTTCTCTAACAAAGAGGAAGTCCCATGCCCTATCAAACAGGAAGTCCAAGTCCCTAGCAAAAAGGACGTCCCCGTCCCTGACAAACAGGAAGTCCCATTCCCTGACAAACAGGAAGTCACTTTCCATAAGAAACAGGAAGTTCCAGTCCCTAACAAACAGGAAGTCCCAGTCCCATACAAACAGGAAGTCCCCATTTCTAACAAACAGGAAGTCCCATGCCCTATCAAACAGGAAGTCCAAGGCCCTAACAAGCAGGAAGTCCCCGTCCCTGACAAACAGGAAGTCCCATTCCCTGACAAACAGGAAGCCCCATTCCCTAACAAACAGGAAGTCCCCTTCCCTCAGAAACAGTAGGTCCCCGTCCCTCAGAAACAGGAACTCCACATCCGAAACAAACAGGAAGTCCCAGTTCCTAATATACAGGAAGCCCCCATCCCGAAAAAATAGGAAGTCCCCATCCCTAACAAACAGGAAGTCCCTATAACTAACAAACAGGAAGTCCCCATCCCTAACAAACAGGAAGTCCCAGTCCCTGACAAACAGGAAGTCCCTGTCCCTGACAAACAGGAAGTCCCATTCCCTGACAAACAGGAAGTCCCAGTACCTAAAAAACAGGAAGTCCCTGTCACTAAAAAACAGGAAGTTCCAGTCCCTAACAAACAGGCAGTCCCAGTCCCTAACAAACAGGAAGTCCCCATCCTTTATAAACAGGAAGTCCCCTTCCATCAGAAACAGGAGGTCCCCGTCCCTCAGAAACAGGAAGTCCCCATGCCCTGACAAACAGGAAGTCTAAGTCCCTAACAAACAGGAAGTCCCCATCCCTAACAAACAGGAAGTCCCTGTCCCTGACAAACAGGAAGTCCCAGTCCATAACATACAGGAAGTCCCCATCCCAAACAAACAGGAAGTCCACGTCCCTAACCAACAGGAAGTCCCCATCCCTAACAAACAGGAAGTCCCCATTCCGAACAAACAGGAAGTCCCCATCCCTAACAAACAGGAAGTCCCAATCCCTAACAAACAGGAAGTCCCTGTCCCGAACAAACAGGAAGTCCCAGTCCCATACAAACAGGACGTCCCCTTCTCTAACAAACAGGAAGTCCCATGCCCTAACAAACAGGAAGTCCCTGTCCCTGACAAACAGGAAGTACCAGTACCTAACAAATAGGAAGTCCCCATCCCTAACAAACAGGAAGTCCCCATCCCTAACAAACAGGAAGTCACAATCCCTAACAAACAGGAAGTCCCTGTCCCGAACAAACAGGAAGTCCCAGTCCCATACAAACAGGACGTCCCCTTCTCTAACAAACAGGAAGTCCCATTCCCTAACAAACCGGAAGTCCCCATCCCTAACAAACAGGAAGTCCCCGTCCCTGACAAACAGGAAGTCCCTGTCCCTGACAAACAGGAAGTACCAGTACCTAACAAACAGGAAGTCCCCATTCCGAAAAAATAGTAAGTCCCATCCCTAACAAACAGGAAGTCCCTATAACTAACAAACAGGAAGTCCCCATCCCTAACAAACAGGAAGTCCCTGTCCCTGACAAACAGGAACTGCCTGTCCCTGACAAACAGGAAGTCCCTGTCCCTGACAAAGAGGAAGTACCAGTACCTAACAAACAGGAAGTCCCCATCCCTAACAAACAGGAAGTCCCCATCCCGAACAAACAGGAAGTCCCCATCCCGAACAAACAGGAAGTCCCCTTCCCTCAGAAACAGGAGGTCCCCGTCCCTCAGAAACAGGAAGTCCCCATGCCCTAACAAACAGGAAGTCTAAGTCCCTGACAAACAGGAAGTCCCCATACCTAACAAACAGGAAGTCCCTGTCCCTGACAAACAGGAAGTCCCAGTCCCTAACATACAGGAAGTCCCCATCCCAAACAAACAGGAAGTCCACGTCACTAACCAACAGGAAGTCCCCATCCCTAACAAACAGGAAGTCCCCATCCCGAACAAACAGGAAGTCCCAATCCCTAACAAACAGGAAGTCCCCATTCCTAACAAACAGGAAGTCCCTGTCCCTAACAAACTGGAAGTACCAGTACCTAACAAACAGGATGTCCCGATCCCTAACAAACAGGAAGTACCCATCCCAAACAAACAGGAAGTCCCAATCACTAACAAACAGGAAGTCCCCGTCAATAACAAACAGGAAGTCCCTGTCCCTGACAAACAGGAAGTCCCATTCCCTAACAAACAGGAAGTCCCCATCCCTAACAAACAGGAAGTCCCAGTCCCTGACAAACAGAAAGTACCAGTACCTAACAAACAGGAAGTCCCCATCCTTTATAAACAGGAAGTCCCCTTCCCTCAGAAACAGGAGGTTCCCGTCCCTCAGACACAGGAAGTCCCCATGCCCTTACAAACAGGAAGTCTGTCCCTAACAAAAAGGAAGTCCCGATCCCTAACAAACAAGAAGTCCCTGTCCCTGACAAACAGGAAGTCCCAGTCCCTAACATACAGCAAGTCCCCATCCCAAACAAACAGGAAGTCCATGTCCCTAACAAACAGGAAGTCCCTGTCCCTGACAAACAGGAAGTCCCATTCCCTGACAAACAGGAAGTCCCAGTTCCTGAAAAACAGGAAGTCCCTGTCACTAAAAAACAGGAAGTTCCAGTCCCTAACAAACAGGCAGTCCCAGTCCCTAACAAACAGTAAGTCCCCATCCTTTATAAACAGGAAGTCTCCTTCCATCAGAAACAGGAGGTCCCCGTCCCTCAGAAACAGGAAGTCCCCATGCCCTGACAAACAGGAAGTCTAAGTCCCTAACAAACAGGAAGTCCCCATCCCTAACAAACAGGAAGTCCCTGTCCCTGACAAACAGGAAGTCCCAGTCCATAACATACAGGAAGTCCCCATCCCAAACAAACAGGAAGTCCACGTCCCTAACCAACAGGAAGTCCCCATCCCTAACAAACAGGAAGTCCCCATTCCGAACAAACAGGAAGTCCCCATCCCTAACAAACAGGAAGTCCCAATCCCTAACAAACAGGAAGTCCCTGTCCCGAACAAACAGGAAGTCCCAGTCCCATACAAACAGGACGTCCCCTTCTCTAACTAACAGGAAGTCCCATGCCCTAACAAACAGGAAGTCCCTGTCCCTGACAAACAGGAAGTACCAGTACCTAACAAATAGGAAGTCCCCATCCCTAACAAACAGGAAGTCCCCATCCCTAACAAACAGGAAGTCCCAATCCCTAACAAACAGGAAGTCCCTGTCCCGAACAAACAGGAAGTCCCAGTCCCATACAAACAGGACGTCCCCTTCTCTAACAAACAGGAAGTCCCATTCCCTAACAAACAGGAAGTCCCCATCCCTAACAAAGAGGAAGTCCCCGTCCCTGACAAACAGGAAGTCCCTGTCCCTGACAAACAGGAAGTACCAGTACCTAACAAACAGGAAGTCCCCATTCCGAAAAAATAGGAAGTCCCATCCCTAACAAACAGGAAGTCCCTATAACTAACAAACAGGAAGTCCCCATCCCTAACAAACAGGAAGTCCCTGTCCCTGACAAACAGGAACTGCCTGTCACTGACAAACAGGAAGTCCCTGTCCCTGACAAAAAGGAAGTACCAGTACCTAACAAACAGGAAGTCCCCATCCCTAAGAAACAAGAAGTCCCCATCCCGAACAAACAGGAAGTCCCCATCCCGAACAAACAGGAAGTCCCCTTCCCTCAGAAACAGGAGGTCCCCGTCCCTCAGAAACAGGAAGTCCCCATGCCCTAACAAACAGGAAGTCTAAGTCCCTAACAAACAGGAAGACCCCATACCTAACAAACAGGAAGTCCCTGTCCCTGACAAACAGGAAGTCCCAGTCCCTAACATACAGGAAGTCCCCATCCCAAACAAACAGGAAGTCCACGTCACTAACCAACAGGAAGTCCCCATCCCTAACAAACAGGAAGTCCCCATCCCGAACAAACAGGAAGTCCCAATCCCTAACAAACAGGAAGTCCCCATTCCTAACAAACAGGAAGTCCCTGTCCCTAACAAACTGGAAGTACCATTACCTAACAAACAGGATGTCCCGATCCCTAACAAACAGGAAGTCCCCATCCCTAACAAACAGGAAGTACCCATCCCGAACAAACAGGAAGTCCCAATCACTAACAAACAGGAAGTCCCCGTCGATAACAAACAGTTAGTCCCTGTCCCTGACAAACAGGAAGTCCCCATCCCTAACAAACAGGAAGTCCCCGTCCCTGACAAACAGGAAGTCCCTGTCCCTGACAAACAGGGAGTACCAGTACCTAACAAACAGGAAGTCCCCATTCTTTATAAACAGGAAGTCCCCTTCCCTCAGAAACAGGAGGTCCCCATCCCTAACAAACAGGAAGCCCCCATCCCTAACAAAACAGGAAGTCCCTGTCGCTGACAAACAGGAAGTCTCATTCCCTAACAAACAGGAAGTCCCCATCAATAACAAACAGGAAGTCCAGGTCCCTTACAAACAGGAAGTCCCTGTCCCTGACAAACAGGAAGTACCAGTACCTAACCAACAGGAAGTCCCCATCCCTAACAAACAGGAAGTCCCCATCCCTAACAAACAGGAAGTCCCTGACCCTGACAAACAGGAAGTCCCTGTCCCTAACATACAGGAAGTCCCCATCCCAAACAAACAGAAAGTCCACGTCCCTAACCAAGAGGAAGTCCCCATCCCTAACAAACAGGAAGTCCCCATCCCGAACAAACAGGAAGTCCCAATCGCTAACAAACAGGAAGTCCCCATTCCTAACAAACAGGAAGTCCCTGTCCCTGACAAACAGGAAGTACCAGTACCTAACAAACAGGAAGTCCCCATCCCTAACAAACAGGAAGTCCCAGTCCCTGACAAACAGGAACTCCCTGTCCCTGACAAACAGGAAGTCCCATTCCCTGACAAACAGGAAGTCCCAGTCCCTAAAATACAGGAAGTCCCCATCCCAAACAAACAGGAAGTCCATGTCCCTAACAAACAGGAAGTCCCCATCCCTAGCAAACAGGAAGTCCCCATCCCTAACACATAGGAAGTCCCCATCCCGAACAAACAGTAAGTCCCAATCACTAACAAACAGGAAGCCCCCATCAATAACAAACAGGAAGTCCCCGTCCCTGACAAACAGGAAGTCCCCATCCCAAACAAACAGGAAGTACCAGTACCTAACAAACAGGAAGTCCCCATCCCGAACAAACAGGAAGTCCCAATCCCTAAAAAACAGGAAGTCCCCATTCCTAACAAACAGGAAGTCCCTGTCCCTGACAAACAGGAAGTACCAGTACCTAACAAATAGGAAGTCCCCATCCCTAACAAACAGGAAGTCCCCATCCCAAACAAACAGGAAGTCCCAACCCCTAACAAACAGGAAGTCCTTGTCCCGAACAAACAGGAAGTCCCAGTCCCATACAAACAGGACGTCCCCTTCTCTAACAAACAGGAAGTCCCTATAACTAACAAACAGGAAGTCCCCATCCCTAACAAACAGGAAGTCCCTGTCCCTGACAAACAGGAACTGCCTGTCCCTGACAAACAGGAAGTCCCTGTCCCTGACAAAGAGGAAGTACCAGTACCTAACAAACAGGAAGTCCCCATCCCTAACAAACAGGAAGTCCCCATCCCGAACAAACAGGAAGTCCCCATCCCGAACAAACAGGAAGTCCCCTTCCCTCAGAAACAGGAGGTCCCCGTCCCTCAGAAACAGGAAGTCCCCATGCCCTAACAAACAGGAAGTCTAAGTCCCTGACAAACAGGAAGTCCCCATACCTAACAAACAGGAAGTCCCTGTCCCTGACAAACAGGAAGTCCCAGTCCCTAACATACAGGAAGTCCCCATCCCAAACAAACAGGAAGTCCACGTCACTAACCAACAGGAAGTCCCCATCCCTAACAAACAGGAAGTCCCCATCCCGAACAAACAGGAAGTCCCAATCCCTAACAAACAGGAAGTCCCCATTCCTAACAAACAGGAAGTCCCTGTCCCTAACAAACTGGAAGTACCAGTACCTAACAAACAGGATGTCCCGATCCCTAACAAACAGGAAGTACCCATCCCAAACAAACAGGAAGTCCCAATCACTAACAAACAGGAAGTCCCCGTCAATAACAAACAGGAAGTCCCTGTCCCTGACAAACAGGAAGTCCCATTCCCTAACAAACAGGAAGTCCCCATCCCTAACAAACAGGAAGTCCCAGTCCCTGACAAACAGAAAGTACCAGTACCTAACAAACAGGAAGTCCCCATCCTTTATAAACAGGAAGTCCCCTTCCCTCAGAAACAGGAGGTTCCCGTCCCTCAGACACAGGAAGTCCCCATGCCCTTACAAACAGGAAGTCTGTCCCTAACAAAAAGGAAGTCCCGATCCCTAACAAACAAGAAGTCCCTGTCCCTGACAAACAGGAAGTCCCAGTCCCTAACATACAGCAAGTCCCCATCCCAAACAAACAGGAAGTCCATGTCCCTAACAAACAGGAAGTCCCTGTCCCTGACAAACAGGAAGTCCCATTCCCTGACAAACAGGAAGTCCCAGTTCCTGAAAAACAGGAAGTCCCTGTCACTAAAAAACAGGAAGTTCCAGTCCCTAACAAACAGGCAGTCCCAGTCCCTAACAAACAGTAAGTCCCCATCCTTTATAAACAGGAAGTCTCCTTCCATCAGAAACAGGAGGTCCCCGTCCCTCAGAAACAGGAAGTCCCCATGCCCTGACAAACAGGAAGTCTAAGTCCCTAACAAACAGGAAGTCCCCATCCCTAACAAACAGGAAGTCCCTGTCCCTGACAAACAGGAAGTCCCAGTCCATAACATACAGGAAGTCCCCATCCCAAACAAACAGGAAGTCCACGTCCCTAACCAACAGGAAGTCCCCATCCCTAACAAACAGGAAGTCCCCATTCCGAACAAACAGGAAGTCCCCATCCCTAACAAACAGGAAGTCCCAATCCCTAACAAACAGGAAGTCCCTGTCCCGAACAAACAGGAAGTCCCAGTCCCATACAAACAGGACGTCCCCTTCTCTAACTAACAGGAAGTCCCATGCCCTAACAAACAGGAAGTCCCTGTCCCTGACAAACAGGAAGTACCAGTACCTAACAAATAGGAAGTCCCCATCCCTAACAAACAGGAAGTCCCCATCCCTAACAAACAGGAAGTCCCAATCCCTAACAAACAGGAAGTCCCTGTCCCGAACAAACAGGAAGTCCCAGTCCCATACAAACAGGACGTCCCCTTCTCTAACAAACAGGAAGTCCCATTCCCTAACAAACAGGAAGTCCCCATCCCTAACAAAGAGGAAGTCCCCGTCCCTGACAAACAGGAAGTCCCTGTCCCTGACAAACAGGAAGTACCAGTACCTAACAAACAGGAAGTCCCCATTCCGAAAAAATAGGAAGTCCCATCCCTAACAAACAGGAAGTCCCTATAACTAACAAACAGGAAGTCCCCATCCCTAACAAACAGGAAGTCCCTGTCCCTGACAAACAGGAACTGCCTGTCACTGACAAACAGGAAGTCCCTGTCCCTGACAAAAAGGAAGTACCAGTACCTAACAAACAGGAAGTCCCCATCCCTAAGAAACAAGAAGTCCCCATCCCGAACAAACAGGAAGTCCCCATCCCGAACAAACAGGAAGTCCCCTTCCCTCAGAAACAGGAGGTCCCCGTCCCTCAGAAACAGGAAGTCCCCATGCCCTAACAAACAGGAAGTCTAAGTCCCTAACAAACAGGAAGACCCCATACCTAACAAACAGGAAGTCCCTGTCCCTGACAAACAGGAAGTCCCAGTCCCTAACATACAGGAAGTCCCCATCCCAAACAAACAGGAAGTCCACGTCACTAACCAACAGGAAGTCCCCATCCCTAACAAACAGGAAGTCCCCATCCCGAACAAACAGGAAGTCCCAATCCCTAACAAACAGGAAGTCCCCATTCCTAACAAACAGGAAGTCCCTGTCCCTAACAAACTGGAAGTACCATTACCTAACAAACAGGATGTCCCGATCCCTAACAAACAGGAAGTCCCCATCCCTAACAAACAGGAAGTACCCATCCCGAACAAACAGGAAGTCCCAATCACTAACAAACAGGAAGTCCCCGTCGATAACAAACAGTTAGTCCCTGTCCCTGACAAACAGGAAGTCCCCATC
Source organism: Hemicordylus capensis (assembly GCF_027244095.1). Lineage (NCBI taxonomy): Eukaryota > Metazoa > Chordata > Lepidosauria > Squamata > Cordylidae > Hemicordylus > Hemicordylus capensis. The sequence goes on from NC_069659.1 coordinate 359,549,366, forward strand.
CCTAACAAACAGGAAGTCCCCGTCCCTGACAAACAGGAAGTCCCTGTCCCTGACAAACAGGGAGTACCAGTACCTAACAAACAGGAAGTCCCCATTCTTTATAAACAGGAAGTCCCCTTCCCTCAGAAACAGGAGGTCCCCATCCCTAACAAACAGGAAGCCCCCATCCCTAACAAAACAGGAAGTCCCTGTCGCTGACAAACAGGAAGTCTCATTCCCTAACAAACAGGAAGTCCCCATCAATAACAAACAGGAAGTCCAGGTCCCTTACAAACAGGAAGTCCCTGTCCCTGACAAACAGGAAGTACCAGTACCTAACCAACAGGAAGTCCCCATCCCTAACAAACAGGAAGTCCCCATCCCTAACAAACAGGAAGTCCCTGACCCTGACAAACAGGAAGTCCCTGTCCCTAACATACAGGAAGTCCCCATCCCAAACAAACAGAAAGTCCACGTCCCTAACCAAGAGGAAGTCCCCATCCCTAACAAACAGGAAGTCCCCATCCCGAACAAACAGGAAGTCCCAATCGCTAACAAACAGGAAGTCCCCATTCCTAACAAACAGGAAGTCCCTGTCCCTGACAAACAGGAAGTACCAGTACCTAACAAACAGGAAGTCCCCATCCCTAACAAACAGGAAGTCCCAGTCCCTGACAAACAGGAACTCCCTGTCCCTGACAAACAGGAAGTCCCATTCCCTGACAAACAGGAAGTCCCAGTCCCTAAAATACAGGAAGTCCCCATCCCAAACAAACAGGAAGTCCATGTCCCTAACAAACAGGAAGTCCCCATCCCTAGCAAACAGGAAGTCCCCATCCCTAACACATAGGAAGTCCCCATCCCGAACAAACAGTAAGTCCCAATCACTAACAAACAGGAAGCCCCCATCAATAACAAACAGGAAGTCCCCGTCCCTGACAAACAGGAAGTCCCCATCCCAAACAAACAGGAAGTACCAGTACCTAACAAACAGGAAGTCCCCATCCCGAACAAACAGGAAGTCCCAATCCCTAAAAAACAGGAAGTCCCCATTCCTAACAAACAGGAAGTCCCTGTCCCTGACAAACAGGAAGTACCAGTACCTAACAAATAGGAAGTCCCCATCCCTAACAAACAGGAAGTCCCCATCCCAAACAAACAGGAAGTCCCAACCCCTAACAAACAGGAAGTCCTTGTCCCGAACAAACAGGAAGTCCCAGTCCCATACAAACAGGACGTCCCCTTCTCTAACAAACAGGAAGTCCCATGCCCTAACAAACAGGAAGTCCCTGTCCCTGACAAACAGGAAGTACCAGTACCTAACAAATAGGAAGTCCCCATCCCTAACAAACAGGAAGTCCCCATCCCTAACAAACAGGAAGTCCCAATCCCTAACAAACAGGAATTCCCTGTCCCGAACAAACAGGAAGTCCCAGTCCCATACAAACAGGACGTCCCCTTCTCTAACAAACAGGAAGTCCCATGCCCTATCAAACAGGAAGTCCAAGTCCCTAGCAAAAAGGACGTCCCCGTCCCTGACAAACAGGAAGTCCCATTCCCTGACAAACAGGAAGTCACTTTCCATAAGAAACAGGAAGTTCCAGTCCCTAAAAACAGGAAGTCCCAGTCCCATACAAACAGGAAGTCCCCATTTCTAACAAACAGGAAGTCCCATGCCCTATCAAACAGGAAGTCCAAGGCCCTAACAAGCAGGAAGTCCCCGTCCCTGACAAACAGGAAGTCCCATTCCCTGACAAACAGGAAGCCCCATTCCCTAACAAACAGGAAGTCCCCTTCCCTCAGAAACAGTAGGTCCCCGTCCCTCAGAAACAGGAACTCCACATCCGAAACAAACAGGAAGTCCCAGTTCCTAATATACAGGAAGCCCCCATCCCGAAAAAATAGGAAGTCCCCATCCCTAACAAACAGGAAGTCCCTATAACTAACAAACAGGAAGTCCCCATCCCTAACAAACAGGAAGTCCCAGTCCCTGACAAACAGGAAGTCCCTGTCCCTGACAAACAGGAAGTCCCATTCCCTGACAAACAGGAAGTCCCAGTACCTAAAAAACAGGAAGTCCCTGTCACTAAAAAACAGGAAGTTCCAGTCCCTAACAAACAGGCAGTCCCAGTCCCTAACAAACAGGAAGTCCCCATCCTTTATAAACAGGAAGTCCCCTTCCATCAGAAACAGGAGGTCCCCGTCCCTCAGAAACAGGAAGTCCCCATCCCTAACAAACAGGAAGTCCCTGTCCCTGACAAACAGGAAGTCCCAGTCCATAACATACAGGAAGTCCCCATCCCAAACAAACAGGAAGTCCACGTCCCTAACCAACAGGAAGTCCCCATCCCTAACAAACAGGAAGTCCCCATTCCGAACAAACAGGAATTCCCCATCCCTAACAAACAGGAAGTCCCAATCCCTAACAAACAGGAAGTCCCTGTCCCGAACAAACAGGAAGTCCCAGTCCCATACAAACAGGACGTCCCCTTCTCTAACAAACAGGAAGTCCCATGCCCTAACAAACAGGAAGTCCCTGTCCCTGACAAACAGGAAGTACCAGTACCTAACAAATAGGAAGTCCCCATCCCTAACAAACAGGAAGTCCCCATCCCTAACAAACAGGAAGTCACAATCCCTAACAAACAGGAAGTCCCTGTCCCGAACAAACAGGAAGTCCCAGTCCCATACAAACAGGACGTCCCCTTCTCTAACAAACAGGAAGTCCCATTCCCTAACAAACCGGAAGTCCCCATCCCTAACAAACAGGAAGTCCCCGTCCCTGACAAACAGGAAGTCCCTGTCCCTGACAAACAGGAAGTACCAGTACCTAACAAACAGGAAGTCCCCATTCCGAAAAAATAGTAAGTCCCATCCCTAACAAACAGGAAGTCCCTATAACTAACAAACAGGAAGTCCCCATCCCTAACAAACAGGAAGTCCCTGTCCCTGACAAACAGGAACTGCCTGTCCCTGACAAACAGGAAGTCCCTGTCCCTGACAAAGAGGAAGTACCAGTACCTAACAAACAGGAAGTCCCCATCCCTAACAAACAGGAAGTCCCCATCCCGAACAAACAGGAAGTCCCCATCCCGAACAAACAGGAAGTCCCCTTCCCTCAGAAACAGGAGGTCCCCGTCCCTCAGAAACAGGAAGTCCCCATGCCCTAACAAACAGGAAGTCTAAGTCCCTGACAAACAGGAAGTCCCCATACCTAACAAACAGGAAGTCCCTGTCCCTGACAAACAGGAAGTCCCAGTCCCTAACATACAGGAAGTCCCCATCCCAAACAAACAGGAAGTCCACGTCACTAACCAACAGGAAGTCCCCATCCCTAACAAACAGGAAGTCCCCATCCCGAACAAACAGGAAGTCCCAATCCCTAACAAACTGGAAGTCCCCATTCCTAACAAACAGGAAGTCCCTGTCCCTAACAAACTGGAAGTACCAGTACCTAACAAACAGGATGTCCCGATCCCTAACAAACAGGAAGTACCCATCCCAAACAAACAGGAAGTCCCAATCACTAACAAACAGGAAGTCCCCGTCAATAACAAACAGGAAGTCCCTGTCCCTGACAAACAGGAAGTCCCATTCCCTAACAAACAGGAAGTCCCCATCCCTAACAAACAGGAAGTCCCAGTCCCTGACAAACAGAAAGTACCAGTACCTAACAAACAGGAAGTCCCCATCCTTTATAAACAGGAAGTCCCCTTCCCTCAGAAACAGGAGGTTCCCGTCCCTCAGACACAGGAAGTCCCCATGCCCTTACAAACAGGAAGTCTGTCCCTAACAAAAAGGAAGTCCCGATCCCTAACAAACAAGAAGTCCCTGTCCCTGACAAACAGGAAGTCCCAGTCCCTAACATACAGCAAGTCCCCATCCCAAACAAACAGGAAGTCCATGTCCCTAACAAACAGGAAGTCCCTGTCCCTGACAAACAGGAAGTCCCATTCCCTGACAAACAGGAAGTCCCAGTTCCTGAAAAACAGGAAGTCCCTGTCACTAAAAAACAGGAAGTTCCAGTCCCTAACAAACAGGCAGTCCCAGTCCCTAACAAACAGTAAGTCCCCATCCTTTATAAACAGGAAGTCTCCTTCCATCAGAAACAGGAGGTCCCCGTCCCTCAGAAACAGGAAGTCCCCATGCCCTGACAAACAGGAAGTCTAAGTCCCTAACAAACAGGAAGTCCCCATCCCTAACAAACAGGAAGTCCCTGTCCCTGACAAACAGGAAGTCCCAGTCCATAACATACAGGAAGTCCCCATCCCAAACAAACAGGAAGTCCACGTCCCTAACCAACAGGAAGTCCCCATCCCTAACAAACAGGAAGTCCCCATTCCGAACAAACAGGAAGTCCCCATCCCTAACAAACAGGAAGTCCCAATCCCTAACAAACAGGAAGTCCCTGTCCCGAACAAACAGGAAGTCCCAGTCCCATACAAACAGGACGTCCCCTTCTCTAACAAACAGGAAGTCCCATGCCCTAACAAACAGGAAGTCCCTGTCCCTGACAAACAGGAAGTACCAGTACCTAACAAATAGGAAGTCCCCATCCCTAACAAACAGGAAGTCCCCATCCCTAACAAACAGGAAGTCCCAATCCCTAACAAACAGGAAGTCCCTGTCCCGAACAAACAGGAAGTCCCAGTCCCATACAAACAGGACGTCCCCTTCTCTAACAAACAGGAAGTCCCATTCCCTAACAAACAGGAAGTCCCCATCCCTAACAAACAGGAAGTCCCCGTCCCTGACAAACAGGAAGTCCCTGTCCCTGACAAACAGGAAGTACCAGTACCTAACAAACAGGAAGTCCCCATTCCGAAAAAATAGGAAGTCCCATCCCTAACAAACAGGAAGTCCCTATAACTAACAAACAGGAAGTCCCCATCCCTAACAAACAGGAAGTCCCTGTCCCTGACAAACAGGAACTGCCTGTCCCTGACAAACAGGAAGTCCCTGTCCCTGACAAACAGGAAGTACCAGTACCTAACAAACAGGAAGTCCCCATCCCTAAGAAACAAGTAGTCCCCATCCCGAACAAACAGGAAGTCCCCATCCCGAACAAACAGGAAGTCCCCTTCCCTCAGAAACAGGAGGTCCCCGTCCCTCAGAAACAGGAAGTCCCCATGCCCTAACAAACAGGAAGTCTAAGTCCCTAACAAACAGGAAGTCCCCATACCTAACAAACAGGAAGTCCCTGTCCCTGACAAACAGGAAGTCCCAGTCCCTAACATACAGGAAGTCCCCATCCCAAACAAACAGGAAGTCCCCATCCCTAACAAACAGGAAGTCCCCATCCCGAACAAACAGGAAGTCCCAATCCCTAACAAACAGGAAGTCCCCATTCCTAACAAACAGGAAGTCCCTGTCCCTAACAAACTGGAAGTACCATTACCTAACAAACAGGATGTCCCGATCCCTAACAAACAGGAAGTCCCCATCCCTAACAAACAGGAAGTACCCATCCCAAACAAACAGGAAGTCCCAATCACTAACAAACAGGAAGTCCCCGTCCATAACAAACAGGACGTCCCTGTCCCTGACAAACAGGAAGTCCCATTCCCTAACAAACAGGAAGTCCCCATCCCTAACAAACAGGAAGTCCCAGTCCCTGACAAACAGAAAGTACCAGTACCTAACAAACAGGAAGTCCCCATCCTTTATAAACAGGAAGTCCCCTTCCCTCAGAAACAGGAGGTTCCCGTCCCTCAGACACAGGAAGTCCCCATGCCCTTACAAACAGGAAGTCTAAGTCCCTAACAAAAAGGAAGTCCCCATCCCTAACAAACAAGAAGTCCCTGTCCCTGACAAACAGGAAGTCCCAGTCCCTAACATACAGCAAGTCCCCATCCCAAACAAACAGGAAGTCCATGTCCCTAACCAACAGGAAGTCCCCATCCCTAACAAACAGGAAGTCCCCATCCCGAACAAACAGGAAGTCCCAATCCCTAACAAACAGGAAGTCCCCATTCCTAACAAACAGGAAGTCCCTGTCCCTGACAAACAGGAAGTACCAGTACCTATCAAACAAGAAGTCCCCATCCCTAGCAAACAGGAAGTCCCCATCCCTGACAAACAGGAAGTCCCAGTCCCTGACAAACAGGAAGTCCCAATCACTAACAAACAGGAAGCCCCCATCCCTAACAAACAGGAAGTCCCTGTCCCTGACAAACAGGAAGTCCCATTCCCTAACAAACAGGAAGTCCCAATCCCTAACAAACAGGAAGTCCCCGTCCCTGACAAACAGGAAGTCCCTGTCCCTGACAAACAGGAAGTACCAGTACCTAACAAACAGGAAGTCCCCATCCCTAACAAACAGGAAGTCCCTATCCCTAACAAACAGGAAGTCCCCATCCCTAACAAACAGGAAGTCCCAATAACTAACAAACAGGAAGTCCCCATCCCTAACAAACAGGAAGTCCCCGTCCCTGACAAACAGGAAGTCACATTCCCTGACAAACAGGAAGTCACTTTCCATAAGAAACAGGAAGTTCCAGTCCCTAAAAACAGGAAGTCCCTGTCCCATACAAACAGAAAGTCCCCATTTCTAACAAACAGGAAGTCCCATGCCCTATCAAACAGGAAGTCCAAGTCCCTAACAAGCAGGAAGTCCCCGTCCCTGACAAACAGGAAGTCCCATTCCCTGACAAACAGGAAGTCCCATTCCCTAACAAACAGGAAGTCCCCTTCCCTCAGAAACAGTAGGTCCCCGTCCCTCAGAAACAGGAACTCCACATCCGAAACAAACAGGAAGTCCCAGTTCCTAATATACAGGAAGTCCCCATCCCGAAAAAATAGGAAGTCCCCATCCCTAACAAACAGGAAGTCCCTATAACTAACAAACAGGAAGTCCCCATTCCTAACAAACAGGAAGTCCCTGTCCCTGACAAACAGGAAGACCCATTCCCTGACAAACAGGAAGTCTCATTCCCTAACGAACAGGAAGTCCCCATCAATAACAAAAAGGAAGTCCAGGTCCCTTACAAACAGGAAGTCCCTGTCACTGACAAACAGGAAGTACCAGTACCTAACAAACAGGAAGTTCCAGTCCCTAACAAACAGGAAGTCCCCATCCCTAACAAAAAGGAAGTCCCTGTCCCTGACAAACAGGAAGTCCCAGTCCCTAACATACATGAAGTCCCCATCCCAAACAAACAGAAAGTCCACGTCCCTAACCAACAGGAAGTCCCCATCCCTAACAAACAGGAAGTCCCCATCCCAAAAAAACAGGAAGTCCCCATCGCTAACAAACAGGAAGTCCCCATTCCTAACAAACAGGAAGTCCCTGTCCCTGACAAACAGGAAGTACCAGTACCTAACAAACAGGAAGTCCCCATCCCTAACAAACAGGAAGTACCCATCCCGAACAAACAGGAAGTCCCAATCACTAACAAACAGGAAGTCCCCGTTGATATCAAACAGGAAGTCCATATCCCTAGCAAAAAGGACGTCCCCGTCCCTGACAAACAGGAAGTCCCATTCCCTGACAAACAGGAAGTCCCATTCCCTGACAAACAGGAAGTCACTTTCCATAAGAAACAGGATTTTCCAGTCCCTAACAAACAGGAAGTCCCAGTCCCATACAAACAGGAAGTCCCCATTTCTAACAAACAGGAAGTCCCATGCCCTATCAAACAGGAAGTCCAAGTCCCTAACAAACAGGAAGTCCCCGTCCCTGACAAACAGGAAGTCCCATTCCCTGACAAACAGGAAGTCCCATTCCCTAACAAACAGGAAGTCCCCTTCCCTCAGAAACAGTAGGTCCCTGTCCCACAGAAACAGGAACTCCACATCCGAAACAAACAGGAAGTCCCAGTTCCTAATATACAGGAAGTCCCCATCCCGAAAAAATAGGAAGTCCCCATCCCTAACAAACAGGAAGTCCCTATAACTAACAAACAGGAAGTCCCCATCCCTAACAAACAGGAAGTCCCAGTCCCTGACAAACAGGAACTCCCTGTCCCTGACAAACAGGAAGTCCCATTCCCTGACAAACAGGAAGTCCCTGTACCTAAAAAACAGGAAGTCCCTGTCACTAAAAAACAGGAAGTTCCAGTCCCTAACAAACAGGCAGTCCCAGTCCCTAACAAACAGGAAGTCCCCATCCTTTATAAACAGGAAGTCCCCTTCCCTCAGAAACAGGAGGTCCCCGTCCCTCAGAAACAGGAAGTCCCCATGCCCTGACAAACAGGAAGTCTAAGTCCCTAACAAACAGGAAGTCCCCATCCCTAACAAACAGGAAGTCCCTGTCCATGACAAACAGGAAGTCCCAGTCCATAACATACAGGAAGTCCCCATCCCAAACAAACAGGAAGTCCACGTCCCTAACCAACAGGAAGTCCCCATCCCTAACAAACAGGAAGTCCCCATTCCGAACAAACAGGAAGTCCCAATCCCTAACAAACAGGAAGTCCCCATTCCTAACAAACAGGAAGTCCCTGTCCTTAAAAACTGGAAGTACCAGTACCTAACAAACAGGATGTCCCGATCCCTAACAAACAGGAAGTCCCCATCCCGAACAAACAGGAAGTACCCATCCCGAACAAACAGGAAGTCCCAATCACTAACAAACAGGAAGTCCCCGTCGATAACAAACAGGAAGTCCCTGTCCCTGACAAACAGGAAGTCCCATTCCCTAACAAACAGGAAGTCCCCATCCCTAACAAACAGGAAGTCCCCGTCCCTGACAAACAGGAAGTCCCTGTCCATGACCAACAGGAAGTACCAGTACCTAACAAACAGGAAGTCCCCATCCCTAACAAACAGGAAGTCCCTATCCCTAACAAACAGGAAGTCCCCATCGCTAACAAACAGGAAGTCCCGATAACTAACAAACAGGAAGTCCCCATCCCTAACAAACAGGAAGTCCCCGTCCCTGACAAACAGGAAGTCACATTCCCTGACAAACAGGAAATCACTTTCCATAAGAAACAGGAAGTTCCAGTCCCTAAAAACAGGAAGTCCCAGTCCCATACAAACAGGAAGTCCCCATTTCTAACAAACAGGAAGTCCCATGCCCTATCAAACAGGAAGTCCAAGTCCCTAACAAGCAGGAAGTCCCCGTCCCTGACAAACAGGAAGTCCCATTCCCTGACAAACAGGAAGTCCCATTCCCTAACAAACAGGAAGTCCCCTTCCCTCAGAAACAGTAGGTCCCCGTCCCTCAGAAACAGGAACTTCACATCCGAAACAAACAGGAAGTCCCAGTTCCTAATATACAGGAAGTCCCCATCCCGAAAAAATAGGAAGTCCCCATCCCTAACAAACAGGAAGTCCCTATAACTAACAAACAGGAAGTCCCCATTCCTAACAAACAGGAAGTCCCTGTCCCTGACAAACAGGAGGACCCATTCCCTGACAAACAGGAAGTCTCATTCCCTAACGAACAGGAAGTCCCCATCAATAACAAAAAGGAAGTCAAGGTCCCTTACAAACAGGAAGTCCCTGTCACTGACAAACAGGAAGTACCAGTACCTAACAAACAGGAAGTTCCAGTCCCTAACAAACAGGAAGTCCCCATCCCTAACAAACAGGAAGTCCCTGTCCCTGACAAACAGGAAGTCCCAGTCCCTAACATACATGAAGTCCCCATCCCAAACAAACAGAAAGTCCACGTGCCTAACCAACAGGAAGTCCCCATCCCTAACAAACAGGAAGTCCCCATCCCAAACAAACAGGAAGTCCCAATCGCTAACAAACAGGAAGTCCCCATTCCTAACAAACAGGAAGTCCCTGTCCCTGACAAACAGGAAGTACCAGTACCTAACAAACAGGAAGTCCCCATCCCTAACAAACAGGAAGTCCCCGTTGATATCAAACAGGAAGTCCAAGTCCCTAGCAAAAAGGACGTCCCCGTCCCTGACAAACAGGAAGTCCCATTCCCTGACAAACAGGAAGTCACTTTCCATAAGAAACAGGATTTTCCAGTCCCTAACAAACAGGAAGTCCCAGTCCCATACAAACAGGAAGTCCCCATTTCTAACAAACAGGAAGTCCCATGCCCTATCAAACAGGAAGTCCAAGTCCCTAACAAACAGGAAGTCCCCGTCCCTGACAAACAGGAAGTCCCATTCCCTGACAAACAGGAAGTCCCATTCCCTAACAAACAGGAAGTCCCCTTCCCTCAGAAACAGTAGGTCCCTGTCCCACAGAAACAGGAACTCCACATCCGAAACAAACAGGAAGTCCCCATCCCAAACAAACAGGAAGAACTCGTCCCTAACCAACAGGAAGTCCCCATCCCTAAAAAACAGGAAGTCCCCATCAATAACAAACAGAAAGTCCCATGGCGTAACAAACAGGAAGTCCCAGTCCCTGACAAACAGGAACTCCCTGTCCCTGACAAACAGGAAGTCCCATTCCCTGACAAACAGGAAGTCCCAGTACCTAAAAAACAGGAAGTCCCTGTCACTAAAAAACAGGAAGTTCCAGTCCCTAACAAACAGGCAGTCCCAGTCCCTAACAAACAGGAAGTCCCCATCCTTTATAAACAGGAAGTCCCCTTCCCTCAGAAACAGGAGGTCCCCGTCCCTCAGAAACAGGAAGTCCCCATGCCCTGACAAACAGGAAGTCTAAGTCCCTAACAAACAGGAAGTCCCCATCCCTAACAAACAGGAAGTCCCTGTCCATGACAAACAGGAAGTCCCAGTCCATAACATACAGGAAGTCCCCATCACAAACAAACAGGAAGTCCACGTCCCTAACCAACAGGAAGTCCCCATCCCTAACAAACAGGAAGTCCCCATTCCGAACAAACAGGAAGTCCCAATCCCTAACAAACAGGAAGTCCCCATTCCTAACAAACAGGAAGTCCCTGTCCTTAAAAACTGGAAGTACCAGTACCTAACAAACAGGATGTCCCGATCCCTAACAAACAGGAAGTCCCCATCCCGAACAAACAGGAAGTACCCATCCCGAACAAACAGGAAGTCCCAATCACTAACAAACAGGAAGTCCCCGTCGATAACAAACAGGAAGTCCCTGTCCCTGACAAACAGGAACTGCCTGTCCCTGACAAACAGGAAGTCACTGTCCCTGACAAAGAGGAAGTACCAGTCCCTAAAACACAGGATGTCCCCATCCCGAACAAACAGGAAGTCCATGTCACTAACCAACAGGAAGTCCCCATCCCTAACAAACAGGAAGTCCCCATCCCGAACAAACAGGAAGTCCCAATCCCTAACAAACAGGAAGTCCCCATTCCTAACAAACAGGAAGTCCCTGTCCCTGACAAACAGGAAGTACCAGTACCTAACAAACAGGAAGTCCCCATCCCTAGCAAACAGGAAGTCCCCATCCCTAACACATAGGAAGTCCCCATTCCGAACAAACAGGAAGTCCCAATCACTAACAAACAGGAAGCCCCCATCCCTAAGAAACAGGAAGTCCCCGTCCCTGACAAACAGGAAGTCCCCATCCCAAACAAACAGGAAGTACCAGTACCTAACAAACAGGAAGTCCCCATCCCAAATAAACAGGAAGTCCCAGTCCCTAAAAAACAGGAAGTCCCCATTCCTAACAAACAGGAAGTCCCTGTCCCTGACAAACAGGAGGTACCAGTACCTAACAAATAGGAAGTCCCCATCCCTAACAAACAGGAAGTCCCCATCCCTAACAAACAGGAAGTCCCAATCCCTAACAAACAGGAAGTCCCTGTCCCGAACAAACAGGAAGTCCCAGTCCCATACAAACAGGACGTCCCCTTCTCTAACAAACAGGAAGTCCCATGCCCTAAGAAACAGGAAGTCCCTGTCCCTGACAAACAGGAAGTACCAGTACTTAACAAACAGGAAGTCCCAATCACTAACAAACAGGAAGTCCCCATCCCTAACAAACAGGAAGTCCCTGTCACTGACAAACAAGAAGTCCCATTCCCTAACAAACAGGAAGTCCCCATCAATAACAAACAGGAAGTCCAGGTCCCTGACAAACAGGAAGTCCCTGTCCCTGACAAACAGGAAGTACCTGTACCTAACAAACAGGAAGTCCCCATCCCTAACAAACAGGAAGCCCCCATCCCTAACAAACAGGAAGTCCCTGTCCCTGACAAACAGGAAGTCCCTGTCCCTAACATACAGGAAGTCCCCATCCCAAACAAACAGAAAGTCCACGTCCCTAACCAAGAGGAAGTCCCCATCCGTAATAAACAGGAAGTCCCCATCCCGAACAAACAGGAAGTCCCAATTGCTAACAAACAGGAAGTCCCCATTCCTAACAAACAGGAAGTCCCTTTCCCTGACAAACAGGAAGTACCAGTACCTAACAAACAGGAAGTCCCCGTCCCGAACAAACAGGAAGTCCCAATCACTAACAAACAGGAAGCCCCCATCCCTAACAAACAGGAAGTCCCCGTCCCTGACAAACAGGAAGGCCCATTCCCTAACACACAGGAAGTCCCCATCAATAACAAACAGGAAGTCCCTGTCCCTGACAAACAGGAAGTACCAGTACCTAACAAACAGGAAGTCCCCATCCCTAACAAACAGGAAGCCCCCATCCCTAACAAACAGGAAGTCCCTGTCCCTGACAAACAGGAAGTCTCATTCCGTAACGAACAGGAAGTCCCCATCAATAACAAAAAGGAAGTCCAGGTCCCTTACAAACAGGAAGTCCCTGTCCCTGACAAACAGGAAGTACCAGTACCTAACAAACAGGAAGTCTAAGTCCCTAACAAACAGGAAGTCCCCATCCCTAACAAACAGGAAGTCCCTGTCCCTGACAAACAGGAAGTCCCAGTCCCTAACATACATGAAGTCCCCATCCCAAACAAAAAGAAAGTCCACGTCCCTAACCAACAGGAAGTCCCCATCCCTAACAAACAGGAAGTCCCCATCCCGAACAAACAGGAAGTCCCAATCGCTAACAAACAGGAAGTCCCCATTCCTACCAAACAGGAAGTCCCTGTCCCTGACTAACAGGAAGTACCCGTACCTAACAAACAGGAAGTCCCCATCCCTAACAAACAGGAAGTCCCCATCCCTAACAAACAGGAAGTACCCATCCCGAACAAACAGGAAGTCCCAATCACTAACAAACAGGAAGTCCCCGTTGATATCAAACAGGAAGTCAAAGTCCCTAGCAAAAAGGACGTCCCCGTCCCAGACAAACAGGAAGTCCCATTCCCTGACAAACAGGAAGTCCCAGTCCCTGACAAACAGGAACTCCCTGTCCCTGACAAACAGGAAGTCCCATTCCCTGACAAACAGGAAGTCCCAGTACCTAAAAAACAGGAAGTTCCAGTCCCTAACAAACAGGCAGTCCCAGTCCCTAACAAACAGGAAGTCCCCATCCTTTATATACAGGAAGTCCCCTTCCCTCAGAAACAGGAGGTCCCCGTCCCTCAGAAACAGGAAGTCCCCATGCCCTGACAAACAGGAAGTCTAAGTCCCTAACAAACAGGAAGTCACCATTCCTAACAAACAGGAAGTCCCTGTCCTTAAAAACTGGAAGTACCAGTACCTAACAAACAGGAAGTCCCTTTCCCTGACAAACAGGAAGTCCCATTCCCTAACATACATGAAGTCCCCATCCCAAAAAACCAGGAAGTCCACGTCCCTAACCAACAGGAAGTCCCTATCTCTAACAAAGAGGAAGTCCCAATCCCAAACAAACAGATAGTCCCCATTCCTAACAAACAGGAAGTCCCTGTCCCTGACAAACAGGAAGTACGAGTACCAAACAAACAGGAATTCCCCATTCCTAACAAACAGGAAGTCCCCATCCCTAACAAACAGGAAGTCCCAATCCCGAACAAATGGGAAGTCCCAATCACTAACTAACAGGAAGTCCCCGTCGATAACAAACAGGAAGTCCCTGTCCCTGACAAACAGGAAGTCCCATTCCCTAACAAACAGGAAGTCTCCATCCCTAAGAAACAGGAAGTCCCGGTCTCTGACAAACAGGAAGTCCCCATCCCTAACAAACAGGAAGTCCCTGTCCCTGAGAAACAGGAAGTCCCAGTCCCTAACATACAGGAAGTCCCCATCCCAAACAAACAGGAAGTCCTCGTCCCTAACCAACAGGAAGTCCCCATCCCTAAAAAACAGGAAGTCCCCATCAATAACAAACAGAAAGTCCCATGCCGTAACAAACAGGAAGTCAAAGTCCCTAACAAAAAGAAAGTCCCCATCCCTAACAAACAGGAAGTCCCATTCACTGACACACAGGAACTCCCTGTCCCTGAAAAACAGGAGTTCCCTGTCACTAAATAACAGGAACTCCCAGTCCCTAACAAACAGGAAGTCCCCATCCCAAACAAACAGGAAGCCCCCATCCCTAACCAACAGGAAGTCCCCGTAACTAACAAACAGGAAGTCCCAATAACTAACAAACAGGAAGTCACCATCCCTAACATACAGGAAGTCCCATGCCTTAACAAACAGGAAGTCCCTAATCCTAACCCTAACCCTAACCCTGTCCCTGAAAAACAGGAAGTGCCAGTACCTAACAAACAGTAGGTCCCTGTCACTAAATAACAGGAAGTCCCAGTCCCTAACAAACAGGAGGTCCCCATTCCAAACAAACAGGAAGTCCCTGTTCCTAACATACAGGAAGTCCCCATCCCGAACAAACAGGAAGTCCCCATCCCAAACAAACAGGAAGTCCCTGTCCCTGAGAAACAGGAAGTCTTATTCCCTGACAAAAAGGAAGTCCCAGTACCTAACAAACAGGAAGTCTCAGTAGCTAACAAACAGTGGGTGCCTGTCACTAAAAAACAGGAAGTCCCAGTCCCTAACAAACAGGAAGTCCCAGTCCCAAACAAACAGGAAGTCCCTTTCCCTAACAAAGAGGAAGTCCCCATCTCTAACAAACAAGAAGTCCCAGTCCCTAAGAAACAGGAAGTACCTGTCACTAAAAAACAGGAAGTCCCAATCCCTAACACACAGGTAATCCCTGTCCCGAACAAACAGAAGGTCCCAGTCCCATACAAACAGGAAGTCCCTATCCCAGACAAAGAGGAAGTCGCTCTCACTAAAAAACAGGAAGTCCCTGTCCCTAACAAAGAGAAAGTCCCAGTCTCTAACAAAGAGGAAGTCCCAGTCCCTAACGTAGAGGAAGTCCCCATCCCGAACAAACAGGAAGTCCACGTCCCAAACCAACAGGAAGTTCCCATTCCAAACAAACAGGAAGTCCCGGTCCCTAACAAACAGGAAGTCCCAATAACTAGAAACAGGAAGTCCCCATCCCTAACAAACAGGAAGTCCCATGACCTAAAAAACAGGAAGTGAAATTCCCTAACAAACAGGAAGTCCCCATCCCAAACAAACAGGAAGTCCCTGTCCCTGACAAACAGGAAGTCCCTGTCGATGACAAACAGGAAGTACCAGTACCTAACACACAGGAAGTCCCCATTCCTAACAAACAGGAAGTCCCCATCCCTCACAAACAGGAAGTCCCAATCACTAACAAACAGGAAGTCCCCGTCCCTAACAAACACAAAATCCCTGTCCCTGTCAAACAGGAAGTCCCATTCCCTAAAAAACAGGAAGTCCCCATCCTTAACAAACAGGAAGTCCCTGTCCCTGAGAAACAGGCAGTCCCTGTCCCTGACAAACATGAAGTACCAGTACCTAACAAACAGGAAGCCCCCATCCTTTATAAACAGGAAGTCCCCTTCCCTCAGAAACAGGAGGTCCCCGTCCCTCAGAAACAGGAAGTCCCAATGCCCTAACAAACAGGAAGTCCCCATCCCTAACAAACAGGAAGTCCCTGTCCCTGAAAAACAGGAAGTCCTAGTCCCTAAAATACAGGAAGTCCCCATCCCTAACAAACATGAAGTCCCTGTCCCTGACAAACAGGAAGTCCTATTCCCTGACAAACAGGAAGTCCCTCTCACTAAAAAACAGGAAGTCCCTGTCAATAACAAAGACAAAGTCCCAGTCTCTAACAAAGAGGAAGTCCCAGTCCCTAACGTACAGGAAGTCCCCATCCCGAACAAACATGAAGTCCACGTCCCAAACCAAAAGGAAGTCCCCATCCCAAACAAACAGGAAGTCCCCTTCCCTAACAAACAGGAAGTCCCAATCCCTAACAAACAGAAAGTCCCAATAAATAACAAACAGGAAGTCCCCATCCCTAACAAACAGGAAGTCCCATGCCCTGAAGAACAGGAAGTAAAAGTCCCTAACAAACAGGAAGTCCCCATCCCTAACAAACAGGAAGTCCCTGTCCCTGACAAACAGGAAGTCCCATTCCATGATGAACAGGAAGTGCCAGTACCTAACAAACAGGAAGTCCCCGTCCCTGACAAACAGTAAATCACTTTCCTTAAGAAACAGGAAGTTCCCGTCCCTAACAAACAGGAAGTCCAATTCGCTAACAAACAGGAAGTCCCAGTCCCATACAAACAGGAAGTCCCCATTTCTAACAAACAGGAAGTCCCATGTCCTATCAAACAGAAAGTCCAGGTCCCTAACAAACAGGAAGTCCCATTCCCTGACAAAAAGGAAGTCCCATTCCCTAACAAACAGGAAGTCCCCTTCCCTCAGAAACAGGAGGTCCCCGTCCCACAGAATCAGGAAGTCCCCATCCCAAACAAACAGGAAGTCCCAGTCCCTAACATACAGGAAGTCCCCATCCCTAACAAACAGGAAGTCCCATGCCCTAACAAACAGGAAGTCAAAGTCCCTAACAAACAGGAAGTCCCCATCCCTAACAAACAGGAAGTCCCTGTCCCTGACAAAAAGGAAGTCCCAGTACCTAAAAAACAGGAAGTCCCTGTCACTAAAAAACAGGAAGTTCCAGTCCCTAACAAACAGGCAGTCCCAGTCCCTAACAAACAGGAAGTCCCCATCCTTTATAAACAGGAAGTCCCCTTCCATCAGAAACAGGAGGTCTCCGTCCCTCAGAAACAGGAAGTCCCCATGCCCTGACAAACAGGAAGTCTAAGTCCCTAACAAACAGGAAGTCCCCATCCCTAACAAACAGGAAGTCCCTGTCCCTGACAAACAGGAAGTCCCAGTCCATAACATACAGGAAGTCCCCATCCCAAAGAAACAGGAAGTCCACGTCCCTAACAAACAGGAAGTCCCCATTCCGAACAAACAGGAAGTCCCCATCCCTAACAAACAGGAAGTCCCAATCCCTAACAAACAGGAAGTCCCTGTCCCGAACAAACAGGAAGTCCCAGTTCCATACAAACAGGACGTCCCCTTCTCTAACAAACAGGAAGTCCCATGCCGTAACAAACAGGAAGTCCCTGTCCCTGACAAACAGGAAGTACCAGTACCTAACAAATAGGAAGTCCCCATCCCTAACAAACAGGAAGTCCCCATCCCTAACAAACAGGAAGTCCCAATCCCTAACAAACCGGAAGTCCCCATCCCTAACAAACAGGAAGTCCCCATCCCTGACAAACAGGAAGTCCCTGTCCCTGACAAACAGGAAGTACCAGTACCTAACAAACAGGAAGTCCCCATTCCGAAAAAATAGGAAGTCCCATCCCTAACAAACAGGAAGTCCCTATAACTAACAAACAGGAAGTCCCCATCCCTAACAAACAGGAAGTCCCTGTCCCTGACAAACAGGAACTGCCTGTCCCTGACAAACAGGAACTGCCTGTCCCTGACAAACAGGAAGTCACTGTCCCTGACAAAGAGGAAGTACCAGTCCCTAAAACACAGGAAGTCCCCATCCCTAACAAACAGGAAGTCCATGTCACTAACCAACAGGAAGTCCCCATCCCTAACAAACAGGAAGTCCCCATCCCGAACAAACAGGAAGTCCCAATCCCTAACAAACAGGAAGTCCCCATTCCTAACAAACAGGAAGTCCCTGTCCCTGACAAACAGGAAGTACCAGTACCTAACAAACAGGAAGACCCCATCCTTTATAAACAGGAAGTCCCTGTCCCTGAGAAACAGGCAGTCCCTGTCCCTGACAAACATGAAGTACCAGTACCTAACAAACAGGAAGCACCCATCCTTTATAAACAGGAAGTCCCCTTCCCTCAGAAACAGGAGGTCCCCGTCCCTCAGAAACAGGAAGGCCCAATGCCCTAACAAACAGGAAGTCTAAGTCCCTAACAAACAGGAAGTCCCCATCCCTAACAAACAGGAAGTCCCTGTCCCTGAAAAACAGGAAGTCCTAGTCCCTAAAATACAGGAAGTCCCCATCCCTAACAAACATGAAGTCCCTGTCCCTGACAAACAGGAAGTCCTATTCCCTGACAAACAGGAAGTCCCTCTCACTAAAAAACAGGAAGTCCCTGTCAATAACAAAGACAAAGTCCCAGTCTCTAACAAAGAGGAAGTCCCAGTCCCTAACGTACAGGAAGTCCCCATCCCGAACAAACATGAAGTCCACGTCCCAAACCAAAAGGAAGTCCCCATCCCAAACAAACAGGAAGTCCCCTTCCCTAACAAACAGGAAGTCCCAATCCCTAACAAACAGGAAGTCCCAAT
The DNA here is from genome assembly GCF_027244095.1 of Hemicordylus capensis. NCBI lineage: Eukaryota > Metazoa > Chordata > Lepidosauria > Squamata > Cordylidae > Hemicordylus > Hemicordylus capensis. Next base: position 359,567,749 of record NC_069659.1, read on the forward strand.
AAATAACAAACAGGAAGTCCCCATCCCTAACAAACAGGAAGTCCCATGCCCTGAAGAACAGGAAGTAAAAGTCCCTAACAAACAGGAAGTCCCCATCCCTAACAAACAGGAAGTCCCTGTCCCTGACAAACAGGAAGTCCCATTCCATGATGAACAGGAAGTGCCAGTACCTAACAAACAGGAAGTCCCCGTCCCTGACAAACAGTAAATCACTTTCCTTAAGAAACAGGAAGTTCCCGTCCCTAACAAACAGGAAGTCCAATTCACTAACAAACAGGAAGTCCCAGTCCCATACAAACAGGAAGTCCCCATTTCTAACAAACAGGAAGTCCCTGTCCCTGACAAACAGGAGGTACCAGTACCTAACAAACAGGAAGTCCCCATCCCTAACAAACAGGAAGTCCCAGTCCCTGACAAACAGGAACTCCCTGTCCCTGACAAACAGGAAGTCCCATTCCCTGACAAACAGGAAGTCCCAGTCCCTAAAATACAGGAAGTCCCCATCCCAAACAAACAGGAAGTCCATGTCACTAACCAACAGGAAGTCGCCATCCCTAACAAACAGGAAGTCCCCATCCCGAACAAACAGGAAGTCCCAATCCCTAACAAACAGGAAGTCCCCATTCCTAACAAACAGGAAGTCCCTGTCCCTGACAAACAGGAAGTACCAGTACCTAACAAACAGGAAGTCCCCATCCCTAGCAAACAGGAAGTCCCCATCCCTAACACATAGGAAGTCCCCATCCCGAACAAACAGGAAGTCCCAATCACTAACAAACAGGAAGCCCCCATCCCTAACAAAAAGGAAGTCCCCGTCCCTGACAAACAGGAAGTCCCCATCCCAAACAAACAGGAAGTACCAGTACCTAACAAACAGGAAGTCCCCATCCCGAACAAACAGGAAGTCCCAATCCCTAAAAAACAGGAAGTCCCCATTCCTAACAAACAGGAAGTCCCTGTCCCTGACAAACAGGAAGTACCAGTACCTAACAAATAGGAAGTCCCCATCCCTAACAAACAGGAAGTCCCCATCCCTAACAAACAGGAAGTCCCAATCCCTAACAAACAGGAAGTCCCTGTCCCGAACAAACAGGAAGTCCCAGTCCCATACAAACAGGACGTCCCCTTCTCTAACAAACAGGAAGTCCCATGCCCTAACAAACAGGAAGTCCCTGTCCCTGACAAACAGGAAGTACCAGTACCTAACAAATAGGAAGTCCCCATCCCTAACAAACAGGAAGTCAACATCCCTAACAAACAGGAAGTCCCAATCCCTAACAAACAGGAAGTCCCTGTCCCGAACAAACAGGAAGTCCCAGTCCCATACAAACAGGACGTCCCCTTCTCTAACAAACAGGAAGTCCCATGCCCTATCAAACAGGAAGTCCAAGTCCCTAGCAAAAAGGACGTCCCCGTCCCTGACAAACAGGAAGTCCCATTCCCTGACAAACAGGAAGTCACTTTCCATAAGAAACAGGAAGTTCCAGTCCCTAACAAACAGGAAGTCCCAGTCCCATACAAACAGGAAGTCCCCATTTCTAACAAACAGGAAGTCCCATGCCCTATCAAACAGGAAGTCCAAGTCCCTAACAAGCAGGAAGTCCCCGTCCCTGACAAACAGGAAGTCCCATTCCCTGACAAACAGGAAGCCCCATTCCCTAACAAACAGGAAGTCCCCTTCCCTCAGAAACAGTAGGTCCCCGTCCCTCAGAAACAGGAACTCCACATCCGAAACAAACAGGAAGTCCCAGTTCCTAATATACAGGAAGCCCCCATCCCGAAAAAATAGGAAGTCCCCATCCCTAACAAACAGGAAGTCCCTATAACTACAAACAGGAAGTCCCTGTACCTGACAAACAGGAAGTCCCTGTCCCTGACAAACAGGAAGTCCCAGTCCATAACATACAGGAAGTCCCCATCCCAAACAAACAGGAAGTCCACGTCCCTAACAAACAGGAAGTCCCCATCCCTAACAAACAGGAAGTCCCCATCCCAAACAAACAGGAAGTCCCAATCCCTAACAAACAGGAACTCCCTGTCCCGAACAAACAGGAAGCCCCTGTACCTGACAAACAGGAAGTACCAGTACCTAACAAATAGGAAGTCCCCATCCCTAACAAACAGGAAGTCCCCATCCCTAACACACAGAAAGTCCCCATCCCGAACAAACAGGAAGTCCCAATCACTAACAAACAGGAAGCCCCCATCCCTAACAAACAGGAAGTCCCTGTCCGTGACAAACAGGAAGTCCCATTCCCTAACAAACAGGAAGTCCAGGTCCCTGACAAACAGGAAGTCCCTGTCCCTGACAAACAGGAAGTACCAGTACCTAACAAACAGGAAGTCCCCATCCCTAACAAATAGGAAGCCCCCATCCCTAACAAACAGGAAGTCCCTGTCCCTGACAAACAGGAAGTCTCATTCCCTAACGAACAGGAAGTCCCCATCAATAACAAAAAGGAAGTCCAGGTCCCTTACAAACAGGAAGTCCCTGTCCCTGACAAACAGGAAGTACCAGTACCTAACAAACAGGAAGTCTAAGTCCCTAACAAACAGGAAGTACCCATTCCTAACAAACAGGAAGTCCCCGTCCCTGACAAACAGGAAGTCCCAGTCCCTAACAAACAGGAAGTCCCCATCCCGAACAAACAGAAAGTTCACATCCCTAACCAACAGGAAGTCCCCATCCCTAACAAACAGGAAGTCCCCATCCCAAACAAACAGGAAGTCCACGAAACCCTAACAAACAGGAAGTCCCAATCCCGAACAAACAGGAAGTCCCCATCCCTAACAAACAGGAAGTCCCTGTCCCTGACAAACAGGAAGTCCCTGTCCCTAACATACAGGAAGTCCCCATCCCAAACAAACAGAAAGTCCACGTCCCTAACCAAGAGGAAGTCCCCATCCCTAACAAACAGTAAGTCCCCATCCCGAACAAACAGGAAGTCCCAATCGCTAACAAACAGGAAGTCCCCATTCCTAACAAACAGGAAGTCCCTGTCCCTGACAAACAGGAGGTACCAGTACCTAACAAACAGGAAGTCCCCATCCCTAACAAACAGGAAGTCCCAGTCCCTGACAAACAGGAACTCCCTGTCCCTGACAAACAGGAAGTCCCATTCCCTGACAAACAGGAAGTCCCAGTCCCTAAAATACAGGAAGTCCCCATCCCAAACAAACAGGAAGTCCATGTCACTAACCAACAGGAATTCGCCATCCCTATCAAACAGGAAGTCCCCATCCCGAACAAACAGGAAGTCCCAATCCCTAACAAACAGGAAGTCCCCATTCCTAACAAACAGGAAGTCCCTGTCCCTGACAAACAGGAAGTACCAGTACCTAACAAACAGGAAGTCCCCATCCCTAGCAAACAGGAAGTCCCCATCCCTAACACATAGGAAGTCCCCATCCCGAACAAACAGGAAGTCCCAATCACTAACAAACAGGAAGCCCCCATCCCTAACAAAAAGGAAGTCCCCGTCCCTGACAAACAGGAAGTCCCCATCCCAAACAAACAGGAAGTACCAGTACCTAACAAACAGGAAGTCCCCATCCCGAACAAACAGGAAGTCCCAATCCCTAAAAAACAGGAAGTCCCCATTCCTAACAAACAGGAAGTCCCTGTCCCTGACAAACAGGAAGTACCAGTACCTAACAAATAGGAAGTCCCCATCCCTAACAAACAGGAAGTCCCCATCCCTAACAAACAGGAAGTCCCAATCCCTAACAAACAGGAAGTCCCTGTCCCGAACAAACAGGAAGTCCCAGTCCCATACAAACAGGACGTCCCCTTCTCTAACAAACAGGAAGTCCCATGACCTAACAAACAGGAAGTCCCTGTCCCTGACAAACAGGAAGTACCAGTACCTAACAAATAGGAAGTCCCCATCCCTAACAAACAGGAAGTCAACATCCCTAACAAACAGGAAGTCCCAATCCCTAACAAACAGGAAGTCCCTGTCCCGAACAAACAGGAAGTCCCAGTCCCATACAAACAGGACGTCCCCTTCTCTAACAAACAGGAAGTCCCATGCCCTATCAAACAGGAAGTCCAAGTCCCTAGCAAAAAGGACGTCCCCGTCCCTGACAAACAGGAAGTCCCATTCCCTGACAAACAGGAAGTCACTTTCCATAAGAAACAGGAAGTTCCAGTCCCTAACAAACAGGAAGTCCCAGTCCCATACAAACAGGAAGTCCCCATTTCTAACAAACAGGAAGTCCCATGCCCTATCAAACAGGAAGTCCAAGTCCCTAACAAGCAGGAAGTCCCCGTCCCTGACAAACAGGAAGTCCCATTCCCTGACAAACAGGAAGCCCCATTCCCTAACAAACAGGAAGTCCCCTTCCCTCAGAAACGGTAGGTCCCCGTCCCTCAGAAACAGGAACTCCACATCCGAAACAAACAGGAAGTCCCAGTTCCTAATATACAGGAAGCCCCCATCCCGAAAAAATAGGAAGTCCCCATCCCTAACAAACAGGAAGTCCCTATAACTACAAACAGGAAGTCCCCATCCCTAACAAACAGGAAGTCCCTGTCCCTGACAAACAGGAAGTCCCAGTCCATAACATACAGGAAGTCCCCATCCCAAACAAACAGGAAGTCCACGTCCCTAACAAACAGGAAGTCCCCATTCCGAACAAACAGGAAGTCCCCATCCCTAACAAACAGGAAGTCCCAATCCCTAACAAACAGGAAGTCCCTGTCCCGAACAAACAGGAAGTCCCAGTCCCATACAAACAGGACGTCCCCTTCTTTAACAAACAGGAAGTCCCATGCCCTAACAAACAGGAAGTCCCTGTCCCTGACAAACAGGAAGTACCAGTACCTAACAAATAGGAAGTCCCCATCCCTAACAAACAGGAAGTCCCCATCCCTAACAAACAGGAAGTCCCAATCCCTAACAAACAGGAAGTCCCTGTCCCGAACAAACAGGAAGTCCACGTCCCTAACCAACAGGAAGTCCCCATCCCTAACAAACAGGAAGTCCCTGTCCCTGACAAACAGGAAGTCCCATTCCCTAACAAACAGGAAGTCCCCATCCCTAACAAACAGGAAGTCCCAGTCCCTGACAAACAGAAAGTACCAGTACCTAACAAACAGGAAGTCCCCATTCTTTATAAACAGGAAGTCCCCTTCCCTCAGAAACAGGAGGTTCCCGTCCCTCAGACACAGGAAGTCCCCATGCCCTTACAAACAGGAAGTCTGTCCCTAACAAAAAGGAAGTCCCGATCCCTAACAAACAAGAAGTCCCTGTCCCTGACAAACAGGAAGTCCCAGTCCCTAACATACAGCAAGTCCCCATCCCAAACAAACAGGAAGTCCATGTCCCTAACAAACAGGAAGTCCCTGTCCCTGACAAACAGGAAGTCCCATTCCCTGACAAACAGGAAGTCCCAGTTCCTGAAAAACAGGAAGTCCCTGTCACTAAAAAACAGGAAGTTCCAGTCCCTAACAAACAGGCAGTCCCAGTCCCTAACAAACAGTAAGTCCCCATCCTTTATAAACAGGAAGTCTCCTTCCATCAGAAACAGGAGGTCCCCGTCCCTCAGAAACAGGAAGTCCCCATGCCCTGACAAACAGGAAGTCTAAGTCCCTAACAAACAGGAAGTCCCCATCCCTAACAAACAGGAAGTCCCTGTCCCTGACAAACAGGAAGTCCCAGTCCATAACATACAGGAAGTCCCCATCCCAAACAAACAGGAAGTCCACGTCCCTAACCAACAGGAAGTCCCCATCCCTAACAAACAGGAAGTCCCCATTCCGAACAAACAGGAAGTCCCCATCCCTAACAAACAGGAAGTCCCAATCCCTAACAAACAGGAAGTCCCTGTCCCGAACAAACAGGAAGTCCCAGTCCCATACAAACAGGACGTCCCCTTCTCTAACAAACAGGAAGTCCCATGCCCTAACAAACAGGAAGTCCCTGTCCCTGACAAACAGGAAGTACCAGTACCTAACAAATAGGAAGTCCCCATCCCTAACAAACAGGAAGTCCCCATCCCTAACAAACAGGAAGTCCCAATCCCTAACAAACAGGAAGTCCCTGTCCCGAACAAACAGGAAGTCCCAGTCCCATACAAACAGGACGTCCCCTTCTCTAACAAACAGGAAGTCCCATTCCCTAACAAACAGGAAGTCCCCATCCCTAACAAACAGGAAGTCCCCGTCCCTGACAAACAGGAAGTCCCTGTCCCTGACAAACAGGAAGTACCAGTACCTAACAAACAGGAAGTCCCCATTCCGAAAAAATAGGAAGTCCCATCCCTAACAAACAGGAAGTCCCTATAACTAACAAACAGGAAGTCCCCATCCCTAACAAACAGGAAGTCCCTGTCCCTGACAAACAGGAACTGCCTGTCCCTGACAAACAGGAACTGCCTGTCCCTGACAAACAGGAAGTCACTGTCCCTGACAAAGAGGAAGTACCAGTACATAACAAACAGGAAGTCCCCATCACTAACAAACAGGAAGTCCCCATCCCGAACAAACAGGAAGTCCCCTTCCCTCAGAAACAGGAGGTCCCCGTCCCTCAAAAACAGGAAGTCCCCATGCCCTAACAAACAGGAAGTCTAAGTCCCTAACAAACAGGAAGTCCCCATACCTAACAAACAGGAAGTCCCTGTCCCTGACAAACAGGAAGTCCCAGTACCTAACATACAGGAAGTCCCCATCCCAAACAAACAGGAAGTCCATGTCACTAACCAACAGGAAGTCCCCATCCCTAACAAACAGGAAGTCCCCATCCCGAACAAACAGGAAGTCCCAATCCCTAACAAACAGGAAGTCCCCATTCCTAACAAACAGGAAGTCCCTGTCCCTAACAAACTGGAAGTACCAGTACCTAACAAACAGGATGTCCCGATCCCTAACAAACAGGAAGTCCCCATCCTTTATAAACAGGATGTCCCCTTCCCTCAGAAACAGGAGGTCCCCGTCCCTCAGAAACAGGAAGTCCCCATGCCCTGACAAACAGGAAGTCTAAGTCCCAAACAAACAGGAAGTCCCCATCCCTAACAAACAGGAAGTCCCTGTCCCTGACAAACAGGAAGTCCCAGTCCATAACATACAGGAAGTCCCCATCCCAAACAAACAGGAAGTCCACGTCCCTAACCAAAAGGAAGTCCCCATCCCTAACAAACAGGAAGTCCCCATTCCGAACAAACAGGAAGTCCCAATCCCTAACAAACAGGAAGTCTCAATTCCTAACAAACAGGAAGTCCCTGTCCTTAAAAACTGGAAGTACCAGTACCTAACAAACAGGATGTCCCGATCCCTAACAAACAGGAAGTCCCCATCCCGAACAAACAGGAAGTACCCATCCCGAACAAACAGGAAGTCCCAATCACTAACAAACAGGAAGTCCCCGTCGATAACAAACAGGAAGTCCCTGTCCCTGACAAACAGGAAGTCCCATTCCCTAACAAACAGGAAGTCCCCGTCCCTAACAAACAGGAAGTCCCCGTCCCTGACAAACAGGAAGTCCCTGTCCCTGACAAACAGGAAGTACCAGTACCTAACAAACATGAAGTCCCCATTCCGAAAAAATAGGAAGTCCCATCCCTAACAAACAGGAAGTCCCTATAACTAACAAACAGGAAGTCCCCATCCCTAACAAACAGGATGTCCCTGTCCCTGACAAACAGGAACTGCCTGTCCCTGACAAACAGGAAGTCCCTGTCCCTGACAAACAGGAAGTACCAGTACCTAACAAACAGGAAGTCCCCATCCCTAACAAACAGGAAGTCCGCATCCCGAACAAACAGGAAAACCCCATCCCGAACCAACAGGAAGTCCCCTTCCCTCAGAAACAGGAGGTCCCCGTCCCTCAGAAACAGGAAGTCCCCATGCCCTAACAACCAGGAAGTCTAAGTCCCTAACAAACAGGAAGTCCCCATACCTAACAAAAAGGAAGTCCCTGTCCCTGACAAACAGGAAGTCCCAGTCCCTAACATACAGGAAGTCCCCATCCCAAACAAACAGGAAGTCCACGTCCCTAACCAACAGGAAGTCCCCATCCCTAACAAACAGGAAGTCCCCATTCCGAACAAACAGGAAGTCCCAATCCCTAACAAACAGGAAGTCTCAATTCCTAACAAACAGGAAGTCCCTGTCCTTAAAAACTGGAAGTACCAGTACCTAACAAACAGGATGTCCCGATCCCTAACAAACAGGAAGTCCTCATCCCGAACAAACAGGAAGTACCCATCCCGAACAAACAGGAAGTCCCAATCACCAACAAACAGGAAGTCCCCGTCGATAACAAACAGGAAGTCCCTGTCCCTGACAAACAGGAAGTCCCCATCCCTAACAAACAGGAAGTCCCCGTCCCTGACAAACAGGAAGTCCCTGTCCCTGACAAACAGGAAGTACCAGTACCTAACAAACAGGAAGTCCCCATCCCTAGCAAACAGGAAGTCCCCATCCCTAACACACAGGAAGTCCCCATCCCGAACAAACAGGAAGTCCCAATCACTAACAAACAGGAAGCCCCCATCCCTAACAAACAGGAAGTCCCCATCCCTGACAAACAGGAAGTCCCCATCCCAAACAAACAAGAAGTACCAGTACCTAACAAACAGGAAGTCCCCATCCCGAACAAACAGGAAGTCCACGTAACCCTAACAAACAGGAAGTCCCAATCCCGAACAAACAGGAAGTCCGAATCACTAACAAACAGGAAGTCCCCGTCCATAACAAACAGGACGTCACTGTCCATGACAAACAGGAAGTCCCATTCCCTAACAAACAGGAAGTCCCCATTCCTAACAAACAGGAAGTCCCTGTCCTTAAAAACTGGAAGTACCAGTACCTAACAAACAGGATGTCCCGATCCCTAACAAACAGGAAGTCCCCATCCCTAACAAACAGGAAGTACCCATCCCGAACAAACAGGAAGTCCCAATCACTAACAAACAGGAAGTCCCCGTCGATAACAAACAGTTAGTCCCTGTCCCTGACAAACAGGAAGTCCCCATCCCTAACAAACAGGAAGTCCCCGTCCCTGACAAACAGGAAGTCCCTGTCCCTGACAAACAGGGAGTACCAGTACCTAACAAACAGGAAGTCCCCATTCTTTATAAACAGGAATTCCCCTTCCCTCAGAAACAGGAGGTCCCCATCCCTAACAAACAGGAAGCCCCCATCCCTAACAAAACAGGAAGTCCCTGTCGCTGACAAACAGGAAGTCTCATTCCCTAACAAACAGGAAGTCCCCATCAATAACAAACAGGAAGTCCAGGTCCCTTACAAACAGGAAGTCCCTGTCCCTGACAAACAGGAAGTACCAGTACCTAACCAACAGGAAGTCCCCATCCCTAACAAACAGGAAGTCCCCATCCCTAACAAACAGGAAGTCCCTGACCCTGACAAACAGGAAGTCCCTGTCCCTAACATACAGGAAGTCCCCATCCCAAACAAACAGAAAGTCCACGTCCCTAACCAAGAGGAAGTCCCCATCCCTAACAAACAGGAAGTCCCCATACCGAACAAACAGGAAGTCCCAATCGCTAACAAACAGGAAGTCCCCATTCCTAACAAACAGGAAGTCCCTGTCCCTGACAAACAGGAAGTACCAGTACCTAACAAACAGGAAGTCCCCATCCCTAACAAACAGGAAGTCCCAGTCCCTGACAAACAGGAACTCCCTGTCCCTGACAAACAGGAAGTCCCATTCCCTGACAAACAGGAAGTCCCAGTCCCTAAAATACAGGAAGTCCCCATCCCAAACAAACAGGAAGTCCATGTCCCTAACAAACAGGAAGTCCCCATCCCTAGCAAACAGGAAGTCCCCATCCCTAACACATAGGAAGTCCCCATCCCGAACAAACAGTAAGTCCCAATCACTAACAAACAGGAAGCCCCCATCAATAACAAACAGGAAGTCCCCGTCCCTGACAAACAGGAAGTCCCCATCCCAAACAAACAGGAAGTACCAGTACCTAACAAACAGGAAGTCCCCATCCCGAACAAACAGGAAGTCCCAATCCCTAAAAAACAGGAAGTCCCCATTCCTAACAAACAGGAAGTCCCTGTCCCTGACAAACAAGAATTACCAGTACCTAACAAATAGGAAGTCCCCATCCCTAACAAACAGGAAGTCCCCATCCCAAACAAACAGGAAGTCCCAACCCCTAACAAACAGGAAGTCCCTGTCCCGAACAAACAGGAAGTCCCAGTCCCATACAAACAGGACGTCCCCTTCTCTAACAAACAGGAAGTCCCATGCCCTAACAAACAGGAAGTCCCTGTCCCCGACAAACAGGAAGTACCAGTACCTAACAAATAGGAAGTCCCCATCCCTAACAAACAGGAAGTCCCCATCCCTAACAAACAGGAAGTCCCAATCCCTAACAAACAGGAATTCCCTGTCCCGAACAAACAGGAAGTCCCAGTCCCATACAAACAGGACGTCCCCTTCTCTAACAAACAGGAAGTCCCATGCCCTATCAAACAGGAAGTCCAAGTCCCTAGCAAAAAGGACGTCCCCGTCCCTGACAAACAGGAAGTCCCATTCCCTGACAAACAGGAAGTCACTTTCCATAAGAAACAGGAAGTTCCAGTCCCTAACAAACAGGAAGTCCCAGTCCCATACAAACAGGAAGTCCCCATTTCTAACAAACAGGAAGTCCCATGCCCTATCAAACAGGAAGTCCAAGGCCCTAACAAGCAGGAAGTCCCCGTCCCTGACAAACAGGAAGTCCCATTCCCTGACAAACAGGAAGCCCCATTCCCTAACAAACAGGAAGTCCCCTTCCCTCAGAAACAGTAGGTCCCCGTCCCTCAGAAACAGGAACTCCACATCCGAAACAAACAGGAAGTCCCAGTTCCTAATATACAGGAAGCCCCCATCCCGAAAAAATAGGAAGTCCCCATCCCTAACAAACAGGAAGTCCCTATAACTAACAAACAGGAAGTCCCCATCCCTAACAAACAGGAAGTCCCAGTCCCTGACAAACAGGAAGTCCCTGTCCCTGACAAACAGGAAGTCCCATTCCCTGACAAACAGGAAGTCCCAGTACCTAAAAAACAGGAAGTCCCTGTCACTAAAAAACAGGAAGTTCCAGTCCCTAACAAACAGGCAGTCCCAGTCCCTAACAAACAGGAAGTCCCCATCCTTTATAAACAGGAAGTCCCCTTCCATCAGAAACAGGAGGTCCCCGTCCCTCAGAAACAGGAAGTCCCCATGCCCTGACAAACAGGAAGTCTAAGTCCCTAACAAACAGGAAGTCCCCATCCCTAACAAACAGGAAGTCCCTGTCCCTGACAAACAGGAAGTCCCAGTCCATAACATACAGGAAGTCCCCATCCCAAACAAACAGGAAGTCCACGTCCCTAACCAACAGGAAGTCCCCATCCCTAACAAACAGGAAGTCCCCATTCCGAACAAACAGGAAGTCCCCATCCCTAACAAACAGGAAGTCCCAATCCCTAACAAACAGGAAGTCCCTGTCCCGAACAAACAGGAAGTCCCAGTCCCATACAAACAGGACGTCCCCTTCTCTAACAAACAGGAAGTCCCATGCCCTAACAAACAGGAAGTCCCTGTCCCTGACAAACAGGAAGTACCAGTACCTAACAAATAGGAAGTCCCCATCCCTAACAAACAGGAAGTCCCCATCCCTAACTAACAGGAAGTCACAATCCCTAACAAACAGGAAGTCCCTGTCCCGAACAAACAGGAAGTCCCAGTCCCATACAAACAGGACGTCCCCTTCTATAACAAACAGGAAGTCCCATTCCCTAACAAACCGGAAGTCCCCATCCCTAACAAACAGGAAGTCCCCGTCCCTGACAAACAGGAAGTCCCTGTCCCTGACAAACAGGAAGTACCAGTACCTAACAAACAGGAAGTCCCCATTCCGAAAAAATAGTAAGTCCCATCCCTAACAAACAGGAAGTCCCTATAACTAACAAACAGGAAGTCCCCATCCCTAACAAACAGGAAGTCCCTGTCCCTGACAAACAGGAACTGCCTGTCCCTGACAAACAGGAAGTCCCTGTCCCTGACAAAGAGGAAGTACCAGTACCTAACAAACAGGAAGTCCCCATCCCTAACAAACAGGAAGTCCCCATCCCGAACAAACAGGAAGTCCCCATCCCGAACAAACAGGAAGTCCCCTTCCCTCAGAAACAGGAGGTCCCCGTCCCTCAGAAACAGGAAGTCCCCATGCCCTAACAAACAGGAAGTCTAAGTCCCTGACAAACAGGAAGTCCCCATACCTAACAAACAGGAAGTCCCTGTCCCTGACAAACAGGAAGTCCCAGTCCCTAACATACAGGAAGTCCCCATCCCAAACAAACAGGAAGTCCACGTCACTAACCAACAGGAAGTCCCCATCCCTAACAAACAGGAAGTCCCCATCCCGAACAAACAGGAAGTCCCAATCCCTAACAAACAGGAAGTCCCCATTCCTAACAAACAGGAAGTCCCTGTCCCTAACAAACTGGAAGTACCAGTACCTAACAAACAGGATGTCCCGATCCCTAACAAACAGGAAGTACCCATCCCAAACAAACAGGAAGTCCCAATCACTAACAAACAGGAAGTCCCCGTCAATAACAAACAGGAAGTCCCTGTCCCTGACAAACAGGAAGTCCCATTCCCTAACAAACAGGAAGTCCCCATCCCTAACAAACAGGAAGTCCCAGTCCCTGACAAACAGAAAGTACCAGTACCTAACAAACAGGAAGTCCCCATCCTTTATAAACAGGAAGTCCCCTTCCCTCAGAAACAGGAGGTTCCCGTCCCTCAGACACAGGAAGTCCCCATGCCCTTACAAACAGGAAGTCTGTCCCTAACAAAAAGGAAGTCCCGATCCCTAACAAACAAGAAGTCCCTGTCCCTGACAAACAGGAAGTCCCAGTCCCTAACATACAGCAAGTCCCCATCCCAAACAAACAGGAAGTCCATGTCCCTAACAAACAGGAAGTCCCTGTCCCTGACAAACAGGAAGTCCCATTCCCTGACAAACAGGAAGTCCCAGTTCCTGAAAAACAGGAAGTCCCTGTCACTAAAAAACAGGAAGTTCCAGTCCCTAACAAACAGGCAGTCCCAGTCCCTAACAAACAGTAAGTCCCCATCCTTTATAAACAGGAAGTCTCCTTCCATCAGAAACAGGAGGTCCCCGTCCCTCAGAAACAGGAAGTCCCCATGCCCTGACAAACAGGAAGTCTAAGTCCCTAACAAACAGGAAGTCCCCATCCCTAACAAACAGGAAGTCCCTGTCCCTGACAAACAGGAAGTCCCAGTCCATAACATACAGGAAGTCCCCATCCCAAACAAATAGGAAGTCCACGTCCCTAACCAACAGGAAGTCCCCATCCCTAACAAACAGGAAGTCCCCATTCCGAACAAACAGGAAGTCCCCATCCCTAACAAACAGGAAGTCCCAATCCCTAACAAACAGGAAGTCCCTGTCCCGAACAAACAGGAAGTCCCAGTCCCATACAAACAGGACGTCCCCTTCTCTAACTAACAGGAAGTCCCATGCCCTAACAAACAGGAAGTCCCTGTCCCTGACAAACAGGAAGTACCAGTACCTAACAAATAGGAAGTCCCCATCCCTAATAAACAGGAAGTCCCCATCCCTAACAAACAGGAAGTCCCAATCCCTAACAAACAGGAAGTCCCTGTCCCGAACAAACAGGAAGTCCCAGTCCCATACAAACAGGACGTCCCCTTCTCTAACAAACAGGAAGTCCCATTCCCTAACAAACAGGAAGTCCCCATCCCTAACAAAGAGGAAGTCCCCGTCCCTGACAAACAGGAAGTCCCTGTCCCTGACAAACAGGAAGTACCAGTACCTAACAAACAGGAAGTCCCCATTCCGAAAAAATAGGAAGTCCCATCCCTAACAAACAGGAAGTCCCTATAACTAACAAACAGGAAGTCCCCATCCCTAACAAACAGGAAGTCCCTGTCCCTGACAAACAGGAACTGCCTGTCACTGACAAACAGGAAGTCTCTGTCCCTGACAAACAGGAAGTACCAGTACCTAACAAACAGGAAGTCCCCATCCCTAAGAAACAAGAAGTCCCCATCCCGAACAAACAGGAAGTCCCCATCCCGAACAAACAGGAAGTCCCCTTCCCTCAGAAACAGGAGGTCCCCGTCCCTCAGAAACAGGAAGTCCCCATGCCCTAACAAACAGGAAGTCTAAGTCCCTAACAAACAGGAAGACCCCATACCTAACAAACAGGAAGTCCCTGTCCCTGACAAACAGGAAGTCCCAGTCCCTAACATACAGGAAGTCCCCATCCCAAACAAACAGGAAGTCCACGTCACTAACCAACAGGAAGTCCCCATCCCTAACAAACAGGAAGTCCCCATCCCGAACAAACAGGAAGTCCCAATCCCTAACAAACAGGAAGTCCCCATTCCTAACAAACAGGAAGTCCCTGTCCCTAACAAACTGGAAGTACCATTACCTAACAAACAGGATGTCCCGATCCCTAACAAACAGGAAGTCCCCATCCCTAACAAACAGGAAGTACCCATCCCGAACAAACAGGAAGTCCCAATCACTAACAAACAGGAAGTCCCCGTCGATAACAAACAGTTAGTCCCTGTCCCTGACAAACAGGAAGTCCCCATCCCTAACAAACAGGAAGTCCCCGTCCCTGACAAACAGGAAGTCCCTGTCCCTGACAAACAGGGAGTACCAGTACCTAACAAACAGGAAGTCCCCATTCTTTATAAACAGGAAGTCCCCTTCCCTCAGAAACAGGAGGTCCCCATCCCTAACAAACAGGAAGCCCCCATCCCTAACAAAACAGGAAGTCCCTGTCGCTGACAAACAGGAAGTCTCATTCCCTAACAAACAGGAAGTCCCCATCAATAACAAACAGGAAGTCCAGGTCCCTTACAAACAGGAAGTCCCTGTCCCTGACAAACAGGAAGTACCAGTACCTAACCAACAGGAAGTCCCCATCCCTAACAAACAGGAAGTCCCCATCCCTAACAAACAGGAAGTCCCTGACCCTGACAAACAGGAAGTCCCTGTCCCTAACATACAGGAAGTCCCCATCCCAAACAAACAGAAAGTCCACGTCCCTAACCAAGAGGAAGTCCCCATCCCTAACAAACAGGAAGTCCCCATCCCGAACAAACAGGAAGTCCCAATCGCTAACAAACAGGAAGTCCCCATTCCTAACAAACAGGAAGTCCCTGTCCCTGACAAACAGGAAGTACCAGTACCTAACAAACAGGAAGTCCCCATCCCTAACAAACAGGAAGTCCCAGTCCCTGACAAACAGGAACTCCCTGTCCCTGACAAACAGGAAGTCCCATTCCCTGACAAACAGGAAGTCCCAGTCCCTAAAATACAGGAAGTCCCCATCCCAAACAAACAGGAAGTCCATGTCCCTAACAAACAGGAAGTCCCCATCCCTAGCAAACAGGAAGTCCCCATCCCTAACACATAGGAAGTCCCCATCCCGAACAAACAGTAAGTCCCAATCACTAACAAACAGGAAGCCCCCATCAATAACAAACAGGAAGTCCCCGTCCCTGACAAACAGGAAGTCCTCATCCCAAACAAACAGGAAGTACCAGTACCTAACAAACAGGAAGTCCCCATCCCGAACAAACAGGAAGTCCCAATCCCTAAAAAACAGGAAGTCCCCATTCCTAACAAACAGGAAGTCCCTGTCCCTGACAAACAGGAAGTACCAGTACCTAACAAATAGGAAGTCCCCATCCCTAACAAACAGGAAGTCCCCATCCCAAACAAACAGGAAGTCCCAACCCCTAACAAACAGGAAGTCCTTGTCCCGAACAAACAGGAAGTCCCAGTCCCATACAAACAGGACGTCCCCTTCTCTAACAAACAGGAAGTCCCATGCCCTAACAAACAGGAAGTCCCTGTCCCTGACAAACAGGAAGTACCAGTACCTAACAAATAGGAAGTCCCCATCCCTAGCAAACAGGAAGTCCCCATCCCTAACACACAGGAAGTCCCCATCCCGAACAAACAGGAAGTCCCAATCACTAACAAACAGGAAGCCCCCATCCCTAACAAACAGGAAGTCCCCGTCTGTGACAAACAGGAAGTCCCCATCCCAAACAAACAGGAAGTACCAGTACCTAACAAACAGGAAATCCCCATCCCGAACAAACAGGAAGTCCCAATCCCTAGAAAACAGGAAGTCCCCATTCCTAACAAACAGGAAGTCCCTGCCCCTGACAAACAGGAAGTACCAGTACCTAACAAATAGGAAGTCCCCATCCCTAACAAACAGGAAGTCCCCATCCCTAACAAACAGGAAGTCCCAATCCCTAACAAACAGGAAGTCCCTGTCCCGAACAAACAGGAAGTCCCAGTCCCATACAAACAGGACGTCCCCTTCTCTAACAAAAAAGGAAGTCCCATACCCTATCAAACAGGAAGTCCAAGTCCCTAGCAAAAAGGACGTCCCCGTCCCTGACAAACAGGAAGTCCCATTCCCTGACAAACAGGAAGTCACTTTCCATAAGAAACAGGAAGTTCCAGTCCCTAACAAACAGGAAGTCCCAGTCCCATACAAACAGGAAGTCCCCATTTCTAACAAACAGGAAGTCCCATGCCCTATCAAACAGGAAGTCCAAGTCCCTAACAAACAGGAAGTCCCCGTCCCTGACAAACAGAAAGTCCCATTCACTGACAAACAGGAAGCCCCATTCCCTAACAAACAGGAAGTCCCCTTCCCTCAGAAACAGTAGGTCCCCGTCCCTCAGAAACAGGAACTCCACATCCGAAACAAACAGGAAGTCCCAGTTCCTAATATACAGGAAGCCCCCATCCCGAAAAAATAGGAAGTCCCCATCCCTAACAAACAGGAAGTCCCTATAACTAACAAACAGGAAGTCCCCATCCCTAACAAACAGGAAGTCCCAGTCCCTGACAAACAGGAAGTCCCTGTCCCTGACAAACAGGAAGTCCCATTCCCTGACAAACAGGAAGTCCCAGTACCTAAAAAACAGGAAGTCCCTGTCACTAAAAAACAGGAAGTTCCAGTCCCTAACAAACAGGCAGTCCCAGTCCCTAACAAACAGGAAGTCCCCATCCTTTATAAACAGGAAGTCCCCTTCCATCAGAAACAGGAGGTCCCCGTCCCTCAGAAACAGGAAGTCCCCATCCCTAACAAACAGGAAGTCCCTGTCCCTGACAAACAGGAAGTCCCAGTCCATAACATACAGGAAGTCCCCATCCCAAACAAACAGGAAGTCCACGTCCCTAACCAACAGCAAGTCCCCATCCCTAACAAACAGGAAGTCCCCATTCCGAACAAACAGGAAGTCCCCATCCCTAACAAACAGGAAGTCCCAATCCCTAACAAACAGGAAGTCCCTGTCCCGAACAAACAGGAAGTCCCAGTCCCATACAAACAGGACGTCCCCTTCTCTAACAAACAGGAAGTCCCATGCCCTAACAAACAGGAAGTCCCTGTCCCTGACAAACAGGAAGTACCAGTACCTAACAAATAGGAAGTCCCCATCCCTAACAAACAGGAAGTCCCCATCCCTAACAAACAGGAAGTCACAATCCCTAACAAACAGGAAGTCCCTGTCCCGAACAAACAGGAAGTCCCAGTCCCATACAAACAGGACGTCCCCTTCTCTAACAAACAGGAAGTCCCATTCCCTAACAAACCGGAAGTCCCCATCCCTAACAAACAGGAAGTCCCCGTCCCTGACAAACAGGAAGTCCCTGTCCCTGACAAACAGGAAGTACCAGTACCTAACAAACAGGAAGTCCCCATTCCGAAAAAATAGTAAGTCCCATCCCTAACAAACAGGAAGTCCCTATAACTAACAAACAGGAAGTCCCCATCCCTAACAAACAGGAAGTCCCTGTCCCTGACAAACAGGAACTGCCTGTCCCTGACAAACAGGAAGTCCCTGTCCCTGACAAAGAGGAAGTACCAGTACCTAACAAACAGGAAGTCCCCATCCCTAACAAACAGGAAGTCCCCATCCCGAACAAACAGGAAGTCCCCATCCCGAACAAACAGGAAGTCCCCTTCCCTCAGAAACAGGAGGTCCCCGTCCCTCAGAAACAGGAAGTCCCCATGCCCTAACAAACAGGAAGTCTAAGTCCCTGACAAACAGGAAGTCCCCATACCTAACAAACAGGAAGTCCCTGTCCCTGACAAACAGGAAGTCCCAGTCCCTAACATACAGGAAGTCCCCATCCCAAACAAACAGGAAGTCCACGTCACTAACCAACAGGAAGTCCCCATCCCTAACAAACAGGAAGTCCCCATCCCGAACAAACAGGAAGTCCCAATCCCTAACAAACTGGAAGTCCCCATTCCTAACAAACAGGAAGTCCCTGTCCCTAACAAACTGGAAGTACCAGTACCTAACAAACAGGATGTCCCGATCCCTAACAAACAGGAAGTACCCATCCCAAACAAACAGGAAGTCCCAATCACTAACAAACAGGAAGTCCCCGTCAATAACAAACAGGAAGTCCCTGTCCCTGACAAACAGGAAGTCCCATTCCCTAACAAACAGGAAGTCCCCATCCCTAACAAACAGGAAGTCCCAGTCCCTGACAAACAGAAAGTACCAGTACCTAACAAACAGGAAGTCCCCATCCTTTATAAACAGGAAGTCCCCTTCCCTCAGAAACAGGAGGTTCCCGTCCCTCAGACACAGGAAGTCCCCATGCCCTTACAAACAGGAAGTCTGTCCCTAACAAAAAGGAAGTCCCGATCCCTAACAAACAAGAAGTCCCTGTCCCTGACAAACAGGAAGTCCCAGTCCCTAACATACAGCAAGTCCCCATCCCAAACAAACAGGAAGTCCATGTCCCTAACAAACAGGAAGTCCCTGTCCCTGACAAACAGGAAGTCCCATTCCCTGACAAACAGGAAGTCCCAGTTCCTGAAAAACAGGAAGTCCCTGTCACTAAAAAACAGGAAGTTCCAGTCCCTAACAAACAGGCAGTCCCAGTCCCTAACAAACAGTAAGTCCCCATCCTTTATAAACAGGAAGTCTCCTTCCATCAGAAACAGGAGGTCCCCGTCCCTCAGAAACAGGAAGTCCCCATGCCCTGACAAACAGGAAGTCTAAGTCCCTAACAAACAGGAAGTCCCCATCCCTAACAAACAGGAAGTCCCTGTCCCTGACAAACAGGAAGTCCCAGTCCATAACATACAGGAAGTCCCCATCCCAAACAAACAGGAAGTCCACGTCCCTAACCAACAGGAAGTCCCCATCCCTAACAAACAGGAAGTCCCCATTCCGAACAAACAGGAAGTCCCCATCCCTAACAAACAGGAAGTCCCAATCCCTAACAAACAGGAAGTCCCTGTCCCGAACAAACAGGAAGTCCCAGTCCCATACAAACAGGACGTCCCCTTCTCTAACTAACAGGAAGTCCCATGCCCTAACAAACAGGAAGTCCCTGTCCCTGACAAACAGGAAGTACCAGTACCTAACAAATAGGAAGTCCCCATCCCTAACAAACAGGAAGTCCCCATCCCTAACAAACAGGAAGTCCCAATCCCTAACAAACAGGAAGTCCCTGTCCCGAACAAACAGGAAGTCCCAGTCCCATACAAACAGGACGTCCCCTTCTCTAACAAACAGGAAGTCCCATTCCCTAACAAACAGGAAGTCCCCATCCCTAACAAAGAGGAAGTCCCCGTCCCTGACAAACAGGAAGTCCCTGTCCCTGACAAACAGGAAGTACCAGTACCTAACAAACAGGAAGTCCCCATTCCGAAAAAATAGGAAGTCCCATCCCTAACAAACAGGAAGTCCCTATAACTAACAAACAGGAAGTCCCCATCCCTAACAAACAGGAAGTCCCTGTCCCTGACAAACAGGAACTGCCTGTCACTGACAAACAGGAAGTCCCTGTCCCTGACAAAAAGGAAGTACCAGTACCTAACAAACAGGAAGTCCCCATCCCTAAGAAACAAGAAGTCCCCATCCCGAACAAACAGGAAGTCCCCATCCCGAACAAACAGGAAGTCCCCTTCCCTCAGAAACAGGAGGTCCCCGTCCCTCAGAAACAGGAAGTCCCCATGCCCTAACAAACAGGAAGTCTAAGTCCCTAACAAACAGGAAGACCCCATACCTAACAAACAGGAAGTCCCTGTCCCTGACAAACAGGAAGTCCCAGTCCCTAACATACAGGAAGTCCCCATCCCAAACAAACGGGAAGTCCACGTCACTAACCAACAGGAAGTCCCCATCCCTAACAAACAGGAAGTCCCCATCCCGAACAAACAGGAAGTCCCAATCCCTAACAAACAGGAAGTCCCCATTCCTAACAAACAGGAAGTCCCTGTCCCTAACAAACTGGAAGTACCATTACCTAACAAACAGGATGTCCCGATCCCTAACAAACAGGAAGTCCCCATCCCTAACAAACAGGAAGTACCCATCCCGAACAAACAGGAAGTCCCAATCACTAACAAACAGGAAGTCCCCGTCGATAACAAACAGTTAGTCCCTGTCCCTGACAAACAGGAAGTCCCCATCCCTAACAAACAGGAAGTCCCCGTCCCTGACAAACAGGAAGTCCCTGTCCCTGACAAACAGGGAGTACCAGTACCTAACAAACAGGAAGTCCCCATTCTTTATAAACAGGAAGTCCCCTTCCCTCAGAAACAGGAGGTCCCCATCCCTAACAAACAGGAAGCCCCCATCCCTAACAAAACAGGAAGTCCCTGTCGCTGACAAACAGGAAGTCTCATTCCCTAACAAACAGGAAGTCCCCATCAATAACAAACAGGAAGTCCAGGTCCCTTACAAACAGGAAGTCCCTGTCCCTGACAAACAGGAAGTACCAGTACCTAACCAACAGGAAGTCCCCATCCCTAACAAACAGGAAGTCCCCATCCCTAACAAACAGGAAGTCCCTGACCCTGACAAACAGGAAGTCCCTGTCCCTAACATACAGGAAGTCCCCATCCCAAACAAACAGAAAGTCCACGTCCCTAACCAAGAGGAAGTCCCCATCCCTAACAAACAGGAAGTCCCCATCCCGAACAAACAGGAAGTCCCAATCGCTAACAAACAGGAAGTCCCCATTCCTAACAAACAGGAAGTCCCTGTCCCTGACAAACAGGAAGTACCAGTACCTAACAAACAGGAAGTCCCCATCCCTAACAAACAGGAAGTCCCAGTCCCTGACAAACAGGAACTCCCTGTCCCTGACAAACAGGAAGTCCCATTCCCTGACAAACAGGAAGTCCCAGTCCCTAAAATACAGGAAGTCCCCATCCCAAACAAACAGGAAGTCCATGTCCCTAACAAACAGGAAGTCCCCATCCCTAGCAAACAGGAAGTCCCCATCCCTAACACATAGGAAGTCCCCATCCCGAACAAACAGTAAGTCCCAATCACTAACAAACAGGAAGCCCCCATCAATAACAAACAGGAAGTCCCCGTCCCTGACAAACAGGAAGTCCCCATCCCAAACAAACAGGAAGTACCAGTACCTAACAAACAGGAAGTCCCCATCCCGAACAAACAGGAAGTCCCAATCCCTAAAAAACAGGAAGTCCCCATTCCTAACAAACAGGAAGTCCCTGTCCCTGACAAACAGGAAGTACCAGTACCTAACAAATAGGAAGTCCCCATCCCTAACAAACAGGAAGTCCCCATCCCAAACAAACAGGAAGTCCCAACCCCTAACAAACAGGAAGTCCTTGTCCCGAACAAACAGGAAGTCCCAGTCCCATACAAACAGGACGTCCCCTTCTCTAACAAACAGGAAGTCCCATGCCCTAACAAACAGGAAGTCCCTGTCCCTGACAAACAGGAAGTACCAGTACCTAACAAATAGGAAGTCCCCATCCCTAACAAACAGGAAGTCCCCATCCCTAACAAACAGGAAGTCCCAATCCCTAACAAACAGGAATTCCCTGTCCCGAACAAACAGGAAGTCCCAGTCCCATACAAACAGGACGTCCCCTTCTCTAACAAACAGGAAGTCCCATGCCCTATCAAACAGGAAGTCCAAGTCCCTAGCAAAAAGGACGTCCCCGTCCCTGACAAACAGGAAGTCCCATTCCCTGACAAACAGGAAGTCACTTTCCATAAGAAACAGGAAGTTCCAGTCCCTAAAAACAGGAAGTCCCAGTCCCATACAAACAGGAAGTCCCCATTTCTAACAAACAGGAAGTCCCATGCCCTATCAAACAGGAAGTCCAAGGCCCTAACAAGCAGGAAGTCCCCGTCCCTGACAAACAGGAAGTCCCATTCCCTGACAAACAGGAAGCCCCATTCCCTAACAAACAGGAAGTCCCCTTCCCTCAGAAACAGTAGGTCCCCGTCCCTCAGAAACAGGAACTCCACATCCGAAACAAACAGGAAGTCCCAGTTCCTAATATACAGGAAGCCCCCATCCCGAAAAAATAGGAAGTCCCCATCCCTAACAAACAGGAAGTCCCTATAACTAACAAACAGGAAGTCCCCATCCCTAACAAACAGGAAGTCCCAGTCCCTGACAAACAGGAAGTCCCTGTCCCTGACAAACAGGAAGTCCCATTCCCTGACAAACAGGAAGTCCCAGTACCTAAAAAACAGGAAGTCCCTGTCACTAAAAAACAGGAAGTTCCAGTCCCTAACAAACAGGCAGTCCCAGTCCCTAACAAACAGGAAGTCCCCATCCTTTATAAACAGGAAGTCCCCTTCCATCAGAAACAGGAGGTCCCCGTCCCTCAGAAACAGGAAGTCCCCATCCCTAACAAACAGGAAGTCCCTGTCCCTGACAAACAGGAAGTCCCAGTCCATAACATACAGGAAGTCCCCATCCCAAACAAACAGGAAGTCCACGTCCCTAACCAACAGGAAGTCCCCATCCCTAACAAACAGGAAGTCCCCATTCCGAACAAACAGGAATTCCCCATCCCTAACAAACAGGAAGTCCCAATCCCTAACAAACAGGAAGTCCCTGTCCCGAACAAACAGGAAGTCCCAGTCCCATACAAACAGGACGTCCCCTTCTCTAACAAACAGGAAGTCCCATGCCCTAACAAACAGGAAGTCCCTGTCCCTGACAAACAGGAAGTACCAGTACCTAACAAATAGGAAGTCCCCATCCCTAACAAACAGGAAGTCCCCATCCCTAACAAACAGGAAGTCACAATCCCTAACAAACAGGAAGTCCCTGTCCCGAACAAACAGGAAGTCCCAGTCCCATACAAACAGGACGTCCCCTTCTCTAACAAACAGGAAGTCCCATTCCCTAACAAACCGGAAGTCCCCATCCCTAACAAACAGGAAGTCCCCGTCCCTGACAAACAGGAAGTCCCTGTCCCTGACAAACAGGAAGTACCAGTACCTAACAAACAGGAAGTCCCCATTCCGAAAAAATAGTAAGTCCCATCCCTAACAAACAGGAAGTCCCTATAACTAACAAACAGGAAGTCCCCATCCCTAACAAACAGGAAGTCCCTGTCCCTGACAAACAGGAACTGCCTGTCCCTGACAAACAGGAAGTCCCTGTCCCTGACAAAGAGGAAGTACCAGTACCTAACAAACAGGAAGTCCCCATCCCTAACAAACAGGAAGTCCCCATCCCGAACAAACAGGAAGTCCCCATCCCGAACAAACAGGAAGTCCCCTTCCCTCAGAAACAGGAGGTCCCCGTCCCTCAGAAACAGGAAGTCCCCATGCCCTAACAAACAGGAAGTCTAAGTCCCTGACAAACAGGAAGTCCCCATACCTAACAAACAGGAAGTCCCTGTCCCTGACAAACAGGAAGTCCCAGTCCCTAACATACAGGAAGTCCCCATCCCAAACAAACAGGAAGTCCACGTCACTAACCAACAGGAAGTCCCCATCCCTAACAAACAGGAAGTCCCCATCCCGAACAAACAGGAAGTCCCAATCCCTAACAAACTGGAAGTCCCCATTCCTAACAAACAGGAAGTCCCTGTCCCTAACAAACTGGAAGTACCAGTACCTAACAAACAGGATGTCCCGATCCCTAACAAACAGGAAGTACCCATCCCAAACAAACAGGAAGTCCCAATCACTAACAAACAGGAAGTCCCCGTCAATAACAAACAGGAAGTCCCTGTCCCTGACAAACAGGAAGTCCCATTCCCTAACAAACAGGAAGTCCCCATCCCTAACAAACAGGAAGTCCCAGTCCCTGACAAACAGAAAGTACCAGTACCTAACAAACAGGAAGTCCCCATCCTTTATAAACAGGAAGTCCCCTTCCCTCAGAAACAGGAGGTTCCCGTTCCTCAGACACAGGAAGTCCCCATGCCCTTACAAACAGGAAGTCTGTCCCTAACAAAAAGGAAGTCCCGATCCCTAACAAACAAGAAGTCCCTGTCCCTGACAAACAGGAAGTCCCAGTCCCTAACATACAGCAAGTCCCCATCCCAAACAAACAGGAAGTCCATGTCCCTAACAAACAGGAAGTCCCTGTCCCTGACAAACAGGAAGTCCCATTCCCTGACAAACAGGAAGTCCCAGTTCCTGAAAAACAGGAAGTCCCTGTCACTAAAAAACAGGAAGTTCCAGTCCCTAACAAACAGGCAGTCCCAGTCCCTAACAAACAGTAAGTCCCCATCCTTTATAAACAGGAAGTCTCCTTCCATCAGAAACAGGAGGTCCCCGTCCCTCAGAAACAGGAAGTCCCCATGCCCTGACAAACAGGAAGTCTAAGTCCCTAACAAACAGGAAGTCCCCATCCCTAACAAACAGGAAGTCCCTGTCCCTGACAAACAGGAAGTCCCAGTCCATAACATACAGGAAGTCCCCATCCCAAACAAACAGGAAGTCCACGTCCCTAACCAACAGGAAGTCCCCATCCCTAACAAACAGGAAGTCCCCATTCCGAACAAACAGGAAGTCCCCATCCCTAACAAACAGGAAGTCCCAATCCCTAACAAACAGGAAGTCCCTGTCCCGAACAAACAGGAAGTCCCAGTCCCATACAAACAGGACGTCCCCTTCTCTAACAAACAGGAAGTCCCATGCCCTAACAAACAGGAAGTCCCTGTCCCTGACAAACAGGAAGTACCAGTACCTAACAAATAGGAAGTCCCCATCCCTAACAAACAGGAAGTCCCCATCCCTAACAAACAGGAAGTCCCAATCCCTAACAAACAGGAAGTCCCTGTCCCGAACAAACAGGAAGTCCCAGTCCCATACAAACAGGACGTCCCCTTCTCTAACAAACAGGAAGTCCCATTCCCTAACAAACAGGAAGTCCCCATCCCTAACAAACAGGAAGTCCCCGTCCCTGACAAACAGGAAGTCCCTGTCCCTGACAAACAGGAAGTACCAGTACCTAACAAACAGGAAGTCCCCATTCCGAAAAAATAGGAAGTCCCATCCCTAACAAACAGGAAGTCCCTATAACTAACAAACAGGAAGTCCCCATCCCTAACAAACAGGAAGTCCCTGTCCCTGACAAACAGGAACTGCCTGTCCCTGACAAACAGGAAGTCCCTGTCCCTGACAAACAGGAAGTACCAGTACCTAACAAACAGGAAGTCCCCATCCCTAAGAAACAAGAAGTCCCCATCCCGAACAAACAGGAAGTCCCCATCCCGAACAAACAGGAAGTCCCCTTCCCTCAGAAACAGGAGGTCCCCGTCCCTCAGAAACAGGAAGTCCCCATGCCCTAACAAACAGGAAGTCTAAGTCCCTAACAAACAGGAAGTCCCCATACCTAACAAACAGGAAGTCCCTGTCCCTGACAAACAGGAAGTCCCAGTCCCTAACATACAGGAAGTCCCCATCCCAAACAAACAGGAAGTCCACGTCACTAACCAACAGGAAGTCCCCATCCCTAACAAACAGGAAGTCCCCATCCCGAACAAACAGGAAGTCCCAATCCCTAACAAACTGGAAGTCCCCATTCCTAACAAACAGGAAGTCCCTGTCCCTAACAAACTGGAAGTACCAGTACCTAACAAACAGGATGTCCCGATCCCTAACAAACAGGAAGTACCCATCCCAAACAAACAGGAAGTCCCAATCACTAACAAACAGGAAGTCCCCGTCAATAACAAACAGGAAGTCCCTGTCCCTGACAAACAGGAAGTCCCATTCCCTAACAAACAGGAAGTCCCCATCCCTAACAAACAGGAAGTCCCAGTCCCTGACAAACAGAAAGTACCAGTACCTAACAAACAGGAAGTCCCCATCCTTTATAAACAGGAAGTCCCCTTCCCTCAGAAACAGGAGGTTCCCGTCCCTCAGACACAGGAAGTCCCCATGCCCTTACAAACAGGAAGTCTGTCCCTAACAAAAAGGAAGTCCCGATCCCTAACAAACAAGAAGTCCCTGTCCCTGACAAACAGGAAGTCCCAGTCCCTAACATACAGCAAGTCCCCATCCCAAACAAACAGGAAGTCCATGTCCCTAACAAACAGGAAGTCCCTGTCCCTGACAAACAGGAAGTCCCATTCCCTGACAAACAGGAAGTCCCAGTTCCTGAAAAACAGGAAGTCCCTGTCACTAAAAAACAGGAAGTTCCAGTCCCTAACAAACAGGCAGTCCCAGTCCCTAACAAACAGTAAGTCCCCATCCTTTATAAACAGGAAGTCTCCTTCCATCAGAAACAGGAGGTCCCCGTCCCTCAGAAACAGGAAGTCCCCATGCCCTGACAAACAGGAAGTCTAAGTCCCTAACAAACAGGAAGTCCCCATCCCTAACAAACAGGAAGTCCCTGTCCCTGACAAACAGGAAGTCCCAGTCCATAACATACAGGAAGTCCCCATCCCAAACAAACAGGAAGTCCACGTCCCTAACCAACAGGAAGTCCCCATCCCTAACAAACAGGAAGTCCCCATTCTGAACAAACAGGAAGTCCCCATCCCTAACAAACAGGAAGTCCCAATCCCTAACAAACAGGAAGTCCCTGTCCCGAACAAACAGGAAGTCCCAGTCCCATACAAACAGGACGTCCCCTTCTCTAACAAACAGGAAGTCCCATGCCCTAACAAACAGGAAGTCCCTGTCCCTGACAAACAGGAAGTACCAGTACCTAACAAATAGGAAGTCCCCATCCCTAACAAACAGGAAGTCCCCATCCCTAACAAACAGGAAGTCCCAATCCCTAACAAACAGGAAGTCCCTGTCCCGAACAAACAGGAAGTCCCAGTCCCATACAAACAGGACGTCCCCTTCTCTAACAAACAGGAAGTCCCATTCCCTAACAAACAGGAAGTCCCCATCCCTAACAAACAGGAAGTCCCCGTCCCTGACAAACAGGAAGTCCCTGTCCCTGACAAACAGGAAGTACCAGTACCTAACAAACAGGAAGTCCCCATTCCGAAAAAATAGGAAGTCCCATCCCTAACAAACAGGAAGTCCCTATAACTAACAAACAGGAAGTCCCCATCCCTAACAAACAGGAAGTCCCTGTCCCTGACAAACAGGAACTGCCTGTCCCTGACAAACAGGAAGTCCCTGTCCCTGACAAACAGGAAGTACCAGTACCTAACAAACAGGAAGTCCCCATCCCTAAGAAACAAGAAGTCCCCATCCCGAACAAACAGGAAGTCCCCATCCCGAACAAACAGGAAGTCCCCTTCCCTCAGAAACAGGAGGTCCCCGTCCCTCAGAAACAGGAAGTCCCCATGCCCTAACAAACAGGAAGTCTAAGTCCCTAACAAACAGGAAGTCCCCATACCTAACAAACAGGAAGTCCCTGTCCCTGACAAACAGGAAGTCCCAGTCCCTAACATACAGGAAGTCCCCATCCCAAACAAACAGGAAGTCCCCATCCCTAACAAACAGGAAGTCCCCATCCCGAACAAACAGGAAGTCCCAATCCCTAACAAACAGGAAGTCCCCATTCCTAACAAACAGGAAGTCCCTGTCCCTAACAAACTGGAAGTACCATTACCTAACAAACAGGATGTCCCGATCCCTAACAAACAGGAAGTCCCCATCCCTAACAAACAGGAAGTACCCATCCCAAACAAACAGGAAGTCCCAATCACTAACAAACAGGAAGTCCCCGTCCATAACAAACAGGACGTCCCTGTCCCTGACAAACAGGAAGTCCCATTCCCTAACAAACAGGAAGTCCCCATCCCTAACAAACAGGAAGTCCCAGTCCCTGACAAACAGAAAGTACCAGTACCTAACAAACAGGAAGTCCCCATCCTTTATAAACAGGAAGTCCCCTTCCCTCAGAAACAGGAGGTTCCCGTCCCTCAGACACAGGAAGTCCCCATGCCCTTACAAACAGGAAGTCTAAGTCCCTAACAAAAAGGAAGTCCCCATCCCTAACAAACAAGAAGTCCCTGTCCCTGACAAACAGGAAGTCCCAGTCCCTAACATACAGCAAGTCCCCATCCCAAACAAACAGGAAGTCCATGTCCCTAACCAACAGGAAGTCCCCATCCCTAACAAACAGGAAGTCCCCATCCCGAACAAACAGGAAGTCCCAATCCCTAACAAACAGGAAGTCCCCATTCCTAACAAACAGGAAGTCCCTGTCCCTGACAAACAGGAAGTACCAGTACCTATCAAACAAGAAGTCCCCATCCCTAGCAAACAGGAAGTCCCCATCCCTGACAAACAGGAAGTCCCAGTCCCTGACAAACAGGAAGTCCCAATCACTAACAAACAGGAAGCCCCCATCCCTAACAAACAGGAAGTCCCTGTCCCTGACAAACAGGAAGTCCCATTCCCTAACAAACAGGAAGTCCCAATCCCTAACAAACAGGAAGTCCCCGTCCCTGACAAACAGGAAGTCCCTGTCCCTGACAAACAGGAAGTACCAGTACCTAACAAACAGGAAGTCCCCATCCCTAACAAACAGGAAGTCCCTATCCCTAACAAACAGGAAGTCCCCATCCCTAACAAACAGGAAGTCCCAATAACTAACAAACAGGAAGTCCCCATCCCTAACAAACAGGAAGTCCCCGTCCCTGACAAACAGGAAGTCACATTCCCTGACAAACAGGAAGTCACTTTCCATAAGAAACAGGAAGTTCCAGTCCCTAAAAACAGGAAGTCCCTGTCCCATACAAACAGAAAGTCCCCATTTCTAACAAACAGGAAGTCCCATGCCCTATCAAACAGGAAGTCCAAGTCCCTAACAAGCAGGAAGTCCCCGTCCCTGACAAACAGGAAGTCCCATTCCCTGACAAACAGGAAGTCCCATTCCCTAACAAACAGGAAGTCCCCTTCCCTCAGAAACAGTAGGTCCCCGTCCCTCAGAAACAGGAACTCCACATCCGAAACAAACAGGAAGTCCCAGTTCCTAATATACAGGAAGTCCCCATCCCGAAAAAATAGGAAGTCCCCATCCCTAACAAACAGGAAGTCCCTATAACTAACAAACAGGAAGTCCCCATTCCTAACAAACAGGAAGTCCCTGTCCCTGACAAACAGGAAGACCCATTCCCTGACAAACAGGAAGTCTCATTCCCTAACGAACAGGAAGTCCCCATCAATAACAAAAAGGAAGTCCAGGTCCCTTACAAACAGGAAGTCCCTGTCACTGACAAACAGGAAGTACCAGTACCTAACAAACAGGAAGTTCCAGTCCCTAACAAACAGGAAGTCCCCATCCCTAACAAAAAGGAAGTCCCTGTCCCTGACAAACAGGAAGTCCCAGTCCCTAACATACATGAAGTCCCCATCCCAAACAAACAGAAAGTCCACGTCCCTAACCAACAGGAAGTCCCCATCCCTAACAAACAGGAAGTCCCCATCCCAAAAAAACAGGAAGTCCCCATCGCTAACAAACAGGAAGTCCCCATTCCTAACAAACAGGAAGTCCCTGTCCCTGACAAACAGGAAGTACCAGTACCTAACAAACAGGAAGTCCCCATCCCTAACAAACAGGAAGTACCCATCCCGAACAAACAGGAAGTCCCAATCACTAACAAACAGGAAGTCCCCGTTGATATCAAACAGGAAGTCCATATCCCTAGCAAAAAGGACGTCCCCGTCCCTGACAAACAGGAAGTCCCATTCCCTGACAAACAGGAAGTCCCATTCCCTGACAAACAGGAAGTCACTTTCCATAAGAAACAGGATTTTCCAGTCCCTAACAAACAGGAAGTCCCAGTCCCATACAAACAGGAAGTCCCCATTTCTAACAAACAGGAAGTCCCATGCCCTATCAAACAGGAAGTCCAAGTCCCTAACAAACAGGAAGTCCCCGTCCCTGACAAACAGGAAGTCCCATTCCCTGACAAACAGGAAGTCCCATTCCCTAACAAACAGGAAGTCCCCTTCCCTCAGAAACAGTAGGTCCCTGTCCCACAGAAACAGGAACTCCACATCCGAAACAAACAGGAAGTCCCAGTTCCTAATATACAGGAAGTCCCCATCCCGAAAAAATAGGAAGTCCCCATCCCTAACAAACAGGAAGTCCCTATAACTAACAAACAGGAAGTCCCCATCCCTAACAAACAGGAAGTCCCAGTCCCTGACAAACAGGAACTCCCTGTCCCTGACAAACAGGAAGTCCCATTCCCTGACAAACAGGAAGTCCCTGTACCTAAAAAACAGGAAGTCCCTGTCACTAAAAAACAGGAAGTTCCAGTCCCTAACAAACAGGCAGTCCCAGTCCCTAACAAACAGGAAGTCCCCATCCTTTATAAACAGGAAGTCCCCTTCCCTCAGAAACAGGAGGTCCCCGTCCCTCAGAAACAGGAAGTCCCCATGCCCTGACAAACAGGAAGTCTAAGTCCCTAACAAACAGGAAGTCCCCATCCCTAACAAACAGGAAGTCCCTGTCCATGACAAACAGGAAGTCCCAGTCCATAACATACAGGAAGTCCCCATCCCAAACAAACAGGAAGTCCACGTCCCTAACCAACAGGAAGTCCCCATCCCTAACAAACAGGAAGTCCCCATTCCGAACAAACAGGAAGTCCCAATCCCTAACAAACAGGAAGTCCCCATTCCTAACAAACAGGAAGTCCCTGTCCTTAAAAACTGGAAGTACCAGTACCTAACAAACAGGATGTCCCGATCCCTAACAAACAGGAAGTCCCCATCCCGAACAAACAGGAAGTACCCATCCCGAACAAACAGGAAGTCCCAATCACTAACAAACAGGAAGTCCCCGTCGATAACAAACAGGAAGTCCCTGTCCCTGACAAACAGGAAGTCCCATTCCCTAACAAACAGGAAGTCCCCATCCCTAACAAACAGGAAGTCCCCGTCCCTGACAAACAGGAAGTCCCTGTCCCTGACCAACAGGAAGTACCAGTACCTAACAAACAGGAAGTCCCCATCCCTAACAAACAGGAAGTCCCTATCCCTAACAAACAGGAAGTCCCCATCGCTAACAAACAGGAAGTCCCGATAACTAACAAACAGGAAGTCCCCATCCCTAACAAACAGGAAGTCCCCGTCCCTGACAAACAGGAAGTCACATTCCCTGACAAACAGGAAATCACTTTCCATAAGAAACAGGAAGTTCCAGTCCCTAAAAACAGGAAGTCCCAGTCCCATACAAACAGGAAGTCCCCATTTCTAACAAACAGGAAGTCCCATGCCCTATCAAACAGGAAGTCCAAGTCCCTAACAAGCAGGAAGTCCCCGTCCCTGACAAACAGGAAGTCCCATTCCCTGACAAACAGGAAGTCCCATTCCCTAACAAACAGGAAGTCCCCTTCCCTCAGAAACAGTAGGTCCCCGTCCCTCAGAAACAGGAACTTCACATCCGAAACAAACAGGAAGTCCCAGTTCCTAATATACAGGAAGTCCCCATCCCGAAAAAATAGGAAGTCCCCATCCCTAACAAACAGGAAGTCCCTATAACTAACAAACAGGAAGTCCCCATTCCTAACAAACAGGAAGTCCCTGTCCCTGACAAACAGGAGGACCCATTCCCTGACAAACAGGAAGTCTCATTCCCTAACGAACAGGAAGTCCCCATCAATAACAAAAAGGAAGTCAAGGTCCCTTACAAACAGGAAGTCCCTGTCACTGACAAACAGGAAGTACCAGTACCTAACAAACAGGAAGTTCCAGTCCCTAACAAACAGGAAGTCCCCATCCCTAACAAACAGGAAGTCCCTGTCCCTGACAAACAGGAAGTCCCAGTCCCTAACATACATGAAGTCCCCATCCCAAACAAACAGAAAGTCCACGTGCCTAACCAACAGGAAGTCCCCATCCCTAACAAACAGGAAGTCCCCATCCCAAACAAACAGGAAGTCCCAATCGCTAACAAACAGGAAGTCCCCATTCCTAACAAACAGGAAGTCCCTGTCCCTGACAAACAGGAAGTACCAGTACCTAACAAACAGGAAGTCCCCATCCCTAACAAACAGGAAGTCCCCGTTGATATCAAACAGGAAGTCCAAGTCCCTAGCAAAAAGGACGTCCCCGTCCCTGACAAACAGGAAGTCCCATTCCCTGACAAACAGGAAGTCACTTTCCATAAGAAACAGGATTTTCCAGTCCCTAACAAACAGGAAGTCCCAGTCCCATACAAACAGGAAGTCCCCATTTCTAACAAACAGGAAGTCCCATGCCCTATCAAACAGGAAGTCCAAGTCCCTAACAAACAGGAAGTCCCCGTCCCTGACAAACAGGAAGTCCCATTCCCTGACAAACAGGAAGTCCCATTCCCTAACAAACAGGAAGTCCCCTTCCCTCAGAAACAGTAGGTCCCTGTCCCACAGAAACAGGAACTCCACATCCGAAACAAACAGGAAGTCCCCATCCCAAACAAACAGGAAGAACTCGTCCCTAACCAACAGGAAGTCCCCATCCCTAAAAAACAGGAAGTCCCCATCAATAACAAACAGAAAGTCCCATGGCGTAACAAACAGGAAGTCCCAGTCCCTGACAAACAGGAACTCCCTGTCCCTGACAAACAGGAAGTCCCATTCCCTGACAAACAGGAAGTCCCAGTACCTAAAAAACAGGAAGTCCCTGTCACTAAAAAACAGGAAGTTCCAGTCCCTAACAAACAGGCAGTCCCAGTCCCTAACAAACAGGAAGTCCCCATCCTTTATAAACAGGAAGTCCCCTTCCCTCAGAAACAGGAGGTCCCCGTCCCTCAGAAACAGGAAGTCCCCATGCCCTGACAAACAGGAAGTCTAAGTCCCTAACAAACAGGAAGTCCCCATCCCTAACAAACAGGAAGTCCCTGTCCATGACAAACAGGAAGTCCCAGTCCATAACATACAGGAAGTCCCCATCACAAACAAACAGGAAGTCCACGTCCCTAACCAACAGGAAGTCCCCATCCCTAACAAACAGGAAGTCCCCATTCCGAACAAACAGGAAGTCCCAATCCCTAACAAACAGGAAGTCCCCATTCCTAACAAACAGGAAGTCCCTGTCCTTAAAAACTGGAAGTACCAGTACCTAACAAACAGGATGTCCCGATCCCTAACAAACAGGAAGTCCCCATCCCGAACAAACAGGAAGTACCCATCCCGAACAAACAGGAAGTCCCAATCACTAACAAACAGGAAGTCCCCGTCGATAACAAACAGGAAGTCCCTGTCCCTGACAAACAGGAACTGCCTGTCCCTGACAAACAGGAAGTCACTGTCCCTGACAAAGAGGAAGTACCAGTCCCTAAAACACAGGATGTCCCCATCCCGAACAAACAGGAAGTCCATGTCACTAACCAACAGGAAGTCCCCATCCCTAACAAACAGGAAGTCCCCATCCCGAACAAACAGGAAGTCCCAATCCCTAACAAACAGGAAGTCCCCATTCCTAACAAACAGGAAGTCCCTGTCCCTGACAAACAGGAAGTACCAGTACCTAACAAACAGGAAGTCCCCATCCCTAGCAAACAGGAAGTCCCCATCCCTAACACATAGGAAGTCCCCATTCCGAACAAACAGGAAGTCCCAATCACTAACAAACAGGAAGCCCCCATCCCTAAGAAACAGGAAGTCCCCGTCCCTGACAAACAGGAAGTCCCCATCCCAAACAAACAGGAAGTACCAGTACCTAACAAACAGGAAGTCCCCATCCCAAATAAACAGGAAGTCCCAGTCCCTAAAAAACAGGAAGTCCCCATTCCTAACAAACAGGAAGTCCCTGTCCCTGACAAACAGGAGGTACCAGTACCTAACAAATAGGAAGTCCCCATCCCTAACAAACAGGAAGTCCCCATCCCTAACAAACAGGAAGTCCCAATCCCTAACAAACAGGAAGTCCCTGTCCCGAACAAACAGGAAGTCCCAGTCCCATACAAACAGGACGTCCCCTTCTCTAACAAACAGGAAGTCCCATGCCCTAAGAAACAGGAAGTCCCTGTCCCTGACAAACAGGAAGTACCAGTACTTAACAAACAGGAAGTCCCAATCACTAACAAACAGGAAGTCCCCATCCCTAACAAACAGGAAGTCCCTGTCACTGACAAACAAGAAGTCCCATTCCCTAACAAACAGGAAGTCCCCATCAATAACAAACAGGAAGTCCAGGTCCCTGACAAACAGGAAGTCCCTGTCCCTGACAAACAGGAAGTACCTGTACCTAACAAACAGGAAGTCCCCATCCCTAACAAACAGGAAGCCCCCATCCCTAACAAACAGGAAGTCCCTGTCCCTGACAAACAGGAAGTCCCTGTCCCTAACATACAGGAAGTCCCCATCCCAAACAAACAGAAAGTCCACGTCCCTAACCAAGAGGAAGTCCCCATCCGTAATAAACAGGAAGTCCCCATCCCGAACAAACAGGAAGTCCCAATTGCTAACAAACAGGAAGTCCCCATTCCTAACAAACAGGAAGTCCCTTTCCCTGACAAACAGGAAGTACCAGTACCTAACAAACAGGAAGTCCCCGTCCCGAACAAACAGGAAGTCCCAATCACTAACAAACAGGAAGCCCCCATCCCTAACAAACAGGAAGTCCCCGTCCCTGACAAACAGGAAGGCCCATTCCCTAACACACAGGAAGTCCCCATCAATAACAAACAGGAAGTCCCTGTCCCTGACAAACAGGAAGTACCAGTACCTAACAAACAGGAAGTCCCCATCCCTAACAAACAGGAAGCCCCCATCCCTAACAAACAGGAAGTCCCTGTCCCTGACAAACAGGAAGTCTCATTCCGTAACGAACAGGAAGTCCCCATCAATAACAAAAAGGAAGTCCAGGTCCCTTACAAACAGGAAGTCCCTGTCCCTGACAAACAGGAAGTACCAGTACCTAACAAACAGGAAGTCTAAGTCCCTAACAAACAGGAAGTCCCCATCCCTAACAAACAGGAAGTCCCTGTCCCTGACAAACAGGAAGTCCCAGTCCCTAACATACATGAAGTCCCCATCCCAAACAAAAAGAAAGTCCACGTCCCTAACCAACAGGAAGTCCCCATCCCTAACAAACAGGAAGTCCCCATCCCGAACAAACAGGAAGTCCCAATCGCTAACAAACAGGAAGTCCCCATTCCTACCAAACAGGAAGTCCCTGTCCCTGACTAACAGGAAGTACCCGTACCTAACAAACAGGAAGTCCCCATCCCTAACAAACAGGAAGTCCCCATCCCTAACAAACAGGAAGTACCCATCCCGAACAAACAGGAAGTCCCAATCACTAACAAACAGGAAGTCCCCGTTGATATCAAACAGGAAGTCAAAGTCCCTAGCAAAAAGGACGTCCCCGTCCCAGACAAACAGGAAGTCCCATTCCCTGACAAACAGGAAGTCCCAGTCCCTGACAAACAGGAACTCCCTGTCCCTGACAAACAGGAAGTCCCATTCCCTGACAAACAGGAAGTCCCAGTACCTAAAAAACAGGAAGTTCCAGTCCCTAACAAACAGGCAGTCCCAGTCCCTAACAAACAGGAAGTCCCCATCCTTTATATACAGGAAGTCCCCTTCCCTCAGAAACAGGAGGTCCCCGTCCCTCAGAAACAGGAAGTCCCCATGCCCTGACAAACAGGAAGTCTAAGTCCCTAACAAACAGGAAGTCACCATTCCTAACAAACAGGAAGTCCCTGTCCTTAAAAACTGGAAGTACCAGTACCTAACAAACAGGAAGTCCCTTTCCCTGACAAACAGGAAGTCCCATTCCCTAACATACATGAAGTCCCCATCCCAAAAAACCAGGAAGTCCACGTCCCTAACCAACAGGAAGTCCCTATCTCTAACAAAGAGGAAGTCCCAATCCCAAACAAACAGATAGTCCCCATTCCTAACAAACAGGAAGTCCCTGTCCCTGACAAACAGGAAGTACGAGTACCAAACAAACAGGAATTCCCCATTCCTAACAAACAGGAAGTCCCCATCCCTAACAAACAGGAAGTCCCAATCCCGAACAAATGGGAAGTCCCAATCACTAACTAACAGGAAGTCCCCGTCGATAACAAACAGGAAGTCCCTGTCCCTGACAAACAGGAAGTCCCATTCCCTAACAAACAGGAAGTCTCCATCCCTAAGAAACAGGAAGTCCCGGTCTCTGACAAACAGGAAGTCCCCATCCCTAACAAACAGGAAGTCCCTGTCCCTGAGAAACAGGAAGTCCCAGTCCCTAACATACAGGAAGTCCCCATCCCAAACAAACAGGAAGTCCTCGTCCCTAACCAACAGGAAGTCCCCATCCCTAAAAAACAGGAAGTCCCCATCAATAACAAACAGAAAGTCCCATGCCGTAACAAACAGGAAGTCAAAGTCCCTAACAAAAAGAAAGTCCCCATCCCTAACAAACAGGAAGTCCCATTCACTGACACACAGGAACTCCCTGTCCCTGAAAAACAGGAGTTCCCTGTCACTAAATAACAGGAACTCCCAGTCCCTAACAAACAGGAAGTCCCCATCCCAAACAAACAGGAAGCCCCCATCCCTAACCAACAGGAAGTCCCCGTAACTAACAAACAGGAAGTCCCAATAACTAACAAACAGGAAGTCACCATCCATAACATACAGGAAGTCCCATGCCTTAACAAACAGGAAGTCCCTAATCCTAACCCTAACCCTAACCCTGTCCCTGAAAAACAGGAAGTGCCAGTACCTAACAAACAGTAGGTCCCTGTCACTAAATAACAGGAAGTCCCAGTCCCTAACAAACAGGAGGTCCCCATTCCAAACAAACAGGAAGTCCCTGTTCCTAACATACAGGAAGTCCCCATCCCGAACAAACAGGAAGTCCCCATCCCAAACAAACAGGAAGTCCCTGTCCCTGAGAAACAGGAAGTCTTATTCCCTGACAAAAAGGAAGTCCCAGTACCTAACAAACAGGAAGTCTCAGTAGCTAACAAACAGTGGGTGCCTGTCACTAAAAAACAGGAAGTCCCAGTCCCTAACAAACAGGAAGTCCCAGTCCCAAACAAACAGGAAGTCCCTTTCCCTAACAAAGAGGAAGTCCCCATCTCTAACAAACAAGAAGTCCCAGTCCCTAAGAAACAGGAAGTACCTGTCACTAAAAAACAGGAAGTCCCAATCCCTAACACACAGGTAATCCCTGTCCCGAACAAACAGAAGGTCCCAGTCCCATACAAACAGGAAGTCCCTATCCCAGACAAAGAGGAAGTCGCTCTCACTAAAAAACAGGAAGTCCCTGTCCCTAACAAAGAGAAAGTCCCAGTCTCTAACAAAGAGGAAGTCCCAGTCCCTAACGTAGAGGAAGTCCCCATCCCGAACAAACAGGAAGTCCACGTCCCAAACCAACAGGAAGTTCCCATTCCAAACAAACAGGAAGTCCCGGTCCCTAACAAACAGGAAGTCCCAATAACTAGAAACAGGAAGTCCCCATCCCTAACAAACAGGAAGTCCCATGACCTAAAAAACAGGAAGTGAAATTCCCTAACAAACAGGAAGTCCCCATCCCAAACAAACAGGAAGTCCCTGTCCCTGACAAACAGGAAGTCCCTGTCGATGACAAACAGGAAGTACCAGTACCTAACACACAGGAAGTCCCCATTCCTAACAAACAGGAAGTCCCCATCCCTCACAAACAGGAAGTCCCAATCACTAACAAACAGGAAGTCCCCGTCCCTAACAAACACAAAATCCCTGTCCCTGTCAAACAGGAAGTCCCATTCCCTAAAAAACAGGAAGTCCCCATCCTTAACAAACAGGAAGTCCCTGTCCCTGAGAAACAGGCAGTCCCTGTCCCTGACAAACATGAAGTACCAGTACCTAACAAACAGGAAGCCCCCATCCTTTATAAACAGGAAGTCCCCTTCCCTCAGAAACAGGAGGTCCCCGTCCCTCAGAAACAGGAAGTCCCAATGCCCTAACAAACAGGAAGTCCCCATCCCTAACAAACAGGAAGTCCCTGTCCCTGAAAAACAGGAAGTCCTAGTCCCTAAAATACAGGAAGTCCCCATCCCTAA
The DNA here is from genome assembly GCF_027244095.1 of Hemicordylus capensis. Lineage (NCBI taxonomy): Eukaryota > Metazoa > Chordata > Lepidosauria > Squamata > Cordylidae > Hemicordylus > Hemicordylus capensis. The sequence goes on from NC_069659.1 coordinate 359,605,942, forward strand.
CAAACATGAAGTCCCTGTCCCTGACAAACAGGAAGTCCTATTCCCTGACAAACAGGAAGTCCCTCTCACTAAAAAACAGGAAGTCCCTGTCAATAACAAAGACAAAGTCCCAGTCTCTAACAAAGAGGAAGTCCCAGTCCCTAACGTACAGGAAGTCCCCATCCCGAACAAACATGAAGTCCACGTCCCAAACCAAAAGGAAGTCCCCATCCCAAACAAACAGGAAGTCCCCTTCCCTAACAAACAGGAAGTCCCAATCCCTAACAAACAGGAAGTCCCAATAAATAACAAACAGGAAGTCCCCATCCCTAACAAACAGGAAGTCCCATGCCCTGAAGAACAGGAAGTAAAAGTCCCTAACAAACAGGAAGTCCCCATCCCTAACAAACAGGAAGTCCCTGTCCCTGACAAACAGGAAGTCCCATTCCATGATGAACAGGAAGTGCCAGTACCTAACAAACAGGAAGTCCCCGTCCCTGACAAACAGTAAATCACTTTCCTTAAGAAACAGGAAGTTCCCGTCCCTAACAAACAGGAAGTCCAATTCGCTAACAAACAGGAAGTCCCAGTCCCATACAAACAGGAAGTCCCCATTTCTAACAAACAGGAAGTCCCATGTCCTATCAAACAGAAAGTCCAGGTCCCTAACAAACAGGAAGTCCCATTCCCTGACAAAAAGGAAGTCCCATTCCCTAACAAACAGGAAGTCCCCTTCCCTCAGAAACAGGAGGTCCCCGTCCCACAGAATCAGGAAGTCCCCATCCCAAACAAACAGGAAGTCCCAGTCCCTAACATACAGGAAGTCCCCATCCCTAACAAACAGGAAGTCCCATGCCCTAACAAACAGGAAGTCAAAGTCCCTAACAAACAGGAAGTCCCCATCCCTAACAAACAGGAAGTCCCTGTCCCTGACAAAAAGGAAGTCCCAGTACCTAAAAAACAGGAAGTCCCTGTCACTAAAAAACAGGAAGTTCCAGTCCCTAACAAACAGGCAGTCCCAGTCCCTAACAAACAGGAAGTCCCCATCCTTTATAAACAGGAAGTCCCCTTCCATCAGAAACAGGAGGTCTCCGTCCCTCAGAAACAGGAAGTCCCCATGCCCTGACAAACAGGAAGTCTAAGTCCCTAACAAACAGGAAGTCCCCATCCCTAACAAACAGGAAGTCCCTGTCCCTGACAAACAGGAAGTCCCAGTCCATAACATACAGGAAGTCCCCATCCCAAAGAAACAGGAAGTCCACGTCCCTAACAAACAGGAAGTCCCCATTCCGAACAAACAGGAAGTCCCCATCCCTAACAAACAGGAAGTCCCAATCCCTAACAAACAGGAAGTCCCTGTCCCGAACAAACAGGAAGTCCCAGTTCCATACAAACAGGACGTCCCCTTCTCTAACAAACAGGAAGTCCCATGCCGTAACAAACAGGAAGTCCCTGTCCCTGACAAACAGGAAGTACCAGTACCTAACAAATAGGAAGTCCCCATCCCTAACAAACAGGAAGTCCCCATCCCTAACTAACAGGAAGTCACAATCCCTAACAAACAGGAAGTCCCTGTCCCGAACAAACAGGAAGTCCCAGTCCCATACAAACAGGACGTCCCCTTCTATAACAAACAGGAAGTCCCATTCCCTAACAAACCGGAAGTCCCCATCCCTAACAAACAGGAAGTCCCCGTCCCTGACAAACAGGAAGTCCCTGTCCCTGACAAACAGGAAGTACCAGTACCTAACAAACAGGAAGTCCCCATTCCGAAAAAATAGTAAGTCCCATCCCTAACAAACAGGAAGTCCCTATAACTAACAAACAGGAAGTCCCCATCCCTAACAAACAGGAAGTCCCTGTCCCTGACAAACAGGAACTGCCTGTCCCTGACAAACAGGAAGTCCCTGTCCCTGACAAAGAGGAAGTACCAGTACCTAACAAACAGGAAGTCCCCATCCCTAACAAACAGGAAGTCCCCATCCCGAACAAACAGGAAGTCCCCATCCCGAACAAACAGGAAGTCCCCTTCCCTCAGAAACAGGAGGTCCCCGTCCCTCAGAAACAGGAAGTCCCCATGCCCTAACAAACAGGAAGTCTAAGTCCCTGACAAACAGGAAGTCCCCATACCTAACAAACAGGAAGTCCCTGTCCCTGACAAACAGGAAGTCCCAGTCCCTAACATACAGGAAGTCCCCATCCCAAACAAACAGGAAGTCCACGTCACTAACCAACAGGAAGTCCCCATCCCTAACAAACAGGAAGTCCCCATCCCGAACAAACAGGAAGTCCCAATCCCTAACAAACAGGAAGTCCCCATTCCTAACAAACAGGAAGTCCCTGTCCCTAACAAACTGGAAGTACCAGTACCTAACAAACAGGATGTCCCGATCCCTAACAAACAGGAAGTACCCATCCCAAACAAACAGGAAGTCCCAATCACTAACAAACAGGAAGTCCCCGTCAATAACAAACAGGAAGTCCCTGTCCCTGACAAACAGGAAGTCCCATTCCCTAACAAACAGGAAGTCCCCATCCCTAACAAACAGGAAGTCCCAGTCCCTGACAAACAGAAAGTACCAGTACCTAACAAACAGGAAGTCCCCATCCTTTATAAACAGGAAGTCCCCTTCCCTCAGAAACAGGAGGTTCCCGTCCCTCAGACACAGGAAGTCCCCATGCCCTTACAAACAGGAAGTCTGTCCCTAACAAAAAGGAAGTCCCGATCCCTAACAAACAAGAAGTCCCTGTCCCTGACAAACAGGAAGTCCCAGTCCCTAACATACAGCAAGTCCCCATCCCAAACAAACAGGAAGTCCATGTCCCTAACAAACAGGAAGTCCCTGTCCCTGACAAACAGGAAGTCCCATTCCCTGACAAACAGGAAGTCCCAGTTCCTGAAAAACAGGAAGTCCCTGTCACTAAAAAACAGGAAGTTCCAGTCCCTAACAAACAGGCAGTCCCAGTCCCTAACAAACAGTAAGTCCCCATCCTTTATAAACAGGAAGTCTCCTTCCATCAGAAACAGGAGGTCCCCGTCCCTCAGAAACAGGAAGTCCCCATGCCCTGACAAACAGGAAGTCTAAGTCCCTAACAAACAGGAAGTCCCCATCCCTAACAAACAGGAAGTCCCTGTCCCTGACAAACAGGAAGTCCCAGTCCATAACATACAGGAAGTCCCCATCCCAAACAAATAGGAAGTCCACGTCCCTAACCAACAGGAAGTCCCCATCCCTAACAAACAGGAAGTCCCCATTCCGAACAAACAGGAAGTCCCCATCCCTAACAAACAGGAAGTCCCAATCCCTAACAAACAGGAAGTCCCTGTCCCGAACAAACAGGAAGTCCCAGTCCCATACAAACAGGACGTCCCCTTCTCTAACTAACAGGAAGTCCCATGCCCTAACAAACAGGAAGTCCCTGTCCCTGACAAACAGGAAGTACCAGTACCTAACAAATAGGAAGTCCCCATCCCTAACAAACAGGAAGTCCCCATCCCTAACAAACAGGAAGTCCCAATCCCTAACAAACAGGAAGTCCCTGTCCCGAACAAACAGGAAGTCCCAGTCCCATACAAACAGGACGTCCCCTTCTCTAACAAACAGGAAGTCCCATTCCCTAACAAACAGGAAGTCCCCATCCCTAACAAAGAGGAAGTCCCCGTCCCTGACAAACAGGAAGTCCCTGTCCCTGACAAACAGGAAGTACCAGTACCTAACAAACAGGAAGTCCCCATTCCGAAAAAATAGGAAGTCCCATCCCTAACAAACAGGAAGTCCCTATAACTAACAAACAGGAAGTCCCCATCCCTAACAAACAGGAAGTCCCTGTCCCTGACAAACAGGAACTGCCTGTCACTGACAAACAGGAAGTCTCTGTCCCTGACAAACAGGAAGTACCAGTACCTAACAAACAGGAAGTCCCCATCCCTAAGAAACAAGAAGTCCCCATCCCGAACAAACAGGAAGTCCCCATCCCGAACAAACAGGAAGTCCCCTTCCCTCAGAAACAGGAGGTCCCCGTCCCTCAGAAACAGGAAGTCCCCATGCCCTAACAAACAGGAAGTCTAAGTCCCTAACAAACAGGAAGACCCCATACCTAACAAACAGGAAGTCCCTGTCCCTGACAAACAGGAAGTCCCAGTCCCTAACATACAGGAAGTCCCCATCCCAAACAAACAGGAAGTCCACGTCACTAACCAACAGGAAGTCCCCATCCCTAACAAACAGGAAGTCCCCATCCCGAACAAACAGGAAGTCCCAATCCCTAACAAACAGGAAGTCCCCATTCCTAACAAACAGGAAGTCCCTGTCCCTAACAAACTGGAAGTACCATTACCTAACAAACAGGATGTCCCGATCCCTAACAAACAGGAAGTCCCCATCCCTAACAAACAGGAAGTACCCATCCCGAACAAACAGGAAGTCCCAATCACTAACAAACAGGAAGTCCCCGTCGATAACAAACAGTTAGTCCCTGTCCCTGACAAACAGGAAGTCCCCATCCCTAACAAACAGGAAGTCCCCGTCCCTGACAAACAGGAAGTCCCTGTCCCTGACAAACAGGGAGTACCAGTACCTAACAAACAGGAAGTCCCCATTCTTTATAAACAGGAAGTCCCCTTCCCTCAGAAACAGGAGGTCCCCATCCCTAACAAACAGGAAGCCCCCATCCCTAACAAAACAGGAAGTCCCTGTCGCTGACAAACAGGAAGTCTCATTCCCTAACAAACAGGAAGTCCCCATCAATAACAAACAGGAAGTCCAGGTCCCTTACAAACAGGAAGTCCCTGTCCCTGACAAACAGGAAGTACCAGTACCTAACCAACAGGAAGTCCCCATCCCTAACAAACAGGAAGTCCCCATCCCTAACAAACAGGAAGTCCCTGACCCTGACAAACAGGAAGTCCCTGTCCCTAACATACAGGAAGTCCCCATCCCAAACAAACAGAAAGTCCACGTCCCTAACCAAGAGGAAGTCCCCATCCCTAACAAACAGGAAGTCCCCATCCCGAACAAACAGGAAGTCCCAATCGCTAACAAACAGGAAGTCCCCATTCCTAACAAACAGGAAGTCCCTGTCCCTGACAAACAGGAAGTACCAGTACCTAACAAACAGGAAGTCCCCATCCCTAACAAACAGGAAGTCCCAGTCCCTGACAAACAGGAACTCCCTGTCCCTGACAAACAGGAAGTCCCATTCCCTGACAAACAGGAAGTCCCAGTCCCTAAAATACAGGAAGTCCCCATCCCAAACAAACAGGAAGTCCATGTCCCTAACAAACAGGAAGTCCCCATCCCTAACAAACAGGAAGTCCCTGACCCTGACAAACAGGAAGTCCCTGTCCCTAACATACAGGAAGTCCCCATCCCAAACAAACAGAAAGTCCACGTCCCTAACCAAGAGGAAGTCCCCATCCCTAACAAACAGGAAGTCCCCATCCCGAACAAACAGGAAGTCCCAATCGCTAACAAACAGGAAGTCCCCATTCCTAACAAACAGGAAGTCCCTGTCCCTGACAAACAGGAAGTACCAGTACCTAACAAACAGGAAGTCCCCATCCCTAACAAACAGGAAGTCCCAGTCCCTGACAAACAGGAACTCCCTGTCCCTGACAAACAGGAAGTCCCATTCCCTGACAAACAGGAAGTCCCAGTCCCTAAAATACAGGAAGTCCCCATCCCAAACAAACAGGAAGTCCATGTCCCTAACAAACAGGAAGTCCCCATCCCTAGCAAACAGGAAGTCCCCATCCCTAACACATAGGAAGTCCCCATCCCGAACAAACAGTAAGTCCCAATCACTAACAAACAGGAAGCCCCCATCAATAACAAACAGGAAGTCCCCGTCCCTGACAAACAGGAAGTCCTCATCCCAAACAAACAGGAAGTACCAGTACCTAACAAACAGGAAGTCCCCATCCCGAACAAACAGGAAGTCCCAATCCCTAAAAAACAGGAAGTCCCCATTCCTAACAAACAGGAAGTCCCTGTCCCTGACAAACAGGAAGTACCAGTACCTAACAAATAGGAAGTCCCCATCCCTAACAAACAGGAAGTCCCCATCCCAAACAAACAGGAAGTCCCAACCCCTAACAAACAGGAAGTCCTTGTCCCGAACAAACAGGAAGTCCCAGTCCCATACAAACAGGACGTCCCCTTCTCTAACAAACAGGAAGTCCCATGCCCTAACAAACAGGAAGTCCCTGTCCCTGACAAACAGGAAGTACCAGTACCTAACAAATAGGAAGTCCCCATCCCTAGCAAACAGGAAGTCCCCATCCCTAACACACAGGAAGTCCCCATCCCGAACAAACAGGAAGTCCCAATCACTAACAAACAGGAAGCCCCCATCCCTAACAAACAGGAAGTCCCCGTCTGTGACAAACAGGAAGTCCCCATCCCAAACAAACAGGAAGTACCAGTACCTAACAAACAGGAAATCCCCATCCCGAACAAACAGGAAGTCCCAATCCCTAGAAAACAGGAAGTCCCCATTCCTAACAAACAGGAAGTCCCTGCCCCTGACAAACAGGAAGTACCAGTACCTAACAAACAGGAAGTCCCCATCCCTAACAAACAGGAAGTCCCAATCCCTAACAAACAGGAAGTCCCTGTCCCGAACAAACAGGAAGTCCCAGTCCCATACAAACAGGACGTCCCCTTCTCTAACAAAAAAGGAAGTCCCATACCCTATCAAACAGGAAGTCCAAGTCCCTAGCAAAAAGGACGTCCCCGTCCCTGACAAACAGGAAGTCCCATTCCCTGACAAACAGGAAGTCACTTTCCATAAGAAACAGGAAGTTCCAGTCCCTAACAAACAGGAAGTCCCAGTCCCATACAAACAGGAAGTCCCCATTTCTAACAAACAGGAAGTCCCATGCCCTATCAAACAGGAAGTCCAAGTCCCTAACAAACAGGAAGTCCCCGTCCCTGACAAACAGAAAGTCCCATTCACTGACAAACAGGAAGCCCCATTCCCTAACAAACAGGAAGTCCCCTTCCCTCAGAAACAGTAGGTCCCCGTCCCTCAGAAACAGGAACTCCACATCCGAAACAAACAGGAAGTCCCAGTTCCTAATATACAGGAAGCCCCCATCCCGAAAAAATAGGAAGTCCCCATCCCTAACAAACAGGAAGTCCCTATAACTAACAAACAGGAAGTCCCCATCCCTAACAAACAGGAAGTCCCAGTCCCTGACAAACAGGAAGTCCCTGTCCCTGACAAACAGGAAGTCCCATTCCCTGACAAACAGGAAGTCCCAGTACCTAAAAAACAGGAAGTCCCTGTCACTAAAAAACAGGAAGTTCCAGTCCCTAACAAACAGGCAGTCCCAGTCCCTAACAAACAGGAAGTCCCCATCCTTTATAAACAGGAAGTCCCCTTCCATCAGAAACAGGAGGTCCCCGTCCCTCAGAAACAGGAAGTCCCCATCCCTAACAAACAGGAAGTCCCTGTCCCTGACAAACAGGAAGTCCCAGTCCATAACATACAGGAAGTCCCCATCCCAAACAAACAGGAAGTCCACGTCCCTAACCAACAGCAAGTCCCCATCCCTAACAAACAGGAAGTCCCCATTCCGAACAAACAGGAAGTCCCCATCCCTAACAAACAGGAAGTCCCAATCCCTAACAAACAGGAAGTCCCTGTCCCGAACAAACAGGAAGTCCCAGTCCCATACAAACAGGACGTCCCCTTCTCTAACAAACAGGAAGTCCCATGCCCTAACAAACAGGAAGTCCCTGTCCCTGACAAACAGGAAGTACCAGTACCTAACAAATAGGAAGTCCCCATCCCTAACAAACAGGAAGTCCCCATCCCTAACAAACAGGAAGTCACAATCCCTAACAAACAGGAAGTCCCTGTCCCGAACAAACAGGAAGTCCCAGTCCCATACAAACAGGACGTCCCCTTCTCTAACAAACAGGAAGTCCCATTCCCTAACAAACCGGAAGTCCCCATCCCTAACAAACAGGAAGTCCCCGTCCCTGACAAACAGGAAGTCCCTGTCCCTGACAAACAGGAAGTACCAGTACCTAACAAACAGGAAGTCCCCATTCCGAAAAAATAGTAAGTCCCATCCCTAACAAACAGGAAGTCCCTATAACTAACAAACAGGAAGTCCCCATCCCTAACAAACAGGAAGTCCCTGTCCCTGACAAACAGGAACTGCCTGTCCCTGACAAACAGGAAGTCCCTGTCCCTGACAAAGAGGAAGTACCAGTACCTAACAAACAGGAAGTCCCCATCCCTAACAAACAGGAAGTCCCCATCCCGAACAAACAGGAAGTCCCCATCCCGAACAAACAGGAAGTCCCCTTCCCTCAGAAACAGGAGGTCCCCGTCCCTCAGAAACAGGAAGTCCCCATGCCCTAACAAACAGGAAGTCTAAGTCCCTGACAAACAGGAAGTCCCCATACCTAACAAACAGGAAGTCCCTGTCCCTGACAAACAGGAAGTCCCAGTCCCTAACATACAGGAAGTCCCCATCCCAAACAAACAGGAAGTCCACGTCACTAACCAACAGGAAGTCCCCATCCCTAACAAACAGGAAGTCCCCATCCCGAACAAACAGGAAGTCCCAATCCCTAACAAACTGGAAGTCCCCATTCCTAACAAACAGGAAGTCCCTGTCCCTAACAAACTGGAAGTACCAGTACCTAACAAACAGGATGTCCCGATCCCTAACAAACAGGAAGTACCCATCCCAAACAAACAGGAAGTCCCAATCACTAACAAACAGGAAGTCCCCGTCAATAACAAACAGGAAGTCCCTGTCCCTGACAAACAGGAAGTCCCATTCCCTAACAAACAGGAAGTCCCCATCCCTAACAAACAGGAAGTCCCAGTCCCTGACAAACAGAAAGTACCAGTACCTAACAAACAGGAAGTCCCCATCCTTTATAAACAGGAAGTCCCCTTCCCTCAGAAACAGGAGGTTCCCGTCCCTCAGACACAGGAAGTCCCCATGCCCTTACAAACAGGAAGTCTGTCCCTAACAAAAAGGAAGTCCCGATCCCTAACAAACAAGAAGTCCCTGTCCCTGACAAACAGGAAGTCCCAGTCCCTAACATACAGCAAGTCCCCATCCCAAACAAACAGGAAGTCCATGTCCCTAACAAACAGGAAGTCCCTGTCCCTGACAAACAGGAAGTCCCATTCCCTGACAAACAGGAAGTCCCAGTTCCTGAAAAACAGGAAGTCCCTGTCACTAAAAAACAGGAAGTTCCAGTCCCTAACAAACAGGCAGTCCCAGTCCCTAACAAACAGTAAGTCCCCATCCTTTATAAACAGGAAGTCTCCTTCCATCAGAAACAGGAGGTCCCCGTCCCTCAGAAACAGGAAGTCCCCATGCCCTGACAAACAGGAAGTCTAAGTCCCTAACAAACAGGAAGTCCCCATCCCTAACAAACAGGAAGTCCCTGTCCCTGACAAACAGGAAGTCCCAGTCCATAACATACAGGAAGTCCCCATCCCAAACAAACAGGAAGTCCACGTCCCTAACCAACAGGAAGTCCCCATCCCTAACAAACAGGAAGTCCCCATTCCGAACAAACAGGAAGTCCCCATCCCTAACAAACAGGAAGTCCCAATCCCTAACAAACAGGAAGTCCCTGTCCCGAACAAACAGGAAGTCCCAGTCCCATACAAACAGGACGTCCCCTTCTCTAACTAACAGGAAGTCCCATGCCCTAACAAACAGGAAGTCCCTGTCCCTGACAAACAGGAAGTACCAGTACCTAACAAATAGGAAGTCCCCATCCCTAACAAACAGGAAGTCCCCATCCCTAACAAACAGGAAGTCCCAATCCCTAACAAACAGGAAGTCCCTGTCCCGAACAAACAGGAAGTCCCAGTCCCATACAAACAGGACGTCCCCTTCTCTAACAAACAGGAAGTCCCATTCCCTAACAAACAGGAAGTCCCCATCCCTAACAAAGAGGAAGTCCCCGTCCCTGACAAACAGGAAGTCCCTGTCCCTGACAAACAGGAAGTACCAGTACCTAACAAACAGGAAGTCCCCATTCCGAAAAAATAGGAAGTCCCATCCCTAACAAACAGGAAGTCCCTATAACTAACAAACAGGAAGTCCCCATCCCTAACAAACAGGAAGTCCCTGTCCCTGACAAACAGGAACTGCCTGTCACTGACAAACAGGAAGTCCCTGTCCCTGACAAAAAGGAAGTACCAGTACCTAACAAACAGGAAGTCCCCATCCCTAAGAAACAAGAAGTCCCCATCCCGAACAAACAGGAAGTCCCCATCCCGAACAAACAGGAAGTCCCCTTCCCTCAGAAACAGGAGGTCCCCGTCCCTCAGAAACAGGAAGTCCCCATGCCCTAACAAACAGGAAGTCTAAGTCCCTAACAAACAGGAAGACCCCATACCTAACAAACAGGAAGTCCCTGTCCCTGACAAACAGGAAGTCCCAGTCCCTAACATACAGGAAGTCCCCATCCCAAACAAACAGGAAGTCCACGTCACTAACCAACAGGAAGTCCCCATCCCTAACAAACAGGAAGTCCCCATCCCGAACAAACAGGAAGTCCCAATCCCTAACAAACAGGAAGTCCCCATTCCTAACAAACAGGAAGTCCCTGTCCCTAACAAACTGGAAGTACCATTACCTAACAAACAGGATGTCCCGATCCCTAACAAACAGGAAGTCCCCATCCCTAACAAACAGGAAGTACCCATCCCGAACAAACAGGAAGTCCCAATCACTAACAAACAGGAAGTCCCCGTCGATAACAAACAGTTAGTCCCTGTCCCTGACAAACAGGAAGTCCCCATCCCTAACAAACAGGAAGTCCCCGTCCCTGACAAACAGGAAGTCCCTGTCCCTGACAAACAGGGAGTACCAGTACCTAACAAACAGGAAGTCCCCATTCTTTATAAACAGGAAGTCCCCTTCCCTCAGAAACAGGAGGTCCCCATCCCTAACAAACAGGAAGCCCCCATCCCTAACAAAACAGGAAGTCCCTGTCGCTGACAAACAGGAAGTCTCATTCCCTAACAAACAGGAAGTCCCCATCAATAACAAACAGGAAGTCCAGGTCCCTTACAAACAGGAAGTCCCTGTCCCTGACAAACAGGAAGTACCAGTACCTAACCAACAGGAAGTCCCCATCCCTAACAAACAGGAAGTCCCCATCCCTAACAAACAGGAAGTCCCTGACCCTGACAAACAGGAAGTCCCTGTCCCTAACATACAGGAAGTCCCCATCCCAAACAAACAGAAAGTCCACGTCCCTAACCAAGAGGAAGTCCCCATCCCTAACAAACAGGAAGTCCCCATCCCGAACAAACAGGAAGTCCCAATCGCTAACAAACAGGAAGTCCCCATTCCTAACAAACAGGAAGTCCCTGTCCCTGACAAACAGGAAGTACCAGTACCTAACAAACAGGAAGTCCCCATCCCTAACAAACAGGAAGTCCCAGTCCCTGACAAACAGGAACTCCCTGTCCCTGACAAACAGGAAGTCCCATTCCCTGACAAACAGGAAGTCCCAGTCCCTAAAATACAGGAAGTCCCCATCCCAAACAAACAGGAAGTCCATGTCCCTAACAAACAGGAAGTCCCCATCCCTAGCAAACAGGAAGTCCCCATCCCTAACACATAGGAAGTCCCCATCCCGAACAAACAGTAAGTCCCAATCACTAACAAACAGGAAGCCCCCATCAATAACAAACAGGAAGTCCCCGTCCCTGACAAACAGGAAGTCCCCATCCCAAACAAACAGGAAGTACCAGTACCTAACAAACAGGAAGTCCCCATCCCGAACAAACAGGAAGTCCCAATCCCTAAAAAACAGGAAGTCCCCATTCCTAACAAACAGGAAGTCCCTGTCCCTGACAAACAGGAAGTACCAGTACCTAACAAATAGGAAGTCCCCATCCCTAACAAACAGGAAGTCCCCATCCCAAACAAACAGGAAGTCCCAACCCCTAACAAACAGGAAGTCCTTGTCCCGAACAAACAGGAAGTCCCAGTCCCATACAAACTGGACGTCCCCTTCTCTAACAAACAGGAAGTCCCATGCCCTAACAAACAGGAAGTCCCTGTCCCTGACAAACAGGAAGTACCAGTACCTAACAAATAGGAAGTCCCCATCCCTAACAAACAGGAAGTCCCCATCCCTAACAAACAGGAAGTCCCAATCCCTAACAAACAGGAATTCCCTGTCCCGAACAAACAGGAAGTCCCAGTCCCATACAAACAGGACGTCCCCTTCTCTAACAAACAGGAAGTCCCATGCCCTATCAAACAGGAAGTCCAAGTCCCTAGCAAAAAGGACGTCCCCGTCCCTGACAAACAGGAAGTCCCATTCCCTGACAAACAGGAAGTCACTTTCCATAAGAAACAGGAAGTTCCAGTCCCTAAAAACAGGAAGTCCCAGTCCCATACAAACAGGAAGTCCCCATTTCTAACAAACAGGAAGTCCCATGCCCTATCAAACAGGAAGTCCAAGGCCCTAACAAGCAGGAAGTCCCCGTCCCTGACAAACAGGAAGTCCCATTCCCTGACAAACAGGAAGCCCCATTCCCTAACAAACAGGAAGTCCCCTTCCCTCAGAAACAGTAGGTCCCCGTCCCTCAGAAACAGGAACTCCACATCCGAAACAAACAGGAAGTCCCAGTTCCTAATATACAGGAAGCCCCCATCCCGAAAAAATAGGAAGTCCCCATCCCTAACAAACAGGAAGTCCCTATAACTAACAAACAGGAAGTCCCCATCCCTAACAAACAGGAAGTCCCAGTCCCTGACAAACAGGAAGTCCCTGTCCCTGACAAACAGGAAGTCCCATTCCCTGACAAACAGGAAGTCCCAGTACCTAAAAAACAGGAAGTCCCTGTCACTAAAAAACAGGAAGTTCCAGTCCCTAACAAACAGGCAGTCCCAGTCCCTAACAAACAGGAAGTCCCCATCCTTTATAAACAGGAAGTCCCCTTCCATCAGAAACAGGAGGTCCCCGTCCCTCAGAAACAGGAAGTCCCCATCCCTAACAAACAGGAAGTCCCTGTCCCTGACAAACAGGAAGTCCCAGTCCATAACATACAGGAAGTCCCCATCCCAAACAAACAGGAAGTCCACGTCCCTAACCAACAGGAAGTCCCCATCCCTAACAAACAGGAAGTCCCCATTCCGAACAAACAGGAATTCCCCATCCCTAACAAACAGGAAGTCCCAATCCCTAACAAACAGGAAGTCCCTGTCCCGAACAAACAGGAAGTCCCAGTCCCATACAAACAGGACGTCCCCTTCTCTAACAAACAGGAAGTCCCATGCCCTAACAAACAGGAAGTCCCTGTCCCTGACAAACAGGAAGTACCAGTACCTAACAAATAGGAAGTCCCCATCCCTAACAAACAGGAAGTCCCCATCCCTAACAAACAGGAAGTCACAATCCCTAACAAACAGGAAGTCCCTGTCCCGAACAAACAGGAAGTCCCAGTCCCATACAAACAGGACGTCCCCTTCTCTAACAAACAGGAAGTCCCATTCCCTAACAAACCGGAAGTCCCCATCCCTAACAAACAGGAAGTCCCCGTCCCTGACAAACAGGAAGTCCCTGTCCCTGACAAACAGGAAGTACCAGTACCTAACAAACAGGAAGTCCCCATTCCGAAAAAATAGTAAGTCCCATCCCTAACAAACAGGAAGTCCCTATAACTAACAAACAGGAAGTCCCCATCCCTAACAAACAGGAAGTCCCTGTCCCTGACAAACAGGAACTGCCTGTCCCTGACAAACAGGAAGTCCCTGTCCCTGACAAAGAGGAAGTACCAGTACCTAACAAACAGGAAGTCCCCATCCCTAACAAACAGGAAGTCCCCATCCCGAACAAACAGGAAGTCCCCATCCCGAACAAACAGGAAGTCCCCTTCCCTCAGAAACAGGAGGTCCCCGTCCCTCAGAAACAGGAAGTCCCCATGCCCTAACAAACAGGAAGTCTAAGTCCCTGACAAACAGGAAGTCCCCATACCTAACAAACAGGAAGTCCCTGTCCCTGACAAACAGGAAGTCCCAGTCCCTAACATACAGGAAGTCCCCATCCCAAACAAACAGGAAGTCCACGTCACTAACCAACAGGAAGTCCCCATCCCTAACAAACAGGAAGTCCCCATCCCGAACAAACAGGAAGTCCCAATCCCTAACAAACTGGAAGTCCCCATTCCTAACAAACAGGAAGTCCCTGTCCCTAACAAACTGGAAGTACCAGTACCTAACAAACAGGATGTCCCGATCCCTAACAAACAGGAAGTACCCATCCCAAACAAACAGGAAGTCCCAATCACTAACAAACAGGAAGTCCCCGTCAATAACAAACAGGAAGTCCCTGTCCCTGACAAACAGGAAGTCCCATTCCCTAACAAACAGGAAGTCCCCATCCCTAACAAACAGGAAGTCCCAGTCCCTGACAAACAGAAAGTACCAGTACCTAACAAACAGGAAGTCCCCATCCTTTATAAACAGGAAGTCCCCTTCCCTCAGAAACAGGAGGTTCCCGTCCCTCAGACACAGGAAGTCCCCATGCCCTTACAAACAGGAAGTCTGTCCCTAACAAAAAGGAAGTCCCGATCCCTAACAAACAAGAAGTCCCTGTCCCTGACAAACAGGAAGTCCCAGTCCCTAACATACAGCAAGTCCCCATCCCAAACAAACAGGAAGTCCATGTCCCTAACAAACAGGAAGTCCCTGTCCCTGACAAACAGGAAGTCCCATTCCCTGACAAACAGGAAGTCCCAGTTCCTGAAAAACAGGAAGTCCCTGTCACTAAAAAACAGGAAGTTCCAGTCCCTAACAAACAGGCAGTCCCAGTCCCTAACAAACAGTAAGTCCCCATCCTTTATAAACAGGAAGTCTCCTTCCATCAGAAACAGGAGGTCCCCGTCCCTCAGAAACAGGAAGTCCCCATGCCCTGACAAACAGGAAGTCTAAGTCCCTAACAAACAGGAAGTCCCCATCCCTAACAAACAGGAAGTCCCTGTCCCTGACAAACAGGAAGTCCCAGTCCATAACATACAGGAAGTCCCCATCCCAAACAAACAGGAAGTCCACGTCCCTAACCAACAGGAAGTCCCCATCCCTAACAAACAGGAAGTCCCCATTCCGAACAAACAGGAAGTCCCCATCCCTAACAAACAGGAAGTCCCAATCCCTAACAAACAGGAAGTCCCTGTCCCGAACAAACAGGAAGTCCCAGTCCCATACAAACAGGACGTCCCCTTCTCTAACAAACAGGAAGTCCCATGCCCTAACAAACAGGAAGTCCCTGTCCCTGACAAACAGGAAGTACCAGTACCTAACAAATAGGAAGTCCCCATCCCTAACAAACAGGAAGTCCCCATCCCTAACAAACAGGAAGTCCCAATCCCTAACAAACAGGAAGTCCCTGTCCCGAACAAACAGGAAGTCCCAGTCCCATACAAACAGGACGTCCCCTTCTCTAACAAACAGGAAGTCCCATTCCCTAACAAACAGGAAGTCCCCATCCCTAACAAACAGGAAGTCCCCGTCCCTGACAAACAGGAAGTCCCTGTCCCTGACAAACAGGAAGTACCAGTACCTAACAAACAGGAAGTCCCCATTCCGAAAAAATAGGAAGTCCCATCCCTAACAAACAGGAAGTCCCTATAACTAACAAACAGGAAGTCCCCATCCCTAACAAACAGGAAGTCCCTGTCCCTGACAAACAGGAACTGCCTGTCCCTGACAAACAGGAAGTCCCTGTCCCTGACAAACAGGAAGTACCAGTACCTAACAAACAGGAAGTCCCCATCCCTAAGAAACAAGAAGTCCCCATCCCGAACAAACAGGAAGTCCCCATCCCGAACAAACAGGAAGTCCCCTTCCCTCAGAAACAGGAGGTCCCCGTCCCTCAGAAACAGGAAGTCCCCATGCCCTAACAAACAGGAAGTCTAAGTCCCTAACAAACAGGAAGTCCCCATACCTAACAAACAGGAAGTCCCTGTCCCTGACAAACAGGAAGTCCCAGTCCCTAACATACAGGAAGTCCCCATCCCAAACAAACAGGAAGTCCACGTCACTAACCAACAGGAAGTCCCCATCCCTAACAAACAGGAAGTCCCCATCCCGAACAAACAGGAAGTCCCAATCCCTAACAAACTGGAAGTCCCCATTCCTAACAAACAGGAAGTCCCTGTCCCTAACAAACTGGAAGTACCAGTACCTAACAAACAGGATGTCCCGATCCCTAACAAACAGGAAGTACCCATCCCAAACAAACAGGAAGTCCCAATCACTAACAAACAGGAAGTCCCCGTCAATAACAAACAGGAAGTCCCTGTCCCTGACAAACAGGAAGTCCCATTCCCTAACAAACAGGAAGTCCCCATCCCTAACAAACAGGAAGTCCCAGTCCCTGACAAACAGAAAGTACCAGTACCTAACAAACAGGAAGTCCCCATCCTTTATAAACAGGAAGTCCCCTTCCCTCAGAAACAGGAGGTTCCCGTCCCTCAGACACAGGAAGTCCCCATGCCCTTACAAACAGGAAGTCTGTCCCTAACAAAAAGGAAGTCCCGATCCCTAACAAACAAGAAGTCCCTGTCCCTGACAAACAGGAAGTCCCAGTCCCTAACATACAGCAAGTCCCCATCCCAAACAAACAGGAAGTCCATGTCCCTAACAAACAGGAAGTCCCTGTCCCTGACAAACAGGAAGTCCCATTCCCTGACAAACAGGAAGTCCCAGTTCCTGAAAAACAGGAAGTCCCTGTCACTAAAAAACAGGAAGTTCCAGTCCCTAACAAACAGGCAGTCCCAGTCCCTAACAAACAGTAAGTCCCCATCCTTTATAAACAGGAAGTCTCCTTCCATCAGAAACAGGAGGTCCCCGTCCCTCAGAAACAGGAAGTCCCCATGCCCTGACAAACAGGAAGTCTAAGTCCCTAACAAACAGGAAGTCCCCATCCCTAACAAACAGGAAGTCCCTGTCCCTGACAAACAGGAAGTCCCAGTCCATAACATACAGGAAGTCCCCATCCCAAACAAACAGGAAGTCCACGTCCCTAACCAACAGGAAGTCCCCATCCCTAACAAACAGGAAGTCCCCATTCCGAACAAACAGGAAGTCCCCATCCCTAACAAACAGGAAGTCCCAATCCCTAACAAACAGGAAGTCCCTGTCCCGAACAAACAGGAAGTCCCAGTCCCATACAAACAGGACGTCCCCTTCTCTAACAAACAGGAAGTCCCATGCCCTAACAAACAGGAAGTCCCTGTCCCTGACAAACAGGAAGTACCAGTACCTAACAAATAGGAAGTCCCCATCCCTAACAAACAGGAAGTCCCCATCCCTAACAAACAGGAAGTCCCAATCCCTAACAAACAGGAAGTCCCTGTCCCGAACAAACAGGAAGTCCCAGTCCCATACAAACAGGACGTCCCCTTCTCTAACAAACAGGAAGTCCCATTCCCTAACAAACAGGAAGTCCCCATCCCTAACAAACAGGAAGTCCCCGTCCCTGACAAACAGGAAGTCCCTGTCCCTGACAAACAGGAAGTACCAGTACCTAACAAACAGGAAGTCCCCATTCCGAAAAAATAGGAAGTCCCATCCCTAACAAACAGGAAGTCCCTATAACTAACAAACAGGAAGTCCCCATCCCTAACAAACAGGAAGTCCCTGTCCCTGACAAACAGGAACTGCCTGTCCCTGACAAACAGGAAGTCCCTGTCCCTGACAAACAGGAAGTACCAGTACCTAACAAACAGGAAGTCCCCATCCCTAAGAAACAAGAAGTCCCCATCCCGAACAAACAGGAAGTCCCCATCCCGAACAAACAGGAAGTCCCCTTCCCTCAGAAACAGGAGGTCCCCGTCCCTCAGAAACAGGAAGTCCCCATGCCCTAACAAACAGGAAGTCTAAGTCCCTAACAAACAGGAAGTCCCCATACCTAACAAACAGGAAGTCCCTGTCCCTGACAAACAGGAAGTCCCAGTCCCTAACATACAGGAAGTCCCCATCCCAAACAAACAGGAAGTCCCCATCCCTAACAAACAGGAAGTCCCCATCCCGAACAAACAGGAAGTCCCAATCCCTAACAAACAGGAAGTCCCCATTCCTAACAAACAGGAAGTCCCTGTCCCTAACAAACTGGAAGTACCATTACCTAACAAACAGGATGTCCCGATCCCTAACAAACAGGAAGTCCCCATCCCTAACAAACAGGAAGTACCCATCCCAAACAAACAGGAAGTCCCAATCACTAACAAACAGGAAGTCCCCGTCCATAACAAACAGGACGTCCCTGTCCCTGACAAACAGGAAGTCCCATTCCCTAACAAACAGGAAGTCCCCATCCCTAACAAACAGGAAGTCCCAGTCCCTGACAAACAGAAAGTACCAGTACCTAACAAACAGGAAGTCCCCATCCTTTATAAACAGGAAGTCCCCTTCCCTCAGAAACAGGAGGTTCCCGTCCCTCAGACACAGGAAGTCCCCATGCCCTTACAAACAGGAAGTCTAAGTCCCTAACAAAAAGGAAGTCCCCATCCCTAACAAACAAGAAGTCCCTGTCCCTGACAAACAGGAAGTCCCAGTCCCTAACATACAGCAAGTCCCCATCCCAAACAAACAGGAAGTCCATGTCCCTAACCAACAGGAAGTCCCCATCCCTAACAAACAGGAAGTCCCCATCCCGAACAAACAGGAAGTCCCAATCCCTAACAAACAGGAAGTCCCCATTCCTAACAAACAGGAAGTCCCTGTCCCTGACAAACAGGAAGTACCAGTACCTATCAAACAAGAAGTCCCCATCCCTAGCAAACAGGAAGTCCCCATCCCTGACAAACAGGAAGTCCCAGTCCCTGACAAACAGGAAGTCCCAATCACTAACAAACAGGAAGCCCCCATCCCTAACAAACAGGAAGTCCCTGTCCCTGACAAACAGGAAGTCCCATTCCCTAACAAACAGGAAGTCCCAATCCCTAACAAACAGGAAGTCCCCGTCCCTGACAAACAGGAAGTCCCTGTCCCTGACAAACAGGAAGTACCAGTACCTAACAAACAGGAAGTCCCCATCCCTAACAAACAGGAAGTCCCTATCCCTAACAAACAGGAAGTCCCCATCCCTAACAAACAGGAAGTCCCAATAACTAACAAACAGGAAGTCCCCATCCCTAACAAACAGGAAGTCCCCGTCCCTGACAAACAGGAAGTCACATTCCCTGACAAACAGGAAGTCACTTTCCATAAGAAACAGGAAGTTCCAGTCCCTAAAAACAGGAAGTCCCTGTCCCATACAAACAGAAAGTCCCCATTTCTAACAAACAGGAAGTCCCATGCCCTATCAAACAGGAAGTCCAAGTCCCTAACAAGCAGGAAGTCCCCGTCCCTGACAAACAGGAAGTCCCATTCCCTGACAAACAGGAAGTCCCATTCCCTAACAAACAGGAAGTCCCCTTCCCTCAGAAACAGTAGGTCCCCGTCCCTCAGAAACAGGAACTCCACATCCGAAACAAACAGGAAGTCCCAGTTCCTAATATACAGGAAGTCCCCATCCCGAAAAAATAGGAAGTCCCCATCCCTAACAAACAGGAAGTCCCTATAACTAACAAACAGGAAGTCCCCATTCCTAACAAACAGGAAGTCCCTGTCCCTGACAAACAGGAAGACCCATTCCCTGACAAACAGGAAGTCTCATTCCCTAACGAACAGGAAGTCCCCATCAATAACAAAAAGGAAGTCCAGGTCCCTTACAAACAGGAAGTCCCTGTCACTGACAAACAGGAAGTACCAGTACCTAACAAACAGGAAGTTCCAGTCCCTAACAAACAGGAAGTCCCCATCCCTAACAAAAAGGAAGTCCCTGTCCCTGACAAACAGGAAGTCCCAGTCCCTAACATACATGAAGTCCCCATCCCAAACAAACAGAAAGTCCACGTCCCTAACCAACAGGAAGTCCCCATCCCTAACAAACAGGAAGTCCCCATCCCAAAAAAACAGGAAGTCCCCATCGCTAACAAACAGGAAGTCCCCATTCCTAACAAACAGGAAGTCCCTGTCCCTGACAAACAGGAAGTACCAGTACCTAACAAACAGGAAGTCCCCATCCCTAACAAACAGGAAGTACCCATCCCGAACAAACAGGAAGTCCCAATCACTAACAAACAGGAAGTCCCCGTTGATATCAAACAGGAAGTCCATATCCCTAGCAAAAAGGACGTCCCCGTCCCTGACAAACAGGAAGTCCCATTCCCTGACAAACAGGAAGTCCCATTCCCTGACAAACAGGAAGTCACTTTCCATAAGAAACAGGATTTTCCAGTCCCTAACAAACAGGAAGTCCCAGTCCCATACAAACAGGAAGTCCCCATTTCTAACAAACAGGAAGTCCCATGCCCTATCAAACAGGAAGTCCAAGTCCCTAACAAACAGGAAGTCCCCGTCCCTGACAAACAGGAAGTCCCATTCCCTGACAAACAGGAAGTCCCATTCCCTAACAAACAGGAAGTCCCCTTCCCTCAGAAACAGTAGGTCCCTGTCCCACAGAAACAGGAACTCCACATCCGAAACAAACAGGAAGTCCCAGTTCCTAATATACAGGAAGTCCCCATCCCGAAAAAATAGGAAGTCCCCATCCCTAACAAACAGGAAGTCCCTATAACTAACAAACAGGAAATCCCCATCCCTAACAAACAGGAAGTCCCAGTCCCTGACAAACAGGAACTCCCTGTCCCTGACAAACAGGAAGTCCCATTCCCTGACAAACAGGAAGTCCCTGTACCTAAAAAACAGGAAGTCCCTGTCACTAAAAAACAGGAAGTTCCAGTCCCTAACAAACAGGCAGTCCCAGTCCCTAACAAACAGGAAGTCCCCATCCTTTATAAACAGGAAGTCCCCTTCCCTCAGAAACAGGAGGTCCCCGTCCCTCAGAAACAGGAAGTCCCCATGCCCTGACAAACAGGAAGTCTAAGTCCCTAACAAACAGGAAGTCCCCATCCCTAACAAACAGGAAGTCCCTGTCCATGACAAACAGGAAGTCCCAGTCCATAACATACAGGAAGTCCCCATCCCAAACAAACAGGAAGTCCACGTCCCTAACCAACAGGAAGTCCCCATCCCTAACAAACAGGAAGTCCCCATTCCGAACAAACAGGAAGTCCCAATCCCTAACAAACAGGAAGTCCCCATTCCTAACAAACAGGAAGTCCCTGTCCTTAAAAACTGGAAGTACCAGTACCTAACAAACAGGATGTCCCGATCCCTAACAAACAGGAAGTCCCCATCCCGAACAAACAGGAAGTACCCATCCCGAACAAACAGGAAGTCCCAATCACTAACAAACAGGAAGTCCCCGTCGATAACAAACAGGAAGTCCCTGTCCCTGACAAACAGGAAGTCCCATTCCCTAACAAACAGGAAGTCCCCATCCCTAACAAACAGGAAGTCCCCGTCCCTGACAAACAGGAAGTCCCTGTCCCTGACCAACAGGAAGTACCAGTACCTAACAAACAGGAAGTCCCCATCCCTAACAAACAGGAAGTCCCTATCCCTAACAAACAGGAAGTCCCCATCGCTAACAAACAGGAAGTCCCGATAACTAACAAACAGGAAGTCCCCATCCCTAACAAACAGGAAGTCCCCGTCCCTGACAAACAGGAAGTCACATTCCCTGACAAACAGGAAATCACTTTCCATAAGAAACAGGAAGTTCCAGTCCCTAAAAACAGGAAGTCCCAGTCCCATACAAACAGGAAGTCCCCATTTCTAACAAACAGGAAGTCCCATGCCCTATCAAACAGGAAGTCCAAGTCCCTAACAAGCAGGAAGTCCCATTCCCTAACAAACAGGAAGTCCCCTTCCCTCAGAAACAGTAGGTCCCCGTCCCTCAGAAACAGGAACTTCACATCCGAAACAAACAGGAAGTCCCAGTTCCTAATATACAGGAAGTCCCCATCCCGAAAAAATAGGAAGTCCCCATCCCTAACAAACAGGAAGTCCCTATAACTAACAAACAGGAAGTCCCCATTCCTAACAAACAGGAAGTCCCTGTCCCTGACAAACAGGAGGACCCATTCCCTGACAAACAGGAAGTCTCATTCCCTAACGAACAGGAAGTCCCCATCAATAACAAAAAGGAAGTCAAGGTCCCTTACAAACAGGAAGTCCCTGTCACTGACAAACAGGAAGTACCAGTACCTAACAAACAGGAAGTTCCAGTCCCTAACAAACAGGAAGTCCCCATCCCTAACAAACAGGAAGTCCCTGTCCCTGACAAACAGGAAGTCCCAGTCCCTAACATACATGAAGTCCCCATCCCAAACAAACAGAAAGTCCACGTGCCTAACCAACAGGAAGTCCCCATCCCTAACAAACAGGAAGTCCCCATCCCAAACAAACAGGAAGTCCCAATCGCTAACAAACAGGAAGTCCCCATTCCTAACAAACAGGAAGTCCCTGTCCCTGACAAACAGGAAGTACCAGTACCTAACAAACAGGAAGTCCCCATCCCTAACAAACAGGAAGTCCCCGTTGATATCAAACAGGAAGTCCAAGTCCCTAGCAAAAAGGACGTCCCCGTCCCTGACAAACAGGAAGTCCCATTCCCTGACAAACAGGAAGTCACTTTCCATAAGAAACAGGATTTTCCAGTCCCTAACAAACAGGAAGTCCCAGTCCCATACAAACAGGAAGTCCCCATTTCTAACAAACAGGAAGTCCCATGCCCTATCAAACAGGAAGTCCAAGTCCCTAACAAACAGGAAGTCCCCGTCCCTGACAAACAGGAAGTCCCATTCCCTGACAAACAGGAAGTCCCATTCCCTAACAAACAGGAAGTCCCCTTCCCTCAGAAACAGTAGGTCCCTGTCCCACAGAAACAGGAACTCCACATCCGAAACAAACAGGAAGTCCCCATCCCAAACAAACAGGAAGAACTCGTCCCTAACCAACAGGAAGTCCCCATCCCTAAAAAACAGGAAGTCCCCATCAATAACAAACAGAAAGTCCCATGGCGTAACAAACAGGAAGTCCCAGTCCCTGACAAACAGGAACTCCCTGTCCCTGACAAACAGGAAGTCCCATTCCCTGACAAACAGGAAGTCCCAGTACCTAAAAAACAGGAAGTCCCTGTCACTAAAAAACAGGAAGTTCCAGTCCCTAACAAACAGGCAGTCCCAGTCCCTAACAAACAGGAAGTCCCCATCCTTTATAAACAGGAAGTCCCCTTCCCTCAGAAACAGGAGGTCCCCGTCCCTCAGAAACAGGAAGTCCCCATGCCCTGACAAACAGGAAGTCTAAGTCCCTAACAAACAGGAAGTCCCCATCCCTAACAAACAGGAAGTCCCTGTCCATGACAAACAGGAAGTCCCAGTCCATAACATACAGGAAGTCCCCATCACAAACAAACAGGAAGTCCACGTCCCTAACCAACAGGAAGTCCCCATCCCTAACAAACAGGAAGTCCCCATTCCGAACAAACAGGAAGTCCCAATCCCTAACAAACAGGAAGTCCCCATTCCTAACAAACAGGAAGTCCCTGTCCTTAAAAACTGGAAGTACCAGTACCTAACAAACAGGATGTCCCGATCCCTAACAAACAGGAAGTCCCCATCCCGAACAAACAGGAAGTACCCATCCCGAACAAACAGGAAGTCCCAATCACTAACAAACAGGAAGTCCCCGTCGATAACAAACAGGAAGTCCCTGTCCCTGACAAACAGGAACTGCCTGTCCCTGACAAACAGGAAGTCACTGTCCCTGACAAAGAGGAAGTACCAGTCCCTAAAACACAGGATGTCCCCATCCCGAACAAACAGGAAGTCCATGTCACTAACCAACAGGAAGTCCCCATCCCTAACAAACAGGAAGTCCCCATCCCGAACAAACAGGAAGTCCCAATCCCTAACAAACAGGAAGTCCCCATTCCTAACAAACAGGAAGTCCCTGTCCCTGACAAACAGGAAGTACCAGTACCTAACAAACAGGAAGTCCCCATCCCTAGCAAACAGGAAGTCCCCATCCCTAACACATAGGAAGTCCCCATTCCGAACAAACAGGAAGTCCCAATCACTAACAAACAGGAAGCCCCCATCCCTAAGAAACAGGAAGTCCCCGTCCCTGACAAACAGGAAGTCCCCATCCCAAACAAACAGGAAGTACCAGTACCTAACAAACAGGAAGTCCCCATCCCAAATAAACAGGAAGTCCCAGTCCCTAAAAAACAGGAAGTCCCCATTCCTAACAAACAGGAAGTCCCTGTCCCTGACAAACAGGAGGTACCAGTACCTAACAAATAGGAAGTCCCCATCCCTAACAAACAGGAAGTCCCCATCCCTAACAAACAGGAAGTCCCAATCCCTAACAAACAGGAAGTCCCTGTCCCGAACAAACAGGAAGTCCCAGTCCCATACAAACAGGACGTCCCCTTCTCTAACAAACAGGAAGTCCCATGCCCTAAGAAACAGGAAGTCCCTGTCCCTGACAAACAGGAAGTACCAGTACTTAACAAACAGGAAGTCCCAATCACTAACAAACAGGAAGTCCCCATCCCTAACAAACAGGAAGTCCCTGTCACTGACAAACAAGAAGTCCCATTCCCTAACAAACAGGAAGTCCCCATCAATAACAAACAGGAAGTCCAGGTCCCTGACAAACAGGAAGTCCCTGTCCCTGACAAACAGGAAGTACCTGTACCTAACAAACAGGAAGTCCCCATCCCTAACAAACAGGAAGCCCCCATCCCTAACAAACAGGAAGTCCCTGTCCCTGACAAACAGGAAGTCCCTGTCCCTAACATACAGGAAGTCCCCATCCCAAACAAACAGAAAGTCCACGTCCCTAACCAAGAGGAAGTCCCCATCCGTAATAAACAGGAAGTCCCCATCCCGAACAAACAGGAAGTCCCAATTGCTAACAAACAGGAAGTCCCCATTCCTAACAAACAGGAAGTCCCTTTCCCTGACAAACAGGAAGTACCAGTACCTAACAAACAGGAAGTCCCCGTCCCGAACAAACAGGAAGTCCCAATCACTAACAAACAGGAAGCCCCCATCCCTAACAAACAGGAAGTCCCCGTCCCTGACAAACAGGAAGGCCCATTCCCTAACACACAGGAAGTCCCCATCAATAACAAACAGGAAGTCCCTGTCCCTGACAAACAGGAAGTACCAGTACCTAACAAACAGGAAGTCCCCATCCCTAACAAACAGGAAGCCCCCATCCCTAACAAACAGGAAGTCCCTGTCCCTGACAAACAGGAAGTCTCATTCCGTAACGAACAGGAAGTCCCCATCAATAACAAAAAGGAAGTCCAGGTCCCTTACAAACAGGAAGTCCCTGTCCCTGACAAACAGGAAGTACCAGTACCTAACAAACAGGAAGTCTAAGTCCCTAACAAACAGGAAGTCCCCATCCCTAACAAACAGGAAGTCCCTGTCCCTGACAAACAGGAAGTCCCAGTCCCTAACATACATGAAGTCCCCATCCCAAACAAAAAGAAAGTCCACGTCCCTAACCAACAGGAAGTCCCCATCCCTAACAAACAGGAAGTCCCCATCCCGAACAAACAGGAAGTCCCAATCGCTAACAAACAGGAAGTCCCCATTCCTACCAAACAGGAAGTCCCTGTCCCTGACTAACAGGAAGTACCCGTACCTAACAAACAGGAAGTCCCCATCCCTAACAAACAGGAAGTCCCCATCCCTAACAAACAGGAAGTACCCATCCCGAACAAACAGGAAGTCCCAATCACTAACAAACAGGAAGTCCCCGTTGATATCAAACAGGAAGTCAAAGTCCCTAGCAAAAAGGACGTCCCCGTCCCAGACAAACAGGAAGTCCCATTCCCTGACAAACAGGAAGTCCCAGTCCCTGACAAACAGGAACTCCCTGTCCCTGACAAACAGGAAGTCCCATTCCCTGACAAACAGGAAGTCCCAGTACGTAAAAAACAGGAAGTTCAAGTCCCTAACAAACAGGCAGTCCCAGTCCCTAACAAACAGGAAGTCCCCATCCTTTATATACAGGAAGTCCCCTTCCCTCAGAAACAGGAGGTCCCCGTCCCTCAGAAACAGGAAGTCCCCATGCCCTGACAAACAGGAAGTCTAAGTCCCTAACAAACAGGAAGTCACCATTCCTAACAAACAGGAAGTCCCTGTCCTTAAAAACTGGAAGTACCAGTACCTAACAAACAGGAAGTCCCTTTCCCTGACAAACAGGAAGTCCCATTCCCTAACATACATGAAGTCCCCATCCCAAAAAACCAGGAAGTCCACGTCCCTAACCAACAGGAAGTCCCTATCTCTAACAAAGAGGAAGTCCCAATCCCAAACAAACAGATAGTCCCCATTCCTAACAAACAGGAAGTCCCTGTCCCTGACAAACAGGAAGTACGAGTACCAAACAAACAGGAATTCCCAATTCCTAACAAACAGGAAGTCCCCATCCCTAACAAACAGGAAGTCCCAATCCCGAACAAATGGGAAGTCCCAATCACTAACTAACAGGAAGTCCCCGTCGATAACAAACAGGAAGTCCCTGTCCCTGACAAACAGGAAGTCCCATTCCCTAACAAACAGGAAGTCTCCATCCCTAAGAAACAGGAAGTCCCGGTCTCTGACAAACAGGAAGTCCCCATCCCTAACAAACAGGAAGTCCCTGTCCCTGAGAAACAGGAAGTCCCAGTCCCTAACATACAGGAAGTCCCCATCCCAAACAAACAGGAAGTCCTCGTCCCTAACCAACAGGAAGTCCCCATCCCTAAAAAACAGGAAGTCCCCATCAATAACAAACAGAAAGTCCCATGCCGTAACAAACAGGAAGTCAAAGTCCCTAACAAAAAGAAAGTCCCCATCCCTAACAAACAGGAAGTCCCATTCACTGACACACAGGAACTCCCTGTCCCTGAAAAACAGGAGTTCCCTGTCACTAAATAACAGGAACTCCCAGTCCCTAACAAACAGGAAGTCCCCATCCCAAACAAACAGGAAGCCCCCATCCCTAACCAACAGGAAGTCCCCGTAACTAACAAACAGGAAGTCCCAATAACTAACAAACAGGAAGTCACCATCCATAACATACAGGAAGTCCCATGCCTTAACAAACAGGAAGTCCCTAATCCTAACCCTAACCCTAACCCTGTCCCTGAAAAACAGGAAGTGCCAGTACCTAACAAACAGTAGGTCCCTGTCACTAAATAACAGGAAGTCCCAGTCCCTAACAAACAGGAGGTCCCCATTCCAAACAAACAGGAAGTCCCTGTTCCTAACATACAGGAAGTCCCCATCCCGAACAAACAGGAAGTCCCCATCCCAAACAAACAGGAAGTCCCTGTCCCTGAGAAACAGGAAGTCTTATTCCCTGACAAAAAGGAAGTCCCAGTACCTAACAAACAGGAAGTCTCAGTAGCTAACAAACAGTGGGTGCCTGTCACTAAAAAACAGGAAGTCCCAGTCCCTAACAAACAGGAAGTCCCAGTCCCAAACAAACAGGAAGTCCCTTTCCCTAACAAAGAGGAAGTCCCCATCTCTAACAAACAAGAAGTCCCAGTCCCTAAGAAACAGGAAGTACCTGTCACTAAAAAACAGGAAGTCCCAATCCCTAACACACAGGTAATCCCTGTCCCGAACAAACAGAAGGTCCCAGTCCCATACAAACAGGAAGTCCCTATCCCAGACAAAGAGGAAGTCGCTCTCACTAAAAAACAGGAAGTCCCTGTCCCTAACAAAGAGAAAGTCCCAGTCTCTAACAAAGAGGAAGTCCCAGTCCCTAACGTAGAGGAAGTCCCCATCCCGAACAAACAGGAAGTCCACGTCCCAAACCAACAGGAAGTTCCCATTCCAAACAAACAGGAAGTCCCGGTCCCTAACAAACAGGAAGTCCCAATAACTAGAAACAGGAAGTCCCCATCCCTAACAAACAGGAAGTCCCATGACCTAAAAAACAGGAAGTGAAATTCCCTAACAAACAGGAAGTCCCCATCCCAAACAAACAGGAAGTCCCTGTCCCTGACAAACAGGAAGTCCCTGTCGATGACAAACAGGAAGTACCAGTACCTAACACACAGGAAGTCCCCATTCCTAACAAACAGGAAGTCCCCATCCCTCACAAACAGGAAGTCCCAATCACTAACAAACAGGAAGTCCCCGTCCCTAACAAACACAAAATCCCTGTCCCTGTCAAACAGGAAGTCCCATTCCCTAAAAAACAGGAAGTCCCCATCCTTAACAAACAGGAAGTCCCTGTCCCTGAGAAACAGGCAGTCCCTGTCCCTGACAAACATGAAGTACCAGTACCTAACAAACAGGAAGCCCCCATCCTTTATAAACAGGAAGTCCCCTTCCCTCAGAAACAGGAGGTCCCCGTCCCTCAGAAACAGGAAGTCCCAATGCCCTAACAAACAGGAAGTCCCCATCCCTAACAAACAGGAAGTCCCTGTCCCTGAAAAACAGGAAGTCCTAGTCCCTAAAATACAGGAAGTCCCCATCCCTAACAAACATGAAGTCCCTGTCCCTGACAAACAGGAAGTCCTATTCCCTGACAAACAGGAAGTCCCTCTCACTAAAAAACAGGAAGTCCCTGTCAATAACAAAGACAAAGTCCCAGTCTCTAACAAAGAGGAAGTCCCAGTCCCTAACGTACAGGAAGTCCCCATCCCGAACAAACATGAAGTCCACGTCCCAAACCAAAAGGAAGTCCCCATCCCAAACAAACAGGAAGTCCCCTTCCCTAACAAACAGGAAGTCCCAATCCCTAACAAACAGGAAGTCCCAATAAATAACAAACAGGAAGTCCCCATCCCTAACAAACAGGAAGTCCCATGCCCTGAAGAACAGGAAGTAAAAGTCCCTAACAAACAGGAAGTCCCCATCCCTAACAAACAGGAAGTCCCTGTCCCTGACAAACAGGAAGTCCCATTCCATGATGAACAGGAAGTGCCAGTACCTAACAAACAGGAAGTCCCCGTCCCTGACAAACAGTAAATCACTTTCCTTAAGAAACAGGAAGTTCCCGTCCCTAACAAACAGGAAGTCCAATTCGCTAACAAACAGGAAGTCCCAGTCCCATACAAACAGGAAGTCCCCATTTCTAACAAACAGGAAGTCCCATGTCCTATCAAACAGAAAGTCCAGGTCCCTAACAAACAGGAAGTCCCATTCCCTGACAAAAAGGAAGTCCCATTCCCTAACAAACAGGAAGTCCCCTTCCCTCAGAAACAGGAGGTCCCCGTCCCACAGAATCAGGAAGTCCCCATCCCAAACAAACAGGAAGTCCCAGTCCCTAACATACAGGAAGTCCCCATCCCTAACAAACAGGAAGTCCCATGCCCTAACAAACAGGAAGTCAAAGTCCCTAACAAACAGGAAGTCCCCATCCCTAACAAACAGGAAGTCCCTGTCCCTGACAAAAAGGAAGTCCCAGTACCTAAAAAACAGGAAGTCCCTGTCACTAAAAAACAGGAAGTTCCAGTCCCTAACAAACAGGCAGTCCCAGTCCCTAACAAACAGGAAGTCCCCATCCTTTATAAACAGGAAGTCCCCTTCCATCAGAAACAGGAGGTCTCCGTCCCTCAGAAACAGGAAGTCCCCATGCCCTGACAAACAGGAAGTCTAAGTCCCTAACAAACAGGAAGTCCCCATCCCTAACAAACAGGAAGTCCCTGTCCCTGACAAACAGGAAGTCCCAGTCCATAACATACAGGAAGTCCCCATCCCAAAGAAACAGGAAGTCCACGTCCCTAACAAACAGGAAGTCCCCATTCCGAACAAACAGGAAGTCCCCATCCCTAACAAACAGGAAGTCCCAATCCCTAACAAACAGGAAGTCCCTGTCCCGAACAAACAGGAAGTCCCAGTTCCATACAAACAGGACGTCCCCTTCTCTAACAAACAGGAAGTCCCATGCCGTAACAAACAGGAAGTCCCTGTCCCTGACAAACAGGAAGTACCAGTACCTAACAAATAGGAAGTCCCCATCCCTAACAAACAGGAAGTCCCCATCCCTAACAAACAGGAAGTCCCAATCCCTAACAAACCGGAAGTCCCCATCCCTAACAAACAGGAAGTCCCCATCCCTGACAAACAGGAAGTCCCTGTCCCTGACAAACAGGAAGTACCAGTACCTAACAAACAGGAAGTCCCCATTCCGAAAAAATAGGAAGTCCCATCCCTAACAAACAGGAAGTCCCTATAACTAACAAACAGGAAGTCCCCATCCCTAACAAACAGGAAGTCCCTGTCCCTGACAAACAGGAACTGCCTGTCCCTGACAAACAGGAACTGCCTGTCCCTGACAAACAGGAAGTCACTGTCCCTGACAAAGAGGAAGTACCAGTCCCTAAAACACAGGAAGTCCCCATCCCTAACAAACAGGAAGTCCATGTCACTAACCAACAGGAAGTCCCCATCCCTAACAAACAGGAAGTCCCCATCCCGAACAAACAGGAAGTCCCAATCCCTAACAAACAGGAAGTCCCCATTCCTAACAAACAGGAAGTCCCTGTCCCTGACAAACAGGAAGTACCAGTACCTAACAAACAGGAAGACCCCATCCTTTATAAACAGGAAGTCCCTGTCCCTGAGAAACAGGCAGTCCCTGTCCCTGACAAACATGAAGTACCAGTACCTAACAAACAGGAAGCACCCATCCTTTATAAACAGGAAGTCCCCTTCCCTCAGAAACAGGAGGTCCCCGTCCCTCAGAAACAGGAAGTCCCAATGCCCTAACAAACAGGAAGTCTAAGTCCCTAACAAACAGGAAGTCCCCATCCCTAACAAACAGGAAGTCCCTGTCCCTGAAAAACAGGAAGTCCTAGTCCCTAAAATACAGGAAGTCCCCATCCCTAACAAACATGAAGTCCCTGTCCCTGACAAACAGGAAGTCCTATTCCCTGACAAACAGGAAGTCCCTCTCACTAAAAAACAGGAAGTCCCTGTCAATAACAAAGACAAAGTCCCAGTCTCTAACAAAGAGGAAGTCCCAGTCCCTAACGTACAGGAAGTCCCCATCCCGAACAAACATGAAGTCCACGTCCCAAACCAAAAGGAAGTCCCCATCCCAAACAAACAGGAAGTCCCCTTCCCTAACAAACAGGAAGTCCCAATCCCTAACAAACAGGAAGTCCCAATAAATAACAAACAGGAAGTCCCCATCCCTAACAAACAGGAAGTCCCATGCCCTGAAGAACAGGAAGTAAAAGTCCCTAACAAACAGGAAGTCCCCATCCCTAACAAACAGGAAGTCCCTGTCCCTGACAAACAGGAAGTCCCATTCCATGATGAACAGGAAGTGCCAGTACCTAACAAACAGGAAGTCCCCGTCCCTGACAAACAGTAAATCACTTTCCTTAAGAAACAGGAAGTTCCCGTCCCTAACAAACAGGAAGTCCAATTCACTAACAAACAGGAAGTCCCAGTCCCATACAAACAGGAAGTCCCCATTTCTAACAAACAGGAAGTCCCTGTCCCTGACAAACAGGAGGTACCAGTACCTAACAAACAGGAAGTCCCCATCCCTAACAAACAGGAAGTCCCAGTCCCTGACAAACAGGAACTCCCTGTCCCTGACAAACAGGAAGTCCCATTCCCTGACAAACAGGAAGTCCCAGTCCCTAAAATACAGGAAGTCCCCATCCCAAACAAACAGGAAGTCCATGTCACTAACCAACAGGAAGTCGCCATCCCTAACAAACAGGAAGTCCCCATCCCGAACAAACAGGAAGTCCCAATCCCTAACAAACAGGAAGTCCCCATTCCTAACAAACAGGAAGTCCCTGTCCCTGACAAACAGGAAGTACCAGTACCTAACAAACAGGAAGTCCCCATCCCTAGCAAACAGGAAGTCCCCATCCCTAACACATAGGAAGTCCCCATCCCGAACAAACAGGAAGTCCCAATCACTAACAAACAGGAAGCCCCCATCCCTAACAAAAAGGAAGTCCCCGTCCCTGACAAACAGGAAGTCCCCATCCCAAACAAACAGGAAGTACCAGTACCTAACAAACAGGAAGTCCCCATCCCGAACAAACAGGAAGTCCCAATCCCTAAAAAACAGGAAGTCCCCATTCCTAACAAACAGGAAGTCCCTGTCCCTGACAAACAGGAAGTACCAGTACCTAACAAATAGGAAGTCCCCATCCCTAACAAACAGGAAGTCCCCATCCCTAACAAACAGGAAGTCCCAATCCCTAACAAACAGGAAGTCCCTGTCCCGAACAAACAGGAAGTCCCAGTCCCATACAAACAGGACGTCCCCTTCTCTAACAAACAGGAAGTCCCATGCCCTAACAAACAGGAAGTCCCTGTCCCTGACAAACAGGAAGTACCAGTACCTAACAAATAGGAAGTCCCCATCCCTAACAAACAGGAAGTCAACATCCCTAACAAACAGGAAGTCCCAATCCCTAACAAACAGGAAGTCCCTGTCCCGAACAAACAGGAAGTCCCAGTCCCATACAAACAGGACGTCCCCTTCTCTAACAAACAGGAAGTCCCATGCCCTATCAAACAGGAAGTCCAAGTCCCTAGCAAAAAGGACGTCCCCGTCCCTGACAAACAGGAAGTCCCATTCCCTGACAAACAGGAAGTCACTTTCCATAAGAAACAGGAAGTTCCAGTCCCTAACAAACAGGAAGTCCCAGTCCCATACAAACAGGAAGTCCCCATTTCTAACAAACAGGAAGTCCCATGCCCTATCAAACAGGAAGTCCAAGTCCCTAACAAGCAGGAAGTCCCCGTCCCTGACAAACAGGAAGTCCCATTCCCTGACAAACAGGAAGCCCCATTCCCTAACAAACAGGAAGTCCCCTTCCCTCAGAAACAGTAGGTCCCCGTCCCTCAGAAACAGGAACTCCACATCCGAAACAAACAGGAAGTCCCAGTTCCTAATATACAGGAAGCCCCCATCCCGAAAAAATAGGAAGTCCCCATCCCTAACAAACAGGAAGTCCCTATAACTACAAACAGGAAGTCCCTGTACCTGACAAACAGGAAGTCCCTGTCCCTGACAAACAGGAAGTCCCAGTCCATAACATACAGGAAGTCCCCATCCCAAACAAACAGGAAGTCCACGTCCCTAACAAACAGGAAGTCCCCATCCCTAACAAACAGGAAGTCCCCATCCCAAACAAACAGGAAGTCCCAATCCCTAACAAACAGGAACTCCCTGTCCCGAACAAACAGGAAGCCCCTGTACCTGACAAACAGGAAGTACCAGTACCTAACAAATAGGAAGTCCCCATCCCTAACAAACAGGAAGTCCCCATCCCTAACACACAGAAAGTCCCCATCCCGAACAAACAGGAAGTCCCAATCACTAACAAACAGGAAGCCCCCATCCCTAACAAACAGGAAGTCCCTGTCCGTGACAAACAGGAAGTCCCATTCCCTAACAAACAGGAAGTCCAGGTCCCTGACAAACAGGAAGTCCCTGTCCCTGACAAACAGGAAGTACCAGTACCTAACAAACAGGAAGTCCCCATCCCTAACAAATAGGAAGCCCCCATCCCTAACAAACAGGAAGTCCCTGTCCCTGACAAACAGGAAGTCTCATTCCCTAACGAACAGGAAGTCCCCATCAATAACAAAAAGGAAGTCCAGGTCCCTTACAAACAGGAAGTCCCTGTCCCTGACAAACAGGAAGTACCAGTACCTAACAAACAGGAAGTCTAAGTCCCTAACAAACAGGAAGTACCCATTCCTAACAAACAGGAAGTCCCCGTCCCTGACAAACAGGAAGTCCCAGTCCCTAACAAACAGGAAGTCCCCATCCCGAACAAACAGAAAGTTCACATCCCTAACCAACAGGAAGTCCCCATCCCTAACAAACAGGAAGTCCCCATCCCAAACAAACAGGAAGTCCACGAAACCCTAACAAACAGGAAGTCCCAATCCCGAACAAACAGGAAGTCCCCATCCCTAACAAACAGGAAGTCCCTGTCCCTGACAAACAGGAAGTCCCTGTCCCTAACATACAGGAAGTCCCCATCCCAAACAAACAGAAAGTCCACGTCCCTAACCAAGAGGAAGTCCCCATCCCTAACAAACAGTAAGTCCCCATCCCGAACAAACAGGAAGTCCCAATCGCTAACAAACAGGAAGTCCCCATTCCTAACAAACAGGAAGTCCCTGTCCCTGACAAACAGGAGGTACCAGTACCTAACAAACAGGAAGTCCCCATCCCTAACAAACAGGAAGTCCCAGTCCCTGACAAACAGGAACTCCCTGTCCCTGACAAACAGGAAGTCCCATTCCCTGACAAACAGGAAGTCCCAGTCCCTAAAATACAGGAAGTCCCCATCCCAAACAAACAGGAAGTCCATGTCACTAACCAACAGGAATTCGCCATCCCTATCAAACAGGAAGTCCCCATCCCGAACAAACAGGAAGTCCCAATCCCTAACAAACAGGAAGTCCCCATTCCTAACAAACAGGAAGTCCCTGTCCCTGACAAACAGGAAGTACCAGTACCTAACAAACAGGAAGTCCCCATCCCTAGCAAACAGGAAGTCCCCATCCCTAACACATAGGAAGTCCCCATCCCGAACAAACAGGAAGTCCCAATCACTAACAAACAGGAAGCCCCCATCCCTAACAAAAAGGAAGTCCCCGTCCCTGACAAACAGGAAGTCCCCATCCCAAACAAACAGGAAGTACCAGTACCTAACAAACAGGAAGTCCCCATCCCGAACAAACAGGAAGTCCCAATCCCTAAAAAACAGGAAGTCCCCATTCCTAACAAACAGGAAGTCCCTGTCCCTGACAAACAGGAAGTACCAGTACCTAACAAATAGGAAGTCCCCATCCCTAACAAACAGGAAGTCCCCATCCCTAACAAACAGGAAGTCCCAATCCCTAACAAACAGGAAGTCCCTGTCCCGAACAAACAGGAAGTCCCAGTCCCATACAAACAGGACGTCCCCTTCTCTAACAAACAGGAAGTCCCATGCCCTAACAAACAGGAAGTCCCTGTCCCTGACAAACAGGAAGTACCAGTACCTAACAAATAGGAAGTCCCCATCCCTAACAAACAGGAAGTCAACATCCCTAACAAACAGGAAGTCCCAATCCCTAACAAACAGGAAGTCCCTGTCCCGAACAAACAGGAAGTCCCAGTCCCATACAAACAGGACGTCCCCTTCTCTAACAAACAGGAAGTCCCATGCCCTATCAAACAGGAAGTCCAAGTCCCTAGCAAAAAGGACGTCCCCGTCCCTGACAAACAGGAAGTCCCATTCCCTGACAAACAGGAAGTCACTTTCCATAAGAAACAGGAAGTTCCAGTCCCTAACAAACAGGAAGTCCCAGTCCCATACAAACAGGAAGTCCCCATTTCTAACAAACAGGAAGTCCCATGCCCTATCAAACAGGAAGTCCAAGTCCCTAACAAGCAGGAAGTCCCCGTCCCTGACAAACAGGAAGTCCCATTCCCTGACAAACAGGAAGCCCCATTCCCTAACAAACAGGAAGTCCCCTTCCCTCAGAAACGGTAGGTCCCCGTCCCTCAGAAACAGGAACTCCACATCCGAAACAAACAGGAAGTCCCAGTTCCTAATATACAGGAAGCCCCCATCCCGAAAAAATAGGAAGTCCCCATCCCTAACAAACAGGAAGTCCCTATAACTACAAACAGGAAGTCCCCATCCCTAACAAACAGGAAGTCCCTGTCCCTGACAAACAGGAAGTCCCAGTCCATAACATACAGGAAGTCCCCATCCCAAACAAACAGGAAGTCCACGTCCCTAACAAACAGGAAGTCCCCATTCCGAACAAACAGGAAGTCCCCATCCCTAACAAACAGGAAGTCCCAATCCCTAACAAACAGGAAGTCCCTGTCCCGAACAAACAGGAAGTCCCAGTCCCATACAAACAGGACGTCCCCTTCTTTAACAAACAGGAAGTCCCATGCCCTAACAAACAGGAAGTCCCTGTCCCTGACAAACAGGAAGTACCAGTACCTAACAAATAGGAAGTCCCCATCCCTAACAAACAGGAAGTCCCCATCCCTAACAAACAGGAAGTCCCAATCCCTAACAAACAGGAAGTCCCTGTCCCGAACAAACAGGAAGTCCACGTCCCTAACCAACAGGAAGTCCCCATCCCTAACAAACAGGAAGTCCCTGTCCCTGACAAACAGGAAGTCCCATTCCCTAACAAACAGGAAGTCCCCATCCCTAACAAACAGGAAGTCCCAGTCCCTGACAAACAGAAAGTACCAGTACCTAACAAACAGGAAGTCCCCATTCTTTATAAACAGGAAGTCCCCTTCCCTCAGAAACAGGAGGTTCCCGTCCCTCAGACACAGGAAGTCCCCATGCCCTTACAAACAGGAAGTCTGTCCCTAACAAAAAGGAAGTCCCGATCCCTAACAAACAAGAAGTCCCTGTCCCTGACAAACAGGAAGTCCCAGTCCCTAACATACAGCAAGTCCCCATCCCAAACAAACAGGAAGTCCATGTCCCTAACAAACAGGAAGTCCCTGTCCCTGACAAACAGGAAGTCCCATTCCCTGACAAACAGGAAGTCCCAGTTCCTGAAAAACAGGAAGTCCCTGTCACTAAAAAACAGGAAGTTCCAGTCCCTAACAAACAGGCAGTCCCAGTCCCTAACAAACAGTAAGTCCCCATCCTTTATAAACAGGAAGTCTCCTTCCATCAGAAACAGGAGGTCCCCGTCCCTCAGAAACAGGAAGTCCCCATGCCCTGACAAACAGGAAGTCTAAGTCCCTAACAAACAGGAAGTCCCCATCCCTAACAAACAGGAAGTCCCTGTCCCTGACAAACAGGAAGTCCCAGTCCATAACATACAGGAAGTCCCCATCCCAAACAAACAGGAAGTCCACGTCCCTAACCAACAGGAAGTCCCCATCCCTAACAAACAGGAAGTCCCCATTCCGAACAAACAGGAAGTCCCCATCCCTAACAAACAGGAAGTCCCAACCCCTAACAAACAGGAAGTCCCTGTCCCGAACAAACAGGAAGTCCCAGTCCCATACAAACAGGACGTCCCCTTCTCTAACAAACAGGAAGTCCCATGCCCTAACAAACAGGAAGTCCCTGTCCCTGACAAACAGGAAGTACCAGTACCTAACAAATAGGAAGTCCCCATCCCTAACAAACAGGAAGTCCCCATCCCTAACAAACAGGAAGTCCCAATCCCTAACAAACAGGAAGTCCCTGTCCCGAACAAACAGGAAGTCCCAGTCCCATACAAACAGGACGTCCCCTTCTCTAACAAACAGGAAGTCCCATTCCCTAACAAACAGGAAGTCCCCATCCCTAACAAACAGGAAGTCCCCGTCCCTGACAAACAGGAAGTCCCTGTCCCTGACAAACAGGAAGTACCAGTACCTAACAAACAGGAAGTCCCCATTCCGAAAAAATAGGAAGTCCCATCCCTAACAAACAGGAAGTCCCTATAACTAACAAACAGGAAGTCCCCATCCCTAACAAACAGGAAGTCCCTGTCCCTGACAAACAGGAACTGCCTGTCCCTGACAAACAGGAACTGCCTGTCCCTGACAAACAGGAAGTCACTGTCCCTGACAAAGAGGAAGTACCAGTACATAACAAACAGGAAGTCCCCATCACTAACAAACAGGAAGTCCCCATCCCGAACAAACAGGAAGTCCCCTTCCCTCAGAAACAGGAGGTCCCCGTCCCTCAAAAACAGGAAGTCCCCATGCCCTAACAAACAGGAAGTCTAAGTCCCTAACAAACAGGAAGTCCCCATACCTAACAAACAGGAAGTCCCTGTCCCTGACAAACAGGAAGTCCCAGTACCTAACATACAGGAAGTCCCCATCCCAAACAAACAGGAAGTCCATGTCACTAACCAACAGGAAGTCCCCATCCCTAACAAACAGGAAGTCCCCATCCCGAACAAACAGGAAGTCCCAATCCCTAACAAACAGGAAGTCCCCATTCCTAACAAACAGGAAGTCCCTGTCCCTAACAAACTGGAAGTACCAGTACCTAACAAACAGGATGTCCCGATCCCTAACAAACAGGAAGTCCCCATCCTTTATAAACAGGATGTCCCCTTCCCTCAGAAACAGGAGGTCCCCGTCCCTCAGAAACAGGAAGTCCCCATGCCCTGACAAACAGGAAGTCTAAGTCCCAAACAAACAGGAAGTCCCCATCCCTAACAAACAGGAAGTCCCTGTCCCTGACAAACAGGAAGTCCCAGTCCATAACATACAGGAAGTCCCCATCCCAAACAAACAGGAAGTCCACGTCCCTAACCAAAAGGAAGTCCCCATCCCTAACAAACAGGAAGTCCCCATTCCGAACAAACAGGAAGTCCCAATCCCTAACAAACAGGAAGTCTCAATTCCTAACAAACAGGAAGTCCCTGTCCTTAAAAACTGGAAGTACCAGTACCTAACAAACAGGATGTCCCGATCCCTAACAAACAGGAAGTCCCCATCCCGAACAAACAGGAAGTACCCATCCCGAACAAACAGGAAGTCCCAATCACTAACAAACAGGAAGTCCCCGTCGATAACAAACAGGAAGTCCCTGTCCCTGACAAACAGGAAGTCCCATTCCCTAACAAACAGGAAGTCCCCGTCCCTAACAAACAGGAAGTCCCCGTCCCTGACAAACAGGAAGTCCCTGTCCCTGACAAACAGGAAGTACCAGTACCTAACAAACATGAAGTCCCCATTCCGAAAAAATAGGAAGTCCCATCCCTAACAAACAGGAAGTCCCTATAACTAACAAACAGGAAGTCCCCATCCCTAACAAACAGGATGTCCCTGTCCCTGACAAACAGGAACTGCCTGTCCCTGACAAACAGGAAGTCCCTGTCCCTGACAAACAGGAAGTACCAGTACCTAACAAACAGGAAGTCCCCATCCCTAACAAACAGGAAGTCCGCATCCCGAACAAACAGGAAAACCCCATCCCGAACCAACAGGAAGTCCCCTTCCCTCAGAAACAGGAGGTCCCCGTCCCTCAGAAACAGGAAGTCCCCATGCCCTAACAACCAGGAAGTCTAAGTCCCTAACAAACAGGAAGTCCCCATACCTAACAAAAAGGAAGTCCCTGTCCCTGACAAACAGGAAGTCCCAGTCCCTAACATACAGGAAGTCCCCATCCCAAACAAACAGGAAGTCCACGTCCCTAACCAACAGGAAGTCCCCATCCCTAACAAACAGGAAGTCCCCATTCCGAACAAACAGGAAGTCCCAATCCCTAACAAACAGGAAGTCTCAATTCCTAACAAACAGGAAGTCCCTGTCCTTAAAAACTGGAAGTACCAGTACCTAACAAACAGGATGTCCCGATCCCTAACAAACAGGAAGTCCTCATCCCGAACAAACAGGAAGTACCCATCCCGAACAAACAGGAAGTCCCAATCACCAACAAACAGGAAGTCCCCGTCGATAACAAACAGGAAGTCCCTGTCCCTGACAAACAGGAAGTCCCCATCCCTAACAAACAGGAAGTCCCCGTCCCTGACAAACAGGAAGTCCCTGTCCCTGACAAACAGGAAGTACCAGTACCTAACAAACAGGAAGTCCCCATCCCTAGCAAACAGGAAGTCCCCATCCCTAACACACAGGAAGTCCCCATCCCGAACAAACAGGAAGTCCCAATCACTAACAAACAGGAAGCCCCCATCCCTAACAAACAGGAAGTCCCCATCCCTGACAAACAGGAAGTCCCCATCCCAAACAAACAAGAAGTACCAGTACCTAACAAACAGGAAGTCCCCATCCCGAACAAACAGGAAGTCCACGTAACCCTAACAAACAGGAAGTCCCAATCCCGAACAAACAGGAAGTCCGAATCACTAACAAACAGGAAGTCCCCGTCCATAACAAACAGGACGTCACTGTCCATGACAAACAGGAAGTCCCATTCCCTAACAAACAGGAAGTCCCCATTCCTAACAAACAGGAAGTCCCTGTCCTTAAAAACTGGAAGTACCAGTACCTAACAAACAGGATGTCCCGATCCCTAACAAACAGGAAGTCCCCATCCCTAACAAACAGGAAGTACCCATCCCGAACAAACAGGAAGTCCCAATCACTAACAAACAGGAAGTCCCCGTCGATAACAAACAGTTAGTCCCTGTCCCTGACAAACAGGAAGTCCCCATCCCTAACAAACAGGAAGTCCCCGTCCCTGACAAACAGGAAGTCCCTGTCCCTGACAAACAGGGAGTACCAGTACCTAACAAACAGGAAGTCCCCATTCTTTATAAACAGGAATTCCCCTTCCCTCAGAAACAGGAGGTCCCCATCCCTAACAAACAGGAAGCCCCCATCCCTAACAAAACAGGAAGTCCCTGTCGCTGACAAACAGGAAGTCTCATTCCCTAACAAACAGGAAGTCCCC